>NC_068945.1:3678750-4903333 GCF_026419915.1 Harpia harpyja | reverse complement strand
CCAGGTAAAAGGACTTGCACAAGATCACCCAGAGAGACAGAGGCCAGTTAAATCAATCAGTTCAAGAACCCAGGAGTTGTGTTTCCATAGCCCCTGCTGTAACTACTAAATCACAAGAGCTACTGAGGAAAGATCCTGCCAAAAGCCACTGGTTTTTTGTTTTTTAAAACCACAAGAAGCATTTTGCTCAATTCCACAGGGTATCTCCCTAGTACTTGGTGCAGATTAATTAATTACTCATTTTTTAAAAGAAATGTAAAGCTTTGGGCAGCTCAAAGACTATTGAAGTTTTAATTCTCAGAACTATTCCCTGACTTGACTGTTATCCAGTTCCTATTCAGGCAAGATAGGAATTAAGATTAATGACCCCAAACAAACTGGTATTTCAGAGAATCAGTCTTTGCCAGGCATTATATTCTCATGACAGAAAATCATTGAGGCATAAATACAGCGCTCAGTCATTGGTGTATATTAACAACACCACGTTGTTCCCATAAATGCTGAATACAGTGAAGAGGAAAATGAAGTCTTAAAGTTCATTAATTTGGGTTGTGGCATTTTTTAAAGTGAGCAAACCAGAGCCCGTCGAATAAGGCTGTACCATTCTAGTTCCCCCTGCACCGCTGTGCAGGCTATTCGGATTCCAGAAAGGCATCTCCTCTGCTGGGAGGTTGTTTGGGCTTAGTGATGGCTGTCTCTGCGGTGGCTTTTACTAGCTAGGTATTCAGTTCTGTTGGCATTTTTTAAAAGGCAAATTGATGAAGACCAAGTCTTAAGGAAAGAAAAGTGAAAAAATACCTTTATCAGCTAGAATCAGTGAGTGTTGTAATATGTGGGGTAAAAATGTGCCATTGTCTGTCAGTGTTTGTCCACTTCCCAAGAAGGTGGTTGTGGCTAGAGTCTGTTTTCTAAGCAAATGAGAAGCGGTGGGGAGATGAGAACATTTCACCTATCCTGGGACCAGAAGTAGTCATGGTACAGCGCTAATACAGGAAGTTATTGTGGCAATTTCTAGAAGCTGTTTGCTCAGAAAAAAAAAAAAGAAAAGAAAATCTTTCTGTGTTTGTATTTCCACACTGAAAAGACATCCCTGTGACATCATCTTGTTTGTTCTGACACTGCAGGAAGAATGGAAGAAATAAAATGGCAGAAAAGAGACCAGGCACTTTTATTTTGCTGCCAACAAAACATAGAGGAAAGATGTAACCAAAATATCCAATGGTTACTTTAGTTCTCAGAGACAGTTCAGCAGATGAATTGTTGTTCAAGGGCAGTTGGGCTCCCAGACACAAGAGCATTCTGTAGTAAGCTTAATTACTCATTTTAATTATGCATTTTAATTAGCAAGGGACTAACACAGAGCTTTTCTCCCACTTTCTCAATAAACCCACTTTGTAATATTACAGAACAAACTTGTAACTGAAAACTCTAACTGTCTAGAGAAAACTCTAACAAACTAACAAAGTTTGAGGGGTTTTCTTCCTCATTAAATCACATTTAGTGAGCAGGTTACATCTACCTCTGATTATTTTCAGGACCTTTCTACTATTTTTATTCTGTTCATGGACAACATCAGGAAAACACCCTGCACTGCTGCTTCTCCCAGTGGTGTTTCCTCTGCCAATGTATTGTCTTGCCAGTTGCTCCCTATAAATGAAGTCCTAGTTCTTCCTCTTTTAACAGTTTCTCCTCAGAGCTGTTCTTTGGACCCTCCACTATCTGTCTTCCCTGCCCCAGTCCCTAGGAGCACTGCTGTAGGAAATCTGCTTGCTTTCTTGTTCACTTCAGGGAAAGGCCAGGTTAGACAAGTAGAAGCAGAGACAATTGCATTCTGCAATGAATTCCGAGAGGCAGCAGAGTATATGGTGATGGGTGAGTGGAGATAGCCAATGCCACAAAATCTTCAGCAAAATAACCAGGTGCCAGAATGCAGCCCCCCGTGAACATGTCACTTAGGTCTTCTTTTCTACTTTGCCTGGGACTGTACCTGCTGAGGAGGGATTTTCAGAATCTGCAGCATTCCTTCATAAATTGAGGCTGTCAGCAGAGCTTGGTGAAGCCAAATAGGCCTCCAGGCTGCTCTGTTTTGAGAGAAGCCAATCCAAATTTATTTATACTTTTGAGCCAAACATGGGCTTGAAAAGAAAAGGTTCAGATAAGGATATGGTTAGAATAGAGATGAGGTAGGTTTAAGGTGGGATTGTGATTAGGAATAAAGGGAAAAATAAAGTTGTGCCAACATTTTCTGAAATGTTCTCTCAGGTTTCAGTGCAAATGGCATCTTACAAAGTTTCCATCATGTAAGTGGTGGAAATTCTCCAGAAGTATCTGTTCTTCACAAGGCTTTGATGAAATGTTACAAGACTGGTAACCTCTTCTATTATATTTATGTTGCACTTCTCTGCTGCTCCTGGCTTGGGGTGAGCTCTGGAATCGGAATCATCGCCTGACATTTCCAGGTGTCTGCATGTCAGATTCAAGCTGCAACCTTCTCTTAACTCGAGTGGTTTAAGAGGCTCGAGGCATTTTGTCTGGCTTTGCTTAGCTGAAGGTAATACTAATTTTATGTTCATTTATTGGTAGGAAGATTTTTTTTTTTTCATTTGGACGTTGCAACTTCCCTTGGTATTTAAAATACATTATATAAGCTTCTTTTCTTTACAGTTCTTGTGATGAGAACCATCTCTCTCCACCACTTGTCTCCATCAACAGAAGGTCCACATAGTGCATGTGACTGAATATAGACTAACTGCTGCGCTTGTCTGTAATAAACTCTCTAATATTATGTCCTTTATGATTACTGTTTTCCCACCCTTCTTCTCCCCCAACAACTTACTGGTATATGCTGTCCGTATGATGGGATAATTACACCGTTAGCTACATTTGAATATAGGTGATATTCATCTCTGCTAAATATTGCCTTTCAGTAACGGTGGGAATCTGCAGTTTAATGAAAAATCTTGCCTCTGAAAGTGAGTGGCCTATGTGCATCTGGAGACAAAAGTATCCTGTGATGCCAACACTTCATGTTTTGTATGGAGTCTGCTCATGCTTTCAGTGCAAATAAGGCTTGCTTTATACTTTACCCAATAAAATATCAGCCCATTTAAGATAATTGTACATGAGAAAAATTAAAGTTATGACTGAGAATCAAAGTTCTTTCCTAGAAACAGAGCCAGAAAGTGAATACTCTTAATCAAATGTGATGGGAAAACAAAAAAGCAGATGGAGGACTGAGCTTCTCAAATAACTTCTTTACGTTTCAGTTGCCATCACTGACCTAGTCACTGTTTGTGCTGGCTTAGAAACTGATGTCAAGTGAACAACTCCAGAACAGATGATGCTGTATGTTACTTTGGGCAGGAGTTACATTATCCAATGAACGTATTAAAGTAGAGTTAGTGTGACTTTTTATGTGTTTTCCTAAGCAATCAAAACGTAACAAATGAATGAAGCTCAGCAGTAATCCAGGTACTGTAAGCGTGTATCCTCAAACCAGTTTTGCAAATTGGGACAGAGAGCTATAATTGACCTTGCTGAAGTGGCCTTTATTTTCCACAGTTCATGATCAAAGTAGTTACGTTACACTGAATAACTCTTCTAATTCACGACACCTGAATAAACGGCAGGAAAACCAGCCTGG
Organism: Harpia harpyja; assembly: GCF_026419915.1. Lineage (NCBI taxonomy): Eukaryota > Metazoa > Chordata > Aves > Accipitriformes > Accipitridae > Harpia > Harpia harpyja. Next base: position 4,899,690 of record NC_068945.1, on the reverse strand, counting down.
AATGCACGCTCTACTATCTGCAGCCGTCCTGCAGCACAGCCTGAATAAAGTCCTTCCCCTTGTCTCTACGCTGAAGTGAACTCCAATGATTAAAAAATGCTTCTGGACTGAAAGGTGCATCGTGCTGACAACAGGCTTGTTTGGAGACTTGAGCTGTGCCTCAGCATGGCCTGGAATAGTTGTAACTTTGCCTGTGTTTAGGGTCCATTTCCATATCTGTTTTTCACTTAAAATATTCCCTGACTGTTCCAAAGCACATTAAGCTGAAAGTTATCAGACTCCATACAAAAGAAGAAGAAAAAGAGTAGGTCTGAGCTGGCCAACACAAGCTTTTAACAAACAGAGCGGAATATAAAAATAGAAGAAAAAAAATCCCTGTGGATGGTTTCCAGAGTTGCTTTGGATTTGATCATCTCTCTTTCCTCCTCTGGTTCAATTATTTTCAACTGAAAATGTTTGGCTTCTTTGGCTTAGGCTACTGCCTTTCTGCAGTTAAAAACCAAAAAGTCTTAAATGCATCCAGGTGTTTTAAGCTAAAAGTAGGGACTTTTCACAGTGCGCTCTGAGCCACGAGCAGAGGACCAAACCTGGGGCTGCAGAGCCTCCTTGGCTCACGGCCGTCCCGCCAGGCTCTGTGGCCCATAGGCATACTCAAAACCTGCAGAGGGGAAGGTCGAGTCAGCCAGCAAAGAGGGGCCCCTTTCCCCCTCACCCTCTAGAATAGTCGCTGGAGAGATCAGATCAGGGTGGGGACTGCTTGTTAACTTACACGGTCCAGGCCCTCCACCCGCTCCTCTTTTTCCCTGCCCTACCACAGTGATACGACAGCCCAGGAGTCCATAAGCCAAACTGGGAAGGACTCGTCGTAATTAGGGGTAGGTTTGACTGCTTTTAAAATTGAGCATCCTGCTGGGCAATCCGTTAACAGAAAGGTAAGGCACACGTGCTGGTTTGCAAATGGGTCCAAGGCTTGGGTCCTACGTGAAGACATAGTTATAGACGATGTCAGTATCATTTAGGGATCCAAGTATACGTTATTTCAGTAGACATTTCATGGTATCCGTTACAGTTGCAGATGTTACAAGCTCCCATTATTAATTTTTTTATGTGCTTATAACGTTCCAAAATCCTGATCGCTTCTGTTCAAATGTCATTTTATTCTCCTTTACAGTCTTTTGGGGGAATGTTTTAACAAAACCTTCCTATCTGTTGTTTAGGTGAAAAGATGGGAATGTACACCATTGTCCATCAATAAAACTCTAATATTCTTTGGAGCAAAACATACACAAAGAACAACCCACCCAACAGTAACGCTCCACCTCAGCATGGACCTCATCCTTACGAGGTCTAGCATTTATACTTGGTGTTATGGGTAAAGATTTTAAACAATTTAAATAATTTTCTTAATGTGCTGGAAAGCATCTCCTAGTGTGTGTGTGCCACTGCCCTCTGCTGCACGGAGGCAGGAGAGCTTGGCTGCTTTCATAGGGGCGGAGGTGTGGTCACCCACCCACCCATGTTCCTACTTAGAGCAAGTGCTCAGGTCCTACCGACTTCATTTGGGAGCTGGAGCTACGAAAGTAGTTAAACCTTCACCTCCGTGGGAGTTAGGCACCATAATACCTGCGAAGATCTATTTCTGTCTTCTGTCAGTAGAAAATGCCACGTGGAAAGAGTGTACAAGTACGGTGTCCACCACAACCCCCCTGGGTTGTTGTTTCATGAGTTGTGTATCTCAAAATATTTTAGGAGGTTCACGGCAAGCATTGTTGTGTTTCTATTGAGCATTACTAAAGCATGACCTAAAGTGTCTCTGGCCTTTTGTTCTCTCCTGTTGTATGCTTCTGGCATGTAAAAGACTGACACCCTCAAGGCTGAAAGGGTTTTACCTAATCCAAGGTTTTGGGCTAAAATATAAGGCTTAGCAGGATAAATGTATTGGGCTAAATAGAGAGTTAAATGTAACCTTGCCGGTAACAGCTGTAGTTACCCATTCTGGTCATCAGTGCTAAGAAACTATGAAAATCAGCTAAAATCTCCAAAAATGTTTAGGATCACAGTCAGCCACGCTGCCACAACCCCCCGTCAGGAGGATAGCTCTGCTTGTTATGCAGAGCAGGGAGTTTAACTCATCTAGAGCTGCTCTCTGTCATCTAGAGCTGCTGTGCTCCTTATGCATTTATTGAGGCAATTAAGATAACACATCCACGTATCTCAGTCTACAGGTTTGCACATTTTCACGCGGTCTTTTTTCCATTAAAGCCAGGTTTCATGTATTTCTGTCCCTCAGTTTAATGCTAATGACCATCAAATCTGAACAGTAACTTAGTCCTTTTTCAAAATTTGCTCCCAGGGAGATTGGTGGGAATTTTGCCAGTTGGAACAGGCCAATATCAAGTGCTTTTGAATTATAGTCAGGTGATTTTCTTTGCTGTATTTCACAAATAAATAACTTCTTTCTCTAAAAGTGAGGCCTGTTCAACTGTGCATCAGGTTCCAAGAGTCAACCTCATCATTTTGGACACTTAAACTTGGTAACACATTGGAAAAAGTTCTGTAGCCCTGATTTCTGCCGAAGGAGGGGAATTAGGAGGAAATTACTGCCTTGGTTTGTTTCCATCTCTGACTTCTTGAAGCTTATATATTTGAGGCTGTTTAAACAATGCATGAACTATCTCATATGGATTACCCTAAAAAAAAAACCCTTTTAAGTATACGTATGAAGTCTCACATCATTTAGAGCTAGGGGATAATTTCAAGCTTTTATCTTAACTGGTACAAAAAGGAGGAAGGCTAAACCCTAAACCCTAAATTGTGATTCTTTTCTGGTTATAAATATATATATATATTACTTGTACGGGCTGACAGACAAAGATTTCTCTATCAAGTATGTGCCATTTACAAGCAGAACGTTGTCTCCATTCTAGTCACCAGCCACAGGAGCTCAGCTGGAGCCCTGAGCATCAAGCTGAGAGCTTTTCTTTCACCATAATAAAGGTCCTGTAGGCTAAACTACTGGTAGTCCGTCAGTGACACTTCTGAAATCCCTTTGATGGGCTTACACAAATGCAAAGATTCGTACTTAGCAATGCTGTTGATGGTATACAACAATGATGGTTCTTGAATCGTGCTCACCCTGCATTGTCTTCTGTGTGTTTGCATGTGTGAGTGTATATATATGGATATGTGCATGAATATACATAGATATATGAAGTGTGAGGATATATGTAGTATAGACACCTGAGTTTCACACATATTAGTGCATGTATTCAATGTTAAACTGGGACTTGAAATAGAAAGAGCGAGAAAAAGCTATTGAAAGCTTATTTTAAAAACTCTGTTTCTGTGGATGTGGTATCTCACCCAACCAGAAGCACTAATTTTATCAAAGAGAAATTATGAAAAATGATGCTAGTTCTTAATTACAGTCTCTGTTTGTTTTACCTTTTATTTACTTCACTTTGAAATAATACACTGTAATGTTTCCACTTTTTAAAGACTTTTTCTCTAAACTGTGGCATCCAAGTAGGTGGCCTAGCCAATACTTCCTTTTCCCCAGTCAGATATACTGGGAAGAGGCAGCAAATTGTGTTTTCAGGAGACTTGAGAAACTTGCTGGCAAGCTTTCCTATGGTTATCATCACATGTCAGAGATGATGTCTGTATAGAACATAGATTTCTTAACATTGCGGCTTCCTTGGAAAGAAAATTTTGTTTGCTTTAGTTCACTCATTTTAAATGAATGAAGAAGTCCATGGGGAAGGAGTCAGTGCTTAAATAAAATACTTGTTCTTACAGTTACCCCTCCAAAATTCACCGTAAATAAGAAAGTGTGGTAATTAATTGCCAGCCAAGTGGCACAATTAATGTTCTGCAAATATAGTATCCTCTGGGTAAAGTGATATTGCTAAGTTATGATATGTCCAGTTCTGTGTTTGAATACCAATACAGCCAGCCACATGCACACACACACATGTGCTGAGAGGGTGTGTTGTGTTAATTTTAATTTTTTTTTTTTTTTTAGTTGTGATACTTCAATTTTTCTTTCCTTCCTAGAGAATTCAAAGTACTTTTTAAAGGACTTAATTTCTGTGCAATAAAGCTCATGGGCAAACACTCAATAAATGCAAAATAAGGAATGTAGTCATGGTTCTAAAAACGTTTCACATTCTTCAAACTGATGCCAGTTGTATGCATTGACAGTAATCCTGTCTAATCCTCTCCACATGTATTATCTTTGTACACCTGCCTTCATTGTCTCATGTATCAGTTTTTTATACTTAGAACCACAATATACAAGAGGGTAAAGCAACAGAACAAAATACACATGCACGCACAGTGTGTTATGCTACAATTTTGCATTGTAGACATAAAATGTATTTGTAGATTTTGGTGCTTAGAGTCAACGTCTTTCATTAAGATATTTTTGCTACTTTTTTTTAACCCCACTGGTGCATGTCTGTGTCTGTCTTTCTTGGCAGATTAACTGAAGCACATCGAACAGCTGTAAAAGTCATTAGGAGAATGCAGTATTTTGTAGCCAGAAGAAAATTTCAGGTAAGCAGCACCATTAACCATAGGTACAATTTGTAAGCTTAAGTATATGACATTAAAAGTGCTCTGAGAGTGAACTTGTCTTTGTGCGTGCAGTTGTAATAAGTCTAAGGTACTGTTTAGGCTCTCGGCCTCACACTTAGCCTATGTGGATTTTTTCATAGTGTGGGCAAAACTATCAACTATCCATGGGTGTAGTATGATACGAAAACCTTCTGAATTTATGGAGTCAGCATAGTTATTTTTCACTTCTCTTTTTTACTGCGCTTGTTTTGTTGGGGTTCTGGTTGGTTGGTTGTTTTACTATATTGACCAATATAGAAACTACTTACCTATCTACTAGAAGAAGTGAAAGGAAAGACTCTGTTGGAGTGCCTGCTAAAATACTGTTACTGTCTATACTGACCATCTAACGACTGGTTAGAGAATGTTCAACTAATTGCGTGCTATGTATGGTTGACAGATCGATAGACCTTACTGATGAATACCATGCTGTGTAAAGTTGCTTTCACATTTGTGGCCCACATTTCCAAATTTTTTCCCAGAATGGGACATCATAGAGAGGCCATATTTTATAAAATTGTGGAGCATCTGCCCTCTGGAAATTTGCTGTCTTTACAAGGTCTTAAGTTAAATTTCTCAATCAGGTTACAAAGTGCTCAAACTAAATGTGCTGTACTGGAAAAGGTCTCTCATTTTGCCTGTTTATTAAGGCCCGTTATGATAAAACTTGTTTGGAATGTGATTCTGGTATCATCATTCTCATCACCCATGTGCTGGTGATGCCATGGAAATGAATAATTAACTTCTGGCCTGATTTTCAAAGCCCCTGTTATTTCCACCTGAAGGTTCATGCTCTTTTGTCCAAGTGGGTCCACTGCAAGTTAATCAACTTTCATAATCCTTTTGAAGAGGTTTTAAAAAGATAAAGCAAGAACCTAAATTTCAAGCAAGTTTGATTAGAGTTGAGCACTTAATTGCAAGGGATAGAAGTCTGAGATAAGCTCACAGCACTCAAAAGACTCTGAATTAGGGCAGACAGAATAGCACATACATTTCCCAAGCTCATGCAGAAATGTATCTTCAGATGACCTTACCTTATAAAAGGAGACTAGGAGAAGTCTGTTTAACTCAGCAAACAAGAGGAGAGCAGGATTATATTGTAAATACATCAGAGAGAGAAACACTATGGGAAATCTAAAAAAAAAAAAAAAAACCAACAAAAAACCCCCACGAAAATTAAAGACACCATTCCTGGAAAATAAAATCAGTATATAAATGAGTTGGGATAAAAACGAGGATATTTCAAACCACCAGAGACCTAATGTTCTGGAGCTGGCAGCTAATAGCAGTCATGCCAAACCTTAAAAACTGAACTTGATTGGTCTATGGGGAGGATTCTGTGAGTTGGTTTTAGTGATAGGGAAGAAGAAGGAGGAATTACCTTACATTTTTTTCTTTCTTAGGGCTGTGAAATATAGTTTATAGGACTCCCCATGCTGATTAGATTTTGGAACTTCAAAGCTGGGTGATATTATTTTGAGTTTTGCATTAGGAGCTCTAAGCACGCTGGATGTAGAATGCTTGAGCCCAAATGCCCAGGATTTGGGATTATAGACAGAATGAAAGTTAAAGAAGTTCTTCAAGTTCTGCATTTACCACACCTCCCTGGGAGCCCATTACCTCCCACCTTAAGTTCTATTGTCCTAGCATTTCCTAATAAAAACATCACAAGAGATTGTGCCAAAGTCTGGCAGGACATAAGATGCTCAGATCTAAAGCTTTATGGGAAAAGAGGAAAGAAAAACGGTGAAAGTTGGAAGGATATTTGTACTGTGCTTTAGAGAGGACTCAGGCAGACTGCAGTGTACAGTACTTTGCAAGTATAGGATTCAGAGCTGATGATTTGGTGAAAGGGATAACAGATAGAGGACTTCTTTTGAGGGAGAAAAGAAATTTCATTGGGAATGAGCAGAATTAATTATGCACATAGTAGCCATGGGGGAGAGGGGAGGGAGGTGGGGAAAAATCCCCAGCACATCTAGGCTCTGCGCCATGCATCGTGTTTAAATAGAGAGTGTCCAAAGGAAAGGACAGAGGATTTAGCCAAAATGCTCTCAAAGCACCCCCGCTAGTCAATCTAAAGAGTGATACTGGCACTGTTTCTCTGGGTGAAGACAATAGGCTGCTTTTCTGGCCAGAAATAGTGATGTGTCAGCGTCTGCAAAATGTGAAGCTGGGGAAGGCAAAAAAAAAAAAAGGGGGCGATAAACTGAAAGCTGAAACCTCCCTCCCCCACAAAGTCTCTCTTCTCACAAATGCACATAGACGTACACACACACTACCAAAGCCATGAGCTCTTCTGAAAGTAATAATGCAGGTAAGTGCTGACGGCTGAGCGCAAGGAAGTCATTTTATCACGAAGAGCTTTTGCTTTTTCATTCATTTCACAGGATTTGTTTCCGTTCCAGTTCCATGCTTTCATTTGAAATTTCTAGGATCCTGTGGCCGCCTTCCAAGCATGACTCCAGCACATACTGTAGGTGTTCAATGCATGTGTGCAGTGGTGCATGCTAATGGCTCTGGCTGAAGCTGTGACAGAGTGGAAACAGACAACAAGATGACTAATGAGCTGTTTTCAGTAATTTCCAATTACTAGATTTGCAGTTTACCTTTCGTTTTTTTCTTCTTTTCTTGAGTCAGAGCCAAAAAGGACACATCTTGCCCCACATTTCCCATAAGGGTTGGTATGGCTCTGAACATGCTGGTATTTTTGAAAGGACATCATTTGCATTTATTCCAACACACACACACACACGTTAATTTTACTTGATAAAATTTTACCATGCTGCGCTTCTTATAATTGCATCGCTTTATGCAAATTCTTTAGACTTTTTTCAAAATTCTGCCTTAGTAGTTATAGCAAGAAACCAGAGCTTGGCAGAAGCATCTAGATTCTCATTAGAACAGGAATAAAGCTGGGCAGATGGAGGTTTTTTAGCTCTTTTGCATTTTTTATCTGTCCTTTTTTATTTACTTGAATTGCACCTTTTTTTCTGACCTCGTAGGTATCATTAAAGACAAAGAAGCGCAAACAAAATCTACATGCAGCAGTCTTCAGACTTAGGCAAAGCATCTGTCCTCCCAGTTACTTAAGCAATAATATTTCTGTCACCAGACATCTTTAGTCTTTAGAGGCATTTGATTCTGGGTCCAAGTGTTATGAATTGGGCCCATCTCTGTTGTTCAGTCCTCTGACATTATGATTAACATATGGTTTTGGAATGAGCCAAGAGATATTGCACATGATAGTGTTAGATAAATTATATATCTTGGGTTTGTGTTTTTTTAAATAGACTGTGAAGGTCTAATATTTTGCTAAGTATGAAGTAACATGAAGACATGACTCTAACTGACAGTAATGGGAATCATTTGGCTCCATCTCCACAATAAATATGCACTCCTACCATGCCTACATATTTTTTATTCATTGCAACAATCATTGCAAAATGGCAAGCAAATAACCTCTGAAAGAGAAAACATAGAATGAAGGCCTGCCTGAAATAAAAATCAAATTTAAGCTATACTTACCTTTCAATCTCATGTCTGATTCCTTTCACAGCAAGCTCGGAAACCGTATGATGTACGTGATGTGATTGAACAGTACTCACAAGGACACCTCAATATGATGGTTCGGATAAAAGAACTTCAAAGAAGGTAGGCCCTGTCTACCTCATGAAATATTTGATTTCTCTGGTGCCAGCTGGCTTTAGGAGAGATGTGTACTTAATGAACAGTAATTGTCCAAAATTGCAAGCACAACAGGGAGCACAATATCTAGAGGATTTAACTTGGAGTCATTTTTAACCCTTTTTATGATCAAGTTTACAACTATCCCTTATCCTCCTCTCCTCCTCCTCCAAGTGAAATTAAAAGAAATTATGGTACATGCTGTGAAGTTTGTAGTATGAAATGAGCTTTTCTGCCCTCTTCTTAGAAAAGGAGAACTTTTCAAATAATGATTTACCTTTCTGTCCCCTCTCTGTGGTTCTCCACAACTGAGAGAAATCTGGTTCGCTTGTGCTCCTCTCTATCTGGAACTTTTCCCTGCTCACATTCCTCTATGCACATGCTTTCTCCGAGTTTGGGGATCGCAGCTGAAATATTTTGCCACAAAACTGTTCTCTTCTGTTTCAGCACAAAGTGCTTTTTTCTTTACAAATTAACACTGTGGACTGGGACACCAGACTGAACTGCTATGGCGCTTAAATGAAATGAGAAAGAAAAAAAAAATCCTATTGAATGGAATCTACTGTGTCAACATATATAGATATTAAATGCGTCTGCATGAGATTCAAGGAATAGTTGCAAATGATATTAAGAAGCTATTCTGTTTGTATAGTCTTTGTTATTAGATTACATATGACACAGGAGAACTATGTTTTAGTTACAACGTGAAAGTCTAAGAAATAAAATATTAGTACTCATGAAAATAAAAATAATAATATGGTTTGATTTTGGAAAAAACTCTAAAGAACTAAACTGCTGACTGTATGTGCAGAAAATCATGCTAGTCTCATGTTTTTGCTTGCTTTGCTTTAGGTTTAAAGCTAATGTAAATTCTCATGTAAATTATGCTCCTATTCTTTTCCTAGCAACGGAGTTTAGGTTGCCTGGTAATTGCACTGCTGGTAATTCTGTTTGCTTTTCAGATTGGACCATTCCTTGGGAAAGCCAGGCCTTTTCCTCCCAGGTATAGTGACTACATTTTATGAAAAATTATTAGCTTCATAACTTTGTGAAAATACCCATGGCTACAGTAATATGGATTTATAATCCAGCCAATTATGCATGAATATATAATTCTGTTAATAAGCCCTGGAACAACTGTGGAAAGATAAATACGTTCCATTCAGGTGGCAGTGGAGTAAATAGAAACTAAGAATAAATGTTAAAAATGTGTGTCAGTGCATGATGAGTTGGAAACATACTGCTGGAAATCTTTCCACAAAAATATTCTTTCTAAGTCTTTTGTGCTGGGCTTAGGATATATGTTGGTTCCACTTAAAAAGATTTCTTCCTTTCTGAACAACCTATGGATTTCAGTTTTGGAAAGCTCAAAGGAATATCAAGGGTATCATTCAGGAAGAACTGGGGTAGCCTTGAAAGCTAGAGTGGTAGAAGTGGTAGAAATTCAATCATAAAAAATGCAAGATCAGGCATGGGGAAACTAATAAAAAAAAAAATCTCCTACACGCTTATACTGGTGAACAGTCTGGCATGTCTGAGAAAAAGAAGGGCCTAGTCTGCTAATTAATTGTAAGCAAATGCCAACTGAGTGTAAGAAAATGCTGTGATACAGCCATGAAAAAATTAGTCTGATCCTAGGATCAGGAGAGGGATTTTCAAGACATACAGGGATGTATACATGTCTTTGCACACGACTCAGGTAAGGCCTTATGTGGCACATTGTGTAAAAATTTGATTCCACATCTTTAGGAAAGACTAACTGCAACAAAAATAGGGAAGAAATACTAGGATGACTAGGGAAAAGGAGAACCTATTCTTTTAGTGTGGAACAGAAATTTGCTCTTTTTAACCTAGCAAAACAAAGGGCTGGGAAGGGTTGTCTCTTAATTCTGCAAGGGGAGTAATTACCTATGAGGCACAAGAAATTTGTAAGGGAAAGGACAGTGCAAGCAGAAGAACAAACGTTTGTGAACTGGCCATAAATACATTTAAGCTGAAAATGTATGGCCAGGAGGGAAGGCTCTGGCCATGCACAGTGGTGAGACTCTGGGAAAACCTTATGGTGGGAATCACGGAGATCAGAAACCTGAGTGCTTTTATGGGAAGGACTGAAAGAAGTGTTTATTTTTTATCGCAAGAGATTAACTTCAAATTTCCAGAGGCCCCATCTCATTCTCTGTCCCTACAAGCTCAAAAGTGACTTAGGAAATGAAGTCCCATATACCCAAGTGACTTTGAGCACTCATGGGCATGAGTGTAACAGAGAGTGCAAAAGTTATTCCAGAGCCTTTAAAAAATGCCATATTATCAGTGGTTAAAATGGTTTATACTATCAGAATGAGGAGCATCTCTCAAAACACATTTTTAACATCTGATTGTTGCAGAAGACTCACTAGTGCAATCCTCTTTCCCTGTAGCTGAGCTGGTTTTGCCCATAGGAAAATAATCCCTCAGCTTGAATACATCTATAAATATTTATGCTTGGGAATTCATTCCGCAATGTGCAAGCTAAATTTATGGAAAAACTTTGCTTACCTCCAAGAATGTATTCTTTTATTTCAAATGTAACATTACCAAATTAGAACTGTAATTGGTGCTGGGAAAGACTAGTGTTAGAGGCACTTTTTACGAAACAGCTTCTTGTTTCAGAGGTGAGGAATAATTAGAAGCATTGGCTGCAAAGCAGCTAATTGTGAAATAATGTTCTGAGACATTTGGGAAGCTGAAGATGTTCAGGAAGTTTAGTCTTACCAAAACTTGGGTCAAAAGGGTCATAGTAACAATTGGGAGGATCTTAGGTGGGTCTGTGGATTTGAACGAGTGTTCGAAGTGTTCAAGTGTTGAAAAGAGTCTAAAGTACTGAGGAAGAGAGACGGGGTTGTGTCCACGATTGATTCAGACCTGGGCAACTCATATGCAAAGCCTACACTAGAACACTGGACAACAGAAGCAATGTGAATGATCTACCTGGAGGCCTGAGGCTACACAGCAACTTGCTGTACCAGCCACGTCCTGGAGTGATAGCCTGCACATACAGCCCCAGATGATTAAGGGCGGGGGGAGCTCAAATCAAAATCTGCCACGTGTTTTTTATCATTTTTTATCAAAAATTCTTGCTTTGCCTTAATATGTGGAAAAAACCCACTGGCTTTCAGAGGTAAGATAAATTGGTTTAGGCTCATCTTCAGAATTCATGATGCATATAGTCTTACTGTGGAGAGCATCATAGGACTTCAGAGCTATTTGGCAAAGACATAATCTGTGCTCTGGAGAAGATTATGGCATCCATGTCCATGCAACTAGCTTCCCTTGTTAGTCTTTTCTTGCAACATTACTGCTGAATAGCTGCTTTGAGACAGCTCTCAGATGCAAAAGCATGGCAGCCCTGCAAAGAATGCTGTCTGCCTCCACAGCATGCCAACTCTACAAAGTCGTACCTCTTGCAAAGATATATGTCTCTGCCCTCAAATGGACTGAATAAATACTGACTGGGAAAGGTAAAATGGTTGTTTGGGATGCAAAACCTGGTAAGCTCAGTTATGGGTTTGCAAGACCAAAACCAAAAGTTATTTGATCTAGTAGTTATTTTATCTAAACCCTCCACAAATCCAAAAGTAAGATAAGTGGTTCCAGATAAATGGTCTGCAGAACTAAAGCTAGGGTTAGTTTATGATTAATCCCAGTATTAACCAAGCTGCCAATAATCAAGTGATGAACAGTGATGAGCGGTTACAGTATTGGTCTGTTTTGGGTGGAAACAGACTCTTGCACTCTCCTCCTCCTCTGGAAGAAGAGTTCTTCCTGAGTTTTCCTCAGAATGGATGGCTTATTCTACATTAAAAATGTATTTTCAATATGATATTTTTCCAGTTCAAAGGCATTGCTAAAAACCTCATTTGTAAACAATATGGGTGTTTCCTCCAGACTGTGTTATTTTTCTATTGATGGCAAGCAAAAGAGAAATGGGAATGCAAAGAAAATTAAACTGCCAAGGAGAAAAACATGAGAAGAATTTTCCTTTCCAGCTCCTTTTTTTTCCTGTTTTATTATACTCCCATTCAAAGAATCTTAAGGTCTGATTCCAAGCCCGTTGAAATGAATGGACTCTTTCCAGTGACCTCAGTGAGTTTTGGATCAGGCTGTTACTGAAACCCTGTTGTCAACTTTGATAATATTATATGAAGTAATTGCAGTGTGTCTATACTATTATTACCTTTCAAAAGTGAATGATGTCATAAAAGATCCAGAATCTGAATTCACTGGAAGCAATTACTGTTACTTTTCAAGTTAGTTTCTCAAAGATAAAAAGCACTAAAAGCTGTGTTAAAACAAGATAAGGATACAAGAACAGAATAAAAGCCGTGCTGGGTCAGACCAGTCCTGACTCCGAAGGAGCCAAAAGCAAGGTGCTTTGGGAAATGTATAAAAAAAGGGCACGCATAAGCCTCTAACCTTCCTGTAAGCTTTCAGCCATTTGCAGATCAGAGACTTCCTGACATGGTTTCTGTGTATTTAGTAGTCCTAACTGGTTTGTCCTCAACAAGCTCGCCTAGTTTCCTCTGTAAACTTTTAATATCTGCGGTATTTTGTGACAAGAATTTTCGTGATTTAAGTTTCACATACACATATGTGAGGAATCGTCCCTTTTTGCTTGTTTTGGTCTTGGCATCTACTAGCTTTCTTTGAAATTTCTAATATCAGGAGTGGATTTAAAAGCACTAAGATAATCAATAAATTTTCCAAAGACTTGGATCCCATTTTTATGAGTATACCAAGAAGACTGAGTCTTAGTTTCATTGAAAGCCCATCTCAGTGTTCCAGGTAATGCAATTTTGTAAGATGAAACAAAGATTCCCGTAATAGTAAACAAACCCCTTAATAATTGAAAGTGTTGATATAGAGGCAAAGCACATGTTAATAAAACTTATTGAATTAACAAAGCAGACACTTATTTAATGATACAAATAAGAAGAGTGTAATACTTGACCTTCACTACACATGATGGAGTTAATTGCTTTTGAATGCAATTTTTGAGACTTACTATAGCTTTTCAGGGGCAAAGGTGAACAATAATGCCAAGGTAAAACAAAAGATCCAGTGTTTGGGTTCAGAAAAGTAAGCAAAAGGCTGATGTTTATCTGCAGTTCATCTGAACCTCTTGGGTCTGCATAACACAGGTGGGAATCCCTGGAGAAAAAGGCTTTCTTGTAAAATTTTGACAGTTCCATTGTTTGCCTTTTTTTCCATTAAATGCCACCTAAGCTTTCTGATGCTATTTCCTTCCCAGCTGTTAAGAGGAAAATGTGTCGCGATCTCTTTTAAAGCATAATAAATACACTTAGTTTAATTTTTATCTTTTTAAGTCAATATTTGAAATAAGAGATACCCGTATTGCTTCAGGAGCTGATTTATTCCACCCCTCCTGGAGACAAAATCCATGGGAACTTGGTCAAAAATAAAACTTTGGACATTTTCTGTAGCTGTCAGCTGTTCACAATCTTGTCTCTGAAAGTTCATTTCATTACTGGGGTTGATCTACCTCAATGCAAAGAGCCAGCTGAAGTATCACATATATCCTACTTTGATGGCTTGGAAACTGCAACTAATTTACTGTTCATCCAAGTCCTCCGAAGAGTGTTGAATTGCATTCTTAATAAAAAGAAATAACAAAGCTTGCATTTCATTTTGCATTTGGTATATTAATTGTTTTATACATAGTGTAATGATAGTGTGTCTAAATGCTGCCATCAGCACCTGCTGGAGGAAGGGCAGAAGTGTGATGTACTTCATACCAGATTCAGTGTATATGGCTTCTCTCTAATAAATTGATTATATTGTTCCTCGTGAGCCACTTGAGCAAATATGTCATCTCAGAGGCTGGATAAATGAAGCAAGTAGGCAGACAGACCTTTTGTTTAGGTCTGTTTTATTTGTTGAAAGGTGATTGCGCGTCTTTAACCTGGCAAGTTACTCACTGCAGCTGTGTTTTTGCACCTTGAAAAAGCTAGAAATTTCTACTTTCAGTGTATACTGTTGAACCTTCATCGTGGAACAGTTAGCTTTATCACAAAGTTTTCTGTGTTGTAGTAGAGCCTTCTAAACTAAAATACTTTGGTAGTTTACTTTTTAAATTTTCTTTAAGATGTCCAAGGGAAATCACAAGTGCCTGATCTAGGACTATGTCTTACTTCTTTTTAATTTCTTCTACCTATCAGTTGTAAGTCTCTGGCTGACAAGAGAAGAGACTGAAGTCAAAAGTCATGATGCCTAAGGCAACTTTGTTATTTGCTATTTTATGGATCCAGAGCTTAAAAGGGCAATCCTGACTTGCGTTTTCAGAAGCACGCCTGGTTTATAAACCTAAGATTCTAGATCTTGCCATAAGCTCATCGCAGTTTTCCCTACATAGAGCTTTTACAGAACTGGAACAAATACAGATCCAGAAGCCTGTAGTTGCATTGAGTTAGACAAAAGAAGGTAGTGGTATCTCTTGCACTACCCTGCTTTCTGTAGTGCTAGTACTGAACTTGATAAAATTTGCAAAGGTTTTGAGAAGTCTTTAGCAATCTGGAGTATCCTAGGTGTCATAATGCCCAAATTCCTCATTTTCTGCTTAAAAAAAGTTGATGGCTTTCAGACAAATTTTAAAATTTTTTAGTTAGCTCCCGTCTAGCTGTATACACTATAGAAGTAAAAATCAAGGAAGGACTCTTACTCTGTAAAAGCAGAGTAGATCATTTCCAGCTTTTATCATTTTCAGACCATCTGTCTGCAATTCATTCACTGTCCTAACACTCCCCATCAGTAATTTTTTTAACCAAACTAAAAAATCTATTTTCTTAAAAGTTTGGTATATTCTGATAAGATGGAGCACACTAATTGAGTAAAAATTTAAGATTTATGGTGCTGTCCTTCATTTGTTTGCTCTTTTACTCATTTCAGATGGTAATTGCTGGTTTTTGTAAAAGAAAACAAACTTGAATAACAAGTAATATGTCATTTATATCATGTGCTTCCATTAGGGGGAAGAATTTTGGTTTTGCAACTGGTGTGGGGAATACTTGAAAATTTTTAATTTTTTTTTTTACAAGAGGCATCTTTTGTTCACTAGAAAAAGAGATGGGCCAGCTTTGTGAAAATATTGGAAAATAAATACAGGATCGTGTTGTTTTGAAAGTAGTACAGTATGTATACTCAGGAGGGCAAAGACTTTCGGGGAAGAAATTTATTTATTAATAAAGATGAGAAATGGACTAGATGACTCAAGAACTATTCAGTTTCCTGAAGTATAATGCCTATTGCTTATATACTACTCTTTTATCTGATTCAAGTCTAAGTATATAAAATGGTGGGTTTGTATCATACCAACCGTGTGATACAAGCTTGTTTCAAGATATTTATTTTTTTCTTCTGAGCTAAAATTTGTCCATATGTATTTTCATCTAGTTATAAATAATTGTGCCTCCTTTCATGATGATCATACACATTTTCTTTGTGTCTGTGCCTTTCACATATATGTACAAAGTCACTGGATTGCTTAGCTGATCTGTCTGTTTTGTTGCAGACCAACGCAAAGAACAGGCAAAACTCAATACTAAAAGAAAGTTATTTTGGATTGCAAAGCAAAGAATGTAAAAATAAGACATTTCGGATTTATAGTAAGCCATGCAGTGTTTTCAACTATGTAAAAGCAAATAATCTAATGTAGGAAGTCTAAAATCACATATCCTGAAAAGACTCGAGAGAGAAAGCATAAACATGAGATAGAAATCAAATGTACTAGAGCAATGTTATCTGAACTTCTGCCCACACTTCTTACCACAATGCTCTGCACATTGTATACACACCCCATTTACTTACTTTTAAAGATGGTCTTTATTAGAAGAAAATGCTTGTAAATTAGAGCTGAACGCTGATTTAAATGGAGGCTAATAAGAAATGGGAAAGACTGCAGCCTTTTGTGACTTACACAGCCTGCCTGCCAGTAAAGGGGTGGGCATGACACAGCTACATGCATGTATATCATTCTTTTCACTTCATCTGATAGGAGTGCCACATGCCACAAAATAGCTTCTTAGGGCTTATCTGCTTCCTCTTTTCTTGTTTTCTGTTCCGCACCATATTTGAGAATAACTAAAATAGGAAACATTATTAACTTGATTTGGTTCTTTTGGGATGTCTTGGTGATTATATGAAGGATGTAATTAGAGCTGGTGAGGAAATTATTGTGGTTTGGTGTTTTTTTAAAAAAATAAGCTTATTGGAATATTTCTTCAGGTTTGGGGGGCTTTTTGGTTTTAGACCTAAACAAAACCATTACCTACCCACTGCTGTTCAAATTGCATCCCACTTTAGAAATCCTTAAAGGCATGTTTTTTCTGGTATATGCTTTGAAAGGTGTTAAGTGTCTATCGATTTACTAACTAGAAAGTAGACTGCAGAGTCAATTATTTCATTTTAGGCAGAGGTGAATATACATAGATAAACTTGAGCCTCAGCCACTTACATTTTAAGAGGTTTCTGCAGTTGTGAACTAATGAATGAGGAACAGCACACATGTAGGAGCCAAGCTGTGGTGTTTATTTTCTGTCCCCACACAGGGTCCTTCAACAATCTTTGAGTTTTCTCTCCTTATGGTATTTATTCCTGTGGGTTCTCTGATGAAACACTTCTTTTTAACGCCTGTGCAGAGCTGCCAAGGGTCCAAGACATTTTTAATATTGGAGGCAGTCTGTAGAGGAGAAGGAAAGCAAGAAGGGTACCATGCCGGCATTGCTTTTTGCTAAAGTCTTCCTCTAAGGTTGTGGTGCATACAGTACAAGTTCCTTGAGATGAACTTTGGTGCAAATATATCACTAAACATATCACATTCGTTGTACCATTCACTGAGAAATGCCAGAATGTGAGTTCCCTGCGGAACGAGCACACATACGGGCAGTTGCGGTGCGTGCTGATGCACTGTAAATTCACATCTCAGCCTGCCTTCTAGTAAGCCCTTCACGTTGTGCTCATGCCCTAAGCAAAATGGACTTAAATAGCTTTAAAAACCAAAGCTCAGCCACTCATAAAAGTGATTTATGGAACAAACAAGGAGTAATGACCCCAGCATGGTATTGGAAATATAGTTTAGTAGAGAAAAATGTGTCGAACTTCCATGGAATAGGCTTCTAAATTACTTCAGTATTGGGGGGTGTTTTTTTCCTATGAATATTTTCTCCCAGCTCAGAATATATGTGGTTTTGTGCTTCATTCCCTGTGAAATAACACTCCCAAACTATGGCATTCCTTTGCGATTGGCCATGTGAACACAAAGAATAGACCCCACTTTACACAGTTTTCAATCTTGGCTCCCAATCCCACCATCTGTGAGTAAAACAAATTGCATAATTGGGCTTTAATAACCAGGTCTTATGAAGGCTGAGAGGGAAAATGAGGCTAGACATGCAAGGGCTTTTCCCAGTGTCACTCATTTGCAGAGAGGAGATAGGTCTCTGCCACTCCAGCCCTTGAACCCCTGGATAGTGCTGCCTCCTACATCTACAACCTCAGTTGAAAACTCTTCTGATTGCTTTATGTGTAGAAAGTATACATTGCTCACATCAATGATATTCAAAATAAGGGGTATACCTAGGGAGCATGCCTATTCCATCTAACTACATGTAGTTAACTGGGATTATTAAACAAGGAATCAAGTTACCTCAGACACTATCTGTAGTCTTTCATGTCCACAGACTACCTCTACCAAGGTCTGGGTTGCCCTTTAGACTAACTTAATCTTGTCAGTTAGACAAACTAATTCCCTTCTCTCCAACAACACTCTTTCACTTCTGTACACCATAAAGAAATTCTTTCTTGTTGTGTTCATGTTATTTATACTAGCCTACTATTACCAGCTTCTTTTTTGCTTTAAATACCATAAATATAATTCTTACTTTGAGTTTATTCTCCACCTAATGAATGTCCCATTTTTATTCTTCTTTATTTAGAAAAAGGGGTAGACAAAGGATACTACACCGTAGGAGCCAGACTGATCCGGCTAGAGGATAAGGTAAGTGCATGAAAGCTTTTATTTTTTTTTTTTCTGAGTAATGATATCTGATCTACAGACGTGTAAGATAGTATCTTGGCATGATTTACTTTAGAATTACAGGGCACCATAATAAAGAATAATATCCTAATTTTTGTAAGGGAGTTGATGAAGTATCATGTGCATGTTGTTCAGCATTAACCATTTACCTGCCATACAGATTTGGTTCTTGATTTTAGAAGGGACTACTTTCATGTTGAAGCCAAATCACACATCTTGTAGATAAGTACTGTGAACTGACAAGGTGTTTGTCATACAAGAATTAGTGAGTTAAACAGAGAGGCTAGTATCAGGAGTCTTTGTAAATAGCAACAGTTGATCTCTCAGTTAATAATCTTGAGGTTCTTTAATGTTTACTGCATTTTTCCCCCTGTGCAGTTATCTTTGTATCAGTTCTGACCCTCCCCCATGGTCTTCTCTCCAAGCATATGTTCACCTTTGTTGTTAATTAGAGTTACTTAGAAGTATGCCTAAAGGCCAAAGCTCAGTGAAGCTCTATTGTTTTAGACCTATTCCAAACATCCTCAAGAGCTTTTCCCACTCAAGTGATAACAAAAATACAAGTTTGCTTAAAACTAGGAATCTATTTCTCTAATAGTTTTTAGGTCAGCTCTCTTACCTACCCCTGAAAACCGGTGTCCCTAGAACAGTGTGCTGTCTGTGGACAGTAGCAACACGGTAGCTTTGGTATGTGGTATGATGTAACAGCTGAGACAAAAGGCCATTTGAATTTAACATATCCATTGCCTATTTGTATCCTTGTCTTACTCAAATTTGTCATGCAAATTTTCTTTTTACTTTTCTCTGGGGAAGCGGGGTGAGATGGAAAGAGGAAGGAAACTTTTCGTTATTCTTAAGAAGAGCTGTGCATCTTGCCAAAAAGCAGAAACTGAAATTAAACAAATACGATTCCTCCCTCTCCTGCCCAATATAATGATCATTGCTAGGACAATATTGGAAATATGTGATGCTGCGGTGTGAACGGACAGATTTTCTTTGATTTTTAGCTTTCTTGGACAGTGTCAGAGAATCAGCTTCACAGATAAAGAAAAATTATCCGACTTAACTTTTGAAGTGGACTGGTCCCTTGTGCGGACACAACTCATTCAAAGTGAAAATGGCTTTTGTTCAGATTACCTTAATTCACTTCAAAAGAGTTATATTGCTTTCTAGCCTCTGTATATTCTGTAAATTCACACCACTAGCTCATTCAGATTTCTTGACTATACATATATGAAGAAACCTGCAATACAGATTAGAAAATTTAGCAGTAAAAGTATCTGTGCTAACAGTTAGATTACTTTGTGTGAGAAATAGTGCTAGTATTGTAAATACTTCTGGAAGCAGTTGTTCATGGTCTCCTGACTGCTCCATGTTTATGAAGATGAGAGGTCAGAAAGCTATTAACGTGTCTGGCATTGGTCCAGCTTTAGCACAGTATGCTGTGGATTTGATAACTTTTTATTTCAAAGCCTTAATTAGAGTACTGCAGTGGTATCTTGCTGTTAGAAGAGCAATGTTACAGGAGATGCCAGTGTATGCAGTAAATGCTGTAGGGAATGACCTCTGTTGCAGATACCTGCTTATGCTCTGCCTTTACAGCTTAAACCTGCTAGAAAACTGAACTCTAGCTGATTCAGAAAAGTTATAATTTTCATCAATGCTGCTTCGATGTAAATGCTTGGAGATGATGAAGCCTGAAGCCACATGGTTTCACCTTCTCATGTTAAATGTCTATTGTAAGCATGTGGTAACCGGTCTGTAGCAGGGATTCGCAACAATGTTCTCGGAACAACAGTCATGCAAGTTAAAAAAACCACAATGGTATAGCCATCTTAACTTCATTTAAGCATGATCTAAATATCATTGGCACAAGCTCAAACCATTAGTGTGGGCAAGACCTAGCTGCTATTTTGTTTGAAGACTTAAACTGCAGTGCTTTAACTGACCACATATTGTATGGGAACTGGTGATTTCTATCTCCCTATTTATTGCTCTGGAGAAAACAAATAAAAGGGAATAAAAATATGTCAAGATATTTTCATAAGATGACTCTATGAAAGACATTCAGTCATTGCAGCTTCCTTTTTGTTCTTAGACCAAACTACAAATGTAAAATAAAATGCCAGAGTCTGATGGAACCCAGGGCATTTGTTCTTTCAGTACAAAATAACCTTCTTTTAGGTGTACAGGGCTTCATTCTCATATTCCTGCAAAGTAAGTAGACACAGTGCACAAAACCGGCAAACTTCTGTTGTGCTGGTTTGCTCGGGGTTTTGGTGGTGTGGGTTTGTTTTGGGGGATTTTTTTTTTGTATTTGCATCTTCTTGGCACATTAGGCTAAAATACATGTGTTTACATAGTGAAAACAAAGTCAAGCTTCCCAGATATCTCTATTTTAATGGGACAATAGAAACGACCGCATCCTGCTGTCAAACAGCTTCCCCTAAACTATTTTCCCATGTCTCACGGGCTCTCCTTCTTTAATAGTTCACTGTGTAGTAGCTGCTATGTGCCCAAATGTGAAACAATATTGGAGTCAGGAAGGACAAGCTGGGTTTCAACCTCTGAGGAGAATAAATGAAGCAAGGGCATGTCTGACATCAGGCTCCAGCTGGTGGTGAAAAATGATCTCCCCCTTGGAACTAGAAAACCTTTGGGATCAGCCTCTTCCCCCTGGAGAAATTATTTTAACATTCAGTCACCCAGTATAGTCATGGCAGCCTCCCAACCAAGTGACACATCTGATAAAATGACACATTTTTGGACAAAGGCCAGTTGGTGTAGGCTGATA
Organism: Harpia harpyja; assembly: GCF_026419915.1. Lineage (NCBI taxonomy): Eukaryota > Metazoa > Chordata > Aves > Accipitriformes > Accipitridae > Harpia > Harpia harpyja. Next base: position 4,878,505 of record NC_068945.1, on the reverse strand, counting down.
AAAATGCAGCACGGATTTGAATGTTTCATCTGCTTAAAAATCTGTATCAATAAGCTATTAGTACACCTTTAGCCCAGACTGATCTTTCCCACCAGCATTTTCCAGTTCATCTGTTTTAGTTGTTTCTCTGAAAGGGAATGGGAGTGTAATTCGCCCATTCAGAGCTGTGTGTTGTTCTGTATAAAGCCGTAATTACTCTTTTTATAAATTTTGAGAGAGAGAGACGGAGAAGCGTACATTTCTGATGGTTAAGATGAACTCCATTCCCTTGAGAGTTTTGCTACTATTTGAGTTAAAATGTGGGATTTGCTGTGTAGAAGGGCATAAGCACAGATCTCTGAAGTGGTTGCTTAGTGATAGATAAAAGCTTTGAGGAAAAATGTTTCAAAGATTCAAAGGTAACAACCTTCCATTCATGTGGCACGAGCAGCATTGTCTGCAGCCTCTCTTTTGTGACCATCATGACCCGGCTCCGTATGTAAGTTTAAGGTAACGAGGAAGAGGTAAGAACAAGGTTGTGTAGGATGAAGCACCATGTGAGTCCAGCATAAAGCAGCGTTGAAAATCTACTTGGATCACTTTGCTTTTAAGCGTTGCAAAGCTGACTAGAAAGGGATAAAATTTATGGTGGCAGTTTCCAGACAATATGTAAAACCTTTTTTGGCAACATCAGTGCTGCGTAAGGCTTTACTCCTCTCATTAGCATGGCATGTTGCATAGTGCAGGTTTACCCATTACGCTTTTCAACCTGTTTTTCCCTGAGTAGGGTATAAAAATCCTATTTTGTTGTGGTCAGCATAATAACCTAGTGTGGTTCTTTTCATGAAAACACTGAGATTTTAGAGAAGGAGTGGGGCTTCTTTCCCAACACGTGATGTATGCCATTTGGCCGACCTTTTCTTTAGTTCGATGGCAGGGTTTAATTTTAAATTGTGGTATGTAGCCATTGACAGATTCTTTTGAAATGTATTAAGAGGGAGATTGGTTCCAAGATGATGTTCTAGAGCTGGCATTAGTTTCTTTTCAAAATTGTAAACTAATGCTTCTTTATGATGAAATGAGTATTCTTTCTTTTTCTTTTCTTTTCAAAATTAGAAACAAAAATCGTGGTGTGCTCTGTCAAACTGCACGGCAACCTATAAATAAAAACAGGAGAGAAAAGAATCTACAAATGAAAGGTTAGAAGGGACAGCTGTGTTGTCTTTGAAAAAGAAATCTATTAGGTATTTTTATAATTATATGGCAGTCTTCTTTATGTGGTATTTACAGTTATGATTTACGTCCATATTACCATAACTATTTCCATACTTATAGACAACATGTGATAATGCTGGGAGCCAAAAGCAACCATTTGGTAGCATTTAAAAAATGCAGGAACACTAAGAGAAAACAGGGCAGTAAAGCAGAACCCTTCTGAGCTTTATCCATCTGAGTAATGTGAGCCAGAACAAAAGTGTCATCCAACATAAACAAATGTAGAGGTTGGATTGTGGTGGTAAACTCTCTCTTTACCAATTAAAACACTCGTTTTAAAGTTGGGAGCTAAAAAGATGGGCTCAGAGAAGAGTGGTATTTCCCCACCATCTTAGTCCTCCTGGATAACAATGGGGAGATGGATGTTAGTGAATCTGACTCCTGCTGTGATTACATCAGGAGTCATTAAATAGTAAATTATTTATCATGTCAGTGCCTGCAAGCACCACCATAGTGAAGGCCCTGCTAGAATTTCCATTATAAACCCCTAATTTGTGGGTGGGGTGATGGGCAAAACTGAATTACATTAAAAAAAAAAAAAAAAGGAAAAAGCTGAAAACTGGTGCACAATGAGTCAGTTGCAAAATGACTGTGCTACATTTTTGAGGTTTCAAGAATGTGTCTGAAATAAACCCAACAAATGCATTTGTTAACAAAAACATATTTTGGCACTAAGGTGTTTGTGGGTTGTTTGCCCCCCATTCCTTAAAGATTGAGTCATTCCATAATATAAAGCTTTTCAGAAGGCTTTTTGCAAATGGACGTGATGTGGTTTTTGTTAGCTACTAAAACAGGCTGATAGTTCTTAAAAGTAGCTATCCGAGTTGCACTGCTGTTCCTTCTTGTAAATAGAAAGTACATCTCATCCTGGCCCTCTACGAACAGTGCTGACTTTTGGAGTATCTCTTCCCAACACAAATGTGTGTGAGTCGATAATTAACATAGCTAATGTAACTTGCAGTTATTAGTATATCTCACGTGAGGAAGGTGTATTGCTTGTTGTACGTGTTCTTGGAGCATGCCATGTTCAGTTCAAGGAGATGGAGAGGAGGTTCACAGGCAGAGATGCTGTGAACAGGTATTTGGAACGGGATGCCAGTAAACACAGTCAAAGGCTGATCTCGTTTACTCCAGACCAGTCCAGCACAAGTCCATTGATTCTGCACCATACCCATGAAGTCATTAGATTTCTATTTTTAAGCTGTTGCCTAATTTAAAAAAAAAAAAAAAAAGCCTGATGCTTCAAGCCAAATTGTGCTTCCATTTATGCCAGTGGAGTTACTCAGGATTTAGGCAGGTGTAAATTGCAGCAAATTTCTTACATGGCTTTAAACAAGATTCCAGCTCATGTCTTCACATCCTGCTCAACGGGGGCAAATTGGCAGAGACGAGGTGAAAGCAGAAATGGGGACTCAAAAAGTTCAGAAGTAATCTGAGTGAAATCATGTTTTTCATCTATTATGTCTAAGTGAATCTTTGTGCTATGCTGGGGATTTAAGGTACCGTAGAACTGAAGTTGTGCACGCATTCTTGTACTGAAACGTCAAGACGGGTGTTTAATCTGAAAACCAAGTAATGCTGATTTAACAGCTTAGATCTCAGCCGCACAGCTTTTCTACTTTGCTACCTGACTTCTCGATGCAGAGAGCAACTATCGCAGCCTGGACTTCTTTTGACTATCTGTGATGGTTCTACGCTTCTCAGATAAAGCTTGTTTAATACAGTTGAGCGGGAAAGGCTGGTTTTGAGCTGCCTGCTTGTTATGGTAATGTCTGAAGGATCAGGCGAAAATAAGAGCTAACTCTGATATGCCTTTCAAGCAAAAGGAAAGAAGTGATAGATCCTATATTCTGAAGCATATCTGAAAGAATCCTGCCTGACTTCTTCCCTGATGGTTCTTGTTATGGAGCCTTATCTTATGTGGTACTTGGTAGCACCCTCCTATTATTAAGGTTGCACACCACTTTCCATTATAGAGCTCTATTTTCAGTTGCTTACATCTTTGCCAAACTTTAGCCATCTGGGCTGAAATTCTTCAAGGCAGATGTCTGCCTCAGGCTGAGATTTTTTTGAAAATTTATATGTCAGTGTGGGTCACCCTTTCTATATCACAGTAACCTGACCCGCTGTGAAGATTCTCCCAAAAGTAAACATAAAAATGTTGATGGAAAACACTTGAGCTTCTTCTAAATTTGAGCAAGAAAATTGGACAGAAGTGGAATATTATCTGCCAGTCTTGAGACCCAGAGGCCTGATCCAAAACGTAGTGAACTCAGCAGGAGGCTTTCACATGGATCAGGCCCTGATTTTTAATGGGTGAGGGAGCGCAGAGTTTCACATAGGGAATGTTTGCCAGGACGCAATTCACCACCATAAATCAAATGTTAAATAATTCCAAAGCCCAATAAATGAGCGTGCAGATGGCAGTGTCTGCTCCCCAGTGATTGCACTGACTGTTGATTAGGATCCAGCTTGAATAGTTTGATCTCATTTATAGCAGTCTCAAGGATTGCTGTGATTAGGCAATTGGTGCAATCTACTTGCTTTTCTGCTCTCTCGGCTGAAACTCTTGTGGTGGAACCAAAACCACGCAGCAAACGCTGCCCATGACACCCCGGAGCGTGCTGGGGTCGGGGCAGGCAGGGGCTCACAGCAATATGCTGCACAGCAGCCTGAAAGCAGTTTGCAGCTACCTTACGTTTGATAAGAAACAAGGAGAGTCGCTTGCAGAAGGTGTACTACTCTACAGTAACCCTCCTTGAGGAGAGCACGCAGATTAACTGCGAATACCAAGAAAGATAGAAACAGCAAAGTGATTTAGGGCTGCTGGTAAATAACGGAGCCTTTGGGGAAGGGAATCTTTCATGGGCTGTTACAATGTTGGAAATCTAATCCGTATCGATGCGCCGGGGCTGTTTAACCTGCAGGGAAAATGTCCTGGAAATAGCAGCGTCGACCACAACGGCTGCGGTTGAGGGAGCCTGTCCGTCTCTTCCTGTTCTCCCCCAAAACCTTCCCAGCATCACAATTGGTTTTAGCCGAAATTGAGAAAGGGGTCATGAGCTTAGAGATGTTGATTTCCTGTAAGTTTCAGAGAAAATAAGTGCCTGGGTAGAGGACAGACACTCTGTTAATCCCCCTGCTCCCAGAAGAAAAAACTGCAGTGTGCGCGTGGTTCTTCTCAGGTGCCAGAGAGTCCGGCCACAAATGTATAGGAAACAAAGCTCTGTTAGTTCTGTTGCTTATGAAGCGATTTATTTACTACTGCTGGGTGAAAAAATACATTTTTACCTTAAGAGTATTTTGGAGATCTTGACAATTTTTTTTGCTAATAAGTCAAATCTTCCCACAGCGAGCTTTGACCTGAACTTCCAAAGAATAACAGAAATCAGATCAGCTATAAGTACTGTGCTTCTACCTTTTATAATTTTTAACAGGTCATTCTAAATTAACATAAAGTTCTAAATGATTGGTCATCCTGGTCCCCAAAACAAAATGCCTTTATTTAGCAAAGTGAAAATGGAGTATTTCAGCAATTCTTCTATCCTGTTCAAATTTTTAAAAATTAAAAGTTATAAATTCATTAAACCTCCCTTTTCTTATGAACAGCTTTTCAAAAAGCTGTTGTTTTCAGACGGAAATAAATTTCATCTGAAGAGTTTTTATGACCTCCAATTGTTACCGATGTTAAACAATTTAATTTAGAAAGCTATTTTTAAAAATAGATTTTGTAGCTGTTCTTAGTTGGTTATGGCTGTATGCTGCAAGCTCTGCCTTCCCTACAGACAAGTTGAGAATTTTCCTTTGGAATGCTTCTCCATCTGAAAATGACAATTGTTTTCTAATGGAACATTTTTTGAAAAGGTGTCACATTCTATGGAACTGTATTTTAAATCGTAGACTGAAACAAAGTGTTTCCAATTTTCCACTTCGGAGCAACTTTCTGAAAATCAGAATTGGGGTGAAATACTCTGATTTTTCTGAGCATTTCAGTTGAACCGATTTATTTCTAATTCATTTGTTTAAGATTGTTATTATTTCATTCTGGTTTTGAATGAAAGACATTCCAGCATCATGAAGAATCCACAGAGAACACAGAGAAATTTTGCTATAGAAAAAGAGCAATTTTCCTCTAGTACTCCATACTTCAGAATTACTGTGGTTATTTCACCTACCACATTTTTCAGATCAGTAGTTTAAAGGGCAGTTTTAATATTATTTGAATGCCATGTAATATTGACCTCTAATTCCTCTTAATCAGGGGAAGTACACTGGAAAAACCCAGATTTACATGATTCAAATAGTTACCAGACTAGCAGTTGGATTTATGTTTCATGCAAGATCTGTGATGCTGAGTCAGAGCAAACATCTGTTTAGTCCTGGAGCTATTCTATTGCTGCTGATGGCCATTATCGGATCCTAAGGGATGGACTAGAAGAATAGACTGAGTCTAAATTGCTATAACTAGTCTCTGGGTGTTTGCAGTGGATTATATATAATAAGCAGTATGAAGAATACTGCTGTACAAGGCAAGTTGCAGGATGACACAGCTCAGTAAAAGAAAAAAAAAAAAGAAAGAAAAAACCCCACCAAGATACACTGGAGTCCTGTGGCGACCTGCCCTGACATGTTGGCTGTATCTAGGGAAGAAAATTTTCACTCAACAGTAAATTCATATAAAGGATTTCATAGAAAGGCTTATGAGATAAGGGAGAGAGATATAAAATGTCAAGAAACCAAGAAACTCTTTTCTCGCTATATTTACCACCAGGTTGTTATTTGCAACACACAGCTTTAAATTTTATGTAGCAGGAAAATAGTGAGCAGATCAGTAATACATACTCACTTCTACAACATAATTACTTCTCCTACTAGTAAATAATGTTGATAAATTATATTCATAGTTTTCTTGTTGAGAAGGTTGGCTTTGATTTCAGTGCTGTGTTCTGGGGTGTTTCAGTAAAACACGTTAGTCAATGTGTCTGTTACACACTGCAGTCCTTCGAGACCAGGAGAAGGAGACTGGGTTCTGAGTCTGAGGAGGTGAGGTGGTGAAGAGTACCTCAGATCTCTTCTGATCACGTAGGTACAGTGCTTAGTTTATCACAAGCTTGGTCCTCGAGTGTATTTTTATGCAATGTCAGAATACAATTAAATAGTACTCAATCACTAAGCAGTTTATCTAGGGATTTATTCATGGTCTCGTAATTGAAGAACTGTGCTTTTTTCATTATCAGCAAGTGGTCTTCTGCAGGTTAAAATGGCTTTGTGTGGAATGGTTATGACTGTGAACAGACCGAAACGGTCTGTCTGTTGGCTCACGCGCTGAGCTCCGGGTTCAGAAACCCGGGGTGCTCTGCCAGAGAACCTCAGCCCACCTGCAAACAAGACATAGTCTCCCCATCCATAAAACAATACTTGGCTACTTCAGTTACTGTAAGGTATTGAGATACTATCATACAGGGAGAGGTATAAATACCTTATCTGGAAGTAGGTCTCGCAGCATCTAGAGGTATTCCTCACAGCCTCAAATACTGCCTTCTGAAGAGTGCAATGCCCTTCTGTGGACTGAACGATCCTGAACATCTCTTCTTTAATCTTTCTTTGAACTTAAAATGCCTGGCTCTGCCCATGAAGTAAACTGTCTGCTGTCACATCAGGCCATAGCCAGCATTCTCAATTCTGTGGCTGTGGTGCCATAAAATATCTCAGGATCACAGGGTCCTTCAGCCTGGAGGGGACCTCAGGAGGTTGTTTAGTCCCTGCAGCACCCCACCTTCGCTACTGTGGGTCTAGCACACTTCTCTAGTAATATTGTGTAGTATGTAGATGAAGAAATAATCACTAAAAATGTGCTGGCAGGCTTTGCTCCTGTTTAAGGGGCATCACTAAGTACCGAATTGGCAAGTCTGTGTTTCTGAGACCTGCAGCCCACAGTTAAAGTGCACATATGGAACGTGGCAGTGTCTTGGGCCTCAGAGTTTTCAAAACCCGACAACTAGAAGCACTGAAAATTCTGTCGTATTTTCTCTTCTGAAAAATGCTAATGAAAATAGGAGGCTATAACTGACACAAAAAGGACTGTTTTTTCTAAGAGGCGAAGCATATAGCAATGGCACGTAAAGCAAGTTTAACAGGTACGAAAAGCAGCCAAAACAGTGTCATTTAAAATGTGGGCTCGTACAGGGCCATGCTGTTGCTGCCAGGTCAGGTTAAATGTCTGATCAGATCTCCATCTGGATTCAGGATCTGGCTCACACAGCTTCCCTGCCTCTTCAGGAGTGAGATTGCAGGCTCTCAGCTCTGCAATAGTATCACAAGTGTCCTACTACTCTGCGTGTTTCTTAAGGCTTCGGCATCTGGACACATGCATTTATGTGAGAATTCTTAAAATTGTTTGTTTCTAGTCCTCGCTGTGGAGATACACATGAAAAGCAGAAATCCTGAAGCCTCAAAACTCAAAATAAAATGTATAGTGTGTATTTAAAATGTTAGGCTTTTTAAGACAGTCTAGTTACGCTGATTGTAAATAGCTCTAGCAGGCACTGATTTATATTGCTCCACACCATCCAGGGGAGGCAGAAAAGCCAGCTGAAAGGCCACATAAATGCTCAAAACTAGAGCACCCTGGCCTCTCTGCCACCGTAAGTACATTGCCAGCTGCACTGCAGTTAGGAAGTTTAAAATTTGGTCAGGTATCTCCTGAGCAGCAGGCACTGCCGTGAGGACATACCCTAGGAGGCAGCAGAAGCCCACGTTCTCTCGCAGCAACTCAAAACACATCGACCGCCTTAAAATTTCCTACTCTGCCTTGCCATGAGCTGCCTATTAATGTTAGTTTTGTTACTGCCTTTCAAGGTGCTTAGCGGCTGCGGCCTTTACATGCTTTGCACGACTTGTCACCGTATGTATCTGGAGAGTTTCTAAAGCTGCAAGCGGCAAGTCTTCTCGCCTATGAAAGGCTAAACCTGTAACCTACAACAAGATTGACTGGGTGCCACGCAAAGAGCATTAACATCCTTGTGCAGTGTTCAGCTTGCCTCAGTATTTGCAATCAAACAGAAGAAAGAGCTGTTTTCTCTGCTCTTGTTTCAAATATCTGTAGTACCATAGGAGGAGGATGGTCCTTGATGAGTACCCAGAAACTGGGGCACACCGGTCTTTTCCCAGCACCACCACACGTACATGGCAAGCCTGGTTAGAAACCATTTTTTGAAGGGCAGGACTATATCCAAAGAGTATGCTCACCATAAAGCCAAATTTATAAGTATGATTACCATATAAACGGGATAGCCATCTTCAGAAATGAATGGCTAGGTAGGCAAGACCACGGTAATGCCCTGAGGATATGCATTTCTGGGCCCCCCTTAGCTCTGACCTGTCCATTCACCCTCATCATTAAATTAGTGGGCAACTGCCCCAGGGTAACTGCAGCGTGCGTGCAGCGTGGGGGAAGGCAGCTGTGAGGCCGGGGAGACGGCTGGAAGATGTCATCTGGGCAGGAACATGAGGTTGGGGCAGTGGCAGTTTGACAGAGGAGAAGGATGGAGGTGAAATATGGAGTCACTCTTGCGGGAGGTAGAAACTGCAAACAAATTAGAATTTCTTAGAGAATTTCGGAGCCTGACCTCCAAATCATGCTTCAGGCCAGATTTCGTTTGAGCCTGGTCCTGCAGCCTTGCATGACTTTACCTTAGTCAACACTTTTTGGTGTACTGTATATGTTAACTGGGTGTGCGGTTGTAGAGATGTGTATACATATATATAGCTCTGATTTCTATTTTGTATTTTTGCATCTATATCTTATTTTTTTCTGGCTATCTTTTACAGTTTTCACATTTCAGCCTCCATTTTGTAGTTTAAAAAGCACTTTCAGCGCTCTGTGAATACTGAATATTGTTATTACTTCTGACTGGAGCTTTTGCTAGGTACTCTCAGCTCTCCTTCTGTAGCACATTCTGAACGTGCTGTCCAGAGGAAAAGACCAAAACAAAACAGTGTTTCCGAGGTTGCGAGCAACATTTATTTCCAGCCCCAGCTACAAGGTAACCATTACTGCAGGGATCGCTGCAAGTGGGCCAGATCCTGGAGTCCCAGTGAAGTTTTACCCTGAGTTGGGATTGCAGAAATAGACTTCTGATCCTGTGGTAAAACATGTCTGCTTGGGGGGTAAGACACTGAATGGTGACAGGAACTGCTATAAAGCTAACACAACTTTAATACATAGGGAATAGAGTACTCCATATGCTGCTGTGTGATTTCCTTCTTTGGCTTGGAAGGCAAAAATAAACTGCTTGTATTTGGAAGGCAATTTTCAATCCCCAAAATCTCTTTTCTGCATTTACTTGATTTTGCTAGATGGTCGGGCAGGCTGACCATAGCTCAGACTGACGGGAGTACCGATTATGTCATTCAGCAGAAAACTCTCTCGTGTGAGCAGAATTCTGTTTCATTTTATTTTTGTTTTTCTCCTCTCTCCTTCTCCTCCCAGGCTATAGATATGGAGGGAGGTCACAAAACAGAAGTAAGCTGTAGCCAGCAAAGTTCAGATTTGAAATAAAAAACCCCTATGTATACTTATTAGAATTTCTTGTTAATGAGGTCATTTATGTCAGGGCAGGAAATGTACAAAATAGCACAGGATAGAAAAATCTAGACACTGTAAAACACGCCAACAAATTTGGCGCATGCATTACTCCCTTAATATGCCCCCAATGTAATCTATAGATCCCACAAGTGACCACATTCTGTTTATGTATGTAAAAACTCCTATATATGTAACACTCATAAGAGTAGCAATTTTACTAGTGGGAAAAGATTATTGTGGTCTTTTTATATAGCATATAGGTTTACTTCGAATGAGTCCTTGTAGAAGAATGCAGAACCATGAAAAACTGTTAAAATGTCATGATTATATTAATTTCATATTTAAAGGAATACTTCACTTTAAGTTATGGCTCCAAAATTACACTGCTCATTCATGATTTTTTTAATGTATAATTGGCTGCCTCCAAAAATGTCACAGTAGGAGGAAAAAAAAGTTCATTTTCCTTGGCGTGTGTACTGTTGCTATTCCTGTGTTCATTTGGCTTGGCTCGGGTAATGAAATGCTGCAGTCTGAAATAACTTTTTGTATGTTGACATGTGCATTTAACTAGAATAAGCAGGCAGAGTAGACCAAGTTGGATTCAGCAATGAACAAAATATATCTTGTATTGCGTCTTTTAATATATCAGCCTACATTTATGATTCTTTTTCATTTCTTTGTTGTAACGGCGTACATGCACCTCCTAGCTGCACACAGCCCCAGCACATAGACGTGAAGGATGCAAGGCAGCAAGTTAAGATTAACGGGGGGAGGAGGGGAGAGTAAGAAGAAAGGAAGGAAACCGAGGGGCACAACTTAATCTCTTGAAGATAAAGTTGAGAGGGGATTACTATTGATCTGTTGAAATTTGTTTAGCTAAAAAAAGCCTGTTTTCCAGAGTAAAAAGATCTTTGCTCCTTTGTTGACTGTCCCTTGGTCTGGACTAAGGAGAGACCTCTCAAGTCTCACACACGTTGAGCTGGACTCTTGAAACCTCGCCTCACTTTCCCCCCTAGCCTGGCCTGAGTCTTATTCATTCCTGGGACTGTGTTGTGCCTTCCACCGAGCTCCAGGGACTGGATTTGACCTACCAGTCTGATCTCTAAATCACTGACCACCGACATCTGTGTTTGACATCAAGTGGCAGGAGCAAGGCCATAGTCCTGCGCTGCAGGTGTGGGTGCGCTGCTGCATGGGGCCATACTGGGCAGCACTTTCCCCCCCATGTCATATCTGCCCCCCATTTTATCCCCAGCATGTAGCTTGGCCCTTGGGTCTCACCTGCCAGGAGGCACCTGCAGGTAGCCAGAACTCACCAGCGGCAGCTCTGAAATATGGATGGTGCTGATGTCCAAAAACACGCGGCTGGTGTCTTCCCATGGCCAGTGTCCACGAGCGCTGGCTGTGGGCAGGCGAAAGCTTTACTGCAAAGCCTTCTGCCTCGGGGCTGCAGGTACATGGCACAGAATAGTTTACTGGTTCGTTGCTTATCTCCTCTGCAGCTGGGGCTTTCCTCCAAGCCCAGCTCAGAGGGTTGTCCCATAATCTGATTTGTGGTTACGTGACAACGTCTAGACCTTACACACAGAAAATCCTGAATGTTTACAGGGGTTTAGCACAAGTCCTTAAAGGCAAGGAAACAAATAAGAAGAATCCCAATGAAATTTTGTAGGCAGTCCTGTGATTCTGAATGTCTGTTTTGCTGCCTTAGCCACTGTGGTTTCATACTTTGCTTTCTGCATTTTCACCGGTCATTATTTCTGGGGAGAAAAAAAATTCTTCTGTACCCACCTCCTTACGCTCACATGGGACTGACAAAGAACTGCAGAATAGCAGATAGCTGTGCAGTGCGAGAAGTGGGAAGCACACGTTAAAGATCAGCAGTGGGTAGTTCTGTGCTTGTTTTGCAAACTAGGCAAAAGACACCTTATTCGGTTATAAACAGGAAACCTGGGCCAAGTTTGTGGAGGTTCATGCCCAGAGCCACTCCCTAGAGGAGCTAAGGCTCGATGTGCTTGTCAAGATGAAAATCATGACACACCCTATGACTTGCACATTGTTGGGACCTGCTCCTAACCACATCTCAGCAGGGCTGTCTAGTTTTTGTACGTTAAAATTTTGTGTGCAAAGAACTAGGGGTCAGTAAAAAAAAAAAAAAAAAAAATCCAGGTCAAAATTAACATAAGGGAAACTCAGAAATGTGCTGGTTAAAGCCTACTGCACTGAAGTCTACTGCACCGGTCTAACAGCCTATGATAGGAGTACCGAAGGGGCTGGGGTTTGTGGCTTTTTGGTATCGTTGTGTCAGTCTTATGCCTCTGCAGCATTATCACAAGGGAGTTGGAATAAAGCAAACATGGTATGAGAGGGAAAGAATAGAATTCAGCATCAGCTTTACAGGTACTTTCTCATCCAGCTTTCTTTAGATATAATCTTTTCGGTAGATGGCATTGAGGACTGTACACGTACACAATTTGGTATTTTAAAAAGAAAGTTTTTACACTCCATGCAAGTGCCATTCAAATTATTTTCTTTTGTTTCTTTCCTCCTTATTCAACCATCTTGCTCTCACAAAGAATACTAAGTAGAATTTTGCTGAATGTAACTTTGAAAGTTACTATTCATCTGAAAACTAAGAGTCTTAACCTGCACGGCTTACATGCATGAGATACCCATAGTGAAAGCTTGGAATGAACACATAAGCATTCACCATAATTGCTAGGCTAGTACTTTGGAATAGCATTTATACAAAGTAATGCAGATTTTATGGGGAGATACTGTAATGCAGAATAGTGCGGTATAGGAAGTGAACTAATAAATTATAAGTAAATCAAATGAAGCATAAACTGAGTGACCTCATAAGTATATGTGTAGTTTCAGTGAGTTGATGTTTGGAAATATATGTTCTACATGACATCTGTTGATCTTACAAACGGTAGTTTCTGTATTTAAATCCCAATGAGATATTTGTGTTTGTGCCACAGTTACTTCTTTTAATTTTTCCTTCAGTGGGAAAACAGATGAAGATATAAGCTGTTTTCTGATATCTGCATATTCTGTTGATTTGTCCTTGTGATATACCTGATACTGTGGGGAAAAAAAAAATCTTTTGTTGTGCGTGTGTTGACTCATTTATTAAAAAAAAATCAAGTAAGACTTTAACTGACAATGCTCAAGAAACCTAATGCTGAAGTCCTTTATTCTTATTTCCCTCCATGCTCAAAACTGCCATCAGGACCTGAGGAAGTGATGTCCAGTTTTACAATTAATAAGCTTTTTTGTTTCTCTTTTTTTTGCTTTTTTTATCTGTCCTGTGGTGGAGGACAAATATCACCAACATGAGCTGTTTTTTAAAACAGCTTTACAGTTCACAGCAAAATAGATTTTGGCTTCTATCTCATTTGGGAGAAGTGTTCAAGTACAGTATTTATTAGCATTTAAATGATCTGAATTTTACACCTTTGCACACATGCGTTTTACTTCTAAACTCTCCCCACCCTCTACCCCCAAACCATTGATGAAGTTCGTTATTCTTAAAATAGCAGTTGTGTTTGGAATACCTAATTGCTGAGCTTCTGTTGTCGTTCCTGCCTCGGTACGTTGGTCAAAAAAAGAAATGTAAAGAGCAGCCCACGTGTCCCTGTGTTCAATAGGTACCTGTGTTCCTTCCCCCTCCGGTAGTCTCGCAGCCTTCAGCGTCCTGTGGCTGAGGAGCTCAGCTCCCCGTTTGAGCCACGCTGCGTTTAGACCTCTCCGTTACAAGCAGCAGAGGCTCAATTGATGGGGACCGTAAAATGGCTCCATTTCTTTTTGAGCTGAATGATTGATTTATTTATCGCTTCTATATTTATTTATTGCCGGTGTCAAAGAAAAGATTGTACTTATGGCCTTTTCATCTTCTCCCAAGTGTTGCCTGCACACTTCGCTGGCCCCGCACAGAAATATTTCCCCCCTCTAAGTGCACTTGCTGATTGGAACTAAATCCTCACAGGCAAACTGCAATGCTACTGGTACAATGTCATAATATTTCATAGGTCATTTATAAATATTATTGCCAGGGCAAATAAATTTCTCTAGAGTACTTAGTCTACTGCTAATAAATAGTTTATTTAAGCTTGTAAGAATGGTGACATTTCACTTTGAATATCTTTGGCCTCTTAAAAATTGTTAGTGCAGAGAGGAAAAAAAGGAAAAATAAACTGGAAAAAATATGCAGCAGATCTTTTGATTTTTTTTTTTCCCCCTACATTTTGGCTTGCTTAAATGGGCCCTCTTGTCAGACCACATGTCTCTGTGTGAAGCTGGTTACAGTGTTTGTTTAAGGTGTATTATTTAACATCTCATTTAGTATACCATTCCCTCTTTTTTCTCTTTCATAGCTTCATACAGCTGAAATAGTGTTTGATCAGGTTGCCTCTCACATCAATAGTGGTGATTAAATCCCTTTTGCCACTTTTCCATTTTGGAGTAAGAACTATGGATGGGTGGTGGTGTTTTGTTTGTTCATTTTTTGATGTTTTGGCGTTGGTTTAGATTTATCATTATTATTTGTCTTGCTCTTCAGCTAAAAAGGCTGGGGTTCAGTTGGATTTTTTAATAGTGATATGGAGACAGAGGCCAGAATGAGGAAAGGATTTTCTAGCATCCTTGCAACCATGTTAAAATTTTGTGACAAATGCTGAAGAAAAGAGGCACTGTACGTATCTCTTGGAAAAAATGCAACCCACTAACAATGACTGGCGGGGGCACGTGGCTGCCAGCGCTGCATTTTGGACAATAGACAATAGTTTCTTGGTTGAGTTTTTGTGGTGGGGGTTGTTGGATGGGTTTTTTGACAGCTCAGCAAAGGTGTTAACTCTCAGCTCTTTTCATACAACTGAATTGATGTCAAGAATAAATGCCAAAATATTCTTTCATGTGTTTCCTATAAAATGTGTCATTTTGTGAAGGCTCAGGAGGAGGTATAAGGCAGATGAATTTATCTGAGCATGTGTGGGAACATTATATTTCTATTGCAATCCTCCAATACAGGGGGGGAAAAAAAAAAAAAGTTCCATTGAAAATCTCCAGTGCCTTTTGAAAACAATTCTGTTTAAAGACGACAGTCCATGCAACTCTAAAGATAGTTAATACCTCTTCTGGCAGATGACTCCATACCAGTCTCTGCTAGATGACAAGCCATGACCAGGCACTCTCCAGAAACTCCAGGAACAGGCAGGGAAAAACCTCAGCAAACTCCAAACAGATACAGGAGGGAAAGCATTTTAAAAGAAGGGAGTCAGCTGGAAATTGCTCAAAGTCTTCTGGTGTAAAAAGCCTGGAAAATTTTGTACATACCTCAACCAAATCCCACATAAGACTACAGGGAAGGGAAACAAGCCTCCCATGTGCTCTTTAGGTGACAAATGACAGGGTTTCCAAGAGCAAAGCAGGAAATTCTCTGCACTTACTTACAAGCTTATGACAACACAGGTGTACTCTCCTGCAGAATTTGACTTGCACATGATTTTGTCATTTAAAGAGATTGGGAGGAGAAGATAGCTCTTCTGACTTGGATTTCTTGGTTGTGATGCTTGTGCTAAAAAATGACCTTCTCCTCCGTTCATGGTTTTTACCTCAGAATACCATGAGCTTGTCTTTTTAGTTTCCTGTGTATGAGATTTTTTTTTTTTTTTTCTCTTGGAAAATATCAATTCTGAGATTGCTGGTTGGTTTAGGCTGTGGTGTCTGCCCATGGCCCCTGTAGAACGTTCATCTTGATCCCCAGTGAGCAACGAGGATGACATTGAAAGGCAAAATAGGAAGTTTCACTGGTCTGTCAGAGTAAGTGTCTGAATTAAAAGACAAAAAAAGATAATTCATTTCCAACCAGACTTATACAGATGGCTATGAAAAGTATGGTCTTCGGGTCCAGTAGTCAGTAAGGTTGTGGCAATATAATCTGTCTGAATCGCTTTGGGAGAACTTGCACACACATTGGCTGCAAAGTTATTAGATAGACGGCTATATTTTTTGATCTTCCATCTCTAGGAAATCGTACAGGCAAGGGGGAAATGTCTCCAAAGCATCAACACTGAAATAGCTTCAATGGTAAAGCTTTAGGATGGTTTTGCTGTGCAAAGACATGCACCATTCTGCATCCCCGGGCTCCGAGGACAGATCTCAAGGTAACTGAGTATCCAACCTGCGAAGCCTCTGTGCTGATTCCTGGCCACCCAGCCAACATTTTCCTCTGAAAATTTAAAACTTTGTTCTTCATTCTTAAATGACCCCACAGCTTCTGGAGGGGCCACAGTTCAGCCAACACTTCTGCTGCACCTGTATTCTTCATTCTCCAAGGAGGCAGGGAGCATAAATGACTACTGCAAACAGCAGGATTACCTTCCAACAATATCTTCCATGTTTTCTAGGAGTTTTATTACACCACCACCTTAGTCCCTTTCCTGACCGTGTTTATGTAGGATGGAGAGCCTTGCAGGAAGGCAGGATGCCTTGCAGCTGTTGATTTTTATCTTCTTTATGGTCTTCAGGGCATGCAGCAAGCAGCATAAGGCTTTATGTGTGTTTAATATCAATGCAGTATTTTAGTTTGGACTCCTTCCTTTATGGGCTGCATAAAGGCACATTTTGTTAGACTCTAATTTTACCCATAAAACCCCTTGCTAGTAGCAAGCTTCATTCTGCTCAGTGAAGCTGTCAAAATTGCCAGTTTCGGCTTTGATCATAGTAACAAATCTGTTTGACCCCAAATTTTTTGAAGTGTCCCTTATACAGAGGGGAAAAAATCATTGCTGTTGCGTGCAAACATTTTGACTATTACTGACCTTTGCCAAAAGAAGTAGCTTGAGATTTAACCGATTAGTGAATATGACAGCCCCTGGAAAATAACTTCTGTGTTTGCAAAGGGTGTAGGGAGATCAGGTATATTTGCAAAATGACTGTTTAGCCTTCTTGCATGCATAGAGCTAACTCTTTAGATTTCAGTGGTGTAACTGAAAATAGTTAGATTTCGGGATAAGTAGGTGTTATATCTTATGTGTGTGATAGATGTTATCAGTCTGAAAGATTACAGATATTTAAAACTGCTGAATACCATTTCCAGATATTTAAATGTGCTTCAGAGAAATAACTAATATAAAGCAGTTTACCTTTGTGTGAGCCCAGATGGGCCTGGAGCCTGGGTCTCACCTGGGTGAGACCAGACCTGAGAAGCCTGGCTGGTCTGTGAAAGCTCCTGCCCACAGCTGATGGAGCTGAGCTCCCGTGAGCGGCTGTTAAAGGTTTCACTGCAAAGTGTCAGAAGTCTCAGTTAAACCAGTTGATTGAGCAGGAGAGTTTCCTTGGAAATGCTGTTCAGCCTGTCCAGAGGTGGAGAAGGTGGCTGGCTCTCCCTCTCTGTCTATTAACTGCGCAAAAAGCCCAGATGACTGGTTTGAATTAGACACCCAGCTTTCACATAGCTGACATCAGATGGGATGCAGCCTAGCCACCTTGTCTGTAACCAAGCTCCAAACAGCGTTTGATGCCTTATTTCTTCCTGTGTCCTAGCATGACGTCATTTTCCGGCAGAGACAAGTCCTGGGAAAAATACGGCTGCATGTTTCCACCCCAGTGCAAGTCTGGTAGCACGCATGGTGTGCAGCGTTGTGTAACACAACTCTTCACCTTCTTGGGTTTCAGGTTCCATTGCTGCTACAGCCAGTGGAGCTGCAGCAGTGCTGAAAAGTATTAGGAATTTTTCCTACTGAGGAAAAGAAATAGGACTGAGGCAGTACAGGGTCACGGGCAGGAACTGCAAAGAAAGTACATTCGTCTCTCCTTAACAGTCTGCAGGAAAAAAACAAAACCGATATGTTGAGATTTGATGAGAACTGGGTGCAGGTAAAGTTCCCAAACTTTTTTTTTTTTTCCTCCCTTGCTAATTGTCTGTACGTGTGGCCGGTGTAAGTGAAAAATACTCTGATTCACCCAGAGAAGAGTAACATTTTTCATGATAGTAAACCAACACTCTATAAATACCTATAACCCCAGGATCTTAACCTCAGGGACAGCATGGCAAAAGCAGTTTAGAAATCTTATGCTCAGTACTTCGTCAGAACAGTGCTTTCTTTCTCTCTCTCTGAGTTTTTAATAGACATCTCAAGTTGAGATGACTGTCAACACTTTCTTCTGGTAAGACACAATTTTGCTAAATATATATTCTATGTGTGTAGCTATAAATATATGCAGACATAAAGTATACACTTTCTGTAGTAAGTCAAGTTCAATTTCTAGTTCATTTTCTGATTTATTCAGTGTGTATATTGCTGTAGATGTTGCCTTATTTTTATTTGCGTATGTCCAGTTGTGAGAAATATTGTGACATGATTTTACACGAGTACTTTTTCTGTTCCAATGCCTCTATAGCTGAAGAGTTCATTTCTGTAACTTGGAACTCTAGCTTGGTTAGGGCACAGTAGCAAGACTGAATTTTGTGTTTTTGAGAAGCAGATTCTTGTGCCTAGAAGCATAATTAAATGAACTTAAACAAATAATACCCCATTTAGATAATTAGTTGTATGCTTTTGTAAATTGAAGGGGTTATGCAATGAAATGAAATAAGAAATAAAGTTTAAGGATATTCTTTATTTCCCCAAATAAACATACTCACATCTGTGGAAGTCAGTGCCACATAGATTATCAAGTGGAAGAGTTTTGCAGGATTAGATACTTTATGGGCATCTAGAATACATTATTTAGCATTTTCTCAAAACCAGACATACGCCTCATGTGTCTTCATGCCTCAGAGCCTCAGCCTAACCAGTACATGATGGATTTAGAAAGAAATTTCTGCTATAGCCAGGTCTTCCCTTATAACTGTCCACTAACAATGCTATCACCTCTCTGTGAGATATCTTTTTATCTGACCCAGATGCTAGACCCTGTTTTCCTTTGAAAAAAATGCCTCACAAGACAAGCAAGAACCCTTTCGATGCCATGAGACTAAAACTTCTCTTAAGTTCAGGATAAACCTGCCAAAGATGAGGTACCCTGACTTTACACTCTGTAACTGAAAGCTGTCTCTGAACAATAGAACAATGAATGTAAAAACGTGGTGAAGGGTGAAGGAGCTCCAGTCGAGTTAGTATGTAGCTCAGCAGCTAAAGGAACTCCCTAAAGTAGAACCAGACCAGCATAATCAAAACAGCCCTTTGTGTTTTTTGTAATCCAGAAGACTGTCTGAAAAAAAAAAAAAAGATTCTGCTTTAAAAAGATATTGCTGGCTTGGGCTTTTTGTATTAGAGGAAAATCCTCTAATCAAAAAGACAACTCACTTTAAGCCATTTTAACAAAATCATTAACCAGGTTGCAGATATGTTTAGCCAGTGATTCTTCATGCTTCTCTAAAGAATCAGATGACATACTGATGTGTGGCTTATGGGGATCTGAGGGATATAATATCTGTAAGTATCCTGTTCAGAAAACATGCAGCTATCCTGACTTCGCAGTGAATATATAAGATTTTTATGTGTAAAACTGAGGTCCAGATGGTGCTGAGATCCTCTCGACCCATGGATTTCTCCTCCTTCAGAAAAAGGGATGGAAGGATGGATGGATGGACAGGTACCAAAACCTGCAGCTGTACTCACCCACCCTGAACTCTTCTGTATATGATCTTTATCACACAGTTCAGTCTCTGGTATTCTGCAGAGTGCTTCAGCCCGAGAGAGTTTCCCTCAGAAATGCATAGTTTCCCCTCTGCAACTCCTCTCCAACACACACTTTGGCACAGTTAAAGCAAATCCCCTATAAGCTAATTCAATGACCCAAAAAATCTTTGTTAACACAGAGTTAAAATTGCCCAGTGGTTTCTCATGCCTTTCCAAAATGCCTTGCTCAGCAAAACTCAAACCTCTGAAAAAACAGAAAATGAGGAGTCCTGGCATATACCAGCAGAACCTTAACTGTGACCCCCTGGAAGTCACGGTCCCTGGGAATTACTGGCCTGCTCGCCAGATGAGTTCACTGCAGTAGGTTTTACTGAGCCTGAGCTCCAGAACTGCATGTGCTATCAGCAGGCAAGCTTCAATCTGCGTTTTTTTTTAATTTTGCTCTGGGTTTTTCGCAGTAAATTTCCTGTATTTTTAACAGGGTCAGAGGAGTATTTTGATAGAATTTAGAAAAAAATGTTTTAGCCACCCCTTCCCTTTCATTGCAGTCAGCTCTCTGCCTGGTGCAGGAGCAATGTATGTCTTATCTTGGCATTTCTGGGGATTCAGACAGTTGCCCCTTTCCCTGTCACCTCTCTTAGATCTTAGCACACTTAAAAGGGAAGAATACACCGCTGGCAGGCTCCTTGCACTTGATGACTTTGCCAGCCACTTCATCTTCCTCCAGTTTCTCTCCCTCCACCCCTTTTTGCACTCCTGCTTTCCAACCCCAACAGTCCCTCCCCAGGGCTACGCTCCTCTGTGTTTTTACACCACTCTGTGCCCTGCCTCCTCTCGATTCCCCCACCCCAACAGTCTTCCAGTGAGCGTTCACGTACGCACTTTATTTTCCTCTTGCAAATGTATTACATCTCCCCAGCAAAACCCCAGCTTCCTGAGCAAGAGTTGGTTGTGGCTATCTGCCTGAGGTTCATCACTTAGGGCTTTTATTGAGCTTTCGGGGACTGGCTACAGCTCGCCTTCCAAGGCCACGGTATCTACACTTGAACCACGCAGGATCTGTCGCAAAAGGCTCGCTGGAAATCTTACGCCGGTGTTGTGTTTGTACACATCACAACCTGATTTAGACTGAGAGTGTTCACAAGCTAAGTGTCTCCCGTAATAGCTTTATCATTACTTTTCCAACAGCTGGAATCAATGAGGTCAGGTAAGGAACAGTCGAACCATGATTTGAACCCCAGGAACGCTCAGAATAATCCCAACACAAATCAAACCTGCCCCTTTGAAGACAGGACAAGAGGGAAATTGATTTGGAGTGAAGACTGAGTTTTGGGAGCCCCCTGCTCAGATTATTTCTACCTTGTCTGTGATGCCAACAAATTGCAGTGTAAGCTAAATAAGTCTCGAGGTTTTTTAGGGACCTGAAAATCAGCCCAATTTCAGCCTAAATTTTGGGGCTTTCCCACTTTAATTACAGCAAAACCAGAGTTCTGCTACAATCAGCATTTCTCCTGTAGTCTGCTTGTGTTAAAACATGAAGCAAGAAAGTAATACTGTTATTGTTATCTCTTCTTCAAAATATTTAATTGTTCGTATACTATGGTGAAGGAGGGCTTTAAAGTAACATCAGTAGATACCTCAGTGGGAACAGAGGCGTGATATGCTTTGCAAAATCAGGCCTTGTGTTTTAGAATACTCAGTTTCTCACAAACCTGAAACAAATTCACAGGTACAAAAGCAAAAAGCTTTAAGAAAACTCTATTTCATCTCAAATTCTTCTATGTGGAGTTATACAAGGAGCAGTATTCTCAGGCACAGTTGTGATGGTTCTTAAAGTAGGCGTACAGTATCAGCTCTTTAGTTCCAAGATGGAGCATTGCCAGATCCTTGAGTTTTAATGCTGATGTTGGTAAATAATGTACAGTTTTGGGCTAACCGTACAGGTACAAATTTGTGGGTTAGACCAAAAGAGCCAGGCCAGCACACTGACAGAAATTGATTCAAAGGTAGATTCTCTAATAGTTGTGCTCTTGTTCCAGTCTTTCGGCCTGAAATGAAAGCTCAGTGCCCTTTTGATTTGAAGCAGAGATTTATGGTTAATTATAGCATTTCCCATGATTACATGTTTGTGCTTCAGTAACTGCTAGATGAGGAGGAAAGTTGAAACAACTTTAGGGCTAGTATGTTGCTCTACCAAAAGATATACATTCAGATATCTCAGCGTGGGCCCTTCCTTATTTCCTTATGAAGGAGAATACCTGACAAAAGTTACATACCACTAGTCGTTCAGAAAGCTGGCAGCAGGAGACAGTGATTTCCTCCACTGCTTCTGTCCCTCACCTTTTCTTTTATAGGCAAGTCGTTCAACATCCCCATCTGAAAAATGACAGCAATGGTCTAGGGTTAACAGTGAGCTCAACTCATCCAGACCATGAGTTCAGCAGAGATAAGACAAAATATTTTACCATCAAAAGCACATAGATTTGATTATGAAAATGTAGTCGGGTGCCCAAAATTCTGCTGCTGTGTATGGTTGACAGCAATACTGCTGTGGCCGTGCTGAACATCTAGGCATCTCTCTAGTGCCTAAAATCACTTGGAATTCATGGAGGAAGCTTCCCCATCCCTTAAGCCCCTGTGGTCTGTGCCAGCAGAGACCTTGGAGAATACGCCCACACAGCAACAACTCTGAGCTCGATACGAAATGACAGCCAGGGCTATTTTCTCTCAAGGCATAACTGGGGGAGGCAACGCTCATGTTTTGCAGATAAATTCAGGGCTTAGAGTACTCGGGGAGAAGGTGGGAGACCTCCAGACTCTGGTCTAGGGAGAGGAGACCTGAATCTGATTGATTGATACCCGAATAAGTGAGCTGTTGTGGAGGGATGCAGGAGTAACGGACTCCGAAGAGAGGCAAGATGAGCAGGACTCTGACTCTCTTGCTCACTGGTTGTGACACCCAGATAGAAAGATGGGACGTCTGAGCTAAGGACCCAGCTCTCTGTGGCGTTTCTTCTTTTCAAGCTAATGAAAGTGCATTTAAAAAGCATATTTCCAACAGATACGTTGTGAGATTTTGTTAATCAGTAAACTACTAATTAGTAAAATACTGGAGAGCTTCCAACTGAGCATATCTAGTATTCATTCTAAGTTTTTCTTTCAGAAATCTAAAATCCACTGCAATTCTTTTCCTGTTTTATTCCTCTTCAGTTCTTATTTTTCCATGCTACCTTTAGTATGTTGGATAACGAAAGTGTCTGCCTGTTCATACAAAATGTAAAGGAAATTTGAATGAAGTTCAGGCAGGTAAACACGTCACATAGAATTGAGCAGTCTTGGGTAAGAAGGGTAATGGTTTGTTTCTAAACACATTTCTTCAGATTTTCTGGTTTGGGGTGAAAATTCATATAAAATGGCTGCTTGAGGCTTTGTATTTTACAGCCACAGCATGCAGTAGTTGAAACCAGCGTTATTTCCAAAGTATTTTCAGCATTCGGGGAAAGTCTGAGTGACAGACCATGACACCAGGCATCCCATAAAGGCGCTGATCTTGGCTTTTACGGTAATTCTTCTGTTTATTCAAAATGTATGATTGCACATTGCACAGTAAGTATAACGTTAGTAAGTTCCCATCCTTGTTTCATAATCTGCATTATAGTTGCCTGAGGAGCTATATTTAAAAGAAGCTTTGTTTACTTTCTTAGCTGAAGGCTCCTATAAACAGTATATTTTTCTTTTAAATTTACGCACGAGGAGAATATTAAAAAACAAACTACTGTGCCAAATGTTCAAAGGTTTTTTCTCCCCCCAGCTACTACTTTTATGACCATGGAAACGTTACTTTTGTTTCGGTAGAAAAGCTAAAGTGAACCTTAATGAACTGAAAACTAAAGAACACGTCAGATTCTAGATATGGGGTAACTAAGTATAGCTATAGCTGTACTGGAGATACAGCAATGAAATACAAGTTTACTTTGGAGATACTCGGTAACTAAATTAGAAGATTAGGATCACAGAATCCCTTGTTGTGGTGGAATGCCTGCTAAGTCAAAATGAAAAGGAAACTCTTGTCAAAATTACAGAATTTATAAAAAAATAAAAAGGCAACAACTTCAAAGTGAAAGGAAAATGAGAACAACTTATGCCAAACCTTTGAAACATATAGGATGTTTTATTAAACGTACATACTAATGTATGTTCCAAAGTAACAAAATTTTTCAAAAGCATACATTAACCTGCACTTAGACAGCAATTCTCCTAGTCTCGAAGATGGCTGGAGATTGCCCAGCCTGATGAGGAAAAAAGGCCATTCATTCCTCTGGGGATTGCTATCTGGGACTGAAAGCAGGGGTAGAAGGATGCAAAGAAAGGAGTACTTTGAAGAGCACACAAGTAATGTTCGTTTGAGCCACTGACACCAGGAGGGAGGTGTAGAAACTGCGTTCTCTACTATAACTAACCAGAAGCTAGATTTCAGGGGCTATTGCAAGCGTGTGATCAGTTGCCTCAGGAGAGGAACAGTTTTTCTCTCACCACCGAAGCTGGAGGAGCAAGGTGAGGTGTGTTTCAGGTCTGCACCCAGAGAAGCCAGTGCAGCGTGACTGGGCTAGGCTTCCACAATTAATACAGGACAGGTGTTGATTTCATACGTGCTCTGAGCACTTAATAAACATAGGTGATTAAAAAGATTATAATGATTTTGCAGATGGCATCCTTTATTGGAGCAAGGCAGGGAATTAGCCAACCTAGGATTGAATTTATCAAATGCAGATTTAAGTCTGAGCTAGCTCCCTGTATTGTCAGTGCAGAAAAAAAATCCATTTTGAGGTATAATGCATCCTAAAGCACGTGTCTGACAAGTCAGATGAGTGTTGCTCTGGAAGTGCTTGTTTCTCTCCATTGACTGCTAAGGGAGTCTAGATGTCTAGCTGAAGTGTAAAAAAGATGAGATCAATCCTATTCCTCATGCCTGGGGTAGAAAGAGATACACTTTCTCTCTCTTATTTAGCAGAGGGTGATGTCTTCCCAGTGACAGCTGAGACCTGGAGGGGAAGGGTGCCTGGGGGATGGCAGTCTTTAACCAGATGGAAATAATTCAGAATACAGTCACAGCCTGTCCTGGACAGGTTATTGCCAAGATGAATTAAAGAACCTTGCGGTCTAATTAATCCTTATCCTTTCTGTCTTGGTTGCTCAGGACATTAAAGTTAGTATTTTTCTGTTCCCAGGTACATTTGGTGCATCAAAATGTCACTATGAGATGTAGGCACTCCTCACGGGCTGGAATTTTGCGCTTGAGATGTGGTCCTCACTTGATAGTGCTATGATCTTGTTTATTTGCATTAGGCTCCACAACAGGCTGCGGAATAAGACCCTAGTCATTTTTATTGCTGGTAAAACATTGCTGGGCACCTTCATATGAAACTGCAAAACAGGATACAAAAAGCAAAGAGAATTATTTTAAGCTGACTTTAAAAAGAACCAAGTACTATTTTTAGTGTGTTTACTACTTGTCAAAGGGATTTTCTGTTGTCTGAAACCCAGACCACTGAGGTTTACCACTGCTTGTATAACATTTTTTCAATAATGCTGTTCCTTTTTAAATAATTGGTATGGCTTCATATGGCTTCCGAAGCCCTCCTCTATCTGTGCAGCCGGGAAGGGAGGATTTACCCCGCGGTGGGGGTGACGGAGGGTGCCCGTTTCTGGGTCTGGCTTTGACCTCAGCGAGGCGGGTGGACCTCCTATTGACTTCATCCGTCTGACTGGTGACAGTTAGGCCCAGGACTGTTTTGATTTCACTGAAGCCTACTTAATGTCCTGGTAAGGATACATTTCTAAGTATAGATCCTTACATTGGATGCAGGAATGTTTACCCATGCAAAGTCAGGCAAGGTAAACGCTTTTTTTTTTGGTCAGTACCTTTTTAATGGAAATGAGTCTTGAAGTATATTTGGTATCATCTAGGCATGCTGGAGCTAAATACGGGGGCTGTCTTCCTTTTTATCATATCTGTTACTTCTAGTTTGATTTTCACTTGGAAATGGGCTATTTAGTGATCCTTCATTATAGATGTGTCAGAGTGGACGTTGCAAGCTCTGTGAATTTTGTATTCATTTTTTAAATAACACAGCCCTGAATGAATCTGTTGACAGAAGCTGAGCAATTTAAAAATACATTTGAAAGCATGCAATGGGATTATGACAGAGGGCTGTGCCAGAAAAAATACAAGCTCTTACTATGCTGTTACAGTTCCTTAAACACACATTAAATGCATAGTTTGTACTCTCTCTTGCTCTCTTTCTCTCTCTTTCAAAGCATAATGTATTGTGAAGTACATCTATTTAGGACTGTGCCATCATGTTAATTCAGCTTTGATTCTACTGATCAATTTTTTTTAATTCCTCCAGTTTATTTGTGATGAGCTCTGACTTGAGATTTGACATAAACTTGTCATGTTGTTAACATAAATGTGATTTAAAAGCTATTTATGAGAGTGGTTTACTTAAATTCTTTAAGCAGGAGAATAAATTTCTGACCAGGCTGTTATTTTCTTGTGGGTTACAATCATCTCACGAGCTGGCACTACTGTACCTTTGAACAGCAGTAAACACTACTCTTTGCCAGTCATACTGAAAAGGTTGTTGTACCTTATCACTCTTTGTGGTATTTTCTACTTACTTTTGTGTAGGGAAACAAGCCATTTTTGGTACAAAGATGGAGGAAGGAAGAAAATCTTTAAAATAAATTGTTGGCTTTTTAAAAATCAGTGTCCCTTCAGCAAGCTCTCTATGCAGGACACACTAGTGAAAAGAAAACATTTGATCATTACCTAAAGGAAGAATACAATCATCTTGGGGACGCTGTGCCTCCCTTAACATCTTCTATCTGCACTGAGACACGGGTTTCAGCTGAGTCCCTGAGAAATGTGAATTGACAATACTGCTTTTTTGCTCGTGACGGTTTAGTGACTGCTTTTCTGCTGTAGAATCAGGGAGATTCAGTAAATTTCAGCACAGAGGACCCCGGAGCAATATTTAGTCCTTTTTTCAGGGCTTGGGATTCTCCACTGTTGTAGATAGGCAGAGTTTTTATTGAGTCTGGCCCTACGTTATGAGATTCAAGAAGAGCAATGCCAGTGGGAAAGGGAGGACGAAAGCACCACTCACCAAAGCAACAGGTTGTGCTTGGCAGAGCGCAAGGTGAAAATATCGCAAAGAAGTCGGAGCTCTCCCCGCTGAGCAGCAAGTGCCTCTCTGCCACGGTGGGCCGGAGCTGCCGTAGGGTTTCCCCAGCAAAGCCGCGAGCGCTGTGAGCAGCAAAGCAGCAGCTACAGGTGCCTCGAACGGAGAAGAAAGGCAACTCCCCGCCTGCAGCTGACTCAAAACAGTTTCGCCGTTCCTCCCCGCCAGGAAACACACAGCCTGGGCTTCCTCCCGGCGTCCCACCTCGCAGGTGTCCTGCCCCACCGCGAGGAGCCCGGGTCCCAGGGACGGCTGTGCCAGGAACCGCCACCAGACGTAGCCGGGGCCGCGGTGTGGGCGCGTACCCGCACCCTTTAGTTTAGCTCTAGGCACCCTCACGGGAGACGGTGAGGTACGGGATTACTACGATCCCCGTTTTCCTAGCAACGCCAAGTGAGCGGCCCAGAGGCGAGCAGGGGGTCAGCACTGGAGCAGCGATTTGGACCTGCGCTCTCCTAGTCCTTGACACCAGCGCCCTGATCCACAGCCCGTCCTGTGGCCTTGCACTGGCTTATTTCTCTTCCTTTGAATGGTGCGTAATAATAATTCCTTTGAGTTAGTGTCGTAAGAGAAAATTAACGTCTTTCGGTAAAAGCGTGTGGATTATGACTGGAGAGATATCTAGATACCGTGAGCAGGTCTGCTAATTTCTCCATACTCCAGTGCCATATCTATAAAGCGAGGGTCCCTTTAACTGCTGCAGGCATGGCACAGGTGAAATTCTCAGTGCTTGCGAAGCACGCGTGCTTTATAGTGATGATAACCCTATACTACAAACTCCACGTAATTTGGTGCGACAGTTGCTTTTGCTCTTTTTTTGGTTTTGTTCTTTTCATAATAAATGTTTCCATTCGTGACTGGTTTCCAGTTGCTGACGCAGTGAACATCACTGGTACTCAGGTCCTGGGAAAACGAGTTGAAATGTAGCAAGGGAGGAAAAAAATCAGGTAAGGTACAATTTTGTAGTTCAAGCTTTCCAAATAGACTGAGAGATTGAAAATTCTTGTACGTATGATCAGTCTATATCCCTGGCTAATAATGTATATCTCCAGGTGAGTTAAATGGAAGCAGGATGCTCCTTCAGGAACAGACTTCAGCCTTAAATAGTACAGTAGTGTCTGTGGTCTGATACCATATACAAAATTTGACTGTTGCAGCAAGTTTTGATCTGCTTTGGTTGTCTGTAATGCCAATATCTCCCTTACGCAAAGGTCAGAAGCAACTTAGTGTTTATTGTAGTGTATTCCTTCATTGTACTGCAATAGTACGTCAGAGCCCCAGTTATGCAGCAAGACACTCTACTAACGCATGGCAAAATGCAAACGAAGTAGGGTCATCTTGTGCCATCCTTACTCGTGCTGAAGGTCCCTGTCCTCTCTGAGGAGTCCCACAGAGGGACCCTCTGTTCCCATAAAGAGCTGAGGAGCTGAGCAGCACCAGAAACAGCCGGATGAGGGGGTGGCCAATGCATGTCTGAGACTTTGTCTGGTGGTCTAGAAAGTCTTGTTAATGGGAGATCCTGGAAAGAAATCTGGCATTTGAGTCCTGCTGCTCACACGCGGTGAGTGATGGGGCTGGGAAGTCACGGGTGGATGAACCTTGCCAAGTGTGGGCAGCGTCGGGGGAGTTCGGGATGAGCTGGACTCCCTGGGAAACACAGGCCAGCTCTAGTTTACATGTACGGTAGGCTCAGTGCCCCATCCATCCATAAGCCACAAATTCTCCTGGGCTCGTTTGTGTGACATCCCAGATGGTCCGCTGCACAGACATGACTCCAGTTTGGTGGATATCCAATCTCACAAATAAATGCTCTATGCCAGCAGTCCTAATGGTGAGAGAGGAGAGGGCTAACGCTGCTTGAACTCCTGTTACTTTCTCCACTTTCCTGCTAATCCTGCTTTCCTGCCCAGTGAGGGAGTTTTTAGGGAACTCGGCCAGAGTTGGTGGCAAAATGCACGGCATCATCCTACGAGCGCTCTGGAAGGAAGTGTAATATTGGAAATAAAAATAGAACAATTGATTTGTGAGCTGAGCTCTACATTGACACAAAAAGGGTCATTGAAAGGGCTTTGCAAAAAGTAAAGGAGGATATTTGAGAAAGCGCCCAAGTTGCAGAAATCCTAAACAATGGGTTTTTTTACTGTAAAATACTTAAGCGAGCCTCTTGAATCTTACATAGCGCCATGACAACGCATGTCATCTGTTGGCATACAGAGAAAAATTGAAAAACAGTCAGACTGGAGCTATTTTCGGCTATTTGTTATAAGCCCTCTGCTTGGCTCGGGCTGTGTGCTTGAATCACTGTAGACTGCCTTCTTCCCCAGTCAAGTAGCCGTGGGTTTGGCAATGACCTCCCTCCCACAGGGAGATAAGGCAGTTTGTACCATGTCAATGACCAGAGGCAGCCACAAAACATTAGGCAGGCTCCTGACTGTCGAGAAGTTGAAACTGCTTGAAAACAGCAGGGTCAGTCTGCTCTCAAACACACTGATATTATCTCATTAGTGGTGGCATTTACTGCACAGCGCAAGGAGCAGAAAAGGGAGTTGTTAAAAAAAAAAAGGCAAACAAATAGTTACAGTATATGGAATTGTTAGGCAGAGGGAATGTTATTCACATGTGGGCTTTTTCTTTGTTAAGGAAAGTAGTCATTCCCATGGATCATATACAAGCAGCAGATTATCACTTCCTTATCTTACCTCCCAATAACAAGGTATTTTACCTGAAGCTCAGCCCTTGCTTGTAAAAAAATTTTTTTTTTTTTTTTTGACAAGCCAAGAAATACAGTGTTGCTTATAAGATTGGGGTTTGGGAATGAGAGGCAAGCCCTACTGTGGAGCTCTTCTCCCCTCTCTCCGTATTCATCTTCTCCTTACTCCTGTCGGACAGTTTTGCTGTCAGCTCCTCTACTGATGACTGTAATGTCATAAATTTAGCTTTGACTTTACTGTGACATTACAGTATAAAGATTCAAGAGGAGACTGGCCAGGAGAACAAAAATACTAGACGAGAAACTCTTGAGATTAGAAATAGCCTTTTTGTCCTTTATGTGTACAGCACCTAGCCCAGTGGGCGCAGGAGCGGTGCCCCCCCCCCCAGCCACAAGCACGGCACACGAGTAAGAAGCCGGCAATTCCCAGGAGCCAGGCGGAGTGGCGAGAGACGTGGGAAGTGCACGGAAAGCTGTTTTCTTCAGCAGCACTCATATGTCCGGCAGATATATTTCCACCAGCCTGTAAACACGGTCACAAACATATGAATGTCTGAGATGTTTTCGCGACAGGACCTCAAAATAGAGCTGCTTAACACCGTCCCTGCTAAGTACTTCAGGATGGACTTTGGCTCGCAGCTTTGGGGGGCACTTGTCGCATGAAGGCTTTGCAGGGTCAGAATTTCTCATTCCCTTCAAAAGCGTGTATTGGGATAACTTCCTTGGAAATGAATCCTTCTTTTAGTCAGCGATATGTACTCTCTGCTGTCATGGTGCTCTCAGCTGTGACCAGCAAATCAATAAATCACACAAATAATCTGCTAGGAAAGTTATCAAAGGTACCCTCCTGCAATGAATAAATTCGTGTGATATCAGAGGCAGAGGAGCTTTCAAGAGAGAAGCAAGCAGCTTGTAGGAAATCAGAGACCGGGAGTGTATAGTGGAAGAGGAAGCTGGGGAAGGGGCTCTGAACTTCCCTTTGTATACACGCGTTGCAGCCATATCATGGGGGATTTTCTTTTAACAAATAAGCAATGCACATGAAGATCTGTTTTTTAAAAAACAGGAGAAACTCCTCAGGTTTCCAGAGCACAAAATAGTTCTTAATTGTGGTTTTCTGAGATATGTGTGTTATTTGGTAGATAACATAAAATCTGTGCATTCACTCTGACGGATTTTCTGTCTGAGCTGTGTTGGTGAATTGTACTTTCTCGGGCAGACTAAATTATATGATTTAGTTTCTTGCTTGCGTACAGGTGTAGTTCTGGTTCACATTAGTTAATATACAAGTGCTAAAATTACAGTTTCCAAAAAATATAAGGGGAAAAAACCCCTGCTCTTAATTTCTTGACTGTTTTGCTGACGTAGTTCTCAGAAAACAAACCCAGAGAGGAGTATGCAGAGAACCAAAAAGAATGTGTTGAAAGTGCAAATGCACACAGATACAAAAATATTCTGGGACTTGCTCACCGGTATGGGAATCTATAAAAAGACACTGAGTTAATGATTTGCACCTGTTAGAGTGGGATTTGATGTAACTAACTTGTCCAGACACCTTTTTTTCCCCCAAATTGCCAATTTCATATGTTTTTTAGATCAACTTTTCATAAAATGCATAACAGTGACTTTAGGCTGCGTCTGATTCTGTGGTCTACTGGGGGTTGTTATATTAAAATAAACTTTCAAATAGTAGGGCCCCTACTGTGTTTGTTGTCATATATAGGCACACTGCTTTATAGCACTAGAGGGTTTCGTTTCAGGCAAACTAAAAGTCCTTCTAATTTAATAGAAACCGTACAGGCCAAGCTGTGAGCAAAGAAATGTATATTGCGAAAAGAACAGGACAGGAACTACACTAAATAACACAGTTGCAATTCAGTACTAACAGAAAAGGTTTTGCAGTATTTTTTGACTAAGGAGTGCACTTGGTCATAACTTGGTAGGGCAAAAGTTATCTTACAAATTTTTGTCCTGAAAACCAGGAGATAAGTATATGGAGAGAAAAAAAAATGCAAGTTATAGCCTGTAATGTTTTTAAAAAAGTATTATCCGCTTTGTCTCAGAGATGCTATTGGTAAAATATAAATTGCTTTTGTTTTGCTTCTGCTTCGTACAAAGGACTGTATTTAAATAGGTATATGTAGTATAGTTAAGGTCTTTTTCTTTTACACAAGGTCACAAATATAAGTGTACAGAAAGTTGAGTATGAACTTACTGGGAAAATAACTTCTTAAATGCTTTCAGAACTGATATCCTTCTGAAGCATTTTGTTATTCTGGCCTCTGTACAAATTAATTTCTCTTTCCTTCTTTCTTTCTTTCTTTATTTATCTATTTATTTTCTGTGCCTGGGACATGTTTATACTAGCTATTCTTGGATCCATAAATGAAGTGAATGCAAAGAAGCTTTTTTTAAATCACTACTCAAGAAACTCCCTGGAATATAATCAGCTGTATATCAGATCTTGATAATTAGAGACGTCTGCAGTTAGTTTGCAAGAAGGCTGCGTGTTTGTTGTTCTCAGGTATTCCTATACATACCTGGTGATATGCCACCTGTAAAAATCATTAAGACTTGCATGTGAAGGCATACAAAAGGGTATGAGGAACGTGGTTTTCTTCCTGTTCTTGAGTAGTCGTTTCTTCTTTTTATAGATTGGTTTTATTTGTTATCATACGCCATATTTAGCTCACTGATAAATTCATTCACTCTACCCTGGTTTTCCTGTATGATTTCTTTGTGAATGAAAGTGCAGTCTGGCACAGATAACAGTACAGCTCACTACGTGTGTCTGTGTATTAAGCTGCCTCCAAATGGACCTGTAAAGACAGTTAAAATACGTTGTTTATAGGTGAAACTAAGAGTGATTTGATCTTTCTTCACAATACTGCAAAGGGATGCTTAGAGTGGTGAAAGAGTCTCAGCCTGTCTGGCAAATATCCTGCAGTTTTAATTGGACTCAGACAGGAAAAAATACAAGGCATTTGCTGCAGCTAAGTGAACAATCCAAAGTGGACAATGTATTTAGCACATCAAGGTTAGGAGTCTGGGCTGCATCATGCCTTAAGAGCTCCGCTCAGGACAGCTCCAAGAACAGAGACAAAAGTAGTATTAAGCAACCCTCACCAGTCCTTCCCTCGGCACTTAGACGATGTTTGGCACAGCCTTTTTTCGCGCTGAACATCAGTGTGGGTGTGCTTTTTGCACAAGTAACACGATTCAGGTACAGAGACAGGCGTGTGGCATTCGGGCTGTCTGGGAATTCTCCCAAAGGCCTTTGTAGACTGAATCTTGCAGCCTGTAGTTCCTTTGTAGCATTGCAGTGAACTTCTCTGGTCGTCTTTTACTTGTGCAATATCTCTGAGTAAACAGTGATTTCTTTATATATATCCAGTCTTCTGATTTACCCTACAGTTAGCTTTTAGGACTTTTTACTGTGTGGGTTGATCTCAAATAGCTCTTTTATAAATTGGTGTTTCTTAGCTGAATCATCTGGCACTGTTTCCATTCTTTAGTTTAGGGTGAGAGTGGAAGCACTCGCAGAACAAATTCTCAAATGCATTTCAAAGTTGTTTTTCTGTCACTCGCCGTGCTGGAGTGCAACACTGGAAACGAAGGAAAAAGAAGCACAAGCATTTTTGGTACAAATGTTGTTACATTTATGTTATTTTGTCTCACTGACGCAAATCCAGCAGTTGAAGAGGTGCAAGGGAAAAGACAAGCCTAAAAGAGAGGCAGGACTCGGTTGGTCCTTGGGAAGAGCAAGGTGTAGCTTGCTGTTACACTACTGGTTTTTGACTTCCACTGTTACTAATCTACTCTGAGAGCAGAATTAAAACCAGAAAAAAGGATATGTCAATGACCAAGATCATGTCCTTGAAAATACCATGTACGGAGTTGGTTCTCTTTCCCATTCACCCACACTTCAAGAAGACAAAGGAGCCATGAAGACTGAAATTATTCAAAAGCAACTATTAGATTTTTGCTACATTTTATTTTGACACTTCTATGTTAGAACTCCTTGACAGGAAAAAACAAGTTCTAAAAATTGGACGTCATACAGATAGAAAGAAAGGCACCAAAACTGCCACTCACTTTTAAAACTAAACTAAGCATGTCTGAAAAAGCAGATAGTTCAGAGCCAGGCTTTAATGTGATATTGGAAATCAGGCTGCTTTCTGCTAGGTCCCCTGGCATGAAGATAGTTCTAGATACTCACTAGTGAAATACTGTTGATAAATAATAAAATGATACGGTTTGATAAGATGTCCCACTATATCCATAATCCCCAGAGTGCTTCTTTTTTTGTGTTCAGAGAACACGTTTTTTGCTTGATGTTTATTATTCTATTTTATTATAACTCACAAGGAATTAGGGAAGATTTGGTTGTCTGAAATACTTATGTATAAATAAGCAATGAAGGGCAAATTAATTGTCATATGTTACAGAGGAGCTGAGGGAAGGTAATGCTCTTGTGCACCATATATCATTTAAACTTTGTTGATAGGTGTATATACACAGAATATAAATAACAGAGAAATCTACCCTGACATTAGGCATAAGCTGGATATAATATACAGTGTTGTGTCCCATTAATAATACTAATGTTTCAGAATTTGAAAAGGTACAAAACAGAATGGCCAAAACAGCCTGTGATGGGGAGATGGGAAATGAATTATCAAGAAAGATTACCCAGAATTAGGCAGCATTGATAATAGGAGACTCTCAAGAGATATGCAGAACACAATACTGAAATGAAAGAAACAAAGAGAATGAATCACATTAATCTTTTTAAGATAGTCACTAATTCAAAGAGTCTGGGATCTAGGATAGCAAGGGGGTGACTCAGAAATGATAAGTATTTCCGGCACATGGTGTTGTTGAAATATTGAACAAATAGCTGAAGTCAAGAGCAACAAGTCAGGGGTTTAAAAGGAGCTGGTTTGTTTTCTTTTTGTGAAGGATTTTTGAGATTACATTAGCTACATATTTGAACTTACAATGATAAGTTCTAGGGTGATTTGTATTTATTGGGGTTATAAGGGCAGGCCTCAGTGGACCATATGGTATTTTTACAGGGCTGTTTCCATAACAAAAATAGCACAAAACTGTATTAACTTTTCACAGATTGATAGAGAAACAAACTGTCTAAATAGATGTGTTTGTTTGCAGAAGGGTTTAAAAAGGACTTGGGGTGGGGGGAATCCCTGCATGTTTTCTAATCGAATGTGTATCTATAGGTTTGAAGTTTTAATTTGGGTTTGTGTTTCCATTCTCGTAAGAAGTAACTGAGAAAAGAGGCAGTGAGAATAAAAAATACAATTAATAACAAGGAGCAAGAAGGAAGGAGAATAAGGAAAGAATATGAAACAACCCAGAGGGACCCTCAGGGGAAAAATAAAATAAAAATAAAAAAAAAAGAAAAAAAAAAGAGAGAGAGAAAAAATTCTAATATCCAGATAGTTTCTACATGGAAGGATGGGAGCAAATTCACAGCTCCCTTAACTTGCCAGACTAGGTCATGTCTTTAGTTAAAGTTTCTTTTCCAGCTGAATCCTCTTTCTTCTTCCTGGGTACTGTAATTTGAATGGAATATTTCCAGCTTAATTCTCTGGAGCTGGCATAAAGATATACATTTGCTTCTAAAAAATTAAACAAAATTTTAAAAAGCAGATACCGTGATAAAATCAGATTGAGTGACTTAATGTAAGCAAACAGCAATTTAATTTTGATTTATTGGAAGCATTACATTTCTGTTATTACAACACAACGTTTTGGGTCTGTAAACCACTGATTACTAGAAGGTGGGAGGGTACAGCAGGGGAAAAGATCGTTTTTATCTTCTACACTTTCCCCTATTAATCATGGTAACAGACAGGACACTGGGTTACCTGGAGCATGTGTTTGGCCCAGAATGGCCAGTTCCGTGATATATGGTTTTATGAAGTGATGAATTCTAGAGTGAAAGTTCCAGCATGTTTATTTGTAATAACTGGTTTTTTAACATGCATTTTCAGTTACAGTAATGATTCGGGTTTGGAAAATTTAAATACAGAAAGGTGGTTTTACATGAAAAAGGGCTAAGCTGAACTTCATATTGCGCGTTAACACTAAGTCCTGCCTATATTACAGAAAAGACTTGCTTAATTTTCATGATCTGAGGTTTAACAAATATGAGCTAAATTCATAACTTGGACAAAACTAAATGTGTTTTTTGGTTAATTCATCAAAGTGAGCACGAGGAGATGGAGGGGAACTCTTACAGCTCATATGTATTTTACTGGTTTTTAAAAACACCTCTTAATATGCAAGTGTGTCCAAGCCAGGGAAGGCATAAAGTAATAATTAACACTAACTATGGCATACTGACATCATTAGCCTTAAAATTTCAGGACTTGTATTCTGACATATGTCGGAAAAAGGAAACAAATGGAAATGAAAATATCTTGCATGCATTTATCATCTGTGGCTGCACAGTACCTTAAAAATGGTCTTCTAGATAAAACCTGCACTGTCTCCAAGGGCCCCAGGTGTCCTAACCCATCCCTAGCCATCTCCAGTGGGATGCCCGTGATGTGGTGGCAAGCATTTCCCACCAAATAAGGGTAACCTAAATTGAGAATGCCCACAGACCTTATCCATCCCTGTGACAGGTCCCAGAAGGGCCCCTCGGTGGCAAGAGTAGCCCGTTCCCTTTCTGTCTTCAGTACTCCATGGAGCTCACCCTACGGCTGTGCTTCACCACCAGCTCGCGTCCGCGGGTGAAGTTGGACTCCAACACGGATGTGGGGCTGCCCTTGATAAAGAACATGGGCAGCAGTGTCCACAGGCAGTGTAACAGGAGACTCTGCACCTTGAATGAGAGTAGATTAGTTTTCTGGTCCACCCGTCGTGTTGTTTAAGACGGCTGCCT
Organism: Harpia harpyja; assembly: GCF_026419915.1. Taxonomy (NCBI): domain Eukaryota; kingdom Metazoa; phylum Chordata; class Aves; order Accipitriformes; family Accipitridae; genus Harpia; species Harpia harpyja. Next base: position 4,842,147 of record NC_068945.1, on the reverse strand, counting down.
CTACATTATAAGGAGTTCAAACTGCTTGAAACCCATCCTGCGTTGTGCCAGCTGTCCTTGGTTGTGTTGAGTTTGTTATCTAGGTTTTTGGTCACAGATATTAAAGGCAAAGGCATAGGTAAGTGTTTCTGTGGAATGGCTGTACTGCAGGCCACGGGCAGGAGAGTAAAGCATCAGGCCAAAGGCCCTGTAACTAATCGTGCCCCAGAAATACAGCGCTGAGAGAGGAAAGAACTCCTAAAAATGCAGGGCCATGCTCTGAGCATTTCCCAAATATTACCAATACAGTGTAATATCAAGTAGCAACCTATGAGAATGCTCTATTTCTGACTCAGGAGCTGAGATCATCATAGTCATGACATAGTCATCACTACCCACCAAAGACCAGCCTTATGCAAGGCTTACACAAGCCACTGTCTGGACGTTTTTGGTCAGATTTTGCAATGTGCTTCAAAGTGCTTTGGACTAGGACTTACAGTCCAGGTTTCTCAGAGGGGTTTTTGGGCACCTACTTTCCAACAAAATAAAAAGCCCCCATTGGTACTTCTATATAGGCACTTAAAAAGTGTCCCCCTGTTGTAAACCTTCATGCATGTTCTGAAGTGCCTATGAAAACAGGACAGATGAAATTCAGACCACACTGGGGGAGCAGGTTACTTACTGCGGGTCAGCTTTGTACCTTAGGCGTACAGCAAACCACAGCGTGCCTATCTTCACTAACCCAAGCAGTAGCCTTTACCTCCAGGTCAGTCTGACCAGATGCACCTGAGTTTCCAAAGGGCCTAAGCACCTAAACAGCCTTGCCAATCTCAGACTAAATCTGTGTGAGCCTGAGGAGAAGCAGTTTGCTTTAAGGAAAAGCAGTCATCCGATTAAGGCGTTGAACTGGTGCTGAGTGGAAATGAGTTCAGTTTCCACCCCTAACAAGCTGTTTATTCTCTCTGCACATCAAATCCACATTATTAATTTTGGGAATAATACATCCTTTCTCCCATCCATGGTATCTGATTTTTAAATTGCCTGTAAACTCTTTGAGTCAGGGTCTAGCCCTTACTGGACGCGTTCATGTAATCCACGGAGATCGAGCCGTAGAAATTGGTCCAAAACACCTTTGTAGAAAGAGAAGGAAGCTGAACCCTTACGCATGCTCACAAGCCAGCGCATCCATCTCCTGCTGCAGCCCCCGTGTGCTGCTTTGCCTTAGCTCGGCACAGTAAAGGGTGACCCCAGGTAGGTACTGGGTGGCATTCACCCATTCTCCATCCCTATCCGGTCGTGATTTTTAACATCTGACCCACTCAGTAGTTGTTCCAGTTTACATCCAGAAAGGTTGGAATTCTTCCTGTGGGCAAAGCCCACTTCATCTGAGGATCTCCACTCTGCTCCTGGAGGGGAACCAGGGCTGCCCTCGGGCAGTGCAGCCTCTGGCGTTGGGGTGCTCCAGTTTTGGATGAGGGCGATGCATTTTCGAGAGGAGACGTCTCCAGGCTTGCCTTTTCAGCACAAGGCACCTCGCTGATCCTGCAAGCAGGTGGCTGTTTCTTCTTGTGCTCGTGTGACTGAAACCAGGCAGCAGGCTGGCTGACCACAAGGCAGAGCAAATTCTTCTGCTCGAGAATAACCAGAAGGCAAACTGCAGAGAGGGAGGGGGCCCGAGAGAAGAGCAGACTTTCTGGGCAGCAGCGATTCGTCCAAAATCCCTCCATAGATGTGAAAGAAACAGCCCTGCCCCCACCTCCACTTCCTAATAATTCGATATCTGTGTTTGTTGGCAGCTAGGAGGCTTTTTTTTTTAACTGTGCAAGAAAAGGAAGGTAGGATTTTAGCAGAATCCTACTGCAAAGCGTGTATTTCTTCTTTTGCTTTCCTTCTCCCCGCCACCCCCCCAACAAATCCCTGAGGTCAACATTGTAATAAACAGCAGGAAAGGCCCAATTTTCTGCACCTGTGGCCTTGTTTGTCTATATATTTCTATAGGTGAATGGGCACTGGGGACACAGAAAGGAAGTGAATTCAATGGATTGGTTTAAAAAACTCAGCATGCTAATCAGCAGGCACTCAGGTGAAATAGCTTTAAAACCCTGTTAAAATAGACCCAGAGTGAAACAGGGTGTGTAGCTACAGTGCACGCAGCTTGGGGTTTTTTTGAATATAAGAACGTGGCATTGTTAAAAATCAGCTTCTACTCAAGTAGCCTGTTATTCGGGATACAAACCCCTGCACCTGAAATCTCTTACATGGAGCAGAAGAATGATTTTGGTTTTAATCTCTTTTTTCATCCCATTAATATTTAGTGCTGACAAAAGGTACTAGACTAGCAGCCGCAGAAAATGAGGCGAGGTTTTTTTTTTTTTTTCAGAAATAGGACTGGCTCAGGCACTGTGAGCTTCCCCACATGCTTTTCTCCTTGGGAAGGCTGCATGGGAAGTGTCCAGCACCTGGCCTCGGTGGTGAGACAGTACTAACAGTGTTAGTGATATCCACAGGGTGGGAAATGTCAATAGGACCGAACCCCTGCCCGCTACGCGGGCTGCTGTCTTGCACTGCAAGAAACCCACCCTCTGCCCCTGACCAGCTCCTTGCTGTAGTCTGAAGCCACAACAAGCAGTAGGAGGTACATTTTGGTGCCAACTCCAGATGAACGCTAGTCAAAGCGGGAGGGCAAAAGCTTTCCAAGCGGACTATGTAAAACTCTCCTAGAAGGAAGTAAATATTGGCTGCTAACAACCTCGACTGGACCCCAAGTGGTGTCAGGAGAGGACGAAGGAGGTGCAGGCACAGAAGTCTGCCGGGGCTGGTTGCTCGCTGCCTGGCAGATGCAGGCAGAAGGCAGGTGGGCATTTCTTCTTCACACCACGTCTGCCTTTACCACCAAGTTTTTGGAGTTTGGGAACCTGGATTAGCCTAGCGGAGCGTCTGCCCCGCTTGAGCCCGGTCACCTATCTCTCTGAGGGCAGATGGAAAGGAATAAAAACATTTTCTAGCGCAATGTTGCTCCAAGTTCCCTAACTGTGCAATACACCTTTTTTTTTTTTCTTTTTTTTTCAAACAAGGTTTTATGTGTAAAAGCTTCAGATGCCAAGAGGTGCACAAATTCTCTCACATTTGGACCGACTTATTCTCAGAGTCTAATTTTTAAATGTCTAAGGGGGGCGATTCGTGAAGCCCAAATACTGCAAGAATTGATCTTCTCCTGGTATTTCAGTTCCTGGAGGGTGGATGTACTGTGGAAAGACCAGATCTCAGGTTGTTAAGGCTCCCTGAAGGTTTTGAAAAAGTGAGTTAAAAAAGGTAAACACAAATGCAAAAGCCAAACTGTTTGCCTTTATTTGGGTTTACCACTGGGTTATTTCTGGCTCTCTTGTTTATTCAAGTCCCTACTGAAAAGTTGTAGTATCCGCCCATCCGAATACATGCTCACTTGCACTCTGCACTGCTGCAGAGGAGCAAATTCAGCCCTGAAGCACTTGTGGTGTTTAATTTATTTGCAGTATGAAAAATTAAGCCTGAAATAGAGAAGGGCCTCACTGAATGTTTTTTTCCTGATGCTACTCTCCTGAGGTTAAGCTCCCGCAAGGATGTATAGTGTCTATTGCCTTGTTTTCCCTGGGGCATGGGGGTGTGGGGAGGGAACCTTTGCTATTGAACTACTCCTTTCAAAGGGTACTAAGGCTTTAGAGAAGATACTATTGGTAGAGGGGAAAGAATTTAAAATGGAGAAACCAAAAGCAACTCATTAAAAATGATCGGGTCAAAGCTCAATATAGAGTATTGGCAAGAGTCCCAAATAAGTGTTTAGATTAGATTCAAGGAGATGAGGACAAGTATGAGTTAGTTGCATGAATAGTTTGTTTGCTTTTTGACCAAAATGCCATTTAATGCACAGTCTGATGTCTTTTCATAATTAGCCTCAATAGTTTGGCTGAACACATGCGTTCACAGTTATATATGTGTACTTAATCTCAAATACAAATACTCAACCACGGATATGTTTGTTCAACCCTTTGTTGACTCTGGTGATCAATTTTGAAGCCTAAATACTGGTTAACAGCACTGTAAATAACTCAGAGGCAGCTGTTTATTTACTCCTGATATTTGTCAAGTATTTTTATAAAAACAGAGGCATGGGATTAGCTTTGTATTGCTTCCTTGATACTAGAAAGAGATACCACTCACCTGAGTTTGTATTTAGCAGGAACTATCCTGTCTGCTCTAACTGGTTATTCAAACACTCTTCTCAGATTGAGAAGCACCTGTGTCCTGACTAAGGCTCTTTCCCAGACTTAACATGTAGCCTTGGACAAATTGCTTCACCTAAAGGTGAAGCAATGGCCAGTTGGTCAACACCTCAGTTTGCCTATCTGCAGATTGAGGATGACTCCTAGTTATGAGCTAGACACGGGTACTAGTTTTAAACTTGCGAAACACATGACTACATACATGCTAACAGTTTTAGCATGGGTGATCAGACCGAGTAGGTCGGAGTCATTCAGCTGATCAGCAAAAATAAGATAAAAACCAACGAACCAGCTAACAGAGATCTCTATTTATGGAGCATCGTCTCCTTTTAACTAGGAGGAGCCTGATAAAATAGTCCTCCATTAATTTTGAAGTGGACCAAAAAGAAGTCTATTTGACATTTTTCTCCGTACCATCTGACTGCTTGCTCTCACTTACCACAGCACACATATCCTCACCCCATGCTTATCCCAGATTTCTCTCCAGCACAGTCAGCTGTAACAGCGCAGAACACCTGTATTATCTCCAGTACTTCAGCAACAGCCAACAATAACAGTAAGCAGCCCAAATCTATCATGGTATGATACGCTGCATTGCCTTTGCAGCAATAAAATTACTGGTGGGTCAGCAGAAACAGCATCCAGAGTCAGTTAGATCTTCTGTGGAAGACGTTCGAGATGACTTTTGAATCGCAACATTTCATTGTTGTTATTTATGACTTTGGTTGTTAATTAATAATTCTACTGGTAAATTTGGTTTACAGCACATGGCGTGCCTGTTATGTCACCGTGTTCCTAGAGCATTCTTAACAAGCCTCTCATCACGCTTTGCAGGCATTAACTATTTAAGTCTGTGCTGTAGTTAAGGGAAACTGTAGGGACCACTTCACTCACTGCTGATAAGTAGCTGCCAGTGAAGTGACTCTACATAGCTCTTTGGCGGTGCACGGCAACACTAATCAATATCTGAAGACAGGACATCGGTGTATTTCTTCCACCTGCTGAAAAGAGAAAGTGCTGCTCTTTAGCCTGGCATTATTATACACATTCATTGATATGGGGGAAGGGGGATTTTTTTTTATCACCATGCTTTAGAGAGGGTTGTGTTTATCCTACAAAAAAAAAAAAAAAAAGAGAGAGAGAGATTAAAAGGTAACCTCATCTTTTTAAGTCAGGATTTTTAAAGCCATCTCCAGTCCCTACAGCAACTAATTTCAAACCTGTAGTTCAAGGCTATTGGTCCAACACTAAGTAAATTAGCTGGAAGAAAATCACAGAGTGAACCTCCACCCACTAAAATAATTTTGCATTTCTTCATCCGTGTAAATAGAATCAGAGCAGATCTAAAATTCTGATCTAGCTTCAAAGTCTCCCTAGGCTTAAAGACACCCTCCTGCCAAGGTTTCATTTCTCAGATTAATAGCTTTATAATAATATAGTTTGATGGTAGTCTATTGCTTGTTTGGGGGGGGGGGGGGTCTGGGGGTTGGGTTTGTGGGGGTTTTGCAATGGTATTTTCGGTGCCTGACAAAATTGGGGAAGAAGAGGAGCTATTTGTGGTTGAGTCACCATCCCTGGAGGTATTCAAAAAGCGAGTGGACAGGGTACTCCAGGGCATGGTTTAGGGGGCATGGTTAATGCTTGGACTCGATGATCTTGAAGGTCTTTTCCAACCGAAATGATTCTATGATTCTGTTTCATATGATGAATACCACATTGACACTGCAGTATCGTTAGACCTTAGCTGAAAAGAGCCTAAGAAATTCGAGTGCTAAAAAGAATTACTTCAGTAGGTGGCACTATTCCCTCTGTGTCCCTCCTAAGTCAGCACCCTTACAGGGTGCTCTGGGGCTAAAGAGCTGAAAAGCGAAGAACCCAGCCGGCTGTGATTATTGAAGACCACTCGCTACCCCTCCCAGCAGTGGTAGCTGCTGGTTCTTATAGTCTGGTCAGAAGACAAAAACGCAGCCTACCTTCCCTCTCTCTTTAAATGGATGAGGTGTTTTTTCCTTGGTAGGTTGGGTTTGTTTGGGGGGGGAGTGCTGAGATTCTGCCCTCAAAGTATCACGTATTTATGTGGTGCTATTTTAATAGCTGCTCAGTTCCAGCCCAGAAAGGCTGCAAAATGATAGGTCAAGTATCTCCCTCGTACACAGACGGAGTCATTCTTCATCTCTAGCTTGCAAAAGGAGTTGTTTAACTTAGTGCAGTGGTAATTACAATGATTTAAAAGCAAGCTCGGGAAAGGTTCATTCTTACTGTGAAACGAATAATATTCTGTTAGAAATATAGAGTCTGGTAGTGACAAAGCTCTGCAACAGTGCATAAATACCTGCCATCCGTTCCCAAAATACATTCATATGCAATTGCAGTTTAGTCGCTTCTCATAGCTGTTAAGCAACATCAATTAATATGTGGTTGTAGTAATTATTTACGTATGGCTTCACTTTACACTGTAATGTAACATTGGATTAGTTTTTTAGGATAGCTGCAGAAGTGTTTTTGGTTTTTTTCTTAAATAGCGTATTTATTTTGCTTGGCTAAGCTTCTCTCATGCTTTGGTGATAACAAGCAAGCACAACTGCGGGGCAAGATTTGTAGAGGATTCCTGTGTTCCTGAGCATATTTGAAAGAAGAATCCTCCAAGTCAGATGTCTATATAATATAGCTGCAGTTCTAAAGCATCTTTGTGGCATCCAGTGGTAATTGTGCCAGCCACAAATAGCACTTGGACCAGGTATGTTGTGTTTCCTATAAAGCAATTACAGGGGAAGGATATTGTTTAGGAAGTGGCTAGAGAGTTTCTCAGGGAATTCCCAGCTGAAGAGATCCAGCCTGGTTTTAAACCTGGCCAGATCCTGGGCTTGAATCTAGTTCCATAGGCTTTAACTGAAATCCCTTTTGCTTTTCATTCCCTGTCATTCATCTGGAATGCAAGTTTAATGCGAATTTTGTACGTTAGGGCAGCATCAGAAGGCAGTAGTTAGGAGTCAACAGCATCAAAGCAAATTTTCCATAAATCCCATCTCCCTTTGCCAAGCACTGTTAGGGCCATCTTCTGTCCTTAGTATTCTGCCCATGAACATTCCTGGGTGTTCACCACATAAGGCTAAGAATAGTTCAACCATTTAAGGGCCTAAGCTTACACACAGAGCCTGTATGAGTAAAGGATTGCTGGGCTGGATCACTATTAAAACATTCTAGCAGTCCACGTTTATCAATAATAAGGTAATAAAATAACACTATCCGATTTCAGCTTTCTTACCTTAGCAAAATACTAGTTCTTTCTGAAGCTGAGGCTTGGTTCCTATGCACAAGGAAATAGAGGTTTGTGTAATTACCAGCTCTCTGTTAGGCTTGGTGATGATATTTAACCAGAAGTCAAATATTTCTGTATTTTCTTAATCTAGCTTATCCATGTTCAGATGATGAATGAGCGTACAGTACAATATGATATAACCAAAAAACTCAATAAAATGAGAAATGAATTCAGCAAAAAAAATCCCAAATCTCTAAAGGAAATTCATAAATCCATTTGTAAGTCCAAGCCTCTAGTAACATATTCATGTACCCTTTAAGATACTGAATCAATCTTAGTGTTTTTCTGCCAAATGTCTGGATTCATGACAGGAAGCACTTGAAGAATTGATGTCTGCCTGCACTATCACCAGGGCTGTGTCTTTTCATTGCCACCATGTAGCTTCAGTCTCATTTTCTAGTAGATGACAGACCATTTGCAATATCCTGTTGGGGATGGTGACACTGAAACTTTTTTCTCCTTTCTCCTGTGCCACTCCAGTACTGTGAAGCCTAACCCGCTCCAAAAGCATGAGATGTTAAAATGGACGCATTTAGAGGAGGCTGTATGAGGGGGAAAGGGAGAGGGATTATTCTGCTTTCTACAAAGCCTTCTGGTGTTGAAGTGTGCAGAGTTCACGTTGGAAATGTTCCTCAGCGTTCATAAGAGCATTCTCTTACGTTAATTTTGAGGAAAACAGATTCTTGTAATGACACCATGGATCAGGAGCAGAGATGTTGAAAATTGTGAATATTTTTAACATTGCAGCCTGATTATCTATGTTTTCCTAGATAAATACCATTTTCATAACTAAGTATAGACATAAGTATTTAAGCACCCCAGAACAGTGGTTTTCAGCTTGTGATCTGTGGCTCCATAGATGACTTATAAGGTGGCCACAGAAGCTAGTGGAGAATACTAAGTATGTAGACAGGAGGCTTAACTTCTTAACACAGAAGTCCACACCCATAAAAAAAAAAAAAAATAGTGGTCCTTATATTGACAAAGTTTGAAAACCTTTGTCCAAAGAAAGACATGGAAATAGAAGAGAAAGGAGGCACATTCAAGCAGATTGCAAGAGACTCAGTGGTAAAGAGACCGTGGGTATGTCTCTTGGCAGACTGACATACAACGCGAGTGGCTTTAAATGAGCAAGCCCAAATACTAGATGCTTTCTAAGGAACAGCCGCATGGAGATTTGCGTGGGCTCGTTGGTGCTGCTAAAAAAGACAGCGCCTTGGACAGGGCTTTGCCGCTGCTAAACTGCTTCTGGTACGAATGGAAAATAACTTCAGGCTTGCTCTGTAGAGTTCCCTCCAAAGGGAAGCTGGAATAAACTGCTAATCTGTACAGAGTCCAGATGAGGTAAATGTAAGGAAAGGAAGGGCACACCAGGGTGAAAGGACTTTTCAAGAGTTCCAGCACAGGTAAGAAGCAGAGTGGGAAGCAGGGAGTAGGGCAAAATAAAATTGCGGATTAAAATGTATCAGTGGACATCATCTCGCTGATCCCCTCATCCCAAAGCTGTACTTTGATCTTTGTCTCAAGCCTGTTTGCTACATCAAATGGGTCAGGAAAAGGAGACAAGATGTTTTCCTCAGCATTGCGTACTAAAGCTTGCTTCAGAAAAAAAGCCTTAAAATAAACCTGTTGAACTATTTTAATGACATGTTATTAGTAAATTATTCCTACTGTCATGAAAGAATAAAAAAATAAGAAAAATCAAAATCCAGCTGGTAAAAAATTGCTTCCTGAAATGAAAAGAAAAAAAAAAAGAGAGAGATTTAAAAAATGTAATATCGTACTCTTTTGAAGTCAGCACATTTTTAAGTTTCTATTTGGGTGAGAACAGAACTTTTCATATGACAAGTGGTCCAGCTAAATTTTTCCAGCAGACTGTGCTGCTTCTTGTACAGTATTTCCACAGTGAAGAAACTCCCGGTTCCTTTCCCAGTGCGTAGAGGAAAGCAGGCACTCTCTATGTACCTATTTTCAACAGAGCTCAAGCTGGGTTAGCAAAGGGCACCTGCTGCAGGCAGTTCAGGCTGTATATGACAGGATTAACTCTCCTGCCTTCTCTCCTCACTGAAAACAAAGCAAATTAGGCACCTAAGTGCTTCAAGTTATGCAGTGTTAATCAGGGTTGCGATGCTTTCATAGTCCTTAAACTAACATCCCCAACACGTGCACATGTGGGAGGCTCACAGTGATATGAAGCAGTCCTAAAATAATCCCACAGATCTACGTCTGGTCCAGCGAGCAGCGCTACGGTAGCTGACTGCCTCCTTTCTTCACAGCAGCATTCCCAGGTAGATCCCTTAGAGCTGGGTTTAGCCCAGGAGGAACACAGCAAGGCTGCTGGGCTCTATACATCAGGGAAGAGGGCAGGTTTCCCAGGCCAGCAGCCCTGGCCAACTCTCTTGCACTGAGCGTGTAGATACTTTGGTGAGTTAAGTAAAACCCTGCGGCTGTGCATTGCTCCAGTGTTAAGGAGTCAGATAATGCCAGAAAAAAGCCAGTATAGACACCCCAGATCCTCTGAATGCTTCCCTTTCTCTGTCAGATGCTGGACATCCCAGAGATTGTGCTTGGTCTGACAAAACCAGATGCAGCTTGGTCTGATACCCACTTAAAGCTGGTGAGAGAGTGTACTCGCAGGGGCTGCAGCCCACAGAGATGCCCCCCACCCCGACAAGGGTCTCAGCAGGATGGGAGTGTGCCACGGGGCTCTGTCAGGAGCAAAAGGAGTCGCTGGATGGTCTCTGAGATTGCTCTGAAAGGAGCGAACCAAAACGCTCTTAGAGGACTCCGCTGGCTCCTTACCCTGAGGGCAGCCGTACCAACAGTATCGAAAGATCAAACGCAAGGAGTGACTGATCTGCCCTCTTTCTACGTCCCTCTATGCATCAAAGCTCACAATTTCCACTGAAGCTGAGTGGGTGAGTGGAGTGGGACTTGGGAATGTCAGCAGAAATTACAGGGTGTTGCAGCCGCCCCGCCCAAGTGTGTGTATGTATATATATTTAAAAAAAAAAGGTGAAAAAAAGACATTTGAGATGAGCTCCCAGGAGTAATGATCTCCAATATTGTTTTTCCTGAGAACAGGCTGCGGTATCTCAGCTTCCTTATGGGTTAAAGGAAGAGTTCCCTAAGAGCAGAGAGCTTGTTTCCAGGTTTCTGGCCATCCAGAGTTTCCATGTAGAGGAAATACTGTACGTTTCTCTCTTTAGCATGATGGGAACAAGATGTAAAGAGAGATTGCATGAGGTCTGATGGAAGTCTCTAAAGGAGGCTGGAAGCTCACCGTAGCTGGACAGCAGACCCCAAGGCCGAGGGCTTATGCTGTTCAGCTGGTCCGTCGCTAGGACGAGCTGGCCACGCTCTTGAGTACGAGACCTTCCCGCACGTGGAGTCAGGCTGCGCAGCTGGGAGACCGGGCTGAGGAGAAGTACCAAGAAACGTGTAGTGACTGCTTGGTGGCACTAATGTCCTGCCCGTGCTCTGGCATGGGGGACTTCGTGGCTGTCTCCCCATTTTTGTGCTCGTCTCGGGTTGCCCAGCGCGCAAAAGGCTTTCTTCCAGTCCCGCCGTAAGCCTCTGGCAGTCCCTCTCCTTCACCCGCCTTTCACCCCACGGCATCCCCTGCCGGAGGGAGAGACGGGTGAGGTGGGTTTGTGGCAGGACAGGGCAGCATTTGCGAGAGATGACAGTTTCTGTGATAAGAGCTGCAAGGGGGGTGCCCTACTGGGGGGCTGTTTACAACGTGATACCTCAGCAGCTGCTTCAGTCGTGGCCGTGAGCTGTCAGTGCTTACGGTTTTATGGCACTTTCGTCGCCATCTGTCACTCCTTTAATGGCATGGTGTGCGCGTCTTGCCACCTTCCCCCTGCCACCCCCGTTGCCCCCCCAGCCGCGCGTGCCCTTTGAGGAGCTCAGCCATATGGTGCTGAGTGAGCTACGCTGCGTGTCCTCTTCTTCTGGGTCCGTCTTGAGGGACTGCTGGGGAGCGTAGCTAGATAGGGTGGCCCAGGTAGCCCGGAGTTGTGGCGTAGGAGTAGAAGACAAAATATTATCATGCTAACGTGGGAACTGTGGTCCGTGCCCAGTTCCATCTTTATGGATGTGTCTGCCATCCTAATGTGGGCTGTTGGGCAGTGCTGGGTGTTTGGCCTAGTCTTCTGCAAGGAAAAGTAGCCTAAAGGTTACTCTTTGTTTATACTTTATGCTAAACTGAGAAAGAATAAAACACACACGTACACATTTTTAAATAAAAGTATTTGTTTATGTATACATAGACACACCCCAAGGCTTAATATCATGCCCTTGCCAATGAACATATGTTATTTCAGCTTGACACATTTTAATTGCAAAACCCAGGATGTTCTTTTTTAATTTGTTCAAAACAAGAGAAAACTCCAAGCGGGCTGTAGCAATTGCAATCCCCGTGGCTGTCTTCCATCGCTAATCTGTGTCCGCACCACGAGCACACATGGTTTGAAATCAAAGCCTTCTCGAGCCTCAGAGAAGCACCCCCAGAAAGTAACGAGATCTGGTTTGCCATGCCTTAACTTTCAACTCTTGGAGTTTTTAATGCCTGTAAGCTTAATGCTGTGCATTATACTGTTATCTGCATTACCTGGGGGGTTTTGAGGGAGAGTTTGTGGCTGAGAGTAAACTTCACTGTAGCAATCTTTTTTTCCTCTTATGTGTTCCTCTGATTGGTCATTTGATTATAGTGAATCCCCAAAGGCTCATGGATTAAAAACAAAGGCTGGTTTGTAAGTGAACTTGCTGTTGATGGATTAGGGCAGTGTGCCGGCTGTAACCAGATCCACAATACAAGTTCATTCATTTGGAGAGCAGCTCTCGACTCGCATTACACTCTCTCTGCCTCGCTCTTTACCATCCAGCCAGTGAAACTTTACACCTCTACGATTTTATCACAGCCTCAGTTCACCAACAATGTGTGTCATGCTGTGAAAAATATAACTATAAATCAAAGTCCTACATATGGCGGAGTGGTAACCTTTCCAAAGACCCTGTTTTGGAGGCCGTCGCTAAACAGATTTGTTTGTGTGTGAGTGTGTGTGTGTGGATGCACATACACATATGACAATCAAAGGCTACCACAACAGAGCACTCTTATGTTCTAAGCTGACATTTCACAGTATGAGCCAAAAAAGTTCATTTTGGAGCACAGTGCAATGTTTGTGATATTAATGTCAATAGACACCTTTTAGATTTTCACTTTAAAGCCAAATACCTTCAAGGATGAGACATTCTTATATCATTAGTTGGGAGGCAAAGCAAAGCATGCCCACATTTCTGTGATATGCAGAAGGGAACTTTCACCCCTGATTTTTTTTATCTCCCTCACTCTCTGGCTCACGTGCCACTCTGAGCATTCCCAATCCTTGCAGAGTGCGATCTTTAAGAGCTGTCATTACAATTCTCAAGTTTGACAGAAGATAAGAAAGAGAACAACTGGTTTTAATCATGACAGATTCCAAGTCCTGGAAATCTTTCCAGAAGTTACTCCCAAGAGCTGATGTTTTCTGAAGCCCCTTCTCCTTTCGACGCATGTGTGCATATTCGCACAATCCAGAGATCCTCACCTCCAGATCTTTTTGCTTGCCAAACACTGTCCCTAGTAGACAGGAAGACTAAACCATGATGTACTTTTGCAAATTATGCGCGATCAACTATTTCTATTATGGAAGAGAGCCAGGACTGGGAATGCAATAGCCCAGCAAAGCAAAGCCCCAAAGAAAAGCAGTCAAGCCAAGACTGTGCTGTGCAAATGGCAGTTCTGCCTGAGGAAGAAAGCCCTCTCCAAGGCCCATTTCTAGTCAGTGATCGTGATGATTTATGCAAGTCTCATCTGCTTCTCTTGCCTAGAAGTGGTAGTGTCAGAACTCTTACACATATGCTTTTCCTGGTTTTACTTCTAGGAGCTAATATATAATAATATATAATAGCCTTTGCATATTTCAAAGGGAAAACCAAGGTACAGAAAGATTGGTTGACTTAGTAAACTGGAAATCTATGGCAGAATAAGTTGTGAAACAAGCTTTATACAAATTTGACTTTTTTCTGCTGCAAGAGCTTGACTCTGCCGTGAGGCTGAAGTACACTGTGATACTTGCTCTTCCCCTGAGGTGATTTACACCAGCGATGGGTTTAGTCATGTGAGAAAAAATAGCAAAATTCAGGGAAGCTCTTAAGTTCTGTATGACTGCTACTTCTAGGCTTTCCCCAGTGCTGCCCCAGTTTCCTCTTCTGTTATGTGTTGGTTCTGTCTTGGAAAAAACAAGACAGACCATGCACTACCTGCACAATTATCACACAGCCTTAGCTGTCACTGAGGTCTTTTTGCTCTAATTCTTTGAAACTTTACAGCACTTTCTTCCTCATTCCTTTTTAACTTTCTAACAGACATGGAAACAAGACACAAACAAGGTCTGAAGAACAGCTTATGAAATATTTTAATGAACAACCAGCTCCTCTGTGTTTTATTGCCTTTTCTTTACAAGAATAGACATTTTTGTATTAACTGTTGTTGATGTTTGTCAAAATTCTCTGGAAAAACCTTTTTCTGGTTTTGTCATCCACAAATCTGACAGTTGGGAGGTTGACTCTTGGAAAATGAATTTGCTTTTTTAACTAAAAAAACTTTTTTTTCCCCCACTTTTATCATTAGTTTTTCACAGAAAAATAATTTCTTGCCCTGCTGCAAGCTCCACTGAAAATTTTTTAAAAGATAAAGTTATGCTGAGACAGCAGGATGAACCAGAGTTTCTTGTGCTGCCTCATGGCTGGATTTGGCTGGTATTAAAGGTTCACTTGTGTTTTCTCCATAAGATTAAAAAAGACCTACTGGAGTAGACACATAGGGAGTGAAATATGTTCCCTTTATCTGCCTCGATAGTACAACTGTGGAACAGTTTTATGGAGAAGAGAGAGGAATCTCCCTCCTCTGTGTTTTGAGCTTAGTTTTAGGTTACTCAAATTAAACAACATTTTATTACTTGGCTTAGAATTTTTTATTAGTAACTTCAAGCATTCACAATGGAGCCAGTTTTAACATTACAGCAATCTGCAATATTTAGGCTTGTCTCTGCTAAAAAATTAACTGTAACCATGGGTCATTAGTAAGAAGAAAAACAAGGGGGAAAGAGAAAGCACGGTGCATGTTTGAAGTATTTGAAAGTGAATGGACAAACCTTCAAGCATCAAGCCTTTTAGTTGTCGAATTAAGCCTGTGGAAAAGCAATGGTCTAGAGTAGCCTATCCGGAATGAATTATTAAGTAGTCACAGCCTTGCTCGAGTTCCTGTTGGACCCGTGTCTGCAGGACGGTATGAAAACCACCTTCACACCCGGTACCCTTGTTGCCATTGCCAGCAGCAGGGTTCAACAGCCAAGTGACTGCAGACCAGACCAAGAGTCACTGAAATCAGGGGTAGACTTTCCTGAGACTTTGGTGACGGCTGGACAGTGTCCTTTCCAGAAATGGTACGGATTAGACTGCGGACAAATGTTACCTATATCTCTTCGCTCCCTGTTCTGTGGATGAATAGAGACAAGGTGTCAATCAAATGTCTCTCACCAGAGCCACCCCATTCAGTGCTGAGAGAGAGACACACGCTGTTGACAAGTACTACCTGACTTGGTCAATGCCTTTTGATAGCTGTGCTGTCGCGATGATGCCTACTAGTATGCTTTACTGTACAAGGCATAGGACCAGCACTTGCTCAGACTAATCCAAGGACACAGCTGAGAAGACAGAGATAATTTTAGGTTTAAAGTAGTTGTATTTTCTGTAATGCAAGTCTTGTATTTGAAAAGGCTCAGAGTTGTTGATGGATGTGCTGGTGTGGGTAAGTGCACAGCTGCCAGCTGCTTCAGATAAAACATTGCATGAAATTGTGCCGTTTATATAACTCTTGTTTACAGACTTGGAGCACAAGGATAATCGTGGTTTTATATGAAATCACACAGTCAACATATTGGGCATGCCTATGTTTATGAGAATTCTGCTGACGCAAGGAAACTGAGCGATTTTAAATCACCATACCTGGCATTGAGCTCTTTGGAATTAGGTATCAGGAACGTTTATGCAATATGTATTTCATGTGCCCTTCAAAACACTTGTGACTCCCAGGAAAATTGATTTAGATTTGTCACTGTTTTCATCCCTGCCTAGGGAATACGCCACAGTTTCTCTCCTCATAGTCCTTGAAGATTATCTCATTCTGTTTATCTTTCTCGTGTTTGTTAGTTTTTGAGCATTAATTAGCTCCAGACATCATTTTTCTGTCCCTTGCATGAGTTCTATCACAGATTTGTAATTAAAGTTATTGTTATTTATTTATTGCCTAGATCCAGATAATTACTGGTTGAGTCTAACACCCATTGTAATGCACTTTAAACATATGGCTTTGGCTAGAACAGTTTGAGAGGCCTTTTTTCTGTGTTTATAATTGTATTAGCTCTGGTCTTTGCAGAAATGAGGCTGTCAGATCTTTCAAAAAAACCCGTCTTCTGTCAAGTGGGTATATCTACTCTATATTTCTTCCATTTACAGCTGTGTGAAGTCAGACTTCACAACATACTTGAGTCTGGAGACCCTTTCATTGTTCAGACAATTTGAGATTACCTTTGATATCTCCACCTTATAAAACTTTTGCCTTGATTTCACTGGGGCCAGGATTTCATCAGGATCTTGCTTCTTGGCCCAATTCCTGTGAGTGTATCGGGTAGGTAGGGAACACGGAAAACCACTAGTCCATCTGGAAAGTTGACAATTCATCTTTTTAGGTCCTGTTTAGACTCCAGCAAAGATAGTTGAACTGCCCTTTCCTTCCAGATGAAGGAAAATAAAGAAGTGCTGAGCTAAGAACTCTCTCCAAACACGATTTTGCTTAAAAAACCTGAAGAAAACCTGAAGTTGTTCCGCTCAGTGCTCCATCTAGAAATCCTGAAGTCTTACGTATTTTATTCAGTTCATGACTGCCTACAACCACATGGTTGTTACCATGTTGTATATCATGCAGCATTAGGAGTGGTCTTCAAGTTACTTCTATATCTCAGAAGGTAATGATCTGCACCTCTGGAGTCTCCTTTTGCTCTGGCTGCAAATTTCTGAAGCCCAGTGGTGTGCAGCTAAGTAACGATGGATGTCGTACATAGTCACCGAGGAGAGAGTGGTGCGAGCTGAAAGTGTTATTTCTTTTAGTCCCTGCCGTCTCTATATTTCTGTACCATACTTTTCCCTGTCTTGACTACCTAGGTATGATATTTAACAGAAACTTTGAGCTTGTGCTTACCCATACTCCCCCTTCTAGAAGAGAGTGCAACTCAGCTGATTCTGCTGATGAGCTGCCACATTTAAATGTATGTAATGTATATATATAAAAATATATCAAATTATATAGTTTTATACATATATATATGTTACTAGTACCTTCCAGAACAAACAATTAGCTACAATTCAACATTAAGTCTTTTTCAAACACCTAGCTCTTGATATTACACATTCTAAACAAACTTTCACATTTAAAAAAATCCAGATCTTGGAAAATGAACAGTTAAGAGGTCCAGTGAGTTTCTCTATTGCCAGGCAAGCCTGTGTTCCTTGCCATCATTTGTCTTCAAGCTGCTGCTGCTGTGCAATGCCCTAATGTTGTTTATAAATGTACACACACACAAGTACCTACAATGATGAAATGAAGAGCCATAATATTTTTCATTCTGTTATTAAAAAAGGAACAAAAACCCAAGAAAAATATACGTGGGATTCAGTTACCACAGAAACAACGGTTTGTACTGCCATTTAAGATGCCCTAGGACACCTCAGCTGGCCTCTAGCCTCCTTTCCAGAAGGGCACAGGTCTTCAGTACAACCTGTGTCATGTCTACCAGGGTAAGAGAGCTTAGATACCAAGGGAGCCTAAAGTGTCTCTAGGCAGATGTTTTTAAGCACCTTTATCACTGTATTTGTTTAGGCAAAGAAAAGTGATTTTGCTTCTAACAGGTGAAAATTTTACAGGCACTTTGATGGGACTTAATAATTGCCATACGCAAAGAAACCTTGCAAAATAGCCCAGTAGAGTGTAACAGATCTATGAGATCAAGCTTTCATCATCTTGTTAACAGTTTTCTAAGAGCTCTGGAATCAGAATGTTCCCAGTCTGTATCCATTCCTACTCCACCCTGCTCAGCACATGCATAAATATTTTTTTGAATGTCCCAGGCTTCCCAAACTTCCCCTGCAGAAACAGAGGTGATGATTGTAAACAGATAAGCTTCCCAAATTCAAGGGGGAAAACAGTGGGAGGATCTGTTAGTTTGTAACAGGCTTATTCTTACATACAAAGATACTTGCAAGATTCATTTCATCACTAGGAAATGGCACGAAGAAAATTACTACAAGTTTTCACTTTTAAAAATATTTTAAAGTAAATAAGGAAATATTTAAAGTAAGTAGGAAAGCATGCAGAATGCAGATATCAAGAAAATACTGAAAGCAGAAAAATATCAACTATTAAATTGCGTAGCCAGTTTATCCAAGGAAAGCTAAAGCAATGATGTGAAAGCAATAAATGATCTTTTCCCAGCTAACGAATCAGTCTGTAATGGGCGAGGCCAAGTTCTTATCTACACAAGAAAACAGGATTGTGCCAGCAGCTGGCTTGATGAACCAGTGCCAAATATCAGCTAACTGAAAGTATCTTGACTTGTAAAACGTAATCAATGCAGGCTCATTCTGGTGCTGGTTAGTCCCTGCTTCGAGGAGTTGCGGTCATGGTGAGCTGATCCCCTATGGATACGCCTTGCTACCATTGCAGTTTACTCGAGTTCAGAAGCGCTGCTGAAGAGCTTTTGTCTTCTCATAGACAAGGTCCATGCTGCACATCTCGCTCTGGGTTGCGCACACAAGGAAGGCTGTGCCGGAGCTGCTCACAAGCCCAACCTGGCTTCGCTGCTGTAGGATGGCTCCCCGACATGGCTTGTTGTCCCACACCACCTCAGTTCCCACGTTTCAATCTCTCTCAGGTCAGCAAAAGCTATAGTAAAGGGACCGCAGGGTGGCTCATGTAGGGAAGACCTTTGGCAATTTCACTACTGGTGCTATTAGTAGGACCCATAATGTCTGTAATGACATTGTTTGTTTAACTACCATCCTGCTCCTGAAGGACAAAAAGCAGCCACCAAATTTGATCTTTACGATCAAGTGTGGGCAAGATTTTGCAGGTATTCCCTTTAGGAATGAAATTGTATTGGCAAATCACTATCTATGGCTGTATCTGTATTATTTGTGTAAGATTAAAAAAAAAAAATCAGTCATTGGATTAATCCCTCTCACATCTTGCATGACCCTGAGGTCTGTTGCAATGCTCCTGTAATTGCACAATTCTAATTACATAGGTGCTGGTGATATCCATATGATTGAAAATGCATTTTTTTCAGGACTCTGAGCACAGAATAGTCCTGCGGCGAGGGCATTAACTTAATTAAGGATTTGGTTTTGGACTCAGCTTTCAACTCTGCCACAGAACTTTTGCGTGACATTGAGCAAGTCACCTAGCCGGGTTCTCCTCTGTAAAATGTGGATAATGAAAACCTCCCTTTACTCTACTGGAAGTAGAAATGCTTTCACTGTTGAGAAACCTTTCAAATTCTTCTGATGAAAGCCAGGTACTATTACTAGGATGCTCATGCTGATGTCTCTTGTATTTGTTTGCTAGTCTGTCTTTTAAGGTTACTGAAACCTTTCCAGACTTCTGGCAAGTTTCAAACTAACATGTTAAGAAAAGAAAAAAAAAAATTAAAAAGAAGTGCATAGACAAAGGATTCCCCCTGCACACGAGCCACAGAACCATTTTATTTCTCTCAAGTGTGGAATTCCCAATACTTCAAGTCAGGATTTCTGAAACAATCGGCCTCCTTGGATCATCGGTTTGTGTGCAGCTCCACTCTCCCCCCCCCCCCCCCAACTGGGAGAAAACCGAACAGAAATCCTTAAGCTTAAATATTTCTTTAGCTTTTTCTAACACTTTGTGACCCCATGTGAACCCTGTCTTGACCCCAGCCCATGTGGGGTCACGACCCGCCGTTGGAAAACACTGGCCTAAATCTAAGATGTTAGTCGAGCTGCTTCTCAGGGGTGAGTTGACAGCTGTCCGCTTCTGTGGGTGCGGTGTGCTCTCGGAGAGGATGCTCTGACCTGCCGGTCCCGAGATGCTATGTTTCGTCCACATCAGGGAGTTTGTCCCATGGAGTTTAGGGAGGAACAAAGACCACACAGCACAAAAATGAGGTTTCTGTTTAAGCTCTTGCTCTGCTATGATTCCTGGGGACCTCAAGCTGTTTTCTTCCTTATTACATTTTTATCCTGAAATGGCTCAGATTCTAAGATGAGATCATTTTTTTAACATGACAGCCGTTTTGCATTGATTAGACATAACACCCCAGAAAAAAAGAGAATTAGATGTCAGGAAAAGACCCAAATGAAAAGAGAGCATAACGTTTACAAGAGGACTGTGTGTATTTTGGATGTTCTCTGAGAAAAAGATCTGCAGAGTTGGCAGTAGCAGTGACAGGTTAAGTCAGGAAGAGCAGAATGAAACAGAGGCAACTGGCAACTGGGAAAATGAGGAGCGGATGGTGGTAGAAAGGGAAAGCACTAGAGAGTACATAAAAGCAGCACCAAATGGAGCAGAAGCGTTGAAAAACATATTAACATTGCCGTCAAAGGGGAGAAGAGACATAGGAACGAAATCATCGGGAACGTGTGGCTCAAGGGTGAGGGAGGCAGTGGCAGTTGACTAATTTTTGCTGAAGAGCAAGTGAGACAATGTTGATGCAGGGTTGACATAGCTTCCTTTCTTGACCCCT
Source organism: Harpia harpyja (assembly GCF_026419915.1). Lineage (NCBI taxonomy): Eukaryota > Metazoa > Chordata > Aves > Accipitriformes > Accipitridae > Harpia > Harpia harpyja. The sequence continues at coordinate 4,821,712 of NC_068945.1, read as the reverse complement.
CGCTATGCTGCTGGGTCTCAAGCTTCTATACACTAAGCTGGGAGTGACTGACCTGTCAAGCACAGGAATGCCAGGTTATATTTTTCATTCTCAAATTAGAGTTTATTGGTGCAGGCAGGAACTTAGCTAGAACCTGGTAGTTGTTGGTGTCTCTCTGATAGGTAACATATTGTCTGCTACCTGTGAAGCCATTTCTTGCCCCTGCGATAGGCAAAAAATTCTCAGGCATATCGGCATCAAAATCAAAGAAACGAGAACTTCTGCTTCTCCCAAATCCATCTCTTGATGTATCACTGCTCATAGCTCCGCAACCGCCTTGTCCTCGCTGCTTGCATTTCAAAATCCTTGCTCTTTGGCCCCAGTGCTACCAAGGACAGACCTGTGGCATCAGTTGCCCTGAAGCACGTTAGGTTGTTAGCACTGGTTCTTTACTTGGCTTTTCAGGCACATTTGCTTGGCAGAGTCTCCTCAGTGTTATCGCTTCCTGGAAATGGGCACTTGCAGCTGAGGACAATTTGTCTTAAATCCCCAAACTGATTTGGACTCCAAGTATCCCCAGGAGCTTAAAGACGTCCTGTTCCAGAAGTGCGGGTGTATGGCTGCTCTGGCTAATATCCCTCTTCAGGGACACCTGACTGGCCATAGCTGACGATGAGCAGAGAGGCTGTGCCCATGATTCTGAAATATTATTGTTCTCTCTCTGTGGCATAAAAATAACAAACTATAGAGATGCTTGCTTCATTTTTCTCACTACTCGACAGCATTATTTAGATAAAGGTTGCCCATGATCTTTATTCTGCAGTGCTCTCTTGACTTCTAAAATACAGATATGCTCTGGCGAAGCCTAATTTTGGCAAGTACCTCATGTAATCCAAGCCTCTCTGCCCTCCTCACAGAAAAGCCCTGGGCTTCTTGCCCCCTTTCTTCCCTCACCCATTGCTTCCTGTCCGGTTATTTTGTGTCTAGGAATTTTCCATTCACTAAACATCTGCCTGCCGAAGAGACATTTGGAGAAGGGGTTATCTTAAACTTTAGTCAACTTCCTTAGCAAACCTATTGTTTAGTCAAAGTTCAATTGTTAACTCTTAATACCTTCCATTGTCTTTGGTGCGTACATGCTACAGACGCTGTCAGCAGAAATGGCTACAGCAAGACCCATTCTCTGCTACACCCGTTTTCATGGCTTGCTTTCTTGTATTAGTCCAAGCGTGTAAGTGCCATAATCAGTTTTCTCCAAAAAACCACTTCAATTACTGTGTCTTTCATTTTGTACAAAAGAACGTGTTTTCAGGGATATAGTTGGTCACAGCATCAGGCACAGGGTGTCTGTTCTGAGAGAAAAAAGCTGTTTGAGGCATGGTTTATCTTGAAAAATAGCGTGATGTGTGGTTGTTATTTTTTCCTTTGAAAATCAGTAGCGCTGAAAAAGACCAGAATTTCTGGGTAAAAGAGGCACTTTTTGCTTGTCACACACTCTTGGTTCTGATATCACCTGACAAGGAAACTAATATCTATCTAGTTTAATATAATACATAGAGAGAGAAACAAGATGCCTTTGGTTAGCAAACTTTATAGTAAGAAGATAAAGGTCAAGACCTTAGCAAGAGCCATGAGGGTTCAAGAGAGTGTTCAAATGGTCTCTGCCTGTTCCATAGGATTAAGCATCACCATTTGATCCCATTAACATCACAGACTGAGTCTCACATCTCCATTATACATAGGACACAAATCCAAAAGCGGTCCTAACAGATGCAAAGGCACTTGTGTTTCCATGGGGTTACAATTCCAGGATTCATACAGTCTTCACCTGGTAGAAGCACCAGAAAATAAAAGTTTCTGAAGTACCTCTCTGTAATGGTCCCTAGCCACTGCCAACTTTACCTTTATTGGCATGATGAGGAGTCTATTTTAACCATTTCTCCAGGGAACTTTAAGACCTGCTAGGATGTTAATAACTTTGATTTTAAAAATATCTTTTTACAATCTTGGTCTTCTGCCTATTTCCACTACTTTCTTGGAGACAATGTGCCATTTTCATTATTTGCCTCCTCTTGTAAATCCATGCACAAAAATGCGTGTAACATAAAGAAAATGGGAAAAAATCAGAGAAAATATAATTTGAAAGAAAAATAAAGCCCAAACAGCTTTCAGGATTACCAGGATTTGTGTATACATTAACAGGTTGAAATATTCTTTCAGGAAGGAAATGAAAAAATGAAATCCATATACGTTTGCATATTATGAGAGTGTCAAATAGAGGGAATTCAGTAAGAAATCTGATACCCTTTGTTAGGTGAGTGTATTTGGTAAATCATGTTTTATAGCTGAATGTGGATTAGACAAGCCGTAACTAATTTGTCATATTTTGACTGAATGCCAGTATTTTTGTTACATATATGACATTTTAATCAACTTAATCTTTGAACTGAAGGCCTATTGGAGAAGGAATTTCCATCTGACCTATCACTGTTTTTTAACAGTGAGCAAAAAAGGAAGAATGAAATGATCTAGAAGCAAATTGCTAAGTTAGACAAAGTGTGGTGAAACATAATGAGATAATCAAATTGGATGTTGAGAAGGAAATAAAAACATTTCTCATATAACTGATTGGGTTCCCTCTGACACACTGTGATTTTCATACGCTGTGGGGTAAGTAAGCTGCTTAATCAACTTCCCCTTATTGCTGCAAAACACATGATATGAATGGTCTGCTCATGATTCATTAAGTCCTCTGAAAAAGTAAGGGTTGATTCAAATGCTTCAGCTCTGCCTTGTTAACCTCGTTAGTACTCAGCGAATGGCAATGAGCTGAGAAAGAGCAGAGCTCATTTTGCAAGCACCCTGATTTACAGATCCCCCATGCAAGGACACTATCTTTGGAACATTTATTACAGATGTCGGAATCCTAAGTCTTTAATCACTGTGTTGTTAATTAATACCCTATTTGTTACTGTCACTGGTTGAATACTGGATGTGCAAAATTCCACATGTGAAAGTACTTAATGTAATCAGGTAATACATTAGTGAGGTGCTGCTCAGCTGTCAGTCTGGTGGAATGTCAGGAGGTGCCAAGAAAAGCATTGCAAGTAGAAAAAAAAAAAAAGAAAAAAAAGAAAAAGGAAGGTGGGAGGGAGAAGGGTGAGATTATGGGTAAGATATTCTTTAGACCTGGCCAATAAGGGGCTGCCTCTCCAGCTAGAAATGCTCAGGCTCACTCCTTGAAATTGTACTGCACTGCCTTCTGTCGCTGGTGGGGTGTGATTTCTCTCTGGAGCAACCAACTGTTGCACAAGTGTACTATGGGCTGCTGACTGCACAAAGAGTTTCTATGGAATAAATAAGAAACAACACAAAAGCATGCATGAAGGAGAAATATCTTCCAAATAGATGACAGACCGTTTCTGGGTTGAGGAACAGTTGCCAGTTTCTACTGTTGTTGTTCTAAAGAGAAGGATATGCTGAAATGTTAAATGTTGGTGTGCAATATTAAGGAAAGGATTCTGACTATTTCAGGGGTAGGTAGGTTTCCTCTCAAAGAAACAAATTCATATTCAGAGTTAAGAGGGGGTGGGTTTGCCTGTAAGCATCCCCTGTCTTTCAAAATGATGCAAGATGTCTGTGTGCTCCTTGTTCTTTACAGGGTGGCCCCACGCGTCCCACCTCCTCTTGAAAAAGGCATGCTGTGCCAGCAGAGAGTGTGGATGGGTTAGGAACCAAGACCCCTGCCAGAGTCCAAGGAGGGAGGTCGATGCCCCTGCTCAGAGTCGTTTGAGCAGGAACCTAAGGCGAGTGCTCAAAATCATTCCCCCCAAAAAAGCCATTTCTTTCCCTTGAGAGTACATAGGGAGAAGGCGGACGGTTAGGGTGAGCGCATGAATTAGTGCTCAGGAAGGGAAGAATGAATGCTGTTTCATCCCAGCAATAGTCTTTCGTTTTGGTGGTTCTGATTTCTGGATGGATTATTCTAAAAAGCAAATAAAGGTAAAAGAAGATTATTTGCAATGAAAAGCTAAGGTCATATTGCAATATTCTTAACAGGACTGCGGCTTCGGGTCTCTGGTAACACGGTGATGTTCACCAGTTCACCGCATTACTTATCCTCAAAAGGGATGCAATTTTTTATATGACTTCTATCATATATTAATGGTAAGCCAGTGAATCTTTTAAAGGCATCCAAGAGGGAGCTGGTCTGTGCGATGGAAAGTCTTTCACCTCACTTCTAGAATCAAGCAATCACGTTATCCGAGTAACATATTTACCCAAGGCTTAAGAACTAATTTCTACTGACAAGTTCTTACTACAAAAAAGTAGGTGAAAAGGAAATTTTCCTCTGTGTATGTGTTTGAATGTCCACATGTAATTCCACAGTATCAAGGCAGATAACTATGTCTTCTATATTTCATTGTTAATGAGCGATTGAGAAAAGGAGCGAGACAATCTAAACTGACTTAATAGAGTAATTAAATATCGTTGAAAATATGTAACTGAATTTTCCAAACTCTTAATTGTGATCTTCGGACGGAGGGTAAAAACTGTATAAAGTAAATTCATATGGGATGTTAGCAAGTGCTGTCGTTACCAAAGCTGGCTCTAGCACTCTGGTTTTGTGGGGCTTGGGGGCTTAAATTTTGCTTTCATTGGTTTTCAAAGCTGTAAAGTGGTCAAAAAATTAAACTTGCTAGCTGTCATGATATGGTTGGTAAGTTTCAGACAGTAAGAATGGCTGTGCACAAAATATACCTGAATAATATAACAATTGCTTTGCATTATACTAATTAGACATAGTTAAACTGCATCTAAAAACTTACATTGCTTATGACTGCTTTAGCCTCATCTTGTATTTCATCCCTGCAGCTCAGCGGCATTTATTTCTTCCATTTTGTTGCCTTTTCATTTTTTAAAATCCGATCAACAGAAAAAAAAAAAGTGACAGGGTGTGGTCTAGACATTGATGGGCACAATGCTATGCATTTTAATGAAAAGAAGTTAAAAAAAGGTGATGAAGAAAGTGAGAATGGGGTCAGGTGAAGAGCCCCTGGCAGAAAATCAGAATGGGAGCCCTGGTATGAAGGAAAAGAGGAAAAAACGGGCAGAGCTCTGGGGAAGAGAGGAGCAAGAAATAAACCAGCTCCCTAATAGGGGGAGAAGATAGAAGCTTCTAGTGAAGGCAGATGGGAGAAATAATGACTGGATGTCTTTCCTTTTCAGTTACCATCACCATCTGTTACTGATAATTTCTCTGTTTTTGAAGAAGAGCTGGTACAGTAAGTGAGCCAGCCCACCAACATAGCCAGCAAAGGAAAAAGAAGAGAACAGGTTAGAAGAAAGGGAAATGCAGGGTTTTTATATCTGATGGTAAACACTTTCATCCTTCCCCGCTGCTTGAATAATGCATCCTAATTTGACATGACTATACTGGTCACCAAGTTCATGCTAGGGTTATATAATCACAATCTGATCATTTTTCTTAAGTGCTGCTCAGCACAGAATCCTTTTATGTGGATAAAGGAAAGCAGCTATTCTTTTTCTTGTGATTTTTGGCTTGGGTTGATAGAAGTGTCAGCCAAGAATAAAAATACCTTTATAATCTTTAGCCTTTTTCCCTACAACACTTGTGAGTTGTACTATTATTTCTTCATTGTCCTTCTATCAGCTGAAACAGAACTTGGTGTTTATGCCTCTGTTGGTTTAATAGTATATGGCTTTTGTTCAAGTTTGTTGAAGCATTCTTCAGAAAATGAGTGTGGTCTTCGGATTGTGCCTGGCCATACGTGAATGACTTTGGGTTTTTTATTTGACCCCTCTCTACTCAGAGGCACTAAGCTGGAACTCAGCCCCATCTCATTGCTCCACCTCTGTGTTGTGTATTCTATGATTAATAAGGTCTAGGAAAACCAAAAATGTCTGCAGACCGTGTGCAAAATGCCTGAACTTCAGTGACACTTTTCTGACAAAATTAGGAGCACTGCCTGCCATTTACCGATCTACTCTTCCTTTTCCAGCTCCCAAGTTGTCTCTGTGGAAGAGGCTGTAGGAATCCTAAGAGATGTGTGTGTTGAGGGAAGGGGTTATGACATTGAGGGATTTTATTCCTGTGTAGAGTAATCCTTTCTCAATATTATATTGGACTTTTTTTGTTTTTACATAATGTGGCCACCCCTGTGGCAAGGAAAGACTCAGCTACTCAGAAAGTGTTTGCTGTAAGTGAAATAAGGTAGTAGTGCAGCCACCATGCTTTAAATTGCACTTGCAACTTCATCTCAGGATTTAAGCGTGCCTGGCTCTGCATTTGATGGGAAACTTTAAAGGTAAGTGATGCTGCAGCAAATAGCGTTGGTGGTGTCACCGTCTTCTTCGTGAATGGAACTGCATTCGTAGGAGAGCTGAACTCTTTTGGCTTATATGCAATTTAGGCACTCGCTATTCTGTAGTCTAAAAAAAAAAACCAACAGACACTTTTCAGATCGTAATTTAATTGACTGTAGTCAACTTGTACAGACTGTGTTTCATATAGTTTGGCTGGTTGTAGTATAGCCTGCATTTAATCTAGAACAGGTGGGATGAAGCATTCCTGGGAAGCTCCCGTGCCCACTGATGATGGAGGGAATCTGGAAGGATAACTTCAGCTAGACACCTATTTTCCAGGTGACTGAGGTTACATGAGATGGGTCTCATGCATACTGTTTTCAGCTGTGGTGAAATATTGCTTGTGATTTGGGTGCTGGTCATATGAATGACTAGCCACAGAAATCTTGTCTGTCTCTATTCCTTGAAAGTGTACTACCTATCTGCGTATGTCCATCCCAACAGCAGAACCAGGTTTATGTGAATTTTACGCACAGGGTTAGTAGTTTTTATAAGAAGTTACTGTTATCTGACTGTCGCTGTAGCAAAAGAAACAGGCATATATTAAGTACTCATACAGCTGTAGAGCTGTTGATATAAAAATACAGGATCAGCTTTATTTTGCTTGGGTTTTACACATATGTTGCATTTAATTGCTTGCTGCAGAGACCACTGTTGATTTTCATTTTGTGCTTGCTTGGAGGGGGGATTTTTTGGATTTTAAATTTTGTAACCAGCAGCAATGCACTGAATAGACTGTCCTTTTCTGTCAACAGTGTTACTATCTGTACATCGTTTCCTTTCCCGTAAAGCAGAGAAAATGAATGCACTGCATGGAGGGGCTCTGTGCTTCTGCCTGGGGTTGGGTATGTCTGAAAAGGGCTGGTTTGTATCTGTGCTCTAGGCAGGTGGTTTGCTCACACACTGCAAACCCAACACGTGCAGGTTATACCGGACTTTTTGTAACATAAAACTTTGCACAATTGAGCTGTACAGTGCATACTCAATGAATCCATCACTTCCAGAAAATACGGGCTTTGCTTTATGGACGGAGAGGGGAAAAAAGTAAATCCTGGAAAACTGGGACCTATAATAACACTAATACCATCTTTCAAGGGTGTCTTTTGCAGATGAATTCAAGAATGTTTGTGGAGCAGACCGACGCTAGGTCAATACATTATTTAAGGAAAAAAAACCCCAAAACACTTATGAGGAAATTAATAATTTTATATTTAGTGCTGGCTTTGGATGATATGCAGTAAATAAAGGCACTGAGTAATTTGTATAATAGGAATTGTAAATAGATTTCCCTGCGCTGAGCCCCATTGAACTTTTGCACTAAATGAGGCAGGGTTCCTGTGGAAAAGAAGGCTGCATGATCATGTAATTAAAGACTCTCTCATAATTAATACCCACAAGGAAGCTGAATTAAGGCTGTGGTCAAAATTAACTCTGGCACTTCCAAACTTCTGAATGTCTGACTTTGTGTCCATAAGCTTTTCAGGATTTGTTTGAGTTTTTCAGTGTAATAGATGTTTAAGACTAATGATCCAGTGATCTTAGCCTGGTAGGGTAGAAAAGGCAGCTGGGATTAATGTACTGTATTGCTTTTGAAAGATTTAGGATATATGGTAATTTCAGGGAGATTTACTACATATTTATAAATGGATATACTGCAAGATGACCAAAATTTTTTAGCCTTCAATAAGAGTTAAACCAGAAAGTAGCCTAAAGCCTAAAGTAAGAGTTTGGTTAACTCTTTTACGACATTTTAGTTCCTAGCGTCTGAAACGCCTGACCCTTTATGATGCCTGTTTTCTTTAATGTGTGGTCTGGGACAAGACTGGAAGAGAAAGTCATGCTGCCTCTGAAGCTGAGAATGGCTACTTAGCATCCAAATATGTAATTAGGGAGCTTTTCATGCCTTTTTAATAAGTTGTAGTCATTAGTAAATTGCCAGTCTCATACCCCTCAAATGATTCAGAGTCTTTAAACTTGACTGGACTGGCCCAATTCCATGCAGAGCAGATGCTTTTTTGTCTCATTTCATTCTTTCCCTTTTGTTAGGGGCTTCAGCTGCAAGGAGAAAAAAAAAAATGCTAGTTGCAAATAAAAGGCAGGACAGTGAAAACATAGTTCCTTTTCTATGCCAAAACCAGACACAGAGATCTCCCTCCTCTGCCTTTCTCCGACTTGAGAGTAAGTGCTCCGATACTCCGTCACCCCGTCACACTCCTCTAGGGAAAACTGAGATAAATCATAGATCCTGCATAAGTACCTTTAGAATTCTATTTAGGGTTTACCTACATGGACCCTGAGGAAAAATAATGCAAATTAACAAGAAGTATGAAAGTGGATTAAAATGCATTAAAGCTAAACTGCATGATCTCATATAGATGCTGTTACTCAAAATTACAATGACTTTAATTTCATCGGGATTAATTAACCTCTAGTGTAAATTCAGGCAAACAAAAACATGTTGGCTCTGAGTTAGAATGCTTGTAAATCAGTAATCACATTTAAATCTATTTCTTAATTAAAAAAACTATTTGATTAATTACAAAGTTATTACAAGTGGACTTTTAAATTAGGTTGGTCATATGGCATTAGGCTGGCATTTTAAGTTTTAAGCTGGATTATTTATATGGCATAATTTACTGAACCAGAAAGTCACCAGGTAGATGCCCACAAACCTCTACCAAACTGAAAATGTCCCCAGTGTTTTAAAATGCTCTGGGTAGAATCTTTCGAGTCCATTGAGCTCATTTTGTTTTGAATTTGGCTTATGGTCTACAGTAAGAATGAGAAGTTGCAGAGTTTTCCCCTTATTGATTTCTGAACCATATATGCTCAAAATATAGCAAGCTATGCAGCTGTGTCTAAGCTTACCATCTCCCGTCAGGTACGTTTTTTGTTTCTCATGGGATTCTCACAAGCAGATGAAATGTTGTACCAGCACAAAATCCTATGAAGTCTTAAGGTAGTTACAAGAAGTGATTCACTCATCCTTTTATCTTTTTTTTTTTTCTGTATTCATATATATGTTTGCACAGAGAAAGTCGGCAGTACTTTAAATTAATGGACTTCCAAGACCTTTTGTCATCCTCTCAGGATGTTCTAGATGGATGAACGGAAGTAATAATCTTGCTGTATCATTTTTTAATTTACTTCTGCAGATTTTTTCCCTGTCTCATCCTGAAAGCATAGCTAAATCAGGGACTATTGTACTTGTGAGATGAGGGAAAATAATTAGCTATCATTCTGAAGACAATTGTAAGAACTGTCTTCAAAAAAGTATGCCCTGAAACCACAGAAGATTTACATACGCAAAGCAGAGGGGAAACTTTTCACTTCTAAAATTTTCCAGGTTTTGAGACAACTATTTTAAGACATATATGAAAAAAAGAAAGATATTCTTGAGATAATGAAAAAAAAAGCAAACACTATTGGTGCAGCATCACATGACATTGGGCTGAGGACCTAAAGTATGGACACCTTAAAGCAGATGCTTTAACAACAACCAGCCTGTGGAAAGTAGATGTTGTCTTTCAGTGACGCTTTCACTGTGTCTCATAGATCCTGTAGAGTCCATTCAATTTTTTTTCAGGCGTACCTCAAATTCCCATACTGCTCAGCAGATCACAGAATGCATTTCAAGATGTAAGCTGGGCTGTGTTGCCAGTGTTATGTGCCATGCCTCATCACCTGAGGTATGTTTTCAGGGCCTGTTACTTCTACATTAGAAGAGGGTTTGCCCTCGGTATTCACAGCATGAAAGGAGTCTACACAGAGGCATGAGAGAATGCAGGAAAGTTAGTAAGCTCTCTGGGTTTTGAATGTGCAGGTACTAAAGGAAAAGCAAAGTAACTTCCAACCCATTAAAAACTAGTCAGATATAATATACAGAGGCCAAAGAAATATGCACAAAACACCAAAGTGATGAAGAAACAGTTAAATGGGACAATAATTTGGCTAATATTGCATATAGGCATTTTTTAGTGTCGAACAGATGAATTATCACTATATCCTTGTCCAGTGAGCCCAGTTATCGTATCCAAGGAATGGGCGTGCTCTCATAGGTTGGCTAAGGCTGCCAAAGATGTGGTTAAACTGGAGGCTGCCACACGCGCATAATTGAGATAATACACTTTTCCGATACTTGGAACTTCTGGCCAAAACATAGCTTTCCTTTTAGATCCTGCAGGATCTTCTCCTTTTTCTTTAACAAAAGCTTTTTTCAAGGGAATTAACCTGATAACCCTGGGTTAAAGAAGCTCTAGAGAGTCTGCCTGTTAGAGGGAGATGTGCATGTTCAAGTGACATGTATTACGATGGCCCCTTATTCTGGGGAGAATTTTACCCAAAAACTGAGGTGGGTATTCCAGCACTGGATGTTACTTGGTCATCTTTCTTGATTTTTCTTGAGTCACAAAATATTTGTTCAGCCATTGCAATAATCTAGAAATCATTTAAACCCTTAAGATCCTTCCAGCTGTGTTATTTTCTGCGATAACCCACATAGTTTTTCATGTGCGTCTCTGTTTTGGGTCTGCCTGGAACCACACTCCACAACCCCTGCAGCCCCATCTGTGTTGCTGCGGGGAGCCTTCAGTCCACACACTTGAAATCAGGCAACCTTTTGTGGTCCTGATGCAACTCTAGACCAGACAGCTGAGATAAATCCCAACTGTCTAGCACAGACCCAGATGCCTGGCTTCAGCCACAGGCTCTCCCAGTCGGGCAGATTAACTGGTATAGATGACTCATTATTTTTAATGTTCATCCCTATCTAAACCATTCAGGCATGCAGCTTTCCAGAAGGGAAAAGGAAGAGAGAAGGATTAAAAATTTCCTTTCACATTACTGGAGTCTAAAAATTGTACATTACCACTGTTTCTGCCCTTCCCACTTATCAATGGTCACTTTTTTATCTTGCTATGCGCAAGGTGTAGGGCACATCATAAATTCAGAAATTACCTACAGTAAGGCCCAAGCACTTTTCTTTGTTCTGCATCCAGTCCAATTTCTGTCATGTTAAATAAGGGGATGAATTCAGGTGGGTCTATGGTGGCTTGACCTCCACCACATGGTTGACCCCCATTAAGTACATCAGAGAACTTTTCTGAAGATACTGTCCCCAGTGTGCTGGCACAGTTGCCACTTGGGTAGCTGGGTCACGCTTTTTTCCTTTTTTTTTTTTTTTCTTTTGAACTCTGAAAGTGTGAACATTACTTTTTCATTTAAGTCACCTTAGAAAACAATATTGTGGTCACTCTCCCTGATTTCTAGGTGCTAAGGCAGTCCTCACTAGAGAGATGGCCAGGCTTCTCCACTGCAGATGAGGCTTCCACGAAAGGAAATAGATAAGAAGCTATGATGATTTTTTTGGCTTATTAGTTGTGCACAGTGGGTAGGGGGGCAAGGAAGAGCAGCAATGCAGGGAACAACAAGGAGGTTGAAACAAACTTCCCGGGGTGGAGGAGACAGTTGCTTAAGTACGTAAGCCAAACGGGAGGAAAAAGTTGTGACAGCGAAGGTTTGGAACCAGCGGTCTACACGAGAGACCGGGAGGTGTGGATAAGGTACTGAATGAACACGGCAATGCAGATAGAAATGTCAGTTCATGGAGCATGTGATTCGATTGCTCTGCAAAGTGGTTGAAGTCCAATTCTAACACGACCGTAGTTTAATTAGCTGCGCTCTTGAAACTAGGAAGGGAAAGTAGGAGAAGTGAGCTGATGTCAGGAAGCAGCAGGAGTGGGGATAGCTGCAGCATGGCCGTAAAGCCACAGCGCAGCTTTTGGGCAAGGGGGCCAGGCGCTTGCTCCCGAGAGGCTGACCCAAGGCTGCAGGGCTGTACCGTACCGTGCCCGCCTTGTGCACAGGTTGCCAGGCCCCTCGGTGGGGGTTGCGTTCAGGGCCCCCGCTCTTGAAAGCGAGGAAGCTCAATGAAGTGCCTGCATCCTAAAATCAGTATAATGATGCTCATTTTTTTCTGTTTCAAAAGATGGTAAGGGGCAGCTCAGAAACCCTCGTATTTAGAAAGAAAACACAAATGATATTAAACATTGCCTACTTGAACCAGAGCAGGTAAATTGAGTGCTTATACAAAGGTTCCTTGACTCACTTTTAAGCACAGTTTTAACTTTTACTGGTATAAAGAGGCACACCTGGAACTTGTACTAAGAATGCATATTCATGTCTACTGAGGTCACAGCTTCAGTAACACTCTATTGATCCGTACCAGCTGGATTTCAGTTTCTGCTGCTCAAAAACAGGTACTGCTAGAAAATGCACAGGAAGAATCATTGTGAAGTGCTGCAAAGAAGGCGGTCTGTGTAGGATCCACAGCCCCACTCTCTGCTATCTCTGGGGACAAGCCCCTCAGAAGAACAAGATCTCTTTCTAATTCTTTTGTTTGCTGATGACTCACAAAGCTGTTGAAAAAGACTTTGCCTGTCACCAGTGCTGTAATCCAAGTGGAGATCAGCAGCCTAGGCAGCCCTGTTTCTCAATCACCACTTCCCCTCTGGTCCCAGTGATCACTGATAAATATCAAATGGTGGGTGTAGAACATCCTGTCCCATTCGCTCCTGGAGCTTTTATGGTGACTTTGTATTTTCAGATCCCAGGAAAATGTGGGTACCATATGACAGAGCTGCCAGTACAAACATGAGATTGTTGGAGAGCCAACCTGGAAAGCATAGTTCAAGGATGTTGCATAAAGCACTGGTCTATAAATCCCGTAGCCTTGACTGATCTGGTTGTCTCATTTTGCCAGCACCGTGCTATTATTACACATTTAATGATAGCTTCTTGTAAGCTGCTTATGAATCACATCCACACACACCTGCTTAGTTATTCCTGCCAGGTCCCAATACATTATTGACAGAAGCAAAATTGATCTTTTCCTGTGGACACATGTTTTTCTCTTAGCTCTGAGCTTCTGCAGCAAGGGAAAGGGGCAGAAGCGGTGTTCCAGCTAAAGCCAAGTGAAAGGAATTGAAGCTGGGGACACAAAGTGCCATTTCCTAAAATGTGGCAGCTTCCAATCAACACAAAGAGTTCTGCCTTCTAGTTACTTTTTATGGCTCTTGTTTTGTCTTTGAAAGGGACAATTTGGGAAAATCTGGAGTATTTCAGGAGAAAGGTTTTGATGGGCTCAGGAGCATGCAGTGGAATCAGATCACGGCATACTTTTCAGGCTGTCTTGACTCATCTTTGTCTTTCTGTGTTCCAGTAACAGCAGTGGCAAATGGGTTTAGTTCTTACAGGTCTGTGATTATCAGGAAACCAATGCATGTATACTGGTCACAAAGTTAGTGCAATGGTGACTCTTAGTTACTGAAAAGGCAAGTTTTAGACACGGTTTTTGTCTCCTGAGCCGAAGGACCTTGCTTTCTCCTGCAAAGAAGTTAAGGAGGAAAGGCTAACAATTTCAGGCCTTTCAAGAATCAGACTCTCTGTTGCATTTCTCTAGAAGCTGTGGGGCTGACTTTGGGCTCGTCATTCTGTTCTTTAGGGGGGTTTTCCCTCACATGTTACTGACCAGTGAAATCTTTTGGTGGATCTTGACTAGGTGCCGTGTACTTCCTTTCAAATAGGAAAAGATTAAGACACACAGTTCATCCCTAACTTGAGAAAATTATATCCTGCCCTGACACGCCTCTCCTCAGTGAGCCTTCTTACCCTCAGAAGAGAGAAATTGCAAGGTCCTCCAACCCATCCATGTCAAAGTCTCAATGCCTTTCCTTCAGTCTCCTCTGGATGTCATCTTGGTAACTACAAAATGAATGGAGAGGCCGGTACAGAAATGTGTTTGTTTTTATAACCCACCTAAACCTGCCAAAAGATTGAGCAAAGCTATTTTTCTGTCATATATTTGTCTGGCATATATTTGTCCATGAAATTTATATCTGGGCATATGAAAATAGAGTTGTTACTGTATGTAACAGTTTGTGCAATTCAAGATAAAATATGGTTTTGTTGGCTTGTTTCTCTTGAGATGATTTCAAATACAATAGACAACGGAGAGGAAAATCCAGTGATTGCACCCATGGGCTGGATAACAGAGTTCTGCCACTTTGGCAGTTTACCGTAATTCAGTAGTGTTTATGACGATAAGAAAGCAATTTGGTGAAAGTGAGGTAAAACAGCTAATACAGAGCAAGATAAAACTGCAGTTAATTCAACCATCAGGAAACTGACCACTGAAAAATGGTCCTGATATGTCATTTTGAGTCAGTCCAGGTTGTGATTTTACTCAATCCACTCCTTGTTTAAGTTTCAGTGCTAAAAAGACCATTTGTCAGACTGTCACTCAAACAAACTTTATGCAACAGATACAAAGCAACCATAGTACGTTGCTCTGGTGTAGCAAGACGCAGAGGCCCTTGCCAGTAAAGTTTTTCTTATACTGTTTGTATTTCATCAACCTTTCCAAAAGATAAAGATGTGATGTTGGTGGGAAACAAAATCCAGTAGTCCAATGGTGTTTATCAACTGCTTAGAGCCAGAATTGTATGAGAAGTCAAACTGAAAGTGAGTAAAGACAATAAACAGAATGATAGATGTACTGGCACCTATTTGCATGTTATTTCAAGTCGTTGACAGGCTGGGATATAGCCTGTGCATACACAAATGTGCTTTTGCCCTCACGTTTTTGCCAGGCATTCTCTCTGCAAGCAGCAGTGTAACTCTGGTGCCTACATTCAACAAAAAAAGCAGCCCATGAGAATACTGTGTACCAGAATACGGCTTACAAGCCTTATTACTTTTCATAATACATCATCAGCAAATAGAGAATATTAATCTAAAAATTTCTAGTAGATTCAGTCATGAAGCAAATGCTTCCATTTTAGATGAGAAATTGGAGACCTACAACAAAGTCCTTTAAAAAACCCACGTCTTCAAGACTAAATTGTGGGGGTTTTTCCACTTTACAAGTATCCACGCTACCACCACTAAAACTACTGCATAAATATTCACTGCTGTGAGTAAGTGTTTCGAAACATGATTCCTAACTGGCATTTAAAAAAGTGATCATTTTGGAAAGCAAGGCACTATAGACAAAAGTCCACTGGTAACAAAACAGAATCTCCTCTCCTTTTCCACCAGTCAAAGACTGGAACTGACAGACAAATAACTCTCTGTTACTGGAACTGGATATCTGATGTTCTGAGAAGAGAGAAAAAACATGTTATGGTGTCAGGTAATTTCTCAGTAGAAAGGAGGACAGTTAAAACCTGGGCTGTAAGCCTGTCAAGTTTGGGGAATTTAAGTCAAGTAACTATGGGGCTAATCCAGGTAATATTGATATTAGTACAAAGGCTCCCTTAAGCAGTCTATAGATTAAGAGTTGATTTTTTTCCATTACTTCATAAGCACACTCAGATCATGAAGTTTCTGTTGCTTGGTATCCTCCGTGGTCCGGTAGGAGAAGCTGGCTCTGATGATAGATGGAGAAGGTTGCTTTTTCACATTTTTAAGAACTTATGCTTCTTACACATACTCCTACAAAGCTACTCAGCAACGGGCTTTCTTTTTAAACTTCCTCTTTGATTTTCAGATTCTTCTAATTTTGTATCTGCCGACTACACTGAGGGTCAGGGAGGGGTTATTGTTGGTTTTTTAAAGGCACAGAATGTAACGCAATTCAACAAGCCATCTCAAAGATACTGTCAGATGCATACTACTTGAAAAGTGAAATCAGCCCAGTGGATTTCTAATACGGAGACCAATTTAGGATGATCTGAGTAGGAACTGTTGACGGAATACAAAATCACAAGCCAAGATTCTTTCTAAAATCCCAGCTCTGACATCAGCTGCGCAGTGGAAAGCCATCGTGCGTTACGGTGGGATTCATTTTGCTTAACTTTTGATGTCTAAATACCCAAGCAAAATGTGTCAACAGGTCTTCCTCTGTAGCATCGTAACACAGATGGTAGGCTAGGCAAAATGAACTCATCTTTGGAAGTGCTATGAGAGCTATGGAAGTGCCATAAGCTCACTGCTATGAGAGAGAAGCCTTACTTACATGAGGCAAGTGGCTTCAACACTTACTTCAGGTTAGAAACCTCTCTTCGCACGATGTTTTCAGAGCTGAATCTTACCCCTGGAGGTGTAGCCGTGCTGCTGTTGCAAGTAACGGCAGCTAGAGATAGTCTGTAAAATTTAGGGCAAGTCCACACTTAAAGCTTTTAATGGTAGATTAATATTCTTCAGAGGCATGAGGTTATTTTTGACAGCACTTATCCTGGCAAAAGTCCTAATGTAAACAAAAATTGCCTGACATAAAAAGGGGTTTCGTTGTTGCTTTTTTCTATTTTACTCAGGAAATGGGTGTAGGTTGTTTGGGCACCCCTTCCAAGTAAACGTCTCTTCAGCGCAGGAGAAAGCGGCATCTTGGTTGATGTGATGGGAATCCCAGAAGCATGCGAATCCTGTCCTGGAGGAAATGTTGCTCCGGGCTGTGGGGTAGGGAAATGACCATACCTAGCACTGGGGTAGACTCTCTTTTGCACAGGATTTCCTTGGCCTCATACCCTCTTGACACCGTTCGGGCCACGGTCTCTTCCCTGCTCCGTGCAATTGCAACCAAGATGCATCTGGGCTTAATCTGGTTTCTAAGTCAGGGCAGGCTGCTGTATCTGGTGGATGGGTGACAGAGGAGAGCGGCGGTTCCTCTGTTCTGCGCAGTGGTGAGATACCTAGCAAGAGAGGAGTGCCGACACTCGTTAAACAAGTGTCATGCTTAGTGTGGGGGTTTTGACAGGCCTGCTGCAAAAGCAATCTTTGCCTGATATATCCTAAATGGTATAAAAATGTCACCACCCTCTCTCACAAACACACACAAAATCATTTTAGCCTACAGCCAGGGGTTTTAAATATGGAAGTGGACAAGCTGCACCACCCCACCTTCTGTAGACTAGGCCTTCCTTTTTGGTCTCAATGTCTCCATCTCCCTTCTCTGCGTGATAGTACTTTACTTCACAGAGACGCTGTGATGACTAGTTTATTATTGTTTACTGAATGTTTGCAAGATTAAATGCAATGTGTAAGAGATACACATTGTGACCTGACACGTGTGGCTTGGTTACGCAAGATGGGCCTGTCTGTGTTCTTCTGTAAAGAACAAAGCCCCTTGGATATTAGAAATTGGTCATTACGAATTATGATTTTATTTTTTTTATAAAACAGTTCTAGAGTAATGTGGAAAGTGTAACCTCTCCGTGTTCTCTGGTTCTCCTTAGTCCTGACACATCAAAGCAGCAGCCACAGGGAGACATCTGTCACTAGTTAATGTCATGGTTATGGAGGTAGAACCTTCTCTTCTGTTTGGGCCAATGTGGTCAGCCCTTTGATGGATGCGTTCAGCCTTCATCCAGTTTGATCACCCCGTGCAGCCCCTTGTTCAGATCTGCGTGTGAACAAGAATGTCCTGACCTGAGATCCTTTTTAATACAGCAGGGATCCGTGATATAAACCATCAAAGGAAACCTTTGATCTTTTGACTATCTCTTAGTCATCTGCTGCACAATGCAAATAATAATGAAAACAAAGCTAAGGAGCAGAGCAGCTACATTAAAGAATCAGGCTTGTTGCCGGCAACGAAGCTAATCACTGAGGTTTTATCCTACCGTCAGACTCAAAAAGAAAGGGGGGGCAGGGAAGTGAAAAAAGAGGAGAAAAAAAAAAAAAGCTGTGCTCAGCAGTGAAACCTCTTTACTAAACAGAAATATTCCAGGAACACTAGTTATTTTATGTCAGAGGAGTTTATGAGAGGCACAGACGTGCAGCCACTCTTTACAGTAGAATTTAACAAATAATCCTTATTCCAGTGTATCTACTGTTTCTTTTTTGGTCTAATTTGCACAGAAATATGTATGAACATCACAATTTGAATATCACTCAGTTTCAAATGAAGTTGTTAGTACTGGAGTCTTCACTGCCTTCTCTCTTTTTTTTTTCCTTCCCTTCCTTCCCCACCTCATAATAGGCCCTTGGGATGGAAAGGATGTTGATTCAGAAAGTGAATATATCACTCTAGGAAAATAATAATATCTGAAAAATGTGAATCCCTTCGCTGTATTCTGATTTGGGTTCGTAGCATTTTCTGAGACCCATAAAACCTCAAACAAATGTGTGTGACAGTTGGAGCCTGAAGAAGTGTAAGCATGCATATGCACGTGTGTCTGCACGTGCGCATGTTTTTCTGTCTGCATGTGCTTTTGTGAACACACTGAAAGATTCTTTCAAGCTCCGATGCCAAGCATGCCTGTTATTATACATTCTTTCTCTTATATTCCTCTTGCACGTAATTATTTAGCTTAGATGAAATTTTGATCTGACAAAAAGCCTTGAAGTTTTAAATCATTTATTTAGTAAGTGAACAGAAACAGCCTAGAAACACCAGTAATCTTCCCCTTCTGTGTGTGCTATCAGTATCTCTGAGCTCTGCTCAAGCTGCCAAACTGTCTCAGAGGTTGAAAATGTTATACAACTTCTACAGCCCATTTGCACTGCTAAAATGGGTTGCTTTTCTGCCAAGGTAACCAAACTGGCACAGTGGGTAAGATAAATAAGTTACAGCTGTCAGGCTAAATAATCTCCATCACCTTTGTGTTGGTCTAAGTGAAAGCTTAACTCAAATACTTGAACCTGTGTAAGAAGAAAGATTTCATAGGTAAAGAGGCCAAATTAATTCAGAATATGGACTTCAGTGGGCAGATATTATGACGGTGTTGTTAAGTTCACAATCTTAATTTCAGTTATTCTGAACCCTAAATGTTCAGGAACAATCTACACCTTTGCTAAATATTGAAGTTAAATGAAGGGTGAGGTTTTCTGGGGACAGAGAACTTTGTAATAAAATTGAAGCTGGAAAGCTCCAAGGGTAAACCATTATATGGGACCACAAGCATGTTAAGGTTGATGCAAAGAAACTTTCAGACAAGGTCAAAAGTAGAATGGTGCAGACAGGTTCGCATCAGGGGAAAGGAAATCACTTTTTTGGGAGGAAAAATTGCTGCAGGTCATAACAAAAAGTAAAAAAAAGCTAACTTTTCTTGAATGAAAATCTAAGAACAGCCTCCAAGAACAGAGGTAGCAAATGATGCAACAGATTTGGCCAGGAGGAGAGCAACAGTCGACAGGCACAGTGTTGACCGCTGTGTGGCCATGACACACAGGGTGTCAAACCAACAGGTAAACAAGTTGGTCAAAAAGCCTGCCTGGGTTTTTCAAAAGTTTATCTGGAGTTGCCATACTCCTGCAAACTGTCTCCATCTTAACAAACCAAACTTCTTCCATAAAAAACCTGCTCCGTAGGAAAATGTGTTATCAGCGCCGATCTAAACTGAATGACTGTTGCCTAGTTTCTTTAGAGAAACTCTTACGCCTACACGTGTGAGGCCAGTCAGCTTAGTTTGCTCAGCCCGTGTAGCTGGATTTTCGTATCAGGCAGCGGTGCTCCTTCAAACTGACCTCCAAAAAGGACTGCTAGGCTCTGAGCAAATTTGACGGTCCTTCAGCCAGAAGGATGGAGGATCCCTGGAGAATGGGAGCTATGGAGAAGAAGGA
This sequence comes from Harpia harpyja, assembly GCF_026419915.1. Lineage (NCBI taxonomy): Eukaryota > Metazoa > Chordata > Aves > Accipitriformes > Accipitridae > Harpia > Harpia harpyja. The sequence goes on along the minus strand of NC_068945.1, from coordinate 4,801,786 downwards.
AGATGTAGGAGAAAGAAGTTGTTAAAAATATCCCGGGCTCTATCACGCTCAGGAAGTAGTGCATTAGAGAGGAAGGCAGAGAGTTGTTAGAAAAAGCAGCTCTAAACCTTTGATTTATAAGACCTTTCCTGACACTCTAAAGAAGACAGCAAGTGAGGGACACTACCTCCTATTTTCTGCTCTGTTTTACACAAGAGATTCAGCATAGCAAAAATAACAGGCACTGTGGACATTAAGAACGGGTATTTGCTGTAATGTAACTCACTGTTGCTGTTCATTAGAGTCAGAACAAACTAGCCCTTTTACCTGCTAATTATTCACAGACAAGCCCAGACTAGCCCTGTGTAAGGGTTAGCAACTATAATGAGAAAAATAGCCTGGTATATGCCATTTCTAAAAGGTGTCTCCTTTAAATTATTGTTTTCCTTTCTTAGAGGATACGAGGGAGACTGTTTAGTGCACAGAGATAACTCTTGGAGTTGCTAGATTTGTCAGTGCAACCGTGTTAGAAGGGACATGAGCAAGTTTAGTTTTATAGCTGGATGAACCTGGGCAGACACCGAAAGTGTAGGTGCTTTGAATTTTTATGGTGGCTCATCTCACAAAAGCCAGAGCAGTACAGAGGGGTTGACAACACCATATTTTTTCTTAACTGTAGCTGAACTGGGAGCCCTTCAAAAGACTTATTGTTGTACCAGCGTTGAACCCTCAGACTGTATCCAGAGGACTTTAGATTGGTTTTATTTTCATATATGCATGCCTTCCTGATTTTGTTTTCCTGTCTTTTTTTAGCACTGTAGTTTTTAAGTAGATATTGCCAAGGGAGTGGAAATTTTACTTAAATATGTCATTGGTGGTCTTTGAACGGAAAAAATAAAGATATTTTAAAAGACCTGCTTGAATAACAAAAGCATTTCCCCCCCCCTTTTTTTTTATTAACATCCATGAGCTTTTTGTTGTCTCTTGTTCCTTTCTTTTTGGACTTAGACTAAGAGATTTTTTGTTGTGTTTACTCTTACTAGCTTTTGTGCCACTTTGCTTTAATTTCTCTGTGTATTTTTAGCAAATCACCATCCGTACAATTAATGGAAAATCCCATTTTTACAGAGTTTTTTAAAGTTATTGTTTCAATTGTGTTACAACACAAAGATAGCCCCTGTCCCAGGGAGCCTCCAGTGTGGGACTTAAACAAAATACAGCCACTAACTAAACACACTCTGAATCTTTCACAAAAATAAAACATTGGTTGTCAGAAATAATATATAGAACTCTTTAATATGAAAAATTGCAATCTTCAACTGACCACATATCCTGCAGGAATAATTATGTCATTTCAGAAGAAAATAAAACAGCCATGTTTTGTCAAATATAAGACATTTCACACACTATCAATTTTACAGATATAAATACCTAGGGGCATGCACAAACTCTATGATCACCAATGGCAAATTGCCAAGTGAGGACAGATTCATTAAACATTAGAAGTATCAGGCACCCACCCAAACCCATAAATTAAAATTTTAAGCCTTGAACATTATGCCACTGCATACAAGTTAAATATGTTTGGAGACATTTTTATGCAGCCTAATTAGAACTGAATGGAAATCCCAGTTAATGTATGACGTAGCTCTTCCTTAGCCTAGTTTTCTTGGCTAAAAACAGTCTTAAAAGAGTCATATTCCTTTCTGCAACTTGTTGCAGCTAAAAGAAGCTGGTGGTAAACTGGGTCCAGAAGACGTTAGAAAACTGCTGCAACTGGATGGTTAAAACAACCCCAGTCTGTTTAGGTTAGCGGGACTGCTGATAAACCTTTGTAATCTGCAGGCAGAAAGAGTGAGTTCTCAATGAATATTCTCAATAGCAGTGACTAATCTTCTTTGAAACTAGCTCCTGTCACCAGATGAAATTGTCAGCAGGCTTCTGCAGCTACTGTTTGAGAAGCCAGTCTCTATTTACAGTTTTAAAAAGCTACGTGCATCTCGGCAACCAGATACAATTAAACTTGGAGTTTAAACAGCACGGCAAGCCCGAGCCTCTTTTTCTCATCTTGCTTACTAGGTTACACCCATCCACAGCAGCTACCAGGGAAGACCTTTGTGCACTGGACACAGCAAAGAGAATAGCTTGAAACACGAGCTGCTTAATTTGCCACCTAAGGAAAGATTGTGCAGTTTGGTCTATAACCTTAGTTACATTGGGGAGTTAAAAGATGAAAAGCAACGATGGACTGTTGCGCTCTTGTAGTGGGAGAGGTGTTTGTTCTCTTCAACTGAGCTCGGGCATTATCCATAAGGGACTTGGTATTTCATCCAGCTCCAGGTTTCTTACTCATCCTCAGTTACCACTTTGCTGGGTGCTATTTCATAAGGAGCTTGCAAAGGGTTGCTCTCAGTTGCGATCTTTTTCTCCTTTTAATCGGGGAATTGGTGTAACTGACAAAGATTCTGTGGCGTTGTGTCAAATTGCATCTTAGATTAAAAATTACAGAAATATACACATTTTTCTTTCTGTTTTTTAATAAAATTCAATACGAATGTTAGGTTCTGGCCAAAACATCTCAGTGCCCTAAACTTTAAGGCATAAAAAAAAAAAAAAGAAAAAAAATCTGGTCTCCATAATTTTGAAATATTATACAGAATATTCTCCATAATATTCCTTTCTCTACCACTGTGTTTCTTTGCATGCAAACCAGGAGTTTCACAAGGCTTCCTCTTGTTTATAGCTAGCAGGTAATCATGCAGTTATGCAAACTGAAGCATAGGCAGTGATGGGAATAAAGTTAGACGAAGCAGATCTCTCATGATTCAGTTATGGATAGCAGTTTCTACATGGTGGAGAGCCAATTCCCTGCTCCCCTAAATCACAGCTGTTCCCAGAGGAAGGGCCCTAGTCCAGACCGGAGATGGCAGAGGAGCTAGATGTGGTGCCAGTATAAGTGGGATGCTGGGAAACAGCATGACCAAGAGTCACGATCTGGCAGCTTTTGCACCAGCACTGGTGCTCATGCTGCGACTAAACCCGGGTGCCTCCCCGTTTTTTTCTATCCTCTCCTGTTAAGCCTGAACTTTAACTGAGCGAGCGCTAGGTAGTAATATTTTAGAAGTTTAGAAGTTACAAAGGGTCTGAGCAATCCGGCGATGAGTGAAGTGCTCTTTTGGTCAAGGGAGTCACAGAAGAGAATAACAGTTATAAAGTGATGAATTTGCAGCCGTTATGTTTCTCATCTTGATTCCCTCTTCAGAGATAATGATGAAAGGCGGTAGAGGTAGAGGAGACAGGATGAATAATTGATTGTAAAGCATATTCACAAGTAGGTAACAGCAACAAAAAATCTCCACTGACTGTTGCAAAGATCCTGCAGGGAATGCTGATTGTGGATCATTTCTGTGAAGGACTGGATATTAGTGCCTTTCATGGTAAATTAAGGTTGGGTTACTTGGCATTAGCTCTGTTTGAAGTTCAAACAAAAGATAAAGGTCCCTTCAAAAATAACACAAGGAATTATTTTTCTTTTCATGTTTTGTTTTGTTTTATCAAATTAATAATGCTCATGTACTCCCCATTTGCCCTGCGGCTATGATTCATATGTGTGTATATGCGTAAATGAGAGATACAGGCTCTCAGAATTTACCACAAAAATTAAAACAGGAAGGCAGATGGCAGTCTTTTATTCCATCTGTATTTCACTTAATCAGCTACTCTTATCAGAACTGCTGCTTTGGAAATCAGTGGTTCTTATTTGTTCTTTGCAAACTAGAGACACACAAGCTGCTCTTTTGTGAACGTTCTGCTGGCTGACACATATGCAATACCTATCTATACGTAAGAAAAGTGAAAGACAGTGAAATTACCTAAAAACATTTAGCATACATTAGCTAGGTTTAACAGAAATACTTTGCCTAAAGATAGACAAGTCTGGGGCCTTAATTTTCCTCTATTTGAGCTATTGTAAAGGAAAATGTCAGTGGAGTCACCCTGATGTAGGGAGTGAAGAACCAAATCTCTTTTGCATGAATTAGTAAAGTCTCAAATTAAATGAAGCTGGGGGAAAGAGAGAGAGCGGCACTTATGTATCCATTCTTACCAGTCTGGTAGCTCGCTACTAAAAGAAAAGAGAAGAAAGAAAGAAAAGAGAAAAAAAAAAAACCCAATGAAAAAAGAATGGCTGGCAGGCTGGACACTGTCACAGCGGATTTGTGGAGTTAATTTACCTATTTTGCAGGCATGTATTTTAATAAGATTTAATGAGCTGCTGAAAAGAGGAGTGCTGCTTTTTTTCGACTGATGGCAGTAAGATGAAAACAAGCGGCTTTTTAGAATGACGTTAACTAGCACTTTAAAAGTTAATAGAGCTCCTATGAATCTGTGTTGGCAGCACCTGGAAGAAGCAGGTGGGAATTCCACTGAGATAAATGGCAAGCCAGGGGCAGAACAAAATAATAAAGTCTTATTTGCAAGATCTGGATACAACATCAGTCCTTCTGGCAAAATGTTTTTCAAAATCAGTAGAAGTCTTGTCTGCAGTGAAAGGTTAAAAAAGTATTTTGAAGAAAATCTGGGACTAGTAAAATATTTCTAGTGTTTCAAATGCAGACAGTTCTTTTAGAATAGTATTTTTTAATTTTTGTAACAAAATTGCAAATCACAAGTGTGATAGGTGAAGGACCGTGCAAGCCAACCACAAGAAACATCCTTGTTCCACAACAATTGGAGCTCAGTGGCCCCAGGTTTTGGATAATGAGTTTTTCAGGATCATATCAGTTCTCTGCAGATCAAGAGGAAGAAAGCATGTGCATAAGCAATGTGTCCAAATTCAGCCCTGAAATACTTGCATGCTTCCCCTCCAATGACAGTGGGAAATGCACGCTACCGTCCGTCTGCTGAGGGCTGAATTTTGGCCTCTTGCTTGCAAACCAAAACCAGCATAAAGGTAGAAACTGCTTTGATTTCATATGTTCCTTCTGAGACTTGTTCTGCAGTGTGCTGAAACACAAAGGCCCTGCTTTTCTGGTTCGGCCGAGCTCCTTAAAGGGCAGAATCCAAAGGGAGCGATAGCAGCAGCGGTGGTTTTCAGTCCTGTGTGTTAACTCATCGCGCCTGACGCCAGCTGCGACACTATGTGCCTGGAGGACAAGTAGCCAATAAGCAAGTCTTTTGACTCTGTCCGGCAGGTTGTTCTCATCAACACGGCAAAGGAAATGTGGCCTGGAGATGTCTACCAAGGGGTGGCTGGAAATCTAGGTGAAAAACCGTATTCAGTGGAAAATTATTTGGGGAACTCCAAGGAGATCTCATACTGTGGTATGTTTACATTAATGATCTTGGTGACAGAGGAGGAGAACACATTTCTTGAATTTGCAGATGACAATTTGGGAGGGAGCGCAAGTGTGCTGAAGGACAGGATTAAAATTGAAATTGGTCATATAGAAATGAGCTGAAGATATAGGATGCATTTCAACAACAACAAGTGCCAGAAACTACACTTTAGCAGCGACCAACTCCAGGCATGAGGAATAGGAATGGGTTAGCAAGACAGCAATTTTGCAGACCAAAACTTGCAAGTGGTGTACTGGATCCAGGCTGAACACAATGCCAGCCTGGGATGTGTAACCAGGAATAGAGACTGATTGACACGTGAAATAGTTCTTCCATTCTATTTCTTCTAGCACTCGTAAATCTTTAGGTCAGGGTTTGAGTGTTGTCCTGGGTACTGTAGTTCAGGGTATTGGAGAAAGCAGAGGAGAGCAGAGGGTATGATCAAAGGTTTTAGAGAAATGGCCTACAAAAAATGTGACTCATCTCTGGTAATTTAGCCTGCAAAAGGGAAGACTGAAGGAGGAGCATGCTGCCATAAGTACATAAAAGACAGCTAAAAGGAGGAAAAGGATGCTCTGTTCTCTATTTGCATGCTAGATAAGATAAACTGGAGCAAGTAATATGTGGCTAAAATACTCTTCACTCTCTAATGACAGAGAAAATGAAGACCTGGACTAGATGACCTGGAGGGTTGTTGAGATCTTTAAGAAGAGGCTTGATAAACCTGTACTAGGAAGAACAAGGATGCAGCCGACCTGCCTTGGGCAAGGGATGAGCTGGGTGACCTTCCAGCTCCTTGGTCTTGCCACCAAGTTCCGCTCTGTGATTCACAGCCCGCTGCCAACAGCCTGGGGGGGCTGTTACAGAGCACAGCCCCGCTCCAGCACTTGCCCAGCCCTACAAGGGCTGGTAGAGATTTACTTGGCAGGAGAACCTGTGTCATCAGGCAGGTTGTGGCTTCTCCGAGCTGCCAGGAAATGGACGGGAGGCAGCCTAAAATGCCAGTAATGTAACAAAGAGGCTGAAAGTGCAAGAATTCAGAGGACTGTCTGTAGGGTGAGGTGCCAGATCCAGATGTTGGGCAAAGCTTTGCTCTGTCTCTTTCAGTCTGCCTTATCTCCATCTTCTTTCGGTTTGCTCTCTCTGCCTCTTTTATCCCTTAGGAGAAATTAATTTTGAATGTTTTTGTGAACAAATAAAGATCAGTGGCTTGTGGGTTTCATAATGCATCGCTTCGTGGTATGTCTTTGTCTGCACATCACAAATTCCGGTAGATAAGAAAACTGAATAAATATTTCATGTAAAAAAAAAAGTACCACAGAAAAGAGCTAATTAGCTGGATTGATATAAGTTGTTCTGTGACCCATGAAAATATGTTAGTCATAATGCTGTTCTTGATAAACTCCATGCAAACTCATTCAGACATGCTGTCAAGCTAGGAAAGGGAAACGTGAAAAGCAAGGAGAGGCACTCAAGGTAATATTAAAAGAAAAGTCAGAAGAAAGATTTTTGTCTTAAAGCTATCCCACAAAGTCTAACTCAGTTCTGCCGAAAGCTGCTGACGGCACCATAGCCAAAGTGGGTAAATAGCCTCCCAGAGTTATGAAGCTGGAGTGGTGTGATTTGTTCTGCAGAGGGTGGAGTAAGAATGAGGGCAAGGCTTGAGGTGTGGTTTTTGAATGGTGCACTTAAGGTCATGGACCGACTGGCTCCAGTCAGATTATTGCCCTTATGTCTGCAGACAAGCCTCTTAATAGTATACCCCGCCTTTAGGAACTGCACAGAGGAAAAACAGTCCATCTCCAGGACGATGTACGAGATTCAGCTACCCCCCTCACCAGAGAGGACTCAGCATTTTGGTCTCGGAATATAATTTTTTATTGAGGTCACAGAAATTAGGACTTTTCAGTAATTGAAAGGTGAGGAATGGAAATACAGTTTTAGATGAAAGAAGAGGGGTGTGTAAATGTTCCCTTAAGAACATCTATGTGAGTGTGCCTGCCTATTTGTATAGTCCCCTTCATTCAGCAACCAGCAAAGTCAGGCTATGCACAACATTTCCATACTGGAAATCTCCTTTTAAGGCCAGGCAATCTGCCCTCCTGTAGCTCCTTCTTTCCTCCTCCTGTGAAGTCAGGCTTCGAGGCAGAGCAGGGAGCAGCGACAAACTACACTCCCTTGGAAGGCTTCTGGTGGGTTGCCTCTCCGTGGCATCCCCTGCGGAGTAGAAACCTGCTCCTGTCATGAGCCTCTCCTGGAGAACTGAAATGCCTTAAAGAAGCAAGTGTCCCAAATTTGAAAGTAAGCCAAATAAGTCACCATCTTCTCCCTTTATTATCTCAAGCTGAGGCTGTGTCTTGACAATGAGATTCCTGTAATGGGAGCCCTGTCCATGCTCCTGTCCATCTTTCCAAAAGCACATCTCTGGCTCCAGCAGAGCTGGGCTCAGTTTCTCCTCTATAGTTTGACGGATCCCATAAGTGTAGCGGGCTTATTGCAACCACAAGACTCCTTCAACCTTCTTGACTACCGAATGGTATCTATCACATCTCATTTCTATGAAAAACATTATTTTACTGTGCTTTCTAAAGTAATTTGAGTGAGTTGGTGATGTCTTGAGATTGTAATGGATTAGAGGTCCTGCTTCTGTTGTCAGGTGACAGATGGAGTAACATCACGTGCCAATAATAAATGTAGATTCTGGATGTCATTTGCTTTAAAACATTTGTTTGCACATGCGTATATACAAGTACACACGGAAAAATCTCTTTAAAACTTTTGGACTAGAGCTTCCCCTGTTTATTTCAGTAAAAAGGTGACAATTGTTGAGGAAAACATTTTGAGCAGATAAAGAGAGCAGGAATGAAATCCTCAAACTTTTGTCTGTGATATCTACTAGAGTTTTGTCTTCCATAAGGTTAGGTTTCTCAGTCTGCTTTTAGATCCAGTGTCTCTATAAAGCATATAGGATTGCAAAGTTCGTCATATCAGGAGGAATAAAACTGGCAGCTTCTAATGAAAAGAAAAAGCCCTTTATAAATACTAGAATCCAGTTTTAAGGTGCTTTTCAGTATGTAGAGGAGTTTCTCTCCTGCTAGGCAGTGAAGTTCAACACCAAGCCAGGCCAGACATCTGACATTCACACGCTTGGCTCCTGCTTCAGGTGCGTAGGTGCACAAAGCCATGCCTTGCACCTGCACCGCAGCATCTTCCCCTCCTCGTGGCCTGACTTGGCGGCTGTAGGCACTTTGTGTTGCTGGCTGGCTTTGCCTGCCTCCCTGGTAGATGCTGTCATCCCCCGGCACACCCGGTCCTATAGTCATCCTCGCCATCTAACTCACCCAGGAGTGCCTCGCTCACTGGTCGAGTTGGGGTCCTGCCTTGCAGGGACCTAGAAACCTACTGGGCCCCACTGGGGCAGCGGAGGACTGGGAAAGAAAGGCTCTCCCACCTCCGCTGAACTACACTGAACTGGAGGTAAAGCGTGCCAGAGGGAGAGGGTGCAGGTGGGGCGAAGATGAGACCAGTGCTCCCAGTTACACTGCAGTGCACCTATCTGGGAGAGCCCGCTCCCTGCCAAGCGGGGCTCAGGGCACGTCTGGATCGTAGCCCAAAGCTGCTCTTCTCAGCTGCTACCAAAATCACCTCAAATTTGGGATTCAGAGTTGCTAGGGACACAGAGTTGGTGTCTGTAACAAATTTTGGAATGATTCTGGGCTGAGATTTTAAAATTCATCTTGTGGCTCTGGGCAGTGGACTCTTAATGTTTTTCAGCAAAGACACACCTCGGGCTCCTTGGCAAATCCTGGCTGTAAGAGCAAGTGCAGTAACCTGCAGAAGGCTATAAACTGTGTCTTGGCCATGCCACATGGTTTATTTCCATTTGAATTTCCTCTATCCCTGTATTCCTATAATTTCACCCTGTCTTTTGAGCACATAAAAAAAAAAACCAACCAAACAAACCCCAAACTAAAACACAGTGTTGCTCCAAGGAAAGCAGTGATTAGACTGTGACTGATTTGAGGGGAAGTAGATTCCAGAGAGTAGGGTTTTATTTTCAATTTAATTTGATATTCACATTCACCAGCACACAAAGTTTCCCCCAAAAATACCTTCAGAGGAAACACTAGTCAGCATTTCCCTAATTCAGGGAAGAGCTTAGCTTAATGTACATAATAGTTTTCCACTCACCGCTGGTTCTGGATAGCGTCATGTTTGAGAAGGCACCTCATACCATTTTCTTGTCCTTTAAAGAGTGTTATTCAAATGAAAGTGAAATCCAAAGAACACTTAATTAATAACAATAATTGACTAATGAATACAAATGAATAACGAATGATGCAATAAATGGATTTAATTACAGTCACAGTTAAATACAATGTCAGCACCTTTTTGTGGAACATGGCCAACCCACAAGAGTTTTGAAATCACAAACTCCAGGCCAAGATTTTCACACTGCTTATTTCAGATGCCTTTTGGGGGGGACCCAAGCTCAAGATGAAGTAGTGCAGAGCACTTTTTTTGCAGAACAAGGGTGCTCTGAGCTTTCTAAGTCAGATACCAGTACGGTATCCTGAATTTTGCGTTCCAGAATGAAGGGTCACTAGTTTACCTTTGGGAATCCCAGGCATATGTTGAAGCAGGTGCCCAGCCTACTGGACTGTGAGTGTGGGTGGTTTTTTTTAAACAGATATAGACATGTTGAGAGTCCTCTTTAAGTTTGTAAGACACATCCATCCCTTTTTAAGCAGCTGCAAAGTTACAAAGAATAAGTGCCTGTGTCTGGTAGGTTAAAAACTCTGCCTGTGGCTAATTCATGCCTCAGAGCTCAAAGCTCTAAAAGTGCTGGGTGGATCGTTGTGGTTTTTCAAAATTAAGGTGTTTCATTCCCCATAGTTTCTCCTTCTTTGTGTGTCATCATTTTCAAAGCTTTTATGGCAGGCTTAAATTTAGAGTCCTTGTGGCTTTGTTGGGGCACCACCTTTACCCTATGTGGTCACAATTTTGTGCTTCCTGTCTTGAAAAGATGGTGCCAAGATGGGTGGGGAGCTTCTCAGTGAGGTAACCAAGGATGGGCAAAATAGCATCACATATAATTTATTTTCCAATTTCAAGGCCAGTAGATAGGCAAGAAGTATGCTTAGGTAGCTAACTTCATTCAGAAGGAACGGGCCAGAGTTAAGTCAAGGCAGATGTATTTCATGGTCAGTCCCAGTGCTAATTTCACGTGTTGGGGGGAGTGGTCGGGGATGTATGGGTGTGTAAGTATAGATAGATAGATGGATGGATGGATGGATAACATACCAATTATTTCCTTGGAACTTTCATTGCACTGTCTGACATGTAATCGTATTTACAGGCCACCAACATCTTCCAACCCCGGTATCTAAAGTTAGCTTTCTAATTTTATATCAAGGTTGCTAAATGAAGGAGGCCTGAGCTTTTTAAAAAAACAGTAGGAACTGCTGCTTGGTCAGCCCTTCAGGAAAGCAAACCATTTCTACAGGCAGACAACTACGCGTATTTAATTTAGGAAGCCAGCTGCTTCTGCTATGAAGAGCAGTATCTGGCTTGCCTGTAGACAGATGATCTGTTAGTGCACATAATACATTTCTATGTAGTCCTAGCCCTGAAAATGTGTTTCCTGGTAAAGGATTAGGGACATAACTGTTCTGTGAAGCGGCAAACCACTTTTCAACCGTAATGATCATACAGTTTATTTCACGGTGTGGAACAATTTCTACTTAAACTGCAAAATAATCTTTTTTCAATGGTAGCGTGCACCCTTAAAAGTTGTAGTGCACAGAGTGAGGGTCTGAAAGGTATCTGGAAGATTTTTTTCTTTGATTTTCTCCAAGGTATCTTCTCTTACTATATTTCCAACATTGGAAATGCCATGGATCTCCAGCGTGATCAGCATGTGTTTACTCTGGAGGCCCATCACGGCCTCTGGAAGACCAGGATGGGCACTGCAGAGCCCTTTTACAGATAAGAGGGAATTTAGAGTTCTCCTCTAAATAGATGTCTCCTTAAATATCCATTTGGTTTTGGAGTTCACAAGATTTTTAAAACAAGCAAAGAAAAAATGTGATTAAAAATGTCCTGTGTTCTAAAATGGTCCTTTATGTTGTTTTAAGTCCAGTGGTTCTTCAGTTGTCATGCGGGACAGGAGAGTTGCGTCTCCATTGTAAAGGAACAGATGTGACATGTTTTTACAGTGCTCTGAGGGTTGAAAGCCTGAAAAGTGATTTGTATTATTGCTGCTTTTGTAGGGCAAAGCTCTGCCCGCATTAGTTATGCAAAACTATGGAAGGAAAGTGGGGTTTACACATAAGATTTTGTCCACAGCACAAATTAATTAAATGAAAAACAGAAGGAAGATACACTGTATTGTCCTTCCGGATACAATTACCTTGTTGACTTGAATTCAATTCAGGAAAGTGCATTATTAATAAAAACCTCCGATGAATATGAAGCAGATGTCCTAATCTGATACAACTGTAACCTGGAAAGAGAGGTTGCACTAAAGTGATTCAGTGGTAAATGAGGTAAGAGGTAGAATAAAATACATAGCACATAAGAGGCAAGCCCAGTGGCTCAGGCTTCGAGATCTGTACTGTTACTCAAATATAAAATCCTAGTCTCATGATTGATAAGATCATATTATTCTCCTCTCTGGATCTCTCTATTGGCGTGCTCCTGTGTTCCGTAGCAAGTCCCTTTTTATTGGACTCTTTGGCCATTGCCAAAGTCCTCTTCAAACTCAGAGGTGAAAAAACCCCAAACCTGTAAACCTTTTTAGCATTGACTTTTGGGTTGAGAGGAAGCTAATTTGTAATAAAAACTGCTTCTGGATAAAGCTTATTTCTTTTGAGAGCTCCATAGATATCAGCCCATGTAATAAAGGTACTATGAATACCTATTATCAAAATGGCAGTTTCCTTTCAGAAATAAAAAATTCCAGGATCAAGCTTTTAAAAGGGATCAAGTATTTGGGGCACATTTGTTTTTAGTGGTTCTGCTCAGGACTTTCTATATGCACCTAATTTTGGGCACCTGCCAGTCATGCCATCCCCACCCCCTGAAAATGACCAAACACAATACAGACCTTCTTATAAATCAAATACACAGAAGTCTAAGTTACTTTGGAAGCTGTGGCCATAACTGCCAGCATTTTATGGGCTGCAGTATTTGTTTCTGCTCTTTGCCTATCTGCTTAGACTGCAAGACCTTTGAAGAAAATAGCGTGTTCTCCTTTGTGCTTTATACAATACCTTGCACAATGTTAGTTAATAAACAAGCGTGCAAACAAAAGAATAAATTCCATTGAAAACATGCAGAATATTTGAGGCTCTAAATATCTTTTTAATGGGGTAGTGGTTATGGAAGAGTCTGTTTTACAGTGCATGTGGGTCAGCTGCAAAATAAGAAAACAAAGGTCATATTTGGATTCACTTTGTGGCTCTGATCCATGCTCCTTTCATTAAAGCTCCTTCCCTCCCTAGCCATCTCTTGCATGAGAAGGAGACAGGGCAACCAGGAGGATTACAGAATAACAAAATTGGAAGGGAGTTTGGGAGACGGTGGAAAGAATAAACAGACTCGAATGTCAGGTTCTGCCAAGAAAGCACCTGGAACAAATGTATTTTTCTATTATTGTATGCTAAGTGGGTTTGCCCAAAGAATTGCTTGGAATTTAGTAGTGGTATTTCCTGAGGAACAGGTTTGAAATGAGCTTAATCACGACCAAGTGATACTTTGCTAATTTTGAAAAGGCAGATAATTATTGGACATTTCCGTGGGCATTTGAAGGGGTGGGGTTTTGGAGGGGCTTGGGGTTTTTTTTTTCAGTTTAGAAAAGAACGAGTGAAAGCTTGTGAACCAGATGTTTCTTCTCAGATTACAGCAGCCTGCTTGGTCTACATGTACAAAATGGGAATAGGCCTGTTGCAGTACCAGGTGTTATATCTAACATATAGCATTACTGTTACTATTGTTTATACAGTAGTCCTCTAGCTGAGTCTCAGGCATGCCATGGGCTTACACTACCATGCTTAATATCTGCAGGAGTGACTATGAGAGGGCTCTGAAACAAAGTTCTCTCTGTGTTAGAGAAAACCCTGCTTGAAGCTACATCAGCAGGGAGGCACTTAGGCTATGGTATCACGACGTAGTCCAGCACCTGAAACTTTTGCCAGCTTGGATCACAGTTGCTGTGTAGAAGTCTCCACTGAGTGCTGCAATAAATGGCTTAAGGTAAAGAAATTGCGTGGGTCAGCGAATGCGGGGTAACTTTACTGTGACTCAACGTACGTATTTCAGAGCTGTCTAATGTTTAAAAGGTATATTCTGAAAGTAGGAAAAACACAAACAAGGGGAAAAAAAAAATCCAACAGAGCATCTACAAGCAAGCCAGACTGGTTTTCTTTATTCTTTACACCCCCATCATTGTGCCTACAAAATGTCTCTGAAGAGAAAGACATTCTGGATGCTCACATACTAAACGTTCATATGTAGAACTACCATTGCAAGTGTTTAAAACTCATAAATTGGACTGCATTTTTATATGATCTCTGCTTATCTTTTAAGCTGTGGCCAGACTTTCAAAAGTTACTCAACAGCTAGCATCTCCTGCTTGTTGTCAGCGTTTGCAAAGAGCTCAGCATTTACTCAAGTGCTTATGCTGGAGTTGCAGTCTTGAAAAATTCAGTCATTAACATGGGTGCTTAATGGTGGTCTTGAAAGTATGGCTGGCACTGCTTCAGAAAGTATGTGTCCAGTGCTGTGGCAATAGGTAGCTTTTAAATCCAGAAGCAGAGTTTTTCCAGGCCAAATATTTTTATGGACACTTGTTTTATCTTGTCAGTGCTTGTTCGCATGGTACACTATTTATGAAGCATAAGATAACATCAACCCTATAAACATATATTTCATTTGTAGGTGTGGTTTATTTGCCATGAATACATTCACATACGCAATCTGACTAAAGAAAGCAAGTTGTACACAGCTAATCAGTGTTAAAGCAACAGCTTTATTCTGTAACTTGAGAAGAAAACAGCTGAGTCATTATCATCTTTGAGGGGTAAAAAGACATCCAACTTTTTTCTGCAATATGACTAATATCCTTCTTTTTATTTTTCTCCTTGCTCATCCTCCATCTCCAGGTTAGAAGGCATTGTCCAGACTTTTAAATCTCTGTTCTCCAATTTTGAGGAACATAAGCCATTCTTTTAATTACAGGATATCTTTAAGGAGGCCAGAATCGTCCAGACTTTACTAATACAGACCAGATTTTATTAATACAGATTGCAACTGACCAGTTACTGGGCAGAAGAAATGGAGAAAATAGAAATAGTTGGGTTCTTGCTGCCTCTGAATAAAGACAGAAGCTTAAATATGGAATTAGGGGCCTACCTGTAGGGACCTACTTTTAGGGTGGAAAAATCTGTCTAAATTTTTGCAGGTCTTGATGTCCTTGAAGAAGTTAGAAGTCATTATAAGTGACTAACATACTCATATGAATTGTTACTACAAGTTTTCCATTAGCATGTTGATGTTATTGGTTGTCTGAAGTTCATGTTCGTCCATACAGCCCAATATTTTCTAGGAAAGAAAAGGAGTTTATCTCTGAATGGCTAAGAGAGAGAGACAGTTTTTACTGTTTTCTTTGTGATGAGTTAGCTTAATTGTGCTCCAAAGGAACATGAGAATGGCAGTTCTAGATCAGACCAAAGGTCCAGCTAGGCCACTACCCTGTCTCCAGCAAGGCCGAGTAGCAAATGCCTGGAGAAGAGTGTCAGTGCATGGCAAATGTGTAGTGCTATTCCCCATGGTATTTTCCCAGCCTCCAGCAATCTTTCCCAAGAAAGACATGCTATCTTTGTATTAAATGCAAAGCTCCTGCTGCACCTCTCTTCCATGTCTTTGTCCAATCACCTTTTGAACCTCTGCTAACATTTCATAGAATCATTGAGAGTGACTTGTGGCAATGAGTCCTACAGTCTGGGTGCCATCTGGAGTGCTCTTTCTGTGCTGCAAACCGATTATTTCATTTCATGCTCCCTTGCTTTTGCCTGGTGGGAGGCAGTGGACAATCCTTCTCAAAGGCTCTCTCAGGTTGAAGACGTACCAATCACAGACCTGTCAATTCTTGCTCAACTCTTCAACCACCATCACGTCTCATAAAAGAAGGAGTCCCCCGAACCTGACTTGTGTTTGCAAAGATAGCACTGACTCCTGCTCAGTTTTTGAGGTGCTCTTCATGAGGAGGCAGATCTGGAGTATGAATCCTGCCAGAATGGTCCCTGCTGACTTGGCAGTTTGGGCAATTATGAATGGCATCCTAGCACCAGGGCCCTTGTGGCCTCCATTCAGGCAGGGGGTGCCTGGGGGAAGGGACCATGCTCAGATTGGTATTCTTCATCACTACACTGAGCTGTAACTCAACATGCTCTGCATATGCTGTAGGGAGCATGAGCACCCAGCTCCTACCCATACTGCTAATCAAAGGACTTGTAATGCTTAAGTTCCTATGTGAATCAGGACATAAACCTTTTTACACTTTTTCTTAATGCAAGTATAAATATCCCTGGCAGAAATCCTTGCCATTCTTCTGTATGGACAAGATTTTACTGAGCTGCTGTCTTCTGTAGTGCTAGAATATTCGCCGTCACTGATGCATATGATTTATTTGTGCACATGTTACTGTATATCATATGAAGACAGACATCAGGTGAGTCCTGATTAAGGACTACTGATGCTTTTATTAACCCAGACAATCCATTAAAGCACCAAATTTTCATAAGAAGTCAGCATCCAGGAGTTCCCCTGCAGGTTGCTGTAGTAATGAAGGGCCAGATTTTCATAAAGGCACACTTAACGCAGCTGTCTGAAGTGGCCAGAGTGTCAGAAGTTGTCTCTGCTCAGCTCTTTCCAGGGCTCCATATCCATCTGAAGAGAAAACCTGGGAGGTACAAGGCTTTTCTGGAAACCCAGCTGTTTTCAGTTCCTTGGTGGAAGTTCACCTCTTTAACAGTTTGCCATTGGTTTTAACTGCTGGGCATGTTTGGAAAAATGGCAGTTAAGGTGCTTTTTTAGTATTTTGAACACTTGAAGTTCTTACTAAAATAATGGGAGCTAAACATCCCTAAAAATCCATTTATATATTCAAATTCTTAAAAAGGAAATTAAATATCATGTCTTTAAGTATTATGTGTTCTACGAGAACTATATCCTCAAATCTTATAAGGGTAATCTCTGCCTCAAAAGATTTTTCCTCTCTTGTTGTGGTTCACCACACAGTTGCATGAACACAAGAAAGGGTGTGGGACCGAGTGGGACTCAGTTCACCGTGATGTGGAAACTGCATCGTTAATGAGTCTGTGTGTTTGTCCCACTTTGAATTCCTCTCTTTTAAGCATGGGTGAATAGAACAGTACAAGGGTTTCCGGAAAAAGTCGTCCCTGCCCTCTACAGCGATATGAACACTTTCCTGTTTTGAGTGGAAATAGTTATCATGGGATTACAGCAATCTTTTTCATAGCTGCATCACACCGTGGCTCCCGGTCATGCTGTATTGACAGCGTTTTCAAGCTTCCCTGAGCTTTTTTTTCCCTGAACTTTTCCAACTGGAGAGTTCCTAGCCTTTTCCAGAAACTGTTACCATTAGTTCATAAGTGCATGACCTACTACACTTCTTTTATTCTACTAGTTCAGTTCTTCATGTATGACAGTTTGATCCTTTGCTGCACTGGCAATATCCCAAATTCTCATCAAAAAGTTTGATTAATGCGTTCCTGTGCATTCCAATTATTGTGCCAAAACCATTCATGAAAATAGTTGAAGAGATCAGTCCAAAAGCTAATCCTTTCACTAGAGCACAGGAATGTTTTTGCTTCCACCTCCAACGTGGCAATCCCTGTTGTTCATTTGTGACAAAGACGCATCTTTCTCTTGACCCTAGCCCTGACGCAACCTCCTCACATAACTCTTGAAGTTGGCTGCAGCTTTCAGTACTTATGGGCCTGGCTGACAACTTCTGCTCTGATTGTCACAGCATACTATTTCCATGGCCCCACCAGAAAGAAACCCGAATTGACACAGGCCCCTCAGGACAGATCAGCAGTCAGAATGACATTGCAGCTAGGCCAGATAACTTTTCTCCCCATGATTTATGTTCGTTGGTCATCCGGTAAAGTCGCAGAATTCTCAGGTGAGAAACCATCTTAGCAAGGTCTTTGACGGTCAGACAACATCTGATCATGGGCCTTGAAAACCCCCCCAGGACAAGTGTCAGCGTCTGTGTGTGCCTCCCTGTGTGTGCTTGTCTAGCTCTTCTCTGCTTCTCCTCCTCCTGTAAGTTGTCTTTCAGGTGTCTCCTTTTATCCTAGGGATACACTGTTGAAAGTTAATGTCAAATGAATGGTGCTGCCGTTGTCTCCGAAGAACAGTGTTTTCTATCAGGTAATGTGCTATTCAGTTCTGATGGTTTGTCCCACTCCAAGTAAAACAAGGAGATTCGAGTATCTCCAGACTTCTCCTCTCTTAGGCCAAGACAAGACTTTAACCCATTCCTGTATCTGATACACCACACTGAAAGGCAGAAACACAGCAAGCATGCAAGTTTAGAAAATACCTCCACGTTCTTTACGCTGCCCAAATCTGTGCTCCATTTCCTCTCCTGCCTTGGCACTATGGCCAAGTTTTAGTTCTGTTTTATTGTATACCTACTTTATTTTTAAGCTCAGAAGTTTATACTTATTTTCCCTTTTCTCTGTTCTATTCACATGGCTGAGGAGCCCTTTGCCATTTGTTTCGAGGCAGTTGAATTTTCTGAAGGACGTTGAATGGGAAATATTCACAATAGCCCTACAATTCTCCAGTTGTAAGACACAGTTTTTCTTTGACAGATCTTTTCTGAAGATGGATCCTTTTCTGCATATTAGGAGGTTCTCTTATTATTTTTGCTATCCTGTTTTGAGATAGGGTTAGCTGTGAAATCCTTCTCCAAACACCAGTCTGACACAAGTTTCAGACAACTTTGTGTACCTTAATTCAGAGATAGTCTAGGTTTCCTGCATGTTCAAATCCTAGAAATTCTCAGACCAGTTTGTGTCACTAACTGTTTCCCTAAGTTCATTGAAGTTTTTCCTTCATTATTTATAGTTTTAGTTTGTTTTTCCTTCTCCTAAGTTTAAGGTGGATTGAATCATGAACGTTCAAGCTAAGCTTACTTCTCTGAACCGTTTGTCTATCATTTCCTCAAGTACCCACCAAAACCAAAAATAAGATAGCATCTCCTTTTGCTCATTCCACAAGAGTAGCTGTGAAATAAACTTGTCAGGTACCCCTGCCAGGAACCTTTGGTCTCTAAGATTATTGGTAGAATTTGTTCTCCAACATATTTCTGGAAAGTTACGGTATCTCAACATAGTACAATGCTCAGAAATGTTTCTGTCTCTACTAGCATTACGTAGATCTTTACTCATACCAAAATGTGACTCCAGCCTGTAGCCCAATTTTTTTCCCGTTTGAAATGATGGTGACCAGATAGTCACAGTTTTGTTTCTGTTTATCCATGTTATCTCCCTGTTAATG
Source organism: Harpia harpyja (assembly GCF_026419915.1). Classification (NCBI taxonomy): domain Eukaryota; kingdom Metazoa; phylum Chordata; class Aves; order Accipitriformes; family Accipitridae; genus Harpia; species Harpia harpyja. The sequence continues at coordinate 4,782,874 of NC_068945.1, read as the reverse complement.
TACAGGGTTACCCATGGCTTTTATCATTACATGTGTTTTCATGGAAGAGCAAGTGATTCCAGCAACTGTGTTTTGATCATAACCCCTATTCCAACCATAGTTAGACCAGGTTTGGGTTATTCCTGCAATGATATGTTTGATGTCCTGCACCAGATGTTCTGGTTTCTTCACTTCAAGATATGTCCTGTCTTTTCTGTACAAAATTTTATTTCTACTTCCCATTGACCATACCTATCACTAACTATCATCTGCCTGGCTGCTCTTCTCATCCTAATGCTCTGTCCATCTATCCTTCCTTGTTCTTTCAGCTACTTTAATACCCTTTATCAAGTGTGCTCTGTGGACTAGGACCAGGCATGGAGACCACATACATCTCCTCCAGCCCTTGCTCCTTGATTTATAATATGAAGCTTTTCTTTTCCATTGTCACAGATGGTCAATTCCTCTTTCCAGTCCCCCTTTCCTGTACAGTCTCTTAAGAAACCCATCTTGAAAAAAAGGGATTTTTTGTCTCTCATAATCCCAAGAGTAGTCCATCCAGACCTGAGCCTGTGTTTGCTGGGGTCAAAAAGGGAAGTAGGCGGCAGTGTACTTGAATGAGCATAACTTATTATTTAAAACAAACTTCTTTGAAAGGAGTTATATTGAATTAAGCTATAATCTTCTTGTTTGTTTGTAAACAAGCTGTTTAGATCATTTTACAAATCCATGGTGGCCGCTGATTCTGTATAAAGGATTATGCAGTTTGTCTTCGTTTTTTGGAAAAGTCCTTCACTTAATTAGACTGATCTTCAGTAATTTGAGGTACGGACAGCTAAACAAGCTGCCACGTGTGCACAACAGTTACCGTACTGCTGCAAGTTCACACCTGAATTTACCTTATAATAACAAGCTTATCCATCTTAACTCTTAGTGTAATATTGGACATTTCAATGCACATCCTGGGAGCATATCAAATAGTCTTGGACTCTTCAGAGCTATAGGAATAAAACTAGACAAATATTCATAGTAATTTTTCAATGGAATTATGTAGCAAGTTGGCTAACGGCCATTGGTGCCTCATTGAGATGTGCCCTTAATACTTTAATATAGGGTTTTAACAGATTGTATCATACGTAAAATGGTAACAAGCTCATTTGGAGACAGACCTAAGAAAGCTTTAGTGTCAAATCTCCTTGCCTTGTCCTTCCTTGGAGACATAAGGTCTGTAATTCGTACTTGAAACTGCAGGACTTCTGGCAACTGTTGTTGATGGAACCTATTACATTTTAACAAACCCCCTGTATTACACATAGAAATTACAGTGGCCTTTGGGAGATTTCAGAGATCACACTCATTGTCCAGAATTCAGAACCAGCTTTGCCTAATAATTTGTAGTGATACCAGGAACTAAATTTTCCAGGCTTTAATTCTCTCTTAATAACAAAAAAACGCAACAAAAACCAGCTTAGCAGCAGCCCAGTCCAAAAAAAGCTTGAACTGCCAGACTGAATACTAGTCAAACAGAAATCAGTATTTCTGCAGTGGCCAGATTATAAAGTGCTTCAGCAGCAAGCCTCAGTTCTGGCGACAGAGATGTCTTGGATTATAACAGCAAAGTACATAACGGTAGCACAACTGGCTTGTCTGGTCACAGTATGTTTATTTTTATGACAGTGAATGCAGAGTATTCATAATATTTTTCATGAGTAACGCTACATGTCATTCACAAGGAACTTAATCGTGCTGTGTAGCCATTGCACAAGCTCCATACATTTTGAGTTATGGGCCTGTCACGATGTTTACTAACCTCTGCTTTGACTTTATCAGCTCTGCATAGGAAAGGAGAAGTGAGAAGGAAGGTAACATTTCTGAAACCGTGCATCTGTTCAGTGGGTAGTTTTCATTGCCGCTTTACCTAGCCCAGAGAGCTCAACGCAGCCAGAAGGACAGCGTAACCGTCCCCCTCGGGGTGGCCCAGAGCCAGCAGAGAAGTCCTTCGTCACCCCCATCCACTCACGATTTTCTAACCTAGCGAAAGGTGGGACGGACAGAAGGGATAGTGACCAGGGGCTGCTGCCTTTTAGCTCCAGCGACAACAGGCCCGGAGTAGGGCTAAAGCTGTGCTGCAAGGCTGCCCGGCATCCGAAAGAGCCGTCAGTAAGAAATAACCCAGCTGGGCAGCCACTTGGCCATGCGAACGCAGGGCTGGTGCAGCTGGAGCCGCATGGGCTGAGTGACTTGAGGCTTGACAGCATCAAGGCCTTCAGTACGTGAAAAGCTTATTTCTCTGGCTGTTTCTGATCCAAAACTTGCAAATTCCTGTGTTTTTTTCACCACCAATCTAGCTAGGAGTCTTCACTGTACGGAGGCCAAAGAGACTCTCAAGGATTTGCAGTATTCATATAAACCAGAATATTACAGATAAGTGGCTAGAAGTGAGATCAGTCCATCTCATGTCAGGTACCTGTTTCTACTCTGTTCAGTTAGCCAAGTACTGAATTAAAAAAACCCACAAAACCAAACCAAAAAAAACCCCTCTTACGTAGTCCAGATTATATGAGCACAAGTCACCCAGCAGACACCGGACATTGCCAGAACAACCCAAAATTCATGCCAAGAAAGCCCCGAGGAGAAAGAGGGAAACCTTTCTTCAGTCTGTGTATGTCTTGTAAGTGAAAAGCTGATTCGCAGCTTTTAAGTTATTTGCTCAGAATGGCACTTTGTCTAAAAAAATTAGAAACGGGACAATGAAACAGAAAAGCAACATATTCAAAACTTATAAAAGGAAAAGCTTTCTCACAGGCTGTGTAATTAGACTACAGGATTCGTGGCTGCAGGAAGCTGTTGAGGTGAGAATTTAGCGCTATTCAAAGAAGGGATTAGTCTATGTATGTGGCTAATTGTAGTTTCTGTAGACAGAACTAAGAAGTGAAAGCACGGCTGCCTTCTGCAACGTTTCTGGAGCTCTCCTCAGACAACTTTGATGCTGACTAGCATCAGAGACAGACTAGGAGTAGCAGGATCTGTATGGACCAGTCTGTAAGGTGGATCTTACAGGGAAATCCCAAATACACTGTCTTGTACATGTGGAGAAGAAGGAGGGGTCAAGTCCACCCGAGTTTGTGATAAGTGAAGTACAACAAAGAAAGAAAGAAACAGTATCTGTGCTAAATTGTAAGTTTGATTTAGAAATTATTTTTGTTGTAATACTCTATGGTGACAAAGGGGTTGTATTTAGAAATAAAAGCACAAAAAAAAGACTGGAGGTGGCTCCATTGGCATGAGCATCTTCCTTAGCCTTGGGTCGCACCAGCAGTGAGCAAAGGTAGCGAAAGGCCTGGAAGCAGTCACCTGCTGCTCAGCTGCTAGGTGTCCCAGAACTTCATAGGTTTGGACACAGGTTTGGGTCCCTTCTGCTTTGTATTCCCATTCTGCTGTCTTCCCTGCTCCCATTCCTCACGTGGTTTAAAACCGTTTCTGGTAAAATCGCTTGCTTTGGACCCGATCTTGCAAACTTTTGCTAGTGGACATAGCGCTCTCCTGAGTTAAATGTTTAGTCTAGTGGGCTGCAGAGTTGGGGTTGGATCCTGGACTCGGCTATGCACAGCTTCAGAGGTGCTCCACGAGGGTGCAGCAGCCTGCCTACACGCTGCTGATTATAGGACCTTAAAGGCCTGACAGCTCTCAGTTTGCTGGGAGGGGGCTAGAGGGGCTTCATTCTTCCTTCTCCCCAGTTAGTTTCTCACCTCCTGCCTCCCATGTGCTTCACATTTTTCCCCCCACAGCACTATGGCTTTTCTCCAGCACCTCCATCCTACGTGCCAGATGCAACGAGCCAGAACGAAGCATCAGTGCTGGTGGGAGCTGCCTGTACCTCTCCCCAGCTGCAGCCCCCAGCCCAGGCTGCCCCATCTCCTCGTCTGCCTGCTGCTTAGATCGAGGTTGTGCGCAGCTCTGGGCCTGGCCCCATCCCCTTTTCTCCCAAAGGGATCCATCAGCTGTTCTACAAAGAGGAATACTTGGGAGGGAAGAGCTTTCTCACTGTGGGTAAGGGTGGACGATACCTGGCCCTGCGCTAGTTCGTGTGAGAGAGAGAAGAGTAGGAACAGTGAGCTGTACAGTATCGGGAGCCACCTGACATAAACTGTGATTTAGACAGACTGCTATAAAGTCAAAAGAGTAGTTTGAGTGGAAAAAAGAGTCAATGCAATGGAACATCCCAAGAATAGAACATGAGGTTTTTATATTTTATAGTCCTAAGTAACTCTGTGTCACAGCTACAGGACTTTTAGGAAACCATGACTTTTTCTTTTCTTTTCTTTTCTTTTTTTTTTTTCATCTTGCTTGAGTATTGCAGCCAATAGCTTTCAATTAACTTCTTTTACTGCTCCCATCAGTTGCTGGCACCTAAACAGAAGGATATTTAATTTTGCTGAAATGTGAATGGCAATTTGGTAGGAATAAAAAGTCAAAGTGAAGCAAAGGCTTTTCAGTCTCTGGCACATCAGCAATACTTTATTGATTCGAGGGGTCTCTGCGTTCAGCTGTCAAAATGCTGCAATGACTATTATGATATTTCTTACACAAACAAACACTGAGGGCAATTTGCAGGGCTTTGGAACACGCAGTGAGCAGGTAGGCTGCCATGCCCACTGGATATATGCAGGCTTCTTAAAAGCCTTGCTGTGCACCAGAGGGTGTTTGAGGTTTTTAAATGAAAGGAATGCCTTGAAATTGTCTTCTACAGATGGTATTAAAGGACTTGATCATAAGTTCACTGCAGTCAGTAGAGAGACTCCTACTGATTTCAGCATGCTCTGAATCAGCCCTGCTCCCGGTATAAAAAGCCCATTTTAAATGATGTCATCCCTTACAATGAAAATGTTAGTGGATTATACGGGGTGAGCTCAATTCAGCCTATGACTACCTTCAAATATACGGCGTCTGTCGTACTGTCTTGAAAGAAAAATCTCCACATGTACAGGCATGCTTCTTGGACCTGATCTATCCCTCTGAAAATAATAGTTTGAAAAATCTTCATGAGCTTTCATTAAGAGAGATTCTCATGTTAAGGGAATGTACATTTGCAACAGCCAAGAAAAGGTGGAGGGGGGGAAGACAGAGAAAGGTGCAGAAGGCAGAGAGATAAAAGGATGCTTATGAAAACTGGACAGAAAAGAAGCATTACTCAGTTTCAAATCTCTCTTTTTATCTATAGTAAAGTTTTAAAATAAAATACTAGTGCAGTGTTCAAGTAGCAAAATACCTTACATGGCATGAAATTATTTTATTTACAAGAATATATGTATATGATTACATTAATCATTCTTTTCCTGTGTTTTTCCCAGTTGTTAGGAAAGGCAAGAGCATAACTGATATTCTGGTCAACTGAAACCTGGTGTGGGAGGGTCATGGGTAATGAGAAGGTGTTTAGATTAACTTTGCAACTACACTACTAACTGAAAGGCTGCCCTCAGAAACCCTACAGTTTCTGAAGGAGAAATATCTTGCCTTTATGCTGAAAAGTCTTTTAATAATCTTATCTTTACCTGAGAGAAATATGATTAAATACCGAATTATGAAGTGAATCACTATCATTGAGAACTCTTTTTTTTTTTTTTTTTTTTTTTGCAAGGCTGCAAAAGTCGATAGCATTCCTGCATATACAGTTCAGAAAGAACCCGTTTTAAGTAACCTAATTTGCACTATATCACTCAGGTTTTCTTTCACATAGTAGAAGAACTATTAAAAATAATAGGAGTGGCCAAAATAATTCTTTTTATTATTCCCTTGATTTCTGTGGAATTTTACCAAGAATTGAGTTCTTCTTGGAAAACTCCCACACTTGATTAGGAGAGATTATAATTAAATTAATAATAATAGTATAATGATACATGTAAAAAACCCCTGATACTGTTGCAAAAAAAGCCCCTTCATACCTCTTTGAATGTAAAGAGACTTTAAAATTGGGTGCAAATGAAGCTGTAGTGTAAATGAGGATCAAAATTACAGTTCATAATACCTCATATCCCGCTTGAGCTTTCCGAGTAACTTTGTGAATTGCCTGGAAACACTGGCTCAGCTGTACAAATAACAGGAAGAATCATCAGAATAAGAAGAATAACAGAGAGAATATTAAGCCAGATACTTGAGAAGAACTGAAGTTTTATTTTTAGCTTTTTAGCTGTAAAGTTTTATTTCATGAGCCACTTTGAACGGGCTTGGCACACCTTTTGCAAGTGATGGCTGCGTGCAGAGCCCCCCACCTTTTGAGAGCAATGAATGAGGTAGGTAGTCAGGATCTATTTTTAGTAGCCATGCACTCAGAGACAAGAATGCGTTGGGTTTTTTTACTTTTGGCAGATTCAAAACCTCTTCTTTTATCCCAAAACATGGGAAGTCAGATTAAATTGGCAACATTGATTGTGCTCTATTTTATTGTGGAAAGGTGCATCTTCTCGAAGGTAATAGAGAATCTAGGTAAAAATGGGAAATAAAGCTTTTGAAAGTTCTTCAGAAATATTCACTGGACACAGTATAAATAGGCCTGTGATCTGTGTTGCACCCTTCTAAAATCCCAAGGGGTTTTCTTATTGTTGAAACAGCTCTTTTTTTCCCCCAGGAAACCATTAACATCTCCCCTTCCTTTAGGGAAGTGTCTTCAACATCTTCCCCTCCCATTGCTCCCAGTGCTTCATGTCACAGTGGCCACAGTCTCCATGTGGAGGGCTGGGTGTCACAGTCTACTTCAGAAGTACTAAAACCAGTGCTGGATGGTTCCCCTTACTCCAGACTGGTGCAGACTTTTTCCTGAGCATAGCAGTTCAACAGTCCTTCTATTGTCTAAATGTACCGAGATGGTACATGGTAGCACCGGGCACTCCTGCTTGCCTCGGAGAAATACTGGCTCTTCTCCAGGAGCTGGAGAATTTGCACTTAGCCTCCAGGAAAAGACCTGCTTGCAACCATTTTCATGTTTAATACGAAGAAGTGTTTCCACGTGTTACAGACGTAATGCACTACAGCTCCTAGCGTCTCAGTGTTTTCTTCATTTTAAACACCCACCGCTTAGATCAGCAAGGAGACCTAACCTTAACTGTAGTCATGGCGAAAAGCTGCACCGCACACTCCGTTCCTGGTTGGTGCCTGCAGTGACAGCTTACAGTGTGATGTGCAGGTCAGTTTGGGCTACCTGTGTACGTGGCCATCAAGTTTTGCCGCTGTTTGCAACAAGTGGAAATCTCAGCTGCTGCAGCAGCGCTACTAATTTTTCAGCCAAGCTTCCAGAGACTTCAGTGCTCTTTGGAATTTGGCCCCTCCTCCACAATTCGGCTGTAAATTAATTTTTCTATCCAAACCACTAGCCAAGCAGGGCATTGTTTAGGTCTTGAACTTGGTCCCTGGCATAGCTCCCTAGGCTGTGAGAAGGAGCGCTGCACATTGCTCCTCTCGAGCTTCCTCCGAACTTCAGAGCATTTCCAGATGGATGGAGGGCTGCCACAGTGCAGCAAGGAGAGATTCCGTGTGGGAGGGGGACTCTGGAGTCCTCCCTGCCACCCCAAAAGACACAGCTGGCTTTAGCCTTGACTATTCCAGCTTTTCAAGAAAGGCAACTTTACGTGAGGCTTAATTATGGGGGGTCGTTTTGTTTGATTTATGATTTGTTCTGTGTCAAACCAAATAGATCTGTCCTCCAAAGCTGGGCTAGCAGCTCTCTCAAACTTCCTAGTGGTCTGGGATAGCAATTGTTAACAAGAGGCTGTGATTTACTGCATGTGTTGCTGCCTTCTCTGCCTGCTGTGATAAACTCGAGGACTCTGCAATTCAAACATGAAGGCTTAGGAAAAGTTGGGTGACCTGTGTTGAATGTGTAGATGCAGTAGGTGGATCCCAGTCTGCCTTCAGATATTCCCTGTTGTACTTGGACACATCCAGAACCCCAGGCTTCACATCTGGATCTTCTTGGGCATCCTCACGATCCACCCTGAGTGTAGGAACACCAAGCTTTCTAAAATATAATGAGTCTAATTGAATAACATATATAGAATAGTGGGCCTTAGCAGGGTTCTTGCTGAATTTTTCTGGGAGCCAGCTAAATCACATTTAATTTGTGAGTTCTAGCTTCTCTATAAAGTAAATTTCCTGTTCTTTATTTCTTTAATGTAACAAAATGGGATAGAACCTCAGCTGCTAGAAATCATTTCAGCTCCACTCACTTTAGCTGAGTTTGACTGGCTTACCCCAGCTGAAAACCTGGCTTGCTGGTCTCTGACTTGTACATATTTTGCTGAGTTTCCTCTTTCCTTTCCACTTCTACACTTTTTCCTTCTAGACACTTTTTCCAGCACTTTGCATCCCTCTCTCTTTTAGTTTTTTAAAACAACCTTGAGCATTTTCTTGTTTTCCCTTCTAGTCTCTCCCCACAGCTCTCTTAATGTTTTCCCTCCCTCCCATTGCTTGTGGAGGGAGCACAAAGTTTCTGTAGTGCGTAGAAAAATATCAACAGAGAGACTTTGGTGCAAAAGGGGCTGTATGAATCACGTTGTATGTGCAGGTGACATCATTACACCAGAGAACTTGGTTTCATACTTGTATGCAGAATCTTGTAAAATCTTCAGTTTATGCTAACATTTCATGGTGTTCCTGTTTCTTTTTCTTTTTTTTTTTTTTTTAATAAGGGCTTTTATCCCTTGTAGTTATTCAGTATACAAGAGTTAGTTGATGATGGTGTCCACAAAAGTGTATTTTCCCTGAAGGTAGTGCAGCCAAAGAGAAATATGTTAGATAGACAATGAGAGGAGATAGTTCTGTTCCTTATATCCACAACATTCAGAAAATGACCAGAAGGGGAAACTTGGAAATATTGGATGAAAAATTACTTACTGTGTCATTCAGGGCTGTTGGACAAGCTGATCTGTGGGACATGCCTTCCATGACTTTGTTCAGACACCTGTATGAACCAGCCACCCAACACTATACTCTCCACTCCTTTGAATATACTTACCCCATATACCCCATATCCTGTGGTTTTACTTCTTGAAGTCCCCCGTGATTCAGATTCAGTAGTAGGACATGGATAAGCTTAAGAAAGCATGAGGCAAATGCAAAGGTAAGACAGACAGGCTCTCTTTCTCTCACTCTCTGCAAAGGCAAAGCCTTAATCTGAATCTGAAAAAATACCTAAGTATGCATGCAATTTTACTTGCTTGAGAAATCCCATTAAAATCAGTAAAATTAGTTGCACAAGTGAAGTCACACCATGCTGTTTGGCAGCAACAGACAGTGCTGCTGGGGCACCTGGCCTTTTAATATGAAAATGGAAGAATAAAATTGGCAGGAAGGTGATGGCTGAGAATTTTGGCCTGTTAAAAAAACCCTAATATTTCACCTAATAATTCCGGGGAAGACATTGTTGTATGTTTTCTCCCTAAAACTTTTACACAGTTGAAAGAAACAGGATGCTAAAGTCCACCAAACATTGTTTTAATCTTTGTATTTGCTTGCAGTGCTTGTCTCTTGTCGCGTTCTTGGTTTGTTAAAAACTACAGAGCTTGGACTGGCTTTTCTCCAGTGATGCTTTTGCCCTGATGGAATAAAACCAACAAAACAAAGCTATCATTTTTGCCCCCTCTCTGACAGTAAATTAATTCCATGTATGATCCTTGTTAGTCAGTTGTTTCCTAGTCAGGAAAGTCCGGGCTCAAGAGAGCTGCCCCAGTGTTATGGCTTGTTCCGAGGATTGGTTTTCCCCACGCTTTAGCTTCTCATCTTGAAATGACGTTACACTCATCGCTTCTCAGCATCACATGTCCAACGTCTCTGAGTGCCCTTATAAACCTTTATACAAAGCAATTCTAACATTAGCCGTACAAGGCAGCCTTTTGCCTTTTTTTTTTTTTCCTTTTGGCCTTCCTCAAAGGCTTGAAGGGAGAAGGAAAGAGAAGAGCGATCTTGCAATGGTAGAGTTTTATATCCTGTATTTCTGCTGCTCTTCCTTTTTGTCATATCCAGGGCTCTGCTGATCACCATATCTGGACTTAAGATATGATTTTCCCCCAGATCAGGTTGGCAGAAGTTTCTGGCTGCTGTTTTGCTCTCACTCTTGATTTTCTCGCTTCATTGTTTTTGATTTGGGGACTCTCCCCTCTTTCTCCATGATATCAGCTGGACTTCTCTCAACTCTCTTCTTCTTTGAGACTGCAGAGGTCTCGGGCAGTGATGACTTTTCATCTCTCCTGTTTTCCGTCTGTGGCACATAGTTTAATCCCCTGTGTACTTAAGGTGCTGTAGTCTCACTTTCATCTTTGAGCTTAATATGCTGGTGTCCGGGTGAAACTTAATGGGCTGTGCTACAGAGGAGGTCAGAGTAGATGATCGAGTTGGCCCTCCTGGCCTCCAACTTTATGAAGCCTGCCTAACTGATATTATGTCATAAATCAGGAGAAACAAATGAAATGAGAGACCACAGTCTCTCCTACACACACACCTGCTGACCGTAAAAACTGGGGAGAGAGGGGTTGAGTGATGAAGGGATACAGCAGCTTTTACATCGGGGTTGCCATTTCAAATCCAGCCGTGGATGACTGAAAGTTGTTACTGACTGGAGGATTTGTAGCAGCCTTTGTGAAATGAGTTGGGTGGCCTCCCTCCATTTCCCAGTAAGCGTAAAAAACTCAACACCCTTTTAATAGCTCCCATAAACTGGCATAGGATCTCCGTTTTGGAAGTCTTATTCATATCAGTGTAGAGGTACGTTGGGTGAATAGTGATTTTCCTTATGTTGTCGACTGGTTTGGGGGACAAACAAGGGTGTTTGGTTTTCAGAAGTGCCAGCTTCCCAGAAGCCACAAATTCTTACTGAAGCTTGCTGAGCCACACTGCCATACGGAGAACACAATAAACACACACTCCAAAGCACCTTGTCGTGTTAAGTTCAAGTTCTTAATTTCTTTTGGTTTGAATATGTAAAACTTTCACCATGAAAAACAGCTTCATGGACGTTTTCTCCTGAAAATATTAAAAAATAAATAATTGAAGCAAACCCACAACAATTATTTTCATTTTCAGACGAACTTAAAAATGCAGAAGTCCCACAGTCAATTTCCCAGCAGGAAAAAAGTATAGCTGTGCTCCTGCTTCTGTCCTGGAGCAGTCAGCTAGTCCATGCAACTTACTTAAAGAGTCTGAAGTAACAGTATAAAACCAGATGGTCCCAGTCTGTCCGGTCAGCATTCATGGGACATATATAGTCACCAAGACAATTCATCCATCCCGTGCCTTGTCTCTGGCTTTTTCCTGGGGCCTGAGAGCCCCTAACTTTTCACATACACGGCAAGACATCACAGGGTCCACGGGAATGCTGGCAGGCCTCCAGCCTATTCCCTGGCTATTTCCAAGCATCCCTAAGAGCAAAGGCTGACAGAATAAACTGTTCTGGAGGGGATGACCTGTTTTGACTGTCCTCTTTCCTAAGGACTCTTCAGAAGAACTGGGAACACTGAGCACATCTCTAGAAGCAGTCAGACGTGTGCAAATATCTTGGTACATCTGGTAACATGGGTGAAGGAGTTTCTGAAGGGGCCTTGACCTACAATTAAAAGAAGATCGGAGGCCAAAGTGCTTAGCCAGTCAGGTTGGACCACACACCTAGTGAACAGGTCATTTTTAGGGATACAAATAATGCTGGCATTAAATTTTCAGCATGCAGCCGCTGCTATCCTCATGTCTTAGTTCAAGAGCTCATCCTCCAATGTTCTGCCTGAGCTGAAATCTCCAAGGGGGATTTCTGTATGGTGATGTTTTCTCAGAGCAGCTTCAAATAAATTTGAGTAGCCGTCCCCTATCCATGATAACAGATCATTACCATTTGGCATTTCAGATTTGGAAAAAGGCACTTCTTAATTTGCTAAAGCTTGTGTTACCTTGGATAGGAAGAATGGTCTAAACAGCCCTATAAGTTCGTGAACAAAAGTAGCTCCATGAAATATCTGCCCTTAAGTTTCTGCATTACAGTCACTTACTGTGGCTAATAGTAGGTATATGTTATTTTACATATTCAGAGTACAGTACAGAAAATAATTGACAAAGATGCAACTCAGTGATTCCCTAGGTATTTTCTGTATCTATCAGTAATAGACTAGGCCATTAAATGAATTAATTGTTCTTGTGAATCACTCTTTGTGAATCACAGAGCTAACACAAAAACTGAATGCAACACCACCGCAAACTATGGCCAAGCGCATCCTCAGCAGACGTTTAATTCTTCAGGCATAGAAGTGGTTTCATCCATACATTGCACAGCTCTAAGAAATGCCCTCTGCCACAGAGAGACTTTGGGGGGCAGTTGAGTAAAAGCAGATAACCTGGGTTCCGGCAAACCTCTCTTTCCCCCACCCCCAATGGCTCCGTCTTTGAACTTGCGTCATTTCATAGGCACTCACAGGCGGCACGTGCGTAGCTTGCACAATGGGTAGTTCAGCCCTGGCACGCTGCAGCTGTGCATATTTGGTCCACAGGTGTTCAGTTTTATGTCGGCTCGCCAGCCAGCTGCAGCCAAATCTGTCTATTGTCTCCGAGCAGGGCTGGCGGGGGTCAGGAGAGAAGCGTATCGCTGGCAGTTGTTGCCCCGAGAAGGGGAAAGAGTAATTCTGCCATTAATCCTTCCCAACCGGCTCGCCCCTCGAAGGAGCCCAACCCCTGACCGTGCAGCGGTGTCGGAACAAGAGAGGCTCTGCGACCCGCGGCGCTTCTGCGCCCGTCTCGGGCGGTAGGTGATGACTTTATGGGCACAGGTGCCATTGTGGTGCCGAGCGTTTCCCCACAGAACACCTGCTGCAGGACCCCGACGGCTCAGTGATATATATGCAAACATGAATCTCATTGACCAAGAGTTGAACTCTAGTAAAAATCACTTTATGGCCTTCTTTGTGACCATTGCAATGAATCCAAATTTCTTCTGGCTTTTTTTTGCTCGGGCAAGTAAGTCCCAAACAGCAAAACAAACACTTTTCTCTCCTCCTGAAACCCAGCTCTCAGCTCACGCAGTGTGAAAAACCACACTAAGGAAAATCACGAAGCGGGTGACCGCCTGTCTTCCCTGTAAGTTTAACAGGCCTGTATTTGAGAAGAGCATATTGTGGTAATAGGCACTGGAGACATGCATTGGAAAGAGCTCGTAAAGTCTGAACATAAACTTGAGACAGGGAAAAACAGTTTAAAAATTATTATTTCTAGTACACCTGAATTTCTACTTTCATCCCTAATACTTACCACAAGCCTCATTTAAGCCAGGAAATAGATCTTAAACAGATTTTCTTTTTTTTTTAAGAGAACAAATCATAAGGAAAAAAATTTTGTAAACTAGTTTTTCAAAACAACTTGACTGATTTGCAAACCCTAGTCACCTATTACTTCACCCCTCTAATTAAAAGCAAATGAACTTTGCCAGCCTTTCTTCCTGTAAGAATTAAAGCGTTAACGAAATTAGGAGAAATGTTAGACACTGTTACCAGTAAGATGGCTTTGTTGTTATACACGTCTTTCCCCATCAAAACATGTTTTATAAAGACACCAAAGTTCCCGCAGTTTTTTGATGGGTGTTTGGACTCCACGCAATACTACTTATCTGTGAGTTATATTTCTTACTTGCAGTACATACTCTGCCGCGGAAAGCACACCGTTCTTGCTGCATCCATGAATAAACAGGCAGGCACACACTTGTAAAGCCACTCTGACACGTTAATGCACAAACAACCCTCAGGCTTGCACCTCCCATTTCCAAAACGAGAAATACTTGCTTATTTTTATTGTTCACTTGCAGATGATTCCTTAGAATTCAGAGTACTTTATTTCTACTTACTCTTTTCTCTCAATTCTTTTTGGACTTAAAAATTTGCACTTTGTAAGACAGTGTGGTCCACTCTGTCAGAGTAGAGATGCTTCATTTGTTGTTCATTTTATGAGAGGAGAGTTTGCGAGCATTTTAAGTGAGAACTGGCTGCTTGTGAAAAGTTAACAGCCTGAAAACTGAATTCATCTCCTTGTTTACAGAACTGGTCAAACAGATGCAGTGTCAGCAAAAATAACAAGTGTCTGTACAAGTGTCTGACCCAGGAGGGTTTCTTATGGATGACAATTTCACAGGGACTGGTCACAAAGGCATTTATTTTATGAACTCACTCTCTCTCCTCAAGCACCCTAGCACTTCCATGTATACACAGGATACATCCTCCAAGGATACTTTCTTAAATGCTTTATAGGAAACTCCTCTTAAAAATTCCTTTCTTAAGGTTTTTTTTATGGCAGCATGGGAGCTTAGTGTTTTATATGGGCAGTGCCATTACCTTGCTGCTTGTAAAGCACGGTGAAGAGAAAACAAGTCGGTGAAGGCACAGGTACTATGGAGGGAATTGCACCTCTGTAAGCCTCTCTGCTGAAATTTCCCCCCGTTCTGTGCTGGAGAAGGATGAGGCTATGTGCACCCGTACCGAAACCCGCAGGCTGGGATTGCAGCCGGAGCAGAGGAGTGAATTTGTTACATACCCATCCCTGCCTCCGCAGAGCCAGAGGACTGCAGGGCTGGGCAGTGACGAGGCGGGAGCGGGTAAAGGATTTTTCAGCAAAAGATGCTGTGCTTGACAAAACACTGACTTGCCACAAACATGATCTTTTGTTGGAATTTGTCACTGGCAGCAACTTTAGTGGGGAAGATTTCACCAAGTCCAGGGAAGGATTTCTGCTCAAGAGAACAAGATCTGCCCCGGCAGAGATGACACGGGCATCTCCGGGTTGCCTCCTGCCCTGGCATGAGCCTTGTGCCAGGGGAAGGAGAAACTGGTGCAGCGTCTCCCCGAGGTGTGGGAGACTCACACTGAAGTTCTTACTTTAAGAAAGGTGATTTCATTTACAAAGATGGGAACTTTCAGAATCTTGGTTACTGTCATTGACCAATAAAATTATTAAGAGGTCTTAACAATGAAGCTAATTCATAAGTGAGTGTAACCGATTCAGCGAGGGAGTTTTGCATGAAGAGAGTATGCATTTTGTCAGCTCTGAAAAGTCCAGCTCGTCAGAGCTCAGCCGTATTTATCATCTCTTCGCATCCTTTAATTTGTAATTCCCAGGAACTGTAAAGGAGGCTCAACACCAGTGCAAAAGTCAGGCTATCGCTTTGGACAATGAATTCATGTAATCTGTATATAAGGTAGTATATGTGTATAGTAATAAATATCTGTATAATGCTTTAAACAACGCAGGAGCCAGTAAAGTGCATGCAGTTATGTCTAAGGTGTAATCCAGAGATGTGATTGCAGCACCTGAGCTAACTTTAAGCTGAATTTGCGACCTTGTCCGAGAGCCGGTGCCTCGTCCTCCAGCACACCTTTGCAGTTAGTGCTCCCCGAACTTCGTGCCACTGCCGCTCCACTTGCAGCGGTGAGTGGGGCAGCTTTAAGATAGCTTGGATGTGTCTGTACCTGCGGTCATGTCTGTGACTGCAATGGGAGCATACCAACAGGGCAGCTCCTGCTCTGAGGAGCTCACAGCCTGTTACAAAGGTGGGGAATACTACCAAGACCCAAAATGCAAGGTCAGAAAAGAGAAAAAAAAAAAATTTTGGTATCATGTGACAGTGTCTTCCCTGTACTGCTGCTGAGTGTGATCCTGGACAAATGTCTCTTCCGACACTTTCCTCACCTTCCCCGTCAGTACGGTGACAGTGAAAGCGCCTTCCCTCAGAGCAACCACGACCTTTAATTTTTAGGGTATCAAAAGACCATCCCAGAACTATCTGGATATAAGTAATTGTTCCAATGGGTTCACTATTTGTGCCACAGGGTGACCCAGGAGTATGGTATCTTGGGGAGAATGAGGAGAATTTGGCTGGAATGAAGATCGCCAGTGCTCTCCCAAGCAGATCCCAACCCAGGGAGGCTTGCAGAAACCTCACTCTGGTGTTTTGGCCTTTCCTTAGCTCTGGTTTGGATTCATTTCCTCAAAGCGTTTCTGAATTGTGTAATACCTTCTGCAGCTCAATGTTTTTTCTATGCTATCATCTTAATTAGTGTGCTGGGTTGCCAGTTTGCCGTGTAGCAACTAATTGTAATAAGCTGATCAGGGACCGGTTAGAATTGCCTCTTATTGATCTGGGTGCCAGATCTGGAGTCCAGCAGCTCCCCTGGGTGACCTGTCTGCGTGGCTTTGCACCCTGAATATAGCATAACACAACGCAGCAAAGAAGTGCGAGGGAAGCTCTGTCATCCTACATCATCCCAGGGTTTTAAATAGTTCTAGTTATCAGGAAATTATGTCAGTGTGTGTATTAGATGCCTAGCCTATTTTGGCACCTTTTTGAAAAACAAAACAGCCAAAATACCTTTAAGAATTTGGCCTTGGGCAAAGGCCAACATGAAGTCAGCTGGCAGAGTCAGAAGCTGTACCCGGGCCTCCTGAGTCCCAGGGTGATGGCTTAGCCATGAGACTGCTCTTCTACACAAGGTCTGTTGGCACCATATGGCTCCTGAGTTTGACAGATAGTAAATCCAACCACAAACAGAGTTTTGGAGAAATTAAAACTGTTCATGAATCCACTTAAATTTAGGAATCTGTCCCAGCAAAAGTAATGAGGGAAGGGTTTTGAAAATATCAAGAAAAAGCAATTCAACATTTTTAAAAATGGAAAGGTGTTGCTTATGGAAAGCTGAAATGTTGTACTTCATCAATCCTGAAATGAAACTTTCCTTTACTCTAAGATGACCTTTAAAAAAATCAAGCCATATTTCATTAAAAACAAGGGAAGGAGGGCTTTAAAGGGATTAACATCCCAAAGCACATTTCAAGTCAACCCAAAAGAAAATTTTAAAGTTCCTCCTATCTTGCAGATTGCACTCCCCACCTCGGGTCGCTCCCTGTGATATATCTATGGATTTTGCCAGGATACTTTTCAAGACCGTTCTCCCCTCTCTTGCACCACTTCCCTGACAAATCCAGTCCTTTGCTCACCGCCCTACCAGCTCCCGTGTGCTGACATTCAGTTTGTTTGGTTATGTATTTAAAAGCAGAGCAAGCTGCCAGTTTGCTGCAGCTCTCTGAGCTGGAGCTCTTTGAAGAGACCCACAGACAGAGTCTGACTGAATCAAGTCCCCGGGGATGCTGCAAGTCAGCAGACTTAGCCGTTAAGCTGCCGAGAGGTTCAAGTGAGGCTGCCTGTGGAAAAAAAATTAAAAAAAAAAGTCAGATCAGAACTGAAGCTGGGTAAAGTCAGACTGGAAACACTTCAGACAATTCCTGGAAAGTAAACAAAGAAAAAAGAAGAAAAGAGAAAAAAGATATAGGGAGAGTCTCACTGTTGGAAGCTACGCACGGGGCACTCGGCCACGGTCCTGATGAATGCGTGCAGATCATACTGTAGGCTGATTACCTAGCATAAATGATACTGAACTTTTCAGGTGTTTCCCACTGAGAGACAGACACCGCGGGCCAGCAGCGCTCAACTGTTGGATAAAGTACAATTTTCTGAGGGCAGGGGACTGTTGGGGTGCAAAGCTGCTGCAAAGTTTTAGCTGTTTAGATCTCTGAGAGGAGCTCTCTCCACAGGCATGGGAAATGACTGCTCTCTGCTCAGTGAGGACATGAAACAGCAGAGGAGCAGCTCAAGCAGCCCAACTGTTGTGGTGGTTATGCCCCCGTGCATCTTCATCCATGAGATTTTGTGCAGAGCCTGCACACCCTGGTGAATGGAAGAGCTATTGCTACATGCAGATGCTACACATCTGCTACGTGTGCTCATGGTTCTAAAGGGTTCTTGGACCAGGTTATTCCTCATAATGCTGCTATTATAATTTTAAATGTCACCAAACACTGGCTTGGAAGCAAAAAGTATCCCTTAAGAACCATTCATAAAAATCCATGTGTATGGATCATGAAAGTAATATTTCAGCTGCAAGCTGAAATTTCCCAGATAACTGGGTCCCTAAAAATAATACTTCTTTCCACAGCATCCTATTATAAAAATTAAGACTGCAGTTCCACAGGAACTGCTCTTTAGCCTTATCTCTGCTTAGCTGCCTCCATCAGAATAGGAGCTACAGCAATATGTGGTAGCAATCACTATATTCTTTCTGGGTCATTGCTTGTCTGTGCAAATGTGGCCTATCCAGAGAGAGAAATTAAAAAAAAAACCAAACCACATATTTTTTGCTTTTGATTCAGGAGCTTCTCTGTGGCAGGAGCAAGTCCAGCCTTAGCTCCTGTGAAACCTTCGTATCTAGCACTTACAGATCTGCCACTGATGGCGGGCAGTCTGCAAAAAGAGAGGAAGGTAGCCTGCGTGTAGGAAAGTTGGTCCCCCATGGCTGTGGCAGGGAAGGTGCTCCAGAAGTCCCAAGGAGGACTGTCAGCGATAGGATGGAGGCTCAGAGGGGAAACAGTGTAGGGAATGAATAGTCAGGACGGTGTGTATCCTGGTGCCCTGTGTTACGAAGCTAGTAAATAGCTCTGTCTTGTCATAAACTGATCTTTCAATGCTGTGTGGCTTCCTTCCCAGATAATGTGAGGAGTTTCAGGAAAAAGCAGACCCAGCACTGAAACCAACAGCGAGGTGCTTAGCTAACAGTGAAGCTGGTTGAGTTATCATTGTTACATCTATTTGGTCATGAAGTAAAACTTTTGATATCACGGAGATAGAATCAGAGAATCACAGAACGGTTTGGGTCAGAAGGGACCTTTAAAGATCATCTAGTCCAACCCCCCTGCCATGGGCAGGGACATCTTCCACTAGACCAAGTTGCTCAAAGCCCCATCCAACCTGGCCTTGAATGCTTCCAGGGATGGGACATCCACAACTTCTCTGGGCAACCTGTTCCAGTGCCTCACCACCCTCGTAGTAAAAAAAAAAATTCTTCCTCATGTCCAGTCTAAATCTACCCTCTTTCGGTTTTAAACCATTGTCCCTTGTCATGTCGCTACAGGCCCTGGTAAAAAGTCTTTCTCCGTCTTTCTCATAAGCTCCCTTTATATATTGAAAGGTCGCAATGAGGTCTCCCCGGAGCCTTCTCTTCTCCAGGCAGAACAACCCCAACTTTCTCAGCCTTTCTTCACAGGGGAGGTGCTCCAGCCCTCTGACCATTTTCGTGGCCTCCTCTGGACCCGCTCTAACAGGTCCATGCCTGTCTTGTGCTGGGGACCCCAGAGCTGAATGCAGAACTCCAGGTGGGGTCTCACCAGAGCAGAGTAGAGGGGCAGAATCACCTCCCTCGACCTGCTGGCCATGCTTCTTTTTATGCAGCCCAGGATTTCTGGGCTGCAAGCACACATTGCTGGCTCATATCCAATTTTACATACACCAGTATTCTCAAGTCCTTCTCTATAGGGCTGCTTTCAATCAATTCATCACCCAGGCTGTACTGATATTGGGGATTGCCCCAAGCAAAGTGCAGGACCTTGCACTTGGCCTTCATATTTTGTCATCAGCAGCTGGCCTTTATATTTGGCCTGATACCTGGTCATCAGCAGTGGAGAAGGTAGGACGTCCAGCATGGGTCTGCTTCCCTTGTCTGTGGAGAGTGACAGAGGTCATCCTCTGGAGCAGCAACTACCACATGTCACTCAACACCAGACTAAAATATTCCTATGTGTTGTCAGCTTGTGAGTGGCACTGGAGAGCATTTGTCATGACATTTCATTCAGCTGCGGTATATTTGGAGCATACTGAGTTGTAAGGGTCAATGCTTCAGTAAAAGAATACCCAGAATGCAGTTTGCAAAATATGTGATGCAGCACTATAATACAAGAACACAGAATCACAGAATGGCTGAGGTTGGAAGGGACCTCTGGAAGTCATCTGGTCCATCTCCCTGCTCAAGCAGGACCACCTGGAGGTGGTTGCCCAGGACCATGTCCAGATGGCTTTTGAATATTTCCAAGAAAGGAGACTCCACCACCTCTCTGGGCCAGTGCTTGGTCACCCTCACAGTAAAATGTGTTTCCTGATGTCAGATGGACTGTCCTGTGTTTCAGGTTGTGCCCATTGCTTCTGGTCCTGTCACTGGGCACCTCTGAAAAGAGCCTGGTTCCATCCTCTTTACACCCCTCCTTCAGGCGTTTATATGCATTAATAAGATCCCCACTGAGCTTTCTCTTCTCGAGGCTAAAGAGTCCCAGCTCTCTCAGCCTTTTCTCACAGGGGAGATGCACTAGTCCCTTAATCACTTTAGTGGCCCTTTGCTGGACTGTTTCTAGCATGTTCATGTCTTTCTTGTACTGGGGAGTCCAGAGCTGGACACAGTACTCCTTGTGTGGCCTCACCAGGGCTGAATAAAGGGAAAGGATCACCTCACTCGACCTGCTGGCAGCTCTCCTCCTAATGCAGCCCAGGGTACCATTGACCCTCTTAGCTGCTAAAGGCACACTGTTGGGCTAGTGTTCATCTTGTCCACCAGGACAGACTTGCTGCAGACTTGCTGAGGGTCAGCTGAAATGCCTTCCTTAAAGCAACTACTTTCCCACCCAGCAATGTAAGGGTCAGGGCACAGCACCAGGTGCTCAGACCTGGGTAGGCTCATGCATAGCTTATTGATACACAAATGCAGGTGGGTTAAACTCAGAGGGGATTCAGCTGCTTAAACCACAGCAGTTGATGTGTGGATCAGACACTCCTGCCACAGGTAGTGACAGACTTAAAGAGAAGAGCAGAAGCTTATCTATCCGAGCTTAACCTGTTAGATATAAGTCAAAACTCTCACACAGTTGACATTTTTCTTATGTCCCTCCATGGACAGGTGTAATTCTATCCATGTGCAGCTCTGTACAATAGCTCGCCATCCCAATCAGTGTCTTCTGTCAGGCCGATGGTTGGCCGCTACAACAGTTCAGTCACTGGCTGGATCTAGTGTATGGTTTGTATAGGTGTGTATACATACGTGTGTATTAGACAGGGACAACGGCCCTGCGGCATTACAGCTGGAGTACCTGACACCTGGTAAGACCCCAGCCTCAGGAGTCCCAGGAGACAACGAGCTTTCTCCTTCCAGCTGCAGCACCTCCTTCTTGATGGCACAGCACCTGCTACCTCCCCTGTTACACGGTCCTGTGTGGCACCCACATCGCCTGCCTCATGATTTTGCATTTTGCACAAGATTTGAGAGTCTGACCGCTCATTTGGTTCACTTCTCCTTGGGCATTTGGAGTACCCATAGCTGAGGCAGAGGCACAAAACCCCAGGGTGGCAGAAACTCTGCCATGCTGCACTCCCTGCCAAGCTGTCAAACTACAGCCCTTGCTGTTGTAGATATTGGCAGCGATCCCTATGCTAGTGCTTGCCAGAGGCTTGTGAACTGCTGTCAAAGAATGAGGATGCCCCTCCAGCTCAACAGATTTATGATCTGGGAAGTCAAGTCAGATAAAACTTGTGCATTTCTCTGCCACAGCTGCACTGCCTCCTTTCCCTCCCAGCAGGTTTGCAACTGCAGCCCAAACACAGTATCATCCTTCTTTCCTCTCTCCTTTGGCAGACATTTCCATTTGGTGCTCTTGAGGGGTGCAGTTAAGTGTGGAGCAACTTTGTTCTTGGGGATTGCGGTTTTTGAGTGCAAAGTGGAGAATGTCCCCATGGAAATTTATCTTGGAGCTCGGTTACTTTGGAGAATCTGCTCCCAAATATCTTCTGATTCAAAAAGTATAAAGAACGTGTACAGGTTTTGGAAACAAGGCTTTAGGGGTTTTTTATGGTGCTATTAACTTCCAGCTTTCAGTATCATCAACTACAGAATGGAAAAGATACTTTCAGTGCTATAAATTAAAACCTAGAAAAACCTTACGTTTCTTGAAAAAGTAAGGATGCCTGCCAAAAGGGCTTTCTCTCTTGAGAACACTGAAGGTCTTAAAGTACATCTGTATGTTATCCTCACTGGGTCTGAAAAGGGAAAGTAATCATGGAACATAAATACCTTTGCTTTGTCGTATCATGTCAAGCTCTGAGAGATCTTTGGACCATTTACGTGTTTAAGAATAGAGGCTGGCAACTTAAAGACCAGTATGTCTTCCAGCCTGGAGACAAGCTAGGTTTTCTATGACTGCAGCATGAAGACCCTTCTTGGCTGAAGCGCTAGTAGCAAGTGCTGTAAAATAGGACATCCTACTTTAAGACCGCTAGAAACCCTAGCAAAACAGGGTAGACTAAGGTAAGAGTACTCTGCATTTGAAAGCCAGTTTGGCATTTTGTCTGAAATCCTCTCTTCCAGAAACAAATAAATTCCAGATTGTGCAGGGAATGTTTTCTATCCTTTCCTAACTGAGGAAGAGGCATTTCTGCCTGTGATAGGGAGAGGGAGAGTTACTTCCATACACCAGCATTCCCTGCTGGCTAGAAAGAAAACAGCAAGGGCAATGGCCAGCCAAAGGATTTTCCAACAGACAGCTTAAATCCTGTCTGCAAGGCAGGTATCAAGAATGACTGCATATAAAAACAATCTCACTGTATATAAGGGAAGTTAAAAACTTATTCTCTTCGTGTCATGATTTATTTATCCACCCCAGGTTCAAGATGTGCTCAAGGCCCAGCAGCAGTTTTGGAAGCAGAACTTGAGTGTCCAAAGCTCCCGAGAGGTTTTGCTGGGATTTGTACCACTTGCCAAACTCACATCTAGATTTTGGCTTTGCTCCTTCCTCACCACTCTTCCAAATTTTCAAATACAGAATATGGATTTGAGCACATTCCTTTCTAGACTTTCTGATTTCCCTCCTGTATCAGGGTTAAAATGGGTGTAGCTCCATCGACTTTTAGCTAATATTGTTGGTATCAGAGAATGGGCTCCTGGTTCTGGATTCATGTTCTTGTTTTTAAGCAAGATGCATAAGAACACTGAAATGTGTACAAGTCAGAATATATACTCATTTACTGTGATAGATATAGGCTAGCATTTAGCATTTAAAGAAGAGAAGCATGTGTACTAAACAGAAACTTTCAGGTTTCACGTGTGACCTCAAGGAGCCCAAGCTGAGCATCTGCCCTTTCCCATTCATTTCATCCCTTGGACATCTCACCTGAATAAGACTTTAAGGATGCAGTCTATCCAGCGCAATGTGCCCATATGCTTTAACACTTGGCCTTCAGATTGAAAAGGGGGGAGTGTCCTGTCCTAATTTTGAAATTATACTGTCTAATGTCTTCTGAAAACACACATCACCTCTAACACTTTATCCATTCACTGAGCCCTTGGCAGGATTTTTGCACCTTCATTCCGCTCTGACTGGGTGTTCTGTGAAACGCATTAAAGCTCAAAGCCTTCTGAAGAGTCTTTCTTCCATTTAATAATTTTTTTTTAATAGCCAAGTGAAGGAGCATTTAAACATTTTGATAAATTATAAAATAACAGGCTAGAAAAAGGATTCTGGGTATTGTATTTAGGTTACCCTAGCAGCTGTTCAGTATTACTGAATTTTTACATCCCCAAAGAAGTCTTGTTAGGGTTGGAGGCAAAGAAGTATTTCTGAATAGTTTCCTTTTTTTTTTTATTTTACTGTGTATGGTGTCCTCCAGGTGCATAGGTCTGAAGGTCCCTTTTTTGGAAAAAATAAGCAGCAAAACCAAGAAATTATGCCAGTCCTTGTGTATGTTTCACAGGTGGTTTCCAAATATTGTCATGGCGTTTGGGAAGCAACAAAGGTTAAGACTGTTTTCAGTTTGTTCAATGTCGTATATTCATTTTTCTAGCTGTTGACTAAATTTGCTCTGAAGAAATTGCTCCTTTACTGCTTTAGCTGTATCATTATTATTTCCTATCCAGGTCAATGTGCTAACATCAGCAGACAAAAGTTGTCTTTTATTTGGCAGCTGTTACACATGCACACAGAAGTTCCTGTATACATGTATGTGCTATCTACTGTTATGCCCAAATCTATACATGTGAGTTTGTGTCTGTGTGTACATTATACATGTATGGATGTGATATATAAAATTTTAAAATATGATTCAGACTGAAAAGAATAGAAGTGGATTTCATGGTTGATCAATAAGTTTAATAAGTTTGTTTTAACTTATGCTTGACGTGTGTTAACTACTGCATTTTCATGAAGGCAATCTCCTCTAACCCTGGATTGTCCTCTCCCTAAAAATAAATATTTGGAATGCACTTTATAGCACTAATGTTCTAGTTCAGAGTGTCTCACACAATTTAAGTATAGGTTTGCTTCAGAAAACTCACCACGTCATACCTGTGTTTGGATAACAAAAGTTTCACCAGATTTCTTAAGGATTTGATCTAATCATTTTCTGTAAAGGATATTGATTATAGGCAGTCTCCAGAATTTTTTTTTTTTTTAACTCAGTACAGTGCTGGTAGGATCTGAGAACCTGGTAGCTTGGCCTTGCAAAAAAAAGACCTTTTTTTAGTGCAATGTAAGTGCACACTAAGGAGAAAAGGACTAAACAAGAGGAGGGGGATCATATTTGGGGAGTCAAGGATATTTTCTGTTGAAAGAAAACTTCTATGAGTTCATACCTGTAGCCTGATTCTTTTCTCTTTGATAGTGCAGTCACATGAGGAGCTCCACAATATGAAGATGTTGTTAGTCAGAGGAGATTCAGGGTTACTCTTTCAGTTGGTCCCTTGAGCATTTCTCACATGAAACTGGGAGGTAAGACTATCTGACGGTAGTGAAATAACAAGAGCTTTCCTCCTTCTGGGTAGCTGGACCATCATGTGAAGAGACAATCACCAGTCATTTCATTTGAGAAATGTAGCCATAGCATCATGGACCATAAATTACACAAGGTTCAGAAATCTGAAAGCATCTTCTCATCCAGCCTTGCCTAAACAACTCCCTTCAATTATTCTTTTTTCCTATATAGGTAATAGTTGAATTTTTCTGGTGTTTGGGCTTATGTAATAACAAAACAAAAAACAACTAAGATGGCAGGCAAACATCTCCTTCCATCTACAACTGTTCCAAGCCAAAGAGATTACCGCCTCTGGCTACTTTTCATTGCTCCCACTAACATAAATCTTGGCCCATTCCCACACACAGCTATGCTGCTCTGATGAGCACTTTCCAGCTAGCTGCAGATTAAGAAAGAGATTGCTGCAGTGGGGCAGTGATGAGGAGTTAGCAGAATTTAATACTTGGCATCCAAAGGAAGATGCAGGGTATCTCTGAGCATAGCTGAGCCTTTTGCTTTTTTCCACCACTAAGTTGCTTCTAGCTTCTTTGGGCTGCTACAGAAGAATTGCGCAGCGGATGCCAATGTGTATGTTCATTTTCAGATGTGTATATTCATTTTCACTAGCCTGCTAGCAAGAATCAAAACTTCTTGTATAAACACTTCCAAGTGATCACCACATGTTCTGTATTTTTTTCATAATGTCATCAATTGATGAACTAAGCAAGCTGGCATAAGAGATCTAAGCTAGTGTCACGACTGAGAATGGGGCAAGTGGAAAGGCCTGGAGACTAAAGACCCCTGCTCCTGGAAAAGGCCTTAACCAAGGCTCTGCCATTGGTCATGAACTGGATTCCGCACGTTGTGTGCATGTGTAAGAAGAGATGGTCTCTGTCCCACACAGTTTGCAGCTTGGCAGTCATCTTCAGTAGTTTCTACCAATCAGCCTATTTAACACCATAGAAGAGAAAACCCATTGTGTGGTTGTCAGAGGTCTCCTCCCTCAAGAAACACTGTTGTTATTTTTTTAAAATGTCATTTAATGCATTCCAAAACCAAATATTTGTTCTTTGAATGCATCCTCATGAGCCAGGAATAAACATCCCAGAGTGATTAATGGCAGTCCATGTGGGTGTGGATTTGCTGTGGGCATGCACACGCACACCCACAGGCTCGCACACCCGCACATTCGCACAAGCCTGGTAATTGTTTGCATATTTAGTTGTAGAATTTTTGGCATTTGGAAGTTCTGCTAATTTTTTAAACTGCAGATACATTTGGGTCAGATTAGCAGAAGCAGCCAAGGAGCCATATCACTCTCTCAGCCCTGAGACATCTGTTCTTACATTTACTTGGACCAGAAGTGAAACAGAGTTGCAGGCTTCTGTTTAGTGAACATCCAACATAAAATCATCTTACCAGCAAGCCTACAGTTAACCTAGCAGGGACAGCTCAGGTCAAGAGACAGATGGATTGCTAGAGCTGGGTCTGAGAAGTTCTGAGTGCTGGGGAGCAAATACAGGGAGTAGCGATTGCTTGTTAGTCCCTCATTTTCTTGGGCATTAAATTCACTTGCAAACACGTAAGCATGCTCTAGTCACATTGCAAAATGAATCGTTTTCAAAATGACTAAAATTTCCAGTCATTTTGCAAAATTACTGTTTCAGCCGGTCATTTAGTAAAATTACCGTTTCATTTAATTCTCAAAAATTGGCATTATTTTTCTACATGTGTATTCCTACAGAACCACACAGTCACTTACTTCCACAATTGAGTCTATTTTGTAAAATTATTAAAATTGTCAGTCATTTCAAAAAATAGACACATATCTCACATTATAACTGTGAAATATATTATGGGACCTTTAAAGCTATTAGGAGGATCATTACATAGTTATTATGGACACATCGACAGCATATTTCAGAGCATTCTAGTTACTAGAAAATAAACCTTTTCTCTGAATTCTTGTCCATAAGCACAAGTAATACTTCCTTTTTAGTTTTAGGTGCACAGCAGCTTCCTGGACCGGTCTGCCACATATAGCATCCCATCAAAATGCTTTGCAGGGCCATAGAGCTTGGATCCCTGGGGACACTGGAAAGGGAAGTTCAGACCTGCATGAATAGATCAGATGATCCCCGTGCCCCCAACTCGTTGTTACAGTCCCAAACGTGTTCTCCAGAGAAGAGAAGACTGTTACCCTACTCAGGATCTCCTTGACATGGTCTCTCGCAGATGGTTTTACTACTCCTAGCAGTACTGCGCTGTCATGCCAAGCGTCACAAGAAGACTCCAGCAGTGATACTAGCCTTCTCATAAACGTTCTAAATCTTGCGGACGTGATGTGATTGTGGCTAGGATAACCTCAGTTTTGTAGCGTTTCAGGTAATGCTGGGGATGCTTCTGGTGTATCAGATTGCCCATGATGCTGAATAGTCACAAAGGCCTGAAACTTTTAGTCGCTGGTTTCATAATATGATTATACCTTTATTTATGTGTATATACATATAAGTATACACAGGATTTTCACAGTCACCCAGATGACAAGTCTGAGCAGAAATCTGCCTTGGCCAAGTACTGAGCAAGTCTCCCTTACAGTCAATTAACAAAATGGGCAAGTGAAGTCATTTAATATGCAAGATATTTAATTCAGCTAGTAATGTTTTCATCTAAACTACACTGTGGTGTCTGTGCTCTTTTTGATTCTTCAGCATGTTGGAGGGAAGGGGAGGAGGAGAAATTATTTTGTACCTACTGAGCAACCATAATTATTAGCAGTTTTGCTGCTTCTGTTCAGCGTAAGTTTTCAGCATGATGTTGTGAGTTGCAGTGGTTTTTCCTTATGTGGGTTTTGTCTGTAAGAAGGGAAGGTTGTCTAGAGCTCTACATATGCGTCAGTCTGAAAAAGGGAAAATTCTGATCTTTAAAGAGCAATGTAAAGGTAAATGTGTATTGCAGATTGCTTTGTAATGGGAGAGCTATCCAAGTTATCTTTACAAATGCAAACTTGGGTCAAAGTTGGATGCAGCCACCATGGGCAGCCTCTTCCCTTCTTCCCTCTCACCTCACAAAATAAGGGCCCCGCAGCGACGCCGTAGTGATGGGTGGTTTGGTCTCCCCTTCTTTGTCCCCACACCCCAACCCCCCCACCAGCCTATTCGTAGGCAGGTGACCTCTCTACATTGCTTCACCCACCCAGCATTAGTTATTTAGACCCAGTGTGGAAATATTTATACTGGATTGCAGGCTCTAGATAGCCCTACCTGAGCACCATCGGGCACACGTTTGTCCAAGCAGGACAAGCCAAAGAATGGATACTTGGCACTGCTCTGAACAAGTGAGGGTGGTGAGTTTTTCTCACGGACTTGATTTGACTTCTACAGGCATAGGAACCCTTTCCATCAACTTCACTGGGATTTTAATCAAGCCTTAGGTAGGTGAAAAAATGTCATCTTCTGTGAAAACATGGGCATTAATACCCAGGTCATGCGAATATTTCCATATAAAGATGTGCTTCAGGCGTGTAACCTCTGGCTGTTGCAGTTATTTCAGTAGGCGGTCCCAGAACTTGCCACATAAATGCATGCAGGACTGGGGCACTTGTGATGCTCAACAGTAATTGCTTGCTTGTATTTGTGCTTTTAATTGCTATTTTTCACAGTATTTAATGAGCTGCTTTCAAAAATTAAAAAAATAAATAAATTGTGCATTGAATTTTCTTTCAGTTTGGAAGTGAAGCAAGTTGCCCTTTCTTTGTTTTTTCAGCACTAAGTAGGCACTAAAACAGAACTGTCCCTAAACATACAAGTATTCAAAAAAAAAAAAACCAACAAACCCCAAAACAAAAAAAACCCGAAGGAAATACATCTTTCTGCAGTTGTCAGCACATACGTTAGGCTTTCCGTGGCAACAGCAGGACCATCTATCCCCATCAGCTGAAATTCCGTTGTCTTATCCTCTTCCTTCTTTTGACAAGATCTGTTCCCATTGAAACAATTGGAAAATTTTCATTTTACTTTCCTGAGCTCTGTATCTGCCAGTGTTGTCTCCCTGTGACTATGAGGACTTTTTGAAGTCTGTCAAAGAGATATACTGCAGGTTGAAATGAGAAAGATGCCATATGTTATTTGGGTAGAGTAGCTTATTGTCTTACAATAGTTAAAAAGAGTTATGATGGGGTTTTCCCCTGATGTTATTTAAAGAAGAAACAGCGTTTGTTAGAGACAAGCCTTTGCCAACATATACTTTCTCAACCATAAAAAAGTCACATGGTTTTATCTTATTCCCACCGAACATATTTTTCCAAAGCCAAGACAAGAGCATCCTGACAATGGAGTACATAGCTCAGAGTAATTGTCCTAGCACTCTTTGTGTCTTGGTGCACTCCTAAATAAGCATTGACAGATGTTGCAAGTAGTTGTCAGGAAGATAAGAAAGGGGGACTGATTCAACAACTGAGAATAAATCTCGTGTATTTTAACTACATAAAAGAATCAGAGGCAAACACCATACACAGCTTCGCTTACATATTTTCTGAGTGGAATCACTGAAGCATTGCCACAGTTACATAGTTAAAGGTTTATCTTCTGACGCAATGGATAATACACGTGAAGAGTCCAGCAACGAGGCTTACAAATTAAAGAGGATTATTATATTGGTGGTAATAAATCCTCAGTAACTTCAGTTTGGGACAGCAGTTCTGTATGCATGGACCAAAGCAATGCCCTGGGGGCTGCAGAGACATCAGGCTCCTCTGAACATCTATGGCAGGCGAAGAGATCCCTGGGGTTCACTAATACTTGCTGATATAATTGACTTGCACCATTGGCTATTTTACGTTTTTGACTTCATTTCATACAGGCTTGAGCTGCAATATGCAAATCCCTTCCATAGTACAGACATGTTCTTCTGTCAGTATGTCTATCTGTTCTTTCTCTGTATTATATAAAGGATAGATTGCTTGAATGTACCCTTAATATGATAGACATGCAAGATCAAAGCGTTAATGAGACTTGTTCTCTCTTGTGAGCAGTGGCAACAAAAGCCAGTAATTTAGGATTATTTAGCATTTTATGGGTGGCAGTCTTCTGTTGCTACAAAATTATTCTAGGTACTCAGAACTATAATGACTGTGAAGAGCTTCAGCTGACAGGATAATAAAATAGTAGACTGAGTTCAGACTCAGTAAATGCAAAATAACCCATAATAAGAGGAAAAAGAACCCTAAGAATTTCTGTACGGGGAAGTCCCTGCATGAGCAGCTAGCACTCACAAAGGAGACCTTGGAGTCCTTTTCTACAGTTCTCTAAAAAAGCCATGTGAGGCCAGCAGTGAAAAAGGCATTTGGGAATTATTGAGAGAGAAATGAAAAGCTGAAAGAAGATAAGAGAAGATATATTGCATTATACTGCAGTATAAATCCGTGGTGACCCCACACTGTGTATCTTGCATGCAGTTCTAGAAAGACTATGATAGAATTAGAAAGAAAGTACACCTGGGGAGTAGGAATGGTCAAAAGCATGGGAGGTTTCTGTACAACTTTAGATTGAGTAGACTAGGACTCTGCAACCTGGAAAAGAGACATTGTAGAGGGTCCATCAGATCAAACATAACATACAGAAGAAGGAGCAATGGCCATTCCCTCCTTCCAATTGTACAAGAAATAAAGAACAGCAAATGAAAACACCAGTTATCAACTTAATCAAAGGAAATACCATGTTTGTGACTAACATGTTGAACCCACCATTGCCAGATAGTTTACATATGCATAAACAGGTTCAAAATGGTAATGTAGACAAATTAACAAAAGCAAGGTGTATCAAGTGCTCTGACAACATGGTTACAACCTTTGGCCACAGTTTGCTGGGAAAATAAAATAAAGAAAGCAAACTCTTTCATTGCCTCTTCCGAGATGCTACCAGACACAGGATGTATGTGTAGATGGACCTGGTACATTCTTATACGTAACAGACAACATGCTGTTGTATTTTCTTTCTCAGATTTATCTCCTGCACTAAGGTCTCTGGCAACTCTCCTGGGCTTTTTTAACAACAGTTCTAGGATTTGCTTCAGGCTTGCAGTGTGAATGCTCGTTGAGTGGGCTGTGTTATTTTCTATACCAGATGTATATTCTTCTTTCTTAGTCCTTAAGCATATCTTGACCCTCGTTAATTAACAATATTTTACTCACATGCACTATATGACAGATATAGTACCTCTAGGCTACTCTAGACTTAGCATTTTCTTCTCTTTCTTTTTGTTTTAAATTCTTTATATTGTGCATCCTACACAAGATGTCAGCTCTCCTAACTTCAAATATATTCAGCAGTCTGTTCTATCCATCTGGCATCCTCTTCTCCAAATTAGCATGGTAATAGTACATTTTCCCCTGGGATCATAAGTAAAACATGGGCCTTCATAGATGTTTTGTTGCATGGAAATATTCACAGCTTGATTTAAGATAAAGTTCAACAAAACATGAGGAGCGGGGAGCGGGGGGGGATCCAGCCTGTGTGTTTCATTAAATGTGACTCATTTTCAAGATGCATATTCACTTAAGTTTTGTGGGTATAGCGTTGGTCAGGACATGTAACACACATATTAAATGAAATGTCCTATCATTTCTTTTCTGCATCAGAGGTTTCAGAGTAGAGAGTGTTCAGCAGCAATGCAGCTTCAGGTTTTCCAGTATAACACCTCTCATTCCTACCTCTAGGAGAATAAATTGCCTTATTTTAAAATTAAAAAAGAAAATAAATTGTTTTGGGGAGGATCTACCAAATTCCCTGACCTCTTTCACAGCAGGGTCTCAGTAAGAGTTTTTCTGGCACAGTTCAGGGGGTAGGAAAAACCAGGGTGCAGGCTTGAAATATCTTGCAATACTGCTGCCATCAAATCATGTCTCCTGAGATTACCACTTCGCTATATACTTCTAAAAGAGTTATCGAATCAAAGTTACCGAAATATATTTATAAAATTATAAGATGTCAGACATAATCTGCATGTTTTTCTAGCACATCTAACAAGAAAATTGATTGAGTTGCATCATTCAGACTGGAAGCATCTGGTAGTGGCCTGTGCTGGAGAAGACACCACATTTAAAGATTTACTAAGAGAAGGATAATTCTGGTGACTAGATCATGGGTCTGGCATTAAGGGAGCTGGAGCTGTGACATGGGCCTCCCGTCTGAACTTGGGAAAAGCTCCAAATAACTCTTCATTTTTTATTTCCTATCGATAATAAGGGTGTTCGTGTTTCCTTTTACACTTCACTAATCTTGGCTCTGTAAAAGTTTAGGACAAGTGTTTCCACTGCAGCCAGCACAGTGTTTATGGATCACTGGTTGCTACCAGAAGGAAAACACTAATACCGTGACTTGCTATGCCACTTGTTATAAGACAGCTTTACACATACTGACTAGAAGCTAATAGGATGTAGGTGAAAACTTAGAAAAAAATACATGTCTTCTCTACTCCAAAAACTCCAGCATGAAGCCTTACATTCAGATAGATACTTAAATACCTTGTTACTGCAAAGTGAGGTGTCTAGGGGAAACAGGAATAGATTAACCCTCCAGGTAAGGCACCTCATGAGGAAAATGGGGTGAACCCAGCTAAGGCCAATAGATGAGGAAGCATAGCAGACACAGGGTGGCAAAAAAAACAGTTCAGAAAAATATTGACTGACCAGATGAAACAGTGTCCTGGGATCCAGTTGCAATACCTGGAGGTGTTTCTTTCACTCCAGGTCCCACACTAAGAAAGCAGGTGGCCTATTTCTAGGCAAGCCCCCAGCCAGTCCTAGTGCCAGGTAAGAACATCAACAAACAGCTGCTTCCACCTCTTGCGTTTTTTTCCCTTCTTCTAACCCTTCTGTAACTAGTTCTGGATACACAGGTAGCATGCCTATTCAGGTCTTCACAGAGGCAAACTGGCCTATGAAAATGATCCTGTTCATTCAAGCTGGGCTCTGCTTTATGCATCGTTGGGTGGCTTTATTGCTTTCCCTTAAGCTAGCCAAAATAGCGAAAGGGACTTAACTGTATAGCTCTAAACTGTCCTGTAGCTATTCCATATTGTCCTGGTACTACACCTTTCTGGAGCAGAGGTGGCAACTGGTGCCTCTGTGAGGTTAAAAAAAAGCAATCAAGTGGAAATAAGTGGAATTTGAGGAATTAGAGTACAATACAATATCTGGCCCTACAATGATTCATGTTTCACCAACACAAGCTTCCCCTTCTATATCTCAACCTTGAGTTGAAACATAGTGTATTTTTCATTCAGTCTGGTAATCTGCACTGGTATATGACTTTGAAACTATCCCAGCGTTAAGGCCATCTTGTTACAAATCCATAGTGAATTGTAGACATTGAGGCAGATTTTAATTGAAGGGGTTGAGGCAATATGAAAGTTGCCCTAAAATGTCAGCATAAAAACTTTATTCATTTTGTAGGGAGAAAAGAAATTTAGGGGAAAAATATTTTCAACTTCTGCATTGTTTTAACTTTTGTCTTCTGGAAGCCACCTTTTAAATTGGCCCGTTATGTGAAACACTTGCCTTTAGTGACATCTGAAGCAGGCATAGCTACTTGTAATGAATGCAGCTGGTAAGGCACACAGTAAGCAACCATGTCCTTGAGGAATAGATCAATTAAGGATTTTTCAGCACAAATAAATGTTATTCTACCTCTTGCGGGAAGTTTGTTTACTTACAGTGATGTACACAAATGCATTCGCAGTTCGGGCTATCCAGATGCCAAAGCAACTTTGCCCTGAACAAAAGCAGAAAAATACTTGGTTTTTTTTTCTCTGCCAAAACCGATTTACCAGAAATGGCAGCTTTGTTGTCCCAGAACTATTGCCAACTTTGATCCAAATCTGCGGAGATAAATGCTGTTGGAAAGAAGTATGTCGTGGTTTAACCCCAGCCGGCAGCTAAGTCCCACACAGCCGTTCACTCACTTCCCCCTGGTGAGATGGAGGAGACAATCGGATGACTAGAAGTGAGAAAACTCATGACAGAATAGGCATATAGATTTACAAAGCTGGAAAAAGAAAATGTGAAGCTTATCAAATAGCTTAGTGGTTAGAGCATTCCTTTGCTGTAGGCAAGACATGTTGATGGTCCTTGTGTGGTAAGGCTCATAGGCAGCACCTCCTTCCATAGACTGCAGCTGGCAAAGAGAAGGGGGAGTTTGTGACAATGGTGACAGTGACAATGATATGCAAATGGAGATGGTTTAAGACAGCTGCATTGACCTCTCAGCATTAGACCCTTCATTTTTTTTGTTGTTTTCCCAAGTTTAGGGAAAGATGGAAGCCCTCCTCCTCCTGTTTTGCAAGACCAACTGCAGAAGAACTATGTTATTTTTATTACATACGTATTCTTTTCGACTTAAGATGATAAATGCACCTATACCAAGGCCAGAGCTATCGAGTTTTATTTCTCAAGGACTCTCAGACAGTAGCAAAGCCTTCTGGCTTCCTTGTACATGCCAGCAGGCAAGTGTCTGTGAGCCCAGAGGTGTGGGAAACCCACGAGCCAAACCAGCTGCAAACGGTGGCCTCGTGAACATTTGTTTGGGAGCCCTTCTCTGGGTGCCCAACAATCAGGTAGCCTTGCAGTCTCCAGCAACAAGGATAAGTATATGTGGCAGTGAATTATCTACTGAAATACCAAAACCAGTTCCTGGGTGCTGAGAACATGGCCACTTTCACCCCATAGGGGACATGTCAAACAGCAAAATACCTCGGCAGTGAGTTCAGAAGGACCTCAAGTTTGGATCACAAAAAACCTCATGACCTCCTCATTAAATTTAGTAAAAATAGTTCTCAAGTTCCTGGGTTTATGATTACACTGAATTTTGAGAGAAACCTCTAGGGAAGCGTCACAAAAGGAGAGTCTTGGCGCCATAAGAGGGTGTGCCTTGGGTTTTGTTATCTTCGCTTGCCATTGCAAAGAGTTGCAGGCAGAGTGAGAATATGTGGGAACACAATCCCTGCACATTTTTGCATTGACTAAACGTGTCTCTAGAGCTACCTAGGTCTTTCTATAACTAAAAGCGTTTTAATCAGTTAACTGCTGTTAGTTTCAAGGCGTCCCTAAACCCCTTATACAATAAAGTCAAAACAGGGGAAGGAAAATTATTTTATTCTTCCAGTAAAGGAGCTAGAGGGTTACTTAAATTCAGAAAGAAATACATTGTAATTCTGAATATAAATTATTACATATCTTGAGAACACTTCCTACGTAAGATTAGTCCTTTCTTAAGACAGAAGGGAGAGTTTGGTTTCCTCGGGTTCCTTCTTTGAAAAGGGTTTCTGCCAAGTCAGATTTGCAAAGGCACACAACAGAGCTATTGCATCTTTTTTTATAAATCATGCTAAGTTCGTATCAGGCAAATATACAAATCTACTGCTTGGCATTGTACCCTGTACTCTGAGTGAGCCACGTGCCATGGGTGTGTTCAAGTGAAAAATACTGTGTTGATTTTGGACACTTTATGCTTATATAGATGCATTTTGGCCTGTGTGGGCCGGAAGAGAAAGCAATGACCTGAATAGCCAAGCATGAATCTCAGTTAAAACATTTACACAGCTGAGACCAGGAATCTCTCCTGTGCATAGAAAAAACAGTTGAAGCTGTGAAATGCTTTCCAACCTATCGCTGCTTGAAAGAGCAGCGTGAGGGAAAGCTGGTCTGGAGATTACATTTGGAAGGACAGAGAGATGTTTCCATTCCCATCACTGGCTGGTGCACAGTTCTGGTTTCTCTTCCTCCCTTTTGTTGAAGTTGCTATCTATCAAAGCAGAGCAAAAATAATAATAAAATATTCTGGATAAACCACTAAGTTTTAAATTTCATGTAGTGATAGAATTGCTTCTGTAATGAACAACTTATCCCTCCTTTTTTGCCAGAAGAGTTTGTGTGTGTACATGTTTATGTTTATGTATACATACATGTACATACATGGATGCACAGATACACACAAACTGTGATGGTAAGTATTAGGTTAGGGGACTTCAGACTTTCCCCTAGAAATTAACCCTAAGGAGGACAAAGCCTCTTGGCAGACAGTTCCTGTGCATCATGCAGCATTTGAGGAGCCCGACATGTTTTGAAAAAATGGGGTGGCAACCTAAATACTCACATTGCGACCAGGGCCTCACGTACTCTCTGCGGTGCCTTTGGAGAGACTGCAGGAGATTTTTAAGAGAGCTCTACTCTCAGTGGATTTGGATTCTGTGGAAACCAAGGCAGTTGAAAATTTTAGGTCTTTTATTTTGTGGAAGGCCAGCACCCTTTGCATGGAAGATAAATGAAGCCCTGTCACTCATTCTCTCAGCAGCCATCCTTTGAGGGATGCGGCAGCTGATGGAAATAACCCTGCACAGAAAGGCCTGGGACAGGATGAGCAGAATGTCTTCTCAAAACAAAACCACTGAGGGATTGCAGGGTACCACTTTAGCAGTCACCTGAGACTGTTTGAGGGTGACCAGTAGAACAGCCCTGCCTTGCTCCCAGCCATGGGTCCCCACCACGTCCCCTGTGCTGGCATCCTTAAATCATGCAGCTGCATCACCTCATTGATCCGTCTGGTCACTTCTGCATCACCTCGGTGTTTTGTAGGGTTGCCTTTCAGGCAGAGCAGGCCAGAGTGAGGACTATGTGCCTGGAAGTGGTGGAGGAGAGCAGGTCCGCTCCTGTCACAGTAGCGATGTGCTTTTAGATTGACTCAAGCCCCGTGTGAAACTGCACTCATGGGCAGAAAGAACCCAAGCAGAGGCTTGGCCAAGAACGCTACAGTTAAACTTCCTCTATACTTACAACTAGCAACAGTGCATTTTTAGTGCTAAAACACTCGCTTTTATCTGCTGGATCTGACTTTTTTATGCTGAAGTAAAGACTGTGCAAAGTAGTTGAAAATACAGCTGTTTCTCTCTTGCAATATTCTACCCCTATAAACATGCTAAACACTGAGACAGCACCAATTCCAAGTGCCAGCTAAGAAGTCACTAATGCAACTTTCTGAAATAAATCTTAATGCTGTCTGGAGATCTCCCATCCAAGCATTAATGAGGCCCAGCCTTTCTTAGCTTGTGAGCTTCCACAGCGCGGCTGTTGCAAGCCAACCAAAATGTTATCTTAAACATGCTTTGAACCAGGGTAACTTACTGCCCTCCTGTCTGTGCACTGTAGTTTAGTGTGTTGCATTACTTCAGATGCCACCAATTTTTGCTCCAAGTATAAAGAGGTGCTCTTCTTCAGCTCTTCTTTCACTAATAGAAATTTGCAGTGCAATGTACACACACACAAAAGAAAAAAGAAAGAAATTATTGCTGCAGAGGCTTCTACCTGTGAGAGATGGAGAGAAAAGGAAAAAAAGAAAATACATCTCAGACAATAGTCATGTTGCTTCATAAACTACTGAAAGTCTTTAAGATACACTATGTCGAGGGGATTGGTCTGAAAGGCCAGTACAGATAATTGTGACAAAAATATGTTAAAATACATTGTGTGATTCTCTAACTCAAATACAAGTATTTTGCAAATTCTGTTGAAATGCATAAAGTTAAACTTATATAACTGTTCTCAGAATATGGTACATAAGAATTTAGTCACTCCCATGTTTTCAAAATTAGAAGTAATACTGTGTTATTTTTCTAGCAAATTCGCATAAGATACTGGCATTATGGAGAAAGTCAGTACCATGTATATTAAACAGTTGTCATGACGGATTGTGTGTATAGCAGTGAGGAGTGGGGAAATGGTATGTCTGTCATGAGGCACTGTATAATTTTATTTGGATTTTCTAACAGCTAGCATGTGTTACTGACAACACAAATTAAGTGTTCACTGATGAAAAGGAAGGCAGCAGGAAAAATATAGATTTTGCAGAACATCATATTTTTGTTATTTTGACTAACAATCATAACAGGAAAGTCAAAGAAACTTTACAAAGGAAAACTGACCTTCAGTCTTTCCTAGAAACATACACCAGAAAAAACCACCTAGAAATGACGTCTCTATGTCAACTTATTAGTCAAGATACATTCAATTATGAGTTCTAAAAGTGCGTCAGGCCTTGTAGTCTATCTAATAAATCCTGTCATCTACACAATAAGCACAGATAGCTGTACCCAGCAAGAAATTTATCATCACTATAGTGTGACATTACTATAGTTGTAAAGTATGCAAAATATGCTTAGAATCCAGTGACATAGTATTACTACAGAATTCTGGAAGGCAAACACATGAAATATTTGCAATATATCTGATATTGCTCAGATTCTTCCCATCCGCAGTGGACATCATGTCAGTGCCGGACTCAGAGTCGACATCATATCATAGATATGGCCGTTACCATCCCGTTTGGCGCGTTTCCGCCTACCTGGAGAGCTCCTATTAAGGAAGAAATAGTCGTGGACGATGAGTTAGTTCTGCTGCTATTGTGGCTGGTAGGATCAAAGGAACAGATGAGCTCCAGGAAGTTCGCACGCTGCGTATGACACAACACAACGCAAAGGCTCTTCGACTTAATATAATGAACCACTAAAAATATACTAGTGTTGTAACAACTCCAGAAAATAGCTAACGTATACAAATCTAAAAATATTGGCCCTATTCTCTCACCACAGGATACCAATAACGTCAGTGGGAGCCCACTTAAAGATAGTGGGAAGTCTCTGGGAGTTACTCACATCCTGCATGAGTCCATGTCTCCTTAAAATCCGCAGCCATTCCTTTAGGACCGCTACTTGTTGTTATTTACCAGGCTGTGACATTCAACTTGTTTATGCTTTCCCATTCTCTTTTAACTCAGGCTTTCCCTTAAGAGAAATCATCTGAGAGTGATTTAAGCTTTAGTTAAAGTAAACTTTAAAGTTTGGGACCCCACGGAAATAAAGCCCTAGGAGTGATGACTTTTCTAATTTCTCCCCAATACCCTCTTATCTCAAGGCAGTGCTGTTATTTAACATGTGTCCAAGATAGGTTTTCCCTGCATTTTCTTTGTTTGGGGATGTTTTCCTTTTTCCTTCAGAGGTTTCAAGAGCTTGGTCCTGAAACAGCTGACCTCTAGAGGAGTTTGAGTTTGAGCTGGCATCTTTTGTCTTCTCTCTTCTAACAAATCCTCAGTGCTAAATACAGCTGTATATAGAATATTGCCTTACTTGCTTCTGTGTGTGCGTATTGCCTCTTTTATTTCCCATGTTCAGACACACAATATCTTTTTTCCTCTGCTTTGCTTTCTGCAATCCCAGATGGCAAAACCGGTCCCTGTTCTCAATGCTGAAAACATGCTAGTTTGCTTTCTAGGTAAGAAGCAGTACACCAGAAGCTGGAAAATTAAATGACAAAACATATATCCCCGTTTGGCATGCCAAAAAAATTATAGCAACTGTAAAAGAACCATTATAGCAATATGCAAAATGTACCATGTCATAATACCATTGGTCCTGTTCAGAAATTAATACACTGTCTTTGCTTCACTCTAAGGGAGCACTTATATACAGAGGTTATTCTGTTGGCTTCAGCAGAGTCACTTCTGGCTATCACCACGACACAACAGGCCACAGTTAGGACTTAATGGAACAGCAAGAAGCCATTCACTTAATGGTACATCATTTCGTTAAGGAAAAAAGTCCCCTTATAAATCATTTGCACGGACTTAGTGTCCTACTGTTTTATGTTTCTGTGGCGCTCTCCATTTCTAGGCGATCTGCACTGCCATGCAGTTGCATAACCTTAAATTTGGGGGATATTATTCTTTTCCATCAACATTGGCTCAGTTTCTGCCCTGCAATATTTTTCATGCAACTGTTGCTGAATTCAGTAAGTTACATTGCTGCACGAAATGAGATGGGATCTCATTTTTCACATTGTCAGGATAACAGCAATAGCCTTAAAATTATATTGCTTTTATCATACCTCGTCATTACGTCTACTGACTTAATGCGGATATTATAAATATCATGCCAGTAGAATTTGCCTTGGATGATTTGCATGTTGCCAGGACTCTCTGTTTCAGATAAGGTTTACTAGGTAATAAGCCTTCTGCTCAGTGTTTTCTATTGGTCTGAAATGACAAACAGTGACTAAAAAATTGTATAATGCTGACAAAATTCTGGGTAACAGTGAACAAAGCTTGGCTTCCAGTGTTCTTCTCTCTTTATTGCAAAAAAGCACGTGAGAACTAGTCTCCCCATGCGGATGTGACTCAGGTAGCTGGCTGACTTACATTGAAATAAATGCCACAAATACCAGGTCTGCTACTCACCAACTCGCAATATGGCTCTGTCCTTCATCAGAGCAGCTGTATGCTCAATTAAGACATGTAATTAAAACTGGTCACAACAGAGAAAGTACTATATACCGTCATGGCCCCCGAGGACAGGTAAACTCATTGAGAGGTGGCTAACAATAGGAGGTGGGAGGGAAAGGATGGTAGGACAGATTAATATGTCAGTGTGGCAAGAAAAGGCTACCAGGCTCAGTAGACTACATCAGCTGTTGCTTATTCGCTGTGCATCCCATGTTCTTCTGCCACTATCGGATGGATCGTGCCAGGTTTCTGTGCTTTACTCCTGCAGAGCTCTTCCACAGCTTGTCAAAGCTTTCAGCAAAATTCAGATTACATCCCTGCTCTGTCCTTTGACCGCTGATGTAACACTGGATTGCCTTTTTCTTTTGTTGTAATCTTTATTTCTGTGAAGAATGGTTTGATTTCCAGAAACACGCATCTTCTTAATCAGTTTTATCATAAGCACAGCAGAATGTGTATAAATATAGAAGCCTGTTTATTTCAAGATATTTTTTCCACACGGCATCCGGTCAGTGGTTTAGATGAGGATTTAGACAGTTGAATGAAAACAGGGCTGGAGCACTGGATCAGCTGTAAAGGGTGGGGAAGGAGCGGTCTTCCCATTATTTGAATTGTCTGCCTTTTTTACGTAAATTAATAGCTATTCTCCAAACAGTAAGAGAGTCATGAGTGTTTAGCAGCTAGTGGATTATTTTTAAACACCTAATTTGAGAATTATTACCTCCTTATTTTTTTAAGAATGTATGTCTTATAGGTCTTTCCACAATCACCCAAAGACTGAATTTGGGATTTTCAAATATATATGCTATGATTTTCCTTAGGTGATTTTCATCTCCAGTTCACATGGACACTTACTTTCTTGAAGAAACCCTTTGGGATCAAAGGGCCTTAGTTGTACGTGTGCATCCTTGGGAACATAATGTGAGTTTACAGAGAAAGGAAAGAAATTACCATAAATAAGGTATATCAAGATGATCTACTTCTTACCTTACTGGTGTTTTCAGCAAAATTACCTAGACTTCACAACTCCAGATGAAATTGAAAAAGTCAGTAAAAAGAAAGGAAAAATCACAAGAGATTTAGAATATGCCTTAGCTCTTTCGTTAGCAGCTACCGTTAGGCACAGAATCAGAGGAATGAAGAACAGGAGCGGAGGCCTTTAATGCCACCTGTGTATATTCCAGGATCATACATACGGATTTGAGGATGACACAGCTTTCATCCTCACTCTGCTCTACGTGGGAACACCAGGGAGACAGATCCTTGTGTTTTAGGCTTGTTTGGACAGGGCTCCCTTTTATATTATTTTGGACCTTGATCAAGGAGGTCTAGGGTCTCCAAGCAAACTTTTTTACCCCCCCAAAAAAATTTCTAACCTAAGAAACTGCTAAGTGCTTCCTCGGAATTTCTAGATGTACTAGTTAGGCAACTGTATTCCAGATTCTGCCATCTTAGCTATCAGATTGGTGGCAGCATCCCCAGATTCATCAATAGCTAAAAAACCCTTTCCAAAAGCACAATTACAATACGCAGGTCTGATCCCCACCCATTTCAGGAGACTGGAGAACTAGAGAAGGCCCAGCAAAGGACACCAAGGATGAGCAAAGGTGTGTGCGGTTCCATCACACAAGCAGCATAGACTAGAAGCCCTCCGTTTGGAAAAGACATGATTGAGGGGAGATATGGGAGAAGTCTCTAAATTCATAAATAGGAGGAGAGAGACAGAAGTTAACCATTAGTCACTAGGTTTTACAACGCAAGTGACGGGACAAAAAATGACGTTAGCAGGTTGGGGGTTGAAAAAGCTCTATGTTTTATTGGACATCATATAGTAACTTTGCAGAGCTTATTGCCACGGGACAGCGAGGAGAGTGGTATTCGAATAGGTTCAAAGAGACACTGGACAAATTCACGCCGGAAAGCTGTATCAGTAGGACATGACTGTCCATATTGAACATCCAGCTCAGGAAGTCCCTGAAGAGCTGATTACCCAAAATGGGAGTCCAAACAAGGAAATGAATAATGTTGCACATCCTCAGTTTTATACTCTCCCATAAACATCTGCTGCTGGCCGCTGCTGGAAACAGAAGACGTGCTAGGTGGCCATTTGATCTTCTGTACTGCATTCCACCTCCTCCTCCTTTTCTTGTGGCGTATTCTCCATCTTAAAAAGGATCATCTTTAAAACCTGTAAAAGGCCTGCGGTGCATTAGTCTTTTCCTAAAAGCAACATAAAGGCTATACAGATCTGGGTAAATTAAGACACACTTCTGAGTCACACACTGCTGCTCTTTCCTCATTCTTGGCTAGTGTTCCTTGTGTATTACACCAGTGCCTGCTCAAGCTTTCAGGTCACCTCAGATTTACATGACTTACGTTTGAGCCTTGCAATGAGATTCTTGCAGCTTTAGCATGATCCTCCCCTAAAGGTGTATGCCCCTTTCCCCTTCCATCCTCCTTAAGAATTCTGTCTCTGCAGGTCCTTCTGAGGTTTCCATGCTGACGTGAACACCCAGCTCCTTCTCCTCCCTCCTGGGAGGTATCCGCTTCCTCGAGCCCTTGTTCTCCGCAGAGGAGTTTCCAAAAAGTGGTTCTAACCAGGGAGCAATTGCTCCTTTGCTCTTCCTGAGCCTGGTACAATCCAAACACAGGCACCCATTAATGCTGAGTTTATTCCTAGGCAGAGGCACTAGTGGCATTCACTCCTCCCTTAACCTATAGTGTCAGCTTAGAGCCTAGTAAGAGGTTATCATAACACTTAAAGATAAAAGCAGTTCTGAAAAACAAGCAAGAATAAATATCTGTTCTCCATACAAAATCTAAAATATAATTATCGTCATACAAACCTAAAGCTTGCCCCTACTTGCAGCAGCCATACTTTGTATTTGGGCATAAGCAGTTTCTATGGGGCCTGATCCAACTCCCACATAAGTCAGTGGGAGCCTTTAAATTCACTTCAGTGGGACTGAAGCCTCAGCACTTGGTTATTTTGTGAACATTGACATTATATGCTATAAAAATGATGCTTTAGTTTTTGATATAAAACCAAGCAATGTCAGTGACAGACTGATTCTTGAACAGGGGCCCTCAGTGCTACTGTATGGAAAATAATAAGTACAATTCATTGCAAATCTGTTTGTTATTCCTAGTGTAAAAATAGATCGGTCCAGCCAATGGGATTAACCACTCCATTATTTCTTGGCTGGTTTCTTTATTGTTGTTGTTGTTTTTAAATAGTTTTCCTGTTCTGTTGTTACAGATGAATTCTGGTAAATATTTATTCTTACACTTGCCATAAACATATTCCTTTCCTGGTGGGGCACCGCGCGGCTCCAGATGTGCAGAACAGAACCTTTTCAAAAAGAAAGGGGGCCCCAAGTGTAGCCACACAACAGAGAGGGGGCAAAAGGCTTGTTGCATCTTTAAGAAGCTGCTGCGTGTGGCTTTGCTGAATGCAGCCTTCTCGGATCTTAGGGATGTTTAACTTGGCCACAGCTGAAAAGAGTCAGGATGAAGAATTACAGACAGGAAAAGGGTAAAATCTTGCCTCTCGAAAACTCTTGATTAAGTTTGAGCGCGTTTCTCCTTTACACCTACTAAGCTCGGGCTCTCTGAGCTGGAACTGCCCCAGTTCATACCCAGACCTGTCCCTGTCCTTTGGAGGGGTGGTAGGAGTGGGCAACGAGTCTCGTCCGTGCGGGGAGCTCTCCCAGCCCCCGGTCCCTGACACCAGGACAACCCGCTGAGTTGAGCGGGAAGGACCCGGGGTGCAGGGCAGTTTCTGTGAGCACGGCGGGGCAGGCAGGGCAGGGATCCGGCATCGCCCCGGGGTGCCGCCGCCAGCCTTTCCCGCAGCAGCCCCCGGGCAGGCGCGGCCGGTGCGCGTGTACCGAGTCCCCGCGCGAAGCGACCTGCGTCATTAGCCTTGCCGCCAGATCTCATGGCCCAGACTGCTTCACCCTCCCTCCTCTCCCCATCTACCGCTGTTCATCCCAGGGCCTGCCTTCTTTCCCGCTTATTACAGCTCTGCTCCCTTCAGCAGTCCGGCTTCTGGCACTGGGGGCAGAGGAGGGGGGATCCTGTCCTGCAGAGCTTGCTGGCTGTGAGAACGGCAACCGAAGGAGCAAGAGCTGTGTAACCCAAGCAAGTCATCCTGCGCAGCATCCAGCCCTGTGCTGGTGACGCGGCGCGTCGACAAGTGCCGTGTCACTGGGGTACCCAGAACGTCGTTTTCATCGGCTCACCTGGCTTCTCCCGTCTTGACGATGCGCCTGGTCTTCTCAAAGGGAAAGGGACCAGCGTCCCACTGCAGAAATGTGTGCTGAGTTACAGG
The DNA here is from genome assembly GCF_026419915.1 of Harpia harpyja. Taxonomy (NCBI): domain Eukaryota; kingdom Metazoa; phylum Chordata; class Aves; order Accipitriformes; family Accipitridae; genus Harpia; species Harpia harpyja. Next base: position 4,738,584 of record NC_068945.1, on the reverse strand, counting down.
CGCCCAACTGCGAGAGGATTCAGGCTGAATTTTTTGTTTAACTCACTGAAGAAAATAAATTCTTCCTTTTGCCTTTTTGTGACAAATGAGTGACACGTTGACCGTTTGCAGCCGGAGCAGTCTCCCGGGGCCTTTTGGGTGCCTTGAACGTAACTATCAGTAGAATTTGAGTAGCAGCAGATGAGGGCTAGCATCAGCTTATGGAGGTCAGGCCCAGGATGCACCACCTGCCCCTTCCAGACCTGGCTGAGCAGGACCAGCCTCACTCCACTGGCCTGAACGTGAAGGTCTTAATCCCTCGTGAGTGTCCTCTGCAAAACACAGGGACCTCAGGAGGCAATCCAGAGAGATATGTAAAGAAGCATTTGTTCTTGACATGACTGAGCATATTAATGAGAAGGGAAAAAAAAATTCCCTGCTTTCATTATTAATACGCATGACTTTGCTGCAGAAACCTAATTTTTTTGTCTAAAAAGGGGAGCGAGGTCAGTGCCTTCTCTCGGTGGTATTTCTCCATGTTTTATGGTGCCTTGAAAAACAGCAAAAGCAGGTGGAGTCCCCCTCCCCAGGCAAATACTATACAACTGTTTGTTATATGAACAAAGTGGCTGACAGATGACCTTCTAAACATACCTAAGTTACTGTTTCCTAGTGCACATACACATCGAAGCAGGAAACAGACTTCCAGAACTTGAAAGCAAGATTTTCTTGCTTATCTCATTGTATTCTAATGTGATTTGAGGTAAACAAAAGACAACTACGGGCTTTGTTATCTTAATTATTCTGTACAGCCAATATAGAGCAGGATCGCACTGCGTGATTAAACATAACTCTTATTGGCTTGCAAATTATTAACATAATTCCAGAAATTGCACATAATTCAGGAAATGTTTTTCCTAACGGCCTGTGCTGACTAAGGGGAGCTTTGTTCAGATCTGTGTCACATCATGGGATAAGAAGAGATCCACAGATAGTATTCACCTAGTATTCAGGTGCTGCCTGTCAGTTCTGCACATATTTTCTGCATCTCTCTTAGCTGGGGATTTTGGAACTGATCTAACTATATAAATAGTTGTATTTCATGATATGCAGTGAAATTAGGGTTCGGTGCAAAGCATGTGGGAGTCCTCCTACAAGTCTGGATTTGTCCTACGTACTTACTCTCTGTAACACTTTTTAGAGAAGCTAGCAATGGAATATTGTGATACTCACTGAATAACTGTGGGGTTTAGGAGGAGAACAGTTTGTGCCTTGTCAGGCTGGACTGTTTTAAGATATTTTGTTCGCAGGTATTGAGAGTTACAGTTTTATAAGTATTAGTTATGGGTCAACTAGAGCTTAATTTCAGCTAAGATGGAGGAAGACGGGTGATAAGTGGAGAAAAACTGAAAAAAAGCTGGAAGAATATTTGATTTTCAAAAATGTGGGAAAACTCAAGTTAATCTGAGAAGATCTGCAAAGGAAAGATTAAATTCTGCCAGCTCCAGTCATAGAAATAATTCCCTGTAAATGTACCAAACTAGTCACATGAGCCAAATTTTACTTGCAGACTCTTTCCTCAGATGTGTTCCCACCCTTCCGGTATTTTTCTTTTTAAATATTATTTCCACTAAAAAGGCTAAAACACATTTGGCTTTACTGATTACACATACGTGATGGCGTGATGCATTTTGATGATGTTTTTTCAATATTCATGATAGACAGTCCCACCCTCTAGGCTGTAACTCCCTTTGATTTCAGGTGAGATTTTTGCCTAATGATCAGGCCCTGGGGTGTTTGGCTCATCAGTTGCAATGTAATCAACTAAGAAAAATTTGAATTGATAAAAAGCAGGAGTAATGGCACAGACTGCTGGCATAGCAAATACATTTCAGGGTGTATGTGTAAGAAAAATCGCTCCCTCAAAAAAAAAAAAAAAACCACAAATAGAAAGGCAATTAATGCTGTGTATGCTACTGTGTCATCCAGTCACAATAAAAGCCTCAAGGAGGGATTCAGACAATGCTGTCAGGTGTCAAACCAGTCCAGCAACTGTTTCAAGTTGCTGAGAGAAAGTTGACAAGAGAAAGTAAATTCCCAACATTCTGTGGGACCGAGTCCTCAAAGAGTTTATGTCCGCGCAGGAACACTGTCCTACAGATCTAGCACAGAGCTTTGAAATCAGCTCCCTCTGCCTGGACACCTGCATCCCAACTTCTGCGGCCACCTGAAGGCACCCCAGTGGTGTCACGTAGATGCCACATGGGCTTAAGGACAGGTCAGGAGGGAGACCACTGCAGCGGTGGTTCACAGATAATGGACCACTTATGATACTCAAAGTTATAGACTGGATAATCCCAAACTGGCCCACGGAACTATATGAAACAACTATGTAATATTTCCAAAGTTTGATGAGAAAGGAGCACCATGGTATGAAAGAAGTTTGTAAGATGCCATTAACTCATCCAAGTAGCTGAAGTCCCCGGCTTTGGGCAAAGCATCCCCTGACTGAGTGTCTAGACTTAACTAGGGTGAATCAGGGAAGCTCATCCCAGTACATACACTGCATCTCTTAAGTTTGAGCAAGGTTTCTCAGCAAACTCATTTTGGATGGCTTCTAAATTCAAGCCGAAGACTTAGAGGAGAATCTTCCCAGGGAATAGCAACCGTAATCTTAATGAAGCCAGAAGGCATGACATATACCTTCCCTTCTGTTATAGAAATCTTACACAGCATCAGAGACTGGTTCTCACTCTTGTAATAAAATGTTTTCTGTCCAAATGCTGGACAAAACGCATCCAGTCTCTGAGGCTGTTTTAAGGTGGCTTTTAGCCACCAAAGCTCCTGGTGTTCCTTTAGAGCATTTTCATTTGCTGAACAGCATAAATGATGTCACTTATCAATTGCCAAACCTATTTCATAATTTCAATAACCTCCAGGGGACTGATTAAATCTGAAATACTTTGGCCTATTTTAAAGGAAGTCTAATCGTGTTTTTAAGTCAGCCTTGGAACACATGATTCTTTATTAACCTAATAAGCCTCCATTATCCCATTCCCAAAGTTCTATTCAAGCCCTGTATTTAGTGTAAAGTACCGTGCACTGGTTAATTAGAGCATATTATCTTGGATGAAAATGCTGAATCTTATTCTGCAGAGTCAGTGCTTGGAGAATTTGTTAATACGCTGCGTGTACCCAGATTCGTTCTTATCTGAGCCTTGGCATGTGTTAGCAGTGCAATTACCTACTTGCAATTGCTGCCTGCTGCTTGGCAAAGGGGAATGCTGAACAGAGGGTTATTTCACTAAAGATAGAAAGTGACTCATGTTGATTACTCAGTCATGTCCTCTCCTACTTATGCATGCACAATGGGAAAGTCTGATGGTACCAGAGAAAAGAGAACCAGCATGTGTTCGAGTCACTTCTCTTAGTCACCATTTAGTTGTAGCAAAACTAAAAAGCCAATAATTATAATATAACAAGAGCAAGTAGTAAGACATTTCACCTTTGCGCATTTAGAAGGCAAATCTGAATTTAAAGGGAAATGACAAGTTAAATATGGCAAGAAGTAAAGGATGTAGATAACTCAATTTCATTTTTGTTTACCACAGTTTCCAGCCAGCTTGGCTTTCTGGTCTTTGGCTTTCTGTTACTGTCGCAAAAAGGAGAAGTGTTTTTGTCTAAACAGCGTCCTGCTTTAAATTACTGTAATACATTTTACATTAAAAGTGCATTTATAAAATATACTCTTCCTACACTAATCTTGTCGAGGAAGATTGAATAGACAGTGTATGTCGGTTAACATTTGTAAAGCCTTCTACTGACTTGATAGCCCCAGTCCCATATTTAAGGGACCCAGGCCTATGGAAGTCTACTGAGACTCACAGATTTTCAAAACTATCCCTTACAGACATATTCCATTATTTTAAAACATTTTTCATGAAGCTGCTCACCAACTATGTCGTATTTTCCTTCTGAAAAAAGTATTATTAAATTCAAAATTTTGCAGCACTAAAAATTGTATCACTAAAAAGTCAGAACTAATCTGCCTCTACAATAATCTATTCTGATGGATGGTCTGTTTGTTAAAACATTGTTATGCATTTTCAATGTTAATTACTTTAGTAATGCTCCCTTAACCTAATGCAACCTTATTTCAAAAATTGGGAAACTATTTCTATTAAATGTATCTTTTCATCCCCGTAAGGTTTAGACTAATGGTGTCATTTGAAATTCATACATATTTGTGGTTATACATCTGACAAACTTCTGATAATGGCACATTAACGTAGTAGCAACATTTAAAATGAACATTGAGACAACACATATCATGCCCTCCTATCACACAGCATACACAGTAGACATCTTAACCTGGAAAAGAGTATAATAAATCTCTGTGTCCTTCATGATTTTAAAATAAAATAGCCTATTTCAGCTCTCGTGACATCGGTAGTAGTACATCAAGTAAAACAATAACAGTTTCAAAACCATAAAGTAAAAACCTTCAAATTCTTTTCTAGAACTTTCTGAAATGAAATCCTTTCTTAAAAAAACACGTCAGCCCTGAGTTACCAGGAAAGCCCCCTCAGATAGTGACTACACTGAGGAGGATACACGCTTCTTGACCTTTCACCAATGCGCTGTGGCTATCCCAAAACCTTTTACAGTAAAGTTCATGCCTCCCGCCGCTGAGACCGCTTTCCTCACTGCCCAAGTCCCCACTCCCAAGTCATTTCATGGGTCTTTTGTCCCTGTCCCTTGCAAAAAAGTATGATCTCTCTCTTCACCCTAGCTTCCCATAAGACTTCCCGCTCTGAACGGTGTTCGAGACGAGGGAGGAGACCGACTGACGGGACACGGAGCAGCTTCCGAACCAGGGAGCATGAATGAGGCTCGGAGCAAGGACTGAGGGTTGAAGCCATCTCCACTACGAGCAATTAGGGTGGCAGTCAGGCTGCGGTGACAAAGGCTGAGGACCCGTGCCTATAACATTAAAGCAGTAGACCTTTCCTAATGCAGTTTACTTTGGCCGCAGCGCGTCGGGGCGCGCTTACAAAAGCAGCGCAGCCCGCGTAGCGAAGGGGTCCGTGACCCCCAACCGCAGAGGCAGCGCTGAGGGGCAGGAGGCAGTAATCCTCCTGGCAGCTTAGCTGCTGCCACCAGAGCTCATGGGCAGAAAGAAGAACTTGAGACACTTTCCAGTAAGATAATAATCAGAAAATCTTGACATTTTCTTATTTTAATTAAAGATAATCTTCTTTTAGGGAACAAAAATTGTTGACCGACAAATTGCCCACATTGTTACATTTTTCATTGAACAAAACTTCTGATCGCTGTTTCAACGAGAGTTTAAATTTGCATGGCTTTAAATTTCCTTTTAGTACTCTTTCTTTATCTAAAAGCTAATTCTCAGTGGAAATGTGTAACGGTTCTCTGCAAATGAGAACATTAAAACATGATTTCAATGAAAAGGATGCACAAAATTCTGCCCAAATGGATACATTCAAACCTTTCAGAATGAAAATAACGTCAATAATTCTATTTTTTTTTCCACAAAATGATTTCCCCATTTTTCAGCCATCTCTAATTATAACAATAACTTGCAGGTGTTTCCTGTTAAGTTGGTAATAACTGTGTCCTGGGATAATAAAACACTTGGGTTTGGCCCATTTATCATATTTAAATTATAACTTAAAGGTGCATCCTGTTTACAAGGTAATAATTATATATGGGACTAAACAAACTCCTCTGGAGCCAGTCCAGTCTATTGTGTTATGTCGGACTGGAGCATGGGCTTGAAGAAACCTTAGATGGATAATGCCATAGGTAGTAAAAGCTGACTCTCACCTCTTCACAAAAAATGAAAAAAAAAAAAAAAAAAAAAAAAAAAAAAAAAAAAGTTGATCTTTTGCCTATATTAGGAAATGAACTTTGAAAAACTAAACAGCCTCCAAAATGAGTGATCAAATGATCTTAAAACCTTAGCTGATGGCCAGACGACTCAGTCAAAACACACCCATCCAAATTCTTTACAGTGGACGTCAGCAGGAGATGTAAATGTGCAGGCACACCCCCCCTGTTTTGTCTTCTGTGTCCTTCCAGCGGGTCTGGTGCCCCTCTTTGAACGTGGTCCCCTGGCTGTGAGGCAGCAATGCAATAGTCCCGTTCGAAGGCCATTGAACTCAGCCTCCCGTATTCCTCCTTGCTCTGTGTGGTGGCTAGGATTTTAAAATATGCCCTTTTTTGTCAGGAGCAAAAACCTAGAAGGTTTAAAAAAACCCAAACCAACCCTGAGGAAGGAGGTCTGCTATTGAACTCGCAAGTCCTCTGCTAGACAATTGCATTACAATGAGATTTGGGTTTTTTCATGCAAAGCTCTCTACCTTGCCCCAATCCCTTCTGCTGATGCCAGCCCAAATTTCCAGCTCCTTCCCCAGCGCCAGCTCCCTTCGGCCGGCCGGTGCTTTCCACCTCAGTTGCTTAACAGCCCGCAGAACCTTGTGCAGTGGGACAACAGTCATTCCTTTGTCGAGGTCAGGACTTAGGGGGCTGGGGAAGGAATTTGGCTTGTCCTGTGTACATAGGAAAGTAACAACTTCAGCGTAAGCACAGAAAGAGATACTAGCATTCAAAAAAAACACTAGAAAAATAAACTCCAGAAGCAACCAGTGCATTCGCTTTGCATTGTAGCTTCGCTTCAGTGTTTCACTGTTATTTCTTAAGAGCAAAATAAGCCCCAAACATTTTTTTTTTTTTCGCGCTACATACTGCACAGTATGAGTAATTCAAGAAGAGAATAAAGGCCGGCATTGTATAGCACACTTTCTCATGCGCACACAAACCTCCTTCCAGCTTACTGAAGGAATCAAAGGGTGGAGGGAGTGTCTCCAGCGTTTCATGTAAATGACGTCTTTTTTTCTCCAGTATTAATGCCACCATAAACTCAGTGTGATGAAGCATTGATGAATAATGAGCCCATGACACATCGTACTTTTAGAACAGCTCATATATTTGGCATACGCCAGGCCCCATTTGTGTCAATTTTTTTTTTCTCCCACTCGGGCATGGATTTGTAAACACTTTTACCATAACTAAAAAAACGCAGTTTTATTCTCACTCCTCGGGGAAGCCACGCTGAGCATCCGTGCAGCTGACACCAGTTGCCCTCTCTCTGAGGATGCTGTGAGGCAGTGAGGTTAGCTCTCGCCATCCGAGCACTTGCAGAAGTCGCTGCCCTGCCAGGCCGCCGGTGGGGCTGATGCATCGCTCTTACCTCACCTCACCAAGCGTGTAACCGTCATCTTCCCTGAAGTAGAGTCGTGAGGGCACCGAGTAGGGAAATCAAGACAACCTTGTGAAAAAATGCAGCTTCTTATTTATCAAATGACTTGGAGAAAGTTGGGGGTTTACCTTGCATTTTAGTGAGAAGTATGCCCTTTTTTGGTATAGCGTTGTCCTGGATTCCTTGGTAACAACTGAACCTGTAACTTCTGGATTTAAAACCACCTAGGAAAGAAGCAGTAGATAAGTCATAAGTCACCGAGTGTGACCCAGCTGCCAGAGGGGGACAGGAAGCCACACCGTCGTATGGGACATTAAAAGCCCTGGTTGTGGCTCTCCTGCGGCAGGGGTGTTTCCATCCACGTCTGCCGGTCCTACCCCTGCAGCCAGGTCTCTCCTTTGAGGTGATTTCAGCTCTCCCTGACAAAAGGGAAGATCAGAGATGATCTCCTGGCACAGATGTACGCCTCGGTCTTAACTTCTGGTCTGGCCTCCTAAGGATTTGCGTTCAGCCGGGGATGTGGATTTCACCAGGTGAGGACACCCTGAATGGGGAGGCAGAAGAAAACTTAACACTGCTAGAGGCATAGTATGAGCAAGATGTTTTCCCAGAAAAGGAGGAGGCTGGACACAGTCAGCAGTTTTTAAGTTTGGCAAAAAAGCCCATCATGTAGATGAAAAGGCCTGCTTTCTTATTCTTCAGTGTAAGATTACCAGCAGCATAAAGTTTTGTCTTATAAAAATCATCTGTAGTGTCTATCCCAGCGTACGAAGTTTTCTTTCGTTTCTCATTTGCCTTTATCACTTTGCCTATGTTGAGATAGGGGGCTTTTTTTTTTTAACCTAATTTTTTCCAATGAATGTTTATAAGTTTTCAAATATGAAAAAGGACTTCCCCTTACCCTCCAGAAAGGTCCTTAATTTCTGTAATTGAGGCTTTCACAGCAACATAAGGGAACAGAGCATAAGGAAACTACTTGAATCTTCATTGCTTTGAAAAAACCATGTAAACATACCAGTTTAAAGTCAGACCACTTTTTCCCTATGGCTGCAAAGAATCCTATAATGCTTTCTGCAAGGCTGTTTAAGCTGAAAGAGGTGACATCAGATACCCAGGCTGTCAAGAAGATCATAAGGAAACCTGGATATTGCTGACAAACCATGGGCGTTCCCTTCATTTCCAAAGTTATCAGCGACCCACATTTAGGACCACACATGACACTAGCACAAACGAATGCCATTTCTCAGTTACATTACGCTTATTTCCCTGGGTGACAATCTCTCCGTGGGCGAGATAAGCCCCGGCTACGCAGCGCACATTTCACAGCACTCGTGCTGGGAGCCGCTGTGCTCCGGTCGGGGGTTTTGGGTCACGTGCAATTCAGAAACCAGGATGAATCAACCCACTTTATCTCCTAAAAAAAGCCATTACCAGCAATTTTCTCCGTTTCGTAACAAAGCTCCAGAAGGTAAATGAGCCAGTTCCTGATGTCAGAACTGTCTCTTTTTTCCCCTTTTTCTTCAGGCAGGTTACACCAAGGATTTGAAATAAGGAACTAAATTAGTTTCTTGAAATTGGCTTTTCCTGGCAAAAATGTAGCAGTGCTGCAGAAACCACATTGATTGAAATTAATTCCTCTGGGAATGAATTTATTCTGGCAGAAATAACAGTTCCTATAACTTTTATCAGTCTTTTCACACCAATAATTTATATTTTAAAACTTATTTAAAGCTGAGGTTGTGTCTGAGGCTAGTTATTTGCTTCTAGAAACAGATAAAGCTAAAAGCATGCTGATAATCTGCTTCTAATCTCTCTGTACCAACCTCCTTTGGCCCCATACAAATCTTCTGGTCAATGATAAATTTGGCAGCTCTGTTTTCAGTATTGGCTCAAACTCAGCTGATCTGAATGCTCTTTTTAAAACAAAAACAAAAACAGCTCCTCCTTTACAAAATACACGGTCACTATTCACTCCAGGCTGCAACTGGTTAGGCTGAAAAAGGGTTAAATCCCAGTTTTGCACGATCGCATTGAGTGCTCCCATTTTATTTGCCTCCTTGATTTTATGTCGGACACATGCCTGTGCTGAAACTACAATACAGTCAGTGTCTGGATCTCTGACAAAGATTAGGCTTTCATCCCTGTTATTTGTGTTCCTCCTCAGAGTTTTTGAATGATTTTTAGCAGAGAAAAATAACAGTCGTGGCTTGGGAGTGCTTCAGAATGACCCAGCACTTACCATCATGCAGCCTTTTGAGGGATATTTTGGGATCCAGGTTCTGGCTGTTGCTCCACGGGGATCTATGACTTTTCAGGCAGGTTTCCAGTGACTGGCATGGGAGATAGAATAATCTGTGATAATAATGAGTAAAATTCTACATTCACCCCAGAGACTGTGGCTCGATGCTTTCAGAGAAGCAGCAATCGAGTGGAAGAAACATTCATTTGATCACATCAGCCAGAGCGTGTAAGATTTCAGCTCAGCATGGTGACAGGACGGTGACACCATTCCACATCACCTGCAAAGCTCTGCCAGAGCAGTTGTCTTTATTCACCACGGAACTCGGGCTTTGTCTGGATCTGAATCCAGACTAGAGCAGTTACTTCTCCACTTTTTTTATTAAAAACTTTTTTGCAAGGAGCTCCTTCCAGAGCTCTCTTCAAGTCTTAGAGAGCCTGCAGAGAGATTTAGATCTCCTCCTGTGTTCCACCCCTGCAGCACTACTTGTCCTGAACAGCTTAAATAAGGGGAACCTTGAACTTCTTTTTCACGTATGATATGTTGGCCCTAGACATTGAATTTACAGTTTTTCCATCTCTGAGTATTCCTTTCTTTTCTTTAGTCTTTCGCCATCATCTTCTGCTAGACAACATTTTACATGTTTTTTTCTTATAAAAGCGTCTGTTAAAAGTCACCATTTGCCAATGGCTACCTGACATTACACACAGCACCACAAACAACCTACTTTTCCTCATATTAGCAGTTTGGCAAGGAAACGTGTCAGATGGTTGATAAGCAATCATTTTATAGGGGTGACAGAAGTAGCCTCAGAACTTATCGTTAGGTCTTTGGTTTACAATGTAAACTTAAAATTTTCCCAAAAGATTAAGGAATTCGCACACATAGTGAACGTGCCATTGTCATTTGCATAAAGATTTGAAGACAAATTAGTAACTGTCTGATCCAAAGTCCACTGAAGCCAGTAAAGGCCGTAAAGAATCAAAGACAATAAAGATACAAAAGAGTACTGACAGCCAAGATATTATTATCCTTTTTCTTTCATAAAACAGTTCAATCAACTCTTTCATTTATGCTCCACAGCATACAAATAAACATACCATTACACATTTTTCTGTCTTTGCAAAAACAGTTTAACAGAATAACATCAAATCGTCAGTATCAATCAATCCATTAATTTCAACTGAGCTATGTAAGGAATTAATTTTGTGCTCAAAGTCTTAGTAATCTGAGACTACAAAACAGTACCCTGTTACTAAATCACAGCTGCAGAGGGAGAGACTGGGCTTATGATGGGTAAAGTAAGAATTAGCAACTTTCAACTGTCCATGTATTATGAATTTACTTGGATTTAACGTACTTATACTGCCTCTACACAAGCCATAAAGTACTCTGACAGCAATTATATATGCAACTCAGACAAGATTATCAGGAAGCCACAAGCACATGAGAGCAAGTGGTATTTAACCAACAGGAGGTACAGTAGCTCCCCCCCCGCTCCTGCTTCCCCCATGTCTGATTCCAGTTTTTCTGTCCAGAAGTCTTGCTCAGCTGAAAAAAACAATTTTGGCCATTTGTCTAGGATAAGATTGTAAGTCTTATAGCCAAGTCAGAGCTACTGCTACAGCCCGTACGGGGACATCTACAAACCCCAGAGAAGTCTAGCCATACATTTGCAAATCACTGGTGCAGTACATGCACAGGGTAAAGTCACTGCATAAGTCACGCATGCTTACATCTCTCTAGGAAATCCCAGAGAGAGATATGGGAGTCCTGCCCTCAACCCTGTCCAAAACGGCTTGATTTTAGCTCTCCTCCAAAGCCTAACAAATAGATGGCCTTTGTCTGATGCCCTGGAGGGCAAATGCAAGCTAATAAAAACTTGAGTCCACACAGATAACATATAATTGTAACTGGTTTTTAGGTAATGGTCTTCCAGGCTATCTCATTATTCTCTTTGAACAGGCTTTGAATTACGCTTTTTCAATTTTAGATAAAAGCGAACCAGTGGTTTTGCAGCATTAGCAAACTAAGTTAGATTGAATAGTTAGAATTAATGGGTGCTTTGATTTCATCGTTTCTCTTTAACCTTGAAACCAGCAGTCAGGCAGCAAAATCATTTTTTTCCCTCCTCATGTTTTCTTTCTCCAGTCATCTTTCTCCAGTCTGCTCCCATAGCCACTTGCTTCTGGTTTGTCCCTGAATGACTAGTTATACCAGGCTTCGACCATGCTGCATTTCCTTGACTTCTAATTCATGGGTGCTCTCTAGAACATTAGACCCTGCATCATAGTATTTTCAGTATTTAAGTATGAGTATTTGTAATCAGGATGAAGTCAAAATATTTCTGTTGGTGGTGACACAACCAAACAGTTGTTCTGCCTGTACTTTCTTTGATCGTATTCTGAATCCGTTTTAGCGGCCATTGGTGAAACTGCTCTGTTGTTTCTGCATGAATCTGAACGAATCATAACAATCTCCATTTACCTGCTGAAGGCAGGAACACTCGCTTGCCAACTTCCTTTTGCTCCAGTGGCTTATATGAAGCAGAAGCAATCTCTGAGGAGCCCTCACACACATTCTCCCTTACCCTCGAGCAGATATGGCACCCCAAGCAAGCCTAAATCAGCCATGCCCAACCATGATGGACCAAGGGGCCTTTGGCAGTTCTGAAATGAACTTAGCTTCACGTAAAACTAACAAGTCTGCAAGTCCTTAGTTAATACAGCTATCCAAGACAGCTGTAGATCATGCACCCAGCCTCACCAAGCAGTTTGAAAACCACTGACCTACAACAGCAGGATAGCTAAGTTTCCACTGTAGAGGCCACAGATCTTCTGGTGGAGGGGGAGGACCATACATCACAGCTCCACCAGACCTACTGTGCAGTCATAATACAGACAACTTAAATAAGCACGCAGTCTGATGCCAACATTACTGAAAATAAAATGCGTGCAATAAATGCATAGGTGATATGTACAACAGTCTAGGTTATATGAGTATAGTATAGAGACTAGATGTGTCTTTTCACTCATTTATCGCATAGTTCACACATGCTTGTCCACCTCTCGGTCCTCTCTCTGCTTTGGACCAAAGAGGACACACAAACAATAACAGTGGTAGAAGTTGCCACAAGAGCAACGTATGGTCCCAATGCTATCTTTTGCAAGGGCCCCACAATCCCTCGGCTTCTTTGCGAACCTCACACATTCTTCAGAAGATGTAGGAGGAATCACAGTTCTCCAGGACAACTTATATCTGGTGTCAGGTGAATTGTCACATAGGAAAGTCCTTTCTGTGGCCAAAATCCTTGGCCAAGAGCATCCCGTCAGACAGCTGCACACCGGTGGTAGTCGTTGAACTACCTCAGCCTGGTACCCACCTCTAGGATGCTCTTCCAGGCCATCCTCGTGCCAAGCACTGGAAAGCAGCTGCAGGGACTTGTGGGGCTCATGCCTAACCTGCAGCTATGTCTGCAGGACTGCACAGGCACAGTCTTGAGGCTGGGCTGGTGGACCAACACATCGCTCATCTGTGTTACTAATCTGCTAGGAGGCCCACGGGGCTGCCTCCGGTGCGCTCAAACCAATGGTCTTGCAGAGAAAGACTCGGCACCCGCTCCAAGCTGCATTTGCCTGCCAGAGGAAGAGTGCCCGTCCGTTCGTGCTTGACCCATAGGCCTTCCTCTAGCCTAGCTGCTTTTGCTGAAAGATAGAAAACTGCTGTTGGACAGGCAAGGCAAATCCAGGGCTCACACAGCCCCAACCTGTCGTTCAGCAAGGGCAGGTGGGATGCAGAGCCAGCCCATGTTTAGATGATAAGCAGAAAAAGTACAAATGGTAGGAGGCACGTTTAAGGGAGTTCGAAGCCTACCCAAAGGCTCAGGTGTAGGAAAGGTGAAACCAGCATGGCTTTGTTCTTCTCACCAGCACAGTTTTTCCTCCCCACTGTTTATGAGTATTTACTAACTTCCATCACCTAGGGGAGAATCTGGGGCAATAGTCAGTGACCCCTGAAAGGGCTGAAATCTTGGGGCTGTTTATCAGATTTCAGCTTGGCTTCCCTTTACTCCTCTTTTTATTTTTCCTCCCCAATATTTCTTTGAAAAAGTGTTTTGGCAGGATTTACAATCCACAAAGCCCTACAGACTTGGAGAGAAAAAAATATCTCAGGTGCTACTTAAGAAATTCCTCATTTCTAAACCTCAGTGGATTAAAGTTTCTGCCCTAATGATCTGTGTGAGTGCTTTTGTGTAAAACTTTGAATAACTTTATTGATTACATTCTGTACAGTACAAGTCTCTGGATTCTGATTCTTATTTTCCTTTTCTAAAAAAGCTTCTATAAAGACATACAGTACCAGAATGGATTAGTGCATTAGCCCTTGCCTTTGCAGACTTACTTGCAATCCAGACAGGATTTGGATGAAGAGAGTCTTACCAGGCAGGATCATGCTTCTCAATGGAAAATATTTCCATGCTGAAAAATGGAAAACATAACATTTAGCACAATTCAGCCTATTTGATATCCTTTTCTGGGCTGAGGCACAGGGATGGCTACAGAAACAGCACCACCAGTCAGCACCGAGTTGCTTCGCCAGAGCTATCTCAGAACTGGGATGGTTTTCATAAAGAGCTTTCTCAGAAGAAGAGAAAAGAAAGCACTTTGGTAAAGCTGAATGGGACACTCCAGCTGGCATAACAGAAGTTACAGGTGAAAAATGAAGTTTATTGGCAGAATGCTTGGGTCTGGCTGAAACAGCAGCACAGTGCCCACAATTTTCTCTTTTCTCTGACAGTTTCTTCATAACTATTTTCTTCCTGATGTCTCCCAACACAAGGCTCTTTCACATAAGCAAATAGATGAGAATGGGAACACAAGTTTTAGTTTTAAAGTAACCTACAGGACCTTCACTCTGTTTTCAGAAAGGAAACAGGACTTCTGTCTAAAACCAGACTCCACCCTCCCTTTCTACCCTCCCTTGTCCTTTCCACCTGTTTAGATGTTTTCACAGTGGGATAACACATTCATTCCCTCCAGACCAGGGCTCAGCTGTTAGGAATGGAAAATAGAAACAAAGTTTGCAGAGTATTTTTAGCCCAGAGAAAATAAAGCAGTTGCAAATACCGTACACCCACCAGCTCCTCCAGCTTGTGGAGATCTGTGCCCAGAAAGGAAACTGCAAGACCAGGCTGAACCCATCGATTTGCTATCGATGCCAAGTACTCTGGAGTGACTCACCCAACCATCCCACCCTTCTTTTTGTGCCTGTTTAAAGGTGCCCTCCCCAGAAGTCACATCATCTGGTCCTTCCCATCTTTGTGGCACTGGTGCTTTCACTACCATATATGCACTTAGCTGGCCTCAGCCCATTACCCTCATCCTTTGTAGGAGATAATCTGTTGATGACTGGCTAATCAGCAGGTTGCAGATGGGTCTCCTGTTTCCCTCTGATCTCACAAATCTCGAGGGACTGGCCTTCTGAGAAGAGACAGTGCGTAAGGGGATACAACACTAAACAGATGACACATATTTTAGATCCACCTAATAGCTGCTCCTGGTTTCCAGACTCCCCAAATGCCATTTGTTTTTAACAAATGGCCACACAAGCTGTGGAGATGATATTTTAAAAATGTCTTTGAAAGGGCTGACTTGCCTCCAATGGCATTTGCAGCATGTGTGCCCCTGACAGTAGGCCTCTGTGCCGTCAAGCTGCCCCCACTGCAGGTAAAAATTGAGTATTCTGAAAAAGAAAATATAAACTGACAACAAAATGGGTTTAGAGAAAGCCTGTCCTGAATGGGAGAGGTGGTTTAAGAGCGAAAAAAAGGAGGATCTAGATCTCACTAGCATCTATGGTCAGGTCTGAGCATCCTTGGACTGTGAGCTGTAAGTAGAGTTTATGCTTAAGTTGTAGCAAAGCAGTGATTTCTTCGTTGCTGCATTGACTGTGCAGCATCTTGTATGCAAGAGCAACACAGGGTGCTGGCAAAACTGTCATAAAAAACTGCGGAAAGGAAGCTATAAATCCTGAAATATCCTTTATGCAAATTCTTCCCATTTTCCTTTTCTGTCCCAGGAAAATCTGAAGATTTTGTACAACTGTCTAGGACATCCCCCACTGCACATCTCAGACAGGCCCCCTGTAGAGCAGCAAAAGGCATCCTAGCTCAGCTTTGCAGCCTGTACACAGTGGTCGTATTTTTAATACGAAAAAAACCAGCACAGGCCCATTCTCCTGCGCTTATGCCAATAGGCTCAGCACAGTTCCCACCCGTCCTATTTTATTTTCCAACACAGCGAAGTGTTTCCATACCCACACGTTGTCTGGGAGGGCAGCAGTTGGCCCAAATAGAGCCAGCACCATGGCAGCAATTTAACATTATGGGTGACCCAGGTCCCAGGGCTTAGCCCTGTGTTACGAGTATGGGTGCAGCCACTGAGCCTGAGGTGTGCCAAGTGTGTTGGACCCATCGCACACACCAAAACATTGGAGCAGTGCATGCATACTAGGTCTCACAAGGACCATACTTATTATGAAGGCATCGCAAACAGCTCAGACGTATACTTCTGTCCAAGAAATCCTGGAAAGAAATATGGCAACTCCTTTGGGAACCATTGAACTCTCCTCCTCCATCTCCATTTACTTAGTCATCAGCAGCACGCTGTTATGGGTTCACTTAGTTGTAGGAGTATTCCCAACAGACCTCCTTAAAAAGCACTTTCTATTTAAGACTGAAAAGCAGCTGCTGATAATGCTGCCTTAAGCTGGCCATTTTGCTTCTGGCTTCTATAGGTTCCACATTTTTCCTATCCAGCCAGCACAATAAGCATTTTAGCTTCTATTGTCTGGGATTTCCAAAAATGCTCAGCACCGACCTGACTGATCTCACTGTAACCAACACTAAATGTGGGGTTTTTTCCTCTTCTTTTTATTCTTGAAAAGATGGAGCATCTGCAAATAAAGATCATCTGCAAAGTTAAGGCCAGCACGCAGTTATTCCAGTAGCTGACACACTGCTACATGAATGCTGACTATTTACAGCAAATGTAATCCAAGTTTATCTTCTACAAAATCTTTAGCACGTTATTTCTGGAAGTTCAAGTTATAACTGCTATGATTTGCGAGTAAGTAATTCAAGGAAACAGTTCTATTAATCCGTCCAGTTTGGGAGGTTGGAGGAAAAATATATTTCTGAAGCTTTCAGTCCTTCTGCAGGGAAGTGAGTAATATATGCCTGGAATTATCTATTAGCAAGTGTTTTACCCTCCCCACGTCTGGCAATATTGCTAATATATAGCACAAATAGACAAGGCACCCCCACCAAGCTGACCGGATTTATTCAGCCTGGATGCAGGATGTCAGTAAAGAGCCATCTGGACAACACTGTTTCACAACTACTAGCCTCTCCTTAGAAATTACCAGAGGAAAAAAGAAATCACAATAAAATGAAAATGTTAACAACATGAGCCAGATTTTTAAATGGCAGAATCTCTGTTTATCAAAAGATTTCTTTTAATTTTAAGCAATGGCAGTCTAAAACACTGGCTTTCAGTCCTTTTCCAATTCTGTGAACCCAGGGGGGCAGTATCCACTGAAGACTATGCTACAGCAAATTCAAGCACACAAGCCTAAAACAAGAAATCCTGGTTTTCTCTTTTTAAGCTCCAGGGAGCCCAATAAGAAATCCACAGACCTCAAGTGAGTCTACCAACCAGAGTAGAAAATAACTGGTGTGAAGTAACATTAGCAAAAAATCTGCCCACAGGTCATGAGAGAGGAAAGCACAAGTTTCTTCAAGAGTGGCTTTTTTCCCAGATGGTCTCTCTGAGGAGTCTTGCAAAACCTTTGGTACAGTTTCCTGTTACTTGCAGGATGGAAGGTAAAAAACCGGGTATTTTAGTCAAGGCACACATAGCCAAAGCCCTCTATTCAAAGTCTACTTCCACTGAAATTATAGTGACCCTGAGAGAACCAGACTTCAGCAGGCACCAAGTGCTTCTGAGAAGTCCAGTCTTCATGCCAGGAAAACTGGAGAAGCAGTAAATTTTGTAACTTATGACACGAGCACTCTGGATGCTCACCGGAGCTCAGACGTTAGCATTTTTGTTACACAACACGAGGAGGATACACTTCATAGATGAACACGAACAATCTCCATACATCTATTCAGCAAGATGTGCACTTAAATACTTACTTACAGCTGCTAAAAATCTCATTTTCCAAGAGCTCCCAAAAAAAGTTTAAGGGCTACTCAGCCGTGACTTGGATGTCAAAAATGGTATTTGGAGGAATCTCAGTTGTTCTCTGACGGAGAACAGATTTTTATTGACTTACCCTAGATAAACGGTTGAATCAGATGACTGCAATTGGATTTCTGCTTTCTTGGAAGCCGGGCATTTGCCTTGGCTTGCAGTAACAGCTTCTGGGTACCTGGTCCCACATGTAAGCAGGTAAATAATTGACAGATGGTTTTCTTTATGCAGCTAAGTAATAACTTTCAACATTATGTCAAGAGAGATTAGGAAGCAGGGGAAAAATGCATTGAAGAAAGTTTGGGCTTAAGCTGCCGCACTGTTGTTACCCAGCATCCCTGCCACGCCGACTGCAGCAGGCGGATTCCACGGGTGCCTAAAGGTGCTTGTTATAGAGGGTGTTTACAGGTGTGCCATTATCAAGTACTGATATAAAATACTACCGCAGAAAATCGTGTTTAATAAGCTCCAGCTGCCTGTTAAATTAAAACAAAATTCCTGCAGCAAAGAGTCAATTTGAAAAACAAGCAGTAGTAGGACTGAAACAAAAGAGCTGAGCATGAAAAGAGCCTTGACTGAATCAAGCTGCAGTTTGGAAAGTATATCAAATGGATGTTTTCCTAGTTTTGCTTTTATGCAGATACTTGCTCCTGCCAGCACAAGTAGCTGCTGAGACCACAGCCTATCTTCTTTTGCCTTTGTATTCCTACATGTGCCCCTAGACTTTGTTTCTGCGAGATCGTAGGCTGTATCGCAGGCTGGCTTATAAAACTCAGTAGTTTGCAGAGGTGTAATAATTTGTTTTATTTCAAAACAGAACTTAAAACAGAAATACAAACACAAACAGCGAGGCCTGGCAGCCTCTTTCCCCTCCCACTCTGAAGAGCTGGTTGTCCTGCTTCCCTTCCCAATTTTCTGTTGGCTCAGCGCCTCCCCAGCTGGCAAAAACTGGGGCAATTAACCCGTTCTTCCTAAGGCCAAATGCTAACAAGACCTCGCTGGCTTTCCTCGACAGAACAAAAGAGCATCGATCAGCAGAGCTGCAGGGCTGTGCACTGCCCCATCACCCTGTGGCAGGCACCCATGCCTTTCTCCTCTGCTTGCACAGCACCTACCCCAGCAGCCCCCGCTCCCTGCTAGCTCTCCTTCAATAAAATAATATAGCAAAATAAATATAGCCTACACGACCTGAACGGCTCTTAACTTTCACCTCATGGAAGGGAAATCTGGGTTGAGAACCTACAGGCTGATTTTCTCACTGATTTAAGAAAGACCCAAAGGGACTATCAGTTGCAGAAGAGGGCAGTGAACTGGTTTGGGTACCAGAAGCAGTACAGCTCTGTACTGGATAATTCACTGTTGTTGTTTCCTGCCTGAAGGAAACGGAACCTGCCTTCTCTCTCATTTTCTTTTCCGGAGGCCTGACACATCTGGGGCTACCATAAGCCAAGACTTCACTTGTTGGGATTCCAGTAAGTGCTGCCCATAGATAGTGAGCTGTCTCAAAATGCTTTCCCAGGGCAGGATAGGATTTTTGGCCATGCACCTTCATTTCCATTATTTTCCATGGTTGCATAAAAAGATTTTAGACTAGAGGTGTGTTTAGTTTAGAGGGTCAGTGCTGTTCAGAAAGGATGCTGGGGACCCTTCCACATCTGAGACAAAGGCTTTTTGTTATTTCCACAGACTCCATCAGAGTAACAGACTTTGCATCTTCCATCAAAGCTGACTAATGATGTTTTATTATGGCTGTACACCAGCAATGATGACTGAATGCAATTTCCATTGTATCATCTATGAACACAGCTTTTTAGCTGTTCATAACTCTCTCAGTCAAATTTTACTGGATTGAAAGTGCCCATTTTGTTCATTTTCCAGTATCAGGAAAACTGGCGTAGCTAGCTTGTGCTTCAAAAAACAAACAAGCAAATGCATAATTGTGCCGTTGATGCCAACACAAACACTGCATGTTTATTGTAATGGTTGGACATACTGGCAATAGATTTTGAGTATACTAGTGACATGTAAAAAGCAGATTAAGTATGCAGAAAACTGGTTGAGTAGCTTTGAAGTTGTGACAATAACCATTTTAATACACAGTAAAAATTTCCATTACATTTTCTGGCTTGGTCTAAATTCAGGAGGCTGGATGCTGCACACTTGGTAGAACTTGCTAATCATTTTTTTCTGTTTTATCTGAAGTACTTTTCACTTTGGTGGCAATTGTGAAGCAAAATAGAAACAAAGAACAGCACACTAAACACATTTAAGGTAGTCAGGAACAGTGTGCTCTTGGAGGCAACACTATCCTGAGACATGAGCAGAGCTGCCTTTTTTGTTTCCATGTTTGTCTTCACCGAGGCTTAATAATACTTTCTAAAAATCTCGTAGGACTTCATAAGCTTGTTAAGTCTGCCACGTCTCAAAGTGACCTTCTCATCATCAAATCCAACCTGATGGGAATTTTAGGTATTTGCTGAGTCTGTGTAATGTGTTCCAGCTAATCATCTTTCAGGAGATTTCACTAAAAATTTCCTGCGCCGTTCGGTAGTTTTACATCTTCTCCCTCGTTGTTCCCCTGGCAGCAGGAACGCAGCTGGAACCAGCAGCAGTGGTGAGGCTCTGCTGTCGGGATTAAAAAGACCCTTTACAGACTGCATAGAGTGAAGGGGGGAATGGACTACAGTTGTCAACATATTTGTTTTTTCTGTTTACTTTCACAGTTTGCAAACTGATAGAGCTGAGGGCTTCCAGAAACTTGTCCTAAACTGAGTCCCTCCAAGTTATTGCTTAGTCCTGAGTCCTGCCCTATATTTTCTTTTAGTAGTTGGGCATTCCCTTCCAGCCAAGATGGTAAAAAAGAGGTAGACCTTCAAGCTACCTTTCCCTTTTTAGTGGGTAGGAGAGAAAGAGTGCAACTCCCCAGCAGCAGCAGCACATGATCTCCCAAATCCTCCGGTCCCCATGAGGGTACAGCTGGTGAGGTTGACAGAAGCAGAAGCAATACCACCCAAACTCGTGGATCCGTGGACCTCATGCTCCCTTGCTGGGTTTGATAGCAGAATGGCTTAAAAGCCCCCACATGCCACCTCCCCAGACAGCTTGGCCAAAGGGCAGGTCAGACTGAGATAGTTCATTCCCTTCTCCTTGATCTTTCCCTTTTCCTTGATCTTCAAGGCTTCACAGGAAGCCTTTGAAGCAGTGCATATAAGGGCAAGAGCTGCTGCCTTAGGTTTAGATCCTCACAAATTACATCCATCTTTTACCCAGCTCAAGATGTTCTGTTGAACAATAGATGCAGATACCAAAGCCTCATTAAGGTCCTTTTCTCCAAGCACCAAGTTGGAGTATATCCAGGTTTACAAAGGCTGGACATCATTTAGCCAATCTGCATCCTCTAGAGCATCTCAGAGGCAGACATTTAGCCTGTTACCCTTAATATTCCTTGAAGATTTCAGACATATGGCTCCTGACCATTTTTCAAATGTGCTTCAGATTCAATCTGCAGGAAAAAATCCAAATTATTCCTTTCTCCAGGAAAATATGTTACAATACTAGTTGCCCTCCCAGAGCTGTTTCATATTTCTTTGAACTTTTTTGTTAAAAGTAGGAGAAATAGGCTGTAAAGGAACAGGGCTACATTTGATTTCCATTCATCTGAAAGGGTATATTTCAAATGTTGCATAGCATTTTCTAACATAATTAATAGAACAAACTAATACTTCTTTTTGCATTCATCTTAAGAATTTATTACATGTACCAAGTGATAATTTGAACACAGATTAGGCCATCAGCATCAGAAAAGACATTCAAAAGTCTGTGTGAGAGATTTTGAAGGACAATTATGATTTATAATCTGTGATTTATAAATTGTGATTTGGAATCTGCAATTTATAAACTGTGATTTATAATCTGCAACTATTCTTTTATTGTGTATTTTGGTTTGCTCTGGTATCTTCATCTTGTTCAGTTTGAATTTAATACATGTCATGAAGCCATTTGTTTATTTGCAAAATTTGCTGAAAATCTCTAAGTTAAGTGGAAACAGCATTATGGTACTTTTGGAGAATTATGACATTAGATCTTCAGAGCTCGTGTAATAGATGTACTAAATGAACTTAAAAGAGGACTTGCAAAGATATTTCCTGATTGCTCATTTTTTATGAGAGCTGCTCGTATTAGGGGTCTTACAATATTTGTTTTATTATCTCCAGTTTCTTGTAACCACTTTCAGCTGGGATTCCATTTGAGACTTTGATCATTCTTGGCGCTTGTATGGTAGAATGAAAAGGAAATATGGCCCCTAAGAAAGAAAATGCTTCAATAAAAGAAATTTCGTTCTGTAGGTGGAGGTGTTTGGGCAGACCGTAGAAAGTCAGATCTTTCAATTAAGTTTGTATTTGGACAAAATGTTACTGCCTGAAAGTCATTCCCACTTGATGAGAGACTTGTGAGCAATAGGTTAACGCATCAAGTCTAGCTACTAAAAGACAAACAGCTTCAAGGCTTTAACGTGTTTCCACTGTTAATGCCTGTGTTGGTTTCAGCAGACAGAAGGTAACTCTCCTGTGTGTGCAATAGTGGCTTCAATAATTTTGAACAGTGTCAGTGTCGTCTAAGAGAGTGATGGCCATCTTCTGTTTTGCAATGGGGACTGCAGGAGATGGGACAGTTAACACCAGTCTGCACAAATATAAGATAGTCGGTAAATATTGGGGGGAACATTACTCAGAGAAGAGCTCCTCAGGTTCAAATGGGCTAGACATGGGGACATTTACTGTGTTATTGGGTCTGCCATGCTGTTCACCAAGGCTCCCATCCTGCAAGCACACTGACCTCAGAGGACATGACATTATTTAGGGTGCTGTGTATAAGGCAAGACAGCATCCTTCTGTTTTGTCACAGATTTAGATCAGCATTAGCTGACTATGAATCCCCACCTTCAGGTCCAGGGGGCTTGCTGAGTCTTTACAAGATGCTTCAGATCCCAGCGCTAGCAGTCTGGCAGCTCTCACCAGCCCAAACTCACTTCCAAATCATATGTTTGGGCACTGCATTAGATATTTGGCTTTCAGTAAGCAACAGCACGAGCAGAGCTCTCTCTGTGCCGAGTTTCAATTTTGCACTGTTTCCATGTAGCCCTTGAAATTGAACTTGCAGCAGCCCACCAGCCGAGTGGTGAGACTGAATTTTATCCTGTCCCTGATCTCCTGACTGCCCACTCATTTTTTCAGTCAACCAAAAGTCTGTCCTTGGGACATTGTGGGTATAGAAGAGAATCCTTAAAAGATTTATAGCATAGAGAGAGGATCACTGCAGCAGAGCTCATCTATCCCTTCGTCTGACCTGCACTAACTGGGGTAAGGTGGGAAGGGGGAGGCAGATGCTGAGCGACCACAGTGTGTCCCTGTGCTTGCTCGCAGGAGAAGCATCTCCTCGCAGGCCAGCCCCAGCCTCGTCCACCACCAGAGGAACACAGGAGGCAATCCAGCCCCTTCATAGCCATTACGCACACGCTAAATAAAACAGCAACTTGTGACATGAAACTTGCCTCCCTAACTGATTTAGTTTGTACGTATTAACACAGCGCTGGCCAGAGTGCAACCTCTGCCAAGCCTTCGCCCTCCCCTTCCACCATTCAGCCTCTGGCAAAACTAATGTTAGTGCTGTTGTAAGTAGGATATCTTAATGCAACACACACATACACAGGATCCCTTTAGATTCTGGCTTATATCTTCAGTGAGAACCTTGGCAGCTGTAAAAATATATTTTAGTCTGGTCACTAAGCTCAAGATTTTTTTTCTTCTAATTTCATACACAGTTATTAAAAGAGCTGGGACTTTTGGCAGTGACGTTGCGCAGTTCTGTCAGCTAATCCCTCCCCCCATACACAAGTTAAAAAATGATGAATTAAAATCCATCCTGGCTTGTATGAATAATATATTTAAACAATTTGAAAATGGACATGCTTTTCATTGGTGTCTGCTTTACAGTGTGATGCTTCATCAGAATGAAAGTGGAATGTTAACAAGGCTAGGATGTTAATTACTTACATCTGAGCCCCCTAAGCTCAGTAACTAGCTACAAGCATGAGCATCTGGAAGTGACAAACAGATTTTTACAAGGCATTACACTGAATTTATCCAGTATTAGTGGCTGGATATATCAGCGTGTCTACATCAGCTCTTTAATTTCGCTTGAACACAGCGCTCTTCATTTACTGCCTTGCACTCCGGGGCGAGCATTGCTGGGCACTGTTGGACAGCTGGTACCATTTGATCCTGGGGCGATTTCATCATTAGCACTGGGAGTCCCATCCTGTGATTGCCTTTTCACTGATAAGTACATAAACCACTTCTTAGGGCTGGGTTAGGGAAGGGTAGCAAGCACTTCCAACTCTGCTGGTTTGCAAGTTTTAAGGGAACGCACGAATATAAAATGTTTTCTGGCATCTGAGCGCCTATCTGGTTTGCTGCTGCCAGTGCTAGTGCTGTTCTTTCCAAGAGCAATAGTATGAACCCTTGTCTGAGAGGCAGGACCGGCGCGGAGGTTTGGGAGATGCCATGTGCTTTAGGTGTGTGAGAACATGGTTGGAGTGAGCAATGAGACGCTCGTGCTTGGGGAGATAAGGGTGTGCATTTAGAGCTCTAGATTGCAGGTGGTTGTGCATAAGGAAGGTTACATGGGCTAACTGGAAGCTGGGGTATGGAAAGCCTGCAGCATCGCATGGGGTTGTTGTGACCCGAGTGCAGGACCTGACGCTGAGCCTTGCTGAACCTCATACACTTGGCCTCGGCCCATCGACCCAGCCTGTCCAGATCCCTGGGTAGAGCCTTCCTACCCTCAAGCAGATCAACCCTCCTGCCCAACTTGGTGTCATCTGCAAACTTACTGAGGGTGCACTCGATCCCCTTGTCCAGATCGTTGATAAAGACATTAAACAGAACTGGCCCCAGTCCTGAGCCCTGGGGAACACCACTTGTGACCGGCCGCCAACTGGATTTAACTCCACTCACCACAACCCTTGGGCCCGGCCATCCAGCCAGCTTTTTACCCAGCAAAGCCTGTCCAAGCCATGAGCAGCCAGTTTCTCCGGGAGAATGCTGTGGGAAACGGTGTCAAAGGCTTTACTGAAGTCCAGGTAAACAACGTCCACAGCCTTTCCCTCATCCACTAAGGGCATCACCTGGTCATAGAAGGAGATGGGGTTGGTCAAGCAGGACCTGCCTTTCGTAAACCCATGCTGACTGGGCCTGATCGCCCGGTTGTCCTGTTCGTGCCGTGTGACGGCACGCAAGATGATCTGCTCCATGACCTTCCCCAGCACCGAGGTCAGACTGGCAGGCCTGTAGTTCCCCGGATCCTCCTTCCAGCCCTTCCTGTAGACGGGCGTCACATTTGCTAACCCCCAGTCAACTGGGACCTCCCCGGTTAGCCAGGACTGCTGATAAATGTCTGCCTGACAGGCCTGTCCCAGGGAAGGCAGGGTGCGGTTCCAGCAGTCCCTCTCTCTCTCAGACTCCTTCCTTGATACACGTTGTAGGCATATCTAGAACTATAAAAGGCTTTAGGCACCCAAAATAAGAGTTTAGCACCTCGCACTCAAAACTTAGACCCAGCACCCGCAGCTTTGTACACAGAAACGTACAAATATACTTATATCTGTGCTCCAGGGTGTTCCCAGCATTGCCTCCATCTTGACAGGACTGTGCTGCTCAGTGCCTGCCTCATAGTTAAGCCCTATCATGACCACAGATGTGGCATTTTTCTACATACTTCACACAAACGACTCGATTCATTCAGCAATCTCTGAGCAAGCCCATTGAATGATGCTCTGTATGAAATGCTGTGGTCGGTGTGGCTTTCCTTCAGAGCCCAGAGGGTGACAGTGGTAGCATGACTCCTGCTTTAACAATGACTACGTTCCTCCCGGTGCTGGGGATCTGACTTCAGCTCCTGGGGGGATCAGGCATATATTTCTCCTCTCCAAGTGTCGCACTCACTGGGCTATCCTGAGAGGGTAAAGTAATTCCTGGCCTTTCTGCCCAGCCTACTCCACATGACTTCCAGCAATGAATGATGCATTTAACTGGAGTCAATGGGGGCACAATTTCTTTCCCAGCTGTGAGAGCAGTTGCCACTAGAGATGTGAGTTTACATCCCTCGGACGAAGGAGAAAACTGACCCCTTCTCGGTGGCTGCCTTAGCCACTGGGTGCTTGCACAATCAGGAGCTCCTGTGCAGCCATTTCTGACTAAAAAAGTGGCCCTAATGAGGTCTTTCAGAAGAAAAGGGATTGCCACCTGATTTCAGAGGAGTTCCAGGTTCTTAAATAAGTAAAGAACAACAACAAAAAAGACTAATGCTTAACTTTTTAAATCTGATTCATATTAGGTGTGCAACATAGCCATATTAAGCTGCATAACTCAAAGTTTCTCTTTCCTGACTTCTTGTGGTTTGAACTAAAAGATAGCAGAGGGATGGCTGAGCTTTTAAGGAAGCTTTCCTTTTTAACTCTATGTATTAAAGAAAAGAACATTTATATGTCGATGTAGCATTACAGACATGAGCACTCGAAAGTTATGCATTGTTTCTGTGCAATTCAATCTGTTGTGTCATAGCAGAAACCTTTTCTTCCTCCTCTTGCCTCCCTTATTGACATTAGTTGTCAAATTTAATTTGGTGGCACTCTTAAAAAACCTACAGTACAGACAAGTATGAGAACTTGTATGTACCAGCAGAAGTAACTGAATCAAGGGTTACAAATATTGTCACTGTTTTCATTAATTTGCATTGGGTACTTATGAGTAATCTGAAGAAACAGCATTGAAGTGAACAAGGTTGCTTGATATGCTGGCATGTGAATGCATGGGAATGTTGGGACGTTGGCTACAGAAAGGATGGCTATTCTGCAGCTTGGGACAGCCAGTCTACTAGACAGCTGGAGGCTGTAGGTCCGCATTTAGTTCTGTTTGTTGTTCTTCAGAAAAGACAAACATCTCTTCCACTAGTATTTTTCCCTTTTAATATCCAGCCTTTTGGTACGACAGAAAAGAAAGTACTATTCAGAACAGTATCTTTGCAAACAAGAGATAAAGCAAATGCCAAGCCAAGATGCTTTAGTGGTGCCGACATCTTCAGATCAGAAAGGGAGGACGAGGCCAGAGGCAAGAAAATCCGTCTCATCTTTCCACCGCATGACATTCAGAGAAGTAAATGAATCTGGGCATTTTAATGTCATCAGGTTTTTAGGTTTTGAGCATTTGTTGCAGGATGTGCTCTCAGGGAATGAAGAAAACTGAACAATGGCCCCCCAAGATGAAGCTATCTCTAGACTCACACAAATAAGTGTTCTAGTAAATCAAAATGTCCTTGTGTTTAGAAATGGACTTGTAGGGAACATAGCAGTTGCAGTCATTATTGCAAACAACATTTAATCATTTAAAAGCAAGAAGTGGGGTTTTGATGAAATTCATTGGTTCTCAGCTGGCTTACCTGAAATGAAATTGATCCCAAGTAAACTGTCTAAAGTACAGACTCTGAAGAATAGTGCTGGATTGCTCATTCTGATGAGGACTTTGGCATTACAATGACTTCTTAATATTCAGCATTTAAGGACCCTCTGGAATTTGTAAATGAACATACATTGCCCTCCAAAAATTTCAAACCTTTGCTTACCTTGGACTAGATACAAAAATCATATCGACAGTGTTTCCCACTAGTGTGTGTGCACACACGTGCACTAGAAAATTCTTCTCATTTTGTGGCTGGAGGGTGAAAGTCACTTGAACTTTCTTTTAATTGAAAATGAATCTTGAAGTTATGAATATGGGTAAATTTATCAGTCAGTCCTGTTCCAAGTGAAGTCTGAGGGATGCCTGCTTCTCTGTTCCCTGGAGCTGGATAAGCCCCTCAGCTGTTTGTACTCCATAGCTTGCCTATGGACCTCCTCATGTGGGTACCAAAGGGCCCTTGCCTCCAGCAGCAGAGAGTTTAATCTTGGTTTACCAGATTTAATCTTGGCACTGTGGGATGGCACGGTACAAGAAATGAGATCAGTCATATACTAGAACAGATTCTGTGCTTTGCTTTGTGGTCTGTCTACAGATAGCTGGCTTTCTGACATTGCTCATAGTTTAGCCTGACCTGAGAAGACAGGTAGCCGTGGTAGTGACCTCTTTTGCATGGGCTAGAGGATGGCACATCCACTTTGATTTTTGTAATTACTTACTTTATTTGATATTAAAGCAAAACATATACATGCCTATGCACCATACCAGGAAACAAGCATGCAGCATTCATTTGCATGAGGCAGTGGGTTAAAAATACAAAGAAGCTGCATCAGAATAAAAATGAAAAACTCACCTAGCAATCCTCTGAACACCAAGATTCTGCTGCAGAGCAGCCAGGCAGGTAAGGTGTAGGGTTCAGGGGATCTGCTTGGGGGCTCCCATCTCTTGTATGCTTTGAGGGATTGGAGGGGAGAAGGTGCAGCAGGTGGACTATATAGGTGAGTTTTGTAATGAAACTCTAAGACTTTAGATTAGCCTCCACATGGAATTTATTCTTTATAAATGCCATAAGCAATTCCCATCTATCATCACAGAAGATGCTGACATCAGAGCTGCAGGTTCTGGAGATGTCACCTGGGAGCGCTGGACTCCACAGCCAGTTCCCTTACTCAAAATGGGCCTGGGACTTGTGGTAAGCAGTGACAGTGACAGTGGCACTTGGTGGTGGCTTTATCAATAGATGGTTCCACTGGCTTAAATCCTTAGGCTGCAGGCAAAGGTAGCAAGGCAGCACTTTTAACGTGTACCATCTTTGCTCTAGTGAGGTTCTAGGCTCTCCTAGAGGAGACATGCTTAATTAGGTACTTTGTGCAAATGAGCAGAAGGCACACTAAGGAAAGCACAGGAATAAAGAAAAGCAGCAGCTATACACCATTGACCTGTAGTGGCTGCGACAAAACCTGCAGCGGTTCACATCACTGTCTGAAGGATGGATTTTGTGGCAAAGAGAAAGCTACACTCTGTCTCATAGATCAACATAAACCTGTAACTCTTCCTGCCACCTTTCTGGAGAGGCACAGCCAACTGCTCAAGCCCAACATGCTATGCCAAATGCCAGTCAATGGAAAGGTCAAGTGATACTGTTGAACAACTACAAGGAGCCCATTGTCCCCTTGGCCACTTCGCCTTCAGCAACTGAGCAGGCTCTTAAATGTCTAGGAGTCATTAGTGGAGTTAACCCAGGCGGGACAGCTTTGCAGCAGGTGGTGCCACCTGTGGTTGCCTAATCCTACCGCAAGCAGCCAGCCACCACCCGGTTGTAGAAGCGGTCAGGCACTGCGTGCCGGCGAGTCAGAGCCACAAATGAAACGAGTTGGAGCCCTGGCTCAAAGCAGAGAGTTTACGCGCTGGAGTTGTGCCTCTCTGACAGTTGTGTTGATGTCAGGGTAAAACAGATGCGAAGATCCCATCCTGTTAGTTCTTCTTTTTGGAGGAAATACAGTTGAGATGCTTGCTGGCAGGCTGGTTAGCTAGCAAGTAGGTGAAGTTTGTTTGTATAGATGTGATACACACAGTTGTGTGCGCTCCCTACCGAGTCATCTGCAGTGAGGACTCCATGCCAGCTTCCATACATAGCCTGAGCTTGGAAGGAGGCTTCCTTTGAGAAAGTTCACACTGCAAACTGTCTAGCAAACAGTGGCACCGGACACAAGTGATTTCAAGAGGAAGCACTTTTTAGCAGCGTTATCTGTGTGTGTATCCAGTTCAAACTAACTCTAATCACTTCCTGCATTGTGACCCGACCACTGAAAAATATTTAGTACAGCCCAATTGCCAAATGGCTTGGGCAGCAATACACTCTTTTGGTGAATCGTATGATAAGGAATCAATGGAAAAGGTGTTCTTATTTAGCAGCTGGTAAGAACCAGTAGGAGTCTGGACATCAGCATCTCAAATAACGAGGCTCTTAAATGGTGCTACAGATTCTCCTGGTAGTGGTAGGTGCATCGATTCATTAAGGCCAAAATAAGAAAAGGTGTAGTTCTAAATAACTAACAATAATTTTATATAGACATCTGAAGAGCACAGTAAAAAAGGAATTCTCTGGAGGAATTGAACATAGGGGTCCCCATACTGGATATTAGCATTTGTCCCTCTCATTCAACAGTATCCAGCGCAGGGAGGTCTCTGTACAACTTCTGAAGGCTCAACAAAAGGTAACTGAGAAAAGCAAGCTATTCTCATGACTTCACTGTGCAGGAGTCTCCACTTCCACTGGGAAAAATTTAGATAAGCTTGAAAACCACTACGCTCATCCAGGAGAAAACAGAAGACTTTAGATGGGTGAGAAAGAGCTTTTCCATCCTGCCAAGTTTTTTCAAGCTTCCACAAATTTCCCTCATTCATGTTGAGTTGAAACTGAGACCTTTTGAAATGTTGCATGTCAAAAAAGAAAGCCAGACCCCAGAATAATCAACAGGTCTGAAATTAAGGCTGTCAGCTGGGATGTGGGAGGCCCAATTCAGCTCCCCAGGTTCCCACCCCACTTGGGAGTCAAGGTTCCCCAGTAGTTCTTGGCTGGCAACCTAGGGGGGAGCTTGGTTTTTCAAAGCAATGAATGCTCCCTCAGAGCTGGCCTCTAGGTTCCCAGCTCCCCTGCAAACTGCCAAAAAGCTTGGGATTTCAGGGCATCTGGCTCTGCCAATGGAGCTGCAAGGAGATGGTAGCCTTTGCACCCAATTGTCTTTAAGAAATGTGGTTATAAATGAAGTGGGCTCTTAGACCTGAATCCATCTGATTCCTGGAGTAGAAAAGGGCATACTGTATCGAAAAGTCAGCAAAATGTTCTGATCACTTGGAAATAATTTCTGTCTTTAAGACATAGCAGGTTTGAAAGGATGGGTTATTCGGTGGCTTTATTGCTTGCCTTTCACCTCATTGTAGAAAATATTGGTGGGGCCCAAGTGAGTACAGGGGAATTAGTAGAGCTAAATTTATGTGACAGTGAGAAAAGAAAAGAAAAAAAGCATGCAGCTCATTTGTTTAATGGGATTTCAGCGAGCACCTAAATCAGATGTGTGCATTTTACTCTGTACTAGGACATGCACCTGCAAGAAACGTTCTCAGGGATGCAGATGTCACAGATGGGGTATGGTATATTGTTTCCCAATGGTTTGGCACATCTTCACATTCAAGGCCACCGCCTATGCCTTTTAATTTCATTGTGAATGAAAGCGCAGGCATTCACCAGGGCCACGTAGGCTCAGGAGGAGGATAGAGGAAATCCTTTGATATTCAAAGTATTCAAGAATAAATAAAATAGATTTTGCTAAATTAATGATGACTTATGAATAGAAATGATAAGAGTTTGCTTCTCTGGAGGCCTGTGGTAGTAGTAAAACCGGTATCACAAAAGAATAAAAATTAAGAAGGGCCAACTTGCTCCTCCAAGATGTTATAAGGTTAAAAGGGGCCATTAACATGGACTGCAAGCACGGACCATGCTGCCAAGCATTGTCATAATGAAACCAGCAAATACACTAATCAAGGTGAGTATTTGCTTAACAAATAATCATGCAAAGTGGGTTGCTTTATTCAGGATTTTGTTCCTTGCTAATTCTCCCCGCACTGCCCTGCCTGCCCTCTGAGCACCACAAGCCAATTCAGGCTTAGCATGAGCAGAGATGACTCTGTTGGCTTGGGTCGGTTGTCCTGCCATTAGCCCTCGCTTGAGCCTGGGAGGCCAGGGCAGGCCATCCACCAGTGTGAGCCATGGCAGTGCCACAGGATGGGAAATCTCCGGACAGCTCTGGCATTGCCGCTTTCAATTTTCCTCCCTCTGACTTGACGAGGTGTGGAAGCTGAAGCCTCAGCTACTCCAGAGCCTCATGATTTTAAGACATTGGCTTTTAGACATGCAGTCCACCCTTCCCAGACCGTGACCAGCATCCCCCAGCATAGGTTGGCTAGTTGCCGCTCCCTCTCCTTGGCCGGGCAGAAGTCCTGGGGAGCTGGGCACCCATCAGTGAGTTCAAGGGAAGTTCATCCCATTCAAGCCTTCCCCTATTCCACGTCCTGTTAGCGAGTCCGGACTTCATTTAGTCCTAATCCATCCCAGCCGCACACATGGCTAGGAGGGCTTTTAGATTTCAACGTCTGGGTTTCAACGTTGCCGCATGACTTTCCCATTAAGGAGTCGGGAAGAAAGTCCAGCTTGTCTGCTGGGAGGGCTCAGCCCTTTGCTGGCCGCTCCCTGGCAGAGCAGGGCATGCCGTGGCTTGCCTTCTTTGGAAACCCCAGCCATCCTCAGGCGCAACGGGGTGAAATAAGGACAGTTTGCTTTATCTTTAAATTTCCTTGTTTTCTTGGGCACCAGCCAGACCCTTTGTTTTTTGAATATAGTTGTTTGTGGTTTAATTTCCTTTGGGTTTATTTTTTTTTAGTATTATTATACCAGCAAAAACTCAGCTTCTCACTGGGATTGTATAAGAGGGACAAGATGGAGTGCAAAAGCTCGATGAAACTAAATGGTTTTCCCATGAAATCTTGCAAGGTTGCGCAGTAGATCTCACACAGCAACGGGGAAATTACTGTGTGCCACCACTACAGGACAACCTGTCCTTTCTGGCACTGGTGGTCTAACTTGTACAAGCAAGAGCCAGAGGAAACAGGCTGCCACAGGGTCTGCATCTCCCTTGTTTCTGCCAGACTCTGTTGAGGTCCCAGAACAGGGCATCATCCAGAGGACTGCCTGAGCTGCAGCCCTCGGACATGTCTAGGTGTGCTAATGCTTGCTTCTGATATTCTGTTAAGTCATTGATGGTGAGATCTTTTCTTGGAAAAGACCTTGCCAACAGAGCATAGAAATAAATCATGGGAACATCCGAGAAGCAGCTCAGGCTGCATTTTCCAAGGCGGCAGCAGAGGAAGCCTCGGCCACCTTGTCCTACCCTTGCACCATCTTCTGCACTGTGCCAGCACAGCTGTTCATGGGACTTGCGATGAACCAGGTCGGGGAACTGATCCTGCCGAAAAATAACCATTTTTGTTTTCTGAATTCTCTTTCACTTGCATCAGTTTCCTCTACCAGTTTCCTGTGTTGCCACACAGCTACTCGGGCCCACAGTGTGGCAAGCAGAAATAAGTGCCCACAGGTGCAGGAGTGGGGGCAAAATGCTGCTGAAATTGGTTTATGAAGTTTGCATGCTGAATGTTAGCTTCAGCCTTGGAAAGGATCTGATTTTAAACTGTACCCAGTGGCACACCTAATTAGCAGGCAAAGTCATTATCAATTACACAGAAAATCATAACAATGTATCAAAAATGCACAGCAGTGGCATAACTGTACAAGGGAGTTGTGTCCTGTTGAGCGCAGGGAGTTTTGAAAAAGATTCGAGTGTAAGATGCAAAAGTCAACTCTGATTATCTCAAGGGAAACCAAACATAAAAAAATCTCTGACAAACAAACCTCATTATAGCATTCCTCTCAGTCGTTCTTCTAGTGTTTTGCAAACTGATGGCCCTGCACCGCAGGCCTAGAGAAGGCAAAAACTCCCATGGATCTCAAAGAGAAATGTTATAGAAGAAGTTCAGTTTACAAGAACTGTGCCAGAACAATATGAAAATCACTTTTCCCACCACTGAAATGCAGCCACCTCTAGCATGGGATCTGCCAGATTTTTAACAGCTCACAACTTGGGCCAGAGAAGACATTTCCATTCCGCAGCTGAGATTACTGTGCAAATAAGACATTATTATACAAAGAAGGAACTCTATGCCCTCTACATTGGTGCAGATGTGAAATAGAGAGGGAGCCCAAATCCTTCAGCTATGGGAGTGGAAGCTCCTTCAGTGACACTGGGTTGCCAACCATCACAATTATATTGCCAACGGACTTAATTGCAAGGCTCGAGGTACTTGGTGGACTGGGGCTGGGATTGGGGCTGGGGGCTAGAGCATAAGCTCCTGGGTGGAAGCAGTTGTGCAAGAATCTCAGCTTTCTTTTGAAATAAGAAGGACCTTCCTTGTCCATACGATTGCAGAGAAAAGTCTAAAAGCCCTATGACTCGAGTGCTCCAAAACCAGGAGGGGCTTGTTTTGGTTTTTTGCCAGGAAGGGCAAAAAAATAAAACTAAAAAGCCTCATGGTTTCAGAGACCTTCATGAAAAATCTGTTAATCTTTGGGTTGCAAGCTGACTAGTCCAGTTTCAGTGACAGTAAACTGTTTATTCACTCCCAATACAGAGTTTTCATTGTCTCCCCTGCAATGGGTGATGGCTGAGCTTGCCCACCATCTTCATACAATCCCCCTCCTGTATAATGGCAAATGCCCATCACCCTGATGTTTGGGCTTGAAAAGGTGCACAGGTTTGTTCTCCATGCTGAACCAAGGCTTTGCCACTGTGCAGCCCCTTTCCCATAGGCCCACTCCTTCTAGGAAGGAAGCCAAGTTACTTTTAGACGTGTTAAGATTTGAATCCTGGGAGGAAAGTTGAGAGCAGAGAAGGGGGTTAGTCTTTGTGGATGGACAGCATCCGGAAAAAAAAATTGCCAGGTATTACTGAGAAAGAAAAAGCCTCAGTTTGGCAAGCCCTTCTCTCCTCTGGAGGTCTGTGCCTCTTGTTAAATAAAGCTGTGTTTCTGCACCCAGGGCAGCAAGTTAGCTTTGCCTTTGTTTCTGATCAGTATCAAACGGTTCCTGTGTTGGAGATGGGTCTGTATTTCTGAGCAATGAGGGTCCCACGGTCCTCCAGGAGACATTGCCACCCTCCAAGGGTGACAAGGACTGGCCCTCCAAACCCAGGCTGCTTACACCTTACCAGGGCAGTGGGGCTGCCAGGCAGTGACACAGCAACTCCCCTGCTCACCCAGGGCTGCTCTCTGCTCCCTCAGTCTTTGCCATCCCCTCCCTGAAGGTGGGAGCAGAGAATTTCCAGTTTCAGGGAAATAACACCGAGTCCCCCTGCTAAGATTTCACCGGCAAATGACGCCCATTCTTCTTTTCTGCTTTCTTTGCTCTTCTGCTTCTCCTCTCCTCTTCCTCCTCAACTATCAGATGCTGCTGCTCTTTTTTACTGGAGAGCAGCAAAGGAATAAAACGCCTGTGAGTTTCAGCAGGCAGCGGATCATGAATCATCTGTCCCAAGAGATAAAAGCTCCACCGGACTCATCCAGAGACCAGGCATTTTCTCAATCCACCCCTGTGTCTATATGTGGTCATGTGCATTTCCTGATAACTGCCTGCAAATAGGCAGATGCCCTTTAGGAGCCTAACCCTCGGTGCCGTTATCCTATTTATTTGGTTAGTACAGAAGCCCGATGAATCCGCATGTTCCTCACTGGAGCAATTTAAACTGCGTGCAAATCCACGAGATGATACTGAGAGTGCTTTTCGGTGGAAAAACACATGCTTTCGAAGTCTCCCAGCCCAGATACCTAGAAAATCCCCTGGCCACTGTGAGAGTTGCTAAGAGCGCTGCAAAGTCATCATCCCCTTGCAGGAAATATGGTTTTTTTCTTGCCGGGGGAGGAGAAAGGGGAAGTGTGTGCTGTGGTCAGGATTAACCCTGCCCGCTTTGCCCCGGGCTCTGCTGGATGGCGGGGTTGGCAGGTCCCCTGGGCTGTGCATGCACGGTGCCTCCCAGAGCCGCTCGGGTTGCCTTCCCCTCCTGCTCCCCGCAACCCTCTCTCCCCGCTGCGGTGCGGCAGCAGGACGGATAACCCGAGTCTCGGAAACGCTCCGTTTTCAGGGAACGGGACGGCGGATTCCCAAGCGATGCTGCATCCCACGCCTCTCCGTCCCAGCCAGCGCACGCAGGCATGGCAGGGCACGGCTCCTCGCCTGTTGCTAGCGATTTGCTTTTAACCGAACCTGCCAAGTTTCACAGAGACGCTGCCCTGCGGTAGATGCAATACCCACACCATTTCCCTGCCTTGCAGTTTGGAACATGAAAGGTGTATTCAGAAAAGCCCAGATACTGCAGACCAAGATGGACAGAGGCTGCTTGCAGTTACTCAGTTTCTGTTCTTACGGTCTCTAAGTGCAAATATAAAGCAGGGGGTTGCTCTGGGGCAAAAAGCACGTGGCGGTGTAGCGCATATGATCTCGCAGTGTCGTTAGCCCAGTTGAATTCACCTCTGCAGTCGATGGTATCTTTTCATGCAGTCGGGCTCGCTGATGGGGTAAATAGCCTGAACCGAGTCTCTTCTCCCAATATTTGCTTCCCCACACCTCCCAGGTTTCTTTGTTTTAAACTAAAGGTTCAGATGAGTCAAAGTTAATATTTGCATAGCACTTCCACTATGTGAAGTGCCCATGTAAAGCACATAAGTACGATAATTAAAAGGCAGCATGCTCTTGCCTTGTTTGAACACCATATAACTTCTCACTAGGAAGGTGAGAGAAGAAAGGTGACAGCTGGGGATATTTCTTGATTTCCTAGGGATTTCTCCAGTTTCCCTGACATTGTTAACCTCCTTTTTCACAAGCTAAATATTTATTTCATCCCTTCACATTCTATCTCTTTTTTTCTCCTCCACTGACCTTAAATATACCGGTAACCACTGGGTCAATTGCAAAGCTATCAGGGAAAGGTGGAAACTAGATGACTGCCTCGTTAATCGTCTCCATGGGGTTTAGCTGTACCCTGTGGAAAGCCGTTGCTTCTGCTTAGAAAGCTGGCAAATGGAGACCCAATTTCAGGTTTTCAGAGACGTTCAATTTCCTTCGGGAGGAAATAGCCAGTAGGAAACCAGGAGAGATGAGTCCTTGCTTGAATTTAATTATCAAGGAAACCATATTCCATCACTGGCATTCGGGAGGCTGTTTGTTTTTTTCTCATCTCCGCAATACTGACTAAGCCGTGCTTTGTGGGCAGCCTCCCCGCATTGGATTTGTTTTCTTTTGGCAGTCCCGATCCTGCTGGCTGACTAGGGAGCCTGGGCCCCTTTATTTGTACTGAAATGGCAGAGGGGGGCAAAGGGAGGGGAGGGAATTTGCATCAATGGTAAATCACGATAAACCCTCCCTGATACTGCTTGCTATTCTTGCCTTACGCGATTGTCCTGCAAAACCTTATAAGAGGAGGGGGGAAGCCAAACCCCAAGAAGCCACCGGGCTCTAGAAAGCCCTGAGCAGAACAGGCTTTGCAAAGCCACCGTCCCTGAGACCTGCCTGCTCCTGCAGGTAGCTGCTACCGGTTTTAGCTGAATCTAGGAGATGGCCAGGCAGCTCGGAGGAGCTGGCAGAGCTGCAAGCGCTAAACGCCCCCCCCAAAATTTTTGGTGCAGGACTTGGTCGTTTCAGTCGTAACTCTGAACCCATTCACCAATGCTCAGTGCCCGGCAGAATCACCTATCTTTAAAAAAGCGATGTGTTTTGCCAGCGTTTCATGGTCAGCGTATACAGAGAAAAAAAGGGAAATCCTGCAGTGAGGTGAAATGCAAAGAGAGGCTATTACCATAACATGTAGTAACGGGTTTTGGGGAGGTTTTGATTTTTGTTTTGAACGTTGAAGAAATAGACTGAGCAAGCTGTTTACCACATGAAACAAAGCCGGACTGGGATATTTTCAGGCCACTAAACTTGGATTTCAGACAGCCAACTTGGATTGACATACTGGATGAGCTACAGCCGATTGGCATGGAGAAGTGAGCAAAATATGCATCTGTCCTGGTGCCAACTTAGGCTAGGCTGCCGTTTTGTTTGGTGTCTAGAGAGCTGGTTTTCGTAATTAAACCAGCCTTCAAACCCTTTTTAAATAAAGCTGAAGAAAAGAGGAACTGAAAGGGATTCCTCTCGAGCGTATGCACACTGCTCTAGCAACTCTTGCGTCGTTTTCTGTGCAGTCCCTGAAAATGTTTCCTTTTTTTTTCCTTTTTTTTTTTTTTCAATACTTCCCTAGTAATACACACACACACCCCCTCCAGCATGCACCGACGTGCAACACCACGGTGGGTCAGGGGCAGAGAGGAGCCATCCCCCTGGGCTGAGCCAGGAAAAGGCGTCCATCTGCTCTTCCCAGGGGAGTTTCATCCCCAAAATCACAGGGGCTCCCCCAGATAGTTTAGCAGCAGCAGCAGGTCGCTGTACCTGCGCTCAGAACCACCACCAGCGCTGCAGCCAAATCAGATGAACGGAGTACAAAACACTCTGTTCTGTCCCAGGAAAGGGCTGGGGGGCGGGGGGATGAGTGACCTGTTTGGGGTTTTTTTCCCTTTGTTTTTTTGTCCCGTCCCCCCCCACCCCGGTATCAGAGCCTGCAGTGACTTTGATTATATTCGCCTGGTGGAGTATGAATTGAATCCTAAACATTATTCCTGTTACAGAGAACACTGGTCTGGAGTGGGGAAGGATTAAGCCACGTTCAAAATTTTGGTGGGCAAATAAAAATGTCATTTTAAATCGTGAACAAAAGTGGGCAAACTGTAGCTGGTTGCATTGTTAAAGCAGGCAAATGAGAAAACAATATATATAGAGGTGCCATAAGTGTTAAAAGCACAAGCAGAAAGGCAGGGCAAGTAACTTGAGCCTACGCCCGTCGTCGC
This sequence comes from Harpia harpyja, assembly GCF_026419915.1. Taxonomy (NCBI): domain Eukaryota; kingdom Metazoa; phylum Chordata; class Aves; order Accipitriformes; family Accipitridae; genus Harpia; species Harpia harpyja. The sequence goes on along the minus strand of NC_068945.1, from coordinate 4,700,271 downwards.
TGTTGGGCAGTCCCCCCAGCAGTCACCCTGAGGTGTCCCCGGACCCCTCTCCTACCTTGTAAGAGACATGGCAAACGGCCAAGAGGTTTTGCCTCTTTAAAAAGTGCGCAAATCTAGTGTAATTGCACACTTTGTCATGCCATGTTGTTGGTTTAAGTCACAGATGCTTGGGATTCAGGCTTTTATTTGCCTTTGTTGCTGAACTGATCAAAAAAAAATGGCAATTATGAATGGGACAGTGGAGTGGGGAGGGATCCCTTATTTTTATCAGTTTTCTATTAATTTTCTTCCTTTTTAATAAAAACTTGAAACTAACTTTTTAATTCCTTAGAAAAGCGTTTGGTTAAAATAAACACACTTTCAGTAAAAGGCTTTAAAAAAATCAAAGGCTGGAAATTCAGGGTGTTAACTGCGCTTTGTTTTTAAAAGGAAAGCAGAAAATTCTGAATACCTTTTACATCACTAAAAACAAATCAGTAAGCAGTATAATTCAGTCAAAACCATTTACAGAAAAATTTTTCAACCCTTCTATTATTTTAGTATTGCATATCCAGAGCTGGGTAATTTACCTTTTCGAATGACTAGCATACATGAAGAAAACTGTGCAGCAAAATAAAATGTCATTAACTCCCTTGCAAAGACATTATTTGCATAGGAAATGGTTTTGTGAAAATCACTGGCCGAATTTCTCCGTGGTGTTGATTTCCCAGGAATTTGGTCACGAGGAATGCAGGTTGACTCACTGAGGATAAAATAGAGTTAAAATCAGTTTTGAGGGTCAGCATTCACAGCAATCTGCAAAGCTACGTGCTCTGCTCTGGAAGCTGGAATTTGCTTCATGCCGTTTACAAAACTCGCTGCCATGCCTAACAGCAGCGACCACCGTGAACTGGCTTTCACACCAAGCAAGCTAGCTTCCCAGCAAATCATCTGCCTTTACCTTACTCTCATAAGGGCGGACATTTGAAAAGGGCTTGCCCCCTTGCTTTCATAAATTCTGCACCGCCGCTTTCTCAGTACAGTGTAATTTTCCTGCTGGCGTGTTTCCACCTCGGCATTTTTTTTTCACTCCCTACTCACACAGATCTCCTGCCAAACTCCAGCTCCTATCTCAACAGCCTGGGCTTCCTACCGCTGCAGCAAAATGGCAGCACTCTTTGTGACAGATGACAGAAACATTTGCATTTAAGAGGACAACAGGGCAGCTATGGCGAAGGAGCTTTGCAAAAATAATAACTCGTCCAATTTTTGGCAACGCTTCAAGTAAGCGTTGCCTATTGTCAGAGCTGAGCTTTTCGGAAACCTCCTCTCTTCTGATGCGAGATGGGCTGCAGCCTTGCCAAGGACATCATTTCTATAGGAGCATGACCTTTAAGTTACAGGTTTTGAATGTTGGGACCGCCACTATTTTGTCTGGGACATACGTAGGGGAGGTTGTGCCAGGTGGCGGCTCAGAAGCCCAGTGTGTACAAATCAGTCGTGGGGACGGATCCTTCTCGGTGGCTGGGCCACCGTGCGGCTGCACTGGGGCTTGCTCATGCCCAGCTACAGCAGTGCAGAAGTTCAAAGAGTCATCCAGCATCAGCACTTCCAGCTCAGGAGGGATGAGGACCAGGACTAAGGTCTGTGGGGAACAGACAGGAGGGCAACGGGCACCCTGCAGCGGCAAGGAGTTTGCTGCAGAGTTAGCCCAGGTGTTACGGTTACTCCAGCAACTCTGCAAAGTCATGTGCAAGCATCAGCCTCCGTACGGTGTTTCATTAACAGCTGCCTATTGCCAAGACAGCATTTGTTTTGTGCTGCTGGGAACCGAGGTGCTCCCCTGATGTCTTGTGGGAGGGTCGGAGAGAAGTGGCGGGGAGAGGGAGAGGTAGTGGGAAGGACCTGCAGCCTTTCTGGCTGGGGGACTATCAGCATTCAGGCGACTGGTTTGGTCATCTCAGAGAAGTAGACACACTGCTAGCCTGCGTGAAGGGCAAATACAGACCATAAATCGTCTCAGCTTGCATGGCAAGGCTGTGTGTGAAGAGGGAAATGGCCTTACAGCGCCATCTGAGTTAAAGCCTAAGCTGACATCAAGGAAGATTTGCCAAAATACTTGCGCTTGTCCTCCCAGAGACGCTGTCTTTCTCCCGGGCAGGAGCACTCTTCGGCAGAGAGCCCTCTCGAGTCCTCCTGCGCAGCCCTGGCCGTGGCTGATGGTTTCCCAGCCACAGCTTGACCTCACGACTGTCTAGGAGATCTGAAGCATTTGCAGCTGACCTTCCAAATGAAGGTTTAATTTAGAGCCAGAAGCCTCCTTCCTGCTTTTGGCTTCTTTTCTTTGAATCCCTCCTCAGTTTGAAAGGCCAGGTCCCAGCCCTGCCCGCAGGACGGCTGCGAGCGAACCCGCGGGGCGTTTGCATTCGTCCCTCGCTGCGGGGTGACTCGGCACGGGGAGCAGAGCAGAGCTGCTCCCCCGCAGCTGTCCCTTGGCCACTGCTGCTCAATCAGCCCTTTGACGTTGGCCTGGGGACAGCAGAGCAAGCAGGGCAGGAGCTGGGAACAGAGAGAAGACGAGAAAGAGAACGAGAACCCACGTATCCAGCCTTCGGTGCCATAGGAAAGCTGGCTTCCTTAGGTCCGCGCTTCCCAGAACTGCTGCAGCCATAAGCTCTGGTTAGCTCCACTGATACGGGCATAAATGCAGTTTCAGCACTGTTTTCCTCATCAACTTGGCAGAAGCTAAATCAGCAAAAGCGCTGCGTTTTTGGTAAACTACGCATTTCTACTCAGGGTGCTTACTGGGATAGCTAGAAACTTAGGTTCATCCAGTGACGCAGGTAATGTTGTGGAGGCTTCAGTCATACAGCGCAGGGCTTTTTTTTCTGCATTTGTGTATGGCACAAGAATACCGTGTGCCATGGCTTGAGCTCCTCTGCTTTACAGTATTACAAATCAGAGATTATAATGCTGCCTTCTGGATCCCTTCACAGCTAAGCCACAAATTATCTCTGCCGCTGAACCTCTCGTTGCTTCAGCGGAAGATATTTCCCTACCTAAAAAAAATGAAAATAAACCCTTGTGACGTGTTCATGGTGAGCACAGTAGAAATTAATGGACTCGCGTACTTTTAAGAATTAGACATTAGTTTTTTTCACAGGAAATATATTTATGCTCACTTTTTGTGTGCATGGTGGGATGTGCAAATAGAAGCTTCTGTGTGCGTAATAGCTGCCTGCACTGGGCATGCCGCTAAGCCTTTTGCTCACAGAAAGATCAGTTTATGTATAAAATAGCCCAGAGATAACACATTTCACATAGTAAGGACCATTTATGTTCCCTCAGCGGTCCTTTGGCTGGCATACTTGAAAATACCAGGCGTCTCAGAATCAATAACACCTCTTGGCACTAAAAAGTCCCAAACCCAACCAAAACTCTTTTCTTTGATGATCAGTTGGACAACTATAAACTTGTGGGAAATGTTTTGATGTCTTGCCAGGAACAGATAGTTTTTCTTTACTGGCTGATCTCTTTGATATTGTATTGGGATCTCAAGAACTTTTTTCTCTGGAGGGCTTTGAGAAAAATAGGTCTTGTTCTTGGACTCTCACAATATGTCCTGCAGGGATTAAAATAAAACTTGTTTATAATCTATTGCTTCCTGCATTGAAGGGGCTTGCAGAGTCTGCCAGAAAACACTGTACTTTGTTGCTATTGCCACTGTGGTTTTTTTACATAGTAATTTCACCTAAGGCCAGGCAGCAGAATCAATAGCCACGGTTAATGGCAAATTATTGAGAGAGTTATCTCAGGATTAACTCGTTCCTGTATACAGGAGTAGTTCTCATTAGCAACATTTAAGACGTCCCGGTTGTTGACCAAACGAGTATTTTGCTGCTCTGATTTTCATGAAGTTCTCACTTTTCCTATCCGCACAAACCCCAAAAACAAGAACTACTCAATTTTAGAAATCTGAAGTAAGTCAGCTGATGGTAGCAGACAGCAAACTTGCTTGCAGGCTCAATGGTCCGTTATCTGAAAGGATAACAAGAGCAGTCCAAACCCATTAGATGAATCAGCAATATGAAATCAACTTTGCTAGAACCAGCAACAAAGAAGCAATTCACAACAGATCAGTGTGGATGTGCCCAGAGGCTTTGAACTTAAATAAATAATAGCAGCTGTAAAATGATTTTTTTAATTAAAAATCCCCCATTTTTCCCAACACGCCAGCATGTCCACCTTCATTTTTCCCTTTTCTGTGAACGAGTAGTCCTGGAATTAATTTTGGATGATGTGAACCATAACCCTTAAAATCCTTAAATGACTGCTCACATCTGTATGACTTTCCTTCACTTGAAAGGGCTAGAAATGCAAATGAATTAATCTGCAGGATGAGCTTGATGCAGAAAAATGTTGTTTACTTCATTATGTTTTGAACAGTCCATGGTTACCCCCTGCTTTGAAAAAAAGGCAAAAGCCATATGACACCAGAAAAAATTTCAAGACCTTTTAGCAACTACTGAAATTAACCTGATGAACCCAGCTCTTGCCACAGGCAAGGTAAACAAATTGACCCTATGACTTACACATAGCTTTGCTTTGCATGTAAGTGGGGGATCACTGGCGTCAGGAGTTTTGACAAGAAAACTGAAGCTCTGTTTCCTCGCACAACAGTTCTCTTCAAAAGCGAAGGACAAAATAAAATGGCGTAAGTAATCAGTACAGCGAGGACATTTCCATTTTAATCTACAAATCTGCCTAAGTCACTTTGTCTTTACAGCAGAATTTGTCTGGGCATGGCATTCTTGAGTTTAAGCCTCCAAAGTCTTAAGTGGTGCTTAAGTTTAATTGCACAGTTGTGCCAACAACAGGACTGCATTAAGTGATGGGCTCTTCTGTGAGGGCACATCCCACAGCCTTGAGCATTGTACTGAGGTATTTTCCAAGTTATTGTGGGATGCTTGCCTTTTTCCCTTGATCTGTCTGCAAAAGAGTAATAAAACAGAAAGCTCTGGTTTGACGTGTCCTTCCTTCCAGCAAGTACCCAGTTGTTCAAGCTGTTTACCTTCATACATCTCTCTGGACGTGAGCACTGGGTATGTGATGATTTGGCTGGAGGCCACTTCAGCCTTACCTTGTAACCTTGAGAAGACAATGGTGAGCCTTGCCTAGCAGCTCACGCAGGCTGAGACGTGGCAGAGCAAAGACACTTGACATAGGTTTTACCAGCTGTGGACACCCCAGTGCTGACTCGTTCTGGACCAGAGCAGCATGCACAAAACAGTAGGACTGTATCAGCCTGCACCCTCGGGTTGATCAGCTGTGGCTTCAGAAGTACGGGAAGCATGCCTTAACCCTTCATCCCCAGGACATCCCGCTGGGATGTCAGTTCAGGAGAGACTGCCGTTGCCCATGAGGATTTGGCTATCCCAGAGTGTCCGTGGTTGGTGGCTAAGTTGTCTGGTGTTGGCAAGCTGCCTCCTCTTGTGCAGTGATGATGACCTGTGAGGCAGCTATTGCTATGGTTTATTGGCAGGGCATGTTGCTGTATTAACAGCAGGAATAGAAAGAATGATGTTCCTGAAGTGGACTGGAGCAGCTGACAGCACTAGTGTGTCCAACATTTGTCTTCCACCAGCTCACAAAGTATGTGTGAAACAGAAAGGACAATACCGGTTCATTATTGCGTGCCTAACCCTAGTCCCAGTAGAGATCCACAAACATTCATAATGCAAGGTTCTCTGGTAAATAGTGGGATTTCAGGGTGTTCTGGCATTTATTCACTCATGCAAGAGGAGATTTTTCTCTCCTCTAAGCTGTAACTGTCTGCATCTCTTGCTGGTCTGTAACTGTCCTGATTCCTGAAGTCACACCTTGAACTAGAAGTCAGATTTAACTGCACCCTAAAGAGAGATGTGAATTGTACCCACGTAAATGAATAAATGTAAACCACACAAATTGCAGCATGGCTACAGACAGTACATTCAGGCAGCTGAAAAGACCGTGTTCCTCCCTACTGCCTCTTCTGGGATCCACTCTGCCTTTTGGGTACGAAGTTTATTGCCACATGCTACAGGTAGCGTCCACGGTGGCAAGGGAGGGAGAACTTCCAGCAGCAATGAGCTGAATATTATGCTGCTTTGCAGGCCTATTGCAGGCATCTGGCAAGCGCGCTTTCTGCAGCAGGGACCCACTGAAGGGGAGCGGGAAAGTCAAGGGTGATTTTTTTCTTTCCTCTGCTTTCTTTGTGGAGAAAAACGTGAGCAGCGCAATTCACCTGTGACTACTGTCATGAGGTTTTGTGTAAAGCTTTGCTATCCTCTTCCCATCCTCCCAAGCACCCAAAACACCACGGCATTACCCTGGCTTGCCGTCAACAGGACCTTTCCTCGGGGCTGTAGCAGTGGGAAAGCAGAGCTCTCCGTGCTCTCTCCCATGCCTGTGGGCACGAGTGGGCACAGGGTCCGGCCAGAGCTGGCTGCGGATCCCCGCTTGTGTCCCCAGCTCCCATCCATAGCCTGGCGAACAATGCACGCCAGACCTTTGCATGTCTTAAACCGTGACCTTGTATAGCTATTTTTCCACACACAAACGGTCTCGTTTTTCTCCTGCTTGTGTTTGTGTTGTGCTCTTCACATTGGTTTTCCGTTATTAATCTCCTTTAGTTACACTGGTAATAGCTAGGTTCCTTCACTGCAGACATATTTTTCTCCTCTCCCCAGAGGGTTTGTGGGCATGGCGAGGCGGGGAGCGGAGCAGTGAGAAGTACAGCCTTCATAAATCAGGAGGCTGAATGAGCTTTTCCCAAGGTAAAGGCGATGCCTCAGTTGCTGTTCTATTAAAATAGATATTTTAGACTGTGATACGTAGGGGTTTGTTTCATATGCTGGAGTTACCTTCAGGAATGAATCTTCCCATTGTATATAAAGCCCATCTAACTGCTGAGAAAAGAAGGCTTTTTAAAAAAATGCGTTTCATCATATAATGTTTACATTTGCTTTACATTGTTATAGACTTACTGACTATTTGGCAGCTGAGACTTTTTAATAGTTCTGTTTTTCTTCTTTTTTTGAAAGCTAAAGGGATCCTGTCAGATTTGGAAGGGCCAGGAATTGACCTATTGTCTCTATTTGCCAAGTCCGTGTAGCTCCTTGCACAGGATATTCTCATAAATTAATGCCCCAGTAAAGTTGTTTTAAAAGGAAAAAGAAAGAAAAAAAAAAAAAAAGTGGCAGGAGCCCAACACCCCGCGATAACAAACACGTGCAGCTCAGCAGAGGGGTGAGCAGCCCCTCGGTGAGAAACCTCTGGGCAGCTATAAGGCGATGAGTAACCCCCGCCATGGTCATGCCTTGGCAGTCAGAAACCATGAGTCAGCCCCCCCTTCCAAATTATAAGGGGGAGGTTGGCTTCAGAGTCCTTAGGCTTTAAAAATAATAATACATGTGGGGTTTTCTTTTTTGCCCGCCTTTCTGATGTTTGGACCCTTGACTATACATTCTGCTCGTGTTTTGCCGTTTCTCTCACCAACCCTGTGGTCCAGCGCAAAGTTGCATCATTTTTTTTAACTGCAAGCCGAGGTTCTCATCTAATCACTTCACTCCAGGAGCTGGGGCTTAACAAACAATAAATATCACAAGCCTGGCAAGGAGCTCTGAGAGCTCGCACTGGTGATTGCTGCAATAACAAACTTGGATGTTTATGCAGTGTAGAAAATAGATGCAGTGAGAAAACAGGCTTCAGTTTCAAGATATAAATCTTCCCCGTTGTGAGAAATAGCTTCAGAGAGCTGTTTGTTTTAATTAATAGTTGCAGAATGGTGAATAATTGGGATAAAATAACTGGCCAAACCTTCACCTAAATCCTAGAAGAAAAAAAAAAAACAACAGACATTACGAACTTCTTTTAAGATATGAAATTTCCAGCTAGCTTGTGGCTAAACATTTTCAAGTAAGAACTTATAGCTAGACTCCTGAACCCAGTTTTATAAAAGTGTCCTGGTTTAAATCTGGCTGTTCATTTAAGTTCCTATATATAGATTTAGGATATCTAACTTAAGGTTTCATTTCTAAAAAATATACTTTGGCCTCTTTCATAAATATATTTTTATATTCATATATATATATATACATATATATAGTGAGAGAGATGTATGCATCTCTAAAATTCCTGGCTTCAGGCCTTGACTTGGCAGTGAAAAGAATATGTGAGGAGGTTTATGAAAAATAAATCTTTGCATTCCTCTAGCACCTTTCACCTGAGTATCTCAAAGCAGTTTACATCGAGGAAGAATTATGCCATATAGGGAAATATTTTTAGCCCTGCTCAACCCTAGAGGAAACTGCAGCACGGAGCGGTCCGGTGACTTGTCCCAGGTTGTCACAGTGCATACGATGGGTTTTCTGACCTGACCCAAGCTAGGGAGTGCCGTCTGTCTCGTCCGTCCCCCTCGCCGCTCTCCCCATCGCCTGCCTCCTGCTCCCGCCCTCGCTGCCGAAATCCGGCGGGGCCGCCCTATGGGCTGCCGATCCTGCTGCTGCCCCCCAGCACCTTCGTTTCTCTCATCATTTCTCGCATCCCATCTCCCTCCGCATTTTGGAAAACGCGGCCCTGACCCCAAAGAGTTTACGAGGTAAATAGACAGAGATTTCATGTGTGGGTGAGAGAGACGCTAAGAAAGGCGGTTGTCTTGCCAACACCCCCTAATCACTTTGCTTACGTGTTTTATGTCTTTCCCTCATTCTTTATCTTTTTTGTTTATTTAGATTATAAACTCTTCAGGCCAGGGATCCTGCCTCCTTCTTCTGCCTTTACAACACCTACCACAGCGCGGCCCCGAAGCTGGTTGGAGCCCCGCGCTGCTACCACAGTACAAACAATAATAAATAAAACCAGGACTGTGAAGAGATTATAATTAGAGCTGTGCAAAACTCAGCAGTTTTGGTTTGCATCGGTTCCTCCCTGCTGAGTCTACATTGTGTTTTGGATTTGTATGCAAAAAACCCAAAGCAAAACTCCCAAAGTGCCAAGTGTGGCCGGGTCTGGGCTCAAAATCCTGCACAAACCAGGGTGTTTTTAACGGTTCCTCCTTGAAATTATAAATCTGCCAAGGCTCAGTCCAGGTTTACTGAAAGGTTCTTGAACCTTTGCAGAATTTGGGGGCCAGCCAAGTTTTCGGTTTCATTACAAAAGTCTCTCTCAGCTCTGCTTAACATACTAATTGCCACACCACACTGCCCTGTGGCTAACAAGAGGATTTAATCTTCCCCGGCTGCCCGTGCAGATCCACTTATGACCACCATGGCTGGCTTTAAAACCATATTTCAGATTGCCACATTCGCTGCCGGTGCCCAACTGCTGCAGGTAAACAGAACCGCGTCCGAAATCCTGGACGGAGGCATTTGCTCCGTCCCGGGCTATAGCACCGCAACCGCCTTCAGCGGAGTAATCCCTCGCCTTGCTCGCCCGAGTCCCTGTGGGAGGCCGTCGGGAGGAAAACGATGAGCAGGGGGTTGCGGGGAGGCACGGCGTTTTGGCTGGCAGCACGGACCTGCAAGCCTTCACTGCTACCCCCTTGCGCACGTGGCTGCTGCTCGCCTCTGCCTCCCTCGTGAGGGCTAGGGCTAGAGGTGAAGGGCTCCAGCCCCAAAAAAGCGATGATGCTTACGCGGCCAAAAGGCCCAAGGGTGGTCAAGTGCGGCAACACCACGCACCAGGGCCAAAATCAGAGAGGCGAGGAGAGTAACATCCTCCCCAGGCTGGGGGAAGCCCTGCATCCAGGGGATGTACACAGGGCTCCACCTGAGGCTAGCAGCGTATAGGACAGCTATTTAAATAGCTGCCTGCCAATAAAGGCTTCGTACAAACATATTTTGAATCCAGCCGCTTCCACTCCTCGCCCGTGATAAAGAGCAGCAGGCAGCTAGCGCAAAGCTCGGCAGCTCCTCTGGCCAGAAGAGAGGAGGTGCGGACATCTCCCCCATCGACAGGAGAGGAGGGGAGTACCAAAATGAACCTGCCCCGTTACAGGGCTTGGCACAGTGCTAGCTGTGACCTGGTGCCCCTACCAGAGCATCCAACATCTCAGGGGAGTAGAGACCTCCTAGCTCCTGGCTTGCAGGTCTTTCCACAGGCTGTGCAAGCGAGGCTGGCTCCTGGGGCTCCCGCACTGTCTTGCTGTGCGAGACCACGTACGCTTTTGGCATATGCTAAGTCACAAGTGTTTGAACTAGAGCTGGCAGGAGACTTCACACCAAAACGCATCTTCCTTGGCAAAATTTGCAGGATCTGCTGTGTTACAGAAAATCATATTGATTTTGATGAACTTTTTAGGAACAATAAGTAAAAACGAGTGAAGATTTGAATAGAGGTATTTCAGTGTTTTCCAAATGAAAAGTTGGGGGGCCATGTATTTCACTGTGATTTTTGCCTTCTGCAAATTATTAGCAAATAAGAAAGGGAAAAATTTAGATTTCATGGCAAAGAAATTATTTGCTTTTACCCAGGTTTGGCTTGGTCTGGGGGTCTGGAGGATGTTTTTTTTACTTTGAATCTTTTTGCAGGATAGAAAATCCACTTTCTTATTAACAGTAATTAAAACCTTAGCTCAGATTCCTAGGAAAAAGCGGTTGTGTGCCTTACCATGGACATTTCAGCTGACTATACTAGAGGTAAGGGAAAGCAGGGCGAAGAACCCCAGCTTTTTGACGGGGTGCACAGTGCCTCAGCTGGAGCACAGTACATGACCGCGGTTCACGTAGAGCTTTTGCTTTTTCCCTCTGTTCTTGCGTAACCTCTCAGCAGTAAAAGAGTCATTTAAGCACAGAGGAGGAGGCATCCGTGACCCTGGGATCCAGGCTGGAGGCAGCTCTCCTGGATGAGTAGTCTTTGCTGTGCTGCACGGCTCTCCTGGGCTTGCTCCTAAGTCCAGCCAAGGCTGGACCGTGGACCTGTACACCACGGGGAGGGCAGGAGGGTGCAGCTGGGGCCGGCAGAGCCGTGCCTTTCAGCAGCAGCAGGGCTTAAGCACGCTCTTTCATCCTGGTTTCAGGGCTGGGCATGCAGCGAAGGAAGCCAAGCACAGCAGTCAAGCAGCCAAAACCAGAGCCTCGATGTCATGGATTCATGGTGATGGTCATTTTTGGTTTACACTACACTGGTGCAGAAAGACAAGCACCCAGTCACAGCTGGGATTTTTAATATGCCTTAAAACATGAAAGTGAAATCTTTCTGAAGTATTAATTAGCAAAAAGATAGATATCTTATTTTCCTTCTCACTGATAACTAGTTCCATATGGAGTTAAAGAAGCTTGCTCTGAAGGGACGAGAAACACTGCAGAACAACAAATAACCCAGGCATTTTTAAATAAGGCTTAGACATATTATAGATTATATTGAGTTAGAAGATCAAAGTTGTAGTTCATGGTAAGTAAAAATATTAAAAGAGCAAGTAGATGTGAAGCAAAGCAATTAAATCTGGGGGTCCTCGGTAGTCCCAACAGGTACCTATTTTATTAATGAATTTTAGCTTGTTGACCTGAAAAAGATCTGTTTTTCCCCATGGCAGAAAGTTGCGTAAAGACCTCCATGGCTTCTCAGTTCTACCTCTAGAACCTCAAAAAAGCCAGTAACCCAAAATCTTAATTAAACTGCAGCACCAGTTTAAATTATTTTACTAAATGCTGGGACAGTGAAATCTCACCAGGCCATTCTCATGTTCCTACACCTCAATGTTCATGTTAATACATGTCCCTTTTTATTGCTGTGCTTTTTCTCTGCAATGATATATGAAAAAGAGGAGACATGCAACAGAAAAATGATTGTTTCTCCAAGCAAGATCTATAATATTCTTCTCCCCAGCAGTATTCCCTGCAGTACAAGGCTAAAGAGCTGTAAGAGCGATAGGAGGTATAACAGACTTTTTTTTCCTTAATTAACAGTGCAGTGCCTTGCAACAGAAAACTGAAGCAGGTTTCTGCTGACTTAGCATATGCCTCATGAGGAAGAAATCTATCTGGCAATTATGGCTTTGCGTCTCCCGCCCTGTCTCCTGTTGTTTGTATAAGACACCGGTACTTCTGCCACAGGCTTCTTCGTACAGCTGTCCTGTCAATGCCAGCTTTCATAGGTAATCCATCTAGCTCAGCAGAGTTCAAATAAGACACCTCCCTTTCTTTAATTAATGCTTTATTTGAGTCTCCCCTGGGGATGTAGGCATGCTGATTTTTCAAAATTCTCTGTTATTTTTCAAGCACAAAAGAAATGTAAAAAGTCCACCGTTAAGATTCTGGATTTGGAAAATCTGCTTTACTCAGTCTCCTATTCTCAGTCAGTGTTTTAAATGCCCACGGACATCTCTATAGCTACAGAATGTATTATGCAATTAATTCTCTAGCTTGGGAAGGAGAAAAAAGAAAAATCCAGTCAAATTCATTCTCCCTGCCATCTCTTCTGATGCTCTGCATCCACAGTTCCTGTAGCTATAGCCAGTTTATGCACTGATTTATGCTGTCACACCCCACATATTGCTCAGACCCTTCCAGGTGCTGAGCAATCTCAGCTCAAGTCATGAACCGTTTCTTGCTGTGTAGTTGCTTTTGCTGCACGGTTTATGCCTGTGGCTTTTGCTGATCTGGGACCGAATGCTGTGGCTTGGTATGGCTGAGCAGACAGACAGACACCCTCAACGTCAGGTCACTGCGGCGGCAAAACCGGACCAGACAGTCTAGAGTCCACCCACTCACCGTGACTTTTTCAAGAATTCATTAAAATATGTGTGTGGCAGTGCTGTTAATCAGGCCTGGTATACACAAGCGAGCTAGTAAAATCCATCAAATGACAGATAAGCCAGACAGGCTAAAACCAAAGGGTTCAGCAAAGCATGTTTGAATCAGTAAGAATCAAGAACTGCTACGCCCTCAATCAGCACTGTCTGATAATATTTTACTTGCTTTGGGTTTCTGTGTTTTAATGAGCAAACAATGGTGTTTTGTAATCCTCATGATGTAAATACATAACACCACATTGTGCTTCTGTAGCTTCTTCCTCAAATTGTGTTGTGTGCATTAAGCAAGGCTTGCGGCATCCTTCAAAGGGTGGGAGAGTTTCAGTGAACTTGTTACTTAAAGATGACCCTAGAGACTTGGCCCTTGCAGAGTAGAGAAGAAATAAGGGCAGAAGTTTTCATTCACCCTTTTCAACAACGCATAGCGCAAAGGTACGGTTTTCACTTTCCAAGACCCTTACAAGTTAGCTCCTATGAAGCTTACTTCATCACTTTCACTGAAGTAGGGCACATCAAAATGAGTGTCCAGGCACAGGCTTGATTTCCTGACATCAGCACAAATCTGCGCACGGACCAGCCCTTAGTTTTGCTACAGGGTTTGGCTAAAACGGTATGACGATTCTTTCGCAGAGCTGAAAATAGAAGCCCAGATGGTGGCCTCCCAGTGACACCCTCTGATCTCCAGACAATCGTCCTTTTTCTTCCTGAATAATTTTTTTTCCTGGCATGACCACCATGCCACACTTCCAGCCTTGCCTCTGCCGTGTCCATTTCAATCCTCAAAGAGCCAACGGTAGGAAAGAGAAAGGAGAACCACCATCTTCTCTCCTCCTGTCCTCTTCCAACAGGGACTGATCTTCCTTTTTCCAATACAACTTACTTCCTTCTTACAGCCAACATTTCAGTCCCCATTTTAGATCACTCTTATCTTTTGTACATCTGTGTCTTCTGTGTTGTACCAAGGCTCAAACGTATCCAATTTCATGTGACTTCATGTCAGAAAGAAAAGAAATGGCAGATTATTTGATCCATGTGGTTAACAAATATTGATGAGGTTCATCCAGAAAGTGATTTGTCCTCAATGCAAGAAGGCTGTGCTGGGGAGTAGACAGGAGCTTGGGTTTATGAAGTTCTGGTCTAGTCCAACAAGAACTGCCTGGAACATTTCTAGTACCTACATGTCTTGCTATCTAGATCACCATCACCATAATGCCTGTGCTCCTCCCAGTAATAACACTCCCTCTCTCCATCTCTATTTGCCTTTCTTGCCAGCCTATAAAACCAGATGGACTGATAATTTGAAGTAAAGCTTTGTGTGTATGAGTACCGATGGAGAGCAGTTGTGTATCATACTTGTGATAAGGCATATAAATGTTACCTTGTCATACACAGTCCACCAGCTGTGCTAACTAGATGCTACCTTAAGTAGATGTCAGGTCAGTAGGCCTGGATTAAGGGAATTCACCCACTGATTTCAGTATCAGTAAGTAATCCTTGCAACTAAGCTGAGAAGAAACAAACCAGCTGCAGCACAGTCCAAAGTGTCCTCCCCATTACAGGAACTGGTGAAGCCTGTCTAGTCATAAGGCTGGTGAGGTTACATTTTGTTCTCATGCAGGAGATTTAATAGAACTCAAAAAAGCGAAAGTAAAGGCAAAACAATCCGAGTGTAGAAGGCTTGATACCATCTCTTCAAAGGGTTAGGTGAGGCGCAAACACTGAGTTCATCACACCCATCTAAAATGCTGAGCTTATCGCATCCAAAGGTTAGGGCCACTTCTTTCTCAGTGCTCCTTTGGCATCATTTAAATACTCAGTGCTTCATTTTCTTTTTCTTGTTTCTCTCTGTCCAGCATTGTTTAGAGATTTAAAAATTAAATTAATCAGCATCTCGGAGCATAAGTTCCAAGGTTGCTTTATTGTGAAATTAAGGCGTGACTCACAGTAGCTGCATATCCACCTTTGAGGCTGGACTAGCTTTGTTATTTTTGTGTGTTGTTTCTTTCCACGCTGGTTTTGCAGCAGGACTTGTAGCCACACAATATAATGAGCTGAGAAATGGCAGTGCGTCATCCAGGGTGTGGCTGAAGAGCGATGTCGCAAAGAGAGATGGCAAGATTACAGGGAGGATCTGAGCAGGATCTGGAGGAGAGTAAAGAACGAAACGTCCTGCAACAACAAAAATAACCATTTATGTATGTAAATCAAGAGAAAGAGAGTTCTGCGAAGTCTGATTTACCTACCGGGGGAAAATCAGGGGAAAAAACCCAAATGTTTCAAAGCACTGGCTGCAAACAGACACACAGGTGCATGTGCAAATAGCTAAAATGAGACAAACTCTGGCAGTAGTTACAGCACAGCCAGCAGCCGAGTGCTGCTGCATAACGGCAGCTGTGGAACGTTACTGTTGTGTCCACTCAAAGAGTGGCACCACTTGAATTCTTCAGCTAGAAACGAGTACTTCTGGGAGCAGTAGAAATTATGCTGCCTGGTTTCCTGTGGCTCTGTATTTTGTGGTTGATTATCCGAGGCTAATAAGGGGCAAGAGCTGAATAAAGCTTTTCCTGTGGTCAGGGCATCCTGTGTGGATTCTCCAGGGTCTAATAATACAGTTTACCTTCCTCTTCTGCCTTTCCTTCAATGAGGCACTAATTTGGATGTCTGTCTTCTGCACAAGTGCCCGACTTTCAGAAATCTGTCCAAACTTTTTATCTGTAAAAGGACTCCGACTCTCTGGCAAATGTGTGAAGCTGGCCAGTTTACTCCAAAGCTGCTGTGGCACCATATACACAGATACATCATCAGCTAAACCTCATTTGCTTAGGAAGCCAGGATTCATTTGAAAGAAAAATATCACACCTTCCCTGAAGCGGTAACACTGCTAACATAATCTGCGTGCTGACCGGGCCTGCTTTAGAAACCCAGGGCTGAACTCTTGAGAGTTGCTTAGCAATTAAGCAAACGGCATCTTACACCAGAAGCAGCAACCACAGACACAGGTCTTACTGCAGAAGTTCATCAGTGCAACTGTGGCATAGGAAATATAAAAATATAATGCTCACCAAAAGGGTACCAACAGGAAATACCCCAGGAACAAAGTGCAGAGGGATAGACCTTTGTGTTTCCATTTAAACAGGAAAGGTAGATGGAAACCAAAATAAATGAAGCTATACTTAAAATAAAGATTACTATATTCTAGGGCACCAAAGGTTATAACACCTGACCTAAGAATGGGTGGGGATGTTTGGGATAAAGGAAGGGAGGCCTGGAAAATTGTGGACTTATCTAGATAAGTTTCATGGAATGAAAATAAACAACCGATATCTGCTAAGGGGTACACGGAATAAGTCAAACAAGGCAGTTTGGTGGTTAATATGTTTTTGGTGTTTGTGGAGAATTGGGTCTGCCAGAACAATAGGCTGTCATGGAAGTGGGCTTTGTGTAGCTTCTGCTCATGTACCTGTTTGCCTGACCTTTGAGGTTAGTGGCAAAAGCTCCCATTGACTGAAGCTGGTCTTTCTGTGCTGTTTGCACCCTCAGCAGAATGAAGCGAGGAGCTGCACAGCTCAGTGTTGGGGCAGGGAGCGCTGACAGTTGGCTGCGAGACATTGACACACCACGGTGAGATCTTTCCCTGTGTACGTGCCACCTGGCAACCTTGCTTTGGGATACAGCATCGTTTTAGGATTGAGGCCAATTCCAAATCTGTTACAACTCATCCCAAAAACAGCCAGTTAATGGGAGCCTGTTCATCAAAGCCCTCTTGTTGTTGTTGTTGTTTTAATGCTAGTTCTCTGCTAATATGGATGCCAAAGTCATTTCATGAAGGATGCCATGGTAGATGCCAATTATCACTCCTCAGAGACTTGAAAAATAGTGGTGTAGATATATTTCTGTGCATATGTGTGTATGAGTCCTTTAGGAGACTCCAAAAGCTTATCCTAAAGGTATAGTCTTGCAAACTGTTGACCGTTCTGGCTCCAGTCCAGCAAAGCACTTAAATATTTGGTGAACTCAGCAAGAATCTTCACATGCTTCAAGCTAACACATCCATAAGCACTTTGCTGGACCAGGCTCACAGAGGCTGCACTAGAGCTGCTCCTTGCACAAGAGAAATCTCCCCAAGCTATTCGTGGTCTCTAATGGCTGGTGTGGCCATTTGCTTCCTCACAGACAGCTACCAACAGGCTACATCAACATTTGCATTGTCTGGCTATGCTAAAAACAAAAAAAAAACATGTTTCAGTGGCCTTAGCATTTCACCTCAATGATGTTTCTCTAACAGGGGAGAAGCAAGGTGAGAGGGAGGCAGTTTTGCACACAGTGCTGCAGAGAAAAGATTTCCCTTCCCAGAATCAGCAGTCTCTGGACAGCAATAAATCCACTCAGGGACATGCTAAAAAATAAAGCGATTCCTAAAATAAACAATTCAGACTTCGAACCGTATGATAGGCAATTAGTATGTTTGAATAATTGGGTGTAACTGTAGGCAGAGAGAAGCTACAAGACCAGATGTGCACATAAAGCTAAACATAGGCTTTACAGGATCTAATCAAATCAGTCCGCCATCTGGTACGAGAAGAAAAATCGTGTGACAGACCTGGTCAACACGAGAAAATGGCACGAATTTCTGGATAACGAGCTTAAGCTAAATCAGTATGTTACACAAGGCAGAAATGGAAGCATCCATAAAATGGATTGCACTAGTTCAACTAAATCACATCTGATTTTACTAAACTGATAGCATTTTCTCCTGTGAACTAGACCTTAGGTGACCTATCACAGATAACAAGCTGGGAATATTCAGAAATAAGTACATGCAAGGTAGAATAGCTCATGGCAGACAAAAGTTCACATACACTCTTCTCTCCATACAAAATAAATCCTACCCATCAGATGACTCTTCTCCAAGCAGTTGGTGTTAAAGCCCTCAAATCAAGTGTTTCTAAGTCAGAGCTGCAGCGAGTGGATCCTCCTTCATTCTAGCTCCCTTGAAAGCCAGGAGCTGCAGCAAAGGCTGGAAAGAGGGGAGGTGGTAGGGTCTTAGGGGGACATGTCTACGTGGTGGTAAACCTGTGAGCCCAAAGCTGGGCCAGTGCTAGAGAAGGGGTGTTCAGTGGGCTGAACTGAGGACTCCGGTGGTTCGGAGACCCTGGGCTGGGATGCGGTGTTTGCATGGCCGCGGCAGCTCTGGCCCCAGATATGGTTGATTTTGCAGTGTCAGCTGGAAAATATCGCATAACACCTTGCAGAGACTCTGGCAATGCCCTTGCTCGCCTTCTGTGGCCCACTGTCCTTTGGTGGCTCTTGGTCATCCATGCTTAGGTTTGCAGTTTGTTGTGGGATGAGGACAGCATGTCGAGGAGAGGAAGCCTGGGTGTCTCGTGGGGCTTCCAGAACCAAAGCACCCATCGTACAGTGGCTCCAGTAGCAGGGGATGGGGCTCCACAATGCAGTGTCTCTTCCAGTCCTCCACCCCGCCACGACACCTTGGGCTGTCCTGTGGGCACAGCTTCATAGTTTTCCCCACTTGAGTGAGGCAAACAGGAAGCCAAAGTCAATCTAGCTTAACCAAAAGCAGAACTTGCTGTTGCTCCATGACATTTTGATTGGTGACACAAACTGGGCTGTCTTCTCTCCCTCCTCCATTTCGTGCTGCATCCCCAGTACCAGCAGCCCAGACACGTTGCAGACAACTGCACGAAGGCTGTACAGCTCAGCCATTTTGATCAGTTCGTGTAGGACTGCTACAGGCAGGGAGAGAGCAGAGCCTTAAGGAGGTGACAGCAACTTTATTTGATTTATGGGGTTTAGCTTTTGATACAAAGCTCCACCTACTTAGCAACACATGAGTGTGTTTGTGGGTTTACAGATTTACTTCAGTGCTCCAGCAGACCATCTTCCCCTTCTGCTACTCCTCTGGAAAGAGTTCAAGTCAGTGTGTTGTGCTCATAATTGATATTGGCTTTCCCAGCCTCCAGGAATCGTATTAAAAAGATAGGCAAAACCTGGGGGGAGGGATATTTCTGGCTTAAAGTGAGAGGATTTGGGGGAGACCATGTGGCTACTCCAACTGAGTTTTCCACATATGCATTTTGTTTATGGTGTGCGTGTGCAAAACATGTCAGAAAAAAAGCTCTCAGGGGAGTTAGGAATCTGTCCAGCATTTGGCAAATCCCCAGCATGATCCAGCCCTCCTCCTCCATGCTGCTGCCATTCCTAGGGTCCCCTTCTCCACAAGGCATTTCTGCAGCAGGAGCCCACCGAGGTAAAAAGAGGTATTTAGAGACACCAGCTTTCACAAACAGAGGCTCAAAAGCAACCTCAAACGGCACATAGGTATTGAAAGCCAACCTGGTGCTCGAGGTGAAGGGCAGAGACGCCCTGCGTCCCACAGGTTGAGTGACCCAGTTCCCGTTCATGGCTTGCTGTGACTCACTGGAGCTGGTTGCAAGACATTTTATTTGTCTAACAGTCCTGCATATCACCATGGAGTCCAGCCCCCTTTCAGGGGGGGATGTTAAAATGAATATACATTTCAACACTCCTTCAGCTCATCTCGTAGCCCCAATAACAACAGTGTAATATTCTAAACTGCTTTTGCAAGTCTCCTTTCTACAGGGCAGTTGAAAGGATATAAAAGCATTTTAACAATTTTATAGATCGTCTCCGGAGCGCTTTTGTGATGTGGGAGAACAGAAGTTTTGTTGCCATTTGCCCGTGGACAGCTGCCAAACTCACCTGTCTCCACAGAGCCTGCGAGGGCCATATCACATCTCTCTGGAAACTCTGCAGCCAGCCCTGGATGGCTTCTCACTTTACTCAGCCGAAAAACATGTTGCACAATTTAACCCTTTGCCCGCACGCTTGCCTGGGTGTGTTACTCAAAACCGGCAACTCGTTCCGTTTGGGCTTAAGGAAAGTAATAGCTGCTAGGTGGTTTTGGAGAAACCTAAAACCAGGACTCTCTTGTGAAAAACCTGCACCCATGTGAAAAGTCTTCTAACCCTGCAAGTCATCCTACTGACTTCAGTCAAGCCTTGAAGTGTCCATAGCTTTCCTTTTGTCACTCCTTAATCACAGTTAACCAGCCTCCAAACTTGACCCTTTTTTAATAGGCTCCAATTCGACAAGGTACCTAAGAATTTGTCTTTTTGACTAAAGTTTTACCAGTCTAGTTGTATGTTCAAAAAGTAAGGCATATTTTAGAGCATCTGAAGCCAGAAAGTGGTGGCTTGAACCTGTGTATAAAACGCGAAGCTAAGAATTAGAAGAGATCTGCCACTGACCACATCTTCTTATGGGTCGCTTAATTTTGCATGGTCCTGCTTCTAATCTCAAAAATAACCACTAAAACCCTCCCGTGTATACAGTTGACACAGGAGAACTGAGCAGCTTCATTTGTTAATGTTCAGGAAATATTTGCAGATCCTTATGTGGAAGGTGTGACAGAGTGTAGTGTAATCTACTCCCTTATGTATGAATTTCTCATTTTCCCTCCCTACAAATGAATATTTACATTCTCCACCCTCCTCTTCTCCTGGAAAGAAAAGTGCATAAAATTATTCTACATCACATTCTTTTACTGCGTTGGCAAAATTCAGAGAAATACAGCAAGTTTAAATGACATGGAATATGCAGGCATAGCTTATCTAAGATCAAGCGTGCAGATCAAAATCAAGAAAGCCTCACAAAAGAAAGCCCCGAAAGATCTTTCATCTGCCTGATCCCATTTCCCTGCCTACACCTCTTTTTACCCTACTGTAAGGTATTAGTTCTGCTTTAGTTTCTGCTCTGCGCAACACTTCTGCTTAAGAAAGATTCTGTTGAGTCATTACCAGCATCAGCCAAACAGGCTTTTCAAGAATGGAGGAGAAAATAAATGCTGTGGTTTTTAAATTAATTCCATGCTGCTTAACCCTTAAACCACTAGTGACTTCCAGACTGCCAACCGAGTTAATGCTGAGCAGAATGTGTAGCTGTTGTGCCCGAGACGAGAGCACTGCCAGTGCTTCTGTCCATGACCACACCAGAGAGAGAGACCTACCGCAGGAGCATCGACCACGCTCTCCTAGCAGCTCATGAGATGCAGGAAAAGGCAGAGATGCCGCCGGCGGCGTGGGGTCAGGCTGGCCGGGAAGCGGCTGCACCTCTGCCGGACGCAGCCTCTGCCGGCGTCCCTTCCCCTCAACCAAAGAGCGTCAGCATCTACTCCAGTTGCTGTTTGACTGGGACTCACCCCAAGCCAGGCTTGGCACCAACCGCCCTGGACCTGGGGGGGGCTGCGGTGAGCAGCCCCCATCCTCCCATGCCCACACACCTTGCCCTGCCCACTCCGGTCACGGCTCGGGCAGTGCCGGCCATGCGCCTGAAAGCACGCGGGCAGAAATCCTAGTGAAGGGCTATGCCGTGTCACCCACGCCCTAAACACTCCCTCCTTGCTGCTTAAAAATTCTGCCCCAGATAACCCGCACGCACACCAAAGCAGAGGCAGGGAGAGGGGCTCTTCTACTAGAAGACAGTTGGCATGAAAGTAGAAATGAAAGAGAGACGAGCACATCTCTCCCTCCGTGAGGTAGGAGAGAGACTCCACTCCTCCTTCCCCCGGCAGGTTGTACATAGGAGAGACTAGTGGTTGCCAAAATGATATAACATGAATAAGCTCCTGGTACCTCGAGGTTTGAGGGGCCCCCAGGGGAGCAACACTTGGAGTGAGAAAAGGCAGAGGAGGGGAAAGCGGATAAGGTGATTTTCTTTGCCTTGGTTTTTAAAGCAATCTCATCCTGCTAAACTTTCAGTCCATGCTGCCAATGGCTATTTCCAAAGTTATCTTTGCACAGAAAAAGGCTGGAATCCTTCTCTCTCATTCTCTCTGTCTCCCTTTTTAATGAAAGCTCAGTTTAGATCTGATATCACTTTAAAAGGTTTGCTATCAAAGTTTATTAGACCCACTGGGACAGATCACAGTTTTCAGAGGCTCAGAGTTTCACAGCAGATAACTGTAAAGTGAACTATCCAATGTTCTTCAAAATGCTCATTTTTCTTGGGCTCATCTATTAAACAAAGCTGCACTGTATTCAAGCATCATTAGAAGCAATCCCAGTTGCTTACACGATGCTGGCCACGGTTTTGCCATTAGACCAAACTAGAGCAGTCAGCGGTCCCCAGCCTGTCCCACTGGGTGAGCGGGACGCCATTTGCAGGGAAGGCAAGCCCTACCAGCGCAACGGGGTAATGCCTGCTTGGTGGTCCTAGAAAAGGCCAGAATTTCACAAAAGCAGTAGGAAGTATGAGAGCAGTGTCCCTTTAAAAATCCAGATTTGCCTTTCCCTACTTAAAAATAATAATAACTAGAAAAGACTCCTCTGCCTAGGGACTACGCCTGAGAAATTTCAGCTGGAAAGCAAAGAAATGAGAGGAGGGATTAGCACGTCAAGCTTCCTATAGAACAGTTGTTCTTTTTTTTTAATGAAGTCATTGGTATTATTATGTGGTTTTCAGTAGGCTATCCTCCTAACAATGCATGGGAATAAACACCGTATCTGGTAGGATCTCTGACTGTAACATCTATCACAGAGGCATCTATTTACAGTGTGAAGGGAGGGGAGCTGTTTTGTTTCCCAAGACAGTAATGGAAAGCATGATGTCCTACAACTAAGGGTGGTGAAGCACTGGGAGAGGTAGTGGGAAAAAACATTCACCATAAACCGAAGAGCGAAAGAGAGTTTCGGGGCAGATATTTGCAGGATGCATCATCACCGAGAGAAGCTGGCAACCCTGGGAAAAGGCTGAGACAAAATGGCTGACTCAAGGGGTCAAGTCCTCGGGCCACCGACGTCCCGTCCTTCTGCTGCCACTTCACACGGCTTTACAGCCTTCCCTGTGACTTCCCAGCGCCATTCGATCTCTCCAGAGCAACAGGCTAGACAAAACTCAGAGGAGCTGGTCTTCCTCAGACGCCCACGCTCCATGCCAGGCTTTATCCATCCAGAGCTTTTGGCCAGTGAATGCCTCTCACCAGAAGCATGTGCGACCATTTGACAGCTCGTCTGCTTTCTGATTCCTTAACAGGTCATGCAGATGGACCAGAAGCTAGATGACATCCTGAACACGCTCCAGGCTCAGTTCGGGGATCAGCCGCAGGCACAGATGTCAGGACCAGCCACCCCACCTGTCAGCCAGCTACAGACGACCTCGGATTCCCCCCCAGTGAACCGGAAAATTTGAAAGCCGGAGGACAGCCACATGTCACCCTCTCATTCTTTTACGTCCGGTTATTTTTAAGTCTTGGTGTGTCAGGATTCGGCTGTGTCGTGGGTGAAATGAAATATTCTGCTGTAGTAGGTTAAACAAAAAAATGAGAAGCAGCAGCAAGAAGACAGTCACGACCCTAGGAGAGCACATAAGGTTTGCACCTGTTTAATTAGCCATCGTTAGCTAACCTCTGTCAGCCGATGGCGGTCCCGGGCAGCCAGCCCCATTTAGGCTCACTGCACACGCACAGGGCACGCTGTTGAGGTAAAGCATCCGAGCGAGGGTTAGGATGACCCATTCGTGGGCGCGGAAGGGGAAAAGGACTGGGTTTTTGGCATTTAATCACTAAGTTTAATGCTCACAGCATGCCCAAAAGGGGGAAAAGAGCCAGCATTTGAACATGAAACAAATGGAAATCAGTGAACAGGAAAATTAAACAGCATGTTTTGACTTCTACCAAGCAGTGAGGATCATAAGAAGGGCAGATTTATATGCTACTGCGAATGACAAAGTAAAGACAACAGGCTACTGATTAAAAATATGGAAGTGTATACAGGCTGGTTGACATATGAAAGACTGAAGCAAAGACTTCAGCTAATTAAAGCAAAGGGTTGCAAATGAGATGAGATGCATGTTGGAACAGACAGGCAAGAGAGATAGTATCTGCGTAGGCTTACTGCACAAGAACACTGTAATAGCTATCAGCTACGCTGATGACTGTTATGCAAAATGTTCTCAAGCTTTTACCTTCATTCAGCAGTGGTTGTTGACTCCAGTTGCCTTAATTTTAACATAAGAAACCTGTACGGTAATTGGCTGTGAAATATCTGTAAAGCTCAGTTCAAGTCACTGAGTAACAGGGTGCTGCAGGAGGGCTGCAGCTGTGATTGAGAATGGCAGGGTTTCTTAAAGAAAACAGAAATGCACATACTGTTGATGAAAGTTAATCGCTGTTTAAATAAACTGCTGTATAGAATTTTAAATGCTAGATTCTTTTTTTTCCCTTGTAATCTGGTTGCAAATCGAGTGCATATGCTGGCTGACATACTGTCACTGTGAAATGGATCTTACCTGGCACTCCGGAAAAGGGATGATACAACACTGTTGCTAAATATGTAAATAATAAACCAAGCTAAAAAGGGTGCAGTGTTATTTACTCAAGTCTTTTTAATATATTTGCATAACCAACCTTTGAATGAGCGGAAGTCTGCAGAGCAAAGACCTGATTCCTGGGAAATCCTAAATATATTCTATTCCCACTCATATCCATGGAAGCAAAGCCTGCACTGCATTTAAAAGCAACCTGAAAGACTGGTCCCTTAATAAGCATTTATTTGGACCAATGACTGGTCCATTTCAATGTAATCAAATTAGCTTCTAACTATTACCTGTCCCTTTAAAACTCTTTCCCAGGTTTGTGTGTCTGGGAATTCAAGCTTGGAAAGAGCACAATGAGACTGATTCCAATCTTTAGATTGCAGGCGCGTCTTAGACAGAATATTAATGATGTGTGAGAGGCAATAAAAAAAAAAAAGCAATGTGGTTTTAATTAAATCAGCTGACAAGCCGCCGTTCCATCTTGTCTGATTACTACAGAGTAACTGAACATGACCAAATACAGCATGTAACATGGGAAAATGGTAAATAATCATTGTCAGAGCATTGAGTTTCTCCTGGCTTTCAGTCAGGGTCATGAGCTTCTGCAATGGTCCTTCATATAACCTCACTGACTCTGGCCACTCAGAGCTAAAAGGGCAACTGGACACCAAGGGTAGGAACCATTTCGTCAGCCACAGGTAAAAAATCTCCCTGGAGATCCCTTTGCCACCGAGGTTCAGAAGACGAGCAGTGCAGCTTTCAGCAGAAGGGCTCAGGGACTTCTGTGGCCAACACAAGGTGAAACTTCCTTCGAGTACACTGCAGGTATTTGTGTGAGGGTATGCGTGGTCACTGTTTGGTGGACTGAGGAATGCAACAGTATTTTACTTACTAATGAGTCTCAATAGAAGTGTTAAGGCACTGTACATACAGTAACACCTACTGCTCTGAAGTGCCTGGAAAACACACTAAATGCCCTTCCCTGGAAAATTCAGTTAAATAAAATACAAGTGGTCTCAGCTATGGAGAGCGTCAGAAGGGATGAGTGGGTGGGAGGAAAGGATGAAGAGGCACACAGTGGGTCCTTCAGAAAAAAAGAATGTGTGCATGCGTGTGTGTGCACGTGCCTTTTTTTTTAAACACAAGCCAAAGTTTCTGCAGCAAGTCTTCACTGAGGCCAGCGCCTGAGCCTTTAAGGGTTTGAAAATCCAGCAGTGCTGGCCATCCATCCGCTTTACAGCAGGCGACTGCGAACACTGCGATGTGGCATAACGTGTTCAGACAGCACCAGCAACACGTGTCGACGACCATCGCTATTGCCACGATGGAGAGATAAGGGTGTGGCCTGAACAAATTGCAGTGAGGAAGGAAGAAGACTGGTGGGAGACACCCATTTTCACACCATAGCATGAGATTAATGGTAAAAAAATAAAAGCAACATAGCTTAGCCTTACTTAAGCAAATCTCCACACCCACAGCTAGGACAAGAGTTGATATCTAGCAAAATCTTTCTGATTGCCCAGGGTTAAAAGTATCCAGGAGTAACACTGATGCGACTGTCTGGTAATACTCCCTGACCCTTCTTCTGAGCAGAAATGGTTTTGCACAGTGAACAGACTGCATATTAATGCATTTGCATGTCATGAGTATTTTGAGTGCCCCTCTACCAAGGTGTGCTATCAGCAAACGTTCAGCAGCAAGCTATGATTTCCCAAGGCAAGAACTGGCTTCTACTCATCGTGTTTTTGTCAGGCCTTACAATCCACTACACAGGCAGTAACAGCATCAGAGCTAGGTCACTGAGTATGTGGCAACAATGAAATGGAAAGAGCAGGGAAGAAGCATAGGGGTGACCTTCAGGAAACTCCAAAACCCTGAGGAGTTCTTTTGCAATACAAGTCCTATGAAGTCATGATATGATCTGGCCCATCAAGGAACAGTATCAGAAAACCATCAGGTGCACTATGGCAGGTTTTGCAAACTTTGCTAACTGCAGTATGGATCTGTTGGATGAAACACCACCAACAGTGTCTTCTGGAAGAGTTCTTCTAAGGGAAACTTGCCATAATTCTTGCATGTGATTGGAAAGAATTTAAATTTATGTGCATTATCTTTCTGAATATTGTGAGTATCATAGAACCATAGAATGGTTTGGGTTAGAAAGGACCTTTAAAGATCTTCTAGTCCAACATCCCTGCCATAGGCACAGACATCTTTCACTAGACCAGGTTGCGCAAAGCCCTATCCAACCTGACCTTGAACAGTTCCGGTGATGGGGCACCCTTAGATACAATCTAACTCTACCCTCTTTCAGTTTAAAACCATTGTCCCTTGTGCTGTCACTGCAGGCCCTGGTAAAAAGTCTGTCCCCATCTTTCTTATAAGCCCCCTTTATATATTGAAAGGCCACAATAAGGTCTCCCAGAGGACTTCTCTTCTCCAGGCTGAACAACCCCAACTCTCTCAGCCTTTCTTCACAGGAGAGGTGTTCCAGCCCTCTGACCATTTTTGTGGCCCTCCTCTGGACATGCTCTAGTCCATGTCTTTCTTGTACTGGGGGGCCCAGAGCTGGATGCAGTGCTCCAGGTGGGATCTCACAAAAGCAGAGTAGAGGGGGAGAATCACCTCCTTTGACCTACTAGCCATGCTTCTTTTTATGCTACCTAGGATATGATTGGCTTTCTGGGCTGCAAGCACACATTGCTCATAGAATCATAGAGTTGTTTAGGTTGCAAAAGACCTTTAAGATCATCAAGTCCAACCATCAACCATGCCCACTAAACCATGTCCTGAAGTGCCACACCTACACATTTTTTGAGCACCTCCAGGGATGGTGACTCAACCACTTCCCTGGGCAGCCTGTTCCAATGCCTGACAACCCTTTCAGTAAAGAAATTTTTCCTAATATCCAATCTAAACCTCCCCTGGTGCAACTTGAGGCCATTTCCTCTCATAGAATCATAGAATTACAGAATCATAGAATCGTGTCCAATTTTACATCCACCAGTAACCCCAGGTCCTTCTCCACAGGGCTGCTCTCAATCAGTTCATCACCCAGTCAGTACTGATGTGGGGGATTGCCCTATCCAGCTGCAGGACCTTGCACTTGGCCTTGTTGAACTTCATGAGTTTCACATGGGCCCGCTCCTTAAGCCTGTAACAGTCCCTCTGGATGGCATCCCTGCCCTGAAGCGTATCAACTGTACCGCTCAGCTTGGTGTCATCTGCAGACTTGCTAAGGGTGCACTCAATCATTTCATTAATGAAGATGTTGTTAAATAGTATTGGTCCCAGTACAGACCCTTGAGGGACATCACTTGTCGCTGGTTGCCATTTCAACATTGAGCTGTTAACTGAAACTCTTTGGATGCAACTATCCAGTCAATTCCTTATCCTTCTAATATTCCATTCATATGTCTCCAATTTAGAGGTAAGAATGTTATGGGGGAGCCTATCAAAGGCCTTACAGAAGTCCAGGTAGATTACATCTTCTGCTCTTGCCCAACTGATGCAGTCACTCCATTGTAGAACGGCACTAGATTAGTCAGGCGTGATTTGCCCTTGGTGAAGCTATGCTGGCTGTCTCTAATCACCTCCTTGTCCTCCATATGCTTCAACATAACTTCCAGGAGGATCTGTTCCATGATCTTACTGGGCACTAAGGTGAGGCTGACTGGTCAGCAGTTCTCAGGGTCCTCCTTACTACCCTTTGTAAAAATGGGTGTGATATCGAGTGTTCCCTCTCAGCAGTGGCTCTAACATGAGGCAAAACTACAGAAAGTATTCCCAGGGAAGTCCATTTGTGTGTTTTCATCTCCATTTCTACTAACATTAGTGCACTGATGTTCATTATTTCTCCATGTTGGGAGTCCAGCACACACATCACACACCTAACTGCTGACCAAAGAGTACGTTCAGCAAGCTCATTCCTACAGCAACTCTTCTCGCATCAGTAAAATAGTAATAATACCATGAATTAACATGGTTCAATGAAGTTATCCGCACTGTGCAGCCAGGTCTGCAATGGTCCCACATTGTCTTTTGGTTCGGAACAGAGGCATAGACCAGGCGGCCAAGGTCTCTCAAGGCCACAGCATCAGCAAGCGTGGCCGTCAGGAATGCGGTTTACCAATACATCAAAAGACAGAAGTACAGGAGGTCAAGTAAAGATTAGCTATTTATTTTTAAAAAGATCACATGTTTTTCTACCCGATTCAATTTCACTGTGAAGATACATGGTGTCTTCCCTTACTAGAGACATCGACACCAACCAAAACAAGATTTTCCACATTCCTTTTAATAATGCATGGCATCCTGAAGCCTGATGTCTGCCTATGGTGATGCAAGATGCTCAGAAGTCATTAAATAAAGCCTGAGGGGGCTATTTTCTCATTTGCATAATTACATAGTCAGTAATACTATCGTGAACGAATCTTATCTCAAAATGTATAGCCAGATCTTTAATGACGATATTTCTGAAGTGATGTGTGGGATTAAAGTCCTCTGTATGATAAGGCTGCAGCAGTGAGGGAGATAAGAAGTTCAGCTTTCATCAGCTGGGGGCTTTCATGCCTGAGGAAAGGTAACTGTGCCCCCAAAACAGCCGATATGGGTCACAGATCAGAAACCTGCTGCCTCATCTGGAACACTCTCTCCATCTCTGGAGAGTAAAAAGTGAGAAAAGACTCTCCAGCCACCACTGTCCATTTCAGAAATGGGTCCATTTAGTGGCCCTGGAGATTTTCCATCCACCTGCCTTGCCCTGGCATCACCAGAGGAGCCTGTGCTGGAAGTCCCTCTCACCTCTGTAGGGCGATGACTAAGCTCCCAGCTCACTGGGTATGGAGAATGAGCAGGATTCTTTTGGTGCCTCTTCTCAGTACCTCAAGCGGTTTTCTCTTCTTGCTGATGTTTCAAACCTAAGCCCTGAAGGGTCTGCACTCATAAATATATTTAGGATGTGCTGTAGCTCATGGAGCCTTAAATGGCAGGGCTCATTCAGCACTTTTCTGAACAGTCTGAACAATGTGTCTAAAAAGAAAAGCATGTTTTAGGGACTAAAATGCCATCGGGTGAAGAATGTCAGTCATCAAAATTGCATTATTTAGTATTCTGAAGGAGCACATGCTAAAATCATTGTAATGGCCCGGGAAAAGCATGGTGAAGAGCCCAGGTGGAGACCTCTCTCGGGCATCATTTCTAGCTCGGGCAGAACTCAGACAGCAAAACTAAACACGGTGGTACTGTTCTACCTCCCTGGTAGGAAAAGGTTTGAGTTCCTCTCAGCCTGCCTGAAGAGCAACCTCTTCTCTTAGTTAAAGCAACCTCTGAGTCAAGAGACAGTCAAAAGTAGCTGGAAATATTAAACACTGAAAGAGAGAAAAAAGTCTAACTAACTTTTTGAATCTCCTGTTAATGGTCATTATCCTTTTTCCCACTGCTTACCACATGCTTTTCTAACCTCCAGGGAACCCCAAGCTCTGGATTATATTCATGTTATTGGTGCTGGGGATGTGCATCTGCTCTCCCCTGCTCTCCCCTGCTCTCTCCCCGTCATACGTAAACAGTGTCCGTCAGACACGAAAGAGTAAACCGGCAAAGAACGCCTTCCCTACAATGAGCTGTTTTGCCAAAATACTTACTATGTTGTGTTTAGCCCTTATTATGGTTTACAGTGGCTCCCAAATGACTCCGTAAAAGTACAATGTCTCTGCTTAGATTCCTGGCTGAGCACCCATTCGTCTCAGGGTTTGGATTTGGTACATGTGGGTTTGTGAACAGAATTTTAACTCATCTTCGTGATGTTATTTGATCTCCCCCTGGGGTGGGTGGAGCTGCGGGGAAGGGACCAACTCCATGAGAGCGCTGAAGGGAAGGGGATTTTTGAACTCTGTGATTAATGTAACTGCTGTAGCTCATCTGTCCAATCAGACTGGCAAGGGTTGTTCTTTGTTTAACCAAAGAATCATAATTTTCAAGAGCAATGTCTGCTAAGCATTTGCCTGAGCCTTACCTCAGCCTTAGAGGGGAAAGAAAATTCACATTTCAAAAATACCTGTCAAGTATTTCTTATGCACAGCTACAATGCAGCTTTTCTTCTTTACTGCCATGTACCTTGGGTTGTCACGTCTGTTGTTAGGAGAGCCTAAACATAGCCAAATAGCCTAGTAGCATTTTACACCTACTTTACCTAAGGACCAAGCTACAGAGAAGCAAAGTCCCTGGTGTTTCAAATGAAGCAGCCCCTGGCCAACTCACAGGTTATAGACAACCCTCACCAAAAAGGTCTAAGAGGCTGTTTTCTTTGCCAAAAGACAAAAGAAATGCTCAATAAAGCATGCCCTGAGAGATGGAAATGCTTACAGCAGGATAAGCACAGCACTGGATGTCCATAAGTACCACTTGCTGCCAAGACGTTCAGAGTCCTTGAGCAGCAGAAGGGACAGGAGCGGGGTCTTGCCACGTCTCCTGGCCTCTGCTTTGTCAGGTGAGCAATGATTTTGTTAAGGCTCACCCAGCTCATAGTTCAGTCGTCTCTGACACCACAGGTGATATGAGAGCAGGCAAAGGCAGCGTGTTGGTTCCTCTCTGCCTACAGCTTGCCCTTTGTCATCATCCTACAGTGTAGCGTGAAGCTAATCCGCTCCTGAAGTTTGGTGACTTGGGAGACTTTGCAAGTAGCATCTGAGTTTTGATTCAAATGACCCCAGTCCTTCTCATGGAGAGAAATCCTTACCATTTCTGATGCAGAGAGAGATCCATCCCATGCCTAGTCTGTAGGGCCCTTCAAGTAGCTTAATGTTTGTAGTGGAGGGGCTGGGGTTTATATCGTCAAGATGTGGGGCAAGGGGAAGTACCCGTGCACTATTCCTGCAACAGAAGAGCAATTGCCTGATGCAGTGTCCTCATTCTTTTTGTTTTCTCTGCTGAGAATTTTCCCCTTTCTGAAACACTAAACAGCTCATTTCTTCCAAGCTAAACAAATGATTTTGCCAACTACTGATTTTTTTCTCCTTTCTGCTTCTAATGGTTGGTACTGTAAGTACAAGTTTCTCTTTGTTTGATAGCAGGTCGGGAGGCCAAGAAGAGCTAGGGACAGCTCCTGTGACACATCAATACTGCACCAAATTCTTCAGTTTGGCTACACCATGAGTGTCATCACTCTTGGATTCCACCAACCCTGTTGGTCAACTCCCGGGAGGCTACTGCTTTGGTCAGAGACTAACAGAGTGCAGTAACAGACCAACAAAGTCCCCATCCTCAGGGCCATGTATGCCTCTTTTACTGCCCTGATGCTTCCTCTCCTCTTTGTTATCATGCTATTCCCCACACAACAGTCCAGTTAAGCCAGCCTTCCAGATTAGGAAGGCTATTGCATTAGGAAAGCAATAGCAATAAACGTCAGCATCAACCAAGCTCTAGTCCAAAGGGCTGCAGCTGACAGCCTATAGTCATTCCTCTCCACGGGGTTTACAAGGAAGAGCATTAGGGACAAGAATGAAAACTGCCGCAGAGACACAGACCACTGAGAGGTTATGTACTTGATGGGTCTGGTCAAAGCAGACTAAATTCAATGCAGGTACGAATCTAATGGAGACAATAGACTTTTACACCACAAATTAATTTGGCTTGATGTCTCTTACCATGTGTCTGAATAACCAGTTGGTAGGTTAAAAGACGACCTAGTTTCACTAACCTTACTGGAGCTCTGAATTAGAGTCAAAATTTTCCAGTGGCCTGCAAAACCCATATATTGCAAAGGCAGAGAGTAGTTTTTATTCCACAGAAAATGCATGTGTTTTTGGAAACAAACAGAGACAGACATGATGGAGGTGCCCAATGACTGTAATCAATTTTGCAAGTGGCATTGCTTTGAGCAGGTTCTCAGATCCCTAAGCTTCTCTTTGAGTTTAATGTATGAATGAACGCAAAGCAAAAAAACTGAAGTTGCACCAGAACCTGCACATTCTGCCTGACTTGGGATCAAACTCTGAGAAGGTTGCTGCGTGTTCAGTGCTGAATTAAAATGATAAATTATTGAAAATATGTCAGTAATTATCAGGCAGAAAAAAAGCTCCCAAATTATCTGGGCCTTTCCCATGTACCCATTTTGTAAAAATAACATCAATTTCACCAAAAACGTTTTGCATGAAGCTGAAAATTAAGGTGACAGCGGAACTGTTGAATAGGCATAAAACCAGCTTATACCTTCAAGCATAAATAGCTGAAGGAGTGGTTTGTAACAAGGAATCACCTACGACAATCGTGTTTTTTCACGTCCTGGGACAGAGCTGCTCCATGTGCTCCCCCCGCCACCCAATCCACTCTCCAATTTGGGTGAAGTCATGTGTTTGGCTTTCAATAGGCAGTCCTTATCTACATGACTGGTTTGGAGAAGCACTGGGGCCCTGGAGCCACAGGTCACTGGAAATAAAGAAACAGCAGGCTGAGGTTGCATAGCTGCTTCTGGCTTCTCCTAAAGTAACCTGGAGCAGGGAGTGAGGGGGTATGAGGGCTGGCTGCTCTGTGTGAGGAGGGGAGATGCCCGGGGGGAGCGATAACAAGGTCGGCAGAGGCCGTGCTCTCACCCACCAGGACTTAGTCCCACAGGACTCAAGCAAGACCAGCAGAGCGGGTTCAACCAAGAGTCCCGATCACCTGCCAAGTCCATGGTGGTGAAGAAGGAAGGAGGTCAAGCTGGGACCGTCAAGGTACGGCTCCGGATCAATGGGGTACATGGCACGGGCATGGCTGCAATGCAGCCGCAGCGTGGCTCAGGCGGGCACCGACAGGGAGAGCCCCGCAGCTTAAAAGCAGCTCCCAAGTGAAGCAGGGGACATGGGAGCATCCTCCAGACCTCTCCTGACTGCAGCTCCTACCAGCCAAAGCCCGAGAAGAGGGCGAAATGCACTCTGTGTCCTTCCCACCACCGCCGTCCTGCACGCCCGGCCACGTCAGGGCACGGTGCCGGGGGGACAGGGGAGCGGGGAAAGGGGTGCCGGGATGGGGGATCCTCTGCTTCCCCCCCCATCCAAGCAACATCGCCCTCTCCCACAGGGAGTTGTGTGTGGCTCTCGGGGACTCAGCAGAGCTGTTGAAGCGGGGTTATGGATTCCCCTGCAGGAAAGAAAGGCTTAAAACAAAAGGATTATAGAAGTAGCTGGCAACTTGGAAAAATGCATAGAGAAGAGAAAGGGGAATTGGATGAATAAAAACAGCCCCTCCACCCCCAGGTGCCAGCAAGGTAAACAGTGGAAAGGTTGGACGCAGAGTGCTCAAACAGCTTGGCTTTCATAAAGTGCTTTTTTTTTTTTTTTTTAGACTTTTGGTTCTGTTTTTCTTCTTTATCTCTCCCCAGCAGCCGCTGACAGATGACCTTTAAAGCCCCAGAGAGCCGCACCAGCAGGTGATTTACTAACAGCTGTGCCAGTCAACAAACCGGAGGGGAGCAGAGGTCGCCGCCGGCCGGGGCTGCCCAGCGAATTCAAGGGTGGGATTTAATTAAAGAAAGATGCATTACACTTTTTATTGATTTGTGTGCATGCACGCATGAGCCTTTTATTTTCTTCTTCTTTTTTTTTTTTTTGGTTCCTGCTCCCTGCACCTGGACATTTCATCCTGGATGTGTCAGCCCGGCCAGCCACGCTCTGCCTCCTGGTCCCCCCCGGCTCGCCCCCCCCAGGACTCCGCTCGCTGAAATCCCATCTCACACTTGCAGAGGGGCCTGGGAACAGGTGGGGAGGAGGCAAGCGGAGGGGAACCCAGCAGCTGACGGCGCACGGCGTCCCTGCTTGTCCCTCGATATTCATGGGGTGCTGGATGGGTATTTTGGGAGATGCTGGGTTTTTTCCCCTCTGCCCCCGCAGTAAACCTTTGCCCTTCTATCTTCCAGATGATCCATTAGGAGAGGGGAAAAAAGGCATTAAAAGGACAAGTTACAGTCTTTTCATTTTTATAGGATCGAGGGCTTGTCCACTAAAGACAGTGGGCATTTTTGGAGCAGTGAAATGCAGAGTAAAATGGAAGTACAGTGGCTCTGTATTCACAAGCTGGTGTAATTCATTATTTTCACTCATGCATCTGATCCCCTTGTTTTGCTAACTCAGGCTTTTATTATTACTGTTATTCTGCTGTTATTTTTATCTGATTTTTTAAAATATAATAGTCACATATAAACAAACTTCTGTTTAAGCTAGAACTAGGAATGAGTGATTCTTTAAAGACCTAGTGCTTCCAGTGTGGAAATTCAAGTAAGAGCAAACTCAGTACCGGCAGACATAAGTCACAACACTTCTGTTAAGAGCTGAATCCTGTTGGGAAAGAGCATCTGCAAATCATGGGACCATTTTTTTTGAGGGCTTAGGACCAGGAATGAGACCACCTTTCCCAAAGAGCACAGCGCAGGGGATGCTGACCTGTGCTGGGACACAAATAGCACAAGAGTGATGGCCACACAGTAAGTGCTTCTGAAAATCGGGCCCCACAGTGACCTCAAATACATTAGACAATCCTGTTTGGGGCCTCTCCAGATCTCATCCAAAGTTAGGAGAGAGCCTGCATTCTTAATTTGATTATATTTAGGTATGCGTTGTATCCATTACGTTGACTGATTTCATTAGCCTGAAATGGCTGGCTAATAAATTTGCAGGAGGCTGCAAGAGCTCCGATCCAAGAAGTCTTTTGTATGAGGACAAGAAATATGCAACCTTAAAGAAATACTATGGGAATTTTTAAGGCAGTATCTGATAAAATTCTTTTTTCTATTTGACTTTCCCAGCTTCTGAGTTAAAAAGTGCAGCGACCGTCTTGCCTCACTCTTGTCCTTTGCTCCTTACAAAGTAACTCCTGGATCAAACTGAACACTTCTGCCTGGCTAAGGCCACAGCTTTGAGGAAAGCTTCAGGTTTGCTGTCAAATCTTTCAGTGATGGAGAATCTGCCGGTTTAGTGGTGAAATTAATCTTTCGCAAAATAAATACGATTTTTGTGTCCAAATTTGTCCAGGGGCACTTTTCAGTCACACAATCTTACAGGTAGCAGTCAGATAAATTACAAAAAAATCACCTTGCTTCTTTTCAAAAGTCACTGCCCATACTGATGTTTCTACTAAATCGCTTTGCAGTCTTTCCTTGAGTAAAATACATGGAGCTTCTGACAACTCTCAACCTAAGACAGATTCCTAGGCTTCAGATCACTTGGTGAGCTTTTTTCTGAACCCTTTCCAATTTTCCAAGCTCTTTTCTCTGCCTTGTTGGTCTCTTTCCAAGACATGGTGGTTGCCATTGGCCTGGAAACTCCTGTGACAGGTTAGGTTTCTATGGACATAGATGCTCCAGGCACAGCTGCCAAATTTCACTTGAAGGCGTTCTCTACAGCTAACCAGTCCGGGCTTAGGTATCCAGTTGCGATGCAGTCAAGGTTTGGTGGGTTTCAGGTGGCTTCCACAAAATGCAAGAAGGGGCAGCCACATGCACCAAAGACAAAGGAGGTTTCAGAGTAATCACGGTTCTGTGGGTTCCCATTTCCCTCTCTCTCTGTTTCCTACCTATTTGGTTTTATCGCCATACGTTGATGGCAGCCATTGTCCGTAGGTCGGAATTCTGCAGCCCTAACTTGAGGCAAACTCTCTCCAAAAATGGATGTTCTTGGCGTAGCAGACTGGCCTGGAATGTCTAGATCTAAACTAATTATACATCCGTCACAGACTTCCCGTCATACCGCCAAAACTGGGATGCCTGTGTTTGGCTGAGCCTTTCAACACAACCAAGGCATCTGTATGTCCAATTCCCTTTAAAATGCATGGGAAATAAATATCCAACATCACTATGTGGCTTTGAAAATCCCCCTGCAATCTCTAACCTTCACTTCCCAGCTGTAAAACAGGACTAACAGCAATTCCTACCCCATATCTGCTTTATCAGTCTTGTCTATGCAGACCACAAGTTCTATGAGACATGAACTGGCTGCTACTAAATATAGGTACAATGTCTAGCACAGTTTTTATTAGAGCCCCTAGGCACTACAGCTCCATAAATATCCATGTTGACTTTTTCCAGATTAAGAACACATCAATGGGAGCTTTGCTTGAGTAAGAACTGCAGGATCTGGCACTAGTGCTTTTAAACCCTAATAGGAATGAGAGAGTCTGAAGCCTCTTCCAGCCTCATTCACTGGTATCAATGCTTTTAATACCAAGTCAGCTGTTGTGACACAAAGGGTATGTTTCTCTTGGTGCTGTTTCTTGGAACTGAAGAGCCCTCCTGAAGTTTTCATTTTCTTTACTGAAAAGCCGTGCTATGGTAAATCATCAACTCACCAAATTTATAGGAGGCACAGCACTTGGTATGTCACGTCTCTGAGCCCAGCCTAATGATTCACTTACTTATGCTTTTGTTCCTTTGCTTTGTAGTTCTCTTGATTTCAGCAACTGTCTATCATTTTCATGTGGCTTGCTGGCTAGAATGCCCCCTACTATTCTAATAATCATTGCCCTGCTAGAGTGTTTATTACTGACTGAACGGCTGCACAGACTGGCAAAATGACCTGAGCTGTATGAATTTTCCCTCAAGTCTCTGGGGCCTCACAATTCTTAAAAGAATGTAAAGTAAGGGAAAAAAAAAAAAAGAAGCTTAGTTATAGGGAAAGGTCAAAGTCAAGTTTTTCTGCAATAGCAGATTTCTTCGCTGGCTTCGGTGTCTGTTACCGAGCACTCACCACATCACCTTCAATATTCAAAGAGCAGCTGTGAACTTGCCACGCGATGAGAACTGAGCCAGGTAACATTTGACAGCCTATTGTGCATCTGTGCATCAGGAGACTGTTGCTTAAATTGTATGATGTGCTCATCCGCTACAGAACATGCACCCTGGATAGGGTCCCGACATGCTAGTGACTGCCTGGTTGTTTGGGTTGTATTTGAATTGAGGTTTGTGGTAGGTGCACTGTAAAAAAAACCAAACAAACCACACATACACATATAAAAACCAGTGACCAATACAAGATAATACACAGATGTGTAAATAACTGTGGGAAGATTTCCAAAACACAGACTCTGTCTAACTTTTATCAGTGGTTTGTTTTCCCTCTGGCTAAGATTCTCAAAAGTGGGTGCCTAAAGTTAGTCTCTCCTGGGTAAAAGCTTCAAAAGCATCTTAATAACACAGGAATCCAAGTGCCTAGTAGAACACTTCTTAAAGGCTCTGGAAAATCTCAGCCCTCCACCCACATCTTTAGCGATATGATTTTTAAATGCTCGGAGCTCACAGTAGCTGCTCTCGCAGCCAAGGGCGAGGATTCTTCCGAGGAGCCCGAGGAAGTTAGGCATCCATCACACTTTGTCTCCTGGCTTGACACTTTCCAAAAAATCACACCTAATATGGATTTCCATGTTCAACGCAGGTCTAACCTTAAGCCTCAATTTTTCAAAATCCTGGAGTCAGTTTCTATGCCATGGATGCCACACCGTGGCATTTGTATTTACAAATCAGACCACAAGTACTGTCGTTTTGGGGAAGATTTCACAGAACTGCTATTCCCATATCCACAGCCCATCATTGCTGTCAGATGTGCTAGCTCTAGGCAATAGGGGGTATAAAGGGCACCAAATAAACAAGCACAAATTCTTCTCTCATGCAAATTTTATTACAGCTTTGTGAGGGGACTGCAAAAGATTTCTGTGTTTAGCTGCTTCTTATAGAAAGAGGATTTTTTCCATAGTACTAAAACAAAAACAAAAACAAATTTCACCCTGGGAAGAAGGGCAGAAGGACTCCTGGCACAGCTATTTCGGAGTAAGCTGTTCCACACTCCTTATTCTACAAGAGCTCCCCATGGAAAACATAGAGCGAAAGGCATTTTTTCCTTCTAGGAGAATTTCACTTACTGAACAGGCTAGCCCGTGGAGCAGAAATCAATTAGCAAAGGAACACCGAGGCCTGGATATATTACATGTAACTCCAGGTATGCGGTGTGTCTAGCACGGGAGGCTGGATCTCTAGGTTCTGATTACACCCAGGGGAGAACGTCGGCTCCTGAAGGCAACGCATCCCTTCGTGGAATAGGCACTTCAGAAACGGAGGAGGAAGCGACCTTTGCCATTGCCTAGCTGTCTCTCCCATGAGGCCAGAGGGACACAGCTGAAGTAAACCCAGGCCAAGGGCTGGAAGGGATCAACACAGCTACAGAAACCCTGGCAGATGCCAAGGGAGAAGTGTCTTCAGAAGCACTCTCCAACCACGCTCCCAAATCACTGCTGGTGATGGGAATGGAAACTTTGCTGCTGACAAGGAAATCAAAGAGAAGCAGTAAAAAAGTCAAAGGCAAGAATTAAATCAATGTAAAACCTCTTCATTTTGGCTAGACCTAAGCAAGCATTTTACTCATTGAATTTAGCCTGGCTCTCATTTCCATATGGGTCACCTAGAGGTTATGGCTTCCTAATCTTATATATCAATCTCATGTCTGAGCTGTTTTCAGGATGGATCATATGTCTCTGCACTGCTTGTCAGCCATTTGTTATGATATCAAAATTCATGCAATACCAGTCAGCTTCACTATATACAAGGTCACACAGTATATCATTTTTGGTCCCCAGATGAGGATTTCTGATGAAAAAAAAAAAAATCTTTATTCACAAGGTGACATTTCTGCATGCAAATAGTCTCTATTGTTAACATTTCTGTTGCTATTAATATTATTGCCAGTAAGCTAGTCACTGTGGAGCATGTACAATGAAGAAGAGGCACTTGAAGGTCAGAAGGAATCAATATTAATGAAAAGTAAACATACAAGTCAGGGAGGAATCACAAACCCAGCTTGAAGCTAATTTGGTTTTTTATTCCAGCAAATATGCATGGTTGCTTTTGCATTGTATTCACAAAGTTCTTGTTTGGAAGTGTTGTTAGGAACTTTTGAACTCGCCTTCAGTTTCTAAGCCACTGTATCGTCAGCCAAACATCTCTTGTTCACCAGGGCCCCAATGCAGTCCTAATTCATGAAAATGGCAAATTTTCCTTTGCTGTCAATAGGGGAGCTCCTAACATCCAGTTTCCTAAGGACCCTAGAAAATACACCAGCCACATTACCTGCAGCCTCCGCACAGTCATAAGCCCTTTTCCGAGCTATCATTCTGCTTGGGTGGAGAGCATATCTTCCACGTACTGATGTGCTTCTTGCTAAATATAGAACAGCAATCAACATCTGTGGAGAGTTCGTATTTGGCGTGTTTACATGAGTATTTATTCCTCCTTTGTCTTCAAGCAACAACTACTACATAATGTATCTGGTATGATTAATTGTGGGAATGTTGCTCATCCCAGCATAGCATGACATCTCCAATTACATGACATCTTTCTCTCATTTGTAAGGGAAGAACTGATTTTTGTATCTTGACATGTTTATCATTGTGAGGTTGAGCTAGTTATCTTATATGGGCCTGCTCCCTATTTCTCAGGGTTGACAGATTATGGTGTCACATTAAAATCACATATGCCTTGTTATTGCAGCTGCATCTTGAAAGGAAAGCAAATAGAGGAATCTCCACCACACAAGAGCTGTAAGATCATGTTTTGTTCCATGAGCCAGTGGTTTGCAAGGTTGTTTCAGGCTATTATAATTTATACAGTTATTTGGTATTTGATTTTCCCAACAGTTTTTTAAATCTCAACAATGGAAAATTTAACACACATTTCCATAGTCCTGCACGAGCTTCAGCTGATCAGAAACTTTCCCTGTGGGTGGGATTTGCCTCACCTAATTTGAGCCATCTATTTAAAAGTTGGGCATCTGCTCTAAATTAAGCAGTCTTAGTCACCAGTGGCAGGCAGATGCTTCTCGAGAGATGACTTATCCCACCTGGTTTTGACTGGAAGTTTAGAATAGGGAGTCTAGCACCCTTGCACGTGGATGCAGAGCAAAGCAAAAAGAGGAGCTGTTGTTCCCAGGCCAGGCTGTTATTACAACCCCATCAGGACTGTCCTACTCAGTAACGAGCTACTGAAGCACACGTGGTGCAGATTAGCTGGGGCTCACACATCAGAAGGACCTAGAAGTCCAACTGTACAGTCATGGAAAGAAGGAAATAAGCCTTGGTCATTCGATGAACAGAGCATTCCTTTCATTTCCTCACAGTAGGACTCCAGCCAGTATAGCTATTAAAAGCAAGGTGCCGCTTGCCTGCCCTGGAGTTTGCAAACTAAATGGGTGTATGCAAAGGTCCACATGCCCTTTAGTTCATGCACTAATGAAAATCTGCCCAGCAACTTGGATGGGAACCTAAAACTGTATTTGTTTCTGGAGTATAAAACTTAGTGTTTCAGAGAAAACTTAGGAATCTGAGATTTGGGAAAACACAGAAGGCCAACATGATGGTCTGAGAGAATTTTCACCAACATACAAGAAGGCTTCTGGCATCCTGATAATGTTTCTGTTTGTTGTACATGTTTTATTGTCTCTGAGCAGAAGGAGAAGCGACCTTTTGCACATACTCATTCAGATTTACTATACCTTGAAAAACTGTTATTTTCAGGGGCGCTTACAGTCCAAGACACAAACGTGTGAAGGTTTCTTCTCGATGCACTTGAACAGAAAAACGGCTCCACATACATAGAAATAGAGGAGGAGGCCAGCGTTCTTATTTGCAAGCACATGGGCGTTTTCCCTCACCCTACTAATTCCACAGTTGCTTTTATTGGTGAAGGCAGAGCTGCAGAGGCCAAGATCAAGTGAACGTTCAGTTCAGTAATTGTTGAATTCCTCAGCCTTGAAACTATATTCTGTACAGGCAGGGCAATGGACTGCGTGAAACCTCTTTCCATCTCTGCAAAGCGTAATCTTCTGGAAACACTACCTTGTGTTTTTCATTATAGTTATTGGTACGATAATTACTTGGTTATTAATACTTAATGCTTAGCTCTTGCAAACAGTTTCAGCTCCAGCATTGCTGCTTTATTTCTGCTGCTGTGGGAATGAGAGGGAAAAATTGGTAGTCCTTCCTTTCAGAAAATGGACCCGCATAATTTCTATCCCAGTACATAATTCTTCGGTGAACTACCCACCGGGTAGTTGGAAGAGCAAGTTTCTAATTTTTCATTAACCTGCACTTGCCACTGATAAGTGTGCAGTTTCTTAAGTTGATGATTTCTGTATAGACACAAAAAAGCAAGACACACACACACACACACACACACACAGAGGACATGCTCAAGGCAGCAGCAGCAATACAGATAAGTTGTCTGTTCCATAGCTTACAATTAAGGGTTATCATTAATGGACCTGGACAACTTCCTAAAAGGACTAATTAGTGCTTTAATTGGTTCTCTCATCATCATATTTTTGTTTACCCATGCCCATAGGATCTCCAGCTGTGTTAAGCAGTTTTCCAATTAATAACGCATTTGAACTTAATAGTCCACTTTTTCTGACTCAGCCATTTTTCTGCCTTGTTTATTTAGCTGACTGACTTACAGCATGTAATTTCCACATATTTCTCAGCAGCTGGAACCCGCTGAATGCTGCCACTGTCCCTGGGCAAGGGCTGCCTGGTACCCTCCGTGTCCTCTGTGGGAGCCATTGTAGCCCTTTCTCCGCAGATGGAGGGGGACTGCCTTTGTAAACGTCCACTGCCGTATTTGTGGTTTCTCTTGAAGTTTCATGGCCAGCCCCTTCCAATCCTCCCCTTTCCTGAAGGTTTTTTTTTGCACTAATGACTCAGCTGCTTATTTTCCTCTTCCTGCTGCTTCTTTCATTCTGTGAGCAAGCCTCTTCCACCCGCTGTGCAGTATGAGGAAGGTGAGGGACTCTTGGTTTTCTCTCATGCAAGCAGGAGGGGGCAGGGAATGACTGAGAGCATTAGAGAAAGAAAGGAGAGAAAATAGCCTGTACCCCCAGGCTTCTTCCTTCTGGCCCTCAGAAGACTCCCTTAGGAGAGTTCATCCCACTGGCCTTGCTGGATTGCCTTCTCGTTCAGTGTGCCCTGTGCATCACCTGTTCTCAGCTGGTGGTGGAAGAAGAAAACAAAAATATCATGAGAGAGGCTAGTCTCATGGCCGAAACCAGAAAGTATGCATCCCAAATTAGAGGCTCAAACTGCTCAGATACACTCCTGAGCCAACTACCAACCCTGCTGTCAAACCAGTCCTTGCTCAGTTATTTGGAAGAAGCCACCGGGGATCTTTCATCAACCGTTTCGTACGTCCTGAGGAGAGGAAGGTTACCCCCAACCTGAAATAAGGAGTGTCATGAAATAAAATAATGCATGGGAACATGAACCACAAAAAAGACAAAAATGCAAGGAGTACAGTGGCTCCAGCACACCTGTTTCAACTTCCACTGGAATAGAACAGCAAAAAGAGACGAGTTTTGCAAATCCCTGCACAAAAGCCGCTCTGTCCAACTCCATCACCTGGATCAAAATAACATGTGAGGGAGCCTTGCTAGCAAGCACCAGGCGGATGGGCAGGTCTCAGCTTAGAGCCCACTGCCAGCCCCAGGAAAGCACAGTTAAGAGACACCCTGTTTTCTTCTCTCCACAGTAGCTCTTGGCGTGCCTAAGAAAAGAAGATGCTTTAACACAGCAGCAACAGTAGCACTAAAAAGAACACTTGTGTGTTAAATCATCAGGAAAAAAAACAATGATTATCCTTTTCTTCTTTGTGTTCTTTTTGTTTTCCTGCCAAATACCAGAGAGAACAAAATAGCAGGTTTTTTGCTGTGCAAGGCAAACTTGTAAAGTCAGAGGGAAAACAAATCCTGAGCAAATAACTTAAAGCAAATAGCTGGAGGAAGTGAGGGTGGGGAGGTAGGCAGCGGGAAGACCAACTGATACATTTTCAGCGTTTGCTGTATTAAGCCTTGAAGTAGGAAGATAAACGGAGAATGGACATCTCCATAATCAAGAAATGCCCTGCTTGTTTTGGTGTACAACAAAATGCTTAAAGCTACATCCCAAGCCTAAAACTGCCACTAACAATCCACAGTGCAGCTCCAGACACTTGGGGGGCTCTCACACCAAAACATCCATGGAACTGGATCTGACTGGGGAGGAAAGTTTGTGCTTAGAGCTAGCTCTAGCTAATCTAAAACAGACTGATGGATCAACTCAAAATACTGGCTTTACACAAATGCCTACAATTCGAGATTTTGTGTTATAAATTTTCAAGACAGAGAAGCACGTGCATCCACATAGCCAGAAGAGTCTACTGGTTTTGGTGGGACTACAGTTCTGCCTAAAGCTACCTCCAGAGCCTGGGGCTGCTCCTGAAGACCCATGTCCAGTGGATGGTAAAAATAACACACGAAGGGATCTTACCAGACCACTCTGGACTGGGAGGAAGGTCTCAGCCTGGCACCCTAGAGACAGCACCAGGTCCTGTTCGGTGTGACCACGGACACCTCAATGGACTTACAGTCTGGTGGCCAAGCTCAGCAGAGAGTCTGCATAAGCATTGTATTGCTTCCCTGCACACACTGTGCTGGGAGTATGGCAAGAAAAATACCATCTTACAATATTCACCAAGGGTCAGACTAGGACACACACACATCTGTTTTGGGTAAACACCTCCCCTCTGGGCTGACATTGCCAGGATTACCTGACGCCACTGATTTCGGAATAGTAAAGCTGAGGGCTTCTCTGCAGGACTGGGGCCATGCTAAAAGTGACAGAGGGTAAGGGTGGCAGCCAGCCCTTTCAGTACCAGTGCTTCA
Source organism: Harpia harpyja (assembly GCF_026419915.1). NCBI lineage: Eukaryota > Metazoa > Chordata > Aves > Accipitriformes > Accipitridae > Harpia > Harpia harpyja. Next base: position 4,656,450 of record NC_068945.1, on the reverse strand, counting down.
TCCCCTCTGGGTCAGGACAATGACTGCTCTGAGCGGTTCTCCGGACCTCAGAGGCAGGCTGGGAGCAGAGGCGTGCTTTGTTTTCCATCCCTGCACGCATTCCTCTGCGAGAACAACTCCTTGAGGCCGAGCCAAGCCAGCATCTCTTGTTCTTGGACTCTCCCACCATACTGGACTCTTTATCAGGGTATTGCTTTCTCTCCTTAGTTACTCTTAATTTGAAAAATGAGCTCCAATCCCCACCTATTGGCACACAAAGGAACCTTCCTCTTTCTCCTTAACCCTGCTGCGACCACAACAGCTGCTGCAACACAGAAGTACCTACATGCACATACCATGTAAGTCAGTTTTCCCCCTCCTTCCTTAAAAAAGAAAGGTGTCTTCCCATGCAGTAAGCTGAAAATCCCACCAGTTTAAAATACAAAACAGCAGCAAACTGAAAGAGACCTGGAAAGGCCACTGCCTGCTCTAATAGGATTAAGGGCTATATCTCAGGCAATGCTTCTGGAATCAGCTGTTTCTTGTCTGGGCTTCTTTGTAGAAGCTACAGTTTCTTTGTACCAGACACTGCTACCGGGCCACCTAACAAATGCTATTTTTGGCTGACTGTACAAATGCCACACACAAAACCTAAGTTTCTAGGAGGGAAGCTACTTTGAATGGCCAAAATGCAGGTGCTTTAACTGGTGGAATAAATGCAACTCTCCTTCCCAAGCCTTTGCTAAGGAGGCTGTCTCAAAGAGCAGATCGCACTTTCTCCCAGCTCCTCCATACCACGCACCAAAGATTACTTTTTTTTACCACAATTAAGTCTCTGAACTATTTTGAAATCCCACACAAAGGCAGTCTGGTACAACAGGCATTATGCACACATGCTTCTACATGCCTCCTGTTTACTACCAGGCACACCAGTATAAGCCATGCTATGTAAACTTGTTCCCCGATGGTCTCCCAGACACATCTCCTGTTTCCCATCATGAGAAAATGACAGCTCTTATGGAAAATAAGCAGGTGAGCTAAAAAAAAGTGGCATAAAATTACTTCTTAGTGCTCTCCTCTCTTGTTCTCCCAGAAAAGCCATTTCTCGTCCACCTAATAAAACACCCAGACAGCTAATGAGCTCCCTCTCATCCCTGCGGTCAACACATCTTGCCCCACTGAAAGGCTGCTGGTTTCCAGGAGGAGCAGTGGAGAGGAGGACTACAGGAGACATCCCTGCCTCTCCCACTCTCCAGAGCCGAGCGTGCTCCCGTTTTACACAGCCATCAGGCCCTGGAGCCCAAGCCCAGCGCAAAGGAGGAGAAGAGATAAGGGTAAGAAAGTGCCAAGATTTTCAGTCCCCCTTTTCCCTTCTTGCAGTTCGTGCTTAACCTAATTTTATGAACTGAGCTGGGTGACTTTCATAGGCAAAAGCTGCCTACACAATGATATCTATTCCACTCACTCCCAGCCCTTTTCCTCCACAAGTAAGAGACGATAACCATCTCTTGCAATTCAATAGGCTTCATATCGTCTCCAGGAAATAATTGAACCCTTTGTGGCTTTCAGAGCAACATTTTGGTATTTTCCCTGGCATCAAAATACTGCCGGATTCTGTTTAAATGGGAGAGATGGCCAGTCTGCATTAGCTGCGGGAAGAGAAAGCCAAGAAGAAGACAAGTCAGCTGCCTGCGAATAAACAGGGTGAGCAGGGCAAAACCAATGGCTCCCAATGGGAAGGACCAGTTCTTTCACCATGTGTTAACTGGCCTCCCTCTTTGCCTCACCCCAGAAAACAGACGCACTGGGAGTCTGAGCCAAAACCCGTTATTTCAATGGGACCAGTCCCCCACTTCACCCCATACCAAAATAACCTGACATGTTTCTGTTCTGGCACGGGTTTCCCCCTCTCCCCTCTCTGCTACAGAGCATCATCACCATCACACTCCTGCAAAATAAGTTGTTCCAGCTGATACAGAAATCCCAGATGACATGCACTTTGTAAGGAAAAGCTTGAGGAAGGAACTGGCCAGGCTTACCAAAGCTCATGCCCAAAGTAAAATTAGCTATTTATTTATCATTGTGTGGTGCTCTCTGGTGACTGTTGGGTACAGGAGATCCCTGGATACTGTCAGCCTGAAATTGGAGTCCCACCCTGTAAAACTTTTCAAGCAGACACAGCCTCCTTACTTTAGGTGAAATACCTTCATCCGAACAGTCAACCCACAGTAGCTAATGGGATAGCCCCCGCGATGGCTGTGTACCATTACAACCATTGCGAAACCTCCGAAAACTTTTCTATGGTGATATTCAAACACATTCCTGCAGGGCTTTCACATGCCACATCCTTCTGCCTGCCTGCCATTGATTTTGTGCCCTGTCTCCTCGCTTTAGTGCCCACAGACTTCTGCTGGAAGCATTAATGAAAGCAATGTGCAAACAAATGTGGAAAATAATCTCTAATGCTGCAGGCTCAGAGGCCAGCGGAAACCAGAGGATGTTTTCTGGCAAAACAGCAGCAATAAGAGCTGTTCTCTAAATAAATAATGTCTCAGTGCATACAAGCTTAGCACTAGCAAAGAGACATTGGGCTGAAGGCTCTAACTAGTATTTTTTACCCACCTCCAGGGAAGCACTGATGCACAAGCCCCTACCTTTAAGCCATACACCCAGGTGGGCATGGCGGCCAAAGCTCACTCAACAGGCAAAATCTCAGGAGTCCTCACCTTTCCTGTTGCCTTTATAAAGATGCTTCATCTGGCTATAAAGTAATTAAATTCTATCACCTCCATTTCACACAGGAGGAAACGGTACCTCAGAAAGGTTACGGCTAAGAGCCTCCTCGCTGGGCACGCAGGAGGACAGAAGCACGACAAAGCCGAGAGCCTGGCGTGACTCCCAACGCACGCCGTGCCCCGTGGGCAGCCCAAAGCCTGCCCGCACAGGGGCATCACACCCCGTAGGCTTCTCCCTTTGCTCCAGCCGCTCAGCTCCACGCAGTGGACGATCAAGAGCTCGTTATGAAGCACAGGGGCCATTCACCGGCTACCGCACCTTGCCCAGAAACGTTATGACAGTTGTCTAGGGGGTTGTTACCACTGTGTATCACACGCACTGGGGCTGGTGAGGCAGACGAAGCCAAGACCGGCGGCCCATTTGTTGCCTGCCCTGATAGACATCCTATTGATAGCTCCATCTCACACTGGCAAAGCCCTTTGTACCACTCTGGGACAGCTGCTCCAATGCCAAGAATTCCTCGCAGGCCAGCCAGCCCTCGTGGTGCTACCAGGGAAGCTCCAGTTTCAGCAAAGAATTTGATGGTTGTCTGGCAAGTGTATAAATCATAAAAGTAGCTTTGTTCTGCAACACTTCAAACCTTTCGGGCTCTCTCGTATGGCTGCAGTTTGCTGGCACTTGCTGTTCAATTTATATAAGCTAAGCTGTGCAAACTCATACCTTTCCAGCCTGTAGGCAGCCTGTTACACCACACAGAGATGCTGCCCCACTACTCCGAGCTGCGTTTTGCTGACAGCAGGGCCTTTTTAGAAAAGGTGCAGCCACTTTTTTTTTTTCAAGATTTAATTTCACAGGAAACCCAGCGGAGTCCAGGCTTTTAAAACCAATTCACTTAAATAAAATCAGGAGGCTGCATCCAGGCGAGCCTTGTGCCTGGGAAAGGAGATCCGGAGAGCAAAGCTCTCAGTTTTCCCTGAAATAACTGCAGCCGGCAGCAGAGCGAGTTACCTTACCCCGGGAGACGGGGAGGATGCAAGGCAGCCAGGGACTGGGGCTGCGGGAATTTTCCGACCCACAGGTGAAAAAATGGGCCTGAACAAAGAGGACTTCAGACGCTTCATGCTGGATTCCCACGGATCTGTAGGCAAAGGGCTACTGTCCAAAAAGTATGGGTGCAGAAAAAGATCCCGCTCTGCTTGTTCGCAGTACGTGGCATTTATAGCGCAGACAACGCCCGGCGGAGAGGGCATCGGCACGAGAGCGGCGGCAGCCAAGCCTGCCTGTGCCTCTGCGGCACCCATGGCAGCATCGGCAGCTGCTGCCTGCAAAGGAGAAGGCGGCAAGTGAAATTCCCTTTGTAGACAGCGGCCCGGGGCGAAGGCAGCGTTTGAGTCTCTGGGTGCCTCCAGCAGAGAAGGAATGGGGGCAGAGGCTGCCGTGCCGAGCAATCGTCCCACCCTACCCCGCTACCCCACAGCCGGCCAGGTGGGAAAGCGGCATTACGTGGGCAGGGAATAGGGTGTATCCCAAGAGGGGTGGGCCAGGCTTTTATCTATCTGGTGTGAATCTACGCAGTGCCTTTGATGTTGGTGGGTCTGACTGGTAGGTTGGAGCTGGAGCCCTGTGATAATAAGGTGAAGCCAGTGGAACCTGCTCAGAGGCTCGGCTCATTTGAAAATCAGGCTTTTTATGGGGCTGCTGAGCACGGAGAGCATCTGCGCAACGCAACGTGGGGCTCTGCAGGTACCCAAGCCAGAGGCAGCTAATAAATGAGCAAGGAAGAACTGGAAAGAAAAAGAAAAGCTTCGGTTTTCAGCAAAACCTCCAAATTTCTTCCCAATGCAAAGCACTGAGTTCTGTGAACGGTTAGAAATCTCAGCCACTTAAGCCTTTTACTCAACCTAGGTCAGGTGTTTCCAAACTGTTCTTAAAAAAAACCCAGCTAAATACATGGGATGTCAGGATGAGGACTGCATAAAAACAGAGTTAACATCAGCCCAGGCTCAACGCATGTTGCCCTTCTCACCTCCTCTGTAGCTGCACCGCTGGACTCATCCCCACAGGTTGCCAGAGCTGTTTGCTGGGCTGCATTTGCCTTTTCTGCCACTCCCCAGCAGTGCAGGCTGTGGCACAGACCTGCCATAGTTTCTCACCACTACGCCGAGGTGAGCCAGGAGAATCAATCAGTATAGCTGGGGGGGGGTCAGTGTCAGGGCTCTAATGGACAGATCCAGACCCCTGAGCACCCACATGCTCGGCTCTGACAGCTGGAAAGGACCCTGCGGGCAGCAGGGCACATGTTGAAGATGGCCGTGATTACACATTCTCTTTACAAGTGATGTTTAAAGGCGCTGTGGACCACGAACGTCCTGGGGAAGGATGATTTCATGAAGTCCTACCCTACATCCTAAGGGCCAAGGGAATCTGTGGGTGGGAGTGAAATGAAAAAGGAGTACCATTTGAGATCCCAGATGGAAAAATTTGGGTGGGGAAGAGACGTATTTCAAAGCTCAACCTATGTATATATATTTATAGATGTGTCTCTATGTATGTATGTATATACATACACCTCCCTTTTAATCACTGAGCTACACAAACATGCAGTGCACACACATACACGCACTGCCTACGTGTCCATCCAGTGCCCCTTTGGTAAGTGCAGCCCAGTGACACGTTACAGCTTGCTGCCTCTGAGCCCACTGGAAGGTCAAAATTCAGCTGGTTGAGGAAATCGACTGTCCAAACCAACTAAAAGACTGCATGCACAGGGATGAAATGAAAGCAGAGACTGCAAAACACCAGTTATTTTTACAGCTAGCTTCCACTCCTGTTGATCCCCGAGCCTCCAGGCTTGGTGCAAAGCTGGGAGACCGCAGTCCCAGAGTGCTGTCACCCTTTCTGTGTTCAACATGTCCATCCTGCCCTGCTGATGGCCTGCAGCGGCACCACCGCCACGTGTGCATCCCTGCCTGTGTCATCTGTGACGCAGGCGGCACGAACCATCGCCTATCACGTTCTTCGGCAGGAGATAACAATTTAGAAGTTTTCACTGGCCAGACCATTTCGCCTCCCTCCATCCAAAGTCTCCCATACCAGATGGACTATTAAATGCACTGCTGTATGCAAGGATGCGCTGGTACGGGATGTTTCCCAATTGCAAATATCAACACGGACAGGCTGTTTTACACTTACCAAGGAAAACACAGCAGATGGACTCTTGGGTTGCCTCTCATTTATCTGAGATGTGAATGAGGGCTAACGCCTCTGAAACCAGTCAAGTTACATCCTGGAGTAAATGAGATCCAAAGGGGCTCGGGATCTCAAAAGGGGCAGTTAGGGGCACAGAAAAGCTCTAAAGCTAAGGAAAGGCCTAATGGGAGAGGCAGGGGAGGGGAGGAAAAATAACAAAGCACCTACCTGCAGGCCATAAGAAATGTTTCCCACAGGAAATTAAAACTCGTAAGTCATGCATGCCCACCTAAGCCCATGCCAGGAAGAAGAAATAAAAGACTGGGGAAGGGGAGGGAGTAGCAGCTGTAGCAGGAACAGTACTCAATAACCAATGGTTTGGACTCAGATTTCAAAGCCTCGGGACATTAGCTGATGTGGAAGGGGATGGGAAGACAGCATTGTGGCAAGGCTTGGGCAGCTGGAAGTTGTGCCAGGACCGTGGACCCGTGCGAACCCTCCAGACGGGTGATGTCCCATCTCAGTGTCCCCTCATTCGCTTGGGCACCCCAGGGCACGTCTTGCACACAGAGTGATGGGGAATGCTACCACTCCACAAATCCCAGGGCAGAGGAGGGGAAGAAAGGGCCGTTGGTTTGCAGATGCTCCTGGCTGTGGGTACGGGCCCTTCTGCAAAGAGAGAGGGGAGGCGGTGGCAGTAGCAATCAGCAGAAGGAGAGGTTCACCGGTAAACAGCAGAAAGGAATGTGGCCAAAACCATGCAGAAGACTCGCTGTGCATGAGTTGGAGGCCTGCAGGAGGGCAGGGAAGGGTCGGGGAGGGCTGCGAGGAGAATGAACACATGGTGCTGCAGGAGAGGGCATTTTCTGCAGTCGGTCAATGGGCTATGGCAGAGGAAACACGCCCACATGCCTTCTAAACTATAAAGGCCAAAGCAAGTTTCCCCAGGGGAAGCCCCTGCTTCTTCCTGAAATCTTTCCCACTAGGGTTTTTAGTTGTTTTCTCCCTATTCTTTTTTTTTTTAACATCTCCTTCCTCCCATTTCTAACCAACGCCACGTTACCACCAGCTCACAGGACGAGGCCTCCAGTGCCGACCTCTGCCCGAGGCTGACAAAAGGCAGAAATGCTTTTGCCCAGCTGCTGCTGCTTCTCCACGCCGGTGGGGAAAACCAAGCCTTGCAAGGAGCAGCCCTGTTAGGACGAGCGGTCACTCTGTGGGTACATCAGGGTTGCATCTCTTTCATCCATCTTTTCGGAGGCAGCCGCTGGAGGCAGCCCTGGACCGGCTGCAGGGGGGATGGATGTCCTCCCTGGGTGGCCTGGCCCATCCATGCCCGATTGCCCTGTCTGGGGACCATCTTTTCTCCGTTCCCTTTGAAATCTTACAGTCTGCAGAGGATATTTCTAGGCTTTCTTGCTGATGGCTGTTTTTTTCGTCTCAAATGCGATGCTTGCCGCTGAAGCTCTCATGGAGGAGGCCACACTGCTGTGGAGAAGAAAAAGAAAGATACAGACACAGCTGTTGTAAAGGAGAAAAAATACTCCAATTGCTTTTGTTTTTTCTATTTTTCTAACTTTGGTCATTTAATTAATCTGCTGCTCACTTTCTAGTTTCTCCACATATTTTTCCTCTGTAATTGTTTGGGTTTTTTCCCCTCACAGACCTGCTCATTCTCACAGCACACCTGCTCCCTTGGGCCTCATCCGGAGGAAAGCAAATTACATGCAACTTTACTTTGTTTCTGGCAGTGTTCATACCTCCCCAGCACCTCTCCAGATTAGGGGTGAAATCCCGACCCTAATCACAGCAACTGCTAAAGCTCAAAAGGGGACAGGGCCAGCAGCATTTCTGCTGGTCCTGAAACAGCCAACTTCATCAGACTTCTCACAGAGAGTCCTTTTCTTTTTTTCTCTAAACTTAAAACAGGGAAGTTGGTGCACTGGAGTCCCTCAAGGCTGATGTTTATTCCTCTGCCAGAGCAGGCTGGAGCCAGACCACGGCAGACACAAGTGTGTGGTCTGATCCTGGTCTGACAACACTGCTGTCTTCTGCACCAGAAAGGACATCCCAAAAGACGCTCTGCCTCCACGTGTTAGCCCAACCCTGGTTTAGGCAGCAAAGCTTGGCTCTCAGACCCAGCCAGAAACCAAACTGTGCTAAACGCTCCTATTACTGACTGTTGCTTTCACAGCGTGGAAACCTGAATCTACAGAAAACAACCTGTAGAAGAACCAAGCTATTTCACACGGGCTTGCAAAGCTTGCCATCAGGTGGAAATGACCTCTGATTGCTGTCTGGCTGGACTGCCCTGGCCCTAGCACCTTCCAAGCGAAAGACTCTCCCATCTGGAGACCTCAAACCATCCCAGCTCTCTGCATGATTATCTGTAGGGGGAGTGCCTGGAAGCACTGCTCGGGAAATATAGTCACTTCGAATGAAAAGGGAGTCCTTGCATTTAACAGCTACAGGAAAAAATCTAGCCAGGAGAAGATTTTTAAATAATTTTTTTCTGAGTATTCATGATCATCTTCTTTTTCTGGCTTGCCTGCAAGGAGGGATATGCCTCATTCACAGCAACAAGGAGCATCTACATGCAGCATCCATGTTGAGCGCAAGTATCTGACATGGCACTGGCCTCGAGCTCTTCTATCAGCACGACTAACTCATGCACACCAGAGAACTAAGGAAAAAAAAAAAGTGCTTTGGAAAATGCTTGAATAAAAAATAATGGTAATTTTTTTTTTTTTTAATTAAGACAAAAAGAGACCACAACACATCACCACATCCCATGGGCTCCTAGACAACATTCTGCAGGTCCTCAAGAAAAAATAAGGTCTTTGCTCTTAAGCTGGTGAGCCGGACCCAGCGAGGTGGGCCAGATTTACGAGGCAGACCAGCACACTCCAGCAAACTGCAAAACTTAGCAGCAAGTTTGCTGACTGATGGGATTCACAGCACTGATTTATGGAGTTCACTGTATCCATGCCACTCACAGGGATGGAGAAAGAGAGGAGAAAGTGAGAGGAGAGGAAAGCTAGTGCCAACAGCGATCTAGTATGTCAGACACTCATCTAGGAGCGAGACAACTGGCATCCAGTTCCCAGTCTGAAGACTAGCTAAGGCTGATACATAAGTGCTTTGATTTCTGGGGCTGAGAAAACCCAGGCTTGAGCGCCCCAAAACCCAGGCGTCACCACATTCACCTGGCAGAGACGGGCCCAAGTCCCCTGAGGGAGAAGTAGGACTTGACACTGGATTTCTGACAGCCTCCATGAACACCCTCCCAGTGAGGCTATGGGATAAAACTCAAGAGGGCACATCATGTGGGCAAAAACAAGGTCTGAGATGTCCTGAAAGCCAAGTCACAGCAAGCAAGATGGGAGAAAGCTGATTTAGTAGAAATGGGTAGGAATACTCACAGCCCTGTGCTGTGAGTATTGCACGTATCTAGCCATAGGACATGTCTAGGATGTTACCAGCACAAACCTACTGTGGGTCTCCAAGCAAAACAGAAGCGTGAGGTTAACTTACATGAGCGTTTGGGTCCTTCTGCATTCACTATGTCCTCCTAGCAAACACCCAGCAAAACAGATAGAAGAACCATAAAAATCAAGAGTGGTATATGACATGTATTTATTTTTAAACATCGGAAAAGATGTACATCTCCTCTTAAAGTAATATTTTAAAAGTAAAGCAACCTCTGACTTCATCATCACAACTATATATTTTAGGCAGGAGTTGCCACAGTGGGAAAGATTCAAGCTCCAGCCTGTTCAATATCCAGAGGCTTCATTATGTGCACATCAGGAGTATTTGTCTAGTCTTGGCTCTGATGTGTTACCTTCACAGCTTTCTGCATGGAGAACACCTTAAAGTTTCTGATTTTCCCAGGGTGGAGGTAATTTTCTGTATTCTGTGGGATTTACCTTCAGCATGGCTCAGAGTCTTGAGGTTTTTTACCTTACTATATCTCAGCTTAGCTTTAGCCAGAACCCCCCTGAGTACAAGCTGTATTTTATTATGTATTTTTGTTGCTAACTAATTAGGAGTGCAGCTGTAAATAAGAGATACAGGGCTCGCTCTCTGCCAGATTAGCAGTAAGCCAAACAGCACTTTGTCAGCAGCCTGAAGCTTGTGTCTAAAAGGCTGAAAAGAAGATGTAATAAACCTCTGCCCTCTTCTTCAATAGGAGAGTGAGGCCTAAAGAGGTGGCCGATCTCTCCATTCAGCTCGGGTGTTTTGACCTGAGCAGCCCTCCCTTCTCGGGAAAACAGAAACTGGCCCCTGGGAATCAAAATGTCCGGGGCTGTCAGGGGCTTGGGCATGAGCAGGCTGGGCCAGTAACCTGCAATGGGCCCAGAAAGCTGGAGCTGGGGCTGGAAGAGAGACTTCTGCATCCAGGCTGGAGCAGGCTGGGGAAGCAGAAGGACCGTTCGCCAAGAGAAGAAAATGTGATCCATCTCTCCGGTGAAAAAGCAGCGGTGGCAGGGAGCAGAGCTTGCAGGCAGCAACTTTGAACAGGCAGCCTCGGAGCCAGCCATAATTTTTAATAACCAATTTTATTGAACCAGGCCAACACGCTCATAAATAAATAAGTAAATAACTAACAGATGCTCTGAAGTTGTACGTGAGGGTTTTGTGCTAAGGATGGAAGATGGTGACAGGATCTGTCAGGACCAGCTCGAACTCATGCAATGAACTTCACAAGCAGGGAGGCGATCATTAGGGGAACAAGTAGTCTTCAGCCAAGCAAGAAAGCCTACTCCTGCTGAAGCCAATGAATACTTCTTTTCACTTAGTCCTCTTTACCCCTTACCCAGTGAAAGGCCAAGCATTGAATAAGGCCCTGTTCAAATCGTGCTTGAATGGGATGGGAGTTTGCTCTGCACCCTGTACAGGTGCAAGACTAAAATCTTTGTGTGAACAAGAGCCACAGGATCAAACTCTCAGACCCCAGCTGGCACACCCCATTTCTGGGTTTCAGGAGCAGAAGCCATAAGCCTTGCAGGAGCATCTTGCTGAACGTGTAGTTTCTAACAACCAGAGCAAAATGCTCAGGGACCAGATTTTGAAATAATTAGGAAACACTACTGGGAGAAGGAGGGGATTTTTACTTTTCTTTCCTAGAGTAATTTATTTTTTAACAACACAGTCAGGACTTGGGACAGGTTTTAAAGATTATTCCTTCCCCTAAGTGATGCCATGACACGCTCCAGTAGCTGCATCAGAGTGCTGCACTCTTCCGAAAAGGGGCACCATGTCAGAAAATTATGAATACGCTCCAAACAAATAATTATTCTTGCGAATAGGCACCTGTGGCAGTGAGGTGTGTAAACCACCTGCATTAAACTAAAGGGGAATAAACCAGGGGACAACTCTGAAGGTCTTTGAATGGCTCAGCAGAGAGTGCTTTCAGCCTCTCTGGCAGGTGCTGTCCCCGGAGGGTCAGTGGGAGGGCCCAGAACACTAAAATCAGGCAAAATACTGGGAAAGACAACACCACCTCGCACTTTCACACCTCTTACCAGGCCCAGGTAAATGCTAGACCACAGCAGCGCATTCATCTTGATTTGCCCAAATCAGGTTGTTAATACAAACAGCCTTTGCTCCTTCTTGCTCCATCACTGGCAGGTGAAATAAGGCTTTGGGCACCAGGATGGAGTAAGCTGTGAGCCACAAGAAGCAGAGGACACCTAGCATAAATCCAGACCTGCCTTGTGGCTCGGCCAGACCACGTCTCACACCTGGGGCCACCAGCCATGGTGAAGTTCGGGAAGGCTCTGCAAAAGCTCTGGTGGCCCTGAAAAAGGGCAACAGCTTCTCTCTTTCTCACAGAGAACTTTCTGCCCCAACTCTTTTAGTACAAGCGGCCACCTAAAGCAACTCCTGTTGCAACTGGCACAAAATATCACACACAAGAACTGAAAGTACTATGGCTTGGAAATCTTTCACGTATGTCTGCGTGTTGATGGCTTGAGTATCCTGACAGAATAACATTAAGTTTCTACTGCTGCTACTCAGGTTATATTTGCACCAAAAGGTATTAGATCAGAAGTGACTTGTCCTCTGGAAAACTACAGATAAATGCTGGCTTGTACTGAAAAGGGGAAGGAAACCCAGAAATGGAGACTTCCGTGGAAATCGACCTTTCTTCTGCCCTTTAAACACTCCTGCCCAAGACGAGGTGCCTGCCACCCTACAAAGTCTATCCAGCCTGGCACGGCTGGATCCAACAGAAAATGTTATTTCTGTAGCATGGCCAGCCACTCCTCCCAAATGCTCATTCTGGATGGATCCACTCTCAAACCTGCAGACTAATTTTTATGTATATGTGGTTTTTTAAACAGCTTTCCAACTCTCTTTAGGAGAAGGGGGAAAGCAGGAATGGAGGCCTTCTTCCCCCTTGCCTTTGCCCCATGGCAGAACCACACTGTAGTGTCAGCACTCTTATTACAGTATCTTATTATCAGGCAACTGGAAGCTTAGAAGACAAATGGCCAGCGGTTGACAGGCCAAATGTGAGCCACCGGTGAACTCCTCTCTTATCCCCACCTTCGGGACAAAATTGGCATCTGAATCTGACATCTCCAAACCATAGCTATGCTTGGGGGAAGGGCAGCTTCACTGGCGGCACAGGGGTGAGGGAGGAAATCGCAAGCCTGCACTGATTGCAGAGAACAGCCTTGCAGGCTAGTTCATTTGCAGGTCGGGTGGCTAAACACACAGCGACGTGTCTTTGCGACGGCTTTCCACGCTCTGGAAACGCGTTGCTCTCTCCAGTGCACTTTGCAAGGGGGCATCCATGCCTGGAAATCCCTATTGTGGTGTCAGGATTTCATCTGCAGCAACAGCAGCTGTGTGAATTTTATTAGCAAAGGCTTTCGGTCTTTATAGTTTCCACTGAGAGAAGAAAAAAAGAGGCAAAAGAAAACAACAATGCTGTGAAGTGGTTTGCTGCATTCATGTTCTGCAGACCATATGCACACACACTGGCAGGCAGCATGGCAGGCGGGACTTTACTCATGACGTGAGTTGTGGTCAGCAGAGGAAGCTAAAAAAGGAACTTGGGGTTTCTATTAATCGAATGGGGGGGTACGAGCTTACAGGAATCTAGGATGTATTGCTGTAGATTTACACACAGCACAGGAGATGTGTGCCTCAGAGATACGTAGCAGATCACCAAGAACAAGCAGTCCTGGAAACTGAAAGCAGCTTCCAAGAAACATTGAAGGTCCGAGCTGCTATTGCTCAGCGTTTTCTAGACAAACATGGAAGAACGGCACTTGCTTTCTTGCCCCTCTGGGATGTTTCAGGTGTCAGACACGGTTCCCCCAAGAGGGAACAAAGATAAAATCAACCAGTTGTGAGCTGACAGCACAGAGCAATGGGGCCACGTCTCCATACCCGGCACGGATCCTGCACCCCATCTCCCTGGCTGAGGGGTTTCCTGATGCCCCCTACTCACCTGACCCTTGAAGATCCCAAGAGCTGAAAGAAAGAAAATGGACCAAACCTGGAGGCTCATCCCCTGGTTTAAGGAATGCCTTTGACCTCCCCCCAGCAGAATTAGACCTTTCTTTAGGTACTAAGAAGACAGTCCATGGGGTTTTCCTGTTTGTAAACATTTCATCATAAGAACTTCCTCTTATCCTTCTCGTTGGGGTTAATACTTATCTTGCTAATAGCTGGGAGAAAATAGCATGAATTCTCTTGAGGATCGCTGTGTTTGGAGATTGATTTATCTGTTTGGAACAGCCACCATTCTTTACAGCCACAATTCTCCTTTTTGGAAATCCCCCTGAATTTTCCTGAATTTGTTGGGGAAAAAAAACCAGTAGTGCTGTTTCCAAGAACTAGTGCCACTTTCTGTAGCATCCTCATGCCCTCCAAGTAACACAGCACTTCCTCCTCCATAAGAAAAAGTCAGTTGCTCATTCTCACAGTAATTCTGTGGTCCAGTCCAAAACCTAATTGCTTTCTTAGTGAGCCTGTAGGAGGGTTTTTTTTCCTTTTTTTTTGCTTATTAAGAGATTATTTAATGATATTGTTCACCTTGAGAAGGAGTCCAGCTCCAAGAATGAATGCTGTCAGGCAAAGCTAATCCTGCAGCTGATCAAAATGATGTCAAATTTGGGATCAATATCAGCTACACTCATTTATCATTTGTACTGTGATATGTCATATCCACACGAGTTACGTTACAGATCTCACCACCTCTCAGGCAGGTCACTGCAAAATCACGACATGAAAATTATTTTTTTTCCTCTCTGATGAGCTTATAATGTTCATCTCTAAGGGACCTTAAAGTAACCGTGAAGGGCCAAAGACGGTCAGCAAGGCAAAATTCTCACATCAGTTGGGTTTGGGACTGCCTAAGCCTAGGGATGATACAAAACAAAAGAGAAACCAAAGAAGCTGTTGTCATGACTTCAGCCCCAGGTTGGCCAGAGGACCAGCTCGTCTCGCACCACATTCACTAGAACCTCAGGATCTTGAGCACTGCCACCTCAAAACCCAAACTCAGCCCCTTACCTCCTAGGGTCTCAGCTGGGGCAGGGTGGAAGAGAGCCAGTCCTAATGAAGAAACCCTTATTCCTCCATCCCTACTGTTTCAGGCTGTACAGATCCAAGATTCCAGTTTTGCTTTTTTCTCTAATTATATGTGAAACCAAAGCCCAGGAAACCAGACTTATTTCAGGAGAACTTACCAACAGCTTCCCCATAGACCCTACAAAATTAGAGTAGACCACTACCTCTTTCTATGAGTGCTTGTTAAGGGAAATGGTTGGCTCGCACAGTTGTCATGTACAAAGAATTAAAAGCCCATTCCCCATGGTTGGTGAGGGCAGAACATTACTCATGGCGCTGCACATCCAGAATAGTAACCTACCTAACACCGACTGCTTCACTGTGTACGCTTTCCTTTGCTGCAAATTATTATCTCATGGCACATGTCACAAGAGTACAGGTGTTTTTTCCCAATGTGCTGGCCAAAATCCAATAATTACATTCCCTCTACCTAAATTCCCTCTGCAGATTCAGCCAAGCACAACCATTAGGTCTCCTTTGCCAAAGTGTTCTCCTGTGCAGTGTAAAGCAGCTGCCATACTTCGCACCAGAAGCAGCTGCGTTTAAGTGCGAGGAAACCAAATTGCCTTACAGGAGTGTGAAAGTCCATAAAGTGGTATCAGACCCTTCAAAGCAAGAGGTGATTTTGAAATGCAAGACTTCTTTTTGAGATTCGCGTCCCTTCCACCGTGCTCCATCCCCACTCAATGTACCAAAATGGCTCGATGAGCGTTGAACCCAGGCGGGCTGAGCTGCCAGCTGGGTCAGGGCCAGGGCCAGGAAGCATGAGGGACAGCGCCAGGATGGAGAACCAGCAAGGGCTGGGCCGTCCACTGATGGGGACGGCGATTTTTAAGTCTGAGCCGGCGTGGGTGGTAGGAGGAGTCTTGCGCAGCGCCCAGCCTGGGAGCCTGGGCACCAGGAGAGGTGGCAGCAGCTGCAGGGAGCCGAGCTTGCTGAAGGTGATTTTTTTAACAGCCAGCTCAGGAAACCGCTATGATTTTAACAGCCAATTCTACAAAACAGGCCTGAAGCGCCTTTAGCACAGCCCTAGCCCTAACAGCATCCGAGCTGTCCCTGAAGCCTCCCCTGACCCTGCTCTGCATTTAAAATGAATTCCAGGGAGCATTATAATCTGGACAAAGCGGAACAGAATTAGATTTAGGAGAGAGCAACTAAGGTGACTGCCCAGGGCCCAAAACTGGAGGGGAGCCCCACTAATCCACATTAGACAGCAGCAAAAGTCAGCCCCTCCAAGGGGGGCAGGCGAGAAGGGACCAAGCCCTGCCTTTGCCCTGTGCCCCCAGAGTTTAATGCCGGCTGTGCGGCGAGAGAAGCGGGGCTAGGTCAACATAAGTGGGAGAGGCGAGGAACAAAGACCCCACACAGGATAACAGTGAGGTGACTTAAACATTTACAGGCTCACTGCAAGCAGGGGGTGAGGAGAAGTCAAGTTTTGTGCAAGAAGGCAGTAAATTTCCTGTTCAAATCTGTACGTCATGTTTCCCAGAAGTAAAGCCGCTATTTTCAAAGCTGTCCAGACCGGCGTACGGGGCAGTGTCTCACTGATTGCGATCCGGTGCTTGTGGGGCTGGTTTCTTGCAGGCACCGCAGACAGCGTCAGCCTAACTTTAGTGTAAGCGGCTCTGATATTGAATGAAACCAGTTTTCGAAACCTCATAGCATCATAGCACACCCATGTGCTCGCGGGCACATCCCACCAGCCCTTTCTGGAGAAAAAAAGCCATTTGGAGCAAAAAAGCCACCAGAGAGGAGGAGAGGAGGACGGCGACCACCTAGCTGACGAAGGTCGGTGGTGTGCTGCACCAAACGGCACCTCTCTAGAGACATGGAAGAAGCCCCATCGCAAAACAAGCTCTGGGATCGCAGAGCGAGCGAGGAGAGCTGTGAGCAAAAGTGAAGACATCCTGGTTTCAGTTCTAGCCACAAGAACTGGGTGAACCTGAACCTGACCCAAATTACGTGAAGATATTTGCATCACAATGAAAACACATTGCTGCTGCAACAGGGCGGCTGGTGTCCTGCCTCCCCCACCCCCTTCCCTGGTTTTCTGGAAAAAAAGATTTCTATAGCGCAAGGGTTTTGCTCAACCCACCGCTTCCTCATTTGTCCCCGGCTACTTCTCCATCCAGGGCCGTAGGGGCTCAGCCCGAGCCCACGGGTCCAGGATCCCAGCCCCAAGAAGATAGGAAGGACTCCGGCACCCTACTTCCACCCTTGCTGCAAGTGCGTGGGGAGGGGAAACTAAGGAGGAAACTACTTCTCTTCCCAATTAGCCCGCACCCTAACCTGGCCGGCCGGCGAGGAAGAGCGTGAACTGCCCACAGGGAAAGGGCATCATCCCTTGTGCACCCAGGCTGTCTCCGAGCCGGAGGCACAGCTGCGACGGGATCACTGGCAAACCCCAAACAGCTTCCCGGGAAGTTCAGCACCTTGTTCGCAGCAGCTTGTAAATGCACCAGCCACCACCCCCTCGCTCCGGCTTCCTCCCTCCCTCCAGACAATCTTCTGGTCCTGCTAATTTGTTACTTCCTATGTAAAAGCTTTTCCTTCCTGCATTCTCCCCTTTCTCCAGAAAAGGCTTCTGGGTTAGGTTACCCAAACCTGGTCTCCTGGGTTCCCTTGGCATGCAGTTACTTCTGTGCCCTTCAAGGACTTGTCACCAGGACCTTCTGGGGGAAAAAAACAGTAACTACATTATGTTTCTTTTCCACATATAACACTTCACCTCCTTGCCCCCACCGAAGAAAGGAAATAAATACTAAGAAATATGCTCAGCTAGCTGTGTTTTCAGCAGTATATGAAAGAAAATCCTCCCGCAAACCTTATCATCTCAGCAAATGTACATTCATTGTGAAACTTCAGTTTCAAGAGAAAGATTTCCTTGCTAAGAGGGAAATGAAGTGGTGTGCTGGCCGTGCTGCTCGCAGGTGTCTTCGGTCCTCCCGTGGTACCAAGGATGTTAAAAGTGTGCGCTACAGGGTGGCTGCTCCCAGGAGTGGGCTTTGAGCTGGTGTAAGCCAGCACGGCTCATGTCGTTTACGTGGGCCTGGCTGATCTACACCGCTGCACGGGTGGTCTTCACTGCCGTGTGCTGCGCTGGTGCGACAGGGACAGCGATCCCAAGCCCCCCACTGACACTTTTGTGGCAGTCACTGTCTAGCAGCGCGACTGCCTTTTCCGTGGAAAATGGCAAGTGTTTTCCCCATCAGGTGGGTCATTGGACCTCAAGGTGAAATGTGCCTGCTGCTCCTGCTGAGCCTGGCCTGCAGGGAGCATCTTCTGAGGAAAGCCGGGTCCCACGGGCAGAGGAGAAGAAAAGTGAGATAAAGCAACAGCTGGTTCTTTTTGTTTTCCTGCTTCCAGATGTGGCCGTGGTGGAGTTACTAAATCAGACTACACCAAATCATGTCTCTGAGGCATGTGCTTATATCCCCTTTTCTCTCATACCCTACTGCATGCAGAGGCTTCTTGCTTGTAAGAAAGAAGGACGAATAGGCTATAGGTAAAACACCAGCCTAGGGCAGGTGAGACCGGCCCTCAAATCCTCGTCCAGCAACACACTTCTTCCATGGCCTCAAAAATAACCTACAGGCAACAGGTCTTTGGCCCTCAGAGCAGGTCCCACACCGCTGTGGCAGGTGTCTGCCTTCCCCATCCCCATACAGGGCCACAAAGCGTCACTGAATGGAGGTCACACGCAGAACATGATATATGGAGACACCCGAAATGCCTACACCGAGAGATCCAGTTACTGCTGTGATCAACCTTCTTACGTATCCTCTGTGTCGGTGCCGGCTCAACGCTGCCCCGTGTAACGCTGCCACAGCCCACTCAGCGCTGGCCAAGAGGCGTGGGAGCCCATCAGCGCTGATGCCCAGATGGGGAAGCAAGCGGGCATAAATTGGGAAATGAGAGCAACCCTTCTTGTGTTGTCGTGTTTCTGCTTGTGCAAAGAGGAGGAAATGTTTGTAAAGCCCATTTCCCAGAACGGCTTGCCCCTGACTGCAGGAGGTCCTGCCAAACCTCCTGCGGGGACCTTCTGCCTGTGCACACGCAGTGCAAGGGTCAGCTGTGGCACCTTTGCTGAGTAGCATTTATCTAGAAAAAAGACACAGTCAGTTTTTAACTGTGTGCCAACACCGATAGCGGATTGCAGTGGTTTTTCTCCCTTGACTTCTGCACAAAGAGCAAAACGTCCCATCCTCGTGGCATAGCCACCAGTTTCACAGCCTTTGCTGACCGACATTCCCACAGCATTTGCTCCTTCCACTCTTCTTTCAAGGAAACTATAACACAGGGTAGATTTCTTACAGGGCTTGGCACCGACTGTTGGACATACGGTCTCAGTAAAGGTTTTGAAAAATAACTTCCAATGAGTCACAACCACATGACTTTGCCTAGTCTCCCGTCCCCACCCCGGTGTCATCCTCCAGCCTTGTGTGCCACAGTGTCAAAGCAAGTCATCTCCCGGGCCACAAGAAACGGCTAAAGAAACCGTAGTGGTGGCGACGGCAGCTATTTCCTAGCTCAGGAAGCACAAACTTATGGGCTTTTTTCATGGTAAACAGCTGCTTCCTCACTTGTGCTGAAGAAAGTCCTTCCAAAGTTTTTCTTTTTAACTTCTGTAGCAAAACAAAATGAAAAACAGAGACAAATGTGTGAGGCTGCCTTTGATTTTCTGCAGTGGCAGCAACCAAACAGGGGAAAAAAAAAAAGAAAAAAAAATAGAGAAAAAAGCCAGTCTCGGACTATACCGTTCGCCCGGGCAGAGAAGAATGCTGGAGGTGGTATATGCCAGGATGACATCAGGGAGTGATGCAACTGATCTGCAGCCAGGAATCCTGCGTAGCGGCGAGCTATGCAGCATGTATATAGAGAAGGGAGTATATTTTTATACATAAAATTTGCTGTTCGGAGTACATACAACCAAGCTGATGAACGCAGCTGGTAAGCTGCATACTTTGCCTATGTGCCTCAGCTAGGTGGAGCGGGGAACTCTGCCTATCTTAGGTCACCCAGCACTTTTCCATGAGAAGAATGTGTTTCAGTTTGCATTGAACTTTGCCAAATTTCAGCTGTTTGGGCTGGATTTTTTCCACGCATGCTGCCTGCCCCAGGCTAAGTGGTTTTTGGGAAAGCTTCAGCAAAATGGTTCAGTCACTTCTCAGCACAAGGCTAGGGGAAAAACACATTTTGCCCCTGTTACAGACTACACATATGAAAAGAGCTGTTTGGGGGATCCTGTAACGGCTCCACACACTGGAAAAGGAATATGGCCCTTGTGCAGTCAAAACTGGCCCTCCTGCTGCCCTGTGTGATTTTGTCCAAATCAGCCACGTGATAAGCTTCCCAGAAACCTCAGTCTGTGCAGGCTCAGGGGAGACTTTGTAGGGTTTGAAAACACCACCTGTGCGCTTCATCCATGAGCCTGGACCATGACGGAAAGAAGGGAGAAGTCTCACGTGAATCAGGGGATGGGGGAAACGACTGAGAAACTATGAGGGGACTGTCTTCCCAAGCTCTGGGCTCTCCAAAAGCTTCTAGCTCACAAAAGGTCGGTTGCTGCCAACCAGCCATTGCTAGAGAAGCAATGCCTCCAAGCCCACTAACCTCCTTCCTACTCATATGCTTAGCCTCTGCTTTTGTCAAGCATTGTACAGCATATCTTCCATTAAAGGTGGTCAACAATTGCTACAAGAATGCCAAAGGAATGGGACTATTCCTTAAGAGCACACGACCCTCTGGAATGAGAACAGGTTCCTTGAGTCTCACCTCCACTGATAGCAAAACCTACTGGGGCATAGGTTTCCTTCAAGGGCTCGCTCCAGAAAGAGGTTAGCCTGCAGAAATCTGCTCCTGATGCCTCTCTGGTTGCCTTAGGAAATATGTTCTGGGAAAATTGCTGACGAACCAGCCTAGGACTCGGGAAGCTCCTTCACATAACACAAACCCAGAAATGGTTTGCTTTGGGGAGTTTGGTTTCTCTTTCACTTTTCTTCATTAAAGAACATTAACTGTACATCCAAGAAATCCTAAGCAGAAAGTGAAGGTGACAAAGCCAAGCCTGCAACAGTTAAGAAATCCAGAATGAAAACAAGCTTGTGCTTGACTCTCTTTCCTATGCACTTCTAAAAATGTGTTTTCATGTGATGTGATCAGGGATCAACATCATGAAATATCGCTTATGCTGCTCTGGATATTTATTGCAAGCAAACAGAAATTAAGCCAAGCTGCACTGATAAGCCCCTATTCAAGTAAGTATGCCTACTAATTCAGTGGGACTATCCTTACAAGTGACCACTGAGTTTCACAATTCAGCCCCAAATACCTATACTTTAGTAAGTTCATAGATAGGAAGAATAATTAGTGTAAAGAGCTGAGCCAGGCACAAACTCCCATTACCTTGACAAAGAAATACCTAATTTATACAAAAACATGGTGGCAAGAGCAGGAAATATCCCATCAACTGATATAAATCATTCACTATCTCATCCTCTGGCCCTAATCCCATTCAAAATTAGAAGAATGCTCTAATCAGAATCTGCAAGAAGAACGGAGGAGGTAAAGGATAATGAGATGGTTTTATGAGAAGTACGCTGGCACAGAAACATGTTACAAATCTGAGATGAAGTGAAAAAAAAAAAAAGCTGGGATATCTTCTGGTAGTACATACATTCATTTTTCTAAAGTATTAATAAAATTGTCAGAAGGCATGAAACAGAACTGGAAGTACAGCTGAGCTGCTATGCACTTGCCAAACGCTGCGCAAGAAAGAATTGAAGTGAGCGTCAAACACCAGCCTTCTACTGATTATTCGAATTCTGGCTTTTTGCTTAATCCTTCTTCTGACAGGTCTCCCCATCCAACATGATTGGAACAATATAAACCAAGCTCTCTACTTCAGAAATCCATTAATCGGTAAAGAAAGGAGGAAAACATGTGCTATTGATTATGTAATTTTTGTGTTATGATATCCCGGTGGGCTGACATGTTTGGTGGTGACCTTAGCCTTTGAAATGGTAGATTATATAGTACAAATCTGCCTCTAGGAGTAGTGGACATTTTATAGAGAAAATCTTTCTATTAATATGCCACAGTTTATGACTGCTGAATGTATTTTTGGTCCAACATCAAAAGAGGAAAAAATGGGAGGACTTCTGCAATTTTCTATCTAAAACAACAAGCCAAAATCCCTCAGTGGCATTTCTGCAGATGTTCCAGGCAGAGAAAATTTGGCCATTTTATCTTCACTTGAATTAAAGTGAGCGAGCATCTGGATTCCTTTCTGGAAGAAAAGATTTATACATTTGCCGCTATGAAAGGCGCGTAAGGTGGAGAAGGCTGTGTGTTTTATATATCCAAGTGAGACACTGTTTTTCTCTGACAGAAAGATACCTCAGTTTTTCCGTTCCAGTTAACCATTTCTCTGGCCGTGGCACTGCTGTTATCTACTCTTCCCTGCGTTTTGGGACTAACCCCATCTGACTAACCGTTGACAGTGTGCTGCATTAATTATATCAGAATGACAAATCTCCTACAAATGGGTCCAATCCTCTGCAAAATTTCAGGCTAGTTTCCTGCAGGAATGAGCCTTATGCAACCATACGGCATGTGGGTGGGTCCGTATGTCTCCAGTTATCTGCCCTTCGCCCTCCCAGGAGCTTTTCAACTGCTTAGGAAATTTCCATCAAATGTGACAGAGGGGCAGTTGTAGCCAAGTTAGTACGAACCCTCGCACTTTGTGCAAGTGGGTGGCAAAAGAGAGAATAGAAAGTTTAATGACGCCCCCAGCGATGGACTCACTAAAACAGCAAAAAACCACCTCGCCCCTAATTAGACATCAGAGACTCTACATGACAGAGGGCAAGAAGGCTTATTTCCACCTATGGCAGAACAACTTGCTCAGTGGGACACTTCTATTTTTATTTTTATTTTCAATATAAGGGAACCTGCAGTGAATGTTTTGATGGACAGAGGGACAGATCAAGAAAAAAAAAAAATCATCGAAACCATGTGTGCTCCTTCTGCAACGCCTGCACGGTTATCTAAGAAGCAACAATCTTTTTTAGTCTTCATTCCATCCTCGTCTTGACTAATTTTGCTCTTTAATTATGACTCCTGGCAACCTTCAGTACAAATGAGGATTTTCCTCCTTTAGGTAATGCATGTTCTTGGCTCTGAGGAGGAGGCTTGTCTGTCAAAACATTAGCTGCCTCTTTTATATGTTAAGTATTAATTCTATTTATCTTCGAATTATTTTCAAATACTGGAGGCATTCTTCCCTGTATTGGAATGCAACAAGTGCTTAATTTCAGGTTTTCATGTTATTCTTGCTCAGATATGAGGCCAAAACCGAGTAATTAAATCCTCATTTAAACCCCATTTCCTTAAATACACCTATTCTCTTACCACACACAGTCTCTTTACTAGCCCCATGCTCTTTCACAGGAGGCAGGAGCCTGCAGCCCATGGGGACAGGTACAGCCCACAACTTCATTTCAGATGGCCTGTAACCGCATTATTATTATTCCACCATTTACTGGGTAACACTAAGGCATGTGTTAATGTGCGGCAGACCAAAGGTGCTCAAAAGCCTTATTTGTCCCTCAGCGAGGAAAGAATTTCTTGTCCCTGATGTAAAGGAAGGAGTTCATGCCTTGCCACCACCTAACGCAGAGGTCCTTCTCCCCTGCTAGGTGTGCCCAGTGACAGTCTCTACCCACACTCGCGTCTGGAACCATCGCAGGTCTATGCTTCCAGCAGAAAGAAAATGAAGGGTTAAATCTGGAGCGCTCTGAGAAAAACAGAGAAACAAAGGTGGTTTGTGTGCTCTGTGCATTCAGGGCCAAAATCAGTACTAGTATCCTGGCAGTGTAGGTCCACGCTGACCTGCGTGCTAACCCTTCGGTGCCTCCGACGGCTGTTGGCGTTATTCCTCTCTTCTACCGAGGGCTTCTCCGTGCGAGCCAAAGAAAGAGAGCTGCAACATCTCTCGCTGACAAAGGCATCGCTCCTCTATAAACTGGATGAAACCACCACCCGGTTTAGTTCTGCCAGAGGAAGAGGCAGCGGAGGGAACGTTGTCACGACCAGCCTGCTCTAAACTCCCTCTGAGACTGCAGAATATGCAACTTCGATGCTTTGAGCTACCCACGACCCCAAATCCTAAAAATGCATTTAAGGCACTGTAACATGCAGGCAAAACTTAGGCAAGATGATAGGCACAAAAATAGAGTCCCGTAACCACAGCAACACCAGCACACGAGAAGTCGTGAGCTCCAGCATGCCACTTTTTTGAGGCTCCAGCAAAGCTCTCCCCAGAACCAAGGACGGATGCCTGAAGAGCAAAACGCACTTCAGAAACTCTTTCCTACACTCTTTGGAGGGGAAGGCCTCCATGATTCCTGCCTTGTGCCACCTTCCCGTCTTCCCAAGGGGCAGCCCGCCCTGCCGTGCGCCTGAGCAAGGAGCAGTGGATGAATCCACGTTTTCCACTGCGAGGAGGAGCATGACTCACAGTCCCCGTCCTGACCCAGTGCCTTGTGGTATCCAAAGCAAACACAGCTAGCAAGGCTTTTCAACAAACAATCAACAATCTGCTAGCTGCAACAGTCCACCCCATGACACGCAGCAATTTAAGGGTTTTTTTTCTCACTTTGCCCTTTGCCTTCCCCCGTTTATTCTCAAAGAGGACAGTCATGAGCAAAGCCTGCCACGCATAACCTCACCTTCCCACCCAAGCAAAGCCTGGAAGAGTCTGTGGAGGCCTGAACAACAGCCTTCTTGGTTTTCATCACGTCCCAACACCTGTTGGATAATGATGCTAGGAACATTCAGAAGGGTCCGAACACCCTTCTTGGGTTTTATCACGTGTCCCAATGCCTGTTGGATAACGCTGCTAGGAGTTTTCAGTAGGAAACTAAATCCTCACCTCCTTCAGGAAACTGCTTTGATTTCAGCAACCCCATCCGCCCTTTAGAGGTGGGGAGGGAAACAGCTTTGCGCAGGGACCAGGGTGAGCGATACAGGAGCTCCCTGCTGTGACAAAGAGGAGACTTGGAGCCTGAGCTCCAGCATCTGGGCCACGTTCACAGCCACCAGGTTCATCGTGTAGCCCGACAGGCTCCGTTGTCGCTTGACCCGAGTGACTCAGGAGGCTGGGAGGAGGAGAAGGAGGACAGCAGGAGAGCGGGCAGTGACAGTCACCCGGGCTGTAACACCAGGGACGGGAGCCAGCCGAGTTCAGCATCCTCAGGCATCATCGGGGAGGGCACTAACACACCACCTTCGTCACCAATTTGGGCCCTTCCCTCATCCCCACCAGCTCACCCACATGCCCAGCGGTCCACTGCACATACAGATTGCAGACAGCTGGTATCAGCAGAGAATCTGGGTATGATTTTGCACAGTTTGCAGTGAGTTTTTAATCTTTGCTGAGGCATCTTCGAGAGTAGCAACTAGCTTTGCAGTATCTGCCGGTAAGGAGCGAGTACGAAACTGCTTCATTCTGGCCATCAAATAGCAATCATATGTTAATGACCTTCAGTTTATTCCCTGCGGTACCTGGTTCAGATTTGTGAAAGCAGGAAAACTTGCTAATATGTTTTCAGATTAAATGGACCTTTTCTTCTCTTAATGTATGTGCCTAAAAATAACAGGAGTTGCACAGTCATGTCAAAAGATTAAATTACCCTGAAGTCTGCAGAGGGATTACAGCTGTCTGAAAACAATGCATATATACTTTATTCAGCACTGGTGTGCTTAGTCAAGCCAGATTTGAGTGGTCATGAAGACTGCTTTGTTTGTCTATTAGTCCAGCGCTTGTCAAACGCTGCATAAAAGTGGTAGTGTGAACCACTTGACATCCACGAACAAATCTGTTTTAGCAATCGCCCCGTACAAAGCAAACCCAAAAATCAGTAGAGCCACCAGGCAGGTTCCAGGTTTCACTTTCCAAAGGGCTGTCATACACAGCAAAGTGTACGACATATACATCCATAACTAAACACACCTGAAAGTTTGCATTATAGAGCCAGGGTTTCAGTAATTTATGATCCTACTGAACCAAATAATTGAGTGACACTTTCCCTGCCCAAGTGTCCAAATTCTCATTCTTTGCCCCCCCCAGTAGTATTTCCAATGTCTGAACCAGGTTACCTGGACTCTCACTGTAATTCATAAGGGGAATTACATGCCTACAGTGGCAGCTGCAAAGCCCAAATACAGGGAGGCTGAAGCTGCCTGGCCTGAGCAAAAGAGAAATCCTGAGGATTACCAAGCGGAGGATCTCACGGGAGCGAGTCAGCCAAGCTCAGTACTTCTGGGCAGACCTTGACACCTCAGAACCATCAAAGTAGGTACTGATGAACGTACATCAAAGTAGGTACAGAACGTAAAGAAGGTACTGATGAACTCGAGGCACCTTCAGATGTGGGTGACAGATGACCCAGAGTTTTAAGGACAGACAGTTGGGATTTAGGCACCTGGCAGGACAAGTCAGGCTCTGGCTCCCAGTCTCTAGCAGATTTACCTGCAGTGGCGGTGCCACCTCCCTCCCAGCCAGAAGCAGCCACTCAGGTGCAGGGGGGACGCATGCCAGCTCCTCAGGAGTGACAGGGAATAGCCCTGAATATTAGCACAAACCGCCAGCGAGAGTGGTTTTGGATTCAGAGGTCAGTTGCAGGTTGGATGAAAAGTGTAGAGAAAATAAGGATGCATTGCAGAGAGTAAAAAGACATGCTGGATGAGGAAAAAAAGGCTAGGAACAAAAGGTGGCAGAAGGGTAATAAGACATTTGAGCATTTGCGGGACTCTGTGCTTCTCTGGAATGACCCAGCCCTGCCCAATAAGCTTGCTCTAACGCAGACAAAACGCCATCCCATCCTATGCTGGAGGCAGATTAGCCTGGACTTGAAACTCTGCCTTTACCTGAGCTCCAGATCGGCTCAGAGGTGTACCGAGGGGTTGGTGCCAGGCAGTGCAGCGAGCTCAACCATTCCCAAGGATTTCAGGCCAGGAGGAGGTTAACACAGAGCAGCTCTGTTATGCCTCTGCTTCATCCCCACTTGTTGCGTATTTTCAGTGAGAAGTGGCTGGTGGAGCAGCTGAACCCCCATCTCGCAAGTCTTCTGCCAGCAGAGTCCCCTCTGTGAAGGGAATTTGCTGCTGCCCGTCTGCAGCCAAAATCTCACCCTATCCGTTGATACTCATTTGCCCAGAAAAGTTCACTTCAAAGGCAACAGCTGCTCTTCAAAGAGGCAACAAATTGCAGTGAAGTGGAGAATCAGTGGCCCCCCCATCCTTGGCCAGAGCTCCTGCAAGTCTTTGGAGGGCCCTTGGCCCAGACTGCAAAGATAAGCAACCCAAACGTGAGGGAAGGGAGGGGGGAGGGCAGGCTGTTTACAAATTTTCTTAAAGAAGGGAAACCTTTACACTTTCTTTGGAAAAGCCCATTCGTCACTTCTAATCCATTTCAGTGTAGATTAAAGATGGACCGTTACCTGCCTCCACTGAGCTCCCACAGAAAATACCGATGGCCATCTGTCAAATCTGAGTATCCCTGTAAAATTACAGGCATCCAGCCTCAGGTGGGGTACTAATGAAAAAGTGAAAACTGCTTTTTTGCCCCTCATCTGACCCAAGAAATGCTGCAGTTCTTTGTGGCTGGTGTACAAAAGCAGAAAACGATGTTCAGATTCTTCAGCATAATCCAGGTGTCCTCAGTTTCTTTTGGTCTTTTGAGATTGCCACCCTGGGCTACCATCGTGTATTACTGAAAGGTCATACATGACAATAAACTATCTATCTCCAGACAGAGAGACACTCTGGCAGCCTGGAAAAACTCCATCATCCCGTGTGCTGTCTTACATGACTGAAAAAGGGGTTGTCATCTATGAGAAAACATCTACCAGGCTTCAAAAACAATGCAAACCAAAAAAAAAAAAAATTCTATTTACATTTCAGATGGGTTTTTTGTAACTTCCCTGCCCTGCTTTTGTTCACTGTCCCCCCCCAAATACTTGCATTTGATCAAAGACTTCAAATTCATATGGTCCCACCACCTCTCTCCCTGTACTCTCCTACCCTTTCTTACAGTGTACCTAAAAGAGCGACTGCATTCCCATACAGTTACTTAGGACCCATATTCCACAAATGAATGACCTAATGAAGAGCCTCAAGGTCGCAGAGGTTCATAGGCTCAGTTCGAAGTACTGTGATCATGTTCACAGTGGCCCAAGGAGAACAGAGACAGTTTTTGGGTTACAGAGCTTTCCCAGGGAGCATCACAGCATCCTCAACGCTGAGATTGTACTAGGGAAGGCCTAACGGCCGAGGGATTTCTGGAACATCACAGTTTTTCAGCTCATCAGACAAAATACTAATTTGTGTATCAGTTTCATCCACCCTAATTTCTTCACAGTTACAAAATGTTGGTTCACCAAACAATCTTTTTATTCTTTTTCGAAAGGCGCACAGAGTCTACAGAAAGAAGAGTTCAGTGCACTGAACTGTTTAGCCGACGAAGAGACGAACTGAAGAGCAAGCACAAAGCACCCTCCCTCAAAGCGAGTATTCACAACACTCATTCGGGGCTTCACGCAAAACCCATGCAGGACACCCAGGAACTGGGGGGGGGGGGGAAAAGCCCCCTCAGAAGTATCTGGCTGTTCAGTTAAAAGCAGGCTGTCGTGATAGTAGGGCCCAGTTTGTACTCTGAGGTACGGCAGGTCTGCCTTTCACGTGCCTGGTGCCTGCCTCAGTAACGCTGCCACGAGCGCATCTTGTCCTCCCCAACTCTGAAGTGACGGGGCGCTTACTTAGAAAGCACCACGATGACGCGGCTTCACCCCAAAAAGCCTTTCCCCAAACGGCAGTTCTCTGCCGCATGTTTATTATCTCTCAGTGCTTTCTCTACCAGATATCTTTCATTTGCTAGAGAAATGTTTCTCTTTTCTAGCCCAGATAGGTTTGTAACAACCACCCACCTGACCACAGCATCTGAGCGGCTTCCAGAATTGCATTCAGCAACACGCCTAACATCTGTCACATGTGGTTTGCTTGCTCGCTCTCATCCTCTTGCCCATGGAAGGTCTGCTTGTTCAGTGGCTTCTTTCACTTTGGTGTTTTATTTTTAAGGTGCTTCTGGATGTTTGCTAGAGAAGTCAGCACCAGGAAGCACAGCTTAAATGGAGAGCAGAAAGAAGTATGTCTGTGACTCTCCTTGGGGAATTTCTGCCATTGGGTCTTGGACTGGTCCTTGAGAAACCCTCTGTCTCCTGGACAGACAAGGTTACAAGTTCCCCTGGATCTGAAATTTTTTACAATGAGGGCGGTGAGATGCTGGAACAGGTTGCCCAGAGAGGTTGTAGATGCCCCATCCCTGGAAATATTCAAGGTCAGGCTGGACGGGGCTTTGAGCAACCTGGTCTGGTTGAAAATGTCCCTGCTCATTGCAGGGGGGTTGGACTAGGTGACCTTCAAAAAAGGTCCTTTCCAACCCAAACCATTCTGTGATTCTATGATTCTAGCTGAAAAGCAGGGGGTTTGAATATGATCCTCAGACTGGAATTCAGGTTTTTGACAGACAGGAGACGTTCAAGCCACCAAGCACCTGGAACATAAAGACAAAAGATATGAGCCTGATACAACTCTCCTATTCCAAGCCACTGAGATCAGAAACACAGGGCAGGTTTCTGTCAGAAGCAGCAGTGATTCCTTAGATCCCATTAAACCACCTACACAACACGGTCAGCCAGCAAAGCCCTCTGTGACACCCTTGCTAGCCACCGGCTGTGAATGAGGGACATGCAAACTGCTCCATTGCTGCCCAAGAAAAGAACCCAGAGACCCTCCTTCTTATTTGTGCTGAACAGATTAGCTAAGTAAAATACCATCAGTATCGTTGTTTTCAGACCAGAGCCACACTTTAAGGTGAGAGTGACAAGTAGGACATGATGTGGTAGCACCAAGAGCTATTTCAAATAAATGGGGCAGGACAAATGCAGATTAGACGGGGCAGTAAATGCCATCAGGAGGGAGTGATGTGCAGTAAGCTCTAGAAAGCAGGGGCATGCTTTTAGGTGAGATTTTAAACGAGCATAGCAGAGGGCTTAACCTGCTGTGGTGAGGTGAGCTGAGCTTGGAGCCTTCCACCTCCTAGGACGTGAACTGGTCAGGTCTGTCAAGCTTTTCTTTCCACTGGGACCTCAAAGATCTGGAAGGAGAGAGGAAGGATGAAAGGAAAAAAAAAAAAAACGGGCTTCTGTGCTCAGCATCTGGGACACTCAGCTAAGAACAAGGAGCCCCATGTTCCAGCTCCTGCCCAAAAGAACTCTGGACAATACACAGTGAATCCTTCACTCTTTTTTGGAGGATGGCGTAGCTCACAAGGACAGCAGGAGCCAGGCTAGCCGAGAATGCAGAACCCGGGACACTCTCCAGAGAGAAGAGAAAGTTTGGTCCCCGAGGCAGAAGAGGTAGTTGGCATCTCCAAAATAGTGGGTGTTCTCACCACTCCATGACTGGTAAAAGGGGAACAGATGGGGAGGGTGGAAAGAAAGGGCATAAAAGGTGGCCGTGGAGCAACTTCCTTCTTCCAGTGTCTTTTGAAAGCAAGCAAGTGCCTTTTCTATAGACGTCTGTTGGGAAAGGTACAGTGAGAGCACCTACTACACCGAGCTGTCCAAAGACGTGCATGGGGAAGGGCTGTCTACCAGGTGACAGCTAGAGCTTGTGCCTTCTCACGGGTCCCTCGGCTCGGGGGCCTCTAAAAGTCTGCCTGGCTGCAGTGCCCTCTCCCCTTCACCGTGATCCTACACCATGCACAGACCACAGACCGGGGCAACGGCTGGAGACAGACTGACAGCAATCCGTGGGGTACGCGAGCAAGGCACGGACCTGGCCATGGGACAGGAGCAATCCCAGGAGCTTCTCGCTGCAGGTTGAGTTTTCACAGGGATGGCAATGAAGAACGCGGGGCCTGCAGCTCCACAAGCCACTGTTGCGCCTTCCTCTGTCTTTGCATCCAGTGCGCCAGGTTACTTTCCTACAAAAAATGAAGAAATGTGACTCAGCAGATCGCTCCGTAATACCTCTGCGATGGACATCCTCTGGCAGACAATCTGGAAACTTCAGGCCATCGGCACTAATCTCTCTTTCCCTAGCTAAGCAGCTCTCAGGTAATTTGTGGAGCAGATTTCGATGGCCGGAGGCGTGAGGTGAGAGCTGGAAGGCAGAGCCCTGGGCTACGGTACCAGAGATTGCCCAGCACCTTCTAGCAAGCCTCAGCACTGTAGGGCGGACGGCAGTTGTCCCACACAAGGCTTTAGTTTTTGTTTTACTGCAAAGCACGAGGAAGACACTACCAGCTCGCAGGCTGCGATTTCATGGTAGTGCTGCCAGCTTGCTCATTCCCACCCACTGTGCTGGTCGGGTTGTTAGTGCAGCCGTGTGATGAACTAGAACAGAAATGGATCCAGCTGGAAAAAAAAAAAACCAAAACAAAACAAAACACAACAACAAAGAAGGGAAGGTGGGAAACCTCTGCCAGATCCATTCTCTGATGCAGTTCCTCCTGTAACTTCACCAGCAATGCCAGGGGCAGGAATGAGTGGGCTGGATGAGGAAGGAAGGGGATGCCTAAGCCAGTGTTTGAGCAGTACAGACTCAGCTGTGAAACTGCTGCCTCCGTTGCTTTCAGGACTTAAAAGCCTTACACTCCGTGCACAACCATGGCTCACCCAGCTCCACCTGTTTGCCAACACCAAGCCCTCTTTTGCATCACTCGCACTCAGAGAAAGATAGCTTTGCAAGAAAAAAAAGCCTATATATTAACTTTTCCCCGACCCAGGAAGATAAGCATCCACTGATTATTGACCCCAGGTATGGCCCAGGTCCAAGTCAACATCTGTCCAACTGCCTGACAGCAGAGGCAAGACGCTAAACAGCACCGGCCCGTGAGAGATGGTTTCTGAAGCCATCCTCACCACAGTACTACACAACCAGCTGGGAGGAAGAACAGAAAGAGAATAAAAGGTAACTGAAATCAATGGAATAGACGAAAACACCCTGCTGCCTTGTCCTCCGGTACCGATAAGCCTCTAACTCTCTGCCATGCTTCAGTGCCCAAGGTTCATCCCCTCCTAAAGGAGACAAGCTCCTTTACTTACTACATGGACCACTATCACAAATTCATGGGCTAGCAATTGCAACCGAGTGACTCCCTACATGCTGGATTTTTTAAAAAGAAGGGAAAACGTGAAAGGTTGCTTCTTAGCTTTCCTTAGCAAATGCCTGTGACCCAGGAGGAAATGTCCAAAGTCGGTGAAGTGAAGGCGAGCGAGAAATCCCACCGGCAGCAGACCTCGGCAGCGGCTCTTTGAGCTGGGCCAGTAGAGGTCTCTGTTCCACTAATCCACTAATAAAAATAAATAAATATCTATATTTGTCTGCGCACGCATGTGCCTTCTCTTCTGATCCCTGGTCCCCAACTAGAATAAAATAAATACAGCAGGAAGCCGGCAGCTGCAATGGGAACAATTTATCACTTTGCTCCAGGAAAAAAAAAAAAAAAAAAAAAGAAGAAAGAAGGTTTGGGGTCTACCAGGTTACCAAGCTTATGGCATCGACGCCAGGCTTCGGATCTGGCAGGAAAAAATTAGGGTATGGTCAGTCCCAGACCTCCAGCATCTCTCCCCAAGGAAAGTGAGGACCACAGCTGTGACTGTGCTTACTGGGGCACAGTTGCCTGCTCGCAGAGCTCTTCCAGCCTGCCCAGCTAGCAAGGGGATAGGGAGACCTTCCTGCACTTGCAGGTCCCCGGGTTCCATCTGGGTAGAGCCAGTCATGACAGAAAGGCTTTATCAGGCAAGGGTTGGTTTTTTGGCCTCCATGTAAAGGGCTGCTTGGTCTTTGTGGGAGTAGCATCTGGAGCACGCAAAATGGGGCGTCTGCCCACGACTGGAATCCTTGCTTGAAGTCTCAGATGTGAGGCCAAGGATAAAATTGGAACGAAACTAATGTTCCTGCCTGCTGGCTCCTCCAAACAGCTGCAGGCGCGGTAGGATGGCCAGGTATAAAAGCCTGAACTGGCACAGCCCGTCTTTGTGGATAGGGAACGCTAAACCACCAGGTGTGTTGCTCCGTGCTTCCACCCAGAGCCCGGCTGGAGCCGGCCACCAGCACCAGCTTGGCTTAACTGGGCCGTGAACTGGCGTCCTCCGCCGCGTTGACGCCGGTACCGGTGTCACCGGCTGCGGCGGCCCACCGCGTAAGGTGCTACCTGCAGCTGCAACATCCCCTTTCCCAAAAACCCAGAGCCGGAAAACTTCCCCCCCCCCGGCCCGAGCCATGGGAGGTGGTCCCCACGAACCGCTTGTGCCCTTTGCTTGCGGAGAACCTGCGGCTTAACGAGGTTAATTAAGACGGGGAGGGTGCACGCAGCCAGGCCCAGCTGGGGAAGAGGGGGGGAGCGCAGAGGGGTTACCCCAAACCCCGCTCCCCAGCGCGGGCAGAGCACGGGAGCAGCGGGGAACGGGCAGAGCTGCCCCCTCCCCGGTGGCAATGCGCAGGGCAGCCGCATCCCGCCGATGCGCAGCTGAACCCCTGGTTTTGGAGGGGGGGGAACCAAAAAAAAAAGGCAAAACCAGCTTTATCTGTTTAACTCGAGTACGTCTCGGTTGGAGACGGCCGGCCGGGATCACGCGTCGGCTCCTTGCGAAGGAAGGCAAGTTCGGTTAGATGGTCGCATCCTGACCGCGGCTCAGGCCTGGGGAGGCTGACGGCGTCCTGCAAAAGGGAAGCCGTTTTGGGAAGCGTGCCGACTGCGGGACAGCCTCCGTATTTCGCCCTGGTCCTCTCCACCCATCCATTCCTTTGAACCTATCACGCTTCCATATTGCTTCTCCTACGCCGGCTCCAAACCCCGCCGAGACCCGGGACGCTGCTCCCCTGCTGCGGTGGCGGCTTGGGGCTGGAACTTGACCCCGTGACAAGGAAGAAAGGTCCCCGTCTGTCACGGGAGACCTGGGAGCAAGTCAGCTCCCGGCTTTCTTTTTCACCTCAGCAATATTTTTTTGTCCACGTTGCCAGAGCGAGACTTCTTCCCCCTCTTGCTTTTGCCTCCCCGGGGCAGGGATGACACCCAGGCACCTCGCCGCATCCACGGGGCAGGGGGAAGAGGACGGGAGAGGAGCAGATCTCCTTCTCCTGTCGTTTATTCGTGCGTGTTTTGCAGGGCTGGTAACCTCCTTTGGTTTTCTTTTTTTTTGTAGCTGCTGTCAGTTTTGGTTTGTTTTCTTCAGGCAGAAGCAGATGAAGGGTGGACAGTCTGATGCTGGTTTGGGGTTAGCCAGTTGCACTTTTCATGTTATCATTCTAGATTATCCTATTAGTTTTATATTTATATTATCGTTATTAATTTTATATTGTAGAAAAAAACACATTTGCTTGCCTTTAAGTAAAGTGAATTAGGAATTATTATTTTTTTAATGAAAAAGAGAAAAAATAACGGAGAAGAAAAACACGTTCCCCTCTATTTTTTGCCCAATTTTGAGTCTCGCAGCGACTGATGTGGGCAAGGCAGAGGGCAGGCGGGGGGAGGAAAGGTACACAAGCTCCCTGGATGGAGGAGGTGGCCGAGCCTGGGCAAAACACAGCAAACCACAAGTGCAGATACTCCCCGCCCGGTGTGAAAAATGCCTTTTTTTGGCTCAGTAAGTAAATGAAACATTGAAGGGGAGGGGGAAGAAATCAATGTTAAAAAAGAACAGAAAGTCTTCAAGGTTTTTCCAGTCAAATCAAAGCAGGAAAGATCTCATTTGGGGGCACAGCAAAACAATTTATACAATATAATCTAATTATTTTACTGCAGATCACACATTTTGTTAAAGCCATTACACTGTCAGCGTTTTCTTTTGGTGGGTGTTCAAAAAAAAAACAAAAAGCATGAGAATAGTAGATTACTTTTCAAATGAAAAAAAAAAAAAAAGCCATCTTAAAATGAAAAGTTGAAAATACCAAAAATACCCTAAGAAGATGTTGAAACAAAACATGTTGACGTTTCTGCAAGTGGAATGTTTTCTTTTGCGAATGAAATTCAGCGTTTCTTCGGGTTTTTTCAGCTGACGCTACTCAGACGCGCAGCTGGGTATGGACGTCGGAAAAACTTCGTTTTCCAGTTAATTTCCCCATTTGAGGAAGAGGAGGCTCCTTCCCCAGCTGAGAAGCGGTGGGTGTTAACAGTGACTTTAAGGACACATTGTTAGGACTTTTCCAGCCAAACGTCTCGAGTGAAAAAAAAAAAAAACAAACCCACAAACCGGTCAGATCCACGTCCCAAATAATCCCGCTGGAGGAACCCGTCACATCCTTCTCCTCTGGCATGGGAATACGGAGATGGGGGGGGGGGGGGGGGAAATTGGGGGGGGGGCGGGCGCGCGTGCGAGCGTGCGCACATCCGCGTGGACGCGTGACCGCCGGCAGGGAGGGAGGGCGGGCGGCGCGCGCGCGCGCGCTCCCGCCGCCGCGCCTATTGCATCAGTCAGGGCGGGGCGGGGCGGGGCGGGGCTTAGCCCCCACCGAGCCGTTGGCTCCTCCCTCCCTCCCTCCCTCCGTTTTCTTTCGCCGTCCCCGGCGGGTCCGGGGAGCGGCGCGTCTGGGCCGAGGGAAGCAGCGAGGCAAGGTTGCCTCCAGCCGCCCGAGGAGGAAACGCTGCGACGACGAGGAGGAGGAGGAGGAGGAGGAGGAAGGGGGGGGGGAATAAAATTTAAAAAATTCCTCCCGCCGCGCAGGCAGAAGGCGCGGCCCGGCGTCAGCCCCGCGCCACCTTAAATCTCCCCCCCCCCCCCCAGTGGTGAGGGCCGCTTCCTCCCGCGGAGGCTCGCCAGGCCCCGCCGCGACAACAAGCCCCGACCCCGGGATTTGGGGGGGGGGAGGGGAATAACGCAGTGCCCCCCCCTTCGAGCGTGTCCGTGTCCGTCCGTCCCCCCCCCGCCCCGCACACACAGTCCCTGGGGAAGCTCCGGGGGAGGTTTCGCTGTCCCGGCTCGGGGAGACGCCGCTGTTCGTATTTTCCATCACGATCACTTTTGTTCGTGCTGGGGAAAAAAAAAAAAAAAAAATAGTTTGTTTTTTTTTTTTTTTTAAATTTTCGCCAGGGTTTTCCACGTTTCCCGGCTTGAATCGCACACACCTCGGGGTGCCATCTGCCCCGAGTTTCGGGGGGGGGAAGGCGGCGGCGCCCCGCACCAGCATCTGCTGGGACAGGGGTGTGCGAGGCGCCATCTTGGTTCGCAATAAACGCGGCCGTGGGGGAGAGGGAGAGGAGGGCACGGGTGTCCGTGCGAACCCGGCGGGGGGGGGGGGAAGGCGGGGGAGGGTACACCGGGAGGGAGGGCAAGGGCTGGGGGGGGGGGGGGGAGCCGGAGATTTGGTGGCTCTCTGGTCCACAACAGGCAGCGGTCCGGGCGAGGAAGGGGCTAATTTGGGGCTCGAGTTTTAAGCCTTGCTAGTCGAACGACCAAGTGTGAGAAATAACCTCGAGCGAGGTGTTTTTCTTCCTCAAAAAAAAAAAAAAAATTAAAAAAAATATATTGCAGCAGGAGGAAATTCCACTCTTTTGCATTAAGAGGGCACGTTATTCCCAGTTATCACAGAGGAGAAACGATAGCGTGGCACTAAGGGTGAAGAGAGCGAGCTGCATTCCTTACTTTTCACCTGTGCTGGAGCCACGGGAAGAGATACCCAAAGGAAACTTGCTGTTATTTCTCGAAGGAGCCTTATTTCCTCCTGTGCTAGGCTGAGGGAGGTTGAAACACACACTAATGAAGAACATATTTCTTATATATGGCAGTTTTCTTTATTGATTGCTTGATGTGAAACAATATCAATCTGGATTTTTTTTTTTCCCACACATTACAAAAAAAAATATTAAATTGGCTCAGTCTGCAATCCTTTAAGCACAGCCATATTAATTATCAGAAAAAGGAAAAAAAAACCCCAACAAAAAAAAACCCAAACAAAAAAAAAAACCTAAAAAGTCTACCAAATAGAGCATTTACAAATGCACAAAAACATGCCACTTTGGCTTTATGGGGAAAAATATTGTCTTCTAGATTAAAAAAAATCTTTTAACATAAATAAGTTAGTATAATTTCTCAGTGTCTTTACAGAGTTATGTACACAGGTACACTTCAAACTTTTTTTTATTTTTACATACAGGTACACAGGCAATGTAGAAATACTGTTTAAAGATGTAGTATCCCTTTTCCCTCACACACAAACACTTCAGGAAGTGGGTCAGATCAGAAAACAACAATATTCGAGATTCAGAGCAAAGGCCCTCCAGATTAGTTAAAAAAAAAAAAAAAACACCAGGAAATCAGGCAATGTAACAACAGGATGATTTTACACGACTCTTACACGCATTCATATTTGCTATATAGATCTGAGGTCCGGGGGGGGGGGGGGGGGGCAGAACTTTTGCTACTACATAACAGGATCATCACAGCTCCCACCTCTTCAGCTTAATGCGGTAGGACGAAATTTCACAAGCGGCCTGTAATAATCTGCTCTGAGCAGGGTTACCACCATGGTCCATTAAAAACAAAAAACAAAAAACAAAAAAAAGAAAAAACACGGCAGACCCACGTAAAGGGACAATACATCTTTAAGTAATAAAAAAACCTACACTGCTTCTCTTCATACATTTCTTTGCTTGCTAGATTGTGAAAGCAAGTTCCAATCAGTCACCCTCTTCCACTCCCTCCCCCCTCCCAACAAGGTTTATGTGCTACATAAGGTAAAAACTATATACACAGGTAGTACAATGAAGCAAATAAGGAAACACCTAATTGCACAATGCTACATCCAATGCTTTTAGAGGCAGGTCTTTTAAGAGTGCCTAAAATTTTAGTGTTACTGTTTGCTTTTTGTTGTTGTTGTTGTTGGTTTTTGTTTTGTTGCTGCTGTTTTTTTTCAGTGCTTGTACAGGACCTCCATCCCACGGAGATCGGCGATATGTATTTTCGTTTCCACTACAACTTTTACATCTTCCTCGCTTCATCGCCCCCCGCCGCACCCGATGAACAAGGACACACGCACATCCTCCGCTCTGCAACCGAAGAAGGGGGGGGAAGAAGAAGACGGGGAGGGAGAAAACGATTAGAAAACGTCGAAAAAGAAACGCCATCCGCCGCGCAACCGGTTCAAACCGACACCGCATCCCCGGGGCGGGCAGGCCCTGCCCGGGGCCGCGCTGCTGGCACCCCCGCCAGCCCGTCCTCCGTCCGTTTTACCGGGGGGGGGGGGGGGGTAAGCGGCGGGATCCCTCCTTTTCGGCCCGGTATATGTGTGTGTGTGTGTGTCCCAAACAAGCGGGCGGTAGTAGCGGTATTTGCATAGCCACGCATGCTGACGGGCTCCTCCACCGCTCACCCCAGCGGGACTAATTTGTTGCAACTTCTGCTTTACAGCTTAATCTCTTTTCTGCACAATCGCAAATCGTGTTTGGAAACCTCGCTCCTAACCTCGGCTCCGAAACCGCCGGCGCAATTTACCAACTCCCTCCGCCCCAGCCCTCGCCTTAAAACAAAACAACAACAAGAAGGGGGAGGGGGGGGGGAAGAGGGGAAAAAAAAAAAAAAAAAAAAAAGGCAGGACAACCCAGCTCGCATTAACCCGCTCTCTCCCCTTTGCCAGAGTCTAAAACCAAACCAAAACAACCAGAAGGAGGAAAAAAAAAAAAGAAAAAAAACAACCTTGCCTAGCTCGGATTTTAAAAAAACTGCCCGGTTTGCCCTGAGACCCAACTTCTTGACTTATTTCTCCCGGGGGTGGGAGGTCGCCGCGAAATGCGACGGCAACGCTGACACTGTAGGTGAAAAAGCACCGGGGGGGGGGGACGGGACACGGAAAGCCCCCCGAAATCCCTTGTCATCTAACATCACGCACCAGCCGCGTTTGAAACTTGGTCCCTCCACCCGCACGGTCCTCCTGTCCTCCCTTCTCCGCTCCCGCTCCCACTCCCGGAGGAGGGAAGGCAGGGTCGGTCCCACCGCGGCCGGGGCTCCCGCCCCAGCCCGGACGAGGCTGCGGTGCCCGGCTC
Organism: Harpia harpyja; assembly: GCF_026419915.1. Lineage (NCBI taxonomy): Eukaryota > Metazoa > Chordata > Aves > Accipitriformes > Accipitridae > Harpia > Harpia harpyja. The sequence goes on along the minus strand of NC_068945.1, from coordinate 4,617,848 downwards.
TGGGCTTTAGCCCCTTGTTTTGTTCTTTTTCCAAGCCCAACGCCTCCCATCCCCACCCTCCAACGCACACCCAGCCCCGAGCAAGCCACCCTTCCTGGGAGAAAAGACTCCGCAGCCAGCCCAGAGGGGCTCGACACCCCCTTCTCCCCCCCTTATAGAAGGGCGAGACCCCCTCGGTCACCTTTTCCTTCCCTTCTTTGCATCCCAATGCCAGATCCTAAAGGGAACCTACCTAAACGGTTTACGTTTGATGTCTTCTTGGGCTTGATTTCTTGGGTGTTTGCTCCACTGAACTGGCACTGGGGGAGTCTTCTGAAACCTCTTCTTCTGTTGTGTTGGCTCTTTTATTTTGAGGAGAGGAATCTAGGAGGGGAAAATTAAAAACAAGGCGGGGGGGGGGGAGAGTGATATTAAAATATTTTCCTTCCAGATGTTTGCTCGGCAGCCGGGGGCGGGGGGGGGGGGGAAATATTCCCGGATCCCCATGTCGGCTATGGGCTACGAGAAAGCGAGCAGGGGGAGGGGAGACGGGCAGCTCTCTAGGTAAGAAATCCAAGTTTTCCTGTTTTCGGCTAAAATCCCTGTCCCCCTTTGGCTTCGCGTGAGCGTTACGAACCTCCTCCCACCTGGGCAGGAGGCCGGGTCCCCGCAAAGGGGACGGGAGGGGATGATCCGCGTCTAAGGGCTTTTCCTTGCAAATCATCTACCGGCTCCCACTTAACGCGGGACACCCCCCCCCCCCCGGGACCGCCAACAGCACCTGAGCTTTTTTTTTTTTTAAGCGAAAGGAGGAGGGGGAATACACCAAGCCGGTGCCCGGCGGGGCACAGCCCACCGCGGCCAGGCCACGCGTGGCAGGGGCGAAGGGGCCGAGAGCCCCGGTGCTGGCACCGGCAGGGCAGGAGGAGAAAAAAGCGCTGCGGCTTTCGCAAGGGTACGTTACCGTCGGTGGCAGGTCTTTTCCTCTGCCCAGTGCACTGCTCTGCAAAGTCCGTCTGATTTTCAGAAACATCAGTCTTTTGATCTACACAGTGAGTGTCCTCTGAGATTCCCTGAGAACCGACAAAAACCACGGTTTGGCAATTCCCGTTTACATCCAAGCTCTGGCGACCGGAGGTCTTGCAGACAGCTTTCAGTAGCCTGGGGGGTCTGAAGTAGAAGTCGGGCGAGCTCCCCTTCTCCACGGCTTGCCACTCGTACCTGCCTTCCAGCGGCTTGTGATTCTGGAAATCGAAATTCCACTTCCTCTGGCATGCCTCCTCCATCTCCTGGCGGTGCTTCTTCAAGTCCCTGTTTAACTCTTCGTGATTCACCGGCCCGAAGAGGTTCCTGCAAGCTGACGGCTTCGGGTACTCCGACTGCCTGGCTTCCATGCGCTCCAGGGTAGGGCTCCCATTAGAAATACGGACGTTTGACATCTCCCCCCACCCTCTTTCTTCTGGCGGCGGTTGTTTTGCTCGCTGCTCTCCCCCCCCCCCCCAGCCGCCTCCTCCTCCTCCTCCTCCTCCTCTCCGCCTTTTATTTCTCGGCTCTCGGCGGCTCTCCTCCGCGCCTCCTCTCCGCGTTGCCCCGCTCTCCGGCCCCGCCTCGGCCCCGCTCGCCCTCGGCCCGCGGAGAAGGGGCGAGCGCTCGCCCTCGCATAAGCGCCGGCCCGGGGATGAACCCCGACAGCCGCCGCCGCCGCCGGGGAGCCCCGGGCGGGTGGAGGAGCGGTGCGCGGGGGGGGGAGCGGCGCTGCCCCGCCGCCGCCGCCGCCGCTGCTGGTGGTGGTGGTGGTGCTGGTGGTACTGGTGGTGCTGGTGGTGCCCCCGCCGCCCGCGCCGCCGCCGCGTAGTAAAAGCGAGACGGAAAAAAACAAGGGGAGACGAGCCCTTTTCTCGGTTGCCCAATATGGCGATTGAAGGGAGGCTGACGAAGAAGAAAATGATTGACAGGACGAGTCTATTTAAACAGCCCGGCCGAGCCATTGGTTACGGCGGCGGGCACCGCCCCGTCGGCCCGGCCCTACCTCGCTGCCGCCGCCGGCTCTAAAGGTGGCGCCGGCCGGGACGGGCCGAGCCGAGCCGAACCGAACCGAACCGAGCCGAACCGGGGGGGAGGCGGGGGACGGGGAGCGATGGCGGCGAGCGGGGGGGGAAGGCACCTCCCTCCGCAAAGCTCGGGCTCCGCGGGATTTGTGCCCCCCCCCCCCCAAAAAAACCCCACCGCCACCCCATCCCGTTGCTTGCCCGAGAGGCCTGCGTGGTGGTGGCGGCTGGTGACATTTTGACGCGTTTCTGTGACAGGAGTCTCCCACCGCCCTGGTTTTTTTTCCCGGGTCGGGCTCTGGTGATGCAGCCCCCCGAGGTCCGGGGTCGGGGGGGGGCTGTCTCCCCGGGATCTGCAGGGGAGGCCGGCACCCTGACCCCGCAGCACCCCGAGCCCACCGGCTGCAGAGCCGGGCTGGCGGCTCCCGGGGAGGGGGGGGGGATCACCTCCCGCTGCCTTCTCAGCAGAGAAAGGACGAGGTGAAGAAACGGCTCGGGAGAGAAAAAAAAAAAAGCACAAAACCTCCGCAGGGATTTCAGATCTCAGCAAGCAGGGGAAAGAAAACAAAAGCATTCGGGTTTTTCCCGTTCGGGTGCTCGGAAGGTTAGATGAGCCAAGAGTCACAGCCAGGGGTTTTCGAAGCGACCTCCTGGGATAACCACGGCAGGTACAGTGGGGATAAGGGCAACGCAGCGTCCTCCTCGCCACCCTCCTTGTCCACAGCCATCTTCCCTCGCTAGGCAGGGCAGCCCCCTCAATGCCTTGCAGGACACAGCGGGTGCTCTCAGGTGCCGAAGGTTTTGACTTTTCCAGGGGCCCAGATCCAGGGCCTGACTCTTTGGAGGGCTGGAGTTCTCTTCACACCCATCCAGCTGGCCAGGTCTCCTCTGCAAGCAGAGCAACCCCCTCCAAATTTTGCTTCTGGGGCGGGGGGCCGCACCAGTGACAAGCTACCTCAACAAGGCAGGGGTCAACACGACTGGGTTTAACTGGCCGAGAGAAGAGTCAACTGATTTGGCCTTGAAGACACGGAGCTTTCACCCTGTGCTGTACTTACACCCACAGGCTCACTCTGGTTTGGGGCCTGCAGTTTTGATGGGCCACTGAAACCTTGGCTGCAGTTGCTCTTCTGAAGTGATACGCTGAACTCTGCGTACACTGGCCTGGGGTCAAAACCATTACACAGCGCTCAAGCCCAGGCCACAGCAGTCTGCTTGCCTTCATCAGCCCCGAGGTAGTAGCCCCCAGGCTCTGCTCACACCACTCACCGGAGTAATCTCAGTATCACCAGACCCCAGTTCAAAAAAATGATGTGCGCAGGCAAAAAAAAAAAGAAGAATACAAGCGAGATCGGTTTAAAAACCACAAGGTTGAAGTAAAATATTAGCCATGTTATTTTTTATTTGTTTTCTGGGTTTTTTAGCACTCGGAAGTTGTTTTCCATCTCCTCTCAGCAACCGCAAGTTCTAGCAATTCACTTAAGAAAATTAAAGCTGACATTCTCATGTCTGCAGGAGCCAGGACTTTTTTTTGAAGTTGCAAGTCCATGATAAAACTGTATCAGCTGGCAAAGCTGGGCCTATTAATCTGCTTTATTTGCAGGATTCCATCTTCATTTCTCCAGGCTTTCCTGCCTTTGACTTCCATAGCCACCAGCAAGGAAGTCTCTGTCAGGTGTGGGACACTTAGCTTGTCTTGTTAATCTACACAAGAGAGTCGTTGTAGGCTAAGAAAGTGATCTGCAAAATATGTCCGGGGGGCTCCCTGAAGATGCCCAGGGCTCACCCTGCTGATGTGGGCCTGCCTGCTGGTAACCTGCCGAATGTCTCACTGGTGACTCCTCAGCTGAGGAGTTCCCAGTCTCTGCTCCCTGGGAGTCACTGCTTGTCTCCCGAGTCCACAAAAGAAAGGCAAACCCCTCGTCAGTAGGATTATGACATTGTACCAGAGTAGAAACACGTACCAGGAAAAAGAAATAAATAATGGGGTCTAAATATTGGAAAAGACCGCGTGCCCCACAGGTAAACAACCAGGAACACGGCTGCGGTGCACAAGAGCACTGATTTATTTGCAGCCTTTGGAAAAGAAGAAACAAGTTACTGTAGGACAAGAACCTTCTTTATTTTGTTCCTTCTGTTTATACCTCCCCCAGCACAAGGGCCTGGGACTAAGCCCCTGGATGCTGTACAAGTATATTGAAAACGAGTAATTAAAGCCAAAGGGGCGGGGGCGCAAATAATTTAAGCCACTAATGGAAGCAAAAGAGAAAACGAAAGAGGAGTGGTCTGCGCCTTGGCTTATCCCTCTGTTCCTTCTCCTCCATCACCCCCTCCCTTGCTCTCCGAGGAGCTGGGAAGAGGCGGGGGGGGGGCTGCACCCCCCCCGCAGCCGCGCTAGCTCCGCGCCTTTTCCGCGGGCAGCGCAGCCCCCAACCCGCGCGGTCGAAAAACGTTGGGGTCGCTCTGGGACAAATGATGAAAAAAGGGGATAAAATTGAGGAAAAAAAAAAAAAACACCAAACCAAAAAACTAACATTAACAGAGCGGCCTCCCGCGGTGGGGGGGGAAGCGGCTGGAGCATCCGCATCCCTGGAGCATCCGCGGCCGCGGGGACCGAGCGCGACCCCCGAGCGCGGCCGGTGGCCGCGCTCGGGGGTCGCGCTCGGTCCCCGCGGCCCCTTCGGCTTCTCCCCCCCCCCCCCCCCGGTCTCGGCAATCCACCTTAAATCGCTGCGGCTGCAAAGGAGAAAAAAGGCTGTGTCTGCAGCGACCTTGCCATGATCTAAAGTGTTTTGTTTACAGTCAGGCACCCCCGATGGCTGCAGCAAATCGTGAGAGAGGCAGGCGCCCGCCTGTAGTAGCAGCGAAGCGTGGAAAAAAAAAAAAAAAAAGGAAAAAAAAAAAAGCTAAAAAAAAAATACTAGAGAGTCCCGGAGTAAAGCTCTGGAAAGATCAGAGCGCCATCGTCTTGCAAAAGAGGGGTACAGCAGCCGCGCTGCGGAGGGGGTTTGCGCGGCCGCGCAGCGGGGTGGGGATGAGGATGAGGAGGGGGGGTCGAGCTCCGAGAGCTACCCCAAAGCCCTTGCCTCCAAAAGCCATTTTTTCCTCGCTCTGTTGCCGTTTAAGCTGAAGATGCAGCCAGTCGAAGATCGGAAGAGGGGATTAGGGGAAAGAAAGGAAAACAAGCAACAGCAACAACCCCCCCAATCCCCTCAAGCAAAACTTGGAGGAGTGAACTAGGAAGGAGGGAGGAGTGTCTATAGGGAGGTCTGTGCGAGGAATGTCCTGGCTCCTCTAACAGCCTCTGAACACCCTGTCCCCTCTCTTCCCAGTACCCTGCTCCTCTCTCTTGTTTGGGGCTTTTCCACTGGCAGAGCTGCTTGCTGTTTTTTCTTTCCTCCAGAACTGCCCAGGCAAGCTTCCCGTCCTCATTTTGGCCACCCTCCTTCCCCAGCACTTTATAAAGTTGTCAAGTGAACCAGCAAAGCACATCTAAACTGCACACGTAAAGCATCTGGGTTGTCTGGGATTTGCAATATTCCCTTGCAAATAGCGGGGAAATTGGGAATAATACCCGAGCTCCTCCACAGGATGTGTCTTCCAGAGTTGAGGATGAAGAGGGCAGGAGCACGGAGCAACTCGTTGGAAAGCTGGAGCCTTGAGGAAGTTTGCTTCTCGCCGACCTCAGCTGTTACTGAGCTGATGCTGTTTCCCCACACCTCCAGTTTCTCAGGCAAAATGCTAATTTCCTCGAGAGCTGTGGGGTGAGGCTGCTACGAGATTCGAGGCGCAGGCCCCGAGAATTCACCTGAGTACACTGGGGATATTCGTAACGTGCTTAATGGGAGCCCCTTCCCTTCTGGGCAGGATTAGGGCCCGGTAAGGCTCAGCAGCAGAGACCGTCGGGGAGGAAAGAGCCATTGTAGCTTACAAAGACCCTGGGATATCATCCGGCAGCACCCAGGGGACCGGAGCAGTGCAGAGGAAGGGGCTGGGAGATGCCAGGCCCCCCCCCCCGCATGCCAGGGAGCCGCTCCCGCTGCCCGTCCTGCCTGCAAGCCCCTTGCTGCAGGCAGCAGGGCTCAGCGAGGGCAGGAGGCAGGCGTGCTGCCCACGCCACGGACGGGGCGGGGGGGATACAGCCACGCCGAGTTTTAAGACCTTTTGCTCATTTGATGTAAACTCTAGAGGGAGCCTAAGGACAGAGATCAGGCCAGAGCCAGGACTCGGCCTCCCTCCTGAGAGCATCCCCCCCCAGGCAGGGTCCCTACTCTCATCCCTGCAGCCCTCCCCTTTTTGGGGGGGCTCTGCTCTCTATTTCCCTTGCAGCAGGTGGAAAGCAGTTGTGCCCTGGGATGTGGGCCCCATCACGCACCTGCAGAAGCCTTGGATGGGATCAGGGTGCGAGGAACGGTTCAGGGGATTTTGAGCCCTTGAGAGGGTGCTGGCTGGGGGTACAGCTTAGGGGTGTCCTTAATGCGATTTGTGTTAAAAAGTGGGTAATCTGTCAGAACTGCCTTCTCTGCACTAGTGCAAGGGGTTGGACCATCTCACCGTGCTGTAGGGCAGATTATACAAACAGTTATGCCTGTGGAAGATACAGGTTAAACTATTAGCACTGAAAAGTTACTCATTCTTTTCTCTCTGGAGCTCTCTGCTTGTCACTACCCTTCCCTTGACTTGCTAAAGGAGCAGTCCTTCTAAACGACCCTGATTTTATCTCAGGGAAGAATCTCCTGGTATGGCTCAGACCACTTTTTTTTTTTTTTTTTTTTCATTTTGCCTGAAGTACAAAACGAGAGTGAGCTTAAACTGCTTTTGAAGCAGGTGAAGCTGGGAGTGTCCTACAGCCAGCAGCAATGCACCCTTCTGGGTAATCAACTCTTCCATTTCCACACCAGGGACAAGGAAGAGGATGTTCATATGCAGTCCCTAAAAATAAACACACACACACACTCTCTTATGTTGAGCTATCCCAGCAAACAACACTATTGTGGAGGTGAGACTTAGACCAGTAAAATGATTACTTGCTGTAAATTGGCCTAATTTCCCCAAACAAAACACACCATATGAACAAAAGCATTTTCAAGCCAGTATAATTCCATTTGTGTAAGACTTCCCATTTCATACATCACATATCCCTTGCCACTTTGTTAGAATAGCAAATTTTTGACATGAGAATCTTAACTAGACGCTTCTTATGGAAGCTAAACAGCCCCTTTTCCTTTCCCTTTCCCTTTCCCTTTCCCTTTCCCTTTCCCTTTCCCTTTCCCTTTCCCTTTCCCTTTCCCCCCCCAGTCACAATGCAAACCACACAGAATATTCTCAGGTACAAATCAACTGGACAAAGCCCTCCAGTTCATTGTGTGGTTGACCTTTACAGTGAAATGAAAGGCCCTTGCCTGGGCAGCAGCTGTACCTCAGGCTGAAGACAAGCCCCGCTCAGGTGAAATAATTCAGGGAGCTCCAGCTCCAGGAGTGCACCTCTGCACAGACCCCGTAAAGCGTCCAAAAACACTTTACCCCTTCCCCAGGGTACGGTGAGGATTAACTGCTTCGTATTCGTAAAGTCCGCCAAGTATAGAAAGTGCAATGCAAGAGCTAAGCAGTAATAATAATGACGAACTACTACTGCCACTATGAGATTAAACAGTTTTCCAGCCACTTGCTCCGCAACCTACGCCTTTAAGAAAGTTTCTCAACAGATGAATTATATTCAGTGGAAATGAGTTGTTCTGTTTTTGTACAAAGCCTGAAGTGAACCTTTCTGGGAAGGGGATGATATTTTGTAGCGATGTTTTCTCAAGTACAATTCTTTAGGTTCCCAAGTGATGACACATTGTACAGCAACGCTCTTGGCGCAAGGCGTTCATCTGTGAGAAGGGACACTGGCCCCATTTCTTAAAGCCATTCATTAAATAAAAACACCCTATGTCATATGTTATGTTCCTCTGAAATGTTTAAAGTTTTTAGCGCATGAAATCATATGGTGCCTGGATTTTTTTTTTTTTTCCAGAATGCAGCACTAACCTCTAACTCAGTTACTGAACATTGTTGGAAGAGCTTGTTATTTTTCGTTAGTGTTGTGTTTTGTTTTCATTTGGTAGGATCCCAACTTTATGCAATAGGCTTTGTCAGAAATACAGAACTATGTAAATGTGATGCTTACAACTGACCACAAAGAGGCCACTCACCAAAAAAACCCCGACACAAACACATCTGCATCTGTGAGAATTTTAGGCATTCTAGGTGCCATTTACAGGAGAATCTAGCCCAGATTCCACACCCCCACCCCCGCAATGGGCTATATTAATTGCCTTAGGATCAAGAGGTCTGCAAACATCTTCCTTATGTAAACAGAGGAACTGGTCTGGCTACTTTCTAAACCCTTTAAGGGAGATGACCCAACTCACATAGCAAAATGATGGCATTAAGTAACTGATTACTAGCAGGGCTTGAGATCTGAGTTCTGGTTCTGGCTGCCTTGGGTCATGTTATGCACATTGCTGCAACTCTTGGCACCTGCATTTCTCCCCTCAGCCTTCTCCTAATCTGTTTAGACTTTAAGCCGCTGGAAATGCTCTGTTTGTACAGTACTGGGTACAGTGGGACTTCAATCTCAGTCAAGGTCTCTAGGTGCCAGGGTAATTACAAATATAACAGTACCCATTACATTTCAAGCTTACCACATCTTGTTTGTGCTAATTGTTCCCAGCAAGGGAATTGTACAGCTCCAGGATGCAAAAGCCAGGGCATTAACCTACAGCAATGGGATGTTATTACAGAGAAAAATTGAAAATGGATTCTGCAAGCATCTGGCAACAAGAAAATCCTTATGAGGTAGGTGACAGGCACTTCAAGACAAAAGAAACATTGTCATCCCAGTGACCCCACATTGGAACCAAACATGGTCTTTTGGGGGATACCACTTAGGGGAAAAAAACAACCACCCAAGAACTGTCTCTAAGTTGATCTTCTCATAAGCAACCTGCATATTAGGTTCGGCAGGATCCCCTCCCCCTTTTCTCAGCCTTCTAAGAATTTGCAGCCCAGTTGCCAGCAGCCAAACTTACAACTCCTTGCTCCCCCCCAGGAGTGCTCTGCCACCATCCATCCCCACCAGTGGCAGTACTGCCAGGGCAAGAGCCTGCTGAGCCCAATTACCAACAGGCTGCCATCAGTGCTCCTAACCCTGCTCACGGCTGATCTAAACCAGCCATGCCTAAAATAGTAGAGTAAACTGGCAAGCCAAAAGGCAAAAATTATTTCACTGAAGCCAGTCTATTGCAAAATGTGCTGGGGCCATGATTTCAGTTGCTTATGAGAAAGATGGAAAAAGAGAGCCCTTGTACGTACCAGCATGTGTTCTGGGTTTCCCTCATAAGGAGTTAAACATTTCTCGGAGCAGAGGCCTAATCTGCTGTGGTTTTCTACTCTAACAAGCTGCCTGGTTACTCCCTTTGTTCTGGCTGCCAGCAGCTAAACTGGGACATCTATTCAAAGACAAGTACCTGAAAGCATCACTTTAAAGGATTTGTCACCTTGTTATCTCCGGTTTGAAAAGCTTTTTGAGAACAACTTCCACTCAGAACAACATTGCAAATATTATAGTCTATATTTAATACTTTACTTGAATGACAATGACAAAACATAGCTGATACTATGAGGGGCCTGTGCAATTCTCCTTTTCTGTTGCTGCCTCCCACCCCAAGTCTGCAACAGTCAGGTGGGAAATCACAGAAGCACCAAAAGCTATGGTCTGACTCAATAACTGCTCTTGGGATCTCCGTAACGAAGTCCTAAAATTAGTTCTTCTGTTCCTGGTGGTCTTCAGTACTCGCAAGCCACGTGCAACCTCTCAGAACTCCTTTGCCCTTCCAAAACATCCAAAACTGCCAAAAATTAATCCAAGCCCTCATCTGACCTTGTGGGTGTCTGAACACTTTTTGACCCTACAGCACATCATCATTTCAAGACAGCCTTAAGAACCTGAGAGCAGCCAAAGCTGCTCAGGCCAGTGGAGAGCCCTTTCTAACATGCTCCTTGCAAGTCTTCAGAGCAAACTATTAGACCTTGCTAGACCCTTCCTTCGGCTTGCCTCACTCTGCTGTGGTTGGTTTGCTCAGTCCCAGAGTTAGAAACAAAAACCCCAACTCTCAGCACTCAGCAATCAAAAGAAGCTAGTCAGCCACCCACCAGGCCAAATTAAGTCTGCTGAGAACTCAGGGCCAACTCCTCAAAGGCATTCAGGTGTCTAAATACCTTTGAAAACCGGTCTCTAATGCTCTAGAAGATGGTTGGCAATAAGCCTTCTCAGGGTGCCTGGTGGGAAGGTGGAGGTTGGGCTCTAATGAATACACAGCTCTGAGGGTGCAAGGTCGCTTCAGGGTTTTAATAATGCTGAAGTTTCCAAAAGAATAAGTGTTGGGTACTTTTTAATGTCTTCTGCTTTTTGAGACTTCCCCCTTATCCACAGGTACGAGGAACTCATTCTACTGGAAAGGAAAGATTCAAAAGTCTCTAGCAGTAGCATGGCTTCAGGACTAAGAGCTTTAAGACAAAAAACTAACTGACACAGCAAAATAGTGAGAAGTCCTCACACTGGGAACCGAGGTCCACTTTGGCTACATAAGTGAAGGGTTGACTTCAGCTCTGAACATATGATCTGGAGAATCATTTGGGAAGACTTTACAAAGCCAGCTAGCTTTGGTTCAAAGATGCTGAAGTCCTATTTTCGAGAATGATTTAGCACTAGGGCACCTCAACTTCATTACAATTGTGCAGACTTCCAAGGTCATGTTCTCAATAATAATTACAGCAAGATCATGTAGCTACATCATTTTTCTGCCTGTGAAATTTTTTTTTACTTAATTGAATTGATTTTAGGTTGGTACTACCCCTTCTGTGGATGCTCCTAACAACATTTTACAATAGCCATTTATTTCTTCTTACAAATTGTTTATTTTTGCAAGGGTGATTTAGTGGAATCTTTCAGTGAGAACAGCAGTATCTACTACAGCTTTCTTGTCTCCCTGCAAGTTATTGGTAGAAAAAGCTGATGATAATGCTAATAAACTGTCTTTCTTTTGTACATTCAGATATCGGGCATCTGTAGCTTGGGCCCCAGGGGCTGGTTATTTCTGAACAATTTTACAGAGTTTGTATTTAATTAATAAGTAATTTGGTTATTTTCCTTTTCAGCTTCTAACAAGCGATAACAGCCTATACTTCAGAAAGTCAAGTACGATGCTTTCTTTTCCCCAGTAAGTACTTAGCTCTAGGCCTGGAAAAGGGCCAGAGCACACAGGGACACTGTTCCACAGTAACATTTTGTATGTTATTAAAAAAAAAACAACCAACAACAACAACAGCCGACTCTTTCTTTTCCTCCTTCCCTTAACACACAAATATTCATTTATTCATTATACTTTCTGTGTAAATGCCTGCACACATACACATTCACACCGGATTTTTCTGCTGAACAAATGATGTGTTAAGATGTCTTGTATTATTTTTATGAATTTAGTTTGGCTTACGTCAAGCTACTATGAAAGATCCCCCATCTCAAGGTCTCTGGGTGATCGAAGGTTTGGATTACTTCTGTTTGGGGGTGCTTCTCTTAAAAAAATCTGCAGAAACCCATCGCTTTTATGGAGTCTCATATTGGGCACCTTAAAGCTGAGAGACTGCTAAGTCACTCTGGAAAATATTGGCCTGGAAGACTTCACCCATCTGTGCAAATACACCACAATCCAATTAAGCTGGCAGACTTCGCAATTATTTGCAGATTTCCACAATCTGGCAGCAGCAAGAAGATACAGCCTATATTGCGTAAGCGAGTTGTCGCAAACCAGCCTGACAGAGCTCCCCAAAAACCTGGAGAAGTGGATGGCACGGTGTGGTCTGAAGATGGGCACGCACCACTCCTCAGCCTCGGGGGGGCTGCAAAGGGATGGTCTCGAGCCCCAAAAGCCCAGCGATCCACAGCTAAGCTCCTGGCTGTGGCCCCGGCAGGCCATGGTTAAACATCACAATTTGCTGCACGATCCCCTTCACAACTTCACTACAATGTCACAAAGACGATTTAAGAGGTTTCCGCCCTTTGCCACCCTCGACTACTCGTTCCCACCTCAACTTTAAGCAAGGTCTTTAAAATGAAACTGAAAAATAAGAAAAGAAAAATAAGGGGGAGGAATAATCCAGATGATTTTGCAGCTCTGCTGTAAACAGTTGCACTTTCACAACTGAGGAAGAGGGAAACGGAGGCCCAAAAGTGGTCTCTCCTGAAGAAGGAAAGAAGATACTAAATGCAGGAGCAGCCCCAGGACTATTTCCCCAACCTGTCTCAGCGCACAGCTGTGCTAATGTTTGTGATAGCAAAGGGGAATGAGGGTTTGGAGAAGAGGGAAGGCAAGCAGGATGATTTCTGTGGCACTGCCCCATCAGAGTGTTTGTCGGGACCTGATTCCCACTGCCGGACACACCGAGGTACTCAAAGGCTCAGAAGTACTTAAAGTACTTTGAGTATTTAGAGTACTCAAAGATACTTTAAATTCAAAGAAGCACGACATTTGCCCCAACAGCTGATTTGAAACAAATCACATTAGTTCAAGCTTCAGGCTAACTTAAAAGCTAGGCCTAAGCTATATAAAAACCCCTGAAAACTCTTAGGATCTGCTTCAATATTATGTTTTCTCCACCATCACCATTTCCAGCTGTACATTTTCGCCCTGATTTCACCTTCCCCCTCAGTGGAGTGGATGCTGCTGTTCGGCAAGCCACGGTTTGAGCTAGGTCACTGAAGTGCCCAAGGTTAAATTAGTAATAAAGGAGGGATAGAGAGGGCTTTTTTAATACTTGGTGTAGCTGCCAGGTCTGGGTCACAGCGCAACCCCACCAACAAGTGTGTTGGCAGGACCCACAGGTTAATAGATGGTAGAGCAGGGGAAGGCACTGACTCTTCTGTCAGTGTAGCATCCACGCGTGGCCCTAGGTGCCCAGCCACGGAGGGGATTCCCAGCCCCCCCCCGGCCTCGATGGGCCCCTGCCCCGCCGACAGCGGTCAAGCTGGTATTTCCATGTAACACAAGCGGGAGATACCCCAAAGCAAATGAGATGTTTTCGCTAGCTGCGAGGGTGCTGGATCCCACCGCCCTCCACGATGTGGGTGGACGTGTAAGGAGGAGGTCCGCTGAAGCCAGCACTCTGAGGATTCAACGAGGTAATTAATAGGAAAGGCTGAGGTGAAAAGCTCTGGCCTGAGACCCGCCGCTCTCAAGGCCTGCGATAGTCACCACCCGTGGCTGCTGCAAGCTCTCCTGGAAACCATGAAACTGCAACAAACGCCAAGCTCTGTGCAAGCCTCAAAATCCACTGGAGGAGATGAGGGAGGTGAAACCCGCTACATTGCGGTACCCAGCCTGTTCGGGACACCCAGCTCGGTCGGGTGAGTCTGTGCCATTTCGGCAGCTGGCTCTGGGCTGCAGGGGAGACAGACGCTTATTTCCTCTCAAGACCCACAGCCATGAAGGTGCCCAAACTCTTCCTTTCCAGAAATGCGGAGGAATCAATCCTTTCAAATCATGGCTGTATCCTCTCGTACAGCACCCCCGTTTCAGATCCCACCTGCACCCCAACCAACGAGCTCTCCTGGGTCACCCAGCCTGGGGTCTCCTCATTGTCTTTCGGGGTTGTTTCATGTTCAGGGCCTGAAATTTAGTTATTTTTTTAAATGGATATAAATGTTTTTAATTCTCTCTGTCTATTTCTTTGTTCTCATATTTAATTATGTCATGCAACATGAAAATATTTCACCAGCAGAGAACTAACAGCCTCTAAGATAAGCAGTTCAGTAGTCTTGTCTGAACTTCCATTTAAAAATGGATTTAAGGAGGATGATGTTCTAGCCGTGTGGTGTAGGCATCTCCATAGAAACAAGGCAGAAAATGGGCAAGAAACTGAATGAAAAGGCAGAAAAGGTAAAACAAATAGGTCCTAGAGCATCCTTCTCTACTTGGTTTACACAGCTAAGGCTTTTAATCTGAAGGCTGGGGTTTGTCTCCATTACTGCTGATACACCCCCCCCTTCTTCTTATTCCTGTAGAGTATCTTCTTGCCAGCTCCTGCACCACTTTCTGGGAATAAGCTGAACTCTTCTGGCAAACGACAGATCTCATAGTTTGTCAGCTGATAGTCCACGGATGTGCAATTAGCATTGGGTCATAATTTCTGAGGCAGTTTCCAGTGGTCTGTGAAAATCACAATGGTCACAGAGGACAGGATTCTAGTCACCTAATTTTAGCTGCCTAATACGGGATTGCTAGTCTAAACTACTCCCTCAGAAAATGGAGCACCATCAGAGGACAAGTCATCCCTCTTCCCTTGGACACCAACTCAGGATAGGTGAATCACCCTCTGGATATGCCTGTGTCTGTTCACTGTCTACAGAGAGTACCTATATGTCTAGTTCAGACTGGATGTGAACTTCTCGTCAAAGTTAAGCAAGTTGAGTCCTACCCATAGTGCTGGCATCTCCCCATGGTTTCCATTTGCAGCAGTATTGTAACAGATGCTGAGAATACATTAAATGCTTTCCTAATGTCACATTCCCATGTCTGCAATCATGGTAATTGCCTCAGTGAAGTTTTGCAATTGCAAACGAGCAGGAAGCCATCTGCAAAGGAATCTGTCTATTAAGATGCGGCCCCTACTCTGAAAGTTCTTGAAAAGCCCCAGCACATTTCTTGGGCTAAAGATAAAAAAAATAAAGGTCAGACTCCTGCAGCAATATGGAAAGTATCCAGAATGCACTCCAGTGATCCAAGGAATAGACTGACTTTTGCTTCAGGACTGTGCTAATTAAATACTGCTAACTACATCTGAATAGAATTAAGTCTAATTTAAGGCCCTTTCTGAGCTCCAGGGCAACGTAGGCTTGTCCTAAAAAAAGAAATTACCGAATGCTGACAACAGGTGTCAGCAACAGAAGTGGCTGAACCAGGGCTGAATGTGAATTAGCTGCAAGTGTAGACAAGGACAAACTAATTTCAGTACTGTTTCTGCAGCCACTATGAAGACCTCGCTGGGAGCATGGAGGAACATGGGGAGCAGAACAGATATGAACCAGAACAGTCCCAACTACAGCTACCCTTGTCAATGCATGCAGATAATCAGCGCAGCTCTAATTTTTGTGGTGTAGATAAGGTTTGTTTTAGCACCACACATGCCAAAAGTACCTTAGTTTCCCATAGGAGTTCTTGGGTGGCAGCCAAGGGGAATATTTTGCAAAGAGTACTCACTCCCTTCCTCTCACTTCTTCCTCCTGCCCTGCAGCCCACAGGGATTCCCTGGGCAAGGGACCGGGTGTTTTGCTTGTCTTTTCCATTTTCCCAACCTCATTTCCCCCATGCTTCTCCTTCCCTGTGTCCTCAGGTGCGTACGCCCTGCACACCGCACTGTGCATCCGTGTTAAATCCAGCAGGAAAGGTACTACAAAGGTCTTTGACAAACAGGAGGAGCCGAACGCCATCGGCCCCACTGGCCCTTTCACTGGCAGCTATTTTGCTACTATTTCCTGCTGGCTCCTACGCCGTCTCTCTCATCATGTTTCTTTAGCAACATCCCCTGTCTCCTCTTCTCCCCCTGCTCTTTTGCTTTTAAATACACATTTAAGATGTTTTATTTCCATGCCCTTTCTTGGTAATTTATCCCATATGTGTGCATGACTCTCCACATGAAATGCTTTTGCCCAAGTCCATCTTTGCAGCCAGTTTTTTATGTTTTGGTTTTATTTTTAATATATTTTTGCCGTCACGCTTCTTTTCTCCACTGCTTTCAAAACCAGGCCTGTTTAACCCTTCCAACCACCCTTCCCCAACCTCTACAAGTGCAAACATCAATTTGATGCGGCCCTTCATCTACAGTTCCCTGTCTGTATACTGTCTTTCCCTCTCCACCAAGAGAGCAAGAAAAACGGGTTTGCAGTCAGTATTTGTTAACAGAACAAAACCAGCAGGTTTAAATTCCTCTGGGCTTGTTTTTGTTTTGGTAAAAAGAAAGGGTAAGGGCAGGACTGACAGATGAGGACACACACCTAGGCTCCCAGCCTGAGCTGAGCAGGGCACCTGCTTTTCCACAGGCACGGGGAGGGAGAAGGGAGCAAATCCAGACTTGGTGAAAGGGAGGGCAGTTTCATCCATTTCAAAAGAGTCACACCCATTTACACTCACTCCAAATTAACATCCCTATTTTAATTTACTTTTGTACCTCCCATTAGAGTAATTTCTCCTCCAAGTCCCATTATGAAATAAAAGTTTTGCCAGGGGTTAAGGGTGTTGGACCAAGCTCACAGGCTTTCTCCATTTATAAGTATTCAGCACTTTCACATAGGTCAGATTCCCTGTAAAGGAAAGTAAATTGCTGCTCCTGATTTGTGACGAGGCTGTATAGTGGGCTATGATCCATACCCGAGCCCAGAATAGAAGCCTTCAATTCTGTATCAAGAAAAACAACTGTGCATATGCTCAACTTTCCATTGACAGCAAGTAAACTTATAACATTAAGTTTGAAGGATGCATGCGCTTAACACTGCCTCCAGAAAGCTTAAAAGAGTAAAAGAGAAATGGTGGCAATGGGCAGAAATTGAGGTCATTGTTGGTGTCAGTGTGGAACTGATGCAGCCATCTTCTTGGACATCCCACATCAGGAAGACTTAACTTGCCTATTAGATCTTTTCCACCTCCACTTTTAGGAGCTAGGGGTATCTAGCTAAGGAGTGGTCAGAAAGATTCACTGAGGGAACAAGGCTGTTGCTACAAGGTCACTAGATTCCCCCGCTTTCCAATACGATTTGCCAGGGCAGATGAAAAGCCTTCACTTGGAAAGGACGAGTCTGAACTCATTTGGGTCTGAACTCATTCAAATTGACCAAATGTGTTGACTATAAGTCTAATAGCAGAAAACTTTTCTAAGGGAAGATGATTCACTTGGACTTGAGAGATCACCTTCCATGCCACATTTTACTCTCTTTATGTTGGTGGGGTTTTTTTAAATACAGTACCTTAGATAAATCGGGTGTTTATTAGAGGGAATGCCACTAGGAACATGTAAGTTTGGGTACTGCGAACATACCACCAAGCCCTGTTGTATGCTAAAAGGAACCAGTTAAACAAACACCTAAATGTGCAAAGGAATAATTGTCCATTTGTTTCAATACCCAACTGCCAACTCTGCTGTTCACCTTCTGCCATAATTCCACTTAGGTTAAACACTTGCATGTGCTCTACCCTCCTGAGGCAGGGTGGTGAAGACTGCAGAGACCATCTACAGGGCACTCTGGTTTTTAAAGGATGGTGGAGTTTTCTGTGATGAATGTTCCTATTCCTAGCAAACATTTATAGACTGGCATGCTGATGATGACTGTAGTGAGGCTAAGAGTACCGGTCAGTCAAAATGTCCCTCTAGCCCAATTTCCTGTCTCTGACACTGGCTAAAAGCAAATGCCTGGTGAAGAATGTAGGAACAGGGCAAGCTTATAATGCTGTTTCCCAAGAGTATTCTCCCAAACTCTAATGGTTTGAGACTCAGGAATTTCCTGGTGTTTTTGCGTTTAATAACCTAGGATGGATTTCCCTTCTGCAAACTTGTTCAATCACCACTTGAGCCTATGTAAACTCTTAACACCCACATCTGCTGGCGAGGAGTCCCAGGGCTTCACTACGCCTGATGGGAAGAACTGCTCACCCTTGGTTATTCTGAACTTTGACCCTGACAGCTTGTTTGCTTTGTACTGGAAGAGACAGTGAATAATCACCCCCTCCAAGACATACGTGAGTTTATAGGCTTCTATCATAGATGTCCTCAATCAATCCTCTCCCAGGCTGAAGAATTAGGGAAGCTTAAAACAGCTGGCTTAATTAATTTTTGCTTGTAAGTAAGCCATCCCATGCCTTGGATCACCTTTGTTATCCTTCTCTGAATATCCTCCAGTTCTGCACATCTTTTCTGAGGTGGGAAGAGCAGAACTGCTCATGGACGTGGGCACACCACAGATTTGTACAGGGGCAGAGTGAAGATTTCTGATTTGCTCCCTAAAATGAGACGAGGTCTTTGACTCCTGCTGATCCCCGAGGTGGTTTCCTAATATTACAGCCCGTGACTGCGTTCCACAGCGGCAAGCACTTAGCCCACTGTTTTCCGTGTGAGACAAGCCTGCTTCTTCCCATATGTATCACTCTGTGTTTATCCACAGCAACACTAGTAATGTAACCACGCTGAATGTTCAGCCTAAGCTGCTCCTTGCCGCTTTTCAGCTTTTACATACCCTCTTCTCAGCCCGGTGCTCCTGTACAGCTCACTCTGACCTTGGCCACAGAGCATGCGATAGAGTTGCAACTTGAAGGGCTGGCTTTCATCTAGGTATCGAGCCAGAGGCAAGGAGGCAATATGCCCAGTCCTGGGGGGTAACAGTGGGGGTAACTGTCAAGTACAGGCAGAACCTCAGGCTCAGACACCCGCTTACCTGACCCTTTACACATATCCCTGCTCCTCACAGCCAAGCCAAAATGAACCACTTCTGACCACAGCCCATAGTCTTAATTGTAAAGGCAATTGACGGCACATGGACTCTTCCCTCCTCCCCGACACATGCTGTAAGAAACAAGCGGCAGTGGTTAGAAACCTAATATTTCAACCTTTGTCCCATTACTCTGCCTATTTGGGTCACCAATTTATTTAAATGATTCTTATTACACACTAATAATTTTTCTTGCCATTTGCATTCCTTGTTGTCTCCTTGGGTCAAATGGCAAATCCATTAAAATCAGACTGACCGCCCAAGAGACCACCCAGTTCCCGGGTGGGCTCCTATAACCCCTGCTCAGCACCACTCAGCTGCTGCTGTACTCTTTAAGCACACATACAGCCCCAGGACCAGTGACTCCGAGTGAGAGACAGAGCTGTTTTTCCTTCCCCTGCTCCCGAGCGTTGGGGCTGGGGGATACCTCTGGTCACCTGTGAAGAGGGCTGGTGCGCTGCACATCTTCGAGGATCAAGAGGAAGACCCAGGTAGGGCACGGCACGGCACTGACTAGCCTTTGCCTCCGCGGATCTGGTCCAGAGGGGCTGAGGAGCCAGAGACCTGAAGCATAATCTGCCTCCCTCAACCCATTTAGATAGCAAGGCTTCTGTAGAGAAACCAGAACTATAACCAGACATACGGCAAATCTAACGTGTTTAAAAAGACTTTCATGGTTAGGCATGCCAAAAAGAGATACTAAGATAGGACCTGAAATATTTGGGATTTGTTTTTAATTTGTGTCATAGGCACATGCTTTATTTATGTGTAGAGTGACCACTCAGTTAATTTTACAGTGCACATAAACATGAACTACTTGGTACAAGATCCATTTTTATGTGAATGTAAAACATGATTAATGAAAGAAAACCCAGATATTGTAAGATATTTCATCTGTACCATTTCAAAGTGAATCTGATAAAAGCCAAACAGAACACAAATCTGTATTAAATTAAAGCACCCCCACCACTCCCTCCACCCCTACTCATGAAGTCGTTAAAGTGATTTGGGGGGGAAAATGTAAGCTTGGAAAAACAGTTTATTGCTAAACTGCAGGATAAAAAAATGCAGTTGCAAAAAGCAAACTCTCATTGACTTCACTAGGAGCAAATATCACTCATTTCTTAAAGCCTCGTAGGTTAATGCCAAGGAATTTGGGACAAGAATATAAATCACTTTATGCCTGCATGTCACGGGCTGTGTCATCTAAAGTCCTCTCTCTATCAACCTATAATATATACAAAAAAATAAGGAGCAAAATAAGCTAACCTAATTTTTATCTATTTGTATTACTAGAATCTATGCTTTGCCATGCATTTATTGTCAGTCTGAAGGACGTGGATTAACAGTAAGATGATAAAATTTGGGTGTTCATGAAGATTCTTAGATTGCCTTCCTTACACAAGTTCAGATGTTCTTTACTATGAGAAATTTCATATGGGATGAGAAATCAGTAAGAAAAAAGGTAGCAGAATGTGACTTGCAATAATTTAGGCTCGCCAAGTTCTGTGAAGAGCCAGAAGTCATGAGCAGTGGTCTTGTGGTTGATTGCTAGCCCGATGCTGACAACACCCCTTGAAGGTTCCACTCATGTAACACAGTGCTAAATGTGTTCAAATGACAGAAAACTAATCTAAGAAACCAAGAAACACTCCATGGCCCAGAAACGTAACCACACACATCAGCCACTTCCAATGTGAACTGTTGGGTCAGAAGCCCTTAGGAAGAGGTGAAGCCCTCCAGAGGCTCACTGGTTGCTCAGGGTGGCCACTGAAGACCCTGCTCAGAGGAGAGCACGAAGCAGAGCAGTGCTGAACACATGGCACATACTGCAAGTCAGGAAAACACAGAAGAGAATTGCTGCTGCAATGACTGAAACAGACCCAGGAAAGAAACAGAAGGAAATAAGGCACTGAGAGGAGTATGCATGAGGAGAACAAATGGCCCAACACTGTGAGAAAAAAGACACCTCTGGTATATCTGTTCTCCCACAGCACTGTGCCGGTGGGGCTCATCGGTCACAGGATCCATTGCAGACAGGAACTGCTGGTTGCTGTCCTTGCCAGCCTTCCACAGGGACATCTTTCCAAAAGAATCTCCTCTCCACTGCGATATCTCCTGTCTTCCAGCTGAGGGCCCTTCCCAGCATTGCACCTATCTCACTCAGCAAGGTTTGACCGATAATTTTCAAGTATACCTGTGTTTATTACTATTCACCCTGCTCACAGGAAACCTGTAGAGCCCCTGAATGGGAAGGGCAACTGAGATCTTTCCACTGTCCTTAATTCTTTCTTGGGCCAAGGGGGAGTACTTGTGGCATGAAAAGAGACAGCCTCATAACATGAACAAGTCCTGTGAGGAGTGGTTGAGGGAACTGGGGTTGTTTAGTCTGAAGAAAAGGAGGGGAGACCTTATTGCCCTCTACAACTACCTGAAAGGAGGTTGTAGTGAGGTGGGTGTCAGTCTCTTTTCCCAGGTAACAAGTGATAGGACGAGAGGAAATGGCATCCTGTTGCGCCAGGGGAGGTTTAGATTGGATATTAGGAAAAATTTCTTTACCAAAAGAGTTGGCAAGCATTGGAACAGGCTGCCCAAGGAAGCAGTTGAGTCACCATCCCTGGAGGTATTCAAAAGACGTGAAGACATGTGGCTTAGAGACATGGTTTAGTGGTGGACATGGCAGTGCTAGGTTAGCGGTTGGACTCGATGATCTTAAGGGTCTTTTCCAACCTAAATGATTCTATGATTCTACGCTTTTATAAACACTTAACTGTTCTTTGCAAGACCCCTTGATATGAGGATGGCCACTAGAAGAACAAATAAGGCATAGGGCCATAGTACACAGCACTTTTGAGAATTTTGGAGATTAAAGTCATAAAGAACAGCAGTCTCTAAACAGCTCTCCCTGCCCCCTCTGCCCATACAAAAAGGGCTTTTTTTCTTTATTTCTTTTTAAATTAATTAGTGCACATGAAGGATATCTCAAAAGAATGCAAAATAGTCCCTTCCTGAAAAATCCGTGCTAACTTCTGGAATTCACAGATTCACAAGGTAACTGAACATTAATTTCAGAATTTACCCAAGAGATTACGATACCAAATGCAAGGCTAGAAACATACCTTGGTTAAATTATCCTGCAGGTTTCAAAATATTTCAGACCACATCAGCAAGAAAGCAGAAGAGATCAGAACCAAGTTCCCAGGGAGGGTACACAATGACTCAAAAAGGAAGTTTGTGAAATGTGGGGAAATACTCAGTAATTACTTTTTGGTTTTGTTTTGCTTTATTCAAAACAATTACACAAGGGAACATGAAAAATACAGCAAACAGCAATAATGAACTTAGCCTGGACTAAGTTTGTTATTTATGAACACCCACCACCTCCGCAAAAGAAAACAGACAGACTTCACTCCAGAAAACCTCTCTGGTGAAATGCAGGAAGATGTACCCTGAAAACTATGACCAAAAGGGAGAGGAAATCCTATTTTATTTAAGCACTAGCCTGACTCACATTAAAATCAGGGAAAGCCCTCCATCAACTTCAAAGGGAGCTGGATGTAGGACAGTAGATGAGAATAAGCTGCAAGCTAAGGTCCTCCTTCAGTCTCTCTTGATAAATTCCTCCAGCCCAAGGCCGTGCCCTGTCCAGGTACCCCATTTCTGTGTCAAAACATGGCCCTTCTTTATATAAAGCATGTCTGTGGCATGAGAGAGGATAAAAGGAGCAAAGCCCTGCAGGAGTTGTCCCAGGCACTAGGTGTCACTCCGAACTGTGGGGGAACAGGAAGAAAAAGGTAAGGAGGAAAATGAAGACCATGAAGATAGTTTCCCATCATAAAAGTGGGACAGAGGCGAGCAGCGACCCTCCGCATCAGGAGCCTTATGACTGGGTGTGCAGGTGCACTTATAAAACCAAAGGTGCTGTTTAAGTGGCAACTCAAAGCAGAAAAAGAAGTGATTTTAGGAAACAGAGAAGAAGAGAGAGGTTACGTGGACCGACGCAGTCTGTATTTCTGAAGCACCAGGCAGGAACCGGCCCAGCCAGCTTTTCCCTTCAGTGGGTCTGAGGGGAAAACCTCAGCTGACGGCAAAGTGCAAACCAGTCTTTGAACACACATGTCAGCAGCAATGCTCTTGAGATGGTGCAGGATAAAAGTTGATAGTTGTTTCCTTGCTTAAGACAAGCCAGAGAACTGAATGAAAATACATTTTCTAATTTCTTTTCCACCTCCCTCCTCACTTCTCCCCAAACAGTAGCAGGAGGATCTTGCCACCCACATTTGCACTGTCCTTAGGAATGCGTGTGCCTATTTTTGGATAATTTGGAAACCTTTGGGAACATTCCTTATTAATAAACACACTTTCTATTCTTTTTTCTGTATTCCCCTGTGAATTTCCTCATCTTCCTTTGCCAGCTATTGTGTATTGAGCCATTCATGACCCAACAGCAAGGCAGTCCCTGGAACTCCAGGAATCCTAACCTGGCGAAGCACTTAGCACACAAAGGGGAAATGATTCCCTCCACCTAAAGAGGAGTTGTCTCTTCAGTCAGCTCTAGGCCTGCAGTGTTATAGTCAAGCTGTTTTGTCTGGAAGGCAGAAATAGGGGAACCTCAAAAGATTCTGCTCAGAAAACTCTCCAATCTGTTGTATGTATAGGGGACAGGGACAAGGAGAAGGAGGAACAAGTTCACATGAGTCTCTGGCTGCTTACTAAAAATACTGCCAACATGATGCTTCTGATAATTTTGTTTGCAGTACTGGTCCAGAAGGAGGAAGTGCAGATGGGTGAGGAGATATAAAAAGCATTTTTTTTTCTTCTCCTTGTGACATGTTGTGTAACTGCAACCCTGGAGAGAGCTGCCAGTGAGGAGCATCATGAGGGTCTGCTCTGCCTTTCCCAGGTGGATACCCAGGGAGAATGCAATGCGGCTCACCTTGCCATCCCACTGCCATCCTCTCTGAGGGGCTTGAGTCTAGGATGAAGTTATAATTTATTTTCCCTGCCCATCCAGTCCATCGACTGTCAGCCTACCTAGTCAGTTATCCACTGGAGACCAGGTTAAGCCAAACAACATTCACTCGGTAATCTCCTAACAGCTGTCAGATATCAAAACTCTTTTGCCCACTATCATCCTGTGCTGAATTTAAATTAAGATAGGGATTCACTGCAAAAGTAGCTCAAGTAATCTGATTTAGTTTTGCTCAAGCATGAAAGTTTAAACTTAAAAAAGTCAAGAGTCTTTATCCTTTTGAGATATTCAGAACCTGACTGGACGTGGCCTTGAACAACCTGCTCTAGCTGACCCTGCTCTGAGCAGGACAGCGGGACCAGATGATCTCCAGAGGTGTCTTCCATCCTCATCAGTCCTCAGATTCTGTGTTTCTGTGGCAGTGCATGGACTGTCCCAGGACCACGTTCCCTCTAACAGCCTTTCAAGGCTTGTGGGTCCCCAAATTTTCTTTCTCCTATATGAATCAATTGGATTCTATGGATTTGGCCCATTGTTCTTCATGCTACAATACACTAAGCCATTCTGTTATTTTTTACAAGGCATTTGGGAGGGGAATATGCCTGCTTTTCTGCACATGCAGCAGAAAACTGAAGGAAGACAGTGTGGGACTATAAGGATTTAAGTAATTAAGCCTTCATCTTCCATACACGTAGGATACATGCAAATGAGAGTAACAACTCAGCCTCTCTGAACCTGCCAGCCAGGGCTGAAGGTACTGTCACACTTGGTGAGGGAGCTCATGTGTGTAAATGTTGGGGTTAGGGACAACATCACCAAAGAGTCTGAAGCTTAAGAAAGGCAATTCCTGTGTTTAAGGGACAGCACTGAGAATCAGGAAAAATGAATCCACTCCTGCTTTCTTTGGAAAGTCACTACCCCACTATTATCTTCACTACACAAGGGGCCTAATAACTAACAGGAACATTTTGAAGGTTAAAGTAAGTGATGTCTGGTAGGTCATTTGGAATTCACACAAGAAAGATGCTGTAGGAGAGCTAAGCACTGTGATGCACTCAGGGGTTGTGTGGCAACTGGATTTTAGCCCTTTCTAAAGCATGCTGTGCCACTCCCGCACCTCTGACATATTTATCCTGACAACAGTCCTGTGAGGCAGGGCAGTCCTGTTTACCCATTAACTAGTGAGGAAGAGAAACTCAAATGTCTAAGTGACTTGTCCAAGGTCACCCAGTGACCTTCTGCCTTGGTGAAAGGTTCCTCTGGATTTGCATTTATTGCTACTCCTAAAGGATCCCCAGTGGACTGACAGGATCACAAAATAGGAGGTAAAAGGCAAGTGCCATAGCAAAGGTCTTTGGCAACAGGAGAGATCTCGTTTCCACCTGGAGCAGCTACTAGCCACAGGTAGCCCAGGGGGAAGACGTTTTGCTAGAGCTGTGATCTCACACCAGAAAATCAACCATTATTTCCTAATCCATCAGTACTAAGCAGGTCCAACACACTGGCTGCCTTAAGACCCTTTGCTCACGATCCCCTAAGCCATACTGCTGCACGTTGGCAGCACAGCTGTGCACAGCTCCATGCTGGCCATCCAAGAGCAGCTCATTGCAGGCAGATCTCAGCGGCTGCAGGTGCTGGGGCTGCCTGCAGACAGCTCAGAGGTTGGGCCACACCTTCTTCTTGTGTTTCTAAAATGCCCCATAACAAGCATGTAAAAAGGTCGACTGTAATCCACCAGCTGAAAACAAGATACAGCTAAGCAATCCCGAGTATATTATCAGCTACCGCAGAGGCATTCTGCTCAATCCTGAATTATTTAACTGGTGAAATTAGTAACACATCTTTCAACATGGAATGGATATCGCATTACCTGGTAAAGCTGAGCAGTGGAAAGTGGTCTGTAGCATTGAACTTCTTCAGGATGGGAGGACTCGGAAAGCACTGTGAGCCCCAGGGACAGGAATGCTGTTAGGATTTCTGGAGGAAATGTCAATGGGATCTGGGGTGGCTCTGAAAGGGGTGGTCAGTCTTTCCCCCTCCCTCAGTTAAGCCTCTGCTCCCCACTTAGTCTGCTCTCCATGAGGCCAGGATCTGTCCCTGGGAGACTTCCTTTCATGGTGGAAGCTGCACCTTGATGCATAAGCAGGACTCTCAAATCGTCTCTCAGACAAACCGGTACTTTGCCAGCACCACAACGTCCCCTACTCCAGCCCCCAGCACTTTGGCCCCACAGCTCTGCCCCACTTTGGCACCTCGTTACAGGGAGAGAGGGAGAGAAGAATATCGCCAGGCAGGGGGATAGCAAGGGGAGTGTGGCCTGCCTCCAGGCTTAGCCCCCCGACGCTGACACAGAGAAGACCTGTAGAGAGCTGGGACCTGCAGAGAAGGGGCAGGGCTGGAGGAAAAGGCGCAGAAGAGCTGGACAGCACACTGCCCCGATGTGTGCCTTGCAGAGCACAGCCCTGTTCCTTATCAGGAATACTGCAGTGGTACCAGCAGCTGCCCGTATTGCTGTCACTTTCGCTTCAAGTCAAGGTACTCCCACTTGCACTGCTGCCTCTAGCTAAAGGTCCTCCACCACCGTGCCCAGAGGGGTTGGCACAGCAGTGCAGACTTGGTTCTGATATTTAGGTCTGTTGTATACATGCCTGATGATAAACCACGCTTTGCTTTTGCTGTGCAGGAGCGTATGTACTCATAGACCAGTGAAACGAGGGCAGGGAGTCCTGCATCAACCGAGTCAAATAATTTCTTTTCCACTACTGACACAACTCGGTCGGGAAGTCCCCAGCCTCCTGACTCCTCACACAGCACGTGTTGTGGGGTCTTCTCTGGGAAGCCTGAAAGCAGTGGCAAGTCTGCAGCCTACCTACCAGCCATACCTCAAGAGAAGAGCAGACGTCCAAGGAGAATCCCAAGGCACACGGACTGCCCACAGAGGACTCTTTATTTACCGAAAGCACATGGTGGGTGACAGATGGCTGCTTATCTAAAAGAACTGATCATCAGCTGATACTGAATTGCAACCATGTTTTAGTAAGCTCACTGAGTAAACGGACTTTTCTTTGTTTGATTTCAAACCACCTGTAGCTGCTCTGAATTTCCATTGTAAACTTTGCCTGACACAATAATGCCATTATTCACACAGGCATTGAATATTGAATCTGGCCAGGTGGGGCTTATACCATTAGCTTTTGTGTTTGCCTGGATATTACACATGGTCATGCAAACTTTAAATTCAATGGAGATACAAATGCAACTGAAGTACAAAACCCTAATATGGTTACGTGCTCCATGGGAGCAGGCCACAGGTTATTGATTGCTGGGGTGAAAAATGCAGGACACTTTCCAGGGAAATTGTGTTTGGCAGCGTGCAGGGAATTTCTGTTGTCAGAAAGCTGAGTCTCCAGCTGAGGAGATCCCCAGCATTCAGTCTGTGCTGATCAGCCACTGATGAGTAATAAAAGATTCAACCTAAATCAGTAACTCTGTTGTTCCTGTATACGTATACGTGCATGTATATGTATACATGCATGTGTGTTTGCACTAACGTACATGCAAATATATATACATGTGTTTGCACTAATGTACATGCAAATATATATATGCAAGGGTATATACATCCTTGTACATGCATATGTGTATATATATATGCTTAGACGATGCATTTGATAAATAAAAATCGCATGATCACCTAGAACCAATAATTAGAAGGATAAGTATTTTGAAAAGACATACAGTAATTCGTACAGGAAATATTCTATATGGCTTATGCTATAGATGAAAGCTATGGTAGAATCTTTATACCAGAAAAGACAGGGTAGGCCAAAATGCTTACAGAATTTAGGCACTGGGATCTTAAACCACTGAATCCCCCCTTTCCCCTACCCCGCTATCTACCAGCCGAGCTCCTCAGTGGTCTACATTTCTGGCTCTGGCCAGGATACAGAGATCCCAGGCCCTGACAGGCGGCTGAGCAACCCCAGGTGCCTGCCCGAAGTCCAGCCAAGCTCCAGAGCCTGGGCTGGGAGGCTGATCTGCTGCATCTGCTCAGCAGGGACGTGATCCCCATACGCCAGCTCAGGATCTCCACTCCGTGCAGCATTTGCCACCACTGCCCTTTCTAACAGGAAGGATAGTAGACCCTAACGTGAGTGGTAGGAGCACCTCCCAGATACAATGCCTAGGTTGTCTTCATGGCAGGGTTAAAACTATTGCACCTTCAGAAATGCTCTAATCACTGGCCTCTGTAGGCTTTTCTGGACATGCATCTCCTCCTCTCCAAAACAGCTGTGTCAACACAAAACATGCATTTAAACATCAAAAAGCTGAGAACCGAAATAGTGCTCTGGGGTAGTGACTGGGGAATCCTATGCTCTTTGTCCCAGCCCCAAGATTATCGCTGATTTTTACCCACCAAAAATGTATTGGAAAGTACATAAGGGGTAGAGTAGAAGTAATACACAGGAGCAGAGACCAGAACAAGGGCTTTCCCTCCCCAGCAACTACCCTAAGGATTAGGCTACAGAAACCAGCTCTACCTGCTCTTTTTCTGTCCGCAAGAATCTGGCATCCTCTGGTGCACAGTAGCATAGTTCTAACAAGAGCTATCCTCCTGAAAAGTTTCTCCGGACTTAGGACAAACCTGAACCAGTTTGGTGTCCAGTGTGCTAATCACTGAACTATCGGAGGAGGCTCCCATTGGTGACGGGTTTGAAAACAAGGTGTACTGTGTTTTGTAAGATATCCATGCCACTCTGCTTCATTTTTGGATCTGTTGGAGCTCAGGCAGGAGTTAGCCATTAAGCAGCTTGGATTAAGGCAAGCGCTTAGGGAGCTTTTGGACATTTGTGCTGAGAGATATGCACATACCGTGAGCAGCAAACCCAGAAGATCTCTGACACACTGAACTTACAGAATATGCACCACACAAATGACAAGCATATGTGCAGCAAACAACTGCTCCAACCAAACTCAGAGGCATCTGGAGACCTTAGTCCAAAGCCTGGACTAAGGATTTCACTTGGGTAAGTGTTTCAGCTGGAAAAAGAGGGCATTTCTGGGGAAAACTGGACAGGCAATAGCTGTATTTGCAGGGCAAATAAAGATGCTTGCATCCAGGACAAAATGGCTGCAGGGTGGAGGAGTTTAGATCAAAATCTAAGATTTAAGAAACTGAATTGTATTCATGAACAATCTCCTAAACCATTTGGGGCTCTGGCACGTATTTTCTTTCCCAGTATTGTAATCCTCCCCATGCAAAATTTTCAGCTGGGGGAAGGAACAGAAAGAAGAGAATTAACCTTCCAGACATGAGCAGCACCTCACTGAAGTCAGCTGAAGAGGCCCTATTTGCAAACTATCTGACACTGAGACTCTTTTTCAACAGCGAGTCAGCCACCTCCAGCACAGGTGCCAAAGGCAGCACGTGGCAGATCCTGAAGAGCGGCAGAAAGACCTGGTGCAGGCCAGATGCGGGAGATGGGGAAGCTGTGCTGGGCTGCATCTCCTGGGTCATGGTTTTGGCAGAGTTCCGCAACCAGCCGGAGCCACAGCCTCTCCCAGGGTTAACTCAGTGTCTTGGCTGCCCTCATGCCCCATGTCCCAGCTTCTACTCGCTCTTTTGTATGAGAAGGAAAGATGCAGTTGGGCATCTTTGTAAGGTGGCTCACTCCACTTTGGAAACTCTCAGGCATTACCACTGAAGCGACCCACCCATGGAAGAGGAGTTCTGTATGTCAAGTGGATGAACAAAATCATCAGTATTTCTGTGATCCTTAGCACCTGGCTACTGGTGCACTCACGGAAATGGCTAGCTTCAGACTGCTCCTAGTGCAGACTTTTCTCAATACGAGACAGAGAAGGGATGGGTCAGCAAGGGAGGATTTTTTTCACCAACAGAGAAGTTTGTAGTTTGACAGGTTTGTAGGAAACGTAAATTAACAAGCAGGTCATGGTTCAGACTGTGAAACTTTGCAGCAGCAGCTACTAAAGAGTAATGGTGGGGATTTCCCTTGTATTCTGAACTGTAGCTATAATTAGACCATTTAGATATTATCTTCCTAACAGAGAAAATTGCTCAGCTCCACAATGCCTGCTACTGCTGATTCTGGAAGTTCCCTCATATATTTATTTACACAAAATCAAAGATCTGCACTCTGTTTTCTTTGCTGAAGCAAAACTCCTCCTTGCTTCATGGGATCCCTACCCCAAGTAGTTCAGGATTAGCCTTCTAGATACTGGGAATAAGAAGATACTTAGTTATTTACATTGTTCTCCTCTTTCTTTACCCCTCTACTTCCATCCCTTAGGGACTTGCTCTCTTTTGAGTGATGAGCTGTAAACAACACCATATATATTACAAATTGTGAGTGCAAAGAGGATGGGTAATTGTTTTGAAAATATGAAATACCGTGTAATCACTCCCTTCACCAGTATCAAGAAATCCCTTCAGCTCCCAAACAAGCTCCCAATTACTGAATTTACACACAACATGGAAGGGCTAGATCTTCTTCCAAGCTCCTTTAGGCAAACAGAGGACAGCTGAGGTCTAGTCCAAAGACTCATTGCCCAGCTGGGTTCCCCACCTTGCTCCCAGCTTCCCTGGGCACTAGCATCTTTGCTGGGGACATCCTTTCATCACCTTACTGTTCCACTTTCCCTACAATAGGGTTAGCTTGTTTACCGTAGGACAGTACTGAAAAATCTCATGCATAACAGCCTGAACTCACTTCCAAGGAAAATTTGGGTTGCATGGCATTTAGGCATCATCCTGAGAGCTACACTCTCAACCTGTGAATAACAGTTTTCATCTGTCAGCAGAGAAAAAATAGATGCCCATTCTTTGCTAATTTTCATACTAATGAGAAATATTAGACCCAGGAGGTTTCAATATTGTTGCCTTATAAAGGAAAAATGTTGAAATTGTTTAAGGTGGCTGTTAATGAACACCTTGCATACCCACTGATCTCATCGCAGTAACATGAAAGGAGACTTTACCCCACCTCCCTGGACAGAAAACCAAGCTGAAGTCATGCAGATTGCTTCAGGCCATTCTCACCTATGTTGCAGCCCTGTTCCACTGCACGCAGCTGGGTCTGTGTCTTCTCGACAAGCTCACTCCTTTCAGAGTTGGGAAAAGAGAAGGAAAGAAAGAAATACCTTGTCTGAGAGCTGACAACAAGTGAATTTGAGTTCCTGTGTCGTGCTTTTGTCAAAAAAAGGAGTGTTTGTAGAGACATACTCTTTACAAGGTCTATCTTGAGCCCATTGCACGATCAGAAGCCTAAAATAAGTATTTTTTCTTACATCACTGTTACCACTGTTGAGGGTGTAATTCTTTGCTTTGCATCCTGTGCTAACAGACTCTCAATCTCTTTTCCAACTGCTGGTTAGACCCCCAGGAGCTCCTGGTAGGGAAATACTCAGCACTGACCAAAACAGAAGAATCCAACTGAGGTCAATGCAGAGAAATGTAAAGAAGGATGGCACCACTGGACAGTGGCTGCTGGTTTCTAACATACAAGCATTCACAGATGCCAGGAGGCAGCTGCTGTCACACAACTCACGTTATCTGCTCGCTTTAGCTGCGCAACAAACTGCTGTGCAGTCTGGAGGGGAGTGAAGACAGGAGAAGGAGGAGTGCAAGGTGTTATAACAGGACACTTTTATATCTTTCCCATGGCATGGCATTGCTGATTCTGCAGACTTGGGACTCACATTAGCCTTAGCAACATGTGTGTGCCCCTCCAAGCTCTGCAAAGGTCTTCACACAGAGGCATGAAGCCACTTTCATTAACCTTTACCCCAAGGAGAGGGCAGCAGGACAGAGCCAACCCATGGTGACAGGGCTCCTGGGGAAGCCAGGAAGGGAAGGGCATGGGCAGCCCCAGAAAACTGTAAAAAGGATTGGGATATTCCTACTATGGAACAATTCAGGCATGAATCATTTAGGAAAGAGTTGAGATTTAAGGTCTGTCTGACAGAGTTTCAGCAGAGGTTTAAGAGAAAGGGTATGCCTGGCTGGGCAGAGAGGGAAGCTGTGGGCTGCTGCTTTGAGGAAAAAGTATTATTTTGAGTTTTCCTCTGTACTAAGCAGCAAAAAATAGAGAGAAGTGGGCTCCCTCTTGACTCTGCCTCAGCCTGGTGAGGGGAGCTCATGGCTGTAGCATCACTCTCTGGCTGAGCTTTTGGTTCCCCATGACCTCTTGGTGAAGGCTACAAACTACCATGTTCCAAACCACAGGAGAAGTTTCTCCTCACTTGACATCTTCTGCCCTCTCACAATCACCTCCTGAGGAGTCTAACTGTATGTCTGCAGAAATAAGCATGACTTGCACCTTACC
This sequence comes from Harpia harpyja, assembly GCF_026419915.1. Taxonomy (NCBI): domain Eukaryota; kingdom Metazoa; phylum Chordata; class Aves; order Accipitriformes; family Accipitridae; genus Harpia; species Harpia harpyja. The sequence goes on along the minus strand of NC_068945.1, from coordinate 4,585,931 downwards.
TATGGATGTCAGGAGTAATTTCAGACCACTTTTCTGACATTATTTAGTCATCTGAAGAGGCCAACTAGATGTATAGCAATCCTGCCATCTACATAATTTGGATACTTAAATAACTGCAGCCCTTAGGCTGCGTACACACATTCTCTTGTAGCTGCAGCCATGCTTGTTAAAGACATTATGACAGCCTGTCCACAGCTGCTCTTCAGTCCCCTGCCAAAGCTGCCAGCCCCCCAGGTCTGCCTGATTATCTGTCGGCATGAGCAGTTCCAAATACATTCCAGCCTAAAGGAGAGGGACCAGGAAAGACTCGCTGCTTAGACCATTTCAATTAACCTGGTTTATGTCAAATCGACCCAAAGCTTTGTTCAGGACTCCAACCAAACCTGAATTTCTTTGGTGTTTGGAAAAAAGCTACCACTTTTACAATTACCTCAGCACTTGCTATAAAATAGCAGACCTCTGATCTAAACTCTGCTAAACGAAGCTGTTTTTAAACCCAGAGAGGTTAGAGCCATTTGCACTGATAAACTGGAAACTCGCTTTATAAATGCTAGAATGCTTTAGGAAAGTTTGTATCATGGTGTTTCCAGGCTGACTGCAATTACCATGTTTCCTTAAAATTTTCAGCCCTTAGATGAGCGAACCAATTCTTCACACTTTTACAGCAGTATAAATCAGTATTTACTGCACTTGAAGGATATGAGGTTAGGTTCAGCGCGCAGGATCCCAGACATGACATTCACCCGTTGGCACACATTCCCCAACAGCCAGGGACATGGCTCCTGCATTTAGGCAGTGTAGCACAACAGGGCCTTTCCGTACCGTTATACCGTGTATGAACTGCAGATGATGATGGCACTACAACAGGTGGTAATACAGATAATGCTGGAAAGAGCCATACCAGAAGGAAGGATTCCCAGCTACTGATGCATCACTGCTTGCATCACACAGCTGGAGGCACCGGACATCCCCTGCCATGTGATCTTACGGTATTTCCTCGCTGCTCTTGAAGGTACCTGAGAAGTCTGATTTAGTGAAACACAGGAAAATCAACTTGATTCTCCACAGCTTTGCACTGAAGGACCCTTCCACCTTCGTATGAAGCAGATGTAAAATAACTGTTCCTTGTTATTAATTCTGGTTTGAATGCGATTCCCCTGACCAATTTAATCCCTTACAGTAAATGACTAGGCTCCAAGCTTGCCAACACTTACATATATTTGTGGTTAATTTATAAGGGCATGATTGGTTCCACTGAAATTCATAAGACACTTGGGTAAAATTAAGAGTTCAAAATCAGGCCTTTCAGGATGATCTGCCAATAAAGCGCTTGGAGTATCACGACAGTCCAGCCTTGATGCAACACCATCATTTCACACTCAGCGTTGGAAGACACGGGTATTTGCAGATGAATATACAAATGCATATGCACACCACCAAACTACTTGGTGACCATGGCTTCAATTTTAATGCATTTTTAGGATATTCAGATAATACCGTTTGGGGTTTTTTTCCCCCTTATTGCCTTTAGCTTCTTCAGAGTTTAAGAATTTGCATTTCTCTTCTGCATGATATTTCTGCTTGTTATGCTTTTTAATGCAAAGCCAGGTGCTCAAAGCAAATTGATGCAGGCTTGGATGTTCACTCCATTTTACCTCCGCTTTACACCAGTATCAGTCCATCACCTTAAGGTCACTTTTTTCCCCTGACTTCCAAAACAGACTTGAGAGGAGAATCAGGTCTGCATATCTTAGGACAGATTCATTTAGCCACAGACTCCTAACAAAGACCACAAGTAAACATTTCCAAATAATCTCTCAGTGATTTAGGTGCCTGTGTCCTACTTTCAGAAGTGATTTGGGTCCACATTTTAAATGGATTTAGTTATGTAAGGATGTAACTAGGAGTTAAAGCTCTGCTTGAGCCCTTGAGACTTGATATTTGGGACAGCTAGTCCAAAACATGCGCCAATAAGCTCCACAGCCACAGCTGCCTTTGCTGTTGAGGAGCAAAGGAACCAGGCTGCTGGTTCAGGATCCTGAGTGGGATACAACTGAACCTTTTAGAAGCTCCAAGACTGGCAAAAATACTACTTTATCATTCCTAGCACTGGGAACTACAGGGCAAACAAAGAGTGGGAAAGCCCAAGTAAAAGCTCCCACAGCTCCAGCAGCTCCAGCGCACATTGGCTATTCCCCTCCCAGGTAAACACTCTTTATCTGAACACTACCTGGTTCCTCACCCCACAAAATTCTGCCAGGCAGGCAAACTATAGTGTCCCTGTGTCCACCTAACCAAGAGACAGGAACAGCAGACAGGACATGAATCGTGCTGAACAAGTCATGGGGGCAGCCCAGGTGGGAACAGCAAGGGAGATGTCATGCAGGTGAGGGCTGAGGGAGGCTAGCAGAGGTGTGGGGGGGCTCAAAATGGGGAGTGCAAAAGGGCTGCAGGGTCACATGGAGCTCTGTGGTCATTCAGGACTGGGAGAGTGTGGGAAGGAGAGCAGCACAGGTCTCAGCTTGGGGATATGGACCAACCTGTGTGAAGCACCCAGGACTGGGATGGCTGGGGAAAAGAGTGGGAAGGAGAGAGGAAAGCATGCAAAGCCCAGGAAAGGGGGGACAGGGGGGCTACAGAGCAGAGCTGGGAGTGTTACAGGGGAAGCTCAGAGGTAATAGTAAAGGTATGGATGGGGAGGAAGATCTAGGATAAGAACAGCACCACAGCTGAATCACAGGACTGAGGGTACTTTGGGGAGGTCAGCTGTGCTGGCGTGGGATGGCAAGGAGCTGAGAGGCAGGAGCCAGGCTCATGCGAAGAGCCAAGAGACTGTCATGTGTAGTCCAGCTGTTATGACTGTGTCTACTCTGCAGCACAGACGCTTGCTGTTTTACAGTCTTGGTCCTTCAGGTGTCCAGATAGCCTGGACCTGCTGGAGGAGGCAGCAGCACCCTCCCAGCCCGGGCATCCTTTGCCTGGATAGCAGGGTGCAAGAAGCACTGACAAGCATTCCAAGGTCCTGCCCTGAAATGAAGGCAGGCTGCAGCCTGGGGTTTACCTTGTTTAACCAGTTAGAATGGCATAGACAATTAAATTCCTTCCTCCATATGAATTCAAATTCCTTCAAGTGGCAGAAAAGAATGAAGCAACCAGAAAACGTCTAAACAGAGCTGCGGCAAGTGCTTTCCTGTTTCTGTCTAAACTGGGTATATTCCTCTGCTTGGATGACAGTAATGCAACCATGACCAGGGAAGCCAAGTACTGTACCTGTCAGGGACTTATTTGCTGTAAGCAACGCTCACCAGAGAGAGGGCTCTAGAAAGGTCTGTGCCAGTGCATAACGGCCCTTTCCCAGCACAGCGTGAGATATCCCTCATCAGATCCCTTAATTAAAATGAATTAGAAAGGAACCAACTGTACACATCAGTCTGCAGTGACGATTGAGGACAGGCATGTTCTGATTAACACCCAAGGAGATGCTCTTCCCATTCACATAGTGAAGACATGCAGGCAACTGCTGTTAGAGTTAACAAGATTTAAATATGCCAATAGCCTTTGCTTGCCACCTATCCTGGGAAAAGGATAACAGAAAATAAGGCTCTGGACCGTCAGGCAGAAAGAGCAGGCAGAGGGATGTAACAAGACATAGGCACTTCTTGTCCCTCATCAGCATCTGCTATGAAAAATGCTGATAAAGTACTGACTGACAGACACAAAAACCCAAATGGAACTGGGAAAGAGCCTTGTGTTTTATACCAAACAGCTTTAATGGTCTCCTGCCTAAAGGAAGCCCAGCCCATACCGTGAGGGAATGCACTGAGGCTGAGCCAGAGCAAAAGCATCCCTCCTGCTCCTCCCTTCTCCTGCTCAGATATCAGACTTGGCAGCACAAGGGATGGGACTCCAGTCAAGCTCCAGCGAAAAACCCTCTCTCTATAAAATACTGCATGGTCTGGAGATGAGGAGAGAGGCTCATCTGCCTTGGTGGTTGGCAAGTCCTCTTCTCCCCCAAATGTCTTTCTTTACCCCACCCTTCATAAATAGTTTTTTTAAGGGAATAAGGGGAAAAACACATTTGAAAAAAAAAAAAAAAAAGCCCCCTTATTTCCCTCAGTTTCCAAATAAAACCAAAGACAGGCAAACACAAGCTGGGACACCAAATTTCATAAGAGATCTTCTTGCTCCCAAACATGCCTCCAGCTAAGCCTACCGTGAAATCACAAAGCGGACTTCCCCTACATGCACGCACACATGCACGACCCTGTTTATAAAAATCCTCTACTCCAAGAGCTCCTGAGAGCAGCAGCAGAAACAGTGACATAAGGACAACCACTGTCTTCCCCTTCCTAATATTTCTGGTGTGTTCCTCCCACTCTTCCCCCGTTCCTTCAAAGACAACTGTGGTGTTGTTGAAAACCGGTGGCTTTGCTGCTCCCCTCCCAGCTCTCCAGACATGGTTGTGCCTGCTGAGCTGCCGCTATCAATCCTCTCTTTCCAGCTGCAAGCCTTGTGACTCAGATTCTCCAGAAAAACCCTTGGCTCAGCATCATAAGAAGGAGGGATTAAAACTCATGAAAAATGAGCTCGCACCAGCCCTTTTTATAAGTCTCTAATGGAGGGTCATATGAGCTGGTCAGACCCCCTGCCCTCCCCTTCTCCCCCTTCCCCTTCTCTGATCCTCCTGTTATTCTTGGCCGCAAACTGCTGGGCGTCCCAGCCGGGGCACTTGGATCAGGAGAGGATATCCCATTCAAAAGCCCAATTCCCAGTGTGGCCTTTTCCTGCTGGAAGCAGTTGTAAAATTTCTTTTTTTCCCTTTTCTTGGTACAGTTTGCCTGACCTACATATTCCAGCATGGTGTGACTTACGCTCTATCGCTGACCTACATTTTCAGACTGAAAAATAAAAACTCCAGGAAGACATGCTAGTAGATGTGTATGGGAAGCAGGAACCCAGCCCTGTGGGGACATCTCCAAGCAATTGCCCAAAGTAAGGCTGATTAAGCAGCTTCTTTTTATCCCCCCCCATCCCTTCGCCCCAGCTGTTTCTACTTAAGAACCAAAACAAAACGCAGATCTCCTGCTAATTCAATTTCAGATTGGGAGAGATTTTGAACAAATCACTCAGGCTGCTCTATACTGTTCCCCTTTACCCACAGCCCATCCAAAAGGGGAGACCCAGCACCCCCAAAGGGATGTGAGCTCCTACCACCCCCCAGAAATTAGACACCTGGCCGCTTCCAGGATCTGAACCCTCATGCGGTGGCAGAGCCCCCTGAAAAGCATCACTGCCTGCTGGGCAAACACCTCCAGCCCCATCGGTGGTGGAGAGGGCTGCAGGCAGAGGTGGTGGAGATGAAGCCAAATGCTGCAGAGGGGGCACCAGGAGTGATCCCCCCCTCCCCGGGCTGGAGGGGATGGACACAAGGGTAGAAAGAGGGGGGCTGGAGGAGGACAGCTGGAGGAGCACCGACCCTCGGGGTCACCCCCCCCACTCTCCCAGCTTTAACGGCCCTGGGGAGCTGGCGGGCCACAGATATACGGGTCTCCCCATCCCATCTCCATTTCTCAGCACCAGCCCTGTGTCTCTGCCTGTCCTTCGTACGCTTCTTGACAAATCAGGTTTAATATAGCGAAGACCAAATGCACTCCCCTTCCTCCAAAACCCTCCTGTCTTCACTCACCTCTCTCCCTCTGCTCCCCGTTGCAGCTGACCACCCTAATCCTCTCTCTGTCATGCAGACTCATTGTCCAGGAGCTAACAGATTCCTCCTCCCTGCTTTTCCTCCATTTATCAAAAGGTTTTTTGCATAGCACATAAAAAAATTCAGCCTTGTCCTTGTTGCAGCAGCAGAAATGCCCAAGCCATTATCTTCTGTGCCAGTATGAAGAGCATGTTGTTCTGGCACCTACACATCGCTTCCTCCAGCATCACTAACACGGGTCTGGTCCCTTTTCTTTAGATCTGAGAGAATATAACCCACAGTGGCTTCCTCCATGGGCTCCCCAACGACCACTGCAGCAACTTTAGACCTTCTGTCCCTCCCTGCAAAGCTGTTTATGTAGCAGAGCTTAAAAGACAAACTCAGACTACTAAGAATACGGCTCGGATAGAACTAAATCGTTAAATGATAAGCATAGGTAAGCCCTTAGCACAGAATAGTTACCAGGCACTATGAAACAATCTGATATACTGAATGAGACAGTCTAATTTCCAGAAGAAATTAGATTTTCTCAAAATCAGGAATTAAGAGGAAAGCAGCCCATGCATGTCCACTGCTCTCTCCTCTCTTTTTCCACTGAGTGTGAGGAAATCCTGCCATGCAACATAAAAAGTCAGTTCCTGCAACTTCGAAGCTCCTCAGTGTTTTTTAAAGTCAGAGATGCAATCGCGGCCACGCAGATGATGATGCCAAAAGCCCCATTAACTTCTGTCATCCATCGGGTAACTGCAGAGTGGCATTCAGTACGCTCCTGCTTCAGCTGTGACAGCCTCGTGCAGGGCGAAGCTGTCGGTACCCCGCACAATGATGGGTGGCTGGACACTGGTGTGCACAACTGTTTTCCCTTTGGTGGGATTTTTAGTAGCAATCAGCGCTGGCCAAAAGCTGCTCTCTTCCACATCCAGGGGAACAGTGTCTGGACTTCAGTGGAAAAGAGTTATGCCAATATACCTTTCTTTTTTTTAAAATCCCCATAGCAATAAAATATTAAATCCTTGTATAATGTGTCTCTAGTCAACAATATGCACTTATCTTTGTAGATGTATGAAATTACTCACCACTGCTATTATTGTACTTGCTGCTGGCCATTAAAGCATGGTCTATAGAATTCAAATGCTGCTATAGCTTCACTACATAACACATGAAATATTTAAAGCCTACAGAGCCAGGGAGCCAGGGGCACAGACCCCACTGAATTACAGCCGAGTGCCTAACTCTCAAAAAACCTCGTTGGCAACCACAGCTGTGATACCAATTTCAGGCGATGCGGTCTGGTTCTAGGCCACTTTCCACCACAGATTTCTAACAGCAATTAAAGTTTAGTTGAATATCTGCTTAAGCAGTCTAATGTATTGTTATTGTTTATTTCTGTGCTAATGAATTTAGATGTACAACTCAATGGACTTCCACATAGGAAAGATGATTTCTGCTGGCTGAACATCTGTACCTTGGGCTCTGTAACTCATTCTCCTTTTTTCTTTAAAGCAATTTCTAAGCAGCTATGTGCTACAGCAGTATGCAGAAGTATCATTTAATATGATAATAAATACAGTTCTAGCCTGAAGAAGGCTGTTACTAAAAAGATAGCTTTCTTCTCAGACTTTGAAATTGCCTTCATTCTTTTCCCAAGGCATCAGATCATAAATGTTTTATCACTGAGTCATGTAAAGGCTTTAGCTTATCATAATGTATCCCTAATGGATGGAACAGCAATTGGTGCTTAGAGCCAGAATATGTAGGGGCTTCCCATTGCTTCATAGACCCTGGCCATGACTCCCCATTGCATTGCTCCAGCTAGGCTGGACAGTCACTGCGGTGTGAACCTGTGGGCTTCAGGGAAGCGGCAGTGGGTCTGAACAGGGTCTCTCGAGTAAACCCAGCAGTGGGGAAGCAAACTCCAGACTTTCCACAGGAAAAGAGACCTTGTCCGCCAGAGCATCAAGCTCCCTCAAATGCCCCTGGCTCCAGGCACAGTCACCACCACGTAGCATCCCGTAGGACACAGCTTACTGTTCAAGCCCCAAAGCCATCCAGCACATTAGCAGCTTGCCTGTATTTAAACACACAACAGTCTGCTCAAAGTCAGGGGGACTACACACATACTCCAATCGACATATTTGTAGGAATCCTTACAAGGTTGGCAGTCGGGGCACCAGACCTGTCTGAGCTGAATGCTGCGGGGTGCAAGGCAGGTGCCCGCCCTCAGGGACCCACCTCGGCAAAACCAGCAGAGCCTCCCTCCTTCCCATTCTCCCAAAACCTAAAGAGGCAGAGGGAAGGCCTCGCCAAATAACAAGCCCAGAGGGTTTTGTACCAATTCCTAGTGCTCACCTCTTGGGAGCTGGGGGAGGAAGACAGCTGCTTTACTACAGAGAAGGGAGAGAAAAGCCAGCTGCTGTTGCATTGCTGGTATGCTGCAGAAGTTGGCTGTCTTTCTAGGGAAGCCACATGGGCTACAGAGAAATTACATATTCCTTCAGGAGCAAGTCCTAAACTAGCAGCAAATTTATTGCAGGCTTACAGCCAAACCAATATGAAGTTCAGAAGCCCCTATTTATTTCTCAGAGGTGAATTGCTTTTTATTTTGACTAATTTTGTGTTTACAGTGAGGGTTCATATGGGCCTCTGGAGATGCAGATAATTTCTGTTCACATGCATATTCGTATCCCAGTTTCTAATGCACACACAGAGTAACCTGGTACCAAGTCTTGTCCTGGGTAGGAGGACAGGAGATGAGGGGATCCAGCAGCGGTTCAGCATCACTGGTGAAGGAATTGGTTAACCGCAGGAAGGATCCAGAGCTGGAACACGGCAGTGGGCATACAGGCTGGCACACCAGTCAGCTGTGTGCTGCCACACACTTGCCTGCTCTGCTCGGCATAACGTGGACAGGGTCCCAGCACAGCTCCCTGCCTGCCTGGGCAATGGCCGTACCTCCAAAGCACTCCAGCACCTGCAGCAGCCTCAGACAACCTCTCCAGGGCCAGGGAAGGGGGAGGTTTTGCATGGTCAAGCAGACGAGCCTGTCCTTGAGCAGTTACCACAAGTGGAAAGGGCTCTACCCCAGAACATGGGGAGATACCCTCAGTGCATGCAGGGCACAGGACGGACTCCAGGCACCACAGGCACAGCTAACCAGCAGGTCACAGGGAGGCCAGGACTGGGCAAAGCCATACATGCAGGGATGTAGAAATCTGAATTTTAAAAATAGCTTTAAAATGCCTTAAAATTAAAAAAAAAGCCCAAACCTTATTGAAATGGGGTATTGAATTATCTCTCCTTCCACTCCTGCCCTAACTCGTCTCAGACTGCAGGCAGAAAGGAGATCATTTTTTGCATGGGTGTTCAGGGATGGATTTCAGAGACTAACACAGGAGACTCGGTTTGGAAATACTGAGCGTGCTCAAACATACTGTGATTGCTAAGCAGTCACCTCAAAGGAGGAGAAAGGAATTCACCTACAGCAAAAAAGCTGTGCCACGGGGATGGCTGGTTTTCCCTCCTGGGCATATGTCTAAGGAGAAATCGGTGAGCGCTGGGACTCCTCTTTGTGTTCTGTCCTTACATCACACCAACCAGCCAGGTCTCCTGCTGAGACACGCTCTTCTGCTATTCATTTCCTGCACCAACTACATAAAATCCTGCATGATCGCAAGTGTTTAAAGGGGACTTTCCTGGTGAGTATTTTGTGGTGCTATGGCTTAGCAGGGCGAGGAGGTTAAGTACTTCTGGTTTTCTTTCCCTCTTTGCCCTTGCAATACACCCCATTTTAAGGGACAATGAGCACCTTCATCCCTGCAACACAGTCCCCACTCAATCATGTGGGCAATGAGAGGGTATGGTGGGGCTAATGTGGTGCAGTGGTGAGGCTGAAGGGAAACACCTTCACAGTGGGGCCACCACCCTCCTATCACAAAGAGTATGTGTCGCCCAAAAAGGGGATAAAGGCAAGGGTTGAGCCACTTTATGAAATCTTTCCCTAAATAAAAACCTGAAACAAGGAAAGCTATGGTTACACCAAGCCTATGTGATCTGCAAACACCCAGGGAGGGGGCAATGAAAAAACAAAAGGACACAGACACCCCAGCAGTGGACTGCAGGGATTTCATGAGCTAACACCAGGCCAAGCAAGCTGTCCCAGGGGCACAGTGCAGCATAAACACAGCTATATGGCCTCCACACCCCAAACAGAGCCAGGCTAGTGCAAGGGGAGCACAGGCATGCAAACAGAGAGGACTTGGCTCCCCTAATCCACTGCTACCCCTGGGACTGGCTGAGCAAGCAGCACCAGGTCTCAGCACCCTCCTCTCCCCTGACCCACTCCTGCCCAGCTTCCATCCTGCTGCCACGACAGGGTGACACTGCCTGCTCAGACCTTGGTGACTGAAGGGGAGCTGGGGAAGGCATAAAATATGAGAAAATGAGGGAAGATGCAGAGAAGGGAGAAACCTGGCAATGTGGGAGGAAACCCGGAAATCTATGGTGGTGCTAACCAGCAGCATGGCTGACCTGTTCCAAGATAACCAAAATCCAATGGCAAATTTTGCCGCTCAGAGATTAACTCCCTCCTTCTGCTGTTTATTTTGAAACTTCAGCAGCTTTGAGTATGGTGTTTGTGAAGCCAAGACCAAGTCAGGGGCGATCCCAACCAGACAGCAGGCTTGTAAGAAGGGCTGAAGAGTAACACATAGGGAATGACAGGGAAATAGAGACACAGAGTACCTTTGGTCAAAAAGTAGGATCACAACAGCAAGAAGAACAAAATCCCCCTTAGTTCTGGCTACAGAGATGAACCTCTGTGTTGCGACACCCAAGTGAGAATCAACTTAGGAGGCTGTGAATCTGCTTGCTTTGCTTGAACCCAGACCTGTGCCCCACAAACTCTGGTGTCAATTCCCCAGCACCTCTCTGGAATTCCCTGTGGGAAACCAAGCCACCTCCAAGGGCCGTGCCAGCTAACTGCTAGGACTCAGATGTGAGCTGATCACCTTGTGGGATGGCCATAGCACTAATAATAGCAATAACCAGAATAGCCTAATATCACAGCAAGTGCAAACAGGACCTTATATGGTTAAGGATCTCCAGCTGCTTTGAGCTCCATGGCTGGGACTACCCAAAGGAGCCTAAGTGAGTTGGACACCCATACTCCACTGAGGCAGGGACTATGAAGGCCTGATTTGCCCAGCCCAACCTCCCCTTATGCACTACACTTAATATTTCTAATGACCCGCCACCTGTAAAGGTCTGGAATCAGCCCACCAGAGAGATGAATGAGGATCTGGGCAGAGTTTAGGACCTACCCCAGGGCTGGGTGTCTGTATCCTTGCACATCTGCTTATCCAGCAAAATGGCCACTGACAGCCTGGGAAGAAAACTGGAAAGAGAGAGAGAAGACCAAAGTCTTTGGCTAACAATGCCGTGTCAAGCTCCAGCTCTTAAGATGCATTAGGGGATCATAAGAGTAAATGCAGAATAGCATGGAGATTAATATTCCATGGTCTCATGCAGAAGACCAGCTGAGGATCCCTTGGAGAGATCCAGTTTAGACACCTTGGATTTTCCAAAAAGCCTCAAGGGGACATCCAGGTTTTTACCCTATTCTTATGATTTTGCTACAAATAGCAGGAACTGTTTGGTGTCAGGTGCCCCACACAAGAAACAAAGAGAGCTTCTTTAAAGTTGGAGGGTTAGAAATCAGGAATCTAAATCTGTTTCTTGATCCCCTAACAGTAAGTGACCCAAATTTCCAGAACTGCTGAGCAGCCATGGCTCACACTGCAGAGCCGAGACAGAGTGCTACACAGTCTGCCAGGAAATGAAATGAGCCACAAACCTGGAAGCCCAAATGACCCATTTTTTTTCAAATCATGGTTTCCTGACCTGGTTGTTCATGACTGCAAAAAATTCAAGTGTGGATCCAGAGCCTGCGTCTTAAAAAAATCCAGGCTGGAAAATTCACCATGAGAATGTGAATAGAGAGGGTTGAGGTTTCCACCCCCCCTCCCCAGATGACTAATGAAAAGCTTTCAGGACACGGAGGGAAAGAACTAAGAAAACAACTATGACATGTGACACAGCAGTCACATTGCACAAAACTGATGCATAGCAGTAACCCACAATCCTCCTTTATAGGTTGGGAGGGAGCAGGTGGCAAATGAGCCAATGTTTTGATGCTGTAAAGGCTCTCAAGTGGAGCAACAGTCATCAGGCTCCAAGAACGTCAGCAGGCTCAAGCCTCTGTTCAGCACAGCACGGAGAGGGTGAGGTCTCTTGCCTGCAGGCTATTGAAGCACAACATGTTTAAGATCCCCAAGATAAGTAAACCTGACATTGCCCTGTTTTGACTGGAAAGAAGCCTCCAGCATTAGAAGCAGAAGTGGTGAAAGAATGTATTTTCTTCTTCTACCTCCTTCCCTATCCTGTAATCTGTACGAATTTTGGGAGCCACATATACAGTTTCAGCACTTTGATACGCTGTAAAATAACACATCAGTACTAGCAAAAACCTGAACTAATGGGAAATGAGAGAAAGGCTCATTTAAAATCAATTAAGGAAGAAATCACAATACAATTTCTGGGAGGATCAAAGGAATATTTATGTCACGCTTACGATAATAAAAAACGCGCACTTAGAAGCCTTTTGGGACGCCCTTGTTAGTCACTGAAACTGACCATCTGGCTGGCTTGATTAATGTTTTTCCCGATATACCCCTTAACAGGATTGGATGCTGTTTTATCAGTCAACACAGAAGTAAAATGTGCCTTTCCAGAAACACTGCTGACCACACAAAGAAACAACTGGAAACATCACTTGAACTTGCTGGTGCTCGACTATCTGCAATGCGGACCTCTCAGGAGTCTTCCTCAATACTCAGGGCCTCTCAAGTACTTCAGTCTGCCATGTCGAGCTATGGGAAAAGAGGGAGGAGAGGACCAGCTGGTGTAACAGGTCATGCTATGGAGAAAGGCCACGAAACTAAAGTGCAGGAGGGGAGTGTGCAAAGAGGAGAAAGCCCCCGGAGCCATAGAATCACAGACTGATTGAGGTTGGCAGGGACCTCTGGAAGTCATCTGGTCCAAACCCTCTGCTCAGGCAGGGCCACCTAAAGCCAGCTGCCCAGGACCACGTCCAGATGGCTTTTGAATAATTCCAAGAAGGGAGACTCCGCAATCCCTCTGGGGAACCTGTGCCAATGATCAGTCACCCTCACAGTAAAACAGTGTTTCCTGATGGTCAGATGAACCCTCCTGTGTTGCAGATTGTGCCCATTGTCTCTGGTCCTGGATGGAGTCAGGATCCTCTTTGCGCCTTCCCTTCAGGTGTTTATATACATTAATAAGATCCCCACTGAACCTTCTCTTCTTGAGGCTAGAGAGTCCCAGCTCTCTCAGCCTTTCCTCATTGGAGAGATGCTCCAGTCCCTTCACCATTTTAGTGGCCCTTTGCTGGACTCTCTCCAGCATGTCCATGTCTTGTACTAGGGAGCCCAGAACTGGACACAGCACTCCAGATGTGACCTCACCAGGGCTGCATAAAGGGAAAGGATCACCTTCTCTCAACCTGCTCGCAACACTCCTCGTAATGAAGCCCAGGACACCATTAGCCTTCTTAGCTGCCAAGGCACATTGTTGGCTCATGTTCAACTTGTCCACCAGGACCCCCAGGTCCTTTTCTGCAAAGCTGCATTCCAGCTATGCAGCCCCTAGCATATACTGGTGCATAGGGTCGTTCCTTCCCAGGTGCAGGACTTTCTACTTCCCCTTGTTTAACTTTAAGAGATCCCTCCCAGCCCATTTCTCCAGCCTGTCCAGGTCCCCCTGGATGGCAGCACAACCCTCTGGCATATCAGCTATTCCTCCCAGTTTGATGTCGTCTGCAAACTTGCTGAGAGTACACTGTGCCCCATCATCCTGATCATTAACTATGTTGAACAGGGGCCACACTTCAACAGCTTCTCTATGAGGATCTTACAGAAGGCAGTGTGAAAAGCCTTCCTGAAGTCAAGGTAGACAATATCCACTGCAAAGACAGGAACACACCTGCAGGTAGCAACAAACACCTCAGTCGTGGTGCAGTGCTGCAGCCACTGTCCAGCACATCCCTTCACAGGACACACTGCTGATCACTGGTCCCAGTTTATGGGTTCACATATGCATGCTACATGGATGGGGTCACAGCAGATGCTATATGGGGTTGTGCAACAGGAGAGAACCTGCAGTGCTGAACTATCTCTGAGCTGTGGAGAAGCGTGAGATGAGAACCAGCTATGTAAGCCAATGCACAGTGTCATTGCACAAGGACAATGCACATTGTTAAAAGCAACATCAAGCACTAGATGTGTAAACAACATGGCTGACAAAGTTAAGAGGTGAGTGACAGTCTAAAGTGGCAAGTAGAGTGGGGTTGGGCAAAACCACACTGGCTCATCAGCAAGACTGATGCCCAGGACACCTCTGTCACCTGAGCTTAGCATCAGGTAGTTGAAAAGATGTCCCTGTCCTACAGCCAAATGGGACACACTGCCCTCTTGTTTCACAGAGACTTGTCAGCAGGGGAGAATCAAAAACTCTGGCTCCCTTCCAGGTTTGAGGGGGTTGTGCTCCTTAGACAAATATTTATTGCAAACCATTACAGATGAGCCCTTTCCTGCACTGTCCTGTTTCATCTCTTTTGTATTTCTGGTTCCCTGTTCCAGGCCTTTTTTTCCCAGTTAGCTAGGACACACCTCTCATCTGTTTCTCAGCAAGACCTCCTATCAGATCTCCTATCTCTACTCCCACTCTCCCTCTGTGTTCCTGCTTTCGCTGGTCCTCCTCCAGTCTGCCTTCTTCCCCAGCCTGGCCACCAGTCAGCCTTCCACTGACTCAGCTTCATTTTTAACAACCTGCTCATATTCACCACTGCAGCCCCTTCGTGCTGCTTGATCCGCGCTCTGACAGTGCAGCACTGATGCACAAAAGCCAGATCCTGCACGAGAAGCTGTGGGTGACCCCTCGCCTGTCCCTCAGCATCCGTTTCATAGTAGGGATTACCACCACACACCAAGGAAGAAACCCCGGAGCATGCTCTGTACAGCGATGGAGCAGCAGCCATAGGAAATATGGAGAACTCTAAGCCCACAACAAAATGTGGGCTTAGAGGTGGTGTGTGCAGGCATCCTGACCTGAATGGTCAGTACTGGAGGAGCTTCACTGTGAGGTACGGTGGCAGAGATGCAGTGCTCACGCAGCAGAGGCAGTGTATCATGCAACACTAAAACCATCAAACCCACAACAACTTTGCATTCAGACATTCCTCCACTCTGCCCACAAATTAGTCAAGTGCATCAGGAGACAACAGCTGTCAAAAACGCTGCTCCCTTCTCACGTCTTTTCTTCTGCATCCCCTACCTCTATAACAACAGCCTGACTTCCATTCCTCTGCATGAGAAACAGTGCGTGCATTATTCATCCAGCAAAGGATAAATTAAGACCATCACAGAAATACTCTGCCTGCCCATAGGGCTAAGCTTTCTGCCAGACCTCAGTGCCACTGGCAAAGCATGACAACATCCCAATAAAGATAATAATTAATTAACAATCTTTCACACTCTGAACCTTTGAATTTGCATAGCTTTCTGACTCCGGGAAGCCAGGATTTTAGCAATGCCCACACCATCTGTCTTTTGTCTGTAGAGGAACTTATCCTTGTTTTCAGACACCAGCAGGGAAACTGGGTCTGTTTAGCATTCTCACCTAGTTACAGTCAGTACGCTGTGTGCTGCTACTGGAAATAAATGTGTGCCTCTTGCCTAGACTTACAAGAAGATGCTGCATGCCAATTGTTTTTTTTTTTTTATATTCCATTGAAAAACATGATTACTTCAAATCTGGGGAATGTTTTATGGAGACTTCCTTACTTGGTAAATAATGCTACAACTGCCCTATTTATTTGTTGAAAGAAATGGCAACAATGGTTTAAATGCTTAATCCAGAGGGAAGTGGGAAGTTTCCAGCATCACACCTAAGTCTAATCTCCCTCTGTATCATGTTTTTTCCTCTGTACTGCCTAACATGCTGGGAGCGCTCTCGCATTACAGACTTTCCTGACGGATAGGTCAGACAGGAGTGCGGGAACCGCGGGCCGGTGGAAAGGATTTGGGATGGGATACCAGAGAACTGAGTCAGACCATTCCTGGCCTGAGCGTGCCACTTCAAGTAAACCTCTTCTCTTGGCTGCCTCTCAGCTTCCGCGTATAAGCAAAATGTGGATAACAGTTGTCCCAGCTCTTAGCCAGGTGCATGGAGCTGTAGGGATGAAAAACCCTGTCTCCTGCATAGTGACCCACTACTGTGGGAACACAGCACGCTGCAGTCCTCCGCAGTAAGAAACTCACAAAAATTTGGGGAAAGGTGGAACCAGAAGAGGGAGGAGAGCCAGCTCAGTCCCTGGGGGCAGGTAGTAGGGTGGGAGAGGATGAGAGAGCAAGCGTAGGAAGGAGAACGGAGAGTACAGAGCAGGAGGAAAGTGTGACAAGTGGGAGAGGACATGCCATGTTATCAGGCATCTGATACACTGTGGCTGTTCATACAAACAAGGGTTAATGCGGAGGAATTAACTGGGCAGCAAGAACGACAGAAGGCAGAAAAGAAGGGAAGGGACCTTGGCTGTTCACGCAGGGGCCAGTTTGGGACTGGTTTCGTTTATGAATTTTCTCATTCTTTGCCCCGTTTGGTTTTAAAAAATCCTGTCCTTGTGATCTCCCCTGGGAAACTAGTCAACAATATAACAGCTGACAGAACATCTTTCCTGAAACTGAGACTAAACTTTCCTTTTGTATATCCTATATCCCAGTCTTTGGCTCCTCGTTACTCACAATGTGCCATGTGAACCACTCCCCCCTTCACCTCTGCCTTAATACACTCGAAATGCTAGCAGGCTAATCTAACCTCCCCTTACTCCCATCTCCCGCCCATCACCCTTTGACTGAACGATGCTGATGTCATTTCGCATCCATCTCTTCTGCTCAGTTGGACAGGGAGCTCAGGGACAACACTGAAAGAAGCATCAGTATGGTATTTCCATCACATACCTGTGCTAATAAACTGATACTACCACCACTGCCGTGACATTTTCTAGCCTGAACAGTTAGCTGAATGTTGTGCCTTTTTTTTCTGTTAAGGGAAAAATTGGCTTATGCTTGTCTCTTTTATTACAGAGCATGTATATCCAGCCTGTAACCTCCAGACACACTGTAGGAATGAAAGGGCAGCAGACAGTGTCTTTGCTCAGTTTCTAACCTCCTTCTACCTAGCACTGAGACAAAAAGCTCCCCTCCTAGCATTTTCTGGAGGTTAGCCTAGCAGTCATACTTCTGTGCCTGTTTTTAATCTTCCTTGACACTTCTACAGCAATGCACATGCCCCCAAGACTCAACTTGTCCCAGCTGAGCTGTTTCAGAGCGCGTAATGTGAAAACAGGATAAAAAAAATCTGCCGTCTCCCTTGACGGTACAGGCTCACTCCAGCCCCTGATGAAAGCGTAAGCTGTATGAAGAGATGTCCAGCCAACCGGCTAACTGCTTCAGCTGGGGACTAGCCAGAACCAGGAGTAAACATTTGGGCTGGAGACTAGAAAATCTACCCTGTGAAGGATGTTACAGTCCATTGTCTGGGCTATTGCCCCTGGTGTTCAGGAGAAATGAGGTAAGTAACTGAAATGGGGAAACAAAAGTAAAAATAAAGAAGTCCCAAGAAAGGTCCTAATCTGATTAATGTTGTGTTTGGCTCCTGACTCTCTTCTTCTCTTTCAACGTGTCAGGTGATGGGTTAAGGGATGGGAAACTGATCCTGAGAGCTCTTTTTGCAGATGAAGCCATTACGGTGGTTTTTTGGTGAGCATGTTCTATGCGGCCTAAGCGTTCATTTGTGTTTCCCCAAGGAGAAGAAGGAAGGAAAAAAGGGAGGCCTCATGCCCTGGTCAGCCTTCGCCAAGCTCCTCTCCTCCCTCTGCTCTTGCACGCTCTGCCACCCTCGGGGGGAGAGAGAAAGAGAGCGGGAGAGAGACAGCTCATTTCCAAACACTTGCTTCATTCAAACAGCTTTATTTTTGGTAATACTACACCGAGGCTGCAAGCACCTCGAGTGGTGGATGGTGCTAAAACTCTGTCCTGGGCACATTACCAGCTGGAAGGATATCACAGGACGCTAGCCCACCAGGGAGACAGCAACATTGGCATTGCAACGCCGGGGCAGACCGATCCTTCATCCAGCCCAGCGTCCCGTCTCAGACAGTGACCAGTGCCAGATGCTTCAGAGGAAAGCATAAAACACCCACCGCGCAACTAATGGCGTAGCATTACGCAAGGAGGAAAGCTCTGCTCTTTTACCTGCTGGCCGTCAGGCACCGTGCTGAGGCACGCAGACTTCAAGCGCTTGTGATCTCCCTTCAGCCAGCATGGCCACAGATGCAGCTTGGTGACCAAAAGCAGGCCCGCCCTGGCCCCAGCTGTAAGCAAAATTGCTGGAAAAGGGTCAAAATTGAGCAGAGGCTCTCCCAGTGACGTCAGTACTGGCCCCAACGAGAGCCCCGACGCATCTCTGAGTACCAGGTCTTTCTTCAAAGACCTGATAGACCTGGGGCTACGTTGATGGTAGGGAGATTACAGAAGCCTTTGCTCTTCTGACTGACCAAAACCAAGTGCCTTTACCAGGAAAAAAAAAATTTAAAAAAATCACAAAACAAAATGAAGCTCTGCATTGTGAGCTCCGTCCCTCACTATCAGGCCCCAGGTGATGCCAGATGACCACCCAAGCTGGCCCCTGCAGTCCCCAGCTGGAGGCACCAGGCAGCCCACCACATTGGAAAGGTTGGTCTGTCCTGTTGGATCTCTCCTGTTTCTCGCAGTCCCTAGCTTGTACGAAACAGCAAGTCACCTCTTCACCATGTACTTCTCCCCCTCCAGTCCCTTTTACACTGATCCATCCCACCCACACTGGCTTTGGGGAATTCAGTTTCATTCCCAAGTCACTCAGAGGCCTAATCCAAGTCATGGTGAACGATGGCATGCAGTACAGTCTCTGAATTATGGCCTTTCTTGGGTTTAGGCTTTCTCCTATGTTTATATGGTACATTTCACGCCACCCCACATAGTAAACAGCCCTTTTAGCAGAAAATCAATATGTGAGAGATACCACATCTACTCTGCTAAAGTATGACCAGCTATTAACTGCAGACATAATGACAAACAGGGGTGTGAACAGAGCTACAAACACTGACCAACAACTTTGAACCCAGATCCCATGCTGGAGGAGACATCATACTTTTAACAAATGTTTTCTACAGTGTAGCAAACACTGATCCTTGAGGTTTTGGCACTCTGTGTAGTACGTAGGAAAACATGCAATTACTGGATAATAACTACAATGAGAACACTTCCCAGAGTTTTAGGTCAGAGGAGAGATCGGAGGAGGCCAGCTTCATCACTCCATGTCAAGTTCATTTCTTCCTCCGGAAGCTGCACCATACTTAAAAACTCAAGTCTTTCTCTGTAGTTTTCAGACAGCTGAGAAAGACCTCCTGGGCCAGGCCACCCTGTACAAGCCCAGCTACAAGACAGGGTCCACCACCTCAGGTCTGCACCGCACCACTCTAACATGGAAGCACAGCTCACATCTGACTTAAAGCCCACACAAGGCTCTCTCATATAGGCCTACCATGGAGTCCTACATGAGTAAATGCCCTTCCAGAGGCAACTTGCAGCCCAGCACACCCTCCTCGTGATGAGTCAACTCCCCCGCAAAGGGCACTGGCAGCATGCGCACCAAGCACCCTTATCGCCAAGGGTTTAAAATCTCAGAGAATTAGTGCTGGTCTAAATTGCCCTATGCAGCACCTTAATTATTATTTAACTGAAAAATTATTTAGCTGTTGAGGTTGCCAAAAGAAATACTCTGATTAACATTTAGATAGGCTTTTTTGTGCTATTACAGGTAACTGCTCAAGCACACTTTGGTCTTACAAATCCATGATCACAGTTGAACAGCCTCATTTCGCTTCGAATAAAGTTTGGAGTATGTGCAGCCCACCTTTACCGCTAACAAAACAGAGGTAGAGAGACACAGGCAACACCTACAACATTAAGTTAAATGGGGTCAGGGACCATTCTGTGGTTGCGAGACTAAGCAGCACACGCTGCCTACATCCCCACAGCGTAGCGTTTGGCCCACTGAGCCCTGTATGGTACTCCTAAGACCTGATTTATTTATTTTTCGGTTCAAAGTGGGAAGTGCTGCACACCCTGGAGCATGTCATGAGAGCATGTACAGGTGTTTGAGGGTGCAAAGCCCGTTGACGTAGGGCTGAAGAACTGTGTTGCAGAGAGGGCACCAAACTTCATGCACTCCCATCCAGAGTGCCAGTCGGAAATGGCCCTTGGCACATGGTCCCCCAAACCACGGCAGGGCATCACCTCAGAGCATGCAATCTGGCCCACACTAAAGCCAAGCCAGAGAGCAAGCTAACACTTACGGACTAGAGGTGACCAGGAATGAGTGATACACTAGAAGTTCATACCCCAGTTTGCGAGAGCAAGCAGTAGAAGATCTAGGATAACCATGACCACTTGTGTCCCCAGCAGGGAGACCTCGGCCATGTTGTGCTCCTCAGATCTCACAGGCCTCCCAGATAAACATTAGAGACACTGAGACACTCTAACTTACATCCTATTTTTCATGGCTTCATGCCCATATATACATATATACAGGATGAATCAGAAAAAGGAGGCATGGGGAACAAATAACAGCCATAACATGCTGCATTTGTCACATTCCTAATCAGCTGCCATTTTTGCCCGCTCTCCAAAGCAAGTGAGACTTATCCTCATTCACCCTGCTGTCAAACCTCTCCTCACAGTTTCGGAATACGTTGGTGCGTTTGGTAGAAGGGAAGAAATATCAAAGAAAATGATGTTTTCACAAGTTTTGTGAAAACTGGCAGCTGAATAAAGGAAATGCACCCAAATTAAAGTGCCAGTGCAGAAGGCAAACAGAGCTCAGTCACATACTCTAACCTGGTGGCATCCAGCTGGTCAGGCAAGGCATGCATAGTTTTAGGCTCGCCACAGATCACGTGTGTCTCGGCTCACTGGGCCAGAGAGTGGGCAAAGGACTCAAATCCTTAAGAAGCAGGTTCATCGCTTCTGATGCTTACGGAGCTTTGGTTGCACTGGTGTCCATCTGAGAGAAAATGACTGAAACCCTTTGGTCTTCCCACATCCTTAAGGCTCCTACCAGCTTTGGGAGAGTGGAAAAAAAGGGCAAAAAATACTGTTAAATTTAGAATCACCAAATGGTTTGGGTCAGAAGGGACCTTTGAAGACCATCATCTAGTCCAACCCCCCTGCCATGAGCAAGGACATCTTTCACTACACCAGGTTGCTCAAAGCCCCATCCAACCTGACTCTGAATGCTTCCAGGGATGAGGCATCCACAGCTTCTCTGGGTAAATTTGGATGTCGGATTGGAAACAGACAGAAGCTGTGGACCACCTCTTGCTGCAGGACAAGCATGGGCCAAAGCCTG
Organism: Harpia harpyja; assembly: GCF_026419915.1. Lineage (NCBI taxonomy): Eukaryota > Metazoa > Chordata > Aves > Accipitriformes > Accipitridae > Harpia > Harpia harpyja. Next base: position 4,564,645 of record NC_068945.1, on the reverse strand, counting down.
CCTGGCAAAATTTCCCTCCTTCCACCACTTGACACTATTGGCCCCCAAATGACCTTTGCATCTTAGTGAGACTCTTTGGATTTCCATAATGATTAGACTTGCAGACACCCGGAAAGCTTTCTTTACAAAACCAATTTATAGAAATTCACTTTCTCTGTATCTGCTGGGTCTGTGAGACTCTCCAGAACTCACTGGGAACATCACACAGTAGCTTTCACCCTAAATAATGGGTTAAATTCTGGATTACGACATTGGAAGTACACGTTAAAATAAGACCATTTTTAAGAAAGGAACAAACATGCAAACTACAGCTGACATCACTCTCCTGTTCCCTGTCTCCTGAGGAAACAAGGCCTAAGTGGTCAGGCCGTTTGTCTGGCAGTTGTCCTCTAACCACTTTTAAGCACATGGCTCAGTATCCACCAGCTTTGAGGAGCAACAGGTCATGCCAGTGCCCAGGCCTCCTTGGGCACCGTATATATTCCTGATGTGTGTGCTCTTTGGTCTGACAACAGCTAAGACGTTGCATACTCCTTTACACAATATACCTAACAGGTAATACCTAGATCTAGATTAGCTATAGCACCTGCTGCCCAAAAAGGGAAAGAAGAAAAGCAAAGGCTCAGGAGCACTGTTTCCATCTCCTGCTTACTCCTTTGACATCTCTGCATGGAAGTGAATGAAGGCAGATGGAATTACAATATATAGCTCAAGAACTCCTCTCCAGAAGTATGCTATTAATTTATGGAGCTTTGTTTCATAGTCTTGCTGCTTGTCACTTGAGAAAAAACTGACCAAAAGGCAGGCATGACTGAACTTTGCTGCTCAAAGATTGAACACTGAAATTTGATTCAGGGGTGGTACAGAGCAGGTCCAAGCATCCCCTTCAAAGACTCACAGTTACAGGGAAGCCCTGTGGCCACGGGGAGGAGTGAATAGCAAATTCTCCCACACCTTTGCCTTCGTTTGCCTGATTCTCAGCTGTCCTGCCGGAGAGCACTGGGGAGAGCAGGGCAGGTTCATGATGGTCAGCGCTCTCTGCCTGCCTTTCCCGTTGGTGTACGAACTCTCCTCTCTGGCTCTCCCAACCTGCAAGACCATGTGGCAGGGCACCAGGGAGCACCAAGTGCAGCACCAGCAGAGAAGCACAGGAGTGAAGGAGATGTCGATTTGGGTTGACATCTTTCACCTAGGTTCTGCTTTGCCACATCCTGCCAGTGCCCAGCAAACCTGCCCTGGAGGGTCAGCAGCTCTGGCATGGTAGCGCATTGTCCCTACCTTCTAGCAGACAGACCACCCCAGTCCTTCTCCAGCTCCTCTCCACCAACGTGGAGGGGTGGGCATGGACATCACTGCTCCCCTGAGCTGCCTGTGCTACACTGGCAGGGTGGGGGTGCTGAGCTGACAAAGCAACCAGCCAGCTGATACCACACTTCTCTACAGGAAACCCACCCTTTCTCTGTTTGTCCTGCCCTCCCAGCCCTCCTTGTCCTCCATCGTGCAATACTGAATTCAGCTAGACCACAAGGTTGTCTCACCTATGGGGCACCACGAACTGCAATTTGGGGGTCCTGACTGTCTCATGAGCAGTCACTCCCTCCCAGGCTGAAGCCACCTACACCACCAGTTCTCTTCACAATAAGCACCCACAGTAACCATCCCCTTCTTCCTCCCTGCAGAGAGGGCTCTTCCCACCTCCCTCCCAAAACAGAGGCTCCTAGCTATGCTTTTGCATTGACCACCTCTTCATACAACCAATCGTTTTTCTTTTCCTCCATACAGTATTGGCTTTCCCTGCACTAGCATCTATGTTACATCTGCATAAGTATTTTTGATATTTATAGCAGTAACCTTCCTCTTTTTTTATACATATGCTTTCTTTTTCAATATTTGTTCTTGCTCTCCCTGCTCAGGGATATGTCATCAGGCAAAAGGCCATGTAACTGCTTCACCTCTAATACAGGGCATACTTGCTAAGAAATATACTTAGCTATATTTTCTACATGCTAACTAAATTACACAGAACATCCTTCTCACTCTTAAGAAAGTAAAGGTAGCTTTGCTTCAATAAGTGAGGTACACTGCACATATGAAAACTAACAGAAAACCTGTTTTCTGGGGTGGAGGTTGAGGAAAAAGTCTGGAGTTTTCCTATGCCCTCAAAATCTTACAGGGTCTAGTTTCTGTGACTGAATTTTAAATGCGGTGTAAGAGGATAAATGGAGTATAAAAGATTGTCTAGCCCTCAATTTTTCCTGTGTTTATGTCTGGGGTTTATGTTATAGTCAATACTCCTAAGCCTATTTGAAAATTAATCTCCAGTGAACAGGTGAATAGAAAATGGAGCAGTGATTCTTCTCCCTCCATTTATCTTTTCACTTATAGAGTTAATTGAAAATAGGAACTTAGTTACATTTTTCAAGGCACACACTATTAGAGAGCTCTGGCGTCCTGCAGCAATTTGTCTTTTGGTTCACTAGCACTTCATAAAGGCTACAAGTTACAGAAAATATAAGCCCTTAGCTTTGCACAGAGACCAGAACTGATATAATAATAATGTGGCTGTCACTCCTCACATTTATCACACTTGCCTTAAGTTAACAATCCTTTCCCACCAAACCCATCATCCTTCATTTTTCTTCAGCTTTTGGTTTGAGCTGTCACACAATGTCCAGGAATACAAACATTCTATTTTTTATTATTATTTAATTCTTATTGGTATGCATGAAAATAGGAAGCTGCAAAACTCTACACAACCACAACTGAGAAAAAAATATCTTTGTAAAGATCTACTGTGTCGGTGCTCCTGCCTTTCTTAACCTACTTTTCCCATCTAGAACTATAAAGACAGCATCGTATCTCAAAGTGCCGATCCCGATGGATCAAAGGATATGGAGGATGCAACCAGTACGTGACTGGAAGACAAACACATACGTACAGCCTTCTTTCTGCTGCAAGCCCTTGAGTCATCCCGTTGTCTTTGCCCACCATCAACGAATTGCAAAGCAGTAGCTGGGTATCAAGTTGAGAGCGAGAGACGTCAAAGGATGTGTGATCTCAGAAATTCAGAATGGATGGCAAGCCTAACTTGGAGAGTAATCCTCTGGAGAGTAATCCCTGCTGTAAAAAGCATGTTGCAAACCAAAAGCAGAACCTTGAGAATGAGGCGATGCTTAAACATGAATTGCCTTTGTAATCTTATGAAAACTCAGATCATGATTTGAAACAGCTAAAAAGATGATTCACAGCATTTGGCACAAATATATCCACGTGCCTAAGATAAGGCACACGATTACACGCAGCTATGCCAGAAACTGTATTATTAATTTGAGCTTCCCCCCCAAAAAATGCAGTAAGAAAAACCAGAATTCTGTTTCCAAAAAGTTCAATTTTCCGTGAAACAAACTGAGCCCTAACATAAGTGGCATTGCTACTTCCCTAGGAAATTACTCTACCTAGACTACAATAAAAACAAATGCTGCCAGCAAAACACATGGTTCCATAGTTTGTGATATGACAAAGGAACAACCTCAAGAAAAAAACTGCTTAAAACACGAGGCTTTCTGAAAAGATGAACGACAACAAAAAACACTTTGCAAGACGTAACAACACAGATAGAAGCGGGTTTTCTTAACATTCAAAATGGCCGTTAAACCTTAAAAAAGAAATCTCTCCTTTTCCAGCCTCGACACGGAAATGCTGGACTACCACCAGAGCACCTGCAGTGAAAATGGAGCAAAAAGGGTCTCCCCATTCCACGGGTGAGAGGGCTCAGGGGGGTATTACAGCCCTCTACTGGCCTCTGATGCTCAGTCTCCCACACACAGCCCCAGCGGAGTCGTTCCCTGTGTTGGGGTACAACTGTTTGCCGTCGGTGTGCGCAGCAAGGGCACTCGGGGCAGCAGGTGGGGGCACGTAAGGATGCCATGAGGGGCTCGAGGAAGGGTTATATGGAGGCTGGAAAAAGCTGTGGGCTCCTCTGATGGCAAAGGCTCAACATTGTCCCCACACCACGTGGTTAAGCATGCCAGCTTCTGCTACTGAAGGCAGACAAGGTGATGATGTGGCCAGTGCTACCAGCGGGCTGCATACCCCCCTTGGCTGGGATATGTGAAGGAACATCACCGGGCTCTGCTCTGTCCCCCTCCTTGCTGCTGGGTTTGGCTGCAAGAGCTCTCCCGCCCTGGGCACGGTCACGATCCACATGGAAATGCAAAACGCCCCGTCCAGTTTCCCCTGCAAGAGTTTAGAGATGGTTTTGAAAGGCGACATATAAAGCAAAGTTTTGGCATTGCCTTTGCAGCGGTAATGCTCAGGGGTGGAATATGAAAGTATGACATAAATCTTATACGTTGTGGGTGGAGGAAGATGGGAGAAAGGGCCCCGCTGCCTGATTTAACAAGTCATGTTCTCATATAATTAATATTTTTATCCCTTTCTCAGTCAAACCCTTAATCTTTCTGATCGCTAATAATACTTTTCTGCCTGGTTTGTAAACAAACTAAAGAAAACCACAGCCTTTCTCCAGGTCTTCCCTCTCTTCCTGCTCTTGAACACCAGTATAGAACCCAGAAGAATAAAACCAAGCAGGCCTTTCAAATTCGGAAACGGAAACTCCAAAGATGGAGCTGCCCCAATGCTAACAAAACCCCTGCCCGCTTCTGCCTGTGTATCATAACCTGAAAAACGGCGTAAATAATATAGACCTACCTCGCCACAAAGGAATTATTCAGCCTGCCTCACAAGTCTTCTGAGGGTAACTGGGAAATTAAAACATGGAAACACTTTACTTCTGTAGAAATGCTAAAGATTACTAAAACTCAGGAAAATACAGTGTTGATCATGATGATACACAAATGTACGTGACCATCACAGTAGCACCTTCTTGGTGCCTCCGCTGACGTAGCACGTGCGCTCACCGCGAGAGTCATCACCAACACCCACAGGCACCCGAGCTCGGCTTAGACACCCACACCCGGCGGGGCTCAGGTACCCCAGCAGCACCTCAGCCTGCCCAGACCCCCAACAGCCCCCGGCCCCACCACCACCCACATCCAGGAAAGCGCTCTCAGCACCTTTCCACCCACAACAGAGGGGACACCGTCAAGCTGCTCGGCGTCGAACCCCTGCCAAGCCAACGGGGCCGCTGCCTTGCCACAGACACCCGGCCGGGGGCTCTCCTTTGGACCCCTGTGTGTGTCCCCCCCACACACACACACCCGCCCCGGCCGCCTGTCCCTCCTCCGCTCCCTCAGCGCCGAGGTCTGCCCCTGAGGGAGCGCCCGCCTTCTGCTCTGCGCGGGAAACCACCCCGCTGCCACCCCCGGCACCCCCACGCAGCTCTCCCGGGGAAGGGCTCCGGGGCCCGACCTGCGCCCACCCCCAAAAGCGAGGGCCTCGAAGCACCGCTCCCTTCCGCAACCCGCAGGCGGGACTAGGCCCCCCCGCCCGCCGCGGAGGGGGGACGGCGGCGGCGCCGCCGCCATCACGTTGCGGCGCCATCACGGGAGCCCGCCCTGTCCCGCCCCGGCGGCACATGAGTCCCGGTCCCGCTCCCGATCCCGATCCCGCTCCCGGCCGCCTCCCGCCGCCGTCAGGGAGGCGGCACTCGGGACAACCTTGCGTGGAACTGAGCTCCGGCCGGGAGCCCCGCGTTGGATGCGAACCCCCCCCCCCCCCCCCCCGTTGCAGGCTGGCGCCCGCCGCGGGTGTAAAAGCGAGAGGCGAGGCGCGGCGATGTGTGCGGGGGGCGGCCGGCGGCACTCGGCTGCGCTGCCAGGGCAGCCAGCACCGGGGGAGGCAGAAAAGAGAGGATTTAAAGGCAGAGATAAGGGCTGTGGCTTGCTCTGCACCCCGAAGGGACCGGGAGAGCTCTTCGTCAGCTCTAGTTTCGAAAAAGAGTGAGTTAAAGGTACCGGAGCACCTGCCGCAGGCGAAGCAGTGTGTCTGAAAACAAGATTCATAGCTAGCAACTTTCAGTATCAAAATTGTTTAGGAAAATGGATCTTCACCGAAAGAATGAAAATGAAATGTCCCCAGCATTAATTCCCTGGCTTGTTATCATCTGTTATTTTAACTCATGCATATACAGGAAATTCGGAACCGTGAGGTAGCATTCCTCTGATGCTCTGAAAGTTTGATGCAAGGAGCAAGCGCTGAACTGCCTGTGAAGCTTCTGTTTCTTTTCAGCTCGTTCAAGCTAGCGCAGAACTGGAGAGAAGACAGAAGTGGCCGCTGCCAGCGCAGAGCTCCAGCCTTCAGCGTTTGTCCTGCATCTTGGCTCAGTAAGGATGTGTGTATAGGTATGAGCTTGACAGAATGGGGTTCACAGCTTGTCTTAGGTGGTGCAGAAATCACGGAATAAGAAAGAAATGACCCTACCGATAATGTTTTTGCGTTTCAGAAACATTTTGGTCTCGTTTTACGGGTGTTTTAATACACCCACGCAGCTCAGACTGAGCTGTGGGAATAGTGACGGTGCAGCTTTGGAGCCAAGACCTGGAAAGAGTCCTGAAAAAAGCGAGGAGTCACGTCCTGGTTCTGCTGCGGCAAACTTGCGCTGACTTCTGTAGGGCCAGGATTTCACCCTGGATGTGACCGTGAACAATGGAAATGACAACAGGCAGTATATACACATGATAGATACACAAGTTTAGAAGAGTTAGCAGCATTTGTGATTCATGACATAACTAAGCACATTAGGAGAAAACTTTCCACAGGGAAAGGTTATTCCGTAATTATCCTCTCTGCGGGCTTTTTATCTTCCTTTGAAACACCTGGAAGTAGACAGTCTTAAAGACAAGGCACTGGATTCGCAGGCTGCACTGGAATAACCATAATTAACAGAGCGAGGCAGAGTTTTTTCTACTTCATTCCTATGTGATATTAAAATATGCTATTAGGAAAGGCCACAATCACTTCATAAATACCTTCTTTCTTCCTAACCCTGATTCGCTGGTATCACACAGTTCCTAATATGTATGAGGAAAGTTTCTAACACAGAGGAATATTCCTGCAAAGCACTGTTTGCTCTTTCCTTAGACCTTTTGCTTTTTCCTAAGACCTGATTGCCTTTGAATGAACTCATTTTAAGCTGCCGAGGGCTTGGCATCAGATGAAGAAGCGGCAGAGGTGTGATTGTTATTAGCTATAGTGACAGCTGGCACTGCCGAGTATCCCGAAGGCTGAGGGCAAGGCTGCACGCAACCCCGGGAAAAGTTTTGTGTGAAGTTTGGGGATTCTGGATGCCACCTAGAGGATTATCCTTGTTGTTGTGCTCTCGGTTGCTTTTCCACAGGAAAAAGCGCTTTTCCACCTTTCATAGGCCCTACGGTGAGTGAGGAATATCTGGTGGGCACCCGCCAGCTTTGCTCCTGTTGGCAGCCGAGTGCTGAAGGCTCACGCCCAACGACCCAGTGTAACCACACGGCACAGTGCAGTGCCACCGGTGGGACCTGGCTGGGGCCCGGCAGGTTCCAGAGTCCCATTGGACCTAATGATCAGCCCCAGATGGTGTCCCAGACAGAACAGGGATACTCTGTTTTCCATCCTGGAGCTCCATGGGAGACATCAGCCTCCAGAGATCCACACGCAATGTTTGGAAATCAATTCATGCACCAGAAGGGCAACCCAGACCTGGCACTCTCTGGTTTAATTTCCTGTGGCTGCGGGCTGTGTGTTTGCAGGAGGCTCGTTCAGAGCCGCTAAGGGCAGGGAATAAGATTTATAAATGGATGCAGGAGCCAGTCCACCTCTTTGGACCTCAGCTGCTCAGGTGTGTTATCAGCTGCAGAACAGACACTCAGCTTCCACCTAGGAGGAGGTAGCCGCATCCCTCAGTATCTGAGTTTTCTGCAGCAGACTTACGTGCAGAACCATCTAAGTGCCAACACCACCCAGTTGCTGACAAGCTCTTGATACCGGAGCCACCAAGTGACATTGTCAGAGTAGGCACTTGGGGTGTGATTGCGAGGGGATGCTCAGAGTTCACATGGATTAGATACAACCCTGCAAAGATAATACGGGGGGGGTGGTGATTATACCAGTTGCATCTGGGTTTGTGTCTGCTGCAGCTGAAGCGTTCTTTGAGATGTTGGAGACAAGCCTGCAGCTTGAGGTTCTGCAGGAGCTCTGCTGCTCTGACTGTCGGCATGGTCTGTAGACAAATCACCAGTTGACCTCTCTTAGCTCTGTCCCCAAACTCTTTATGCCCTTCAGAATAGAGTAGCGCCACAAATCCAAAATTTGGCTGTTTGCTAATGTTTCTCTGAGGTTTCTTTTTAGCCTGTCCACTGCTATGCGTCACAGCTTGTGAGAGGGGCTGAGTTTTGTGGATCCAGGGAGAGAAAGAGTTGAATGACTTTTAAGATCTATATTCAAGGTCCTCCAGAAATTAAAGACCTGGTGCAGGAATTAGTGGGTGAATGTATTTGGTATGTTTATGCCCTTCTGGCCTATGAAATATGCAAAATGCCCAATCTCTCTTCTCAGTCTTGCCATGTGCCCACCTTACCTGCCAGATGAGGGTGCAAACCCCATCTCTTCTGTCCCCATGCCAGCCTACCAAATGGGAAATCCACCTACTGGTGCTTGTGCGGGATTTGCCATTGTAGGAAAGACAGTGTTTTTGTCTGTGACTGGGACCATTTCTCAGGCAATTGCTTCAAGAAAAGGGAATGAAAATGTCAGGCAAGAAACAGGTGATTGGTCTGATCATCTTTAGCTTCCAACTTGGCTGACACTGCAAAACAAATGGTGGTAAGAGTAGTCAGGAAAGAGATACCACCTCCACTGTAAAATTAAAGATGTCTTCTGTACTTTACTGATTGCCATCAGCCTTCGTTGTCCTGGAAGTCTTCCTTTTCAGGCCTTTTCCCTTGTTTAAGGTGATATTCATGGTCGGTTTCCCCAGGTAGCACTTCTGTGCATTCTGGCTTTTGCTGCACTACCTCAAGGGACGTTGTCCATTTCCTCATGCGTCTCTGTCCCGAGGGCAAGGCCTCACTCAGCGTACACTGAAATAAGGGTGCACAAAAGAGGTGAGGGCTTTTCACCCCTCCCCATCCTTCTATAGACACATCCTATAGATGGGAATTCTCACTCTGGACTGCAGATTGGGACAAATTTCTTTTAAAATAAGCCAAGATTTCCTGCGGCAGGATCAAAAGTATCTAGGTTTACTGCCACTCTCCCCTTAAAGAGTATGCAGTGCCCACTAAACTGAGTGTGCAAAGGGTGGCTGATGGTCTTTCTGTCCCTGGCAGGGAGTCGCTGCTGTATACGCTCGCCGGAGAGCAGCACTGGCGAGAAAAGATGGAGTGGAGGCCAGGGAAGACAACCCATGCCCGCAGGAACCTCTTTGGCCCCGTAGACCATGAGCAGCTGCGGCGGGACTTCCAGCACACACTGCGCGACAGCGTCGAGGGGGCCCAGCAGAAATGGAACTTCGATTTCCTCCGGGACGTGCCGACGGAGGGGCTCCTGCAGTGGGAAGAGCTCGAAGGCCACGATGTGCCCACCTTCTACCACAGCTGCGTGGTGGGAGACGCTCGGAGACCACTGCAGCCCTTGAACCGGCCCCTGGGCAGGGGGGGCAAGAGTCACCATTTTGCCCAGGTCATGCTGACTGAGAAACCCAAAACTTCCAAGAAAACAGGGAGCAAGAGGATCTCGGAAGGGAAGAAAAGAAGACAGGCGTCTTTGACAGGTGTGTGAGACCCCCGTGTGGCTCAGATGATCAAACCTGGTCCCAGCAGCTGCTTAGAAATTCTTTGACAGGCCCATAAGCCAGTGTTGCTTTAAGAAAGTGCAACCCTTCAAAAAAGCATCTGAAGGAGAAGGAAGTCACGCTCTGAATTGATGGGCATGGGGCTTGTGTTTTTCAAAGGTGCTGTGCCACAACCCCCCTCCTGGCCCTGGGGGTCTGTTTAGGACTTGTCACAGTCAGAGCAGTAAGATAATGATTGCTTCTGGTGGGAGGATGGTTAGGAGGGCTAGGTGTTTAGAAAGGCAGTCTAAGACAGGCAGTGAGGTGATTTCTCAAGCAGGAGCCCAGCAGGAAAACAGGGTTGCCCATCAGATGGGAGTTTTTGGTTTTTTGCTCGCTTATAGGTTTGGCCGTGGGCACCCTTTCCTGAGTGCACTAGGGAACACCATTCAGCCAGCTAAGCCTCAGGAGGAAGACCAGAAACCAGAGAAAGCAGGCAGGTCTCCTGCTAACTTCAGCTTGGATATTGTACTCAGTGAAGGCATCCAGGAACTTTAAGGGCAAATTGATCTTAAACTTGGCTGGGTGGCAGAAGGGGCTAGGTTTTCAAATGCCTCTCACCAGGACTTGCTGCCAGGAGTGGGTTTCAGCATCCATAAAAGAGCTTTAGGTGTTTAAAAGTCCTCAGCACCCTGCATGCTAAGGTCTTCTGAACATCTGGCCCCTTATTTTCTCTTCTCAACAGGATTTGAGCTTGTTCGAAAAATCTAATCCTATATACTAGATTTCCCTTGTCCATATTGGAGGTTTGGTTTACCCAGGACTGAGGTTTTCAAGAACCTAGGGTTTTCTTTGGGGAATTTGATGTGAGACACCAGCTTGAAATTGCCTAGAAGATAATTGAAGCTAAGGTTTCAGGAAACATTTTCTGAACAGTGATGTTGATCTCAGTTAAGTCAGACAATAGACTAATTTGCTATTTAAGAGTATGAAACTTAATTGCTAGCGAGAGGTTCAGGAAGAGGTTGGAGATTAATGAAGAGTGGAACATTGCACACTGGAGTGCAGAACAATGATATTTAATGAGTGCTCTTTTCTTCTCCAAAGCACTTTACAGCCATTAACTAATTAACAGTATAATTTACAGGTAGGAGTACAGAAGTGTAATTCAGAGCCCAATGTTGTGATGGTTTCAGGGAACTGCTGTTCAATTGTAAATCTCTCACTAGGTGTGTGGGAGTAAATTATGCAGATATTTCCAGGGGATATTTTTCTTCCGTTTTGTTTTCCCCAGGCAAGAAACATTTCATCAGGGGATGTGGAAACCAAAATACCATGCTGCACAGTTTAACACTTTCCCACATGTGTTTTCATAAGAGAAAACACTTTAGTCTAACAACAGTACCCTTCTCCCCAAGGAATCTGGGTGTGTGAGATGGGCCAGGAAAATCGTTTGCAGTCTTCTCTTGTCGTGAGGCTTGGAGATCAGTCCCTCTCTCAATCCTTCTATTACAGGCACACACACACACAGCCTTCTGATTGCCAGCTGAAGGATGCATTAGAAGTTTCCCTCTAGCTGCAGGAACCTTGTCCCTCTGGGCATGACCGAAGTAATTCAGGCAAAACTGAGCCAGGGAAAGTCATACCTACTGATATGGTCTGACCCCACGCTTCCACCCCTTTGCTCATCTTCTGCCATCCCGTAATAAAAGGTCAGTTGAGGATTAGGATCTGAGGTTGGATTTGAACCCGGTTATCTGCTTTCTGCTTTGGTCAACGAGAACACTGTAATGCTTTACATTAAGATCCAACAATGTGTGTTTAATTTAGACTTTCAAAGACAGCTGTGGCCTATTAAATAAGTATCGATATATTAAAAACCAGCCATGGGGTTTTGTGGACATTGGCGCCTCCAGAGTGGAAGGAGCAGAGGTTTTGCTGCTGCATTTGACTCCACAGACATGCAGAGAGCAAACTGGTATGAAAGTAGATTTTTCCTTCTATCTCCCAACCCTTTTATATACACGCAGTCCATTTCCATTCTCTCTTTTTCATTGTGACCTCACTGTGGTTCTGCTTTGTTTTCTGGGAGAGCCTCAAATAAAAAAGCAGCTTAGATACAGGCTATAAGCCTTTTTCACTTTTTCCTTTTTTTTTTTTTTCAAGGTTGGTGAACCATGCCAGCTCTTCACTCCTCTTCCAAACCTTTTGGCTTGCCTGAGTCTGATACACTTAGACCTTGGCTCTCCTGGGAGGCATTCATAAATCCTTGCCTCCTTTGCTAAAGATCAGAGAGAGAAAATTGGTAACAATGCTGTGTTTTCGCTAGCTGGTCCTACTTCTGAAGCAGATAGTTCATGCAAGATGACTGGGGGGAAAATGGGGAGGAAAGGAAAGCAGGTATTTAGGTAGGTATATTTAAACAACAGAAATCTTTCCCTCCCAGGTCCCTGTGGCCAGGCTTTCCTACTGACAGGCTGCAGGTAGCATCCTCCTCAGTACCTCGCTTACACCAGTGCAAGTGCTCTTTAGGGTCCTTTAGGCAAACCAGCCAATTTCCATGGACTCTGTTTAGCATCTTAGATGGAGGCTAGACCATCTGAATTTGGCTCTGGGGCATCTGCATCCCCCTGGCTTTTAAGCACCTCTATCAATTTTGAAACTAGGCTCCATTATGTGGGCATCTGAGCAGCTGGGCTCTTGCTAAAATTATTCACAGGCAGAAATGGAAATACCCACTATTTAAGTCTTTTCTGAATTTCATCTACTAAGCATAATCCCTAATGCATTTCTTTTCCCAAAATAAAATGGAAGATAGCTATATAGAAGTCTTTTACATGGGAGAAATAAGTAGAAAGGATTACATTTGGTAATGTAAGCTTTTTTTTCTTGCTGCTATTCCTTTCCTCTCCTGCTCCACTGAGAGACTGTAGCGGGTTATAGCAATAGCAGGATTTGCTTTTCTACTGAGTTAGCAGTGCATTCTCCTACCCAAGAGAATACACTCTCCTTGGGATCATGTGCTGCTCCAGAAGTTTAACTTAGTGCTAGCTCAGGTACCGCTGCGCTCCACTGCACTGTGCCATGCAGACATATCCTTAAGGAAGTCGGGTGCAGGAATCTCATTGCACAAACTTGGCTGTGAAAGCTTACAGAATTCCAGTCATCCCACCAATAAGGTTCTGCATTGAAACCAATGCAAGACTTTATGCTGCGAGGACTTGATAGTTGTTGCCAGTTTGACCCTATAGAAAGCTCAGGGTTAAATATCTTGGAGCCCTTGCAACCCCAACTGAAATTGGAGCAAATTCATTGCCATAAATACAAGCAGTTTACACCAGGTAAATCCCATGGACTCTAAAGATCAATAATCATCTAGCTTCCATTTTAGCTAATTCTGCCCTATGACCTGAAAAAAGTTTGTATTTTTTTGTGCAAGGGTGAGAGGCAGGGAAGGAACCCATGGGGAAACTCCTGTGTTGTAATCACGGTTCTGTAGTTAAGGTTGATTTATGTTTGCACCTGAAACAAAGATTCAACCACACATACGTATGAAAATGTAATGAATGTTCTCCCCATAAGCCACAGTGCTTACTCGCTGAGCAAAGAATTAGTTATAATTCGGTGATAGTGCAAGGTTTTATGCAGTCCTCCTTGAATCTGCAGTTTGATCTAATAAGCAGAAATGAAATGCCCTATATATAGTTCTTCTGATGTTATTTTAAAGAGTATTTTTTGTTACTTTTAAGGAGGAAAAAAACCCCTATTTCTGTCTGGAAAGCACTGCAGCAGTGGATCTGAAAGTTGGAGTGAAATGTCACGTTGCTCAGCTTGCATGAGAAGGTCCAAAGTCTTTTGATCTCAACTGGATAAAAGCCAGCACATTTCCTTTGTTTTGCTTGGTATTACATAGCTTTATGTGGAACATGCTAAAGGTATTAGTTTTGTTCATTCACGAGCTGTAGAGAAGTCTAAATGACTTCTTCAACACGAAAACAAGATTTGAGGGATTTCTTGAAAAGCAGCTGTTATCAGTGTCATAGCCCTAATTCTGTTTATATGTTGTTCTCCAGATCACTACTCGGCAAAGAAGCGAGTCAAAATGAATATGCACGCAGCTGTGAAGAAGTCAACTTCTTGAAAGCAAGGAGAGGATTGCTCTGCACCGGAGAGGTTGGAAACATCTGCCAAGCTTCCTCAACCTTCAAAAACCGGTTGTGCAGGCTGCAGACACTTAGGGGCATCCCACAGAGATGTATTCCTGACAGCAGCAGTGAAAACAGAAAATACTTTCATTGGGATGGGGTCAGGCCAAATCAACTGGAATCACTTTGATGAGAAATAACTGGCATTAAAAACCACTGGTAAGCAAGTTTGGACACTCCAGAAATTGGCTAAGGCTAGCAGTTTAACATCCATTGAAAATCACTGTACATGAGAAAGTGGTAAACAGTTAAAACAACTGTATACGTGTAATAATGTGCTTGGACAAGTCACTGTACAGTTGGGGCCTTTCATATTGTCACATCTTTACATACCCTCTTTTGTGGTTTTAGCAGGGACGGCTTACTAAGTTTCACCATCTCAGCTTTACAGATCTGACACCCTAAAAATAATTCCCAGCCCTTTCTGTGATTTTTTTTCAGGTACAGAATTTTGTGCTTGCAACTCTTCAGGGCGTAAGTAACAGTGCTTGGGTGCCAAACGCTGGGATGTAAATGGAGAAAGCTGAAATTATTTGGGAACTTTTCCATTTATATCAGCAGCCATTTTAGCCCTGTATGTCTGCCCCCCACACAAGAATTAGGTTGTTAAACTTATATGATATGGGGAGAAATTTGCAGTATATTCTTGTATCTTTCAAGTCATTCCTGTTCCCAGCTGGGCCAAATCCAGCCTTTAATTTGGGTTGCGCTGTTCCATCTAGGTCTATGAGTCTGCATTGTGCAAATGAGGATAAAATTTGCTGTGCATTTGTCTACGGTGTTTTAAAATGCCTGCTGCTTGTAAGAACACAGTAAGAATGAGTGAGATATAGTTTAGTTGCCATTTTGTGCTTTTTATTTATTCTATTAATCTTTCTGTAAGAAGAGAAAGGGTATTAGTAACACTGAAAAGTTACACATGCAACAATCTTGGTGTTGCATGGACTGCTTTTGTATGGCATTTGTTAACATATACTCTTCCATCACCTACTTTTTATTTCCCTTTTTTATTCCCCTGACTAGTTGGGATAATTGAAATTTTACAGCACATAATAATCAGCGGGTAAACCAGAAAAAGAAACCTATAAAATATACTCTCTAAATTACACTGCTGCATATGGCCTTAAGATGCATGCAGTGTTTAATGAACTTGTTTGGAAAGAGCTCTGTAAATGTCAGGTTTTTAGAACGACATGACATGATGGACTGCTGCTTTTTGTCTCAAATGTAAACAAACTAAGGTTTCTCTTGGGTAGTAAAAATAAACGTGCTTGCGTGTGTGTGTGTCAGGTGTACGCACGAAAAGTGGTGTAAGCAAGTCATACACCCTGCATTACCTGCAACACCAGGAGGGTTTAGTGTGTTTCTTTTTTTCCCATTAAGAGCTACAAGTGTTTAGACATAAATAATAGTTGGTTTTCTCCAAAATGTCCCAAGACAGTGATTTCAGTCTGTTTCTGTATGCTGAGATAAAGATACTCAGCAAATTGCAGGATTGGAGCCCATTTCCAGCTACATGCAAGAGTCATGACCTGTGATTTTCCCTCTTGGATTTTTGATTTAGTTAGGAACAAACCTTGCTCCAGCTGATGTCAAAGGGAGTTTTACCCAAATGAAGCAGGATGAGGGCCAGCCTGGCAACTGCTGCTCACAGAGCCTTCAGTATGTTTGTGGGCCAGGCCAGTCTGTTACAAGATGTAGCATAAAGGTGTGGGATTGGGCTTTTTGTATATTTGGTTTTATTTTTAAAGTTTCCTTGTGATTAGAACAGTCTAATCTATTTTTCTTTTTTAAAATATGGTGATTTTCTCTAATTAAGAAGAATTGCACAACTGGTTCTCCACGCGTTTGTGATTTTAAAGCAGACCAATGACACTGTGCACCTTTCTGGTTTTTAGCGGGGTTACTTGCAGAACTACTTTCTGACCGGGATGGCATGAGCTGTGCATAAAAGCCCTGAAGTTGGCCACGCATGAAGTTATCATGAAGTAGCTGAGTCTTCTTCTTTCAAGGGGAAAATGGATGATTGTCTTTATTAGGAGAAATAATGACTTTCAATTTACTGCTGTCCCAAAGAAACAAGAAAGGATTTTTTTTTTTTTCCCCCATATTAATTCCAAAACAGCTCAGTGCTTAAGCATACCTTTAAAAGGAAGTATCTGCCTTAAATGCTTTGTAATCAGGACACTATAATGTCCTATGAATTCGTAAAACAATTGTTTAAATTATCAGTAACACAGGTTTTAGATACCAGTGCAGATACCAGCCTTAGAGTGGAATTTCAGTATATTCAGAAAGGTGGAGACATGGTTGAACATTTGACCTGTCCGTGTTTATAGCATCTCAATTAACTGTGATTGTGACTGAGAGTTCAGGGCTGGATTAGAAAAGAGTTTGCTGCTGCCTAGACTAGGTGATAGTCTTTCTGCTTGCTGATGATGCATTTGTTAATGGTTTTTGAAGTGACAGAATATTGGAGATGAGGATATGTGGTAACACAGAAGAAGGCAGCGGAAGGCATGGAAATACTGTTTTCATACCTGTGTTTGCAATTAGAAATTCTTATACTTGTACCAGAGGGCCTAATCCTCCCTTGGTGTACGCTATATTACAGCTCCACTGATCTGTGGTGGAACTGCCTTGATTTACACCAGAGGAGAACTGAGGCTGAGATCTTTTGCACTAGTCCTTTTAGTTACTCTACAGTACAAATAGACAAGAGGCTAGCTGTGTAAAGCCATCGCCTCCTTTCTACATAGACGGGTTTTAAAAGATAAAGGAAAATGGTTTCTGCTATAGTTTTTTGTGTGTGACAGCCAAAAATAACAGCAAACCTCTGATTAGTGTCTGAGCTTCGTCATCAACTGGGTAGATGAAGTATATCTGTGTTTCATTACCATGCTGATGAAGAAACAGTGAAACATGGAGTATTTCATTATTTTGTTCAACCTGTGAATTGCACTTCCTTGTTTAACACAGTATGCACAAGGGGATATGTCAGTATGCAGCAAAGCTGTAATAATAATATTTTTTTAATAGTAGGTGGGTCTAAAACATTCCCATTCTTTAAATGAGGCAGCAGACCTGATGGAAAAGGCAATACACTGAAGCTTTGGGCTGCTTCCTTCCCTGGGCTTAAATAGTGCGTTGAATGTACCGAGCCTAATCCTGTAACAAAGCTGTTGAGGGCTTATTTGCTGACCTGTGGGTTTGATAGGCTGCAGGGGTCTATGGCCATCCATCAAACCCCAAAGCGGCACTTTCTCATAACGAGGAGCAAAGGGATGTGTTCAGACTTCGGGCAATAAAGACAGGGTAGCAGCACTGGTGTAAGGTCTTGTGCGGCTGTGTGAGGATTACACACCAGAAGGGAGACTGTAACAGGAGCCCACAGCACACTGTAACCTCGGCACGCTGGTAAGTAGGTACAACTACATCTGCCTGAGCCCTCCTCCTTCCCCTTTTTTGAATATAAGCTGCATGCGTGACTCAGGCCCATATATTACTCAACAGCCACAACCTAGCTTCCGCTGATAACCACGGTGTGACCAGCACATACATCAGGGAAATCAGTAGTTCAGATTTTTTCCATCCGAGATAAATGTGTCCCATGTGCAGCACAGAACACTTGTTTTATGTTTTGTACAAACATGGAAATAATCTCTCAGGTGTGGATTATTTCATTAAATTCCTTTCAGCAGCAACTGGAGAAGGTTGTTTCACTTGGGCGAAAAAGCCAGGAAAAGAGATTCTCCACATGCTTCTAGTTATTTTCAGGGTGATGCAAGTACAGCTTTCTTCTACTTAAAGCAACTCCTCTGCAAACTATTCTGAAGTACCCTTCTGTAGGGTAGTATTGGTTTCCTGGAGAAGCTATCCACTTGCTATGGTAGACGCTTTATTATTTTACCATTATCTTTTGAATCCTTGTTAATGGGCTTTGGGGGTGGGCCTTAATGTCACAGAAATTTTGGCTGGAAGGGAACCTAGAAAGTCACCTACTCCATCCCCCTGTGCTAAAGCAGGATCAGGACTTGCTTATTCCAAAGCTTGCAAACTGCTGTGAGAAATGGTTTTCTCTGCTCACGTGGCAAATCTCAGGGGTAGACAAGGTCAACAGCGTTCCTCCCGAGATTCAGAAGGTCTATGTTGTACAAGATGTTTTCTTTCAGGTATTCATTTTGCTTTGCTTGTTTTGTTGCAATGCTGTAGATGCAGTTGAATTCCACAATAAACAAGCTGGTGTGTTGAACCATTTGGTTGTGGGATGTGGATATTTGCAATGTTATCAGTCAACGCTGGTGCATAAATATGTTTTAATAGCAAAAGACGTTGAATTTTCTTCTTTTTAGGCAGGTTCTTCTTGTTTTGTTTCTGCACTGCTCTGACCTGGCCTCCCTCCACTGATTCCTCTGTGCTGTTCCACTTTCTACAATTCATCACTTCCATGCACAAAATATTGGCTCAGGCTGTGGAGTACTATAAGCTAAGCTGACCTACAGCCCAGAAAATGTGTTTCTGCAGTGGATATTTCATGGTTTCCCACTGAGGTGTCACAAACCATATAGGAGGAAACTTTTTTTTTTGCCTTTCTTCATTTTCTGAGATTTTTCTGCTTAGGAAATGCTGCCTCTCTTACTTTCAGCAATCTGTTCCCTTGGCAAGAAATATGACTATCAGGTGTTTAAAATTAAAGTTGTTAAAATCAAATTTGCAAAGGCAGGAGGGTTTGCCCCAGTGTCCTGGACATAGTCCAACTTTGGTAATTACGTCTCGCCTAACTAAATCCTTCTTGCAGTTTCATGGCGCTCTTCCTGTCCCGCTGAAGTCTGCTACGGAGAGCTGCTGTGACATGACATGCTAAACATCTGCCATGTTTTTACCCAGAAGTGGCCATGCTTCAATAGGAGATGAAGTGATTTATAATATATGGTATGCATACACACAGATTTTTTCATTACAATGACTTCTGCTGAACTGGAGGAGTTACTTAGGAGCGGCACTTCTGAAAAAAAATCAGCTCAGGAACTAAATATGGATTTAAAGGTCTGATTTTCTAGGTCCCTCTTTCAGATGATCTTTTCCAAACCCACCACTTTCTCTTATAAGGAGGCGCTGAGAAGTGGTGGGTTCATGTGATCAGCTGTGTTTATAGGATAATAACCTTCACGCTGCCCATTAATCCCCTCCGTAAAGGCAAGGAGCATTCCAAAGCACTGAGCAGCTTCAGCGGTCAGGCAGTAAAACCAACACGTACGCACCTGCTAAATAAATATTTTCACCAGCTTGGTATGAACATGACATTTCTTCCTGCACAGTTATGTCGGCGAGAGGCCAAAGACGGTAGGTAGTTCATCCCACTGCAACACCGATGGACCAAGGTAAGCTGGTGATTGGAAAGGAGTGCCCCAGGCAAGTGTTTTGTGGCACTGGCTGGGGACCTCTAGTGTTCCCTGAAACTTCAGGAGAGAATCCATGTACCAATTAAAAGTATTTTCAAAAATAAAAAAACATGCATATTGTCACAGCATAGCAGCAAGGAGGCAAAATGGAGAAAAGACACAGATGTGCAAAGATCAGCCCGGTGTTCAGCTGCTGTAAATGAAACTGTTGCGGCAGCAGTAATAAAATTGGTCTGCTGACTCCTTTTCCTAAAAATTTAGGTGGTCCTTGGCATGAAGAAAGTGGAGAAACACTCTCATGATCCCACTGGAAAAGGGAAACTCACAGGATTCACGTGATACATAGTGCTTGCTTCTGGTTTTAAAGAGTCAAGCAATCTTATACTTTAAAATCATAACATTATAGTGAGCAGAAAAACTTTATTATGAATATTTTTAAATCCCTGTCTCGGATATGTCCTTGGAGCTGGAGCCATGCCTCTAAGTATACGATGAATGAAATCTCTTTAAAACTCTGTGCTAGTAGAACTCCCATTCTAATTGTTTCAGATCATCTGCATCCTGTGTTTCATTACACAGGGTAATAGAGACCATCTGTCTCCCTTCTTTCCAATATATGGATTTATATCTGGGTGCAGAGCTGTTTTCACCGACATAGCGCACAGACCCTCCCAAATGCATGTTAAGAAAATGTGTGTACCCAGGAATGGCCAACCGTTCTGACCACAAGATGCACGTTTTGGCTGTCAAGGAAAGCAGGGAACTCCAAGAATCGATGGGAAATGCCGGTAACTCACCTTTGCTCCCACCAGCAGCACAGGGATGCTGTTATTGGTAGCAGAATCTGGCACTGTCTTCCCTAAAGGGAAATGAGGGACACTATCTGAATCTCTGTCCTTTTGCAGGATTTTATACAACCCACTCATATGCGGCCGTTGTGGCCGTGCAGACGCGTGCACACCAAATCTCGCTAGGAATATCAGGACCCTGTGAAACAGGGTATGTTGGGCTAAGAGAGGAAGGATAGAGCTGGAGACGAGGGGTGGAGAGGTTCATGTCAGGCACTTGAGCCATGTAAAAAAGAGCATCAAGATGTCACCAGCCTTTGGGGAGTAAGAGTTTATTTCTGTTCTACAAAAATTCGTGCGGTTCAGTGCATTTCCCCATGGTTTCAGCATAAAAAGCTTCAATGCAATTTTCCTTTTCTTAAAACACAGGTTATTTAAAAAGCGACATCAATTACCAGCCGGCTCGTCTGGCTGCGGGGCAGTGGGGACAGTGCCGCTCGGACGAGGGCAGTGCCGGGGGGAGCAGGGTACCTGCCCCGGCCTCCATGGCAGACACCACCTCTGAAGGTTTCTCAGCCAAAAAAATGGCAAGGGAATTATTGAGAGCTGTAAATCAAGGGCAGTGGGGATAAATAAGCTTTACGGCGCAGCTACATTAAGCTCCAGCTCCCCCTGCTACGAATACACCTTTTGCTGAGATATTGCAAGAGTAGACTGTAAAGGCAGCCAAGCAGTACAGCACATTTCTTCACTCAGATTAAAAGCATTGTTTAAATTCTTGTGGCTAGACAATTTGTCTTGTCCCTTAAAAAAAAAGGAGCCATACTAAACAGTGAAGCAGCACAAAGAGGCTGGGATGTAGGACTGAGAGACTGCAGGGAATTTTTAGCTTGCCTGCTGCAAATCAAGATCAGCCTTTTTACCTTTCCACAGTCTTTCTCCCTTTATTATTGGCGGTGACCACAAAATCTTATTCTAAGATTCTCTCAGATGTTAGAATTAGATAATGTCTCTGGAAAACGGTGCCACGGTCTGGATAAACATAGCCATGAATAAAATATTTTATGTTACAACACCTTTCATTCAGCAAGACTCCAGGGGAAAAAAACATAGAAAAGCACATATTTATTATTTAATAAATAATAAAATGTTTATACATATGTTATTATTTATTATGTATATGTATCCATATATCGCTATATAAATATATAGAGATACAGCTGTATTTGCATCTTAGATACATGTACTTTTTTGCCCAATACAAAGCAATCCTATTCCAGGGATGAACCGGAGCAGCAGATGGGTAACGCATTTTGTGTAACAAGGAAGCGACACAAAGCTCTTCCTGAGAGAGGGGCCTTGCAAAGGATGCGTCACAAACTCCCCCGGGACTGTCAAGGACCAGGAGGGTGTCCATCACGGAACACAATTTGGGAAACACCTGAAGGTAATGTGGGATTTTCTGGGGGTCAGCGGCATTTGTTTGCATCCCGTCCCAAACACATCACACCAGGCTCAGCAGAGGTGACTGCAGAGAATACCTGTGGTGTTTTAGGGCCATGCTGGGATTTTCCTATCTTAATGTGCACTATCTGTCAGGGAAGAGACTGGTTAAAAAACATGGCCTGAAGGAAAAACAGAATGGGGATATTCACATCTAAATTGTCCAACCTGGAGAAGAATAGGGTTGTTCCCCAGCACCAAAAAAGCCTGGTGATGTCAACCTCAGCAACACATCTCCCATGACTCTTGTACCCCAGGCAGTGGAGCAGGGGATGGGTAGAATTTGATAGACAGTACGTGTTCATGGGCAAAAGAATACCTGAATAAAAAAAGGAAGAAGCCACTTGTCTATAGCCACAGGAGTATCAGTCTCACCAGTGAAGAGGAGGCTTTGCCATGAATCCCTGAACGCCACATGTTCACCTAGCCATGCACTTGCCATGGTGTCAAAACCAAGACTGTAACAAGATTTTCTTGATAGCAAATTATTTACTGTATTTTGCTGTAATTTGACATGGGAAAAAACCATAATTTGGATTGATGAGGTATTAACCTCCTTTCATCTGCAGCCTGTTTTATGAAGAAGATCCACACCAACAACTTAGTAACATACATGTAAACTTTGGCATCTTACAGGTCAGAATAAGCAGATACATCCATGCAGCCACAGAACTCATTTAATAACATTGGTTGTATAAAAAGCAAATCTTACTCGTGCCATTTTTCAGTCCCCACCGTGGTGTTCCAGCAGTATGACCAGTGCTGAGCAGGGCTGTAGGATCCAGTAGCAACTTTGCAATTCCAGGTGCCACAATTTGCTTCAACCCACTGCCAGCTTTTTTTTTTTTTAAAAACTTCTCCACTTAGGGAACAATAATGAGATCGTCTGATAGTTTCGTGGAGGTGAGTGTCTGATCGGTGTCTGTAAGAGAGGAAATGACAAAGCACCCAAGTTCTTGTTCTCACAGAGCAAACATTTGCAGTAAGTATGCTTGTTCGTTTTTTTCTTAAAAAACCCTCAAACTCGGGGTTTCATGCTAAGTGCAAATGAGCAGAGTGCTCTGCCTTGCATATTTGTACATGAATCCAGCCCAGTGAAAGAAAAAAAAAAAGACTATTGAAGGCATTGAATAAAAAATAAAAATCAGTGCGTGGAAAGGGGCTTAATACATTCACAACGTTATTTAGCTCTAACAAAGAGTAGCAACCCCAGATGACCTTCTGGCTCCTGTCTCCACCCAAGTTCCTGGCCTCTGTTCAACGTCCTGGCAAAAGTTGCAGACATCCGCAACACAATGCCAAGTAGCTGTTTTGTCTGTAGATATGTAATAGAGATTAGCTGAGTGGTGGTGGGGAGCTGCTACGCATAAACCAGCACCTCCAAACAGGGCGCTGGCATCCGATTCCCATCAAAGAACCTTTTTCCCGGCAGTGCCAAGCACCTCCCCGAGACTTTGGTGGCTGGGTAAGAGAAAAATTTCCACCGCTTCAGCTTATGGGGGGGTTACGCGTTGCCTTCCCCAGTCCCCTCCCACGTCAGTGCCCAGGCAACTCTTTCATGTCAATGATTAACTCGATGGGACGGGGCTCCGCCGCCCGCGTGAAGGATGGATTGAGCGCAGGGCCCATTACATCATACCTTTCTGATGTGCTCAGCCATGGATCACTGATTCGCCTCCGATTGCAAGCTAGCAAAGCTGACACTTGAATGGAAAAGAGAATGTAACCCTGTGCACATGGCTTGTTAACACCTCCCATGTGTGATCGCTTTTAAAGAGACGCCTGAACTGTGCCCGTAATGGAAATGGCTTTTGTTTTCCCGTAGTAAGCTTTAAAAGAAAAATTTCGTTTTGACTTTAAATACTTTTTTTCCTCCCTTTTTCCACCAGAGACAGGAAACAGTTCTTTCATGCGTTCAGAAATACAAATTATGATTGGCAGAACATTAGAGTGCAGAAAAAGAGCTTTTGAAAGAGAACGTGAAGGAGCGATCAAGGCAGATTAAAGGTTAGGCCCTGCACCTAGCCAGCCAATCTCCTCGAGTCACGCACCCCCAGCTCTCGGGTGTTTGTTTGTCTTTTTATCACAGAACTGGCTAGACCTGCAATTTCAGTAAAATGCAAAGTGAGAAGGGAAAAATGCTGAGCTCTCCTTCTCCTTCTCCTTCTCCTTCTCTTTCTCCTTGTCCTTCTCCTTCTCCTTTCTCCTTCTTCTTCTCATTCTCCTTACTTATGTACGCATTATAAAGAAAACATCAACTATTAAACATTTTGCTTCAGCACGTGTTCATTATTACTGTTTTATTCCTTTACCGAGACCACTGTGACCAGGGAATGACTGCAAAGGAAGTTGCCCTAAAACAACATGTTAATTCTGTATAACTTAGTATGTCCGATTATATTGTATTTTATAGAATATGTAATAATTATGTAATATGTTATTAAATTCTTATTGTGCTAGTATGTCAGGTGAATTTAACAGCAGGCTGCCATGAGAAATCAAGCAAGAGAGCATGAGGTCTCAGTTAAGCACACAGATTCAGTAAACACTTTGGGTTTGTTAGGAGAGGCGGCCCAGGCTGCCCACCATGAGGCTTTGCTTCCCGGCCTAGCCGAGTTACAAAACTTGTCACTCAGGACCATCGCTGAGGAGCAGAAGAGCCAGAAGACAGTAGCACTTCGAAGAATTTATTTTTTCCCCTCTCAAAAAGGGGCTCCGCTACTGATGACTGAATCCGATCACGGCATGAGAAGGGGCACTCTCTGGAGTGCATCAGAAATGCTTGGCAGAAACCTTGCTGTAATCATTTATGCTTTGTTCCTATGACTAAATAAACAATATCTTATAAGAAGAGGGTAAAAACCAGATAAAACACATTCAGTATTGGCTACTGATTTGTAAATGGAAGGGTGATGGGTGCCAAACTCACTTGGCTCTCCAGCCTCAAAGTGTAAGTAAACAGAGCGTCGTAGTTCAAGGTCTGATCTAAAAATGGGGGAAACCAAGATGATACAACGAGGAGGTCGTTCAGAGAGAGCAGCAAGTGGGCAGAGCTGCTCTCCCTGCCCCCAGGCTCCTTTTCCTCCACCTCTGGAACAGGTTGGGATTCATCTGGCTGGCGCAGCTTTGTGTGGGAGGATGCTGTGCGTATACATTCCCTCTGGGAATAATTAACCAAGGTCAACATTGCTGGATCCTTGGATGGGAAACTGTCAAGGAAACCCAAGCACTACAGAAAGTGGTGCTGGTAACTCGGTATGTGGGAAACCATCCCTGAGTCAGAGATGAACGGGGCCCTTTACGTAGCACTAAGGACCTTTGCGGGGGTATCGTTCCTTGTCATTAGCTTTAATCTCACACCTCACAACATCTACACTGCAAGTCCCTGACGGTGGCTCCAAGCCCTGGAAACTCTGCTGAGGTTTTGTATCTGAGGCCAGCCGCCTCGCTTGCTCTCTTCCCTGCCTCCCTCCTCTGTGTATTTGGCATTTATTCAAGCAGGGGAATTCCAGCATCGCCACCCTCAGACGCTCTGTTTCTGACCTCCACGCACTACAGCATCTCCCCATCTACTTGCGCTGCACCTAGATAAGAACATCTAGGCTGGTTAAGCAGATCGACCCCACAGCGTGGACAGCTTTAGTGCGGGTTACTGGGTGTTACCCAAGGTAGATACAGCAGATTGCGATGTGGTACGTGATGCGAAAACACGTGCAATTCCAGTTTTTTTCCGCAGCAAATCAGCACGGGGTAGTACATATGGGGAAAAGCTGCCTCCTTCACTTTGGCCGCTTGAGAGCAACTTCCAGCCTATCCCAAACAGCTCAGCAAGGGCAGAAAATGGAGATCCTAACAAGCACGTGCTGTTGCACTTTTCACAGAAGCAGGCTTTTGAGACTCTGAACCATCGGTGGGCTGTAATCCTGCCTGCTCAGCCCTCCCCTGCTGAACTGCTGTTTGGGGTAGTATTCACCACACACATTGCGGTGTACACCAGGAGAGCAAGCACAGCCACTGTACTTTTGCCCAAGAGATAGCAGCATTTTGGTTTTCAGAGGAGTGATCTGTATCCAGTCTGTAAAAAGCTTCTGAATCCTTTGAGAAGGAGGATGTCGATAAACAATTTCTATCCCACCATTGTAATTCCTCTTCTCCTCATTTTTCCTCCAGTTCCCTGTACAGTTGAAAACCCTTCTTCCTTTCCTCTTCTGAACAGGGATTGCCTGATTTTTTTCAGCTAATAATGAAAATAACAAATGCATACTGGAGACTGGAAGACAGCTGTGCTTGAGAGCACTGATATGCTGTGAAGATGAGAGGGTGAGAGAAGAGACCTTTGGCTGTGATGAGACCCAGATGTCCCATTCTGGATGTGTCCAGCAAAGTTACTATGTCAAGTCTTTGTTTAAATTGGGTCCCACTACACAAGCGTATTTATTAGCATAACAAAGTTTCAATGGCCAAGGAAAGGAAAAAATGACTTGCCTGATGGAAATGAATTGTGCAGCATAACCTGGTGGTACATAGGACTCTATCATGGTATTTAATGTCTCTCCCTACGCTGAAAGAAAGAGTCTTGACACAGGCGCCAGTAGGTCTGTAGAGCCATTGGTAGACAGCCAGGGCATACCATTTAATGGAAGGACATCATTAAATATGCCTTTATTTTTATTACTTTGTAATATTATTATGCAGCTGAAATAAATCACAAGTTGTTTTTAGTGGGATTCGGTCACAAGCCACAAAAGCAGTGAGCCGGGGGGCTTGCTTCTCGATCTCCCTGTAAGCAACCTTCTGTACTCTCTGCAAAGAGCAAAACTTTCGCTTGAGGGTCAGCCCATGACCTTTTGCTCTTTCGATATTTATTAAATGCATTAATAAATAAGTACAACTTCTTGAACTCCCAGGACCAAGTCCTAGGCTCCTGCAGCCCAAGTCTGCAGGCAAACATGAGCTGCAGAGCCCCCAGACCAAACTGGATGGCTCACTACTGATTCTACATAACCACCTCACTGGCCCAGGGCTAATACGTGCCAAAGGAGGAAAGGGAGAGGTCTGGTGGAGGCCAAAGGTGTTTCAGCTATTTTGCCTGGTTCCTGCAAGGCCCCCAAATCCCCTCCAAAATCAGGAAGGTGCAAAGGTGCCCCATGCTCACCTAAGTAGTAAGCTGCAGTGCAGCATCCGTGAACTAGAGAGGGAATTTGGCTCTGCCTCTGGCAACCAGATGGGCAAAACATGAAGTCTTCAGGCATGCAGCAGAGAAGTTAAAAAGGAGATGTAAAAATCTGTCCTTGGACCTTTACTGAACTGACTGAATGTCCTAAGATTCCACTCCTCACTTCTGTACCTCAGCGAGGATGCAGCACATCATTGTTTGGTTTTAAATAGGATGGACATCCAAAGCTTTTCTACACAGCTACTCCCTTTCTTATCTCTCATGCAAGTAAGAGCTTTGTGGTGCAAAGCATTCTGTAGAAAAACAATATGCCAGTGGGAAGTTATTACCTATCATGTGATAATTTTAGGTTAACACATTTTGTGTTTACTCTGCTCCCAGTCCCCTCTGACAGCGCTGCTAGGTGTGCAAGCTCTCCCTTAAACACTTTTCTTTTTTTTTTTTTTTTCATTTATACGTGCTTAGGTTATTTCAGAGGGAGGAATAACAGCAGACTGATTCAGAGAGTACTGCTGAAATGCCAGCATTAGTTGTGTAAAACACCCATTAGTTCCTTCTTGTCACCTTTAAGATGCCTTTTTGTTTCTTTTTGTCAGGTAAATGTTAACAGTCGCTTTATCATTAATCTCCTTTGGGTTTTTGTAAGACTTTGTATTATTCACATGAACGGTGTGTCTTGCGACAGTCATTTTTTCACTATTTAGATACAAATTATTCAGAGCTTGAGTTTTGGCTAAGCTGAAGCCAAACCGAAATAGATAAGCTCTGCCTCAAAAGGGAACCTCAAAAGTCTTCAGTTTAAGTCCAATTAAGGTACAAGTATCACCTACTTGGATACTGAAATGTGTGCAAATCAGAGAGATGAGTTATTGTGCTTCAGGGTCAAGAAGAAACATTTACAGTATGATGTTGAATTTGAGGAGATCATTCAATTCGTCCATTGCATGAGTTCAAAAAAAATCCTTACGGCCTGCTCGTTTCTGCAGTAAAGTTGTATCTCAGTCAAGCTTATTCTTACTGTGGCAAGGAGCAAAAGGTGGGCTCAAAAGTAGATCTTATCAACTGATGAAAAAATGTCAGAAAGGAGACAAATGACCGCTCTTCCAAAACTTCAGCCCATACTTTGACACTCCTGTGAAAAGCACTTCTGTTTGTGATCAGAAACAAACTGGAAAAGCTCTGTTATTTTGTAATCAAAGACGGGCTAATATCTTGATTTCTACAGAATTGACATCCCTGATGACTTCCATGTGTTTCTCTGTCAGCAACACATAGCTCAGGTTCACCGTGTAGGTATGAGCAGCAGCAACAGCCACAGAATAGACAGGATCTGCTCAGGAGATTTTCCTTCTAAATGAAAAGGGGTTGTGGACGAGACAACTCTGAGTAATGTGTCAAAGAGAGAGTAAATCCAGGCCCAGTTGCTAACTGGTTCTGCTACAGATCTCCCAAATCATCTTATCTCAGTGTGCTTCAGAGTACATCTCTAAGATGACAGATAACTCCTTCGTACGACCACAGCAGGAGGAAGCCACGAAGGGGAGGGAGGAGAGCTGGAATACGAACACAGCCGCTCCAACAGCTCCCAAACATCCACACTGCGAGAGAGCCTTCAAAAGGACAGGTCCACAGGCAGAAACATTCCGTATCTCCTGCCAGCACTGGTTTCACAATTAGGCCTTGGCATCCTTTTGGGGAGGAGGAAGGTTCCTTCTCTATTTCTCATTATCCTACAGCTCCTGTTTCTGAACTGGAGGAATGCCTCCTTACCATGTCCTCTTTATATCCCTCTGCTAAGCACGCATGCACACACACACACGCACACAGAGACAAGCTTCTTATTTGCATTTGGGAGGTGGATTACAGAGGGATTCTGTACATAAACCTAGAGGGACCTGTGCTCCCAGGCCTGTCTCTTCAGAGCACTAATTCCCCCTCCTTTTTTTGCTGTGTTTGCCAGTGGAAAAAATTAGCAAACCCTATTTACAAATATTTTTGCCTCTTGGCCCTCTGCCTAATGCTGCGCTATTAAAGCTGTCGTTGTTCCACTAAACAATTGCCAAATGTTTTTGCATGCATGCATTGGCTTGCTTTTGAGTTCAGATATTCTTATTCCACCAACTGCCACCCTTTGCTTAATTCAAGGTGAATGCTCTAGACTTCAAGCTTGTCAGAAAATTTCCCCTTTATTACCCCTCTAAAATACACTATCCCAGCAGCAACGGTAAAATTCCTCCACTAAGACGTTTTCCTGCAAACAGTTGTTCTGTCCCAGCCTCTCCTTTCATGATAGAAAATGCTCTGCTCACATTGGAGCAGTATGCCCCAAAGCCTGACATTTACATCAGACGAGGTCAAAGAGGCTGTAGCCAGTGAGACCTCAGGGGAATTTGGGTGCCCAATTCCAAAAACTGTGTCCTGGAGAAACATTTTCTCAGCTGGAGCCTGATCCCGGAGACAAGTAATCTCCATTTCTGCATGCCCAAAGATGTCTGAGCAGCTTAGTGTCTAAGCTGAGTTACGATCAAGGAACAAAATATTTCTCCTCCTCTTTTCCCAGAGGCTCTTGACCTAGTAACCATTCTCAGAGCATATTTTCAGGATCCTCCTCCCTCCAAAAGGCCGTGGTGGCCAACACTTTCTTTTAAAGTACAGAATGAAGTAGTAGTCCACGTTCACCTTCCTGCCCTCTTCCTTTTTCTGTACACTCCTGTTGGTTAGAGCACGGGCCTAGAAAGGTGGGTACCCACGTTCCTTTCTCTCCATCTGCAGGGACTCAGTCTCCTGGGATGCCCTTAAGGAGCATCTGCCATCCAGCTGGGGACCAGATGTCCAGCCAGCCTCATTCCTCACCACTCCTGCTGAACCTGGGCCAGCATTGCTCAAATGACTATATTACATATGCCCCATTTGAAGGATCGCTGCCATGATGAATTATTTCTTTCTGCCTTTTCTAGTTAGTGGAGAAGTCTCTCAGGTCTACTCTGTGCCTGTACAGGCCATTTTGATTAGGGGTTGACGCATTAGTGTCTGGTGAGCAAATAGCAAGGGTGATGGTAATGTGACGTCCTTCGACACACGCCATCAACATATACAGCCCATGGATGGCCTCACCTTTCTGTTGCACATCAGTTTGGTACTCAGACAAAATACGGACTGCATACACAAATTATAGCAAATCCATCAAAAAAAGGAAACTTCACAGATGCTCATTCACTCTTTTAATTTCTGTGCGAGTATATTGATGCTTCTGCGTATGGTATTCAGTCCCAGATGTAAGGGTGATACAGTTTACTTGCATTTCAACAGCAGCTGAAACAGCCAGTGATAAATGGATGTTGAAGAGCAGTCAAAGAAAGCAAGTTTCATATCTGTAATTGTAAATGGTAGCATGGGAAATGTGATTCTGAAACAACAAAAGAAAGATTTATGTCTCTAATGAAAACAGCTTCAATGTCAGATACAGCATAATTTCCCAGACAAGATAAAAACACAAGAATTATCTCCAGAAATTACTCAGTGAAAATTTCTGAGTAACAAATGCAGTTGAGAAAATGGCTCGGACAGTTTGCAAATAGGCAAAAAGGAGGACATAAAAGATTTATTAATCATTATGATTTATGCATCGAGCTTTCCTGGCAATACAAGACAATAAATTAAAGCACAGCCAAGATTTCCTCCACACTATTTGGTCAGTGGACCTTCATCCTGGCCTGAGGCACTGCTGGTTTTAGGCCAGTCCTGCCAAGATCAACGGTGTTTCTAGGATCATGAAGTGCCAACACACAAGATCCAGACGGTCTTCAGGAAGAGCATTCCAGCAATTGATTTTTGTCTCTGCAGTTGAAAACTGATGGTATAGGAGATATAAGTGCAGACACATAAAAGCTTGTCTGTATAGCCTAACCTAGCTAGTTTACGAGTGAAGGTGAGCCATGCAGTCTTTAGTTCAGGCAACCGCCCAGAGCACAACACTTTGAAGGACCACTGACTCCCATCCCAACCACACACCAAAGCCCAATGCCCATCCCTTACCTGCTCTCGTTGCTCAGACTGGCACATGTGGAAATCACAACTCTTCCTTTGCTGTGTAAACACGTCTTATATCATCGCCGCCTTCTTGGCCCTTCAGTTTGTCACCACATCCAACTATACTGATTTAACCCTACATCTGCCCTCAGGAGGGAGGCAACAAGTTAAAACATACTCCTCCTTTTATTTGGCTGTTCAGTCATAACAAACACTAAGCAACCGATCACACTTCTCTAGACAAAGCCTTGCCTTTTGGGGTTGGACAAAGATGTTTTTTCTCCTGAATTCCCCCACTCTCACTTGTCAGACACTACTGTGAATCCTCACCTTGGCCAGAAGGATAACAAAGCTCGTTGTCCAGGTGTAAATACATCCACTGGGAAGATTGCAACATGAGCAATTAAGCCAGATTCTTCCCACGGTTGATGAACACCCATGCTGGGACAGGCTGTGAAGAGAAAGTCTGGAGACAGAGCAACAAGGACTAGTGAGTATCTTGGTCTTGCCCATCCTGTCCATGTGTTCAAACTCTGCTCCAGGACTGTGTCTCTAACTAATCAGTGACAACTTAAGACACAAGTTTGTGATCTTTAGATTTATATTAAGGAAGTTTATCATGTTGCAAGAGTCAGTGACAGTACACAGGATTTAGGCAGGGTATAAATGCTGCATCTGAGTCAGAGGAGCACGGAGCCACCCAGAGCCTCTTTTTGTTATATTTCCAGATCATGCCACAAAACCCTAAGATTACAGGGATAGAGAACTTTTTCAGAATACATGCAAAATCTCCTTGGGTCTTGTATACCCCCTGTGAAAGAAACACAGTCATTCTTAGCAGGGATTAGAGTCAAACCTTATTCTGTAGCTAACTCTCCTAGCCTGGCCTGAGTTGCCCCGCTGTGAACAACTCCCCTTGATTAATAAAAATGAAGCAGGCAGATATCCACTTTGCCAGCTCTGCCATTAACTCCTTTTTATAGGTGCTGCCAGACCCTGCGTGCATCTCGAGCCAAGTCTCCATCACGCCCAAGAAGTAGAATTTAACCTTCCTGGTGACCTAATCGTGGCATCATCACGAAGGAGGTATTATAACTTAGTGCCGTAGGGCACTAAAGCCAACCAGCCGGCTCGTCCTTTGCGTTTCATTTCTTCATAAAACGACACTGGTGTAATTGTCCTCGCTGGAAATGGAGGTGACTTAATGCCTCAAGAACTGGGTAAAGCTCTGTAACCTCTCTCCAGCTCCGTTCAAGCACTCTTCCTAACCCACTGGAGTAAAGAGGACTGTGCTGGAGGCAGTTCAGTCCCGTTCAACAAAACAGCTGTTAAATATCACCAGCTGTTAAAAACGTGCCACGAGTGAGCCCCTGCTCCATTCTCACTGCATCATTCTGCTTCCCGGACTCAGGCTGTGCACCACTTCGTCTCCCTTCCCAAATCCCTTAGGGTTACAGCCAAGAAAGCTGCATCCCACCTTCCCCAGAGCCAATGTCCTTTATCTTTCTTAAGGAACGTGCATCATCTGTGTATTTTAAGGCTGAGGTAGAGCGCAGAGACCCAAATCAGGCTAGGTGCTGTGAGCACGTAGCCTAATGGAGCCTGCCCAGCACAGCTTGCGATGTGATGAAGCAAGGCAAACAAAGACAGATGGGCTGTACACCAGCAGCGTGTCTAAGGTGCACGTCAGTGCTGCTTTTAAAGAAATCTTCCCCCTCCTTCGCAGGAATGCTCTGTCCAAGGCTCCTCTGTAGCCCTTTTCAACAACTTAATGAGAGACATCCCACCACTACATCCCTTTACAGCGTTTGCTTTTAAACACGGCCCCAAGCCCTTGTTTTACTTAAAAAAACAGAACGTGAGGTTTTGTAAATAAATTACATTAATTAATTTCCTTTGCAGGAGGAGAAGGGATGATGTCTGGGGAATCTTCCCACAGCTTAAGCACTGGTCTGGTGGTCCAGGATGTCACTACCACCCTTTCGTGCTATTTTTTTTCAGGCCTTAATCAATCCCAACCCTCAGTTACCCTCCACACACACACCATATAGAGCCCAAAATGACAGACCGTCATTCAGACTAACTGGCTGGGAACAATTTTAAAAGATTATTTCCTCCAGCAGCCCAGATCACCCACTAGCTGTACACACGAGCCTCCACCATCAGCTATTACCTGGCTGTGAAATGGGGTGACCACGCGATGCACCCTGGCTCGCTACAGCTCAGTGATACAGCACAGCATTAAAGCAGAATTGTAGAGTGCCTGGGATGCTTTAGCCTATAAAACACTTCCCACCAAATGCAGCTCAGAAAAGGTAAAGCAAAATGAGAAGGGTACAAACAGCCACGAGTGAAGCATTAAATCAGCTGGTTCTGAGTCCTTTTTCAATATTATTGCAACGCGGCTTCTGAAACAAAAAGATTGTATTGAATTAGTGCAAGTGGAAAATTGGTTCTTTGACCAAAAAAAAGCAGGGGGAGGGAGGAGCTGTGCGGGAAAGATTCTTTTAAATAATCTTTTTTTTTCCCTTAGTTGGAGAATTGAAAAAATAAATTAGAGGTTGGCACATTTTCGTCAAAACATTTCAATAGCCAAAGCCTAAATTCTGGCTTTAATTCACTCTACAAATGACAATACCCTCTGAAAAATGTCAATAATATGAGAAAAAGTTATGTTTGTTTTTGTTTTCCACAAAAAAGCCTCGTCTTCAGTGCAGCTCTCATTTCAGTCTGTACTGGTCACAAGCTCCATGGGCCAATACTCTCTCCCTCAAACAACTCCCCTCCATCAAAACCTTCCTGGGGAAAGGAAAAAAAGAAAAAGGAATGGGAGGAAGAGAGGGGCAGTGAAGGAGTCCCAATGAGGGGTAGGACAGAAGAAAAGAGGATGAAAGTACCCAGCAAAATGCCAGGGACAGAGTAGGAAGGGTGAAGGAAAGAACAGGGTTATTTTTTCTCCCCCCTCCCATTACAATAAGCTTACTTTTCTTTTCTTCATCTGTTGTAGGAAACCCAACATGTTTATGGTTTAAGTGGTAAAGACAAAAGCTGGGAAGGGAAACAGAATAAAATGAGTTGGACAAGGTCACAGCCCGTTTCATCTCCTGAAGCCAAGTCCACACCTTTGTCCACACTACTTTTGGTTTAACTGTCATTTACTGATCTCCTGCTGTCCATTAGCTTCCTAAGCAGCCTGTAGATAATGAGAGGGCAATGAAAATTTTGTGAAACTGATTTAACATTGCAGCGTTTGAGAAAGCTATGAGATATCAGCAAGTATCGCTTTAAAATGTTACAAAATCCATTGCTCTGGGGATGTCTGGCATGCAAGACAGAGGACAGCCTTGGTTCTGAGAACTGATCTGCCTAACATTTTCATGACATAGATACATGAAGTTGGTAGCCCACACTGCTCTTTGGTGTGCCAAGAGAGATGATTGAGTATTTTGAAAATGCCTATCCAGGTACAATAGTTCAGAGATGAGCTGTTTGGAAACACAGAGTTCAGGAGCTGGGAAATATTTGCAGAAGAAATAATTTTCTGTAGTATATTTCAGAATGCAATGAGTAAACAACAAGCCTGTATTAAAGAAATTGAAGAAGAAAATTTTTCAGAGACCCAAAATGGATTCATGCGGTGTTTCGTTTGCAAAATATTACCTCTTCCCTTGAAAATAAATGTCAAATTGAGGTGGAGGCACTTAGCCTGTGTATAGTATTGACTATTTCTTCCTTAATATACCTACGCAATTTATCCTTCAAGGTGTCCTTATCACAAAACCATTCAACCATGCCAGGTAACCAAAGGGCTATGGATGAAAACAAACACAGCATGGCGAATGTCGCTGGCAGACCGGGTTCCTCCTGGAAAGCGTACGCTCGCTTCTCTTGAAAGCTTGGCAAGAAGCAGCGGTGAGCTGCGGTCATTCGTGCCGAGCTGAGCTGAGCGACACGTCAGCGGTGCTGGTGCCCAAACCCGAGTCTAGGCAGCAGGCTCTGCTGAGGGCACCATCACCCCGACAGCCAGGGTGATCCTTTATGCCAGGGATAGCCTCACTCGGAAACCAAATGGTGAGCTCTTCTTTTCACCTTTGAACAGTCCTTTGGCAGTCAGAGACCTGAGTATCTCAGTATACAACTTCTGGAGTGCTGAGGTGGTTCAGATCTGGACTACAGCACACGGACACCCTTTTGGAGCCGTAGGGCCAGGGGACTGTGTCTGGCGCAAGTAGAAATCTTCTAAGCAAGCTTACTTCTGATTGAATGGTTCCAGACTGCAAACCATAAAAACTTAAATCATCCATTTAGCCATAGAAAGAATCGTAGGAAATACTTTTTAATGCTTTACAAAGAACTGTTATTTGACTGCATTTCCCCACTTTTTTCCCATGAATATTGCAGATGAACATACATTGCCCAAAAAGATTTCAGTAGTTTTTTACAGCAAGTGAATTTACCGCTGCTGACTGTGGAAACTCTTGTTGGAAATCTCAGGGTTGCACTCATGTAACCATGGAACAGAAATGACATTTTGACTATCTAAATGCTCGTAGGCAAGCTACAAATAAATGATTATTCACAGAAATTATGGGCAGTATTATTTCAAACAACAAACACATTCAAGAACCTCCAGGCAGGCTCACAGATAGTTTGCAAACAGAAAAAAGGCCAAACACTTCCATTCAGTTACTTGCTGTAGATTATTCACACAGCTCTAATAACAGTCCCCTGTCTCCATGAGCCTGCATCAGATGCTGTCCAAAACTGGGATGATGGTGAAAGCTCCCTCTCTATCATTATGAAAACCCATAGTTGAAGGGGTTTTGCCCATTCGTTTCTACAAAACAAAAGCAAAGGGTGGGATTTTCTTCACAGGGGTTGGTTTGGAGTTGCTTCATTTCAGTGGTATGCAGATATTTTCACTGCGGTTTTGCAGGGTGACCAGGAACACCTGTTAACTTTAAAAGAAAAGCACGAAATTCCTGCAAATGCAAAGCCATTTTTTTTCTTCCTATAACTATCTGGTTTTTACATTATGACAGCAAACACAGCTTGCAACTAACATTGTTTGGAAGCCATAAAAAACCAGTAATTGCTGTTGATCGGTGGCTGGTCGCACAGCGCATGAAAAACGGCCTACCGACGGCTACGCTTAACGCAGCCACCAGGCTCTTGGCCACACACCCTCAACGGCTTCCCACCACCGCTCCTCCGAGGCGGCATCCACCTCCCGGCTGTTCCCCCTCCCCTTGCTGATGCCGTGAAACACTCTCACACCATCCCAAGGCCACAGCCAGCCGGGATGCACACCACGAACGCCCTTCAAGCAAAAGCATTAGACCCTCTCTCCCGAGGTAGGGAGCTGAAGAAGAGCCCTGCCAGCCCTCGGGGTGCCCAGTGGGGCTGCTTTCACTACAGGCACCTGAGGATATTGGTTTCTCTGGTTCGAGCCCATCTTCTTCACCCTTGGTAGACAGCATGGCTAAAGAAACTTATTTGGGCTGGTGGTACGTGCTGCTATTCACCTTGAAATGATCCTGTCTTTATCCTGGAAACGTTGGTCGCATCTTCACGCTTTCCAAGAACCAGAGAGTGGTTCGATCTCCTTCGGCTCGGGGGTTTTCAACAGCAACTTATCTACATGACTGTCATTTATGAGTCAGTTTGGGAGCTGTACTTGCCAGTTTGGGAGGTGGATGACCATACTACTGTAGCCCTGGACCCAAATCACATCGCGTGATGTGCTCTTCACAACAAAGCAGTAGGGCTATACGGCTTCTGCGCCAGCTCTGTGTAAAGCCTGGACCCCTCAGAGATGCTGAGCACCGTCTGTTGCAGGCATTGCCTGTAGGGGCCTTCTTTGCTTCAAGGATTTGCTAGTGTGCCTTAATTAAATGCTACACAGGTCTGTGGTCGGTTGCTACATGAAATAAACTATGATGCATCTGTGCTAAGCACTTAAACAGATGCCTCTGTGCTGCCAACAGTGCCCTGGGGGGTCTGCCCATCAGTGCAGGCATAGGAGGGGATATGTAAGTCATCGGAGGTTGAGTCAAGGGTGCACATTTGTCTAAGTCAGTCATACAGAACTTTAATCTATTTTTTGGACTCGCATGGGTGAAATTCAAAGGCGTCCCTGCACTGCACATCAGCTGGGTTGGTAGAAGAGCAGAAGAAGCGCAGGTGTGTGAAGGGCTGACGGGGACGTGCCCTGCCTCACCCAGCTCCTCTGCCGAAGGAGCACGGCACCTGGGAGGCACTCTGGAAAAACGCTGTTCACTCCTGTTTATCTAAACAACCCTTCCGTATTTCTTCTGTTTCTCATACAGCCTGACTCGGTGTGTTGACTATACATGTTATGTGGGAGAAATCTATGGTAGTTCTCCATATTCAGGAAGGAATGCCATGAAACGGTCTCTGTCTGGGGGCTGAGCCACCTGCTAGCCCAGGTAAGAAGGTCCACGCAGGTCTTAGCCCATAGGACCTGCCAGTTCAGGTTCAGAGAGCTGCCGTGGTCAGGTGGGGAGATCTGGTGTGCCTGGGCGGGGAATTAAATTGGGTTATTCTAGAGGGAACGAGGCAGGGGCTTCAAAGTCCCTCTTTCCTCCCACCCGCATTTTGGAGTACTTACTGTCCTCCCAGGACAGCAATTGCCCGAGATGGTCATGCCTGTAACTTGCTCTGATCAAGGGTGAAACCTCTGCAAGGAGATCTATCCATCAAAGCAGCCACACTTGCAGGGATGCTGTTACTTAAGGGTGGAACCTCTGCCCTATCCAGCTAGGTCATATCTGTACATGAGACAGAGGCTGACGAGCTGCTCCTTGAGTTTATTGCTCTGTGTTTCTGCAAGAGGGGATGGTGACAGAGACTGGGAAGTGCCCCGTGTGCTCCAGCAGACCGGGCAGCACCCTTAGAGAGCACAATTGCTTGTTCTCCAACAGGTCTTTATGAATGATGGAGCGGGATGTGTTAAAAACATGTTAACTTGCTGAGATTCATCTCAAGTCCCTGTTAGAGCTAGTCTTTTACCAGCTGGTGTGTTTTAAAGAGAATCAAATTACATGCCAAACCATCTTTAAAATCGTAGGCAGGCCAATTCATTTTCTAATAAGGCTTGTTTTCTTTGCTCTTACCTGCTGGAACAGGCAAACCAGTTTTAGCTCAAGTTGCAAGGTTACTGCATCAAAACTCAGTTTGGGACCCTGGAGGGGACAGGCTCCTCCTTCACTACAAAGAGAAAAAGATGTAAGAAGTGAGGAAAACAGAAAGGGAGCTCACAGGTACGTCATGTCTGATGCCTTGGGCTGGGGCTTCACCTCCTGCCCACTGCTGACACAGCTTTTTTAATAACTGCTTCATCTCAGTTAAGTCACGGACACATAAATGAAAAAAAAAAAACCAAACTTAAACCCTACCCAAAAATATTTCAGACCTTGAAGTTCTGGGATGAAGAAGCAGGAAAGTTTTTTCACAACATACGTCACAAAAAAAAAAAAAAAAAGGTCCTTTTTGTTTTAAAGCCATCTTTGCTTAACAGTTACTCTCCTGAACAATGAGCAGCCACGAAGGCACCGCTGCTATCCATCTTCTCCTCTGCCTCTTGGCCCGGCACATGAACAGCTTTTGTTGAACCAGGGCTGGGCACATGGGCTGCTTAAACACAAAACTCTTTGGAAAACAGGAAGTTTCCAAAATAAAATCCTAATTGTTGTTGAAAAAAACAACTGTGAACTTGAGGAGTAAATGTTTTCACACAGTGACTGTCACAAAAATGAAAGCCTTTCAGACGAAAGTTAAGAAATGTTAGGTTTTGACCAAAAATATTTTATGAGGAAAGCAGGCATTTTTCTAAAAATACTCATTTAGCTGAGAGCCTGAGTTTTCAATCAAAAAATTAAGAATGAAACAGCCAGGCATAGAAAATTCACATTACACTCCAAATATTCTTGTGTGTCAAGAGAGCTGGAGATACAGTAA
Source organism: Harpia harpyja (assembly GCF_026419915.1). Lineage (NCBI taxonomy): Eukaryota > Metazoa > Chordata > Aves > Accipitriformes > Accipitridae > Harpia > Harpia harpyja. The sequence continues at coordinate 4,525,856 of NC_068945.1, read as the reverse complement.
AATGACCTGTAAGATCAGCAGCAAGAGCTTAATATTTAACACGGGGAGGCTGTTCGGGAGCTGCCATGTAAAAGAAACATCTCCCTCCCCAGCCAGCACACACCAGCTCTTCGGTGGCGAAGCCAACGCCAGGCAGCAGGATGTTTAGACAGTTTCAAAGTACTATAACTACACTGAATAGCAAACAAGTTTGGACAACACGGACCGACTCTATCTGGAGCTCTCCTCCTCCAGCTCTTCCTTTTGCCAGAAGAATGACAGCTGCCCCAGGGATGCGGTGGGAGAGCTGAGTTTTGGAGCACAGTGTCACAGGGGCAGGCTCTAAGTGCTTTATGAACTGCATGGGCAGCATAAAATATTCAAACATACACACGTAGGGGAACCGTGTGATGTTGCCTGGCCATTCCTAGTCCCGGCAGCAAGCTCAGGGTCTCAGAGGAGGGAGGAAAAGGAAAGCAACCTTTTCTTTCTGAGCTGCATTAAGTCTGCTCCCTTCCTCAGCTCCAGGACTGAACCCAAGGCTCCCTCTGCTGAGCCTGCCACACAACTGATGTCTGCCGGATCCAGCATACCGAGGTGGTTTCCAAAATCTTCCCACCTCCTGCACCTTCATCTCACCCTCTAGGCAGGTGGCAGGCCATGGAGGAGCCGGACGAGGACCTCTCGCCCTGCTCCGCTGTTGGGGAGGAAAGAGCTGGAGGTACAGAACAGGACAGCACTGGCTTCAGGGGAAAATTTTCCTCAGATGAATGTGTATGTGCATATGCATATACTATACCGTGAACACTTACACATCTCCAAACTCTTATTAAAGATCATTGGTGCAGTGTCTGCGCTGAGGAACTGCCAGCAACTGCTCAGACTCTCCTCCGGTTAACTGCAGAGATGCTGTTACTGAGACAGGGATGAAACGATCCCTTAGTTTCAAAGCAGATTTTGGAGGCTTCTGTATCAGATGCAGAACAAAACAAGTGTTGTCCCAGCTGGAAGCTGAAACATGGTATGAACTGGCAATTTCCTTTTGGACTGCCTTTGTGATTTTTCCATGTTATCCCAGGAAAATGTTAAATAAACAGTAAGAATCACCTGTTGTATATGCAGAGATCTTTTTTCTCACTGATACATTATTCCTCATTTGGCTACACATCTTCGTAACTGTACTCTCCTGGTCTCAGAGCCTTATATTTCTACATATCCTCCATTTCCATCCCTCTCATATCATGGCTTTTCAAAGCACAGTCCTTTTTCCTCACTAAAAAAAATATGTCTGCCTTCCACCCCCCAAAGTACATTCTTATCTTCCCACACCCCATGAAAAAACTTGCAGTTACACCATCCCTTCCCTGTTTCCTCCTTTAACCATGCTCAGGTCTTCTGATTTCCATTTCTACCAAGTAATCTAACTAATCTCTGTAAGAAAAATCTCATGTCTAGGATTGCCAGGAAATCCACCTGAGGCATTAAGACCCATATTAGATCCTTTCTCTCCTTAAGTAAAGCATTTGGTGCCCACAAGTTAAGTGGATTAATCACATGCCTTCTATAGGGTATGGTACAGTACAGTAAAGCTCCAAAGTGCTGTTGCCTGTAAGAGCACCACTGCAGGACCCCAAAGTTTTTGTGACCCATACTCATCCTTCATGCTCAGAAATGTCAAGATATATCTCCAGAGGATGCTGTGATTTTTTATTGGTTTATGAAGGTTATTTGAGCCGACGACAGATTCCTGGTATCTTTTGGCAGGCTTCCTGATGCCTCTATTCCTCAGCTCCAGACCTTCAGAGCTCGGTGCTGTAGCAGCAGCCTGTCTGTGTCAGACAGGCTTCCCCCAAAATCCATCAACACGGCTCCATAACCAGAGAGGAAGACTGGGAGCAGCATCTTTGCCCATTCCCTGCCCCACAGCCAGGCTGAGCAAGTCCCCTCTGTCTCTAGCCCTCCCTCCCTCTGTTCCCAAAACATACACTCTCTTGTCTAAGAAGCTAGCTCTGGAAATTTAATAGCAAATAGTAATGTTCTGCCTATATGTTTTGCCACCACAGTAACAAGATACTAGAAAAGATCACAGTCCCCAAGATATTTATATTGCCAGCATGGCTTCAAAGTATCCCTATCTGTATCTTAAAAAAGAGGGAGCTGAGGCTCAGAAGGATTAAAGGCTATAGTTAGACCACCTACCGTGGCATCTGTAAGAGACTTATATTTCTGTGATGCCTAATTTGAAAGACTGAAGGAGTGTTTAGATCTCCTGTTCCCAGGGCTGCCAGACCTTGGCTCCCCGCAAGCCATTCAATAGAAGTAGAGTTGTATTCAGTTCCCTTCCCTGGGTAACTAGCTTGAATGCTGTGTCACAACACAACACCTCACTCACCGTATAAAAAAGTTGTCTTCTGCCTGGAGAGCAGGAGCTGAGAACCTCTCAGCGCTCCTGTTAGCCCAGAGCTCATCTCCCAGCAGCCACAGCTGTGCAGGGTTCCCCACAGATAACATGGAGATCACTGGCAGGGCCAGATACAAAGTCCCATCTACCTCGAACTCGATCTGTCACTGCCACTGACATTTCATTAACTCACCACCTCCGAAACGGGGTTTTGCACAACTGAATCACGTCAATCGCTCTGCTGCATGCAGCCACCTCCAGCGCAGAGCAGAGCAGAGCAGCTAGGCGAGGCAATTTGATTATACCTGCACCCATTCAATTACTTAGTCTATCGCGAAAGATAGTTGCCATGGGCTTCACAGCTCATTTATAAAAATCAGCATTGCTCCCTAACTAGACTTATCAGCTGTCTTTACAAGCCAGCAAAGTTGTCATTTTTGCGGGTCAGTCTGAAGAGGGTAAGAACACAGATGCTGGACAAACGTCCCCATCCCAGGGCATAATATCCCTGTTCCTACTGCATTTTAATTGTTCGAGTCAGGTGCGAAACAAGTAACTTGTGCTGTAGCCCTGAGACACCACTGAGTGATTATTATCAGCTTCATTTCACAGACAGGCAAACCAAAACCTATGAGATGAAGCCATTTGCCCAAGATATCAGCAAAGTCATGATGAGGTGAGTTTGTCTAGAACACTGGGGGAGGGTGGGGGGGTCTACAGTACTGAAAAGTTAGGAGCTCAGGATGTTTTACCCAGTGGCAGAACTCCCTCCTGCAGCTTTCCACGGTGCACAGCCCACATCCGTGAGGTTACTCTGCCTCACCGAGGAGAAATTCCCCAAACGCTCCATCTCTCCGTCACCTCACCGTCCTTGCACCCCATCCTCCACACGTTTGCGTGCCACGTATTTCCTCTGGATTTCAGCAGGGTTTTCTCCTCGCAGGATGCCCAGGAGCCAGGCCGGTGGCCCCGGGAGCATCGGCTGGAGCTCCCTGACACCTACGGACTGAAGCAAGGAGTGCACAGCAGCTGGGCAAGGAGGGCAGGAGGCAAGGCCAGGCTGTCCGGGGAAGCTCTGGAGCCTCCATCCTTGGAGATATTCAAAAGTCATCCGGACATGGCCCTGGACAGCCCTAGGTGACCCTGCTTGAGCAGGGAGGGTTGGACCAGAGGACCTCCAGAGGTCCCTGCCAACCTCAACCGTTTGCGACTGCGTGAAGAAAGGAGTGAAGGAGAGGAAGGAGGCGGCTTTTGGCTGCCAAGGGACCAAGCAGAGCTAAACGCTGTCAGTGAGGCACTTCCCACCTCCGAACTGATGAGCACCTCACATGTTCAGCCTCACAGGGTCCAAATTAAAGCAGTCACGAAAGGCTGACATGCTGATGTACGCCCAGGGCCTCGCTCTTCTGTAACCACACAGCCTCCAAGCCTGCTCTTCTCCTCCCGGTGTCCCCCGTAGGCACCTCTGTTACAGTCCTGTCCCTTTCACACCACTGTCCCACCACCGGTTATTTACCCCACAAGAGCCATGCCCTGCTCTCAGGCACTGCAGGCCAAAGACATCTTCCACAAGCCACAAGCAGTCAGTGCGTACGTGGGCCTGATTCAGCATCCCTGTAAGATAAGAAAAGTGCTGTTATACTTTATACATAATGGCTGACACACAGATTGTTTAAGTAGCAGCTGGCGTTACAAAGACCATGTCTACGTTAGCACCCGGGAGCCCTTCTCTCCTTGATTCCCACATTTTGGTAGCCCAACTCTTTGGTGTCTTGGGACCCATCTCTGTCCCATCAGAAGCGCCAAAGACAAATCATTTTCAATCCCTTCCAATAAGATTATTCATCATTCCCCTCTACAAAGACTTGTACCTAACGGGCCATGTGCATCTGCATGGATTTCAGGAACGTCACCTGAAAAAATATACCATCCCCTGCAAGTGGAAAGGTAGGATTTAACCTTAAATGAGCAGAACGCTCACTCAGGTATAAGCACTACAACCCAGAGGCAACTCTCATGAAAGGGAACCCCTTTCATCCCAAGAGACAACTGTGCACCAAGATGTGCCATAGCCAGGTGCGCTTTTGCTAGCAAGCCAGCGCCCTGCATGCAAGAGGACAGCTTTGCCAGCTCTTACTGCATTAACTCGGATATTGTGAAACCTGGTGGTTTTCCTATCATCCCGCTACTGATATCCTGTAGCTGCTTTTGTTTTAAAAGATAGGAAGAGAGCTTTTAGCATTCTCAGGGTTGCAGTAAAAGCCTGACCCAGGCATTTAGACTATGCTGGGGGAAATGAAAAAAAAAAGGTATAAATTGATACCTACCTTCTAATCCTTTCTAAGCCAAATTCACAGTTTAAGGGAGGGCTAAACACTTTAAAAGAGTAAAGCCTGCAGTGTTAAATCTACAATCTTCTACAGCAAAAACCCAGTCACCTTATCTACCTCATTTCATGAAAGAGCCCATTAAGGATACTTCCTTCCTCTCCTCTTCCCTGAAGTGCTCACATGCTAAATGATACACAGGAGAAACTACAGGAAAAAAGGTCAGACAGTATTAACAACAGGGGAGACATCTGTCTCAATTTTCCTTTCCTGAGATTTTTAAAATTCCCATAACTTCATTGCTACAGAGGACCAGCTAGCACAAACCAGCACAGCACCATCGATTTCAGCAAAACTTTGGTTCATTTGCAAACCAAGGCTGGGGACGCTGGTATCAGCAGATGTTTTTCTGAATGATGCTGGTTTGGAAGAAGAGAAATAGCACTGTCATCATGAAACATACACTGAATTTCACCAGAATATGTAGGCCCTGGAGGAAGAGGTAGCATGAGACCTGGTTTGCTGAGGTGAGGCAAGTAATTAATTCCATGGCGCCAGCACAAAGTTGCCAGCAGCGAGCTGGGGCATTACAGATTTGTCCAGTGCTCTTAAAGCCAGTACACACGTACAAAGCATGCACAGCAGCCATGTTGCTAATATGCCATTTTTATTGCAAAGGTGACAACCTTAAACCAGCCTAAACTATAACCCTAACTATATATAATGCATTTTAATCTGCTACAAGTATGGCCCCTCAGCACCAACATACTTACATGCCCAGCCATTTCTCAGCATAAGTAATACCTCACTGGGGCTTCATTATTCCTCCTATGAACTTCACATCTGATAAGCATTAAAAACCAGTCAAAAAACAGAAAACCTGCTCCTGCAAGAACAGTCTTGCCCTCTGTAGCGATTCCCCGTGACTCTTGGCTCCCCTTCCCAACTACAAAGCTGGGGGAGGGGAAGAGGCAAGAGATGCCGAATTTTGCCCTCAGATGTGCATACCCTTAGATGTTGATGTTAGCAGGATTTGCATATGAGGACAGAAGTCAGCCCAGTGTCTTTCTATTCATGGCATTCAAGGTGTCTGTTGAAACAGGCAGGCCTCTTGGTTCACCTGCTGCTCAGCTACAATAAGCCCAGTTGTGATTTTTTTTTGTCTTGCTTATGGAAGGCTCAAGTAGAGCTGAACTACATTGAAACAGGCAGGCATACAATAGTGTAAATGAGATCAGAGTCTGGACCTCTTATAAAGCGAATCCATCAACCCCTTTAAAAATAGAGAAATGTGGCATAAGGAGCCATCCCCAGAAATGCTACTAGAAAAGAGGAGGAAGGGTTGGTCGGAGCTGTTGGATTTCACTCTGTCTTGATTGAATTTTTCCTGAAACTCTTCATCTGCCACACTTTTTCACATAATTGCAAGGCCAACTTCTGCTCTCCAACATGACAGAGTCAGTCCAAAGTTACGTTACTTATTTCAGGGCAGTTACTCCAGACTTAAACTTAGTACAGAATTTAGCCCTGTTTAACGCATCACCACCTCCGCAGCTTGCCAGCTGTCACCCAGCATAGCACATTTGTTTAATCTACAACTGCTGTTGTCTCAACATTCCTTCACTAAAAATCGACTCTTGCTGAAGTCTCATTATAGCAGTGCAGGCATTTCCAGCCCTTGGTGGCCAGGAGACACAGGTCATCAGAAGTGGCCTGGCGATTTTTAGTACAAGGGATGGGTGTATTTGTGTGAAACAGGGAAGATAAATGAGACAGCAAGGCCTCTTGAAGAGTCACCACCTTCTCCGCCCAGTCACTGAGAAGTCCTAAATAGGCAATGCAGATAAAAAATGGGATTCAGGGAGGCCTGGTTGTGGTCGGCACTGTCGTTGCCCAGAGGCTGTGCAGGCACCGATGGCTGTTCAGGCTCCTGCCTCTGCATTGACAGTCTTGAGTTCACCACCTGCTCACGGGAAGAAGGTAAGGTCCTCCAAAGAGCAATGACGAACAACTCAGTTAAGCTGTTATCATTCTTCGATTTACCAGGTGGGGCTTCAAACTTAGGCACCTCCTTCAGGTGTCAGAATGGAAGGAGGCGTGAAAAACCCCAGTGTGGAAATCCCACTGCCTGGTGCCTCTCACTTCTCCCTCCAGAGCAGAAAAACCACCGGAGAGGCTGATGATGGACATCTGCTGCTTCCTCCCGGCATGGAGAGCCCGAGGCCGCAGGAGGGCAGCATTGAATTTCTTTCCGAAGCGCCGCGTCTGGGATCCCGGGTAAGTCCATTCTTCAGGGAGGGAGCTTTTTAAACCGTTGTGGGGTTTTGTCTTGATGAAAGTGTGAAAAGTTACAATGGAGTGTCACTAAGAAAGTGTAAGTGCAGCCTTGGCAGACTTCTGGTGCACGAAGGCAGCATCTCTTTTCTGGTTTATAAACCATTCAAGTCACATTCACGACGGTGGAGCCTTCTTGGCCAGGAGGCTGGGACAAAGAACAGGTCCCTTTGAACATCACTGTCCCAAAAGCATGCTGACTGTAGACAATAAATAACAATAGCCACCTATGGCCACTCTTTTCTGTGTCTCTTTGGAGTACATTTCTCTCTTGTACAGTTTTACGCATATGAGAATTTGCTCTGCCACGACCGTGAAAAACTGTTGGGGAGATAGGGGAGAGGTGGAAGTCCCTGTAATGTGCATCCTTCTCTGTCCTTCCCCAAGGCAAGCTAAGAGCTGCCAGGGCATTGCTAGAGCAGTTCCTAAGAGCCGCACGCTTCTGTGAGCTCTCCCAGCAGCCTTCAGAAAGTGACTCAAGGAGTAAAACCTGAACCTGCCCCAGGAAGGATTAATGACCTGGGTGCTGAGCTCCGGAGAAGAATTTACATCCTGACATAAGCGCCTCCCCACCAAATCCATCTCAGGTGCTCCGCGAGCAGGAGCGGTCATCCCGGTTATCACCACCTCCCAAAGCCTCGCTGCCCCCCAGCTCGGCACAGAGTCGGAGCCGGTGTCCCCACGGTCACCTCCAGCTTCCTGCAGCAGCAGGATCCCCATTCTCCCTTTGACACTGGGATTTGGTATGCAGCTACTGCTTCGTCCAGGGAAGACAAAGGGCCTGAGTCCAGCAGCGCCGCTGTCGACACTTCAAAGGGGTGACTCCATTTAGGCTCTTCCCAGCGAGATAGGATTCAAGCTAAGCGCTGGAGCGCTTCACAAATAACCTCAGAGTTTATTGCACAGTGGGGGGAAAGAAATTACCATATCTGTTCAAGTAAGAAAACCTGGTGTCCCCAGTGAGTGACAGATGATGGCTATTTTTATAATAGACACACATAATAGCCTCACACTCGTTTTTAAGAGCAAATTCAGAAGTGAGGGGAAACAACAGCCAATATGTGGCAAAACCTGGCGTCCATTCTCAGGGTTTGTCCATCATTTGTTATATGTTTGTTTGAATCAGTTCCCTGGTGGTTGTTTTTTTTACAATCATAAAGCTAAGCCAGAAAAGAAGTTGGCTTTCTAATGACATGTTATGCTCCAGCCACAAGGCTTCCTATCTCATATTCCCCCAGAAATATATTTCACAACTGAAGCAACATTCAATCCACCAACCAAGTGTTCTGCGGACGTCAAAAGTGACTTGAGTTTCTGAACTTTGTGCACAGCTTTCTGACACAGAATTGACTTGTTTTGCTTGTTGAGATTTATAACAATATGGCATTTATAAGTAGTTCATAAAAGACTGATGGATAAGCATGATATGCCTATCAGCAGCATTTACCATGGATGCTGTGAGTACATCAGTCAAGGGTGTTTTATCAGTTGTTGTAAGCAACCCTTTGACCTTTTGGGCTCTGTAAGAATTGAGTCATCAGTTATTAACCCTGTAATAAGTTATTTATGTAAGTAACTTTAAGATAAAGCCTGACCTTGCTTCCTTTGCATAACCCAAGCAGACAATTCCAGAGTAGGAAATGATTTCCCTACTGAAGTCAGTGGGAGTCTTTTTATTGATTTTAATGAGACTGCCATTAGGCTAAAAGCAAGCATGCCTATAGCACTTCTTAGGTGTATTTTCCTCACTAAAGCCATTTGATTCCATCTTTTGGAGGGAACAGGTGGACCTGATTTTCCAGCCATCATCGTCAGCCAGGCTTGACCAGAGAGGTGTGAACAAGGATAATTAGAGTATACAGAACTCCTAAGCCCTATGCTAGATTTGCTGAAACGAACTCCATCTTAGCACAGGCAAGTGTCTACATGTTTAAAGAGGCAGCATGAGAAAGGAAGTACCTAAGATGAAAAGGTCATTGGGACCTCATGTGGGCTCAAGCTGTGTAGGGAACTCCCCAGCCCTCCTTCACCAAAGCAGAGACAAATAACTGACTATAACAAGGCAAGGATTTTACAAAAAATATCTGAAAATAACCAATGCATTAAATGTGAACATGTAAAAATGCTTATGGGAGTGTTTATATGAGGAATCTTTGCAGTTTAGATTTCCTTCCTGGGAAAACTCAAGAAGTCCATGTTAGTGATAATTCAAAAAAGTAAAATGTCCTATTTCTTTATTTGCCTAGGCCAAGTGAGGAGTATGCTTTCTATGTTGACCAGGTTGATAAGGGCTCAATTCAGAGCTCTACCAACATCTAGCATTTCAATTCCTTTTGCTTGTGTTTCCCCACGCATCAGATAGAGCTCATCAGAATTTGGCCCAGATTTTGGAAACATATTTAAGCATTGCTCTCTCCAGCATAGCAAGCCTATGTTGGAAGCAAAGCTACCATCCCATTTTCAGGAGACACTTCAGCACTGAAGGGAATAATTACCTTTATCGCCTGCCCGTAAGGCTTGGTCTCCTGAATGCCTAGTTCATTTTTGACTCACTGGGTAAAATTTTATGTAAAAGTCTTAGCTGGGTGAAAGATGCTGAGGACTAAGGGCTACTGTTTAGCAGGATGTAGCAGGATACTTTTGTGGCTACAGTGGGTCTGTGTGTTGTAAGAGACAGCTCCGTAGTAAGATTATTTCTTTAAATACCTGTCCTCCTTGGGCACCTGCCCACGGCACTGAACTGGGCAGGCCCCTGTGCTGCTGTGCCAATCTGTAGCACACACTCAGGGTTGGATACAACCCTGATCTGACTGAGGGGATGTGCAGCCAGGGCATGTAACAAACACAGCAGCTAAAGACCACCTCCTCCTCACCCTCTATACCCCTGTAAAATTAGACCTGCTCTCAGGAGGAGTATTATGTTTTACAGTGTTGATAGATAGCCAGTTCACATTTCTGCAGCCCAGCAGAATGATGCTGCTAAAAAGCCAGGTTAACACTGTGGGAAACCAATCCTGCCTATTGATAAGCATGTTAAACTTATAATGGGGATAGTTCTTCTAAGGAGAGCAGTGGAAGCCTTGCTCTGCTAAGTAGAAGGTAGGTACCTGACCAATCCAAAAAAGATCTCCCGTTCAGTCATGTCCAATGAGGAGTGTCTATCAGATTAAAAGAATGAATTGTGACTCCATTTTCCTTTGTGCTGGATCATCTGTGCTTCCTGTGCTTGCCATAGCATCCTTTACAGTGCTCCCCCTGTTTAGGATTCCCTGACTGGCATTGCCAGAAATCCTTTCTGTCCTGATCCTGCTGACCTGACTTTGACATCACTGCGTGATTGGAAACTGTCTCTGAGCAAGAGGCACAGGATCAGGGTCTCCAGGGAAATGAGTTCCTCTTTAAAGCAGGTATAGATCTTACCGCTGCTTCTGTATGAAAGCTTCAGCATCAGTCCTCCCCCCATTTCAAATATATGCATTAATTTAAGAATGTAGGAGATGTGGCAGCCACAGACACTGAAATCTGACTCATCCCAGCCACACTGTGTGCATGTAGGTCACATGAAATGTCATCTATTATAATGCATAATGCAGTACATTAACTTCAAGGGCCGGTGAATGCTGCTTTGCATGCAATGTTTGGGGAGGAGACAAAGAAAACTAGTTCATATTAAGCTTTGATTAAACAGAAACCTAGACATTTCCCTACTTTTCTGAACACATATAAGAGTGAGTCATATTTCCTCCAGGCAACTTATTATTTCCCACACCAAGCAGATATAAGATATCCCCAGAGCTTGTTATCCCAAAATTTCACTTTCTCTTCATGGTTCTGTGACCCCTTTAAGGTCTGAGCAAAGCTATGGCTTTAGCTCAGCTGTGGGACATTTCTCACTACTCTCTGAACCACCGTTGGGATTTAAACAGGTGAAAACAACAAACAAAACAAAAAAAACCCCAATCCTTGAGGGACTACGCTTTAGGGGCACAATTCACACCAGACCTAAAAGTCCCGAGGGATCATGCCTGAGGTATACCAAATCACCAGTCCATCCCTCAAACAAAACCAGGCTGAAATGAAGCATTCTTAGAGAACATGGAGTCATTCACACACTAGTCCGAGTTCTCAAAGCCCTGAGCCAAGTTCAGCCCTAGGACAACCAGTGGAGACATGTTTAACTGGTAGCAGGTTGGGCATTGCCACGTGGCTTCAGCAGAGTCACCTTGAATTTAATCCGGTGCTCCTGAGCAGAATTTGGCCCAGAGAGGTTAAATGATGTATCCCAAACTGCACGTCTCAGGCATCAACTGAGGCAGGAATTTAAGACTGACTTTTTCTTGTGCAACTCCAGTGTGCCTTCAGCCCCCCAGGGCTACTGACCCTTGTGTACCGAGCTCCAGAGCTTGGTCCCGCTGAACGAAATGGAAAGGCTCGGGATGGAGCAGAGTTTGGCCCCATGCAGAAATCGTAACTGCTTTCCCACAGCCTGACCCTACAAACACAGACTCCGTACGCACCACGTGGAGTACCTCAGGCCTAATAGTCCCAATACACAGAGGGCACAACGTGCCATATATTTTGATTTGCACCTATTACCTCATATCTCTTTGTATGATTTATTTTCCTGTCCTGTCCCCCCCCGTCGCGCAAAGCAAACTTTCTAGCACTGAGTGCACAGAATGCCCTTTTGTCCCCAGTCAGGTGTCAGCTAGGGGACCTGACATCTCTGTCCAGGTTTGTCGCTGGATTCATTGACAGGAATAAAAGCTTCTTTAATACCAGGAACGTGACAGGTGTCAAAAAATGAATCTGAGATTTACTTCCAGTTTTGCTCAAACAAATGCACAGTTCAAAACAGATCAACACTGAGCAAAAATTATTTTGCCCTGCAAAAGCAGTTCTAAAATAATCAACAGCAACTGTGGCTCTGGCAACAATTGACTTCAAATTTGGGATAACCTGGGTTGTTCAGGACAAACTTAAGAAAATGCTTAGATCTTGTCAGAGAAACAAGTTTCCAAATAATACGAACAACCTGATGTTTCAGGCTCTCTGGATATGCAGAATGAGGTGTATGTCTTCGCCCCCCCTTCCAGTTTATCAATTCCCAAATGATGTGCCTGGATTTTATAAAGGTTGATTAATTTAGCAGCTACTGGAATAGATAATGTGAGCTAAGCTCATGAGAAACTAATATCGCTACATATTTCAAGTCTTGATCCTGATGTCTATGTGGCGAAAAAGAGAAAGTGAATCCCCAAAACAACTGTCAGGTTTTTATGCCTTCGTCCAAAACATTGTGCATTTACCACTGCCAAAGACTGCATCCCTCAACTAGAGGAATGATTGTGTGAGTCAGTCCAGTGGTTTCCATGTCCCTGTGCAATACTCCATCAACACAGGTGTCAGGTACCCTTCCTTCACCCGCCTTCACTGTCAGTGAAACCAAGTTTGAAAGAAGGTGAAAAATAAAATTATCTTTCTCTAACACTGACAATCACAGGGAGGAAAACAGTAAAAAAAAGAAACTTGTTGGGAAAAATCTGCAGTTTGAAATACAGAGTGTGAAATATCTGGAAATTAAGCTGGCGTATGGTCAAGCTGCCGTTACCATTGCCATTCTCTGACTGGGCAAGGATATACTGTAGATGTATTTGGAAAGTCACACTCCCACCCCAAACTTTATACAATTATTGGCTTGGTTATAAAGATACCTTTCACTGAACCCCAGCACAATACTTTCTTTGAGAGTTCTCCCAACCTCCAACTGCCCTGAGCTCAGACGATTTTCTGAAAGTGAAGTGGCTTATTGGTTTAGGACAGTTTAGATCTATTTAGCACTTTTCCAAACATTTGTTCAATCTCCCCTCAAATTCACATGAAATTCTGCACCCAGAACATTCTTTGGCAAGAAACCCCATAAAGCTACACTCGCGCTTTGAGGAAACCCCCCTTCCTGGGTGTTCTGAACCAGGTTCCTTCATCTGATGCTCCCTTCCAAGTTCTTCTATTGGAAGCTGAATAGACAGTCCCTATTCACACTCTCCGTGTCATTCACTTTATCATATCTGCCCACACCTTACCCATTTCTAACTGGGACTGTCTATTCGAACCATGCTTTGTAGAGAAGCTATTCCGTATTTCTGAGTTAATTCCCAGGACACCTGCTCCACTGCATGTAATATAGCTCAAGAATATAAAATATAGGAAATGAAATTATACTGCAGTAATTACTCAGAAAAAAAAACCTGTTTATTTCAATGTTCTTCCTTGAAAGTAGCTTTCAATAAGGAACTGTACTTCTCCTCCACTGCCCTAAAGATATCTGGTAAAAAATTACAAAAATATGCTTGGGGTTCTCCCCTGAAAAATGAGGGAAAACAAAGGAAAATACCCAGCCTTTGAGTCAGCCTTTGTTGGTTCAGCTGACCCATGCACCTAATGAGAAATCCTGAAATAACAGATATACACGCGCCAAACAATTTTCTTGGTTAGTTCACGGGCAGAAAGTTTGTCAGGACTAAAACGATACGTTCCTTCCTTAAACTTACAGTGGAATATAATTTATGGAGCCATTGTACTTCTGCAGGACAAACGCTTGTGAGCGACCACTCGTTGAGATTTGGGGAGGGTTGTTATTACTCTGCCTTGCTTAATAAAGCATATGTGGCAGGGAACAGAAGGGAATGGTGTCGGTGCCATCCCCCATCAATTAAAAAAAAAAAAAAAGGTGCCCAATGCAAAATGGGGGGATCAGACAGTCTTGATTTCTTTTTTTTTTTTTTTTCCTTAACGAGTTTCAGTATCTACAGGGGAATTAAAAAAAAAAAAAAACCAACCCAAAACACACACTCCCAGAGGAAGCTAATTAAATATTCTCTCCACCTCCTTCTCCTTATTCATTCGCTCCGTTTCTTTCAATTGCCAGGGTCCCATGGCGACCATCGTGGAAGAAAAAGCATCCTCTTGAGCAGCCGCACCTCGCCATAGCAACCGGGACGTCAGCGCCGGCAGCCGAGCCCCGCAGCAGGCCGGGGGGGGGGCGCTGCCCCCGGGGCTGCCCTCCCCTCCCCTGCCTTCCCCCGGGAACGGGGGGGACCCCCGCCGAAAGGCCCGGGGCTGGGGGGGGGGGTGGCGGGGTGGCGGCCCGGTGTCCGCCCCGTCGGGGCTGCGGGTGCGCGGGCGGGCGGCGCGCCGCTGTCCGTGGTGCTGAGGGACCCCGAGGCGCCCAGCCCCGGCCGGGGGGGGGACGCACGGGCATGCCGCCCGGGGTGGGGGGGGGAAAGGAGGGAGAGGCTGGGTCCTGGGAAGGGACTGCCACATGATCCGCGTCCCACATGACACAGAAAGAAACTGGTGGCAGCAGCCAGCTCTGCGAAACGTCATTTTTTTTTTTTTTTTTTTTCCTCAGTCAAAGAAGAGGGGTAGAATACCCCATCCCTCCCCCTCAACCAGATTTACAAATATCCGGGCAGAGGCAGCTACAGATGTGAATATACTCTGTGGTTTCCAGCATGATTGGCACCTTCCCAGAGGTGCCTTTGCTTGGGATAACAAACGGAGAAAGGACCAGACCGGCGCCTCTGGGATTATGCTTTGGAGCAGGTACGTGGATGGATAGGTGCTGTGCTGAACGGTGCTGTGGCTAAAGGGATAGTTCTCTTTGCGGAGACAAGCGAGATGATCTTTTCCAGTAATTTATCTTACGTGTATTTACTTATGTGCATTTTAAATTCTTGGGTTTTAGCAAGGAGGACTCATTCCTCAGGAGCAAATGCTCTGCGGGGCTTGAATTTTAAGCTGATTCTGCTGAAAGCACAGAGGTGTGTAGAATTACTGCAGAATAACTATCTATATTTTCTGCACAAATCTACATTCTGTATATCTATATTCATCATTTTTAAATTATGCCACTTATTTGTCTTAAAACAATCCCCTGACGCGATCAGGTCGATGAAAGCAGAAAAATACTTTTGCTGAGATGGAGCAGACCAATCGGCCCATCTGTTTTTATCTATCTCTAGATCCATTCAAACAGCTTCTTCCTTCCTCGTGTTATTGCACTAAAACAGGTGGGTTTGTATTTTTCAGCCATTAATTTGAAATCGTCCTTTCTGAAAGCATTGTCTCCCTTCTTCTGTGTGGGTGCCTGGATGCAACTACTTAGGGAAACACCACAGACATAGTAATCTTTGCTTATCTGTAGCCAGCAGAGGCAAGAAGGCTATTCCGGTTTTGCTAATTCAGGCACATACTCTCTAGGAACGCATAGCAATATTTTTCATTTATCCAGCTGGCTTCCAGCATGTCAAACAGTATGTTGGCTCCACAGAGTAATGGAGAAGTAAAACTGCCTTCTGCTTTCAAAAGGCCATTTGTGTGTATGAGGCAGGATTCATAGCCAATTCTTTCTGGCAAAGATTTTCAAATGTGGTTCTTGAAGATTTGTTGTTAAAGCTGCTGCTAATCACTTAAGCAAGTGGCTTGTTTGCAGAGAAATTGGGTGCCAACCCAGAAGCATCCTTAAAAGCTAATCTTTTGGGGGGTGTCTAAATATGGATTTTTAGAAGCTTGATTTACGAGTTTATTTTAAATGTCCTGGTCTCAGATGTGTCAGTAAGGGGAGGAATTTCTATACCTTAGACACGTTTGGGGAGCTCTGCTCCTCAGCTTGAAGTAAGAGCCTGCAGACTCTTACTCCCCCGCAGTTCTCCTGTGAAGCCTCTGTTGGCAAAGCTGTGCAGTGCAATTCCCCCATCTGGGTCATACCGTATGATCTCCATCTGCATTTTCCTTTGCAGCCCCACCAGGCATCCTCCCTCAGGTGTTTAACAGTTTGGAGAGCAATTTCAATCAGACAATGTAGAATAACCCCCTAAATCCTCAAGTAGAGTCTTCTTCTCCCCCTCCCCACCATAAACACAGTTCTCCCAGCACCAAAACATGATGCAGCTCTTGTGTTTTGGGGATTTCTCCATTCCAGCAGCTTCCATCACTCCCTAGACTTTCCCTCTGACAGGCAGCCAACACAGTTCTTGCAAGTGGCACCCTGCCCAAGAAGACATCTCCAGTTCGGGGGTTATCAGCAGGCCAGCATCTTGCCACAGTGGCTTCTCCTAGCCTGATTTTGTCCTCCCTGAGCCTAGCTCAGCTGAGACATCCCTTCCAACAATCATCTCTGCATCAGGCATTCCAACCTAACTGTGGGCTTTGCATGGCCTTCAGCCCTCCCGGCTTCTCCAGCAAAGTTAGTATAGGAAGCCTATGAAATGCTCTCACTAATGGCCATATCCTCTGACGGAGGCCCATGGGAACGTTCTCCTACTGCTCATTCAGGTCTCCTCCTCCTATTCCTATCAGATAAGTCCTCCTGGAAGCATCTTAAGATCTCCGGCAACTCTATCCCTAGCATGATTATTAGCCACCAGTGGTACCCCACTCTCTGTCACTGTATCTGGCACAGGTGACCTGTGTCATGTGTGCGCTAGATCCACGTTACTGAGAAGGGTCAAGAGCCATATTACAGGGCACTCTCACATCCCAGCACAAATGTTTGTACCAGTGTGAAAAATCATGTTACCATATTAACTTCTCGTGTGCTGAGAAAGCAGCTTTCACAAGATTTAATATCAAGAATTCATTTCTATATGACCTTTTCATATGGAAGCAATAAAAAAAACTCCTAAGGTTTCCCTAGGAGGAGAACTTGTGCTCACTGCTAGTGAGAGGGTGAGCTAAGCTGCTGGAGTCCTCACTGAAGCTGCTGGCACATTCTCCCTGTGGGGGAGACGACACTTGGTGGGGAGAGGGTGAGAATTTCCAAGAGATGGGCAGAGAAATCAGCCAAGCCTGAGATTCACCACAGCTTATCTGTCAACACCCACCATTGCAAACCAGCTCTGGTAAGCACTGCATTCCTCACATCAAGCAGAGGAGCGTGCTGTGTTGTGGGCAGGGCCTGGTGTTGCCAAAAAATAATGTGTGTGGGAGAGAGCATCTATTTTTTTACCTCTGAATCAGCAAAGGGTCCAGCCTCGCCATGTCCAAGGACAGACTCAATCCCCATTAAGGAAGGCATGCAGCCTGCCAAGGTATATTTCAAGCTTCTCCACACTCTTCTTGGACAACTCCAGTAGGTGGAACCTATTTTGACAGCAGAGTTAGAAATGAGGTCGGTCCCTCTTCTCCTTGCTCCCACTTTTTCATGCCCCCACAGTCACACTGGGCACAGATCTGGGTTCTGCCATCATTTTTAGAACAGTGCTAATCTGGGGTTTTGCCTACTAGTCACAGCAATGGGAGGATAGAATAAAGCTCTGAGACACTTAAAACTTGGTGGGTCTTTCCTTTGGGGAAGAAGAGTTACATCTATTACAAGAGACTCATAACCACTGTGTACCCATTTGTAAACAGTGTGTTGCACTAGTTATGCTCATGAGGTAGTAGCCAGAGCACCGTGCTGTGTGAGTCTCCTATGATTAGCCAGACCAGGCTGTAGGCAAGAGCACAGGAGAGAGATGGAAGAAATAGGCAGTCCGACGGTCATGGCAAACCCAGCAATTCATTCGGCACAGCCCAGGTCTGTGGAAGGAAGGCTGTGTCCTCCCTGGGCCTTACAGATGACCCTACCCTACAGCTACTGGGGATGAACTTCTCACTGCAAATGACCCTGCCTATCTCTCCAGAAAGGTCATCCTTTCTACAGATCAGAGGGTTGCAAACTCCACGTGTGCTTCAGCATAGCCCTGGCTGAAGAGAATTACACCTGTTCCCTCGCTCTGCAGAAGCTGATGAGGTGAGGGTGTCTATCTGGGTAGTGGTGAGCACAAATCTGGGTCATATTTTACCACTTTCTGTCCCTGAACAAGAGCACGATGTTGGGTATAAGTGGAATCTGCAGTTACTTTAAGGGCTCCTTCCCACCACCAACAGAGAATAAACACACTTTTAGGGCTTAGGTGCATGAATAAATTACTGGGTCTTAGCAACTCACTTCAGGTTAATAGACCTACGGTGACTGCCTGCATGTCAGTCTTAACCCGCAGTAAATACATGAGAAAAATTCATTCACTTCAGATGCAGGAAAAATCCATTGCTCCCAGAACGTTTAACACAACAATGAGCTTCAAGAGATGGCACCATCTCCTAAGGACACTCAGCCAACATGCAGTAACTTGTGAATTATGTATGGTTTTGAACCCTGAATGTTCACCAAAATCATGCCACATGGATTTGCCCTGGGCCAGGCCTCGGACCCAGTGCTACAGGTCTGCACTCAGAGTAGTTACTCCAGACATGAGCTGATAGACCCAGAAGCAATACATGGACCAGGTTCTTGGTCTAGTTAGTTACTGCATGGCTCACCACTTACTAAGCTCAGTTAAAAGGATAAAGCTGAAAAAGGATTCTTCCTCAGGCAACCAGTACAAGGAATATTAATTGGCCCCAATCCCAGCAAGTGTTGCAGTATTATATCTTTGTTCTCAGCTTTAATACCTTGTTAAAATAGTCAGGAAAGAACAGGAAGAAACAATGAAGGTTGATGGCAAAGAGACTGCCCAGTTGCCCTTAGTTTCCTCAAGCATACAGCAGAAAAATCTTGTTTAGATTCATGCTCATGCAGTAGCTGAGTATAACATATATTCTTTAGACGTGCTGGAAATTAAGAACATTTCCTTCCTTTATTTGATTCTATCCATATTTCCTGCTCCCATGACCACCCTGCAATACAGGCTAGGCTCTCAGATGCTGATATAAGATGCAATAAAATATATCAACTTACATCATCAGTTCAGTTCAGAAGCTTTTACCATAAGTTGAGCTGAGACCACATCGGTACTGAAAGCTTCACATCCACAAAACAGCCTATCTACACTGTCATATGTCATACCATCTTTAGATGCAGAAGAGGAATCTCCACCAGCTGGCTAGAGCCAGGGAGCACGCAGCAGCATATGAGATATGGGTATGGATCTTAAAAGTTTTATTACATTCAAAACATTTCATTCTCCTGATAAAAAAGGGGCAGATGTTTTCTATCCCCATGCACTGGAATGCAGAGAGTGAGGAAGAACACACTTCACATCAAGAGATTTTCAAGCTTTGCTCAGAAGAGCTGCCCAGAGAATAGAAAAGCCTTCGTAAGAGGAACAGAGCAAATAGCTGAGCATTTTTATGAGCACTAGACCAGAGAAAAGAACTGGCAGAGAATCCGTGCGCTTACAAAAGCATGTGTATCCGCATTCCTCCACTGGAAGCAGAAGTACTAAATGGCCTCAATATGCACACAGACATGTCTGCATAGCAAGAAACAGAGAGAGGTTAACACATTCTGTGCTCTTCTATAAAAGGATTATTACATTGAGACAATGCACACACAGGGCAGTTAATTTGAATTTAGGCAGGGATGAATGTCACCTTCTAGCATCTTACACACAGACAAAAGTGTGTCGTCCCCCCCCCCCATTCTGATTCAATTTACTCCCACTTCTAATGTTGATTAAACTCAGTAGGATGAAGCATTCCTCTTCCGGTCTGGCAGCTATTCCTGAGATATTCTTCAGAGAGGGATATTTATGGAGTAAATGGCCAGCTTAATGCTTTTGAAATAATTTGCTGGGACAAAGCTTGCCTACTGTTTTGCAGTTATGATGCAGAGAGGTAAAATATGTTGAATAAAAAAGCCCCTCTGATAGTGTCAGGTTAAGTAATGCACAATGATCTGTTTCTTTAGCTAGCTTTTTAATCCTAAAAAACCGTGGTTGGAAAAATATGTTTATTCTTTTGATTAAACATTTTAAAAGCCATTTATTGCATTCCTTTGTGAATCTTGTTAGGTTTTACTCTTCCAAATTGCAATGGACACTACATTTCTAGACAGGACAGTAAACAGGCAAACACGTAGTAGCTATGCCATATGGTCTTTATGCAACAGCGAAGTAGACGTGGCAGTGATTTTATGAAGTTCTTGTGGCTCAAATACTTCATCTCCAAGTAACAGATCTGTTTTGGAGACTTAGCAAGAATATGTTTCCTTTGCTATCAACCCAAAGGAATAACCCTGAAAATGGAGTGTTTGGGCCTTCAAACTGCAAATTAAGGTCCATAAAACAGGAACTGTGGCACCAGGAAATCCCTGTTTGATGATTATGAGTCATTTCACATGCCCTTTTTTTCCCAAGCAAATGCAAAAAATTTAGGGTTTTAAAGAGAAATACAGGAAGTCCTTATACCAGGATTAAAAGCATTCCTGCTCTAAAATATTCAAAAGAAAAAGTGAGATTTTTGGCACTGCTGCATCCATGCAGACCCATAATTACTAGAAAGTAGCCTTTCACTCAGCTCAATGTTAAATACGTTTAAAGGGAAAATCAAACAAAAGCATTTTTGTTAAATAAAAATGTAATTAGGCCTCATATATTTGCTATACATAATTTTTACTTTTTGTGTTTCTAATATCTGATTATTGACCTGCAAGGCAGAGGGAGACTAAGGAGCTCACCAATGTTTTCTTATGGATCTGATATTTGCAAGTTGAACAGTTCACTAACACTTAAACCATATTTCAGTAAACGATGCAGCAAACAGGGACATGGGAATCGGAGATACATAATGTAGCAAGATACAGAATCTCTAGTTATTTTTTTCTCTAGTGGTGCATATGCTGAGCTTTTCTTGCTCCTACTGCCATTAGGAGAATTACTCATAATGCAGAAGTTGAAGTCTCCACTATAAAAACCAGACTTGCCCACAGAAGAAAAAGATACGCTGGGCCATAGACACAAAGGTTCTTAGTGCTAAATCAAGGCATGATTTTGATCTCAGTGCCACCTAGGAAAAATAGGGTTGAATAGGGACCCTTCAATATAAAAGAAAATCAGCTTCTGGTCCATTAGAAGGAAAAATCATCTATGACTAGGAATGCAGGCATCTCAGAGCACATTGGTTAATCAGATAGCATTTACTTTTAAAAAAAAATAAAACAAGTAATTGCTGTTCAACCGGAAAAATCTTATGCTCAGGGTAGTTAAAGTCCCTATTATTGCACTTAAATTTTCACCTGGACCTTGTGGGCAGTGTGCTGAATGACTTTGGATTTTTCCAAGGAAGAAAGCATGACAAAATGTAGTATTACTTGCACCTGTGTTCGGTGCTTCTTCTGTTTTCCTTATAGTGAGGAAACCACCACCAGCGACCCGTAACCAAATACTCTGGCTCTCACCACAAGCATATGGTCTCCGGTGAAGGGTGGCACATGGGAAGGCTTCTCTCGTTCAGGTATTGCTCCTTCTGTTAGCAAAGCTCCGACACAAGACAGCTGGCTACATCTCTTGCCATTCTCCCTCCTCTGCAGGCACCCACCGGTTAGCTCTCCACACACGCCTCTGAGCTTGTTACACGCTGTTCCCTCCTGGGAATGCCTGTCTTCTCAACGGCGTGTTTGCAGGTAACCCAAGTTCTCCTGTAAACAGCCGTTGGTCTGACTTTTAGCCAAAATGCAACAGAAAAAAAGTACTGTTTGAGTGGTACAAGCCTGTAACTATTTTGGGGTTCAGCTACCTGCATAAGTAAATGTCTCAGGTCTGAACAGACACGGACAGCAGATTTGGCTCACCAGGAGAAATATCATGAGAACAGTGTTAGCGAGTCTGCATATTTTAACAGTTTAGGAAGGGCGTTTCATTCTTGTACCTGAATTCCACTGCTCTTCAATATTGGTCAAGAAATTTCATCTGGTTATTCTTCTACGAAGCTTCATTTGCGCAGCTGGTTATTTTTAAATAGCACATACTTCTGCATGGCAAGAAGGGAAATTAAGGAAGAAAATTAGCCCATAATGTTCTTTTCTATCTGGTTAATAGGCCCCACATGTATTATTCTATTACAGATAATTCTAACATGTAATTTAGCGGGTTGTACTGTCAATGCATCCTGCCACTCTGCCAGAGACAGCAGCCCAAATACCCTGCAGACAGATGATGACGGCAGGGTATCTCCAGGGGAGCAGATCCACCCGATGGAGGGTGAGGAAAGGCAAGCAGGGGCTGTGTGAGAAACCAGGAATCATCTGCCAGGCAAAGCTACTAAGGAAACGATGAGGGAAGGCAACTAAGGATGAGGGGAAAGCGAAGGCCAGGCTGGGCAGCACCCGCAGCCCTCCAGCAGAAGACGGGACGAGGGGCAACGTATCACCTGCAGACAGTGCCCCTTGCAGGCGGTTGGCAATTCAACCACCATGACACCCACTTCTGGGTCTCATTACTGATGCCCCCAAGTGTTATTTTGACAGGAGAATGCCATGCAAAAGTCCTTGTTTAACACGCCCCACTGAAACAAACCCAGTTGTTACTAGACTCAGACTGCTTCAGCTACGAGTCCAAATTAACCTGAGTCACGTTTTAGCTCTCAGACACTACCTGCATGGGAAAGCTGCTAAATAAGGCCAGCTGCTTTGGGAGCAGCGTTGGTGACTCAGGCGCTGACCCACTTTCCGATGATGCAGAGTCAGCAGCTGGGCACGGTGCGAGGTGGGGAGGAGAGGCGCAGCGGGGTCCTGCGGCAGCCCAGCGGAGGCTACGCAGAGCGGCTGCGTCCATGCAGCTGTGCCGCGCTGCTCTCAAGCACACTCTGCATTTTCGAGTGCCCTTAATCTATGCCTGTGCTGTGCAGCTGATTGTACATCAAGCCTATTCCTGTGAAACACGCAATGTTATATTCAGAGCAGCTAACGAATAGAGTCTAAAATGCTAGAGGAAAAAAAACACATCAAGGAATTAATACATCTTTTCCTCTTCCACATCTGACTATTTTTTTGCGTTGTGTTATTGAAGATGACATGCAAAACAGCGCAAGGAGCAAGATCCCAAATTCATCCAGTGGCTTTGCGCTTTCAGGCTCCACTCTGAGTAGGCAGACAAGGATAAAGTAATTGGTGATAGGTGCAGAGCTACAGTAGGCAGAGCAAAAACATCAGCAAAATACTGAAAAAACCCTCAGTAAGCAAAGCTGGGAATTTGGATCACTTGGAAAGCTGAGAAGGATGGTCGTGGTTTTTTGAATGAGTCCATTTGGCTTCTGGGATTAACTTTTTGATCTTCCGGTCATTAATTGAATCCTGATTTATCTTGCACAGTATCAAGAATCTGGAGTTAAGCATTCACACAATATACCCACAGAAAGAGACTTTCTGGTTCTAATGACTAAGACCCTTTGCACTCCTCCTTAAAAAATGAGGTCATAGCTATCACATACCGTGATGTGTACCATAACTACCACAAAGGACCAGCCACAATTTGATCCCAGAAGCTGTATTTCAGTGCTTGCTTAGAAAAACAGAGGTCGCTTAAGCATCCAGGCAGGTGAAAAACACCATCTAAAAAGTGGAAATATTACTTCCCATTCCACCTCTCGGTATAGGAAACACCTCCCTTGTCTCTCTACTTGACGCATTTATGTCCAGTCAAGGGAGCAGGGACACTGATGGTCTGGGGTTTTGCCACCCCCACGGACACTGGGAAGTACACCTCGTTTTGGGGCTCGGTGGGGCATATTCCGCTCACTCGCTTTGCAGGTCACCAGCACTGGTGAAACTGCACCCCAGTCTCTAGCTGTGAAAGGGACATTTCTCTTTCAGAGGACAGAAGTGCCTGTCCTGAAATAGTCAAGCCAGTAGCAAAAACCCGCAGGAACCTTAACGGCCTCTGCTGTACCAGACAGTCTCACCGTATATTTCTGACCACTTCTCTGAAATCTACTGCTTTAAGTAGCACATATACTACTCAAAATTACCTTTCCTTGGCTAAGGTAGGTTTTTCACACATGCTTGTTAAACAGCACCTTTTCTCTTCTCTCTTTATGCAGCCTGAGCAAAAGACCTGGCCATGTTTGTCCACAGCATGGATAACAGCAGCGCTCCTTTCCTTCTCCCTACCTTATTGCTCCTGCTGCAGAACAAGAGCTACCCTGAAACCTCCACCCCTCCTGCTGGCCACAGGGTGACCGAGTCACCCACAGGACCCCCCTCAAGCAGGAACCACACTGTCTTGCAGTATCAACTGAGGCTGGGGGAAATTGCGGCAGCCAGCATGGTTTTGGGAGCGTTGTGGCTGGTCTCCGTCTTCGGAAACTCCCTCGTCTGCTTAGTGATCCACAGGAGCAGGAGGACGCAATCCACCACCAACTATTTTGTCGTCTCCCTGGCTTGCGCAGACCTTCTCATCAGTGTCGCGAGCGTGCCCTTCGTGCTGCTTCAGTTTACCTACGGCAGGTGGATGCTGGGGAACGCGATGTGCAAGCTGGTAAGGTACATACAGTACCTCGCCCCTGGCGTTCAGATATACGTGCTCCTCTCGATATGCGTGGATCGATTCTACACTATCCTCTACCCCCTGAGCTTCAAAGTGTCCAGGGAGAAAGCCAAGAAAATGATCCTGGCCTCCTGGCTCTTTGACGCTGTATTGGCATCACCGGCTTTCTTCTTCTACGGCTCCAACAGTGACGACCACTGCAACTTCTTTCTCCCCAGTTCTTGGGAAGGAGCCCTCTATGGTGCCATCCACCTCTTGGTGGTGTTTCTGATCCCTTCCATCCTCATTATCCTCTTCTACCAGAAGGTCATCAGGTACATTTGGAGAATAGGCACCGATGGCAGGACTGTCAGGAGGACAATGAATATTGTCCCAAGAACAAAAGTGAAAACCATCAAGATGTTCTTAACGCTCAACTCGGTCTTCCTCCTCTCCTGGCTCCCTTTCTACGTGGTACAGCTGTGGCACCCGCAGGAAACAGACTACAGAAAGAGCACCTTGCTTTTCCTGGCCGTCACCTGGGTTTCTTTCAGCTCTTCAGCCTCCAAGCCAACCCTCTACTCCGTGTATAATGCCAACTTCAGAAGAGGGATGAAAGAAACTTTTTGCATGTCCGCCATGAAATGCTACAGAAGCAACGCATACACCATCACCACCAGTTCCAGGATAGCCAAAAAAAATCACGTTGGGATCGCAGATATCCCAGGTCCAGCCAAAACTGTCACCAAAGATTCCATCTATGATGCTTTTAACAGAGAAGCAAAGGAAAAAAAGCTTGCCTGGCCTATTCAGTCCAATCCCCCAAATACGTTTGTCTAGTTGGCTTCATTGCTTTGAAACATTCCTACATACCCCCAGAACAAGGAGCTTTCTCTCAGTTTTGAACCAAGGTATATTTACGTGTTTTTAACACAACTTTTAGGGAAGAAAAAAAGATGTTTTATTTTATTAAATGCCTTGATTTTGATGCGTCCAGTCTATTTCGTTTCAGTTCAGTTACGTCCTGCTTTTTGGAACCGCTCTCCCTGCATCACGAGCATAACCTTTTCACAAAACAGAAAAGTTCTTACACTCTCTAAATGTAGGGGGAAAAGGGAAACGGAAAACACTGCTTGTTTTTCATCCTTGCACATGGGCCACGGTGTAATGCATAAATGCATAAACGCATAAATCCACCCAAAGCCATCTCTACTTCCTTTCATTAGGTCCCCGTGAATATCCTTGCACTGGGGTTTTCCTCCTTGTTCAGACCCCAAGGGTAAGATGTCCGTACGTGGGCGTTGCTGGCCTAACCCTGAGCCCACCCACATCAGTGGTAAAATTCCCACTGCCCCGGTAGGGTCAGCATCAGGCCAGCACTGAACGCTTTTGCATCTTCCTCGGTGTGCCTCTCCAGAGGTCTCGTGGTCCAAACCGCCCGAGAAAAGTCCTCCCCTTGGTCTGGCCCTCCCCGCCTCCTCTCGAGCTGCTTCTACACCCAGCCTGCTGCACCCACCCAGAAGCCAGGGGTGGGCACCACCTGGGAGAATCATAGAATCATAGAATCATAGAATCATTTCGCTTGGAAAAGACCTTCAAGATCATCGAGTCCAAGCATTAACCATGCCCCCTAAACCATGCCCTGGAGTACCCCGTCCACTCGCTTTTTGAATATCTCCAGGGATGGTGACTCAACCACTTCCCTGGGCAGCCCATTCCAATGTTTGACAACCCTCTCAGTAAAAACATTCTTCCTACTATCTAACCTAAATCTCCCTTGCCTCAACTTGAGGCCATTTCCTCTTGTCCTATCTCCAGCCACCTGACAGAAGAGACCAGCACCCACCTCACTACAACCCCCTTTCAGGTCGTTGTAGAGAGCGATAAGGTCTCCCCTCAGCCTCCTCTTTTCTAGACTGAACAACCCCAGATCCCTCAGCCGCTCCTCATAAGACTTGTGCTCCAGGCCCCTCACCAGCTTGGTTGCCCTTCTCTGGACACGCTCAAGCACCTCTATGTCTTTCCTGT
The DNA here is from genome assembly GCF_026419915.1 of Harpia harpyja. Classification (NCBI taxonomy): domain Eukaryota; kingdom Metazoa; phylum Chordata; class Aves; order Accipitriformes; family Accipitridae; genus Harpia; species Harpia harpyja. The sequence goes on along the minus strand of NC_068945.1, from coordinate 4,499,502 downwards.
AGTGAGGGGCCCAAAACTGAACACAGGACTCGAGGTGCGGCCTCACCAGTGCTGAGTACAGGGGAACAACCACCTCCCTGTTCCTGCTGGCCACACTGTTCCTGATACAGGCCAGGATGCGATTGGCCTTCTTGGCCACCTGGGCACACTGCTGGCTCATATTCAGCCGGCTGTCGACCAGCACCCCCAGGTCCTTCTCGGCCGGGCAGCTTTCCAGCCACTCTTCCCCAAGCCTATAGCGCTGCATGGGGTTGCCGTGACCGAAGTGCAGGACCCGGCACTTGGCCTTGTTAAACTTCATACAATTGGCCTCAGCCCATCAATCCAGCCTGTCCAGATCCCTCTGTAGAGCCTCCCTACCCTCAAGCAGATTGACCCTGCCTCCCAACTTGGTGTCATCTGCAAACTTGCTGAGGGTGCACTCGATCCCCTCATCCAAATCATCAATAAAGATATTAAACAGAACAGGGCCCAACACCGAGCCCTGGGGAACACCACTTGTGACCCGCCGCCAACTGGATTTCACCCCATTCACCACGACCCTCTGGGCTCGGCCATCCAGCCAGTTTTTCACCCAGTGAATAGTGCACTTATCCAGGCCACGAGACGCCAGCTTCTCAAGGAGTATGCCATGAGAGACAGTGTCAAAGGCCTTGCTGAAGTCTAGGAAAATAACATCCACAGCCTTCCCCTCACCCACTAGGCGGGTCACCTGGTCATAGAAGGAGATCAGGTTGGTCAAGCAGGACCTGCCTTTCGTAAACCCATGCTGACTGGGCCTGATCCCCCTCTTATCCTGCACTTGCCATGTGAGTGCTTTCAAGACAAACCGTTCCATAATCTTCCCCGGTACCGAGGTCAGGCTGACAGGCCTGTAGTTCCCCGGATCCTCCCTCCGACCCTTCTTATAAATGGGAGTCACATTGGCAAGCCTCCAGTCCTCTGGGACCTCCCCTCTTGACCAGGAACGCTGATAGATGATAGAGAGTGGCTTGGCAAGGACCTCTGCCAGTTCCCTCAGTACTCTTGGATGGATCCCATCAGGTCCCATAGATTTGTGAGTGTCCAGATGGTGTAGCAGGTCCCTAACTAATTCCTCCTGGATTAAGGGGGGTACGTTATGCTCTTCATCCTTACCTTCCAGCTCATGGGGTAGAGTACCCTGAGGATGACTGGACTCACTACTAAAGACTGAGGCAAAGAAGGCATTAAGTACCTCGGCCTTTTCCTCATCACTGGTTGCTACGTTCCCTTCTGTATCCATTAAAGGAAAGATATTCTCCTTGGGATTCTTTTTACTGTTAACATATTTGTAAAAACATTTTTTGTTGTCCCTTACGATAGTGGCCAGATTTAGTTCTAGCTGAGCTTTCGCTTTTCTAATTTTCTCTCTGTATGATCTAACAAGATCCCTGTACTCCTCCCAAGTTGCCCGCCCTTTCCTCCAGAGATGATAAACTCTCCTTTTTTTCTTAAGTCCTAGCAAAAGCTCCCCATTCAGCCAGGCCGGTCGTTTTCCTCGGCGGTTCGACTTGCGGCACATGGGAATAGCCTGGTCCTGAGCCACTGAGATTTCCTTTTTAAAGAATGTCCATCCCTCCTGGACCCCTTTGCCCTTCAGGACCGTCTCCCAAGGGACTCTCTCAACCAGTGCCTTGAAGAGGCCAAAGTTAGCCCTCCGGAAGTCCATAGTGGTAGTTTTGCTGACCACCCTCTTTGCCTCACCAAGAATTGAAAATTCTATCATTTCATGGTCACTAAGCCCAAGACGGCCTCCGACCATCACACCTCCCACCAATCCTTCCCTGTTCGTAAACAACAGATCTAGCAAGGCTCCTCCCCTGGTTGGCTCACCCACCAGCTGTGTCAAGAAGTTATCTTCCACACACTCCAGCAACCTCCTAGATTGTTTACTCACTGCTGTGTTGTATTTCCAGCAGATGTCTGGAAAGTTAAAGTCCCCCACAAGGACAAGGGCACACGATTCTGACACTACTGCCAGCCGCTTGTAGAATGTTTCATCTGTCTCTTCAACCTGGTCGGGCGGTCTATAACAGACTCCCAGCACAATATCTGTCTTATCGGCTTTCCCGCTCATCCTCACCCATAAGCACTCCACCTTGTCATCAGAATCGTGTAGCTCTGTACGGTCAAAACATTCCCTAACATAGAGAGCCACCCCACCACCTCTTCTACCTTGCCTATCCCTTCTGAAGAGCTTGTAGCCATCCATTGCAGCACTCCAGTCATGGGAGTCATCCCACCATGTTTCCGTGATGGCGACTAAGTCATATCTATCCTGCTGCACAATGGCTTCCAGCTCCTCCTGTTTATTGCCCATGCTGCGTGCGTTGGCATAGATGCATTTGAGCCGGGTCATCGAATCCACCCCTAACATCGGCACGCTGCCCCCAGGCTCATCTCTGGTGCACCTAGTTTTATCCCTTACCCCCTTCGAACCTAGTTTAAAGCCCTTTCTATGAGCCCCGCCAACTCATGAGCAAAAATCCTTTTCCCCCTTTGAGACAGCTGGACACCATCTGTCGCTAGCAAGCCTGGTGCTGTGTAAGCCTCCCCATGATCAAAAAACCCAAAATTCCACCTATGGCACCAGCCTCTGAGCCACGTATTAACCAGGTGTATTTTCCTGTTCCTTTCAGTGTATTTCCCTGCCACTGAAGGGATTGAGGAAAACACTACCTGTGCTCCCGATCTTTCTACTAATCATCCCAGTGCCCTGAAATCCCTTTTGATTGCCTTTGGATTCCTCTCTGCAATCTCATCACTGCCAATGTGCACAGCCAGCAATGGGTAATAATCAAAGGTCCGAACCAGACCAGGGAGTTTCCTGGTAATGTCTTTTACCCAGGCCCCAGGGAGGCAGCAGACTTCCCGGTGGGATGGGTCAGGTCTGCATATCGGGCCCTCTGTCCCCCTTAAGAGGGAGTCGCCTACGACAATGACCCTCCTTTTTCTTTTTTCAGAGGATGTGAGAATGCGTGGGGTTGCCCGACTGGGCTTAGGCACCTCCCTAGATAGGGCTTCATCTACACCCTGATCTTCACTGGCCTGGTCCTCAAGTTCCAGAGCCCCATACCTGTTGAGTAGGGGCAACTGGGAAGGTGAGGGAGACCGGGAGGGGACTCGCCTGCCTCCCCGAGCAGGGACCTGTATCCATTCCCCTCCATCTCTTAGGTCCCCTCCTGCCTGGTGGCAGGAGGGCAGGGGAACCTCCGCTTCTTGCGGAGCCTCCATCTGCTGCCCCTGCCTCAGGGATGGTAGGGTGTGGTGTGTAGGGTGTGGGCCCACCAATCTATCTCCCTCTCACACTCCCTGATACTCCTCAACCTTTCCACTGCCTCCTTCAGCTCTGCCACCAGGCTGAGCAAATCACTCACCTGGTCACACCTCACACAAGAGGTGTCCCCGCTGACCTCCATCATTTCTGACAGACTCAGGCACTCCCTGCAGCCAGACACCTGGACAGCTGCATGTTTACATGGGACCTCTGTCTGCGTTGCCATATTTTTCCTAACGATGGCTTTCCCCCGAGGGGCAACCATACCTGGGTCTCCCTCCGGGCTGACACCCACCACTTGAGTAGCCTTCTCCAGCTGGGAAGAGGGGGGGCTGCGCCCCGCCTGCACGCCCTTCCTGCACGAACCGCCGCGCGAATTGCCGCGCCACGCCCTTTCTGACGCGCCACGCCCTGTTTGCCCGCCCTTCCCCGGCGCTCCCGGGCCTCGGGAACCTCCCTGTCCGCCTCAATCTAGCGCTTAGCCGCCGACTTACCGTTGCCTCTGCTGGCCTCGCCGCTGACTGAACGCTGCTGACCGTTACGCCACGTTCAAATCCGCGTTCAAAGACCTGCTCATCAAAAGGAAAAGGGGCCACGGCTGTACCAGGCACCCAGGGACTCCTCACGTCTTAAATTCAGTGCGTCTCCTGGCCTGAGCCCCTTCTTCTCAGGTACGCCTGTGGCACCTGCAGCAAGCAGTGCTGTTTCCCAGGCAGGAGCAGGAAAACCAGCTCTGCGCTCACACGCTCGCCTGACGGCATCCTCCACGGGTGCGTGCTTGAAGAGGTCCCAACAGGCGTTCCAGAGGAGACAAGCCGGCAGGGAGCGGTGCCTGCAGGTGCAGCCGGCTCCTGCTGCTGTTTCTCTGCCAGCGCAGTGAGAAAACAACCCAACGGGACCGGCCGGGGCTTCGGTCCTGGTGGCAAGCCCTACGTCCCAGCTGAACAAGGGGGTAGGCACCTCTGCCTCGTGGGCATGTATACCTTGGGCCCACCAGCTTGAAGACTTTACTCTGGAGGTGAATTTGGCTTGCTCCACAGGGCATGTAGGTCTACTCCTATCATGAGGATGAGGGAACAACACCGGCAGGTCCCAGCAGCTGTATTTCAGTGCTAGCTCAGAAATACAGAGGTCACTCGAGCGGCCAGGTGGGTGAAAAGCACCGTCTAAAAAGGAGACGGATTGCTGACCCCGTTAGCATTAGGGAGGCGTTGTAGCCAGCAGCAATGAGAGTCCGTGCTGGATGACTGCTCTGTGCTGCTTTAGAGAGGTAAACACTGAGGGCCCCCAAGCCCAACTACTATCCACCGGTCCTAGGGAGCTGTTTGGCAGCTAACAAACAGAGCCATCATCTCCTTTAAACCCAGTTTCAAGCTCCCTTCTTGCCTCGCGCTCACTGACTTGGTGACGTTCACTACCCAGCCTCAGAGCCGTGAAGGCTATGTGTTACCAGTACCCAGGCAAGGCAATGTCTGTACGGGGGATGGAAAGAAGGAGGAAGGACTGCAAGCAAGGGTCTGGCAAGCAAAGCAGGGGATCTGCTGGGAAGGAAAAGGAGAAAGGGGGGACTGGAAGCTGAGCCATTCACATTTAAAAAGAACAGCAGGGCTTGGACTCGGCTGGCAACCCCCGCACCTCTGCAAACCCACAGGTCGTGTCGACAGAGGATTGCTGAGCTTAGAAATTTGGCACATCCCAAGGCCCAGACAAGGCGACTGGGACCCTTCCCAGAGCTGGGCAAGGGTTTCCCCGTGACACAGCTGTGGGCAGAGGTTCCGTGTTCTGTGTGGGTGTCAGTTGCTCAGGGCAACCCTTCAGTTGCCCCTTGGGTCACCCACAGACCTGCAGAACCTGCAGCTCGGTGGAGGACGGGCTTCGCTCGGCAGCCGGCCTCGACAGGGTGAGCTGCCAAGAGTCACACTTGCTGCTTGGGAGGTCCCTGACCAAGGTAAGGACATCAACCCTCTCCCCGGGTTTTCTCCAGCGCACAGAGAGCCTCGACGGCTGACACGGCAGTCGCATCTAGTAGCGACAGTTCTACCGACACAACCCGAGGCTCTGCGGCTGGAAATCCCCCCACATCTCAGCTGGACGAGGACATTTCCCTCCTCCCCCAGAGTCTTCCTTCCGAATCAAAACTCTGCCGTTGATAAAAAAGTCTCCTGCGGGTTTTGGGAAGAGGCTGTCGTGCCACCTTGTTCTCAGGGTGACAGAGGGAAATGCTGCCCTCGATGGGGCGCCTAACTTAAGAGGCAGAAAGACGTGCGGGGACAGCGCTGATGTTCAGGGCGGATGCTTCAAGGTATACAATGTCCCGCTCTTGATGAAAATTTCCTCGCTGTGGGAGGGCTGAGGAGGATTCACGGTGAGGAGCACCCACCCAGCTCGCTGCCAGTCCTTCCACTGTGCTCCTCTTTCCTTCGCCTTCAAACCCAGACCTCGCTTACCTACCAAAATTACCTCCAGAAACACAAAGATTCAGGGATAGGAGGGATATTAACACCAAAGTTACTAACGATAGGATGGGAGGAGGGTTGGGCTGCTAGCATCCTTATCGATGAAGATGTCCTTATCGTGGAAAATATTACTTCCCATTCCACCTCTCGGTATAGGAAACACCTCCCTTGTCTCTCTACTTGACGCATTTATGTCCAGTCAAGGGAGCAGGGACACTGATGGTCTGGGGTTTTGCCACCCCCACGGACACTGGGAAGTACACCTCGTTTTGGGGCTCGGTGGGGCATATTCCGCTCACTCGCTTTGCAGGTCACCAGCACTGGTGAAACTGCACCCCAGTCTCTAGCTGTGAAAGGGACATTTCTCTTTCAGAGGACAGAAGTGCCTGTCCTGAAATAGTCAAGCCAGTAACAAAAACCCGCAGGAACCTTAACGGCCTCTGCTGTACCAGACAGTCTCACCGTATATTTCTGACCGCTTCTCTGAAATCTACTGCTTTAAGTAGCACATATACTACTCAAAATTACCTTTCCTTGGCTAAGGTAGGTTTTTCACACATGCTTGTTAAACAGCACCTTTTCTCTTCTCTCTTTATGCAGCCTGAGCAAAAGACCTGGCCATGTTTGTCCACAGCATGGATAACAGCAGCGCTCCTTTCCTTCTCCCTACCTTATTGCTCCTGCTGCAGAACAAGAGCTACCCTGAAACCTCCACCCCTCCTGCTGGCCACAGGGTGACCGAGTCACCCACAGGACCCCCCTCAAGCAGGAACCACACTGTCTTGCAGTATCAACTGAGGCTGGGGGAAATTGCGGCAGCCAGCATGGTTTTGGGAGCGTTGTGGCTGGTCTCCGTCTTCGGAAACTCCCTCGTCTGCTTAGTGATCCACAGGAGCAGGAGGACGCAATCCACCACCAACTATTTTGTCGTCTCCCTGGCTTGCGCAGACCTTCTCATCAGTGTCGCGAGCGTGCCCTTCGTGCTGCTTCAGTTTACCTATGGCAGGTGGATGCTGGGGAACGCGATGTGCAAGCTGGTAAGGTACATACAGTACCTCGCCCCTGGCGTTCAGATATACGTGCTCCTCTCGATATGCGTGGATCGATTCTACACTATCCTCTACCCCCTGAGCTTCAAAGTGTCCAGGGAGAAAGCCAAGAAAATGATCCTGGCCTCCTGGCTCTTTGACGCTGTATTGGCATCACCGGCTTTCTTCTTCTACGGCTCCAACAGCGACGACCACTGCAACTTCTTTCTCCCCAGTTCTTGGGAAGGAGCCCTCTACGGTGCCATCCACCTCTTGGTGGTGTTTCTGGTCCCTTCCATCCTCATTATTCTCTTCTACCAGAAGGTCATCAGGTACATTTGGAGAACAGGCACCGATGGCAGGACTGTCAGGAGGACAATGAATATTGTCCCAAGAACAAAAGTGAAAACCATCAAGATGTTCTTAACGCTCAACTCGGTCTTCCTCCTCTCCTGGCTCCCTTTCTACGTGGTACAGCTGTGGCACCCGCAGGAAACAGACTACAGAAAGAGCACCTTGCTTTTCCTGGCCGTCACCTGGGTTTCTTTCAGCTCTTCAGCCTCCAAGCCAACCCTCTACTCCGTGTATAATGCCAACTTCAGAAGAGGGATGAAAGAAATTTGTTGCATGTCCGCCATGAAATACTACAGAAGCAGCGCATACACCATCACCACCAGTTCCAGGATAGCCAAAAAAAATCATGTTGGGATCGCAGATATCCCAGGTCCAGCCAAAACTGTCACCAACGATTCCATCTACGATGCTTTTAACAGAGAAGAACAAGGAAAAAAGCTTGCCTGGCCTATTGAGCCCAATCCCCCAGATAATCTCATCTAGTTGGCTTCATTGCTTTGAAAAATTCCTACATACCCCCAGAACAAGGAGCTTTCTCTCAGTTTTGAACCAATGTTTATTTAGGTGTTTTTAATGTAGCTTTTAGGGAAGAAAAAAAGATGTTTTATTTTATTAAATGCCTTGATTTTGATGCATCCAGTCTATTTCATTTCAGTTCAGTTACATCCTGCTTTTTGGAACCGCTCTCCCTGCATCACGAGCATAACCTTTTCACAAAACAGAAAAGTTCTTACACTCTCTAAATGTAGGGGGAAAAGGGAAACGGAAAACACTGCTTGTTTTTCATCCCTGTGCATGGGCTATGATGTATAAATGCATAAAACCACCCAAAGCCATCTATACTTTCGAAACAGACAGCCTTTTTTTTTTTTTTTTTTTTGCAGTTATTAACCTCATTAATTATAACTGGACAGATTCTGTGTGTGGAATATTGATTTCTTTTCTTAATTTCCATAATACTGTCCAGCAGTACAGTAGCACACCATCAGAAAACACAGGTAAGTATTCATCCATAAAATGAAGTCAGAACTAGCATCTGCCTGGTGAATTCCCCTTACTATGCTGGATCCATGTGCTCCCGTGAGCTGGAGCCATGGAATGTCCAGCCCAGGCTGCTGCACTCCTCGCCAGGAAAGTTTCCATTTTGTCTTTTCTACAATGTTGACAGGAGAGTCCTGCAGGGCCCAGACCTGAGTTCCGTCCATCCCAGTATCCTATCATTGACCATAGCCATCAGCTGGTACTTGAGAACAGACCGTAGGAAGCAGGGTAGGAAGCAGGGAAGCTACAGAGCACTTACTCTACTGACACCTCATTCCAGCCTCCGGCAGTCACTGCTAAGAATTAACACCCTTCACAGGGTAGCTGCCTAAAAGTGGTGCCATTCAGTAAATCCGGACCAGATCGAGAATGGGCCTAGTCACAAAGTCCCAAAGACTGGTCAAGAAGCCCCACCCTGCTTGCTCAGGCCCTATCTGAGCGGATTTCAGGAGACTTTTGCCTGAGACTCAGGGATTTGACCTCTTTTCAGCTGAGGATCTCAAGCACTTGCTTCCTATTCTCTATTTACTTCTCACCTAGCTCTGACAAAGTCAGTAGATGGTGAATAGTTGATCCCCACCCACTCTCTCTTTGCCAGTCTTGGGTTTGTAAACCTCTATCACGTATTATCTCAGTTATTTCTTTTCTGTACTAATGTCTCATCCTACTCAGTCATTTCTTGCACAGAACCAGCTCCAGACCAGGCTCTCCTTGGAGCACCTTGATGTAGCAGCCAGGGCATGGCCAAGCATCCTCAAGTTCAAACTACCAGCAGCTATTTCACACTCAAGTCATCCTAAAAGCATTGTGGACACTTTGATCCCAGGCATTAAACTAGGCAATAGAAGACTGTGCAGGTGTCAGCTATCCCTCCACATACTCCTATTTCAAAATCTTAAGCTCCCTGCTGTATGTTTGAAAGAGACATCCTCATCCACAACCTCCTCAGAGAAGGATTATCTTTTTCTTCTGCTTTCAGAGCAAATGTGGCACAGCTGGGTTCCTGTTCATGCCTGGGGCCTGGAAGTGCTGCAGTAATGAAAGTTAATAGAACAAGAGAAGCGAGTGCTACAGGGTGTATTAAACATACTTGAGTATCTCCCTTTCCCGTCAGCAGGGAGCAGAAGCACACGTGTGGTGGAGCCCCAGGCTGACATCCTCTGACGAGACTCTCATGCTGGCATTGTGGGTGGGGAAACTCCTTTGTTGAGAAATATTCCTGCATGTATGGTAGAAAACTTCCTTCCTCCTCCTCTACCATATGAAGTATGGTTGTAAGAACCCTTACTAACTGCAGGAACACTTCCAGTACGTATTTCACAAATTCAGAAATCCCCATTAAATAAGGATCTGGTATTTCTCATTAAAGCCATTAGCAAAAATTCCCATGAACTGGGAGGAGAGAGGACCTTGAAAATGAGACAAGACCAATTTTCTGTGTTGTTCATGTTCCGAGCAGGTTGTTTCTCCCTGAAACATCACCGTATGCTTAGTTTTTCTTTGCCACTTAATTACCTCTGAGGCAGTTAAAATCAGATCTAGGGTAAGCAAGCCAGGTCAACTTTGCAATGTTATTTTTAATGTTGGGTTGCAAGACTGAAACCCAACAGTTGTTCTTCTGGTTAGTAGTTTTATTAAAGAAACAGGACTGAACAGAATGAGCCCTGAGGTTGTAGAGGACCACAGGGTCATGGTTACCCACCTCCCACTAGGTCTGAGTCCAGAGGGACCCAGGACACTTGTTCCTTCAAGTCTATGTGAATGGGAGTGCATGAGGCAGCCTTGTTATCTAGGCATCAAGGACAGGACAGACCGTAACAGTCACTGTTCTGTTGAGGTGTATCCAGAGAGGCTGTAGATGGTAAGTCCTTGTACAGTCGGACCCCAGAGATGTTCTTCTAGTGGATGCTGCCTGTGCACAGCCAGCTTCCAGCCCACAGATGAGGAGCAGGAGTCAGACCATTATGGATCCCAAAGGAAAATACTGCTGCAGCCACCACGTGCAGGAGCTGCTACCTTCAGACTTGCTCCATTGCTGAAACAGAAGGGAGGGAGAGAGGCAGTCCACCCCTAAGGCACTAGCACCACGTTGCAGACCCGCAGTCTGCCAGATGTCATTTCACATACAAAGCCCAGAGAACACACCAGTGGGTGTGAAACCACAGACTTCTGTGCAACTTTCCCTCTTGTGAACTCAACTACATTTCTCCACCTCTCAGAAGTTGTAAAACTACACAAGCTGGCAAGGAAAAGTCCAGGACTGCCATGACACAACAGCTAGGGACACAATGTCCCCAGGTTGAAACAGTTGGCAGTTCTGCCCTGAAATCACAGGGCTAACCGGCCCTGTGACCATGAGCAAAGACTGGAGGTTGGCTTTCCTAAACCACCTTCCCATATCAGTAAAAGTCCAGTGACAGTTGTACCAGAGTAAGCGTGACTCTGCTTGTGTAGCTTCTTTTAGCCAATACTATACTGGTAAAAACACATTCTCACTAACATAAGCTGTGTTCGAACTCGGAGGAATTTGCCCATGCAGCTGCCCTTTATGCAGTTATACTGATAAACCTTCCTGATTTCTACTTCCATGTAATGCAGCTTTCAGTATGGTTAAAAAAATTATCCAGAGCAATCAAAAAAACCCCACTGCTTCAGTTGCTAGCTAGCTGACAGATCCCTCGGTCTGAAAAGCCAGCCTTCACCACGCAGCACAAGCAAAAAGAGCAGTGATGTACCTGTACGTCAGGTGCACACATACATGCTCACTCCTACCTCCTTCCTTTCCCTTTTTCCCAAGTCCTGCCAGTCCTCTCTATCCTTTCTCCCATCAGCTATGGCTGCTGACCAGGCTCATGTCTGGGTGAACACTTTGCTTCTGGGAGAGGTGCCTGAGGAAAGGCTGCCCGAGCCACCCTGGCACCTCCAGCCCTTCAGATGACACCGAGCCACTGGCAGTTTGGTGCTGCCACTGTGAGAGCTGAAGAAGACACCATGCTACAGCAGTGCTGAAGATGGAAATATCTGGCAGCTTCACAGTTGAAATGGCAGCTACTCCATGCTTAGGGTTCACTTCGGAAACCTGTAATGAAATGGAGGGAGACTGACAAGTGCTGACCTGGCGTCAGAGCACGAAGAAATCTTTTCCACTCCTTCCATCATTTTAGGACAGGTGATGGATGGGTATGATAGCACCAACCGCCAGGTACCTCCTAGTTTGCCAAGGCCCCAGAGGTGCCAGAGACTCAGGGGGAAGATGATGGATTATCTAAGCAAGAAATGGAAAATGCTGCAGGATTTGTCTGATCAATATAAACAAATCTCTCCACACTCCCTCACAACTCCTCATTGCCAACAGATTGTTTCAGTGATATATCTAACGCAACAATAAAGTTAATGAGGGTGTGGGAAAATAATGGAAGATTGGTGAGGAGGATTATAAACATGCTCAAGTGACCTGCAGCTGAGGTGTAGAAAAACACATCTATCATACTAATTGTTGTTTAGCCTTGTGTGTTGGACAAGTAGAACATCTGTGTTTCGATAACATAAGCCCGCGATAGGGGAACCCTATCAAACATGCTTCAGATTCCTGCCCTGCTGTGGGAAAGATCAAAGCACAGTGCTAAACTACACCTGCACAAATCCCTGAAATACAGGCGAAAACAGCAGGTTCAATGATCCTCTAGCACAGACCGAGCTCCGCGGTGTGTGCTTCTGCCCAGATGTTGCTTTGGGGGTCCCCCAGTTGGTGAGGTAATGAAGATAAATTTACTCTCTGCATTTCATCCATGGTTTTGTGATTGTTCCTGCATCCTGCCTGCACCGGCTCACACAGAGGGGTGAGGAAAATTTAGGACTAAACCAAGCAATGCTACTCGATAAAGGCACTGTGAAGAAACACACTTTAATGTGGGAATAGACAGCGACTGCCCCTGGAGCTTCATACAGCTCTCAAGACACCCTTGTACCCCAGAAAGGTTGGTTAGGTGCCCGGGATGCCAACCACTGCTCCTGCGTGAGTACACATGCGTGTCCGTAAGCACGTGTGTAAGTGAGGAGGAAACCAGCGTGCAGACATGGGCTGAAGCTGGCAGAAGTTATTATAGCAGGTTTGGCACTGAGCAAACAAAAACTACTAGTTCACAAACACATCTCAACCCTATCTGCAAAGGACCAGTTCTGGAAGAGAGGACTGCTGGATCTCTAGCCCATCTACCGCTTAGTCTTAAATGTTTTCTGTATAACAACATGACACAGTGCCAACCATTAAACTTTTTTTTTCCATTAAGCGGACACCCATTAAGTGGAAATTCCATCATTGCTGTTTACTTTTGGTATTAAGTGGCTTGCACTTGCGAATTACTATTACAAATTGTCAAATTACGTCCCCCCTTGTTATTTGAGCAGAAGGTTGGATTTTTGGTTAAAAATATTTTAAAATTTTTGGTTGAGGGGTGAAGGCTACTGAGAAGCACAGACACACACCACTTGAACATATTTTTCAGCCAGCCTCCTAGAGGTGACAGCAAGGTGGCTATCACCCATAATTGGACTTAAGAGTTTCCATATGCCCAGTTAAGAATCCCTTGAGTTTCTTCAGTCTCCTCAACTCAACCAGTTTGACTTCAGAATTAATTGACATTGATTTAGGAGTTGGTTTTCCAAGGTGTTGAATGCACGCCATCGATTTTAGCTGAAATTCTAAGTGCTCAGCCATTCTCAATATCAGATCCTTCCTGTTTAAAAGAACAAAAAGCAGATTTGCAGTTTATTAAAGCCAGACCCATACACTCAAAGGAAGGGTTATTAGCCCCCTAAGTGATTCTGTAAGTGAATATGTCTTTATTAGTTGGCTCTTTTCAACCTAGCAAGTGTTGTGGAATAGGCTATTATAAATTACATAAGCTTTATTTGAACTGGCTTCTAGTAAAACATAACACACCTACTGGAGGATTGTTATATAAATGTCATCTTCTGGTGAGCAGTCTGAACTAAAACACAGATTTATTCTGCACTACCATTAATACACACAAAGTCTTCCAGTTTTGTTATGAAACTGGTTGCTGGATAAAATTCAGAAGTGTCATAGACAGCATTAATTCCTTTGTGTTCAGCATCTCAACCATTTCAGACCAGCTCTTGATTTGGTCCTACATTTGCAGAGGAATAGGAAAAAAAAAAAAAAGATTACATCACCAAATAATTTAATTTGTCCTCATCTCATGCCTGGCCAGACACTAGCTTTTTCACTGCATGTACAAGTAAGAGCAAGAGACGCTTTTGTTTCCATGGTTTGGGGAGGAGAGACTGATCAACAACTTCCATTTTTTTGACGCCGTGCAGAATTAGACAGCAGAGGCCACATACATATGGGTGTAATTACCCATCTTATTTCCAAAGGCACTACAGCACTTCAGCCCTGGAGATTTACCATCTCCACTACCATACATACTCCGTAGAGTCTGTCTTCATATTGATCAAAATACACGAAGGAAAACGATTAAGTGATATCCAGAGTCAACAAGATTTCAGATTATTTACCAGTTAGCTGTAAATGCAGCAGGAGCAGCCCTGATTTTCATATTAACTCACAGCACTGCCTGAAGCTGATCTGCTGTCAGGCTTTCTGCAGACGCTGAAATAGATCTTGCCACATTATGGACTTGGTCTTTCGTATTAATCCAGAGCACTCTCTGTAACTCATTCCTTACATCCAATATTTTTCCCTGTGATTTCCTTGTGATTGCAAGACGAGTAGCATTATCATTTTAGTCCTCAGGATGACTTTCTTCTCAATTTCTCTAAAAACACACTTTATTTCTCTCAGGCTTTTAACTTAAAATAACAACCTTCTGGCTTAAAAGAAACATAGAGCATAATTTAGATTAGGACATCGTATTCACAAGTATCTCTTAGGAGGCACCTGTAAAACACCTCCACAGTGCCAAACTTTCTGCTGTACACTTGCAGCAGGAGAGTTTATGTAAAAAGGCTGCAATCCTCATTTAATTTATATTCTCATTTAATTTATATACAATCTTCAGCTGGTAAAAATCTGGCCTTTAAAACTAATAGCACATGGGAAAATTTTCCAAATATTATAGGGGCAGAGGCTGTGTAAGAAATGAGTGGAAATGCTCCTATTTCCAAGCCAAAGACATCAAAATTGAATATTAGGGTTTCAAGCTCACCTGACTAGACTTTTACCATTCACATATTCAGTTTTAATTAATCCTACTTTCAGAAACCACTTTCTCAGTTTAGGTATTTTCACAGAATCATAGAATCATTTAGGTTGGAAAAGACCTTTAAGACCACTGAGTCCAGCCGTCCACCCAATGCCACCATGCCCACTAAACCATGTCCTGAAGTGCCTCGTCTACGTGTTTTTTGAACACCTCCAGGGATGGTGACTCAACCACTTCCCTGGGCAGCCTGTTCCAATGTCTGACAACTGTTTTGGCAAAGAAATTTTTTCTAATATCCAATCTAAACCTCCCCTGGCACAACTGGAGGCCATTTCCTCTCATGCTATCACTAGTTACTTGATAGAAGAGACCAGCACCCACCTCACTACAACCTCCTTTCAGGTAGTTGTAGAGAGCGATAAGGTCTCCCCTCAGCCTCCTTTTCTCCAGCCTAAACACCCCCAGTTCCCTCAGCTGCTCCTCATAAGACTTGTGCTCTAGACCCTTCACCAGCTTGGTTGCCCTTCTCTGGACACGCTCAAGCAGCTCAATGTCTTTCCTGTAGTGAGGGGCCCAAAACTGAACACAGGACTCGAGGTGCGGCCTCACCAGTGCCCAGTACAGGGGAACAACCACCTCCCTGTTCCTGCTGGCCACACTATTTCTGGTACAAGCCAGGATGCCATTTGCCTTCTTGGCCACCTGGGCACACTGCCTGCTCACATTCAGCCGACTGTTGACCAACACCCCCAGGTCTTTTTCTGCCGGGCAGCTTTCCAGCCACTCTTGCTCAAGCCTGTAGCGCGGCATGGGGTTGTTGTGACTGAAGTGCAGGACCCGGCACTTGGCCTTGTGGAACATCATACAATTGGCCTCGGCCCATAGATCCAGCCTGTACAGATCGTTTTAGATTATTTTACATTATTTTACAGAATGTCTCAGAAGTTCTAGTTGAGAGAATCATCTATTTTTCATTTGTTGAGAAATTTATCACATGCCATACATGTCTAAAACTCCTTGAAGGAAAAGGTTTTTCATCCACCTACATAACACCGCTGTAAATTTTGAAATCCCAGCATAAGTGAGCTATTCATTTCAGCTTTACAGGGCAATCTCCAGATTCTTCAACCACTCTGGTTATACAGAAGTCTTCTCTCTTACATGGAATCTGGTCAAAATTGATCCAAAATGCAGAACTGGAACCAAGAATCTCTCAGACTTTTGAGTATACACAACCTCATTTGGGGACTTGTTTATCACCAGCCTGGTTTGCTGGGGAACCAGGGCTTATGCAATTGCGTTTGCAGTCAGGCTGTATCAGCAACTTACGAGTCCCTTTGCCAACTCCAACTCAATTTGAAAGGGAAATCATAAAGCTAATGCAATTTGGACATCTAACAAATCTAGGGCTGATTGGACTAACCTATCCACTTGCATGGGAAAGCAAAAGAGACCTCCATCACCCTTTTTGTACTCTGAAAGCAGTGCATCAGCCAGCCAGCACGTGTCCTTGCTCACCAGTCAATTTGCAAGCATCCCTGAAGGCCAGCCACAGGCCGGCTGTCTCCTACCCATCAGCAGGACTCAGGGAGTCAAAAGGGGTGCAGCTGCAGTTACTGAGCGAAGGAAAAGGAAGAGTAAGGCAAAGATCACAAACTCAAAGGAAATCAGACTGTAGGGACTTTACCAATGGAACAACTTGCTTCATAGCAACACAGTCAAAATCCCTTCCCATGAGATTTTACCATGCAAACATTCCTGTAATTTCAGTATATGAAAACAGCACAAGCATAACAATATATTAGCATTATTAAAGCTAAGATAAAAGCAAGAAAATAAGTGTGCTATATATTCATTCCTCACCCAAACGTCAGAGCAAAATAAAAGGATGTTAGTGATACTAGCTCTGAGCATCTGTGTCATTTCAGTGTACGGTTACAAGTGATCAGGTTGGAGCAATTTAAGAAGTTTCTGCCTTTCAGATGAGAAACAAAAACTGACTCTAAATAGGCCCAGTCCAATCAAAGCCAAAGGAAAATAAGTTTGTGAAAACAGTCCTTCAGTGGCCCCAGCAATATCAGAAATACTCTCTGACACAGGTAACAACATTTTAATCTTCAAAGGAGGGAGCTAAAGTGACAATTCTCTACAAGAAAACTTCAAAGGGAAAAGAAAAGCTGGTGTACAGGTAGGAGGAGAGCTTGAAACCCTAGATTGTTTAATGGAAAGCAACTCAAGTTCCATTTTTTGTTGGAGGGCAGAAGAGGAGTTTGCAGGGGTCCAGGCTTCCAACTGTCAGCTACCCTCAGGACAAATGATCGCTGCCAAGCATAGGTCCCACAATTGATTCTCTTTTGTAGCCTGATCACTGCAAGAGAAACACTACTAGCCGAGTTTTCCCTGCTCCTTGCTATATATAATAAAGTTGTGACCACATAAGCTCCCAATGCTCCTTGGAAGGCTAGCGGTGAGCTCCCCACTACAGAAAAGAAACTGGAGTGCATCAGTAATGATCCTCCGCTCTCTTACCACCTCCATGTAGAGCTTCAAATCAAGCATGATAGAAAAATGGCATACATGGAAGGAATTATGCTTAGAAGCATCCCTAGGAATCCCTGCACTTCTCTCCATCCTCTTCTAATTAACTTGAAACTGCTACTTTATAAAATTCTCACTGATGTCTGAAAACACTTTATACTAATGAAGACAGGGAAAAGAGGTTTTACAGTAACAATCATTTTAATCCATGTTAACCAGTGATATTTAAAGTTAAAGCTGGTGGTAGTATTTCTGACAGACCAAGGCAAAGCTGTGTTAATAACAGGCACATTTGTTTTGTTTATAGGACTTATTTCATGCAGAGTATGATTCAGAAAAAAATGCAGGGTGAATGCAAGCAATCACAAGAGGCCATTCATCATTCTGCCTACATTTTTTTATCAATATACCCACAAAACTGCAACTGTGCTCATTCCACGAGAGAGAAGTTCATGGCAGAGGGATCAAAACAGACAACCTTTATCATCGTTCCCCAGCTGTCAGTCAGCCTTTTTTATCTGCCAGCATGTGTAGACAATACCAGCTCCATTAACAGTGCCACTCCTTTAGTGGCATGGATTGAAACGATGACAA
Source organism: Harpia harpyja (assembly GCF_026419915.1). Lineage (NCBI taxonomy): Eukaryota > Metazoa > Chordata > Aves > Accipitriformes > Accipitridae > Harpia > Harpia harpyja. The sequence goes on along the minus strand of NC_068945.1, from coordinate 4,482,005 downwards.
CATTAAGCGGCCACTGCAAAAAGACACAGGATTACATAAATCCGGAAAGCTGAAGTAGTTAACTGGCTGTTTCTCAAACACCCGCAGCAATCTACTTTGGTTCCGTTGGTATACCAGTAATTAAAAAGCTAATTGCTATTGTATTTCAGAAGGCGAGAAACCGTAAGAATAAAGTCATGAGAAATGCAGCTTGCTGAAGTGAGAACGGTAACGTTCTCTGATCTCATCAACAGATCCCTGCAGTATAAGCCAGCTATCACCTTGCGAACGTTTACACAAATACTTGTGTTTTGGGTTTGTGTGGCGGGGCTTTGGCAGCGGCGGAGGGGCCGCAGGGCCGGCTCCTGTGAGAAGCTGCTCGAAGCTTCCCCGGCTCCGAGTCGGACCCGCCGCTGGCCCAGGCCGAGACCCTCAGCGATGGAGGTAGCGCCTCTGGGAGAACGGGTTTGAGGGGAAACCTGCAGCAGGGAGGGGGGGTTGGAATGTGAGAGGAACCCCTGCGCAGATACGAAGATCAGTGAAGGAGGAGGGGGAGGAGGCGCGCCGGAGGAGGCTGATGCCTCGGCAGCCCGTGGTGAGGCGGCAGGCTGTCCCCCCCCAGCCCGTGGAGGGGAGCGGGGGAGCAGGGGCCCCCCAAGATGGCCGGCACTCCCCGGGAAAGCCCGCGCTGGAGCAGGGGCCGAGTGAGGCGTCCTGCCCCTGAGGAGGAAGGAGCGGCAGAGACAAGGTGTGAGGAACCGACCCCAGCCCCGTCCGCCGCCGGGGGGAGGAGCGGGAGAGAACCGGGAGTGGGGCTGAGGCGGGAAGGCGGGAGGGCTGGGGGGAAGGTGTTCTCAGGTTGGGGTTTACTTCTCAGTATCCTTGGTTTGATTCGATTGGTAGTAAATTAAATTGATTTTGTTTCTTCCCCAAGTTGAGCCTGTCTTCTGCCCGGGACCATAAGTGGGGAGTGATCCCTCTCAGTCCTTATCTCGACCCACGAGGCTGCCTTTATATTTTCTCCTCATCCCACCGCGGGGGGGGGGGGGGGGGGGGGGGGGGCGAGCAGGCTGCGTGGTGCTTTGTTACCGGCTGGGCTTAAACCAGGACAATATGTCACAGGAATAATTAGCTGATTGCTTCCCCTTTCTCTGAGATTCCAGACAGGATTTGAGGTTTAAACCTTGAAAAACACTATTATTCTATTTATTCCAATGAAGTCTCTTCTGGCTGATGTTCATGGGATAAAGGCCCTTGGGCCAAAATTTTCTGTCTCACAATTGAATTCCTCCCTAGTTCCATAGAGCGTTTCAGGTACATAAACCCAAGCTGAACTTACCTTTTTGTTTGAAAACACCATCACTGGTGAAAATGCTGGGCAACCTAGAATTTTACAGAAATACAAGTAACGGAGTAATCCAAATCTCAATGTTTCAGTGAAAGAAGACTTACAACTTTGTGAGTAGCAGAACCACTTGAACACAAGCCCAACATCTACCTACAACTGCGCAACATTATCATTGCTGTCTGCTGCCGCTGCCTGCTGCCTTCCCCCGATCATACAGCTAAACAGAGGAACGCTTGAACAAGCTAAAAACCACTCTGGGGTAAGCTGGTATCAGCACTGCTTCCGCTAGGCTATGCAGAGAAACAAGAAGTGGGTCCTGAGCTACAAAGGGTGACGACGCTATTAAGAGCTTGCAATGCAGAAGGGGTATTTACACTGACGTTACTGAGAGCTTAAAATGCAGACAGGGTATTCAGTGTGAGTTGGTGGGTGTAGTATAGCACGTGTGCAGAGGCAGAGAGGAACCCCTGAGTAACTCATGGTTTTATATAGTCCTCTGGAAAAGGAACCCTTGACAGCTTTTGAAAATAGCTGCCAGACCACTTAGGGAAGAAAGGAGATTCACAGAAGACTCTCTTTCTGTAGGGAAAAAGGAATGCATACCAAAAAGTGGGAGATTTCAAAGTACTGCTTAGGGGAGAGGAAAGAAGCAGCCCAGAAATTCAAAACAGAAAACACTGACCTAGCAACACGGCAGGATCTGTGTTCAATAGGGAATATGAAAGAATTGTTCTTACATCAGCAGGCATTCAGAGCATGCCACATAAGGAGATGATGAAGTTGGAGGACACTGCTGGTATGCCTTTCCACAGGATTATACAAGCATTGCTGTTGCCTGCACTGTATGTATAACTTCATCAAAATGTATTTTGAAAGTTGTAATGAGAAAGAAGGTATGGAAAAAATCACCTTTCATAGCAGGCTATTTCTATTCACACTGAACACCCTGTCTCATGAAAACACACATTTTATAATCCACTTGTAGTCTTTTACTCACAAATTTATTTCATCATGAGAATACCTATCAGCTGCAGCATAGTTAAGAAGGTCACCATTACCCACCCTAATATATAGAGATCATACACAAGAATTGCTTGAAATAGCAGTTAGTGTTAGTAGCATTGATTAAGCCAGTTGTCAGTTACAGGCAGACACACAAAAAAGCAGGGGTAATCTTGCACTAGTTATGGAAGGAAAACTTCCACCTTCCAAGTGCTTTTTATGGTGGGGAAAAAAGAAACTGAAAGTCAGTTGTTCAGGTTTTTTAATTTTTTTTTTTTTTTAAACGAAGTGTTGCTGAAAATCATTAGCTGAACAAGGACTGCATTTTCTAGTTACAATTTAAAGTAAGATAAAGAAAATACAAATAATGGTATAAATAATATCAAGCAACAGCCTTTGCAGAAATTGCTTAAGGCAATGGCTCTAACTGACACTACAAATTCTACTTCTGTATCTACATATACAAATTTGTACATTCCATAAACACAGCATCAGTTGAATTTTAGTCCACTGATGCACTAGTCAGTATGGGATACCTCAGATTTTACTGTGTATTAGAAGCTTCTGTTTTCTCATACAAATTCACACCAGAGTCATACAAGAAATTCAGTTATTGACATAACTTAGGGAAATTAATGCTCAGTGGCACTAACAGCAGGACACTCACAAGCTGGTGTTTTGCCTTGCTTACCTACAACAGGGATTACTACATCAGATGATCCTCTGCCACTCATGCTGTAACTCTTAAGCATAATGAGAAAGACTAGGGTTCTTATTTCAGCTTTTCCTCTGATTTCTCTGCATTTTTAGACTAGTCTGAAACATTTGGTCCTTATATTAACAGTAATTTTATAGCTAATTATAGAGATTATAATTTCTTGGGAAGTAGCAAATGGAACTATGATGCCAAATCTTCTCCATCTCCTCATGGGATGCCAGGAAGAACTAGATTCATTATTGATGTAGATTAATCCTCACCCTAAAATGTAAAAGGGAAAAAACGGAAAAACAAGTCAGTCACAGGCACTCTCACAAAGCTAGTGAGGTTTCAGCTGTCAAGATAGAGAAAAGCTTTTTGAAATTTATCTAATACATTAAAAAAAAACCAAACACCTCTGATATGTTATAATCTTTTGAAAAGCGCTTAATAGAATACAGATTCTTTGACAAACACTTATTATCATCAGATTATGAAAGCAGACTGATTTTTTTTTATTATTTTTTTTTACATATAATTACAAAATGTTCTCAGTTAAATGACAAGCTGATTAAATGTATCCACTTCATTTTTCAGGATTCTATGCACAAAGCATATATACAGCATATAAAAAGACAAGACTTATTGCTCATTTTTCTTAGGAAGTTTCCACTTTCTGGTAAATCCTTCGGTTACATTCTCCAAAAGGATTAGTGTAACTGTACAGTGCTTACTCCATCAGCATCGAGTTCAGTCTTATTACACCTTACTGTAACAGAGTTCTAGCATTGTTGTAAACGCCAAATACTACAGACAGCATTTTTTAAAGACTGTGGATAGTTTCCAAGAGATACCCACCTTTAGCTGGGCAAATGGTTCTAGCTGACCATTAGATTTCCATGGCAAGTGGGAAAATGAAGCATTTCCAGGCTTATTTCCTTTCTTCAATGTTTGTGAGAGAGAACCAGCTGCACACACTCACTGCAGGAGAAATGGGTGGAAGGCTGTACCCATCTTACACAGAGGGAGGATACGACTAAACCATCCTCCATTATTTAGGGTACTATATAAGACTCCTAGTCAGAGGACCTGGTTGTATCACTTCTAGGAGCCACCTCAACGTGGATGAAGACTGTAAGCATTAGAGTATCATATGAGCATGAACCACAAACATTTCTGTTAGTTTTCAAGAGGAACTGCTAAACTTCAAACTCCAAAATAAAGGACTCCCGGAGATCCATCTAAGCTCAGAACATTTATACCATAGCACGATCTGCCACGTGACAGAAGCCACGAACTTTATCTAATGATTGTTGCTGGGAATCCTACATTTCATAATCAACTACAGCATCTAGAGCAGGTTGGAAAGTTGCAGTTAGAGCCTCTAACTATGTGTCACATGTATTTTGGCTTGCAGGACAAACAAGGAAACTGTTTAAAATTACGTAGGCTGTAACATGCCTCCTATCCCATCTGCATGAAGCACAAAAAACCTGTCAGAACATGGATGCTGCTCTTTCTGCCACAGAGCTGGGCCCAGGCTTGCCAAACACAATCCTGTAATGCCAACTGCTGGCTAAGCCAAGAAGCAGGAGCCACTGTGATGGGGAATAGATGAAAACTGTTGCTCATCACAATGAGAAATTCCAACTCTCCATTTCCTCCATAAAAGAAAACTTCTGAGAAGTTTCCTGTCTGGAATCACAGAAAGTGAAACAAAGGAGTGGAGGGAAGAGAGCAAGTGGGGTATTTCTGGTGAGATCAGAGCTGTGTTTGTCCCATTACCTAGTGCTGAGTGAAGCTGTTCTGGTCACACATACCATAACTCCTCTGGATGGTTCCTACATCCCTGATTCAGAAACACACTTAAGTATACACATAACATTTGAAATATATGTTTAATAACAATACATAGTTTGCATTTGAAACTAGACTGCGTAAATCTAATTCTAACTAAAAATAATATATTGCACTTCTGGCATGATCATGTTACAAAATCCAACTGCAAGGTTCACAGAGTATAGTTCTGGACATCTGGCCTAGTTTTTCTTTCCTCCAGAGAATCCAGAAAAAGGAAAGACAAGCATTCAGCATAGACAAAAATCCCAAAACTTATGGGTTGGCTTTGTTGCTATCTTTCAGCACAAACTGCAGTTCAGAGCTTAAAATACAGGGGGGGGGGGGACAACAGACCCCTCATATCCTCCCCATTTCTGCTTCAGTGTTACTTAACCTTTCATAATAGTTTTCCATGTCTATGCAACATCTCTAGCAATTGCTAACTAAGTACATGTGTAGAGGGTCTAGAGAATAAACTTAAAACCATGCCTTAAGGATTAATATACAAGTGCTCAGAATGGAATTCTGAAAGCAACTGTGCTGTACACTGAAATATGGCACTTTGTTATTTTCAATGCTTTTGACTAATCCTGAATTGAGATAATGCTACAGACTCAATTCAATAAAAAGAAGGCAACATTCAGTCTAGCAAAGTCATTCATTATAATATTTATTCTATGAAATGAAGAAGAAAACATAAGATTAAAAAATGTTTCATGCATTTCATAAAATACAGAGAAAGACGTTGTCACAAACGAAACAGAGAATAAGCAAGCAAAACTCCCACTGAAAATCCCAAGAGCTCCACTCTCCACATTGCATCATATAAATGCAAAAAGCATATACAGGAGAAAGAGCGGTCTAAGGAAAGCAGCAGGTTATCTGTCAATATCTGGGATAGGTCAATCAGCCTGCAAGACTTTTGCCATCACCTCTCTGATCATAAAACCAAACTGATGCAACTTGTTTTCCTTGCTGCCAGTTCTTGGCATTATCTTTAGCTGGGAAACCAGGATAGCACAGCTGTATTCATATTAAGTTGCAGTCCAGAAATATACTAGGGGCAAAGGGTAGGTAGATACAGAAAGATAGATAGCAGGGCACAGTGGGTAGGATGGGATGGCAGTTGTTCCACTGCTCAAAGCAAGGTGGAGGGACATGCTTTGACTGTCTTACTGGGAGCGTGGGGGGTGGGAAATGCATCCTGCAAGAGAAGTATGGGCAGAAGCAGGGAATATATCTCGTAGGTCTTTTAAAGAGTCCCAATAACATAAAAGACATGCCGTATTATAAAAGGATGCCGAGAGCAACATCTTTATTTAGGTTACAAATTACATTACTATAAACCTTCTTACTGAAAGCTTTTGATCCACTTCCTTGTCCTCAACCTGTAGTACTCCATTTGGCTTTAGCAAAGCTCTTACAAGATCCTCCTCTTGCTTTTATTTTACAGAACCTCTCAGACTCCCACAACAGTTACCAGCCACATAACTACTGACCACAAACCCAGTCTAATTCTGGGCTCTGACACAAAAGCAGCCCCCATCTCTTATTGGGAATGCCCAAAAGCTGCCATAGCTGTATTTGGGGAGGGTGGTGTAGAGAAAGGAAGAACAAGGCTCCGCTTAGACAAACACCTATTACCCCAAAAGCCCCACTCCATGCAGGCTTAGGAACACCACAATCAAAGAGTTTCATGTGGGGAGGAGCAAAGAGAAGACAGCGGACTGGGATACTTCCCCCTGCATCTGGGGATGCATCCACTTCTCTCACAACAGTGTTCTTCTGCTAGCTACCAAGCTATCTCTGCTGCAGTGCGGAAGGTTCTGCATTGGTCTCCTGTGAATGATGCACCATGGGGGAAGATTGTTACAGTTACGAATGTGATTTTTCATGTTGTTTCTTAAAAACATAAAGCTAGGAATTCTTATTTTTTAAAAATTTACAGTTGAGTGTAATTTAACCTGTAGCACGAAATATTACAAAATTAGAAGATGCGAGATACAGAATTGCCCATGCCACACCTTAACTCTGTTCCTTTGCATGTACGTATCAGGAATATGACTTTATATCACGTCATCTTTTCACCTTTCAATCCCCAAAAGAACCTTATTTCATTCCCTGGACAAGCACTAATGAGGCAGAAAGAATACTCCATAGGAGATCCCAAGTCCAGCATTTCTCACTTTTGAGTGCTTGCAGCTAGAATGTTTTCTTGATTGAGTTTTTAAAATTTAATTATGTTTTATGTGCTCTATTTACCTTGCATTAGGAAAACAGAAAACGCTGTAAAAGATTACGGTCTCAGGTCTTCACAGGTCTCCACAGGCCTTGGTGAAACACAAAGATTGAGTCTTCTTTTAAAGTAACTGCCCAGCTTCCTAGCTGGTGTAATTTCTGTGTTGTCCATGTAAACATTACACAGAGTCTTTGTACCACCCACTAAGCTCTTTGCTTCAATCAACTATTTGTGCCCAAAAGCACATCCTTATGTTTCTTCCCACACCGCAGCCATCCTCCTACACCACAAAAGATGTAACAAAATAGGAATTAATCATAGGCTGGATACTTACAAGGATTGCTGCTGTTTGCTTCTGTCTTCCCAGCCTTGGCAAGTTTGGTTGAGTTCTGCTGTGCTTTGCCTTGCTCCTCTCCAGTTAGCAGGGCTTTTATTTCAGAGGGGATTTTCCCTTGGTCCATCGCCATGCACCACTGCTTGTACTGAAATATGCAAACACATTACGCATTAGCAAACTGCCAGGATCACATTAGCAGACAAAACAGAGCTGTAATCTTTACCTTCCGGTACATTGATTTACAGTTTGAATTTACTGGGTTGAAGCCTCTTACAAAACTGCAGAGCACTAATGAGCTAAGCACGTGTCCATGGTTGCATACCTGGCCTCAGTAAATCCTGCTTCAGTCAATAAACTGCTACTCAGTGGCAGTACTAGACACAATACTGTAATTATTAAACAACATGGAACACTTTGTGCGTTTTCTCGCTGCTGGCATGCCAGAATACCGTTCCAGTTCATGGCCTATTAAAAACAAATATTTCACATGACTCTGGGGCTGATTGACTATTAAGAGGTCCTTTTTGATTGTGCAAGGCACGGTTACAGCACACGTGCCTTATTCCTAGTTCCCCCATCTTAAAACCATCATTGGGAAACCCTGAAGCACACTGAAAAACCTGTGGTCAGTTGGCTGACTTTCCACCCAACCCTAACCCTATTCAGTTGTGATTAGCCCTGCCTATTCAAACAAACCTAAGGCACGGTCAAGGCAATATCCTCAGCTCCAGTGAAATCTCAACGGCATCTCAATATCACTGAAGAGCTGAATCTGTATTTCCAGATGAAACATTCTCTTCGGTTAATGCCGCTTATTTGGCCAAGACACCCATCTTACATGTGCTGGAACACAGGACAGCTGTGCAACCATCTACACAGAAAGTATGCTGCAAGAACCAACCTCCCCAACAGAGACAAAGGTCTGTGGGAAGCAATGACACACTGTGGATATATGTTCCCCCCCTGATACTTAAACACATCTCTTTCCACCCTCTACCTCTTTCTACCTCTGTCAGAGGTTTTCCAAAACAAACATTTCAAAGACAACAGACTCGTATGTAATGGCACTTTCTTTGCTTGCTTCCAGTTCAAAACCAGCAGATAACTTGTGACATGAGGTTCATATTCAACACACAAAGTAGGCAAACAGCTGAATGCATCTGTTACTGATGTTTTGATACCTTACGGCAAGCCAAATCCCACGCTCAGTCACAGTGATTTCGAGAACAAATGTCCACGAGGACAGGTCCCAAATAATATTGAGGGTTAGGTTAAATGATAGTTTCTTACCATTTCAAGCTCTTCTCTGAGAGCACAGATGGCTCGCTCTCTGCTTGAAACCAGCTCTTCCAGGTACTGGTACCTCAGCTTCTTCCTGGCTCTGCACTCTCTTGCACTCTGACGACTTCTTTCAAGTTTTGCCTTCAAGTCTATTTTGGCTGGTTTACGACCTCGCTTGCCCGGTTTCTTTACCTTGCCTCCAACCACCTGGAAAGGAAGGGTACAGTAAAGATCCTGTTCTGCAAAGGTAATGCTGTATCCATGTCATTCTGCCTACTAGGTGTCTCAAGTAGAAAATCTTGCTTATACTTTCATTGATTCTGGAGCAACAGAGGAAAGGGGTCTGATGTATGAAGTTTTCAGTGATGGCATCAAAACCAAAAGGGAGGGATATGACTTCATAGTGAGCTCAGTGCTTAAGCAGTCCTATCGTCAACACTACTAATCTGATTTGGAGGAGCTCCACAGAATGGTTGAGGTTGGCAGGGACCTCTGGACGTCATCTGGTCCAACCCTCCCTGCTCAAGCAGGGCCACCTAGAGCAGCCCAGGACCATGTCCAAATGACTTTTTAATTTCTCCAAGGAGGGAGACTCCACAAGCCCTCTGGGCAACCTCTGCCAGTGCTCAGTCACCCTCACAGTAAAAAAGCATTTCCTGATGTTCAGATGGGCCCTTCCTGTGTTCCAGTTTCTACCCACTGCCTCTGGTCCTGGCACTGGATACCACTGAAGAGAGCCTGTCTCCATCTTCTTTACACCCTCCCCTTCAGGTATTTGTACACAGTAATGACATCCCCTGAGCCTTCTCATCTCCAGGCTAGATGGTCCCAGCCTTCTCAGCCTTTCTTCATAGGAGAAATGCTCCAGTTCCTTCATCATCTTAGTGGCCTTTTGCTGGACTCTCTCCAGTGGCTCCATTTCTCTCTTGTACTGGGGAGCCCAGAACCAGACACACTACTTCGGATATCTAGGAGGATATCTGGGACATTGAGGAGACAGACATGATAGTCAACTTGTAGTGAAACTGTTTTAATATTACCAAAAACCCCTGCCCTAATACTTGCCAGCCCTAGAAATATTATATTATGGAGTTTAACACTTTAATTTGGAAGAAAAAAATATTTATTTGTATCAATATAATCCAAAACCTAGTTTTGCGGCAATGAAACGACCACAGTTTCAGCCAACTCTAAAGATGAAACTTGTCGGAATTATTCACTAGCCATCTGAGATTCCTCAGTCCCTATTTCTTTCAAAGGAATCTTTGGAGGATTTTTACTAAACAGGGAACTCGGTTACACCGAGTCCTACCTCTGCTGCCTCTATTCCAGTTGTATCTAACCACTCTGGCCATGTTTACCTTCAAAACATTATTACACAGCCTGGAAAATTCTCCTCACACCTCCTCAGGCAACCTATCCCAGTGTTAACTCTCCCAGTCCCTAATTTCGATCTCCCTTGCAGAAATGTGACCCCCTAGTTTCTTGTCCTATGGAATGCAGATTTTGCAATCATTTTCCCCTCTTCTTTGTGGCTCCTTTTTTACAGGTCTGAAAGCTTCTTTTGCTACAAATAAAAAAATAAAAAAAAAAAAGGGAATAGCTTCCTCAATGTTTACTCTATGCTTCCCCACCCAAATATTTCACTCTTAACATGAGAGCATAGCACAAGAAAGTCTTCAGTATGGTCTGAAACTTAGTACACTGGCCATTGGGTAGTATCGCCCTGTAAGCATTACGTCAGCCACACACCCCACCTCACCTCTGAAGTGAGGATTTCTCTTTATTTGCATTCTGACCACACTGTTTAAATGGAGGGGGTGTGGAGAAACACACCTAAAAGACACACCTATATACAAGAATTTCACTGCTGGCTGAGGTGTTTCACCATACTGTATACAGACAGGACTTCTTCTAATAGGCAGTGTTCAAAATATCAGAGTTCATTAAAAAAGGCATTTTACTGTGTGATACTACAAAATAAGGTGGCTTTGACATTCCAAGAAGTCACTTGTTCTACAAACTCAGCAGGCTGCAATAAAAACAATAACATAATGAATTTATGTGCTAGAATGAAGAAAAAAAAGGATTATACAATTGAGCCTATTCTTTCTTTGGAACGTGAGTCAACAATCACATGCCAACATAATCCTACCCTCTCTACATTGCCTTTCCTAATTTATTCAGGAGTAGCTGCCTACCATAGCAAATGGAGGAACAGAAAGTACTTAATGGACATCTAGTGATAATGAAACAAACACAATACATTCAGAAAAGCAAAGAAAAAAAACCCCAAGCTCTTTTACATTTGAACTGCTGAATACAGCTGTAATAATCCATTCACTCCACCAAGGTGATCTCCTTAAGATCTTCTAGTTCAGATACTATATTCACCAAAGTAGGATAAAACTAACCCACCATGGCCAAGGGGCAAAGAAGCTCCAAAGAAAGGAAAGTGACTGTCCCCTTTTGGGCATGACAAGCATGGCTCTGTCCTCTCATGGAACCACACTCCTATTTAGGTGTGGTGTGATTTACACTCCTAGCTCAGCAGGACTTAGAAATACACAGTCTTCCCAGGAGGGGCTGTAGGCACTCACAATTTGTTCTCTATTATTACCTGCACTTGGAAGATTTCTGTATATTACATTACACACAACAGCCAAAATACTTCAGTTCTCAAAGACATCTAGTGCCTGCGGCTTTTCTGTGCCTGTGCAAGGTAGTTTAAAGTAAATCTTTGAATTCAAGAGCTAGATAAGGTCTTGTAGAGACATACACTCCAGCTCTCTCAAAAAACCTCTGCCACTCTGAGTTCTGACCCTCTAGAAGAGTGAGCTAGCACTCAAGGCTGGAGTCCCAGCACACCACGTACTGCCCTATGAACAAAAGAGTAACTTGAGTCTTAGTCCTGCACAGGAGCATGTCACAGCCAAGCCCTTTCACCAGAACGTCAGGCAGGTGAACAGTTGCTACCACACTGTTTCTCACAACCAGCAAGTTAAAGCTACTGGCAAATAGCACCCAACTTTTCCACAGCCACCATCTTGGGCAGGCACTGGCCACGAAAAGCACTCACAAGCAGCACAGCTTCACAGCAGTTAAATACATCCAACACCACAATCTCACAAAATAATTTCTTTTTAAGGACCTGTTATTTTAAAGCATCTTGTGTATGTTTATATGCAGCTGGTGCCTTTTTTAAGGTAGGGGTCACATCAACACAAAAAACATACAAAGGGCAAGGGAGAGTGGATCTTTACACCAGTTAAGATATCAAGTGAGCTCATACAAACTCTAAGTTTATAGGCCGTGTTTTTATGGACAGATGTAGAGATGTGGGCATAAAACAGTTAAAGGCACTTTGTAGTCTGCAAGGAAATTAGACGCTGGTGTAGACTGCTGCGCACATTGCAGATACATCCTGGATCCACTACTGTCAATTAACTGCTGTCCCTTTAGTCACTGTAGAGCTTTCTACAGATAGGTGTACTAATTGCTGTCTTTCCCCCGAGATCTTTTACCACTGCAGCAGCCCCGCACACAAGCTCTCTTATGGAAGGAAAAAGACTTGTATCTCTTGGATCATCTCTTGCCAATGCTCTAACCACCAGGACTATGGAAATAATGAAATGCTTCTTTCCTTTTTAACTCTGTCTTTAAACAGTAAAACCCTAACAATCTGCCTTCACATCATCCCCAAAGATTCATACTGTCTTTGTGGCTCCTGAACTGGAGTTCACCATACAATTAGGCATCACCCTGCACAGCTAGTGTGGGAAGAGATTTAATCAAATCCTGCATCCTTACCAGTTTTTCCTCATAAGTCAGTATTTAGAAGCTCCTGCCATAACCTTAAGCAGCACAGCTGGGGATAAAAAGCCCTGATAAATCCTTTGCCACCATCCCACATTACCATATCTCCCTGGCTTCTAGTCATGTTTGCCTACTCAGTTGCTATGCTGATGTGACAGAAAGAAGACAAAGCAGAAGTGCTAGTTGATGTTGAACATGGCAGCAGACCAAGAAAAAACAAGCAAGCAAACATTTTTTTATTCCCTTTCTATCCCCCCCGAATTTATAAAGGGATGTGATCTATTAGCATTCAGCAGTAGGGATTTGGGTTTTTTTCAGGGAGTCATATACAATCAAGACCCAGAACAACATTAATCATAAAATTTGTCATAGAAATATTAATAATGACATGCATTTGCCAGAAGTCTGACCAAACTCCTACTTCAGTTCACTCAGACTTCAGAAAATAGAAAAACATAACTCCCTCCCTTTTTAATACAGTACTTAGATCACAAGATCATTCTTGCCTGGCATCAGTGTTCAGGTACAAAATTATTTGACCTGGAATTGGAAATAGCTGCAATTACTTGCCCTGATATAGAAAAAGCCCTCAGATTTCTGGATTTTTTTATTAGAGGGATTCAGCAGATCTCTACAGAAGCAGTGCCAGATTGCATGATGGAGAGGTCCTACTTAGGAAGGAGATACATACATAACACAGCTACTAGCACTCACACCCCCAAGGAACTGATGGAAGATTTTGATAAAGCTGGCCTCACCATGACATCTATGGCTTTTGAACAATTTGGCAGATTAAAACACTATCTGAAGAACTGTTCAGCACTACAGATCAGCAATGCTGATCGCATTGACCAGTTCAGCATCTTCCAGCAGCTCTCTGTTCATTCACAGATAAACAAGTAGCTCTTAAGTGCTCCATCAACCAGTACTTGAGATCCAGCTCAAGGAATCATCTTAAGCAGACTCTTGGTTGCATTAGTGGCTGAAGGTATAGGTCTGCAGAATTTAACTTAGCACAGAGCTGATGATCATCTACAGAATTTATATAAAACTATAAAAATTATTAGAAAGAAATAATACCTAAGCACTGCATTCATTACAGTAGAGGGGGGAGGAATCTATTCATGCTTACAAACTTTTTCTCAAAATCAGTAATCAAATGAAGTTAGTCACAAGTCTCCTAATAAAGATGAAGTTATCTGATCTGCTAAGTCACAGCATACATTCACAGCAGCAGTACACAACCCAGCTAGAAAGTATGCTGGTTATTCCTCCATTGCATGACATTTTACATGCTTCACACAGATAACTTAGTTAACTTTCACTGGCAGACAAAATGCATTCAATAATGATAAAAAAATGTAAGATATTATTTAGCAAGCAAACATTTTCTAAGTCTTAAGCAGATATGTCAATAGAAATTAATCCTAAAACTCTAATCATACAAAGCAATTAATGTACTAAGAATGTAATCTTTAGCACAGATGTGTAAAGAAGGCTATCTTTGCTGAAACATCTATTTTGAGAAAGCATAAATATCAAGCTTTCATAAAGTGTTAGGCAGGCATCCATAACTCAAGATGGGTAAGCATTAAGTTTCAGGGCAGGAATTGCTACTTAAGACTGCGTAGCAATCACCCAGATGCCACCTTACAGGCGAGAGCCCTCCTCTTCCCCGCAGGAAGGACTTAAAGCCTCACGCCTGGAAGCACATCCACCAACACGCCATATGCATTCTCCCAGTTTACACTAACAGAACCCAGGCATTTCTTTAAACTTATCTCTGTTAGAACTCTAAACGGGGAACAGGGATGGTCAACTAACATTACCACGTATATCCTCCTAGCCCACTGCAACAGTGAAATAAAACTGTTCTAGCTGTTCTATAGAGTTTAAGCTCATCCATTTTACTCACTCATTGCAAATGTGAGAATGCAGACGCATCATCTGAGCGATGCTGAGCAGCAACCTGTTAAAACATTTGATGATTTGAAATTGCCTGTCTCAAATTATAACCAAAGCTATTTAGGTTTTGTATTTCCAAGCAAGCAGCAATGAGAACACTTTACGTTTGGACCTGACCCTGGGTGGAAGACTTCTCCAGCACTTTGCAAACCTGCATACTCTGAAAAAGCCCTGAAGGATGAAAACATAGTAACCCACCTCCTTAACAACTGAGGTCATTATGAAAAGAGATCCTGTGCTTTGCTCTCCACACTAGCTCTCAGTCCCTGCTGTGGTGTTCAAAGCATTCCTCAGAGTTGATTCCAGGATCACCTGGGAGATCGCCCCTCTCTTTGTGATCCTGGTCACCCACAACAGCGAGGGTCACAGGCAGAGATGTGTGAGAAGACATCTCATGAATGAAGACCCATCAAGTTCTCTATTTTAAGCACAAGATTTCACTTCTGACTTGCTCCCACACTCCCTCCAAGGGACATCTGCATCCCTGTAATGATGACTTCCAGCAAAATTCCCCTTGGGATCACACGCGACTGGGTATTTGATGTTAGGCAGTGGGGAAAACAGCGCAAATCCTGTGCACAGCCTTTTACTGTGGGCCTGCCCCTGCCCTAACACCAAATGCTCCACCAAAATGGAAAGGCTGTACAAACAAACACCAGACCAAGACATTGACAGATGCTCGATCCATAAACATAAATGCCCCATACGAACAGTTTATCTGAGTGCTTGCTTCTTCAAACTCAGTTAACACCTGAAAACACTCTGGCCTTACCTATTTAAAGGCTTTTCTTTCACTTCACACATTGCAAGCTTGTGGAAGTTTAGAAATAGTCAGACCTCAAGACCAGCGTCCTTGCTCAATGCCCTGGGACCAGCCTGATGGAGAGCAAACAATCTGAGCTGGAGACCCGGCTTTCTAACAGCCACAGCCTCTTTTACAGGTATAAAGGAATTTGCTGCTTCATGTAGAGGACACGGCAATTTATTTACAAGCAGAAGAAAGCCACAACCAAGAATCAGTCTGTTCAAAGTTGAGAAACTAACTTGGAATTAAAACAAGTGCAAGAGATTGAGATCTACCCTTTTAAAAATCTGAAGAGTGGACTGGTTTATTGTCACCAGAACTGGGTAACAAAGGTTTTCCTAAGCCTGCTTTTCTACCTTCCTTTGTATATCCAACATGCATAAGTAGCTGCCCTGAACTAGCAAGGCATTTTAAAAAGCAGTTGGGTGCATTTCACTAAATTTTCATTCCCATTTGAAAAAGTAATCAATTACTACATTCTAGTGCTAAGATTAAGAATGATGCATTATACTTTTTTTTTAAATCCCACTTTAAATTAAAAAATACCATTTAAATATAATATTTGTCTCCAAAATGCACTTTTTCTTAAAACTCAATCTACTTATTCATGTTTTGGCTCAGTTCAGCTTATTTTTGAAGAAAAATACATTTCATCTAAACTTTTTGAAAACTAAAGCTATCTTTTCCATACAGGAAAAGAATATTTTTAATAAAAGAGGGCAACCCCAACCTTTTTTGTTGGTGGTGCTGGTTTGGTTTTTGTTTGCTTGTTTTTTATTTCACTGGAATAACAAAAGTGATCTAATGTTGAGAATTTTTTTTATTTCTCATTTCTACCCATAAACTGACAAGTTAATTACGTTAAGTATTGCCAGAGTGTTCCCTATAAAAACTTCTACAAGTAATACAAAAGATTGCAGTTAGCTATGTAGAACTGTATTTTAACAGTTACCAACAAGAGTTATTTATCAGCTAACACAAATGTGAAAATTACTTCTTACCCTAATGCAAACCCCCTGCTTCCCAATGTATATAATAAATATACAATAAGCTATATGTAGTCTTGTAAACTAACCAAGTAATTTCACCTATAAAGGCTGAAATCACAGAGACAGAATTTCTCCTTTTTCCTGTGTCTAAATACTTCAGAGGTACTAAGTGTTACTTTAACAGAGACTAATAGCCAAGGAACAGCTACATAACTAAACTCTTTCCCTTACACAACCAACAGCTCAAACCACAGCAAGGAGAAGTGAGACCAGTATCTGAACAAGCCCTAGTTTCAGAGCAACTCTGTAGGAAGAAGAACAGGTCACATTTTGGGTTTGGGTGGGGGTTTTTGTGTGAATAATATAAGAACATCCTTTAAGACCGGAACATCAAAGTTTTCTAGATCTGATGCTCAGATATTCTCTCTCTCCCCCTTTATTCCTTAATATTTCCTTCCCATTTTGATGAATATGTTACAATGAACCATTTTTCTAACGCTCTCTTAAACCAGGCAAGGCTAAATTATAGTGCACTAAGAATTAGGGAAAACATTACAGCCTGCAAGCCCAATTCTAAATTCTTTATGTCATGTAGATGAAGGAAAACACTGAACTAGGGTAGATGCAGCTATAGAATGGTTACTTCACTACTAATGTAATTTAGTTATCTCAGTTTTTACAGGGAAATTCCTTTCACAGTCATACTCGTTCAATTCACAGATAAGACTCTCTGATCAGGCAGGCCAACCCTCTCAATAAGGAGGAAAATGTAACTCAGTGGAACTTCTATAAGATTTCAAGGACATGCTGGCTCAAGCTGTAAGACCACACTGGCTATAAAATGAAGTATAAATAGTGCTCACCTCATCCCAACACAGCAACATGCAATGGGAAAAACCCTCCCAAGAGAAATGGGATCTCTTGATGGGGGCTACCAAACCCTTAGGGCAACCTGCAGCCTCATGAACTTGTTCATAAAGGAACCACAGCCCTTCAAAACAACTACAGCAAAGACTTTCAAAGCAGCAGGCACTTACTGACTAGTATCAGCTGTTTTCAGTAGAAGATATGAGGATCCAGTATCGCCCGAGATTATTACCTTATGAAAAATCTGCTGAGGTAACAAAGATTTTCAAGGTTTTCCTTAGGTACAGCCACACCCAGCAGTTCGAGGCAGGACCCTTTTCAATGCCACTGTCTTTGCAAGTATCTCAGCAGTAAGTTTTAAATAAAAACATCATACTAGGAAACTGTAGTTGAGACTGAATATAGGAAGGGTAAATATTCCACTCTGCATTTTTTTTTTTCTTCACTCAACATCAATTTTTCTAAGGAAAAAAAGAGCAAAGACTTGTCATATTGATTGGGTGAAAAGATTTAGTTTATTTAGTACATGCATCCAAAAATGTTTAAAAAAAAAAAAAAGGCAGATTATCAGGACTTCGTAAGACACGACAATAGATCAAAAATTGGTTTTTAAATGAAAAATCTGGAAGTCATCTGTTACAAATAAGTTAATTTTGATACAGGAGAAATGCAATGTTTTTAACAGAAATAAAAATCAGCTAATACTCATGAACTACATATGCCCCCAGAACTAAATCTTCTGGATATTCTAAACTGCTGCCCTGATGACATAAACGTTCATGCAGTTCTCACAGCTGTGATCATTTGGTTACTTCAGTGATGCAGATTCCCCCCACCTTCCTTTGCAGCTTTCAGACAAGGCCTCAATAAAACCAAATAGTATACACGTTAAATTGGCAAATCATCATGAAACTTTCATATACTTATGATCCATTCTGGGGATCCTTTGTACTTCCAAATTATTGATCACTTCTAAGTTTCTTAGATTCATTCCCTAAGAAATTACATCAGTATTTTTTTCCCCCTTTGAATTAAGGCAGATCAGCACAGGCAGTGCAATTTTGTTTTAGTAAAATTTAAGTGGGAAGAACACCAGATAGCTTGAGAACAGATAAGGTACCACAGGCACGTGACTACCATATGACCAGTTTTAATACTCAAGCCAAGCTCAGAATTTATTACAAGTCAGAAGACGGCTGCCTCACAGCCTACCTCAAGCATGGTTTCACCTAGCTCGCTCCTGGGGACTTAAGCTATGTCTGGCACAAAACCCAGGCCACTACCGCAACCACCACTCTGGTGAGCTGGAACACCCAAACTCAACCGGGAATTTCAGTTGTGAAACGATGCACCGAGTGGCCACGGCAATTATCTTCTCAGTCCTCAGGCTGGCCGTGCAGGTGCTGCTTTAGGTGCAGCCCGGTGCAAGCAGGCATAAGAGGCGTGCCTTATGCATCTTCCGATGTTTCGCTCTGCTTAAATGGAAGCCCTGTGCCTTCAGGGATGCCACTGTGCTGTTCTCATAACAAGAGGCAGGCAGAATCGAAGCACCAGCGCCCATCACAAGGCTGCAACCCGAGCTCCTACCCTAGTACCTCACCATTTGTCCGCAGTTGCTCTTTATCTAAGAAATTCCGGGTGCTACAGGCACACGATCCACCGCACCAGATCAGACCTCTGGTCCGTATCCAGCCTTTGGCCCGCGCCCGGAGCTTTAAGGAAAAGCCAGAAGCGGCATCCAAGCGCTGTGCCCCACTACCTGCAGCAAGGGAGGAGAAGGAAGGGGACGAGCCCCCCGTCCCGCGGCAGCGACCAGAGGCCTTCAAGAGAAGATGTCACAGAAGTTGACCTCAAAAGCCTTTAGCGGGAGCACTCGCCTCACTCGCGGTTCCCTGCCTATTAACCGCGATGAGGCTTTGCGGGGGTTTACACCACACACTTGCACACCGCCTGGACCTGGAACCCGGCGGGCTCAGGCGCAGGGCGGGGGGGGGGCTCCCCGCACCGGCTGCCCTCAGCTCCAAACGGGCCCCAGCCCCCGGGCGGGCCCCGCAGACCTCTTACCTTGCTGTCATCCATGTGTGCCGCCAGCCCCGGCCCCGCAGCCCCCGTACGGGGACCGCACCGAAGCCGCCCGCCCCGGCGGACACCGGCGCTCACAGCCCCCCAGCGCGGCCCGCGGCCGCCGCCATGGCCCGCCGCCCTGTTTGTTTACAGCCGCCCGCCCCGCCCCGCGCTGGGCGGGCGGGGGAGCGGCGGCCGAGCGGTGCGCGCTGGGAAGAGTAGTCTCGCCCGGCCCCGCCGCCATTGGCCGCTGCCGAGGTGAAGGGGCGGGAAGAACTACATCTCCCAGCAGGCCCCGCCGGGGTGAGGCGGGGAGCGGCGCGGCGATTGGTTCCCCTCCCCGCCGGGAGGGAGAACTACATTTCCCAGAAGGCGCCGGGCGCCTGCGCGCCTCGCCGCGGGTGGGCTGCTCGCCGTCCGGCCCGCCGGCGGAGGCGGGCAGCTGCCTCAGCGCCGGCGGCCGCCCTGAGGTAGCTGTTGCCGCCGGCAGTCCTCACCTGTGTCCCGTTCTCCGCCGGTTCCGACGCTCGCACAGGCTCTCTCGAGCGCCGAGCCCTGATTTTGACCCCAATCTTTCCTGCCGCTGACGGGACCACCGCCAGTGCCGCCGCCTCCGCCATGTCCGAGCTAGCCGGCCTGCCTGCCTGACTGCAGCCCTGCCCCGCCGCAGCCTCTGGTGCTAGCTGCAGAGACCTTAAGGTTCCAGCTGAGCAGCCGTATAATGGCTCGAGCACTAAAAACCAAACCAACAGATTAAGTGTTCTGCTACCGTTTGCCTCGCTTTGCCCTTCAAGTTCCTGAAACCGAGTCTTCCTGGTCGCTTGGATGCTGCCTGGTGTACAGGGACTGAGATCCCAAGCCACCCCGAGTCCGAAAAGGCAGTCCTTTTGAGAATTATCCTTTGAGAGTACCGTGCTTCCTCTCCTTTTCACATTGACGCACCGGAAAAGGTTAATGTTCAATGCTTTTGATGCAAAGCCAAGCCACACGTGTGTGACCCCCCCCCCCAGGTCCCTGGAAATTAGGCCGCTGCTTGCTCAAAAGACACATGTACCCCAGCGAACAACGCTGTAAACATGGTCCGTGTTTCAAGTTCGCAGTGAAACCCGAAGCTAGGCATGTTTCATGTTGCTGCATGTTTCTTTTTATTCATGCACCTCTATTCACAACAGTTTCCCATGACTTAATCTCTCTTACATGCAATTGTTAGGGGTAAAGGCTTTGTCATGGGATTTTCCCCCTGAATCACAGACCTTCCTCTTGGAGGGATATGCTTCTGGATGGCAGAGACAAAGCACTTTTATAAGCTTTTTTTCCCTATAAGCTTATATGCTTTTCAGTTGTCGAAGACAAGGCTGTTTGCACGCTGCTTCCTATTTGCCTGTCCAAAACAGTTGTATCGTTTCTTGTGACTGTGCCCCTGAAATAAAAAAAGAAATATATTAAAAGGCAGGAATGATCAGTACGTTAGGCAACAGGCATCAGCTAACAAAGTGGAAGGAATAGCTCGCTGTGAGCTTGCCTAGGTTGTCTCCCGTGATACCCTCCCCCATCTTTGCCTTCAAATTCTTGAAGAAGGTGGTGAGACGCCTTGTACCACCTTTGGCTCTATCCTGGGGCCATAAAGCTGGCTTTAAAAGTCAGTTGGGGGTTTCCCTGGTGAAGGGAAATATTGAGTGGCAAAGAGCCAACATAGCTCACTTAGGCAACCCTCTGTTGCAACATGAGTGGAGGAAGGAGATTAGACAGAGCCCTGATACTGATTCAGAAAGGCCAGAATCCTTTTAACCAGCAAATTTGAGTTACAGCTGCATCTTTTCCTTCCACTAGATTACCCCACACTACCCATTCTGCTTTATATCACTTAAGAAGCAGAGCGCTCAGCTTCTGACCAGGATAAGCACAAGTTCCCTGCCCAAAGACTTAAGATCTTCCATATTTTAGCATGGAACAAACAACTCAAAATATGCATTTCAGTCTGCTTTTCCACTATGGCTATGCTGTCCTCTTGGATGAATACAAACATGCAAATTGAACAGGAGTCTGTCAGAAAGAACAGTTGTGAATGGAACTAAGTATTATATATATGCACATATATAGTGCATAAGCTTCTAATGTTTTAAACTGATTTTAACAGCTAGAAGAAAGTACTTTACAGAGCAAATAGTGAACTCTTGGAGTTTAACTGCCACAGGACACTGTAAGGCAGAGAGCTCAGCTTGTTCAAAAAAAGGATTAGACAGATTTATATTTCATAAAGAGGTATTAAAGGGATGTATTCTCCACCATCCCTAATCTAACAGTTTGGGATACTGGGGATGTATGAGAGGAGCAGAGCACAGAAAAAGGCCAAGTTCACATATTCTCCCTAAAAAGCATCTCCTCCTGCCACTCCCAGAGACAGAATACTCGACTAAATGGAACCATGGTCTGACCCCGTGGGGCTTTTTTTTTTTCACGTTGTCTAACAGGTCACCATTTTGACCCCCAAAGACTCACAAGTGAATTAGGATTTTTAAGTAAAACTTCTTTGGTTAAAGTAAAGGCAGATGATCTGTGTACTAGACCAACTCATCCTCACTAACTGCAGGTTACTGTTTTTCCTAGTAAGTGATCATTCCTAAGCGATTCTCTGAGACATCCTGATGATTTTATTGCTAAACCATAGTGATGCACACCAAGGAAACACTGCCTTGTATTAAACCCAATGTCACAAAATCGTCTTACGCAATAACTGTTGGCAGTTCCCTGCTCAAATGAATTATATATATTAAAAGAAGGGTTGTGCTTCTGAGATCCAGAGAGACTTTGAGGTATATAAATAAACTGAGTTCAGTGATCAGGCAATAGTTTAAAAATCATTGCTTATGTCAGTGTGACTAAAAAAGAGATAATAGCTCATGGGGTGATTTTGCACCATGTGCTTGTATTTGCAGTGATGTCAACACATCCCAAAGAGGTGTTTATTCTCTCTTTCTAGAACTGTAAATGTTTTAATTTGGGCAAATGGAAATCTGTTCCTCTGAAAGCCTGCCTGAGATAAGAATAAATCTTGCAACCTGTTGGTATCAATACTCAACATTTTGCTGAAATTGCTCCACTGTCCATTTGTGGAGTCTTTGCAGATTCAGAGCCTTTGAGATCAGTTCATTCATGGATGGGAAAACAAGGATGCAGTTAAGATATTTTCTTGGTTTTTTCCAAACGTACCAAAATGCCAATTGCTTTAATAGAGATGCTAACTCAATTGCCATGGGGGAAAGATTGTGCGAGAACAGCCTGTCTTTCAGTCCCTTGGGGTTTTTTTGTAGAACCAATAAAGGAATTGCATTTTCCTATACCCTTTAATCTGATACCCAAGAAACATTTCTGGAAATACAAGAAGAAACTCTCTGTCTTTCAGTTTTTAGACTCTGTTGATACTGAGACAGAGAACACCCTCAACTTGTTATTTATATCCATCAGTTAAATTATTTGTCACTGGGGAGTGACAAAAAATGTTTATTTACATAATATTCTATATGTTATTGTCGCTTATATAACTATGATAAAAGTATACCGCTTTGGGGGTTTTTTTACATTAGAGAAATAAGCTAGATATGCTAAAGCTCTGAAAGACCTGGTAAACACAGGGACAGCACATGTTCACAAGTACAGTGATTGATCACCTTGTTGGAAGCATTAAAAGAAAATTCTATTTAAAATAAAAGCTCTTTGAAAGCTGATTTTTAAAATCTAATCAGTGTTTGAACAAAGCATAGCACATTGGGAGCCTGATCGGTGACTACTTGCTATACACCGTATAATTAAATGTTGATAAGGGGTTTGCTCTCATATTTGCTAAATGTTCTACTTTGTGACAAGATGAGTGCCTTCTGTAGTTACAAATGCTTGAAGTGACATCTACAAGGGGAGTTCTTCCTGTTTAGCTATTGCACATTAACTTCTCAAGTAAAATGGACTCAAAATAAGTTCATTTGGAATAATCAGCTCTTGTCCTGTGCATACACGCACACAGAAAAGTTACAGCTTTATCTAGCCAAACTAACTTTCCCACGGAAGCAAAATCTTGAAACAGTGCTCATGAAGCTTTTATATTGCTGAAGGGATAGACTATTTGTGAATTAAAATATTGCATGAAAATGCTCATGCTGCAGTTGGAAAGGAGCTACTTCATATTTTCTAGCTAGTAGAAGGCAGAAAAAAAAGTCAGATGCTCCTATACTTCATGCATGTGATTGATAGTTCCAAATAAGATAAGAGAGGAAAACTAGAAATGGTTCAAAAAGGGATTTGAATAACATGGATTTCATGCAGAATTTAAACTAAATATAAAAAACTGAGAACCGAAGAGCAAGACAAACAAATCACTGATTAAGAAGATGACGAAGAGTGGGTTAAAGTTCAATGCGGTGCGCAAGTGAATAAAATTTAATCTTGTTCTGAAACAACAAACAAACAGAGCAGCAAAATATGCCACATTCAGGAATGTGACAGCCATGTTGTATCTGGCACTTGAACAACAGAGAATTATTGCTGATGATATGGTAATTGCAGAGGTACAGAAAAAAGTGGGTGGATCATGTGAAATTCATGAAATATTTGAGGTGAACTTACAGCAGGATTAGTCTTTTTCTTTTAATTGTGTACATTGATCTCTATCTGCAACTGGTTTAGTAAAAAAGCATATTGTTCATTCTCAAGAGGTTTAAAAATCCACTTTAGCTCAGTGTCATTTTTTGTTCTTAAGATATTTTGCAACGTGCTCCTCCCCTTTGGCCTACGCAAACAAATATGCCTGCATATGCATACCTACTAGAGCCAGCCAAAAACTGCTGCCTGTAGCTGGCCATTCTGGTAAGAGTATTTCTGGTTGCTTTCCACAACACTTAAAATAATTTTAAACAGTTGTGTCCAGACCCAGATTCTGTGGCATGGACTGTGCTCACAACCAAAACATTTACTAATCTAAGTCTGATAACTGTTGTCTTGCTCAAGGGCACAAACAAGGTTTCTGCATAGCTTGAGCACAAAATGGAGGACTCGTACGGCAAGCTGGATCTGCATTTTAACTGGGTCAGAGGACTTCCATGATGACCTTGACTACTTTCAGAAATGTCATTGTGTT
The DNA here is from genome assembly GCF_026419915.1 of Harpia harpyja. Taxonomy (NCBI): domain Eukaryota; kingdom Metazoa; phylum Chordata; class Aves; order Accipitriformes; family Accipitridae; genus Harpia; species Harpia harpyja. The sequence goes on along the minus strand of NC_068945.1, from coordinate 4,457,649 downwards.
TCACGTGAAGGGTCAGGTCATCAAATACAGTACTTTGCCCTGGTCTGCACCGCTCACTCCATCTTAAGTCAGCATCATATCAGCTAACTTCTGTTTCGCAACTGTGTTTAAGCATATTGGATTTCCGAGTATTGTTGTAACTGCTGATGAGCCTTGTATTTGCGTTTAACGGGACTTGTATTTAATGAGACTGCTCATGTGAACAAAAGTGACTTACAGGATCAAAGGCTGCACCACGAAAAGTGTTCTATTAACTGGATGTAAAACTAGAACACACTCCTGGATAACACAAACTTGTTTGCAGGGCTATTTCAAGGCAACAGGCAAAACAAGCAGCAGGTTATTGGGAGCTGGCAGGCTGCCTGCCTCGCCCATCCATACAGGGGAAATAAAAATGTGCTGTTTCAGAAAGATACAGAACAAAGCACAGGCATCCTTAACCTGTCATCAGCTCCCCTCTCGCTGGCTCTCAAAATCTTCCTGACATGTCCCTGAGCTCCTACTCCACCAATATCTCCTGAAAAAAACACCAAGTTTTCTCTTCCCCTGCCTACATTGCCTCTCCTGCCCTTCCCCTCGGCCAATGATCTACTCCAATTCTCTGAATGAGCCTTTGCTTGAATTTGCTGAGCTGACTGACCTTTGCTGACAAACATGTCCATGATGGCACCTGGCAGTAGTTACAGATGGACACGATCATGCTCAGCGACCATGGGTCAGATGAAAGGGGCAGAACAATACCAGGTAACACTTTTTTAACATGGCTGGAGCTACCATGGTTTGATTCACCTGAGTAGGTTGGGTTTAGAGCAAATTACTTCTAAGCATGTATTTACAAAATAGGCTGATCAAATTTTGTGTTTCAGTTCACTGAGGTTGCAAAATTTTGCCTATCGAGTCGACCAGGTATGACCCAGTAAAAAAGTGCAGATACTCTTGAACTGCTCTTTCTAGTTTCACACGACCTGATGCTCTGTCACCTTCCTTGGGACGTACTACTGACACCTAAACAATGAATCTAAATACTGCCATGCTTCTCTCTTGGTAGCCCACAGCAAATTGGAACGGCTTCTCAGGCATTTGAAGTAATTTAGGTAACAAGTAAAATGAGAGACCCAGAAGCTCTGTTAAGTTCCTCAGTCAGGCACATACCCTGATCACATCCAGTATCTGGGTGAGACATAGGTAACAGCCAGCTCTTTTCTCTCCTCTCCAGTTTCTGTGCAAAGGGAACCTGAATGCACGCTCCTGACGGAAGCTGTGTCGTATTCGGGTGCCCTGCTTTGTGATGGGGGACCAGAATTTGCCCAAGTGTGACACCAGCTTAGTGCAGACATGGGCATGCCCCCAGAGGTGCAGCACAATACAGCCATTTTGGAGGATCTCATGCACTTCTAGCCTTTTGCTACTTTTCTACTCTGACCACTTCAGTCTTGACTTCACTGGAAGAAGTGGCATTTAAATCGACAAGTCAGACTGCTAGTGCAGTCTATCTTATGAAAAATGTATCATATGAAAAATGTAACTAATTTTCTCCTTCTCATTCCCATATAAATATATATATAATAATTGTAAGACTATCTCTGACTTGAAAGCACAATTGATTTGTGGTGACTGTTTGAAGATTTGGAGGATTAACTGTAATTATAAGATCAAAATTAGAAAATATTGCCTACTTTGCAAAAAATATTAAAGCATAAGATCGAGGAGGGGGGTTCCCCCGTGTCTAAAAGGACCGTATTTTAAATGAAAAAACACACTGTGGACTTTTATTTTTTTTTCTTTTGAATGTTACAATACTGCTAAACAACTTTCAGACAAGACTGACCCAAGGTAAGAAAGAAATGGGCTCTATGAATCGCTAATATACACTGAAATAAAGCTACCTGTTTTTTAAGCAGGTGGTCTTTTTCTAACTTCTACCTCAGGATTTCCCTTAAGGATTTGGGACTGGGGACTATATTGTCCACCTAGAATTGGGGACTGACACTACACTAAAGTTTCAGAAAACTATATAAAATAGCTTGCTCCATTTATGTCTCCCCTGTCTTGTGTTACAAACCATTCATGGTCAGAGTGTGTGGTGTGGTTCTGCGTGTGGCAGAAGCTCTCTGTGGCACTGTGCCCCTTTCCTGCATGTTCTCCAACAGTTTTGCTGTCAGACCCAGGAGCAGCGTACATTAAAGCTTTATTAATTCCTGAATGGCTCTCCCTCTATAGCACTCCGCAAGGGACCATTAGTGGTTTCTGTCTACTGGGACATATCTCTAGAAAAGAGCTAAATGATGCTGTGAGGCAATTCAAGGGCAGTAAACCCATAGCAAGAGGAGCTTTCATCCTCCCCAGGATCCTCTGAGATCCACAGCTGTCTGTTTCCAAACAGGACATCGATGAGTTTTCTCCACGCATTTTCCATGATTTTAAGGCCCAGGTAAAGCTGCAGGAGAAAGCCTGACATACGTATGTAGGGTTGATGCCCATGTTAGGCGTTAGTCTGCTTGGTTTCAAAGGCGTCTCCAGAGGCTGATTTAAAGCATTTACATCAGTCTGCTGCTCGAAATCACTGAAACTGAGGTAAGTAGCTAATTATAGATGCTGTGAATAGACTCGTCAGTGGTCATTTCATAGGACCAAGTGATGTCATGCTACAGAATAGCTTTGCCATCAGTTTGACAGGTATTTTACCAAAAGAAATGCAGGTGGGAGATTTGCGTGTGTTAGTTATAGATTTTTTTGTATGTTTTACCATCTCCAGTTCTTCACGCAAATGAGCTATTTATTAACCAACTGCTACAATGTCAGGTGTAAACATTAACCAAGGAAGCGATGAATCTATACACAAATGGACAGCTGTGAGCTAAATGCTCACTTTGATTGCATATATATAATCCTTAGCTGTCTTGTGACTTGTCTCATTGAAAGAAGCGTCAGCCCCAGAGCGCTGTTAAGTTGCTTCAGTGAAATCATTCCCGTCCCTCTACCTCCATCTTTCTTAATGTCCTTTAAACGTCTAGCTATGTCAGGGAGAAAAGACCCTATTGCTGAATGCGTGTTGAGACTGCCATGGAAAATTTTCCCCTGACAGTGTCAGAAATGTTATTCAGAGTCCCTCAGATAGCTACAGCATTCTTAAATGGAATACAACTCACCCTTTTCCCCCTTTAATGTGTTCAGCAGACAGGTGGCGACCCAACTGGTGGCAAATTCCTAAGTATTTATATCTTTTAACTCTCAAATGATATGAACAAGTAATAGGAAATGTCATGCACTGAGTATATGAGTAATGTTCCCATTAATCAATCATCCAAAATAAACTGGATTATTATGTCTATTTGTACTATACTGTAGCTATTTGCAGATAGATGTACTGAAACAGCAAGCCGGATTCTTATTGGCTCTGCTCCATGTGGAGATTTAGAGGCAGAATTTCTTACAAGTTCACTCCTCTTCCACAGGTGCTTTGGCCAGCCACAAGAGAGATTCACAAATGTAGAATACCGCCAAGCTGCAATTGTCTTCTTTCTGGTGTCAGCATTTGACTCCCACTTGGACATAATTTTCAACTGAGTATAGAAGCTACGAGGCAGCGCAGATACCCTTCTGAAGAATGAGACCTCCAGCTGCTCTAAACTAGCAATCAGACCCAGCATGTTTTAGAGACAATTGGGATTTTGAAAATGAAGTCCAAACAAAACAAACGATTTTTTAATTCCTAGTTTCAAGAAAGAATGGTTGATTCACCACTTAAGTTGGTGACTGGTGTCCTACACATCAGTTCAAAGAAAGAAACTGGAATTTGTGAGTTACACTGGAGGTCTCATCTGTCTCAATTCCTGATTTTCTTGCATCGGTTTTGGCAGCAGACTACTACTTTTAACGGATGTGTCTCAGGGCATCCAGGAATCCTAGAAAAGTGCTGCTGTGTACATACCTGGAGCAACTCACTTAACATCTGGTATAGAAAAAACCCTCTGCAAAGAACATGTAGTTCCAGAGAGGTTGCAGTCGCTGCCAGTGCGGTACAGATTCTCACCGTGCAGAAACTACCTGCTCAGGGAAGCACCCTGAGGCAAATTTATCTGCAACACATTTATTTTTAGTGGGCACTGTAGGGCAACACATGCATGATCTGTTCAGCGCATCTGAGGTCCAAATCCCCTGGTGCCAGACCATTTGCAGTGTGGTTGCATTTGTGCTTGCGCTCCTCTCTGAACACAATGTGGAGTCTACGGCCGTGTTCCCACCAAAATACATTGAAGTGCCAGAGGAAGCACATACCTACTTAAAAGTCTGTTTGAAATACTGGAGTCTCAAACCACTTAAGCATACCTGCGTAAACCACTGAAAACAAGGTAGGTGCCTTACTGATCAGGATAGGGTTGTACTGAGTTGTCCTCAAATGCAGAAAAGACAGATGTCCCTGAATCCATAGTGCTGACAGTCTGTATAAAATGGAAATAATTTCAAAAAATTATAAAGCTCCTTGGCATGATAATAATTCATAAACAATTTAGATGGCTTTGTTGCTTTGTCTTTGTATGTTTTTGGCTTATAAAGTTCATAATTTGGCTGCACAACTGAGAAGAAACAAGAGAATGGCACAATACAGCCTTTTTGCACCACTCTGGAAGTGTTGAGGCACATTTAACTGTAAGTAAATATACCCTGTGCAGCTACACTGTCAACTTATGGACAGCTATGGAGAGGGAGGTATGTAATTGAGAATAAGACTATGGGATTTTTTAAAGATATATTTGCATATGCACTTGTTACTAGGGATTTTGTTGTTGTTGTTGTCGTTGAAGGATTTCACACCTTCATTCCTTCAATTACATATATACAGCCTTGACACATTTTATTCCAGGGCCTTTTTTCACACCCCTACCAATGTGAAAGGGCCTCTAAATGGATGTAAATGTAATTTGCTACCATAAAGAAGTCCAATTGCTAAGCACAAGAACAACTTTTATTGGTCCAATAAAATCCAGAAGCCATGCTGCATCGCAGGCATGCCACGGAGAGACAGAGTAGAGACAGAATCTGAGTAAGTTTTTAACATCGACTGAGATTAATCTGGACCAGCTAAAATACATTATGCATTATCATATGATTATTGTAGAGTCTCTCTTCAACATAAATTTAAGCTTGTTTGTAAACTTTAACTGTGTACATTTTACTTTAGTAATTTTTACAGTATAAATTCATATTTAATAAGCTGGCTTTAGAATGTTTGGTTTAGCAATAATGAGATCAACCCTACAATATCTATATTTTTAACATACTGACTTATACCATCCAACGGAACTTCCTCCTGAAATAGCTTTGCTCATAGAAATTTATACATAGAAATTTATACACTGAAATTTCATAATAATGACAGGACTACCTTAATGTTTGACAGATAAATTTTCAGCCAGGTATACTGATGCACTGAGATTTCTCAGTGTAAAATAAGGATACAAGATACAGGAATCATGACTGCCCTCTCTATACCATGTAATAATTTAGGTTGGAAGGGACCTCTGGAGGCCAGCTGGTCTAACTCCCTGTACACAGGAGAGCCAACTTCAACACTAAATCAAACTCCAAAGTTAGATCGGGTTGCTCGCGGCCTTGTCCATTCCAGCACGGACCGTCTCCAAGGATGGAGAAGCCACAGCCTCCCTAGGCACCTGTTCCAGTGTTTGACCAGCCTTATTGCAAAGAGCTCTTTTCTAATATCATCGGACGGCAAACCTAATGACTGTCAAAAAGAGTAACTCACTCTACTTCTGCTGGATTAGCAAGCTGAATCGACCCATGTTGCATTACAACAATGCCAGATCCACAGCAAGGGAAGTGGCAGGAGCTCACAGTTAGAAGCAGAGGGTAGGAAACTGTGAGCTAAAGCACCTCCTTTTGGCATCGGCAACCTGTTAGATGGGCTCAACCAAGTCATCTGTCTGCATCTTCTCAAGCTCTGTACAGCCCTGTGAGTAGGGACTGCCACTGACACACGTTGGTTCACTCTTTCCCTACTGCTTGCTGTGCATCCTTGTTCCCATGTTGCCGTCTCCTCTGCAGCAGTTCAAGCCTTTGTCCATTTACGTGCTGTAAATCAAATGGGGGACCAAGCTCTTCTTTCAGTGATGTCCAGCTTACAGCGTTTGTGCAACTGCATCTTGATCCCCTGCTGGCACTATATGGTAAGAAGGTATTTTAAATGAATCATCGGTTATAATAACCATTTTTCTTTAACTGTAGCTGACATCATTTAATTGTAAGTCCTAGTACAAAGTAACTGATGAATAAACATACAATTTCTGCAACTTAGTAATTAGACAGGCCCTTCTAACAGGGACTTCTTTTTCCTTTTATATTCTGGAACTCAAATTGCATCTACCATTTTCCCATAAATGCCTCCATTGACTGCCTTACAAAAGAATGTGTCCTCATATATTCCTGTCTATGAAGTTCTTCTGAGCTTACACAGTTGCCAAGAAATAATGTCTTGGAAAGTCATGTCCTCTACTTGAAACTCCCCCTCTTAAAAAACCTTCTGCCCAGTGTGATTTCATAATATCCCATTTAGATTTTAAATGGTCATGAAGATGCACATTCTTCAGCATAAGTTTATCTGGAACTCATCATCATTTGATCAGTGGCTTGAAACAATTTTTTAATGACCGGAGAGTCAACAAGCCAAATTTATATCTGAGGTAAGTGGATGCAGCTGCAAGTAAATCATGAGAAGTCTGAGGCAGACCTTCACATAGAAAATAAAACACTGGATGTGCAGCCCTGTGCTTTACCCTCATTGATCTTTTCCCCTTCTTTTTGAAGGCTGAACATAAACCAGGGTTTTAAACATTTGTAATATGTCAATGATTCTTCCCCCAGCTACAAGGAGAACAAGTGGCAAACTGCTTTGAAGCAGAAATGTTCTTGCAAGATTTTCAGCCCCCCCCCCCCCCCACCCCTGTAGAGCTAAAAGACTTGTACCCATACCTAATACACAGAAGCCAGCTTGTTCCTGAGCATCGGAAGGGTAGTCAAGAAGGCAATATAAAAATAAACTAGCAGTCCTTCACCTCACCTCCACCTTAGAGTTTTGAACTCAGATAGATTGCTACTAAAATAGGTATATTCTAACCTTGCATCCTAAAAAAAAAATAAAAATGACACGCTCTGAAATCTTCACATGCTTCTTTTCCTTGTAACCTGATATTTTCACCTGTCCTTCTCAACAAACTCTGCTGTCTGTTGTTGACAATTGGGCTAGTACCAGACTGGCAATTTTCTGACCACTGCATTCAACAAAACAAGACACTCCTCAGAGTTAACAGTCTTTCTTTTCTATGAATGTTTTTACTGTGAGGCCAGAATATTGATGTTCTGGGTGTTATCCACTTAAAGGTTTATACCAATGAAAGCTTATAAATGCAGGTCATTGTGGTGCTCATGCCCTTCTTTCCCACAGCAACAACAAATAGTAATTAACTCGATTTTCTTTTCCCTTTTAGAACTCAAGTTTTCTTCATTTCCATTATGGGTTTGTCTGTCTTGTCTTTTTTTGATATGAGGCTCTTTTTATCTATGAAGTACATTTTAATGATTCCACAGAAGAGAAATCCACCTCTTTCACAATCCGTTTGAATAACCACATAGTTTCGCTTGCATATTACTGCAACACCCAAATTGCACCTTAGAAACAGAAATAAAATAAACAGCAACCTATCAAATCCACAAGGCTTAGGATATCTGTAGGTGTCAGGAGCTGTTAAAGGTAGGCAGAAACAACAAAATGGATTAGGAGAAATGGTGAAGACTCTAAAACTGTCAGAAAATTTCCTCTCCTGTGTACATGTCTTGAAAATAAAAATGTTTTAAAATAAATAAATATGAATAAAAATAAACTGGTCTTTAATACCACAGGTTATTCATTCACTTTCTACATTCAGACTTTTAAATGAATTTGCTGATCGTGAGCTTACTTTAGCATGCTATCAAGACAGTAACTTTGTACTTAATGGTTTATATTGACCCAGGTTACGTTTCACGTGTCACAACTTTAAAGCATTTTATGGATGCTGTCCTTTTTCATTGTATCCTTGGTACACTTAGGAAAATATTTCATTATCAGAAAAAAAAAAAGAAGTCTAAAATGTATTTAAGGTTGGTAATTACTATACTCTCACATCATTTAAAGTATTCAAGTAGTTAAAAAGAAAGATATGAATAGTCAAAGACCTCATACATTTTATGTTGCCCTCATAATAAACACAAATACATTTTAGTTCTGATTCATCATTGGCCACAAACAAAACATGAACATACAAAGCTACTCTCCAGATAGTATAAATTGGCATAGCAACTTAAGTGTTAGTTGAGCAATGATGATTTACACCATCTGTGCTTACGGCCCATTACAAGTTGATTTCAGTACAAGTACACCAGCCTACAGACAAGTGACTAGCAGTGAGTAAGAGCGAAAAGAAAGAAGGTGAGGGGGGTGTTTATTGTGACAATTATCTTAATTTCTGGAATGTGTTTGTGATTTTGTTTTTTAATGTATCACTTTTCGTTGTTATTATTTAAATATTTTCTCTTTAGATATACAGGAAAGTGGGAAATGTTACTAGTTAAGTTTCTCAGTTGCTGTAGATTTGTCTGAACTTGCTGTTTCTTGAGAACAGTATTTCATTATTCTGTTTCCTGATGACAACATGTTATTATGGTCCTTTTCTGTAAATAATATTTATTATGATCTCCAGTTTCAAATGCCTTCTCAAAACTTAATCTTGCTGTTTCATACAGAAGTGGTTTAACCATCAAAATAATAGCTGCTTTTTTTTCTGTTTAAGATGATGAGGATCGATCAAAAGCCCCTAAGCTTTATAAAGCCCATCCATAGAATCAGAAATTATTATTACTTCTTCCTTTGTCTTTTCTTATTGTCTTCTGTTGTCTATATCTCATTTATAGCCTCTTTGTGTGTGTGCGTGTCTCTAATTGCAAACGAAGCCAACAAACTTTCATGCAAGTGCTTAATTTTACTAAATGTGCCTCTCAGGTAAGTAAGAAAAGTTACTATTTCTTTCGAGAGATGGAAGAGAGGAGAGGGAGAAGGATGAATTAGTGATTAGATCTGGAATTTAAGAGAACTTGGTTCAGTTCTCTGATCTGCAGCCATCTTGCTATACTACCTTGAATGAGTTACTTCATCTCAGTAACTCACTCTTACATCCGTAAAACATGGTATCATGATATTCCTCTGTCCCACAAAAGACTTACAAAAATAAAGGGTACTCAGAAACTATAGAGATAGGGATCATGTAAATTCCTATTGAGTAACGGATATAGGATTTATGAAGTAAGGAGAGAGAGGGAAGCAGGCAGCCGATGGTCTCCTTCCTTTTTCTCTGTACTTTGTGCTGCTCTGGTTCCTGTAACTCTCCCTTTCTCTTCCACTGCTCCAAATCATCCACTCTTGTCCTACAGAGAACAAGAATATTGCTCCGTCTTGTCTTACATTTCTCCCAGCCCCAAAACACGTATCTGCATTGAACCTAGACCTCTCCAATTGCATACTAACTCCAGCTTGTTTGACATGCTGTGAATCTGGCAGTCCTCGAGAAGCTACGGGGAAGTAGAGGTATGAAAACTACCTGCAGTGACAGACTGGAGAGGCTATTCTCATTTAAGCATTTTCCAGAGGGTAGAGCTTCCCAAGGTCTGATGTACACATGGAAGGGAAGAATGGGGAGATACTGGTTGTTCTCAACTCACTGGTTTCCCTTCAGCATTGCTACTCTGCAGCCTGTGTCTCTGGTGCCTGCGTTCCTCACACTACTCAAATTCCTCCCCTCTAGACTGAGCTCTGTGATCTCCCACTGATCTCCATCTGCAAACATTTCTCTCTTCTGCTCTTTCCCCACCCTCGGTCCTACATCTTCTATTCCTACCGGTTTCCAAATCCTCACGTTCCCATTGCTGCTATTCCACAAACCTGCGCTGCTCCGACTGCTGTACCCTGCTGTCTATGCCAGCAAAGCCGGTACTATCTAAAAATGCTATCAATGTTTGAATGTGGGTATCTCGGCAACCCTTCTATTTTTAAATACCCTGAAGAGCTGTCGGTAGCAGTTATGTCTGGTACAGTGGTCTGCTCTGAAAGCAGATTAGGCCATACTACTACCCACTGCCCCGAAGCCGTCCATGAAAAGGTCATCACCTCACTTCCCATCTGCTGACTTGTGTTTCCCCTAATCCATTTCAGCCAAACCAGACCAGTTCAGCTGACACCTACTATTTAAACTGCTTAAGCTACTCTGGTTGGCTTTGGCCGAAACAAGTTTGGGAGGGATTGCGTGAGCAGCTTGCGGGTAGGTAGGAGAGGTGGTAACCTGTGGCAGAAGACAGCTGGGACCGTGACTGGGAGCTGTCTGGGAATGGTAACCTCTTCAAGAACCCCACTTCAGCCTGTGGAGGAAGTGAGCACCCACAAGGGGATTTTAAAGCATGGTAAATTCTGTGCTTTAAGTTCAATTCTCACTTATTTTGCAAGAGGTTCCTCTGGCAAATCGCTCCTTTCCTCTGCACAGAGAGCATGATGATGTTACTCAGGCTGCCATTCATCTTTCCCCTGTTTAACCACTGCTAACTGATTAACCAAGTGAAGTGCCACAAAATCCTGTAGCTGGAAAAGGAACAAAAAAGTATGCTAGCTTTTACAAATAAAGAAAGAGAAACCTTCGTAAACAAAGTGCATGACCTCCAGCTCTTGGAAGTACCCGCCTATTCCCCCTTCCCACCCCCCCAGCAATAGGGGCAGCGAGGGGTGACACAATTCCAGCCGCTCCTGCCAGAAGCACGATGTGAACTCGTAGGACATAGTGGAGTGTCAAAGTTCGAGTGCTGTTGCATAGCCTGCTGGATAGCCACCATAAAGTCTTTTGCCCTTGTTTTACCCCATATAGGCACTTCAGGTCTTCTTATCTCATGAGCTTGATAAGGAGGCACAAGAAAGGGATGCTAATGTATTAACTCTTTCAGTACTGTTTCGCCAAAAAGGGGCAGTGAGTGCCGAGGCCAAAAAAATCCATTGCCAGAAATGTAGCAAAATACATTTCATAGAATTGACGGACCTTTGAAAACCTGGGGAGGGAAGGTCACCAGCCAGGGACACCAGCAAAGCCAAGCAGTCCCTCTCCCAGATGGGCAGATGGGACCCAGCTCTCCTCTCCTTTACCAAACTAAGGCCTGACTCCCTCCCTGGTTTGCACCTGCAGTTCAGATCGTTTCCAGGAGCCTGCTGTGCAAGTGGTAGGGAGGAACAAAAGGCTTTCAAGGAAAAAAAAATTAAGCTGGAGTTGGACTCTGACACGCAAACGAGTTACTGCTCCTTCACGAGTGACCACCTGCCAGCTGAGGCATGTCAGCTGCCAACACGCGCACGCTTTGCCCATTGCGAACAGGAGGTAAAGGACGCGGCCGCTAATCTCAATGAAGCGAGGTCAGATGCTGCCGCGCTCGAGTCCTCCAGACTCCTTCCATTTGTGTCTTTAGGTTAGCAACAAACTTGTACAGTTTCACCTTGTAATGCTCTCCCACATCAGATGCTCAGCTCAAGCTCAGCCGAAAATAAAAAGTTATTCTTAGTAATAACTTCAACCTGCAGGAGTTAATTGTGATATCACTGTGGTTTAGTCGCACCTTTTATTACATTAGGGAAAAGAAATATCCTGACTCTACACTGAAAAAGCTTTAACTTGCTGTCCTAGACTTTTCTGTATATATCCTTCTTTTCAGCTAAAAATAAAAATATTCCAAAAAGATCACAAGTACTTTTTATTCTTACAGTTTTACACTGAGGAAACTTTTTCAGTCTCCCAATTAAAAAAAAAAAACAACAAACCAGTTACATAAGGTGTTACCCGAGTTGAGACGACAAAAGGGAAGAGAGAATTGAAATGTCTTTTTCCTCCTCACCACGCGCCCCTCTCTGCTGCTCCCCACTTCTCTTTGTGAGGATAACCATGCTGGAACTATTTGTTCCTGCACTTCTCTGGTCTGAATAAGCTGGGGCACTGGCTGTCACCTCGAGTTTCTCTGGCACGCTCTCTGATCCCCTTCGTCGAAATGGGTCAGTTCTAGCTCCGTTAACCAGCAGTTAACTGTGCAGGCTTTCAATACTGTGAGCACTTTGGGGGGTTGCGAAAGGTATCTTCAGGGCCACTGGTTAGCAGACGAAAAAGGCAAAAATGGTCTTTAGCTACTACAAGACGGACACGTGCAAAATAGTGAATGTACTGACATAAAATTGCTTTACCGCAGTTTCTTCACTGCTTTTGATCTTTCTTTTGTCACTGCCTTATGGAGACCGGGCTTCTCTCGGGACCTCTCTCTCCCCCGCACGCTCTGCGCTCCCTTGCAGAGGACGCGACTGTTCAGCATGAGTGCCAGCAAGGCTTCCTCGTGGGAGACAGCTCGCAACTCCTTAACGCCAGGCCCTTCACCAAGGTGGTTCTTGGTCAGTTTTGTCAGGACAGAGCCCACCACCGTATCATTTGTTTGGAGTTGCCTGCTTCCTGAAAACACCACCCACACAAACCGTTTTGTGAGTGGGGCGATAGCCGCGTGCCTTTTCCCAACGCACTTTGAAGAGACAGCCACCAAGAGCGTAAGGACCCATGCGGTTAATCCTCTTTCCCGTGCTGTTTTCCGAGGGTTTGTGGCACAGGGATTCGAAAGCCGGCAGAGGTGACCGACCGGAGCTTGGAGTCTGCCGGGTAAGACGTCCCGCGTGCCCAGCAGCGCCGGCGGGCTCCCCTTGGTGACGATGCCTCCAAAGGAGAAAGAGGGCTGCAGAAGAGTCTGGGGTACCTGGAAGAGGGATGCGTAGGACAGGCAGGTCCCACCCAACCCCTGAAGGACGCACCTCGCTAGTTGACATCGGTACTAGCCAGAAGAGGTACGAGTTAGGCAAAAATAATTCTGTGCATCTGCTTAGACCTAACTTTCGCTTTCCTCGAGGTATTGGTTTTAGTTTTTTTTTTACTTAACAAGGTTATTTAAAGGGTGAAGGCCCTCAACGCGCCACGTGGCCCAACAGAGCGCTCTGCCCGCACCAACGCTACCCCAGGAGGATTTGCCGCCGTAACTCTTCGACGGCTCTGCGCCACAGCCGCACGTACCGCTTTTAATTTAAAAGGCCGGACGAGTATTTTAGGTACTGAAGGGCCCTTCAGCCGGTGGCACCGAGCGCAAGGGCTAGGCCGCCGCCGGAGACGGCAGGGGACGCTGAGGCGGGACGGCCGGGGCTGAGGGAGGGCGGGAAAGGTGAGGGCCGGGGCTGACAGGGGCGGGAAAGAGGTGAGGGCCGGCGCCGGGCAGCGAGGGCAGGGCGGGCGGAGCCTGTCTCCTCAGCCGGGCGAGGGGCGGGAAACGCTCGGCGGCGGCTCGGTTGAATCGCTCCGCGGCCCCGGCTCCTCCCAGGGGCCGGCCCGGCGGCTCCAGCGGGAGGCCGGGGGCAGCGGACGCGTGTGTCGTGTCCCCGTCCCCCCCCCCCCCCTCGCCCTCAGTGACAGCTTGGTACGGGGTGAGCCCCCCCCCAAATCCCGCTCCTCCGCCTCCCGCTGCCGGGGCTGGCGGCGGCGGCTGCCTCCGTCTCCCCGCAGGGATCCTCTCTCCCCGCTCCTCCTCTTTCTCCTTCTCCTTCTCCCTCTCCCCCCCCTTCACACCCCCCCCCCGGCTGAGTTCATTCACTGGGATTGGTTTCAAATGACGCCATCGCTTTATTTTTACACCAATGACCTCATCGCAGCAGCTTGAAGTTTACTGACCAGCAAAACTCTTTTTCTCTCGCTCGCTCCCCTCCTTGTGCCTGCCTGCTCTGCCCGTTTGTTTGCAATCGTTTGGGTCCTTCAGGGAACCGAAGGCTTTAAAACAACAAAAAACCACACCAACCCCCCCCTCCCCCCAAAGACCCCAAACCTTTCTCCCCGCTCCCGAGCTCTTCAGTGTGTCCCTCCTCCCCCCCCATCACTGTCCCCTTTTAATTTTCTCAAGCCATCTTGGGGGGTGGGGGGGGGAGAAGGAGAGGGGAAAAAAAAAAGTTCCGAATGTTTCCTTTTTCTTCTCTCCCCTCCCACCTTCACGCTTCCCCCTCTTACAATTAAGAGCCGAATATAGGTTTTATCTTCTTTTTTATTTTTTAAATTGCTGTTCTGTTCTTCTTTTTTTTTTTTTTTTTTTAATTGAAGAAGGAGGAAAAAGAGGAGCTTTCCCAGCGGCTGGAAGGAGACAAAGTTGTTTCGGGCGGCAGCGGCGAGGCTGGTGGCAACAACTTTTATCCCTGCCGAGGGGACAGACAGACAGACAGACAGGGGGTGACACAGTAAGTGCCGGGAGGAGCGCAGGGACCCCTCGCCCGGGGCAGCCCCGTGTAAGCCAGCCCGGGAGGGGGGCGAGGGGCGCGGGGAGGGGGGCCGGGTAGGGCTGGGCGGGGAGGAGGAGGAGGAGGAGGAGGAGGAGGAGGAGGAGGAGGAGGAGGAGGAGGAGGAGGGAGGTGAGGGAGAGGCGGGCGGCGGGAGCCCTCCCTCCCTCTCTCCCTCTCTCCTCCCGCATGCCCTTCCCCGCCGCCCCCTCACCTCCGGAGGAGAGCGCCCGCAGCGGACAGGTCGCTGCCCCGGGCCCAGGCAGGCTCCGGCCGCCTCGGCGGGTGGTAAGGAACGGGGCTGAGAGGGAGGGGGGTACGGTACGGTACGGTACGGTACCGGCAGCGGTACCGGCACCGGCGGGCCGCCCCGCGCTCCCCCTACCTGCTGCGGGGCGGTCGGCACCCTGCTGCCCGCGGCGGCTCCTGCCGCCTCCTCCTCCTCCTTCTCCTCCCTCTGCCTTCCTTTCTCACCTCCCGATATCCACCTGCCTCGCCTCCTAAAGGCAGGGGACGGGGGGGGGGGAAAGCCGGGCGCCTTCCCTGCGGGGAAGGGGAGGCAGCTCGCCGGCTGGAAGGGATGAGCAAGAGCGCGCTGACTTCTTCAGCGCGCCCCGAAACCGTCTGCAGGGGATGTTCGGGGAGGCTGTCGATAAGCTCTGGCGTGCGCGCCTGCCTTTCTAAACTTAGCAAACGGTGCTGGCTCCCAGTAGGTTTTCCGCTGCTTAAAATGGTCGAGGATGCTTTAAAGCCCCGAAGGGCTCCCGAAGAAATGTTGAAGTTCTGCCTTCAACTTGGAAAGCGTTTAAATTGAGGCAGTTGACAAAATGGAGGGCTGCTGTGGAGTCCAGGAGTGAAGCAAATTGCAAATTGTTAACCTGGTATTGCACTGGCGTAAACTCGTAACTCCGTGGCTGGCGCCAGGATGCGGCCTGACAGGTACCCTCTTCTGACTTTATTTTTTTTTTTTTTCCCCCGTAGAAGCGGCGGGATGAGGAGTTGAGTGCGCATCAGTTGCGTGCCGAACAAGGTGTATGGGATGTGCCTATTGCAGAGCCTGACCAATGGTAGGATTTTTTCAGTGGCCAAAAAACATTTGGTTAGATGTCAGATGGGAAGCTGGTTTTTTTAGAAAAGAAAAGCCAGGAGAATTTACTTTCTTTTATTGTCATTTCAGCTGGTTGAAATAGAAAATCGATCTTCCGTTTTTCCTTCGAGTGAAGGGTGTAGTCATAGCGAGCTGTATTGTCTGACCTGTGGCTAACTTTTTTTTGTTCAAACATTCGGTGTATACCCAGCAGAATAAATAGATCTTTGCTAGTTTTGAAAGTGAAGAGCAGATCGAACTGTTTCTCCTTGTAAGGAGGCGTACTGGGGTTCTTAAAAGAAAAAACCCCAACCAAAACCCCAAAATGATTTTGTAATCCTTGCTTTGAGATTTATGCTATTCCTGGCAGCATGTGGTTTGGTAGATACAGAGTTTACGAAGTCACAACTGACCAAACAGGAGTTGGTTTAGACTCTTGTGTTTTGAGGGGAGGTGGAAAAATAGTAAGTCTTAATTTCTTTTTATGGTGTTCATCCCACTGCCCATTGGAGATTGAAGCATTCATCACAGTTGTTTATGTTGGTTGTCTAGGGGTTTCTATTTGAAGGTGGAGCAAGTATGCAAGGGGGGGGGTGTACACGTATTTTTAGCTTTAATTTTTAATGACAAAAGATACAAAGAATAGTGACACTCAAAAGTAAATCCTGCGTTTACCAAGTATGCTTATTAAAAAGTTTAGGAAGGAATCTATAAAAGATGTCTGAGGTGTAATAAATTCTGGTCGTTATGCTTGTTTAATACAATAGTGCTTCAGTATATCTTAATACACCATTTCAAAGTCTCTTTTTAAATGAACAAATAAGTAAAAGCAGCAGAGAAGGTGCCAGTTCCTGTGCTAATCAGAGGTGGTACCTGCAAAGCGCTGTATGCTTAATCCATGTGCAAAGGTCCAGGAAGCCCAACCAAGCATTTAAAAACGCAACATGTTTTATAAAGATACATAAATACATTCCTGCTCTAGTAGCTCTGGTTTTGTTAGCTACCTAAGCAGATATAATGAACAAAATCACACCAGAAAAACTTCTGTAGAAGAAAGTGAACTCAATTTATCTTTGTTTCTGTAAAATGCATGCTCTTCTTTCAGCGAAGGCAGCTAGCCTGGCAAGGATGTTTGCTTTTAGCTAGAATAGCTTCAACCGTCCATAGGAACGGTATCGGCAGAAGCTGTGCGGGAATGTGTTAAATGGATTTCACTGGGAGCTCTGTCTCTGGGGTCTGGGCCAGCCCTCAGCCCGTGGGAGGAGTTGTGGTTGTATCTGCCATGTGCCTGTGCACCTTCCTTGGCAAAATGACATGCCCTGGGAGTCCTGTGCCTCTGTATTCACAGCCAGCAGCTGGAGATGGGGTGAGTGACGTCGTGCGGAGTTACTAGAGACCGGATGGTGGGATGGGTCAGCCGCTCTTCTGCCTTTAAGATACGTGATTCATGTAGGCCTTAAGAAGCCGGCGGAGGGCAAATTCAGGCTCTCTTCTAGACCGCTGTAAGAAATGCCAAATAGGCAAATTAGCCATTGATTGTTAGTTGCATTGGTCTTCAAGTGAGCTCTGCTCCAGTGCGTTGTACAGTAAGAGCTGTGTGCCGGGTGAGGGCCTTGCTCAGTCACCTGTCTTTTCAAAGTTCGACACCTTAATCCCCAGACCTGTTCAGGAATATCCACCGTTTTCAAAATACAAATCTTCTAAGAAATACAGTAAGCACAGTTGAAGCATTTTTTTCCCCTCAAGAAAAAGGAGGCAGGGTGACAGCAATTCCTACTGAATTTTCTAGGACACGTTTTCCGTTTTCCGTTTTCCGTTTTCCGTTTTCCGTTTTCCGTTTTCCGTTTTCCGTTTTCCGTTTTCCGTTTTCCGTTTTCCGTTTTCCTTTTTCCGTTTTCCTTTTTCCGTTTTCCTTTTTCCGTTTTCCTTTTTCCGTTTTCCTTTTTCCGTTTTCCTTTTTCCGTTTTCCTTTTTCCGTTTTCCTTTTTCCGTTTTCCTTTTTCCGTTTTCCTTTTTCCGTTTTCCTTTTTCCGTTTTCCTTTTTCCGTTTTCCTTTTTCCGTTTTCCTTTTTCCGTTTTCCTTTTTCCGTTTTCCTTTTTCCGTTTTCCTTTTTCCGTTTTCCTTTTTCCGTTTTCCTTTTTCCGTTTTCCTTTTTCCGTTTTCCTTTTTCCGTTTTCCTTTTTCCGTTTTCCTTTTTCCGTTTTCCTTTTTCCGTTTTCCTTTTTCCGTTTTCCTTTTTCCGTTTTCCTTTTTCCGTTTTCCTTTTTCCGTTTTCCTTTTTCCGTTTTCCTTTTTCCGTTTTCCTTTTTCCGTTTTCCTTTTTCCGTTTTCCTTTTTCCGTTTTCCTTTTTCCGTTTTCCTTTTTCCGTTTTCCTTTTTCCGTTTTCCTTTTTCCGTTTTCCTTTTTCCGTTTTCCTTTTTCCGTTTTCCTTTTTCCGTTTTCCTTTTTCCGTTTTCCTTTTTCCGTTTTCCTTTTTCCGTTTTCCTTTTTCCGTTTTCCTTTTTCCTGCAGTCAGGAAAGCATCATGGATATTCTTCAGATGCCGACAAATCCTTAATAGCCAGATGGCACGGAGTAGTTACTGTCAAAGGATGAGGTGTGGAAGGATTGGCACATCCCTTTTTCTTTTTCACTTTTGTTTCACCCCTAGGAAGAAACGTGGGTTTGGCTAGCGACTCCTGTGTATCTGTCTCTACAGATTTGTTGTTAAGCTGATCAAATCACTAAATGTTTCTTGCAATCTTGTAGTATTTTGTGCGTGGTTGCGTAATGGTACCTCCATGATTATTTAAGAAGAATTATCAAGAAACTGTTTTTCTGGGTCATAGGGAAGCAGCCGTGTCCCTGACGCATTGAATGGTACGTTCACTTTCCCTACAATTCCTTGGGGATTGCTTCCAGATTTGGTGTAGTGACATGGAGGGTTTCTGTGGAATATTTTAAGTATCAGTAACTACATATCATACCAGTATTGGTAATATTTCTCTGATTTATTTGGTGTCCCCCTGCATAAACGAAGGGTAACGCATCATTCTTTAGGGCTGTCTTATTTGGTGTCCCCCGGCATAAACGAAGGGTAACGCATCATTCTTTAGGGCTGTCAGTTGCATACGTGGCCTCTACTTTCTCCATGAATCAAAAGCCATAGGTGGTGGGTGGCCTGGTGATGTGTATCAGGGTGTCGGTCTGGACTAAAGCCAGCAATTAACTGAAGACCAGGAGTCATTTGCATGAAGGTGAAGTGAACGCTGTAACTTCAGGCTACTTCCTAGTCCTTACTTGGGGGACCCTATCCTCAGGGTTTTCTTCAGCACAAGTATAATAGTATCACCACTCTGATATCAAAGCTAATTAAGATGAAGCTGGCTCTGGAGCAAGGCTAGAGGCTCAGATGCCCTGTGTGACCACGGTGTTGCTGCCGTCTGAAGACGGCCGTGGGAACAGGGAAGTTCGCACCGCCACTTCTCTCCGTCGCCCGACCCGATCTTTAGATTGGTATTAGCTTGGCAGCTCCAAATAAGAAATCTCCGTTATAGTTACTCTGTAACTTCCCATAACACCCGAAGGAAGCCAAAAATACACATTAATGGTAAAGTTTGGCATCTTAACTTCTGGGTTTGCATAGTTTCAATCTGAGCAGTTCTCGGTTTGCTTGTGGATAGGGCCTGTTGGCAGCTATCGCGGTCTCCAGTGGAGATGGTGTTGGCCACCAGTGAATTACTATTCCTCTGCGATCAAAGAAAATCTGCGTCTAGGGTGTGTGTATGGAGGACGAGAGGGAAGATGGGCGTGAGTTCAAGGCCTTGCATTTCCTTTTGCTGCGCTATGTGGTCTGCTGCTGAGCCAAGACTGACCTACTCAGAGTTGGCTCTGGGAAGGCTGGCAGCTTTCCATGTTGTGTCCCTACGAAATGCTCCGGCAGCTGAAAAAAAAACCCCAAAATTAATAATTGGGCAGGCTAGGAAAGAGGGGAAAGAGTGTTGCCTCAGCGACAGGAGGTTTGCTGTGGGGCAGCGGGGATGCAGAATGATCTCTTCTGCCACGGACCTTCCCGAGCTCCTGCGCTGCTGCTTTTCTGCGCTTGCACTGTCCGAAGCTGTAATGTTTGTGCTGTGTGAATATATGAAAGGAACTGCTGAAACAAGGTCCTACTTTGAGAGGAAGTCAGTTATCTCTGCTCTTCCTTGGTCACAATATGAGCCATACGTCACCAGTAACTTATACAGCTTCTCTTTAGTGTGTTCTTGGAATGAATTTTGCCCTGTGTAGTACAAGTTTTCATCCTGTTTCTCAGAAACTAGGATCAGTTCCTTGCGCAGACCTCCTCAGGCAAATGTGTGCTCTGATTTGGTTTCAAGCTTAAGTTATAAACTTCTGTCGGTTGTTTAGCAAATCAAGATACGCAAGCAGAGGTGTGCAGAGGCTTTCATTAGTTGAGAGTAATTTTTTTTCTTCCATAAGATCTTGTTACATGCTATCCAGAGTGATAGTCTGCTAAAGCAGTATGAAAATGTTTCTTCACAAAATCGTAATTGTGTTCCATTACATTAGTTTGGCAGAAAACTATGACACATGGTTTCTAGTATTGAGACTAAAATAGTGTTACCTGTTTTCATTGTGCTTCACTCGATTTTGCTTTGCTATAATAACCTATGAATTGAGCCTGTTTGTTGACTAAATGATAGATCAGTGGCTTGTAGAAATACTTTTTAGACATCCTTGCCTGCTTGTCTGATGTTTCTTTTATATTACTGAAGGCATTGTGGGAGGCAAAAAGATGGGTCCGAGTGTGTAATGTAGCAACATTGGAATGAGAACTTTACAGAGAGCATAAAATGAGGAGGACAACAGAGACTAATTGTATGAAATTCCTTTTATGCACACGTTCTTGAGTTTGAATAACTAGTATGTATTCAGCCTGCTGGATTAGAAGGCTTTGGCTCTGCATGTGTAGCGTAGATGTTGCTCTCAAAGTAGGAAAGCTACTCTCCCTCCCTGCCACACTACTCCGGATAAAATTGATTCGGTACTGTGTTTTACTCCTACTGAACCCCTAGTAAAGCATGTTTAAAGGCTGAATAATTCATAATGTTAGGGATATAAACACCACACTTTTAATAGCCTGTGTGTTGGTTTTGCTTCTTGATTGCTAGGTGTAAGAATCATTCACCCCAGACCTTAAAGACTCAAATCTTGTGTCAGGACTTGGGTTTCTACCTGCAAGATGGTGCTTGCAGGGGAGCGACTTTCTCAATAGTGCATATTTCACCAAGTTTATACAGTCCCTTAAGCATGGAAGCCATCCATCTTCTAAACACTATCTTCCAAATACACGCAAAGAGTCTGAACTACACTTCCAAGGGCTTCTCTCAGCATGCCATCCCACTACTGAAACAAGTCTTAATTTCAAAGGTGGGTCGTAAGCACCAAGAATGTTTCCCTGAAGAACAGGCATGAGATTACTTTCCACTTACTGTATTAATGCTATGTGGAATAATTATAGCACCTATCATCTACACAGTTCCCACAAGTATTTTGTTACAGGTGGGAACCTGCTTAGGTGTTGGGATTTCGTACCTTCTTTCTTTAAAAAATATGTTTCGGACTCAGTGTTTTCCTCTTGCTTTCCAGCTCTGCTGTCCCTGACAGTTTCATGGGAGTCTGTTTGAACTCTGGAAAACTGGGAGGGAAGAGAGCTGGGGCGGGAAGAAACTTTGCGTTACATGTCTCTCTTCTAACCCCATCATACTCGGAAGTGCCTTTCTAAAATAAGAGAACTTAGGTAGAGGCCTCTTGCTAGGAACACTTGGGGAGCAAACAGAATAAACTTCATCTTGATTTCAACAAAGATTCATAAAGTTTTGCCAGTTTTTAAGCAAGGACAAACAATATTCCAGCAAATAAGTGCAGCAGTAATCTTAGTGCGTTGGCCTGACATGTTGTTAGGTCGAAATAAATCTGAAAGTACACACTAGATTGAGTCCAGATTAGCAGAAGGCAAGTGGTGTCACCAGTTTAGTGGGGCTCCCTCTGCCCTTTCCAAGACCCTGGGTGCAAGGCAGGTGAGCTCCAAATTGAGGATAGGCTGTGAAAATCTCTCTTCCCATAGTCTGTTTGGAGAGAATGCATTGATGGCAAGTCTCTTCTCATAGCAGCAGGACCCAGTACCTTCTTCCCCTTTCTCCCAGGCTACTCCCATGTCATTTCAATTTCCTAAAAGCTCTCAAGCTTTACACAGTGAGTGCTCTGAGGCTTTACTGAAGAGAGGTAATCAACAATGCCTGGTCTATAGGTTCATAGTCCTGTATCTCGGGAAGACATGGCAGCTGAAGGCAAACAGGCATCGTCCTTATGAGAGCTCATGAACTTCATGTTCTCCTAGCTAGTAGGAGACTTATTTAGGGCATATTAATAAAGCTGCTTGTACTTGTACTTCCCTCTGCTACCTTGTTTGTTTCTTACTATCTCCCTTTTTTGTTTTGGTTTGATTTTTCTTGCATGTAACTTTTCATCTGAATATGTATGTTGATACATTTTTCCTGATCAGTGGAGTGAGCTCCGTTGTCCAGCTTGTGAAAATCCCTGGCTTCTCATGGTTGACACATTGTGAGCATGCTGTCAGCTTCTCAGTCCTCCATTCTGCTTGTTAGGTGATCCATGTTTGGATACCATCCAGTTGACAAAGTCTGCTTCCTCAGTGTGGCTCATTTCACCTGTCTGCTGTGATTTCCAGGTGGACCTATTTGAAGATGCCTGAAAAATCTTTATCCAGCCCAGACATGATTGTATGAGTAGCCCATTTGTTGCCTATTTCCTTTTGAAATATTACTGAAAGTTAGTTAACTCCTTCAAGCATAAAATGGATGAAAAAAGAATAGTAATACAAGTGCAAATCTCCAAGATACTAGTCAGGACAGCAAAAGGAAAGTGTCGAAATACTAACACATACTATCATTGCACATTTTCCCAAGGTACTTTTTCCATGAGAAGACCCATGTCTTTCTGACCCCTCAAATTTACAGGACTCGAATCTTTTTCTCCAACTGAGGCTTGCATGACTTGCCAACTCTCCTGCAGGTGGGACCTGTCCTGGAACGAGGAAACGTGTAGTGTCTTTTCCCCTGCTGCCTCATGTGTGGTTAAGCCTATAGAAAGCTGCGGAGGAAGCTCAGGCATGCTGTTCCTCTGACAGCCTTCTGCAAATACAAGCTATTAATGACCATTGCCTTTCATGGGCAAAAAAAGTACTGGCAATTCCTTTGTGCACTTTATTTAATGGCGTAACAAGCAAGCACATTAGCTATTTTTATTCAAACGCCCAGACATAAGCCAGTATGGCAAAGTGGCTATGAAATGTCTGCATAGCTAAGTGAAAATACAGCTGCTCTTTAACACTAAATCTTTTTCTCTTAGTTACAGGATTTTGAGAGTGTTCAACCGATGATCATCTAATCATTCTAATAGAGCTGTGGTGAGGATTTTAAAGATTTTGCATTAAAATAGGCAGAATGTTCTTTTCAGTCGCTGACTTTGTCTACTGTTTCAGTCAACAATAAGGAGGTAATGCAATAGGGGAGGTGGGTGGGTGAGGAAGGGGGGGACTGATTCAGGTTAAAGGTTCAGGTCTTGTCCTTTCAGAAAGCTTTGGAACTATCAGTTCGTACGTGCTGGTTAGTGGCAGGCACACAAAAAAACCCGAATACAGTGACACTAAGCAAATGCTAGCTTAGAGAGATGCAGTGTTTGTTTTTGGAATTTTTAAAGGCTGCCAAGTCCTTCGATGGTGGTTTTTCCTCTTTTTTTTTTTTTTTTTTTTCCCTTCTCCCTTTTCCTTGAAAAGGCTGTCTACTTTGGCAGAAAAATGGCTTTCATGGCTTGATGAATAATTAAAAAAAAAATATTCAAGACTGTGTTGATGATTTAAGTCTTCGAATGTTTCAAAGCCAAGAATTTACGTTATGGATTAACTTCAGAGGGATGTTGAGCACTTATTTTTTTGTGTGTGTACATGCTCAGCAAACAGTTATACCTCAGTATTGACATGCATGGTCTCCAGTTCAATTTTGGTTTTAAAAAAAAAAAAAGAAAGAAAACAAATATTTAAGCATATGATAGATGTTAGAGGTCCTAAGGAAAAAAAAAACAACCTCACTTAATATTATGCTTTCCCTGACCTGGAACCTGCTGATACTGGAGTAGATATCCAGTAGTAGCACACTTTCGTATATCTTTGCTTAACTAAATTATAAAGTACACTTACAAAAATCTTCTTGTTATATCCACCAGAGTAAGGCATTTCTACTGAGTGCTTAATGTTTGGCACAACCGGTGGCATTGCTTTTCAGTACAGTCAAGCATTATTCTTACTTAACTATTTATCACTTATTTACCTGTTTTTTTCTGTTTATGTTGGCAAAGTAAGAATCTACAAGTGTAACTTCCTCCCTGAAAGGTCTCTCCCTTTCAAATGTCAATTGTTATACATCAAAGCACAGCTGGAGAAGTCTACCTATTGGTAGAAAATAGCATTACTTTTTTTGGACAGGTTGAGTGGGATGAGGGTCAAGTAGATCAGCTTGTTTGGGACATGATGAAGGTAAAGTAATTAAACCACCAACATATAACCACATCTTTCAGCTTCTCCACCAGCAGTAAAATAGGCTTCCTTGAATTCAGAATTCTGCAGAATTTGTTCTCATTTATGTTTAAATGGTTAACTTGAAATGCAGTACTGTCTTCTGATGTCTGTGGACAGAGCTGTGATCCTTCTGCTTTTACTCAAAATGTGGTTAAATTGCACTACAGTGGAAAAATATTCAGGCTTATCACATTCTGGAGCTGAAGTTTCAAACAGTATGTCCGGTTTCAAAAGTTGGGGGATATTAGGGTCAACTTCTGTCATTGTGAAAATACTAGAAAAGGGAGACGTGTGTAAGGAACAGAACTGGAGAGAGAGAAAGAACAGGGAATAATGGAAAAGAAGAGGTATTGATCAGATGTTGGAAAAATATACCTATATGGGCTAAATAAAAGGGGAAAAAAAGAAGAAAGTAGAGCAACAGAGATGAAGAATATTTTTTAAAAGGAAGAGAGAAGTTCTGCATTAGCTGCACATGAAAATGAGCCTTTAAATCACAGAAAACGTAGTTCTAATGCAACAGCAGGATAGGATCATTCCACCTGGGCTAGTAATACTAAGCTTGTAGTAGTAGATAACAAAAGAGTTATTTTCTGTGTGTATGAGGAAAAGCCATTTGACAGCCTGTCTAAATGAAGTCTAATGACAAGTTATAGGAAGTACAGGGAAAGGTGTACCTTCTGGTGGGTTCATACTAGTAAATACTATTTGTGCATCTAGAAAATATCTTCTGAGGATTGTTAATCACTAATGAGTTGTGCATTTTGCCTTTCTGAGTCTGTATTTTGGTTTATAATTCATGTAACTGAACATACATATTAAAACTAGAAATGCTGGATTAGAATATATGCCAGCTGTTGAGAGAATAATATTGGGTGGGTTTGTGTATTTGGTCTTTATCACTAAGCATTTGTAAATATTTAAGAATTAATTGATTTCAGAATGCTGCACTATAGACCTTATCTTCATGTTGGAAATTTGTAAGGTTCAGAGACTTAAGCTTCAAGTAGCATGCTCCCGAGTCCACTCGGGAAAGAGGTGTCTTTCAGTGTAACTGAGAGGATGGGAAGGAGTGGGGAAAATGTTCTGTCTGAATGCTTCTGTTGCAAGGTGCTCTTTTTCTTCATGCTGTTTGTAATTTATTGTTGGCTTTTTAAAAATCAGATATGTATGTAGTTATTCTAGATGGAAGAGAAGCTTTTATCTTTAAAAAAAAAAAAAAAGTTGGCAAATTTTGTGTTTGCTTCTAGAATATGTCCAGCTTCCTCAGGCCCCTGCTGTTTGTCTTCTAACATTTTTGGATTATGTTATACACTGCTGTTGGGGGTGAGTGCTTTGTGAGGACAACTAGTCAGTGCCACAAGGAGCTTTAACCTAAATACACAAAGTAGAAGAACAGTAGTCTAAAGGCTATTGACAAAGTATCTTTTTCCAGCTGTGCTAGTAGAAAAGGTTACTGAGTCCAGCTGCTTGACACAGTCCCTCTGCCTCTAGCTGCTGCCCTGAGTCTGCTGCTTAGAGTAGTTTTTATGACTGTTCAGACTTCACTTGAGGCCAAGTCAGAGAATGAATTCACAAGTAGCCTATTCTGCTCTTTGAGTTAAACTGTTTGTGTTTTGTTTGAAGCAGACCAGAAATCCATCATACTGTTTGCTCCGTAGGCTCTAGGTGGTCGTTCGCTCCATGCCAGACCTTAAATTGCCTGCCTTTTTGACACACAGACAAACCTTAGAAGTAAAACACTCTGTAGACTATCCTCTCCTTTCTTCTGCCTACTGCCCAACTTGCCATTACCCTTGTTGTCTGAAAGAAATAGGTTCAGTAGCAGTAAAAGTGAAATAGGAGAATGTTAGCGTGGATCCACTGAGACTGGTGGAGCGCTCTCAAGTTAGTGCAACGTAGTGTGCATTTCTATGGCAGGTAACACCAAATGCTTACAGTTACTGTGATTCTTTTCTTGTCTTCCCAGCCACCGTCGTCGCAAACTCACTCTCGTAATCGCTCTCAGGATCCCACAGTGAGCCAGAGCCGGGAACCAGAGATGGCTGAAAATTGTTTGGATGTGGTTTATTTATGTGTTTGTTTATTCTACTTGTTTGTACAGTTAGTTTGTGACTGATTTAGCTCTTTGAGTCAGCTCACTGAATTAACATGTGAGCTGGCGTAAGGGACGTGGCTGCTCTCTGGTAGCCCTGACTTAGCTTGTTTTAAGCTGTCGCGGAGCATACCCCCTCAGTCTGCCCCATCGGTTGGGTGTGTGCGTGTGCCTGAGGCTCTGAAACAGCAGTTCGGGGAGCAGCCAAAGGTATGATGGGCTCTGCCTCCTGTTGACATGTCTGCCTGTTGAGGGGGTAGGAACGGGCTTCGTGGTTTGGTAGCCAGGTGTGCTCCAGCAAGAGAATTTCCTTTTGTTCCAGAGACGTGTCTTCCATCTTCGGGGGTTTCCTGTGCGCTTGGCCCACGAGCCGAGTCTTGAGTTGAAGTTACCCCTGTCCTGCAGCGCAGGTACGCCCGTTGCAGCCCATGGCAATTTGAAAGGAATTGTTGAAACTTGGAGGAATTCCTTTCCAAGCTCGTCCTCTGCAGAGGCAGCAAGAAGTATATTCATTACGTGGATTCACCCACTGGAAACTAAGGCTGGAAGCGTTGATTCAAGCTAAAAAACTGGTTGCTGTTTGTTTGCAGCTGTGCATTCAAGTTGGATTGGCTTGGCTTGGGTTCCTGGAGCCCCAAGAGCTTTTTACTCCATTGGAAACTCTTGCTTGTCTGCCACCTGACAAGTTTAGAACTTGAGTTCTGTCAGGATGCTATTTCTTTAAAACTGTGACAGCACATATATATATATGTGTGTGTGTGTGTTTTCATATACATACATCCACATACAAACTGTGTATCTATACATACATGAACATGCACATATGTATATATGCACGCATACTCTGTCCAGATCAGCTTATATCTTGTAAAGCCTTCATTCAGAGTGATTTCTTGATGTTTTATGTGATAAGAAAAGCAATTAAATAGCTAGCAAACCAGAACAGCCTTGAAGATAAGCCTTCTTAGGCTATGTCTAGGTATGATGAATTGAGAAGATCTGGATACATGGTCTTCATGGAACACTTGGTATGTAGTTTTAGTGGTTATAGCTCTCTGAAGTAGGCAGATAAATTTTGTTCATTTGGTAGCTTATGGTGTATCTGTTCGAATATGCTTGTGATTTCTGATCGTTACTTGGTCTTTCAAAGGAAATTGAAATGAAAACCTCATCCCTTTCTACTGAAAACTTGAAAGCGTTTCTTTGATATCATACTTATTTGGTAAAATGAAAAAATCTCTGTTCTGCTTTGAGAATGGATAGCTAGTAATGTCTATTTATTTTTTACCCTGTCTGATTTTTCTTCTTTTCCTTTTCTCCTCATATTAATTTAAATGGTATTAGTATCTTCAGAGTTGTCATATGGAACTCTCATTTTCCTCACTTGTTAATTGCTTGTGTCATCTCTGCCTGCTGCTCTGGGGGAGGTGTTGATTAAACCTACAACCCGATATAGTACTCCCGTTCCTCTTCGGGGGGTGTTTCTGGCTTCTTTTTAATCATAACACTGTATTTTTTGTATACTTCCAATCTCAAAATCATTTGGGTTTTTTGAGTGTTCTTTACATTTACTTTGAGTAATAGTATGCTGATACCAGGATCGTCATCTTGGGGTACTGCCTAGAGTAAAAGGGTTCTGCTGGTTCAACGGGAGCTTTGCAGAGCTCCTGTCGCTGTATGTCTGCTTGCATTGCTGTAACGCAATGGCATCCACACTGGAAGAGATGGTGTTGCAGAAGATCACGTGTAGGGCAGATCGGAATCCAGAGCATCCTACTGATGAAACTGCTGTCCCTACAGCATGTCGGCGCTAGTCTTGTTACTGGTGGCATTTTGTCAGCTGAGGGCTTTTGTCATTCAGGGAAGAGGCTTTTTTTTCCCAGACCAGGCAGACTGAGTTTTGCTGACTTGCATCAAATTTGCATGTGCGTTTGTGCAAACAAGTCAACTGAAGTGGCCTGCCTGTTGACACAGCTTTGCCATTCAGCCAGCTGCAAAGCTAAAGAATTAACTGAAAAAGTGGTTAATGTCCAATAATTTCATCCAATGTTGTTTCTATCAACAGACATCAATTTGTCTTTTTTTCTTTTTTCCTTTACTACTCCTCTGAGGTTTTTTTCCATCTCCTCAGTGGTGAGGAATGGCTGTGTGCATATGGCTGTAAATGTTATGTTTATCTTAAAATTTAGATTCTTTGGAACTTTTTGTTATAGACTTCAAAATGGACTTTCTAGTAAGTCTACATAAAGTTCCTTTAAACAATTCAGTTGACATGCTCAAAGACACATGGGCAAATTTAATGGTGGCTTTGGGTCAGATGGAAAAGGGTGGGTTTGCGTCCTCTCTCATTTCTTGCCTTATGCTCCTTTATGCTCATCATCAGGTCTGCCAGAGGGTCTGTGTGGCTAGTTTTAAATAAGTTTTTCTAGTACTGAAGTTCACTCATTTTTTTCTTTCTTTCTTTTTCTTTTTTTCTGTCACCTATAGCATGTTTTACAAACACTTTGTACCTGTGCTGGAATAGCTTGCTTTAGTAAGTATTACATATTTCTGTTTTCTACTCAGCCCTTACGTTCTTTAATTCCCTCATAAATCTTGAGGAGATGGTGGCTTACTGTTAGTTAATCAATTTTTTTTTTCTTCTCTTCTTTTGATGTGTCAGTCCTGACAGTAGATCATCTTAGTCCATCTTGAACTTATCTTTTGCCAGCATCCTGTGTGGGAGAGGCCCTTGCAAAGCCTATTTTTGCTTTCTTAGCTATTATTATCTAGTTGCTAGTATCAAATTTAATTGCACCCTTCCATTTTTGTGCACCAGGTCTTACGATTTTTCCTATTGTTTTGATACATTTTCCAGTCTAATAGTCTTTGCTCTTCTAAAGCTTCCCCCCCCCACCCCCAGCCCCCCATCTGCTGTCACTTATTCTGCTTTCTGTTTTTTACCCAGGCTTGGATTCACATTTTTCTAGGATATGCTCATTTGGCCTGTGTAACCTCACGAAAATATTACCATTTGAACATAATGACTCTTTTCTTCCCTGGCTTCCTGTTCCCTTTCCTTGTGAAGTGGTATGTATACCTTCCGCAACTTTCAGACTCAGCTGGGAGCTAAACATGCAGCTTTTAATTTCCTCTCCCTTCTTGAATTGAGGATCTTTTGGACCGGCGGTGTCTTAATCACCATTTCTGAAATGTAACGGCATGGTACTGGTTTTGGTAGGATTCCTTCCATGAGCGTGGTGAACTCAGTTGTGTTACAGCCACTGTCATTTAGTGGTGAGCTAATGCAAACAGTAAACTGGCTTTCTGACATAGTACTAAGATCACTCTAGTGAGGAGCAGCGGAAAAGCTTAGTTTCTTATTTCCAGGTAAAGAATAAACACGGAACAAAAAACAGCCCTTGGCATGTCCTGCTGTGATTCAAAGGCTAAATTGAAATGTAGATTCTCCTTCATCAAATTAAATTCCTCTTGCATTTGGCATGGTATTCCCCTTACTTCCTTCTCTAAACAGAACTGGCTTGACTCTTCCCCCTTTTCCACAGTAACTGTGTGATGTCTTGTTTAGTTTGTGGGCATTGCAAGAGCTCTGATGTTTTCCTGAATTAAAGATGCCAGATTCGTAGTGATTTCTTCCTCCTTCCTGTTGTTCTTCCCCTCATCCCGACAGCCACATACAGCCTCTTTTGGGGGTTGGTTTGTTTTTATTTTCCCCTAGGAAAAGACTCTTCCTCATCAGTCTTCATGGCAATGTATGGTTCCTCATATACAGAGTGCTTCAGTTGACTTAAAATGTAATGCCAGTGCCATTTTACCAACTGAAGGAGTAAGGAAGGCTGGACCGATAGTAGAGGGTGTTCTCTGCGTCTTTATCAGCTGTCTTCCCTTCATTTGGAGAGCATGATTGTCTAAATTCCTTGCTGATAGTTTTCCATTTTGAAATACACTCTGTCTGGAATGACATGGCATCTCTGCATACATAAAATTGTTATGAAACACTAAGCACAGAGGACTTGATAACAAAATACTTGTTTCTTCATTTTTTTTTGTTAAGGTCGCTGTTGTGAAATGGAGTGATTAAGAAGTGTTACTCCAGAAGTAGAGAAAAGGTATTGGAGATTGCATCTTTTTTCTGCAAAAACCAGTGCTGTCTTGAGACCCAATTACTCAAAAACAACTTGTAGTGAAAATAGACTAAAATCCTCAGCTTTAGCTTAGTTGTATCAAATACTTGGTAGAACTCCAAAGTGGTAAATAACTCAGTTATTTTCTTTATGGAGTACTAATCTTGTTTGCTTTGGCATCTAAAACCAAAGTCACCGCTTATTTTTACTTAATATACACTTTTTTTAAAGTATCCCTTCCATGCAGTAATACAGATATTTATTACAGAACCCAGGATGCTAATCAGAGACTGTGGACTCTGCTGTGTTTGGTGGTCCCAGAGGCAGAGAGGAGTGGTGTTCACCTAGGCAATTCTGGTCAACACAATAGTCTTAGTACTGATGCCAAAGTCCTTGTAGACATTGTGGCGAAGTAGTGGTTTTGAGGCAGTGTTTGGAAGGAGTGCGAGACAGCTAAGGGTCTCGTGTAATCTCGTATGGCTTAAGAAGAAAATAAAGATGCATCTGGTCAAGGAAACAGGACTGGAAAATTACATTTGCTTCAGTGTTCTGCATAGGTGTGAGCAGCATAGTCAAGGCCAAAGGAAATGCTACTGTGCTACTAGCAAAAAGAGATTGTGTGCCTACGTGAGCATTTTTCACCCATCTGTGTTGTTTTAAATTGTCATAATACCAAGTGGAAAAATGGACAGGATACAACTCTAGCTTTGATGTAGAAGTCTAGGGAGAAATCTATCATGAGATGAAGTAAGTTGATGGGAAAGGGGAATGCAAAAAGGGGAGCCTCTCGGCTGTAGCAGATTTTTGAGCTCCTTCAGGAGGGTACTAGAAATTATTTAAACGTGCAGTGACTTGATTTGTAGGTGAAGCCATTAGCTAGTGATGTGTTTTTCTAGATTGGTCATCAGTTAATCATGTTTTCTTTCTGTCATGGTTTTTATTGCAATGTGTGGTGGTTAAAAACCAGAAGAAAATGTAGTAACATCTTAAGTTGCCTGTCTTTTCGGTTACTTCTGTTAACAGCAAGAATTTATTTTTGCTGATGACTGCCAACAGTTGGCATGCATAAGATGACATCTTCAAAGTAAATCTTAAACAAACAAAACCACCTTTCTTCTGTAACTCCTGGTGTTAATTCCTGTCTTTCTACTTTTTCTTGAGACTGTTACAAGCAGTGCTTGTTTCCTTAATGTATGATTAGGTTTGCTGTGGAGGTTTTAACAGAGCTAAATTTTGAGACAGCAGCCTAAGATGAGATGAGATGTCAAAGTGATGGGCTTACATATGGTGGTTCCTGGCAGTCCCCAAAACATAGTTCATGTAAACTTGTTTCTGCTCCAGCAGGACACATCCCTTTGACCACTGTTGTTACTGTGTTCTCTGTGGACTTAGTGAAGGAGTTGCATGTGTGTGTGTTAAATTGAGATTTGCTTTCAGAACATTCAGGCTGCTTTTTTTGGGAAACCCAAAGCTACAACAAACTGGCAAGTTTTCTGATTGAATTTTCAGATCTGACGTTGTCTTTAAAAGGCCTATCAGGTGCTAATATGTAATGCTGGGTTTTCACTGAGCTGTTTGTATAGGATACCACAAATTCATTTATCTCTTAGCATGGCTGTCAACCTCAAACAATTTAGCCATGTTTATAGTTTTATAATGGATTAAGTAACTCTCCTCTGGATTAAAAAATTAAAATCAAAACACAATCGATCATGATAATAATATAAATACGGTAACAAAATTACCAGACCTTCCAGGAGGCTTAATCTCTTGTTCTTTATGGTTTAGTTGAAACCTGTGAAGCATAAAAGGTGGCCCAGAGTTGCTCTTCTCCTTTGTAATTATTTAACTTTAAGGTTTTCTTAATCATTGTGAGACAATCGGAAGATACCTATCTCAGTAAACCTGATGGCACTGTTATCTCCAGGCTCTTTGCACATTGGCTGCTCTTTTTGTAAAGTTCTGAATGCTTCTGCCGTGGTGGATGCAACACACCGTTCCTGCTTGGGGCATCAGTAGTCTAGAGATGGATTTTTGCAAGTTTGTCTGTGTCTGAAACTATTGGTAATCTAATTGCTGGGTTCAGACGTGGAGCTTGCTCTTCAGAAAAGCTTTCTCGTGGATAAACCTGAATGCATTTAAACGTCTGAAAAGAGCAAGGGTTGGGTGGAGTACAATGGGAATTGCCTTTAACCTGGCTGGATGGATAGACAGTCTGTGAAAGGCCTCAGGAGGATTTGAGTGTGCCTTAAAAATACTAAAAGAAGGTACCCATATTTAGATTCTTAGTTGGTCTGGTCTTCTGTGATCATTTATCCCTAAAAAGAAACATGAATTCTAAGTCAGTAAATAATTTCCTTGATGTCACTTGCTCACCAAAAGGATTTTGGATATGATTATGGTTTTGTCGAAATAGACATGTGCTAAAAGATCCTTACCTGGACTATTCAGCAGCCTGTCTGGGAGTTACTGCTTTGTCATGGGAGTTTATATATACAGTAGTAGGTGCAAAATGCAGTGAAGGAGTGGGCCATTTTATTGCACATCTCTATCTTTGTTGAGTGGTGACGGCGTGAATGTTTTTTCAGATGTTCTTCTTGGAGCTGGCGAACTTTGTTCACTCCTTTTGGAAGAAACACCTCAAATGCCTTTAAGTAGCTAATGCAGAACAGGATCATGCATTTCTGTGCTTACAAGCTCAGGTGCTGTCAGTAAAGGTATTTTCCATTGGTAGGCAGAAAGAGAAGCTGATGTTCCTGGGTAGATCTGCACCTCTTAAATTGCTGTCTGTAGTGGAGCAGTTTCCCTTGGGAGTCCTTTTTTGCATTTGTGAGGGTCTAAAGTACAGCAAAAGAAATTTTCTTCCCAGCTGTTTTCCTCATTCCAGTCTACCTGAAGCAGAGAAACCATGGCTCCCAAGTTGCCATTAAAGCTTCCTAAGAATACTTTTATTAATTGTAATTGTCTGTACAGTATAGTTTGACAAGATTAGGGAAGCATGGAGAGCACTTCCTACTGTTAAGCTTAAAGTTTTTCTTTTAATGACAGTTCTTAGGATTTGGCACGGTCTGTCTGCTGCAAACTTCTGAAGTACAAACAGCGATGACCTGGCAAGCAGCACACCACTGGTAAGAGGGTATTTGGGCCAAGGACTCGTAGCCAAGCTCTTACCTTTTTGCATAAGATTTTCTTTAACGGGAATGCAAAGCAGATGGGATTGTGGTTGAATAATTACTCCTTGATTGAGCGAGTACCGCCCCGAGGAAGGTGCTTATATAAGGAACGTCCCTATCGTGCTGCATAAGAACAAGGACGCTGTGCTGAGACTGTGTGAGCAATCATCACGCTGGTGCTTTCTCATACTTGACTCTACAGACTTGTGCTGAAAGAAGTTATTAACTTGAGTTTTACCTTAAACACACCAAAAAACTATGGCAGTCTAGCATAAGGGGTAATGGTGCACTTTGAACTGTGTCATGGGGCTTTGGATCTTTAGACCCAGGCAGCAGGCACCATCTGTACGAGCGGAGCAGGAACTATTTGTGGACAAGTCCCCCATTCCCATCCAAGCAGTGAATACTTTGTTTAAAACCAAAGGTATATCAACTCCTGGGGACAACTGTAGGTTTTGTGGATTAATATCTGGTGGCTGGGTTCATCTTTTTGGGGCACTAGTGTATTTTTCCTCTCCTTCAGTTATTCCAGCACACTTCTCTCTCAATTCTGTATAGAGACCACCCCTGCTGTCTGCAGGAACTTCTGTGTGCTGGCGATAAGATTATTTTCCATTCCTTATGCTGTCTGTGTGTCAGAGCAAAAGTAATAACGCAAGCTTAAGAGATCATCTGCTTTCTCTGGTGTTTGGTACTGTAATGGCGTTCTGGATATGGCAGTGAGGGGGACAGTGCAGCTTGATATGCTCAGCCTAGTCCATCTGCCCTACGCTGTGGAGTGCCGTGGAGAAAGTATTTAGCCTGGATATTGAAAGCTCTGTAGCCATGCCATGGGGTGAGCCTGCACAAATAACCCTCCTTTCCATCAAGGCTAGTTTGAGCACCAAGTTGGTGGTTTGGTTCAGAGCTAGCTTGTGAGTCTTAGATTTAAGCATCTCTGCACACTGCCTGTCCCTGCACTGAAGCATGCATGGAATATCAGGAGAATTTAGCTGCCAAACACATGTAAAAAAAAAATAAAAATACCCCTGCAGCTTCTTACTTTTTTGACTAAAATTCAGGCATATAGCCGTAGGCATACCAATAGGCATACCTTTGATGCCAGGTGGTCTCCCTGCCAAACGTAAAGCTGGTTCTCAAGAAGATCTTATGTGGTTATGCTTTCAATAGAGTGCCAGAAAGCTGAACCTTGGCAAAACTACGCTTTAAGCTGATGGCGAGAACAAGATTAGGAAGAATATTTTAGTCCTGGATGGGCATTGTAGCTACAGGTAGACTAGATACATTTTCTTCTTCTAGATCTAAGTAATAGGGGTTTTTTATTTTGCCTGTTCCAAAGCAGTCTAAGCTAAATTAAAATTTAGATGTTCTAAAAAATTATTTGGGCTTGTGCTGGAGTTTGCCCAGCTCCCAGGTTATGGATTATTTGATTTTTGGAAGCGTGTGCCCTAGGCATTTACTGCTCTAGCTTGAGCCTGGTGGTGTGGCTGCAGAGGAAGAAGCCTGAAGGGGTTGGGAGGAGTGCTGCTCCTTCCCCTCTTTCCTGGTGACCTCTGCTTCTGCGGTTGCGTTCAGCTCTTTTCCTGCACATTTTGACCTGTGCTATAATCCTATCAGAGAGGGCAATTGCAGTCAGGGGTGAAGTCTTTTCTGGAAGATTTCTCTCCTAAGTCTGCACGTCTGAAATGCTTTTGGCATTTGGTGGTAGAAATTGGGTTCTCTCAGGTGTGTTTTTGCCATGACTCCTCATATTCCATTGTTCAGACCACCAGGGTTAGTCTTTCCATGCCGCTCAGAGTTCCTGTGGAGAACCAAACTGCAAACACCACTCTAGGTGGCAAAATAGCTAGCTAACATTTCTTTGCAATCCAAATAAAATTAAAAAAAAAAAAACAAACAAAAAACCTCCCAGGTAACAAACGCATCAACTACATCTATCGCTGTCATGACTTTATGAAGGCAAGTGTGTCTAATCTCATCTGCTATCTCTGTCACTGATACCTTTAAGTCAGCTTGGAACTGAAGGAAAATTTGTTTTACTTTAAAAGAGCTAAGTTATTGCCTCCTCGTAGCATTGTAGAATGAAACTTCTAGTTCTATAATTTTGAGTAATGCAGTACATTCTTAGTTGTAGCTAGAAATGGTCAAAGTTTTTCAGTAACCTGAAAAATACTTTTAAAGAAACTATCATTTTTATATGGGGTTTTTGTGTGCTTTGTTTTGTTTGGGTTTTTCTTGTTGTTGGTTTTTTGTTTTTTGGTGTTTTTTTTTCCCAGAAAATACAAAATTTTTTTTCAGACAGGCTATAAGAAAGGTTTGTAAGGAGAGGGATTCCCCCCCCCCCCCCCCCCCCTTTAAACTGATTATTTTGGGGAAGAGGCAAAGTTTCAGGAACACAAATCCCACTTGAAACAAAAGCAGTGAATATAAGGCTAAATCTAGGTCAAGTTTGAGTTAACAATAATAAACAACTTAATAATCCAGAGAAAAGTTTGTTTATGGGAAAAATGTACCACAAATCTTGTAACTCTATGATGACTCCAGGATTTTCTTGTTTTGGTATTAACTCCCAAGAATTTGGGGAGGAGGGAATGTTCTTTCTTTGAGGGTATCTGTTAGGTTTCTTTCTGTCTTTTATTGCATATTTTCAGCGGTGTGGCTTCAGCCAGACAGTTTCCATGAGGAATATGATTCATTGGGTAATTTATGACATACTTCGGGATGTGCTTTGGACTTCTTCTTTTCCTGTTTGGGAAGAGGGACAGGCTGGATGTGGAGATGTTTTGGAAGCCTTGGCTTTTGTTTCTGTGTCACGGTTTGGTTCTGTTTCACGTCCGTGTGTGCGAGGAAGGGCTTGTGCATTCTGGAGTTCGTGCCCTCCCTCTTCTTATTGCTCCACGTTAACTGGTCTCACAAAAAATGTCACCTCTCCCTGCAACACTTGCCTTTCCTGTATCCTTGGGCAGTTGCAGATACAGCAGTAATAGTGGGGATCTGTTGGATATGCAGTTCTTGTGAACCATGTCTGTATGTTTTCTTTATTAGAGTAGCTGGAATTTAATTTGGTGCTGAAATGACTGTGAGATAACGCGTCTTTTCCTGAGACAGAGTGGGATGCTTTTCTAGCCGTGTTAAGGATTCATGCAATAACATTGTTCCATGGATGTGTAATACAGGTTTGAACATACTGACATGATAGTTTAA
This sequence comes from Harpia harpyja, assembly GCF_026419915.1. Taxonomy (NCBI): domain Eukaryota; kingdom Metazoa; phylum Chordata; class Aves; order Accipitriformes; family Accipitridae; genus Harpia; species Harpia harpyja. The sequence goes on along the minus strand of NC_068945.1, from coordinate 4,420,910 downwards.
AACAAACAAAAAATAAATAAAAATATCTGTACCGGTTGGGAAACACGGCATCATGAACAAGAGAGTGGGAGAGTCTGGGCTAGTATTATATGTCTCGTAGTGTAGCCTCAAGAGAAATGCTTTAGCAGCCTACAAATGGTCACCCTTGTTTCCTTTTTTGCTTCTGCTCCAGCTGAGTGTTTGTGAGGTAGAGTTTCAGTGGTGGCTGCTGCAGTGGGACTCGATTGTGGTTGAGATGCACACAATGTGAAGTATAAATATTTAGTGGCAGGCACAAACATGAGTTAAATGGTGAGAATTAGGATCGCTAAGAACGAGCTTACAGATGGCCATTTTCAAACAGTGACCTGTTTTTTACCTACCGTTCTATTTTTAGATGGCTTTCCTTTACTCCCACCTGAGATTTTTTTTTTGTGCCCTTAAGTTAAGAGAGCAGAAAAGACTAATTGGGCCTGTCTGAGAGGATGAGGGGAAAAACAGTGGGGAAGAGGTAGGGTGGCACCTCGGAGTGGGTCTCCTGCTGACAGGTGAGAAGTGGAAGGGACTAATAACTGGTTTTAAAATCTCTCCTTTATCTTTTTCAGTTTTATTTTGCCATTCAGGCAAAACAAGCAGCAGTGGTGGTTCAAAGAGCTGCTTCGCTTGGGTCTAGTCAAAGATGCTTGCACAAGTTTACTGCTGGGTTGAAGGCTCATTTGAAGTTTTATGGCTAGACAAACTTACACTATCCTTGTGCGTTTCAAGCTGTCGTCTTTGCTAACATGCTTAAAAACCCTGCAGCAAGTTTTGTGTCAGAAATAATAATGAAAAGATGTCTTCCTTGAACATCAAAAGTTATGCAGGCAGATTAGCTTCTGTATGCGAGTGTGCTTCGTTTTTTTGGGGTGGCTGCATGAGAAGCATTTCTGTATGAAGTCCCAATTCAGTGGGATGCTTTGCATCTTTGAGAGTTAGCTGAATTTGTGTAGAATACAGGGACATCTAGGATTTCTTTAGGTCAGGTAAGGATGGGAAAATATCATAGAATGGTTTGGGTTGGAAGGTACCTTCAAAGATCATCTAGTCCTGCCATTGGCAGGGACACCTTCCACTAGACCAGGTTGCTCAAAGCCCCATCCAAACTGGCCTTGAACACTTCCAGGGATGGGGCATCCACAGCTTCTCTGGGCAACCTGTTCCAGTGTCTTGCCACCCTCATGGTAAAAAAAGTCTTCCTCATGTCCAATCTACACCTGCCCTCTTTCAGTTTAGAACGGTTGGCCCTTGTCCTGTCACTACAGGCCCTGGCAAAAAGTCTCTCTCCGTCTTTCTTATAAGCCCTCTTTAAGTGTTGAAAGGTGGGTTGAATTAATTAAAAACACCTGTTTCCCACACCTTTTAATGGGTAGGTCTCTTCTGGATGTTGTCTAATGAAGGTGAGGCCTAAAATGGTAACCTGAATATGGCCACATATTCTTAAACTTTTAGTCAGTAAAGTTAAAAAAAAAAAAAAAAAAGGAAAAAAAAAAAACCCCAAACTGTGCAGTATTTGACGGGAAGCCAGTGTAACTCCCTTGAAACTGGAGTGGCATGCCTGAGTCAGTGAAGTATGAGCTAAGAATCTGGCAGAAGCCTTTTGCACAAAGGAAGGCTGAGAGAGTCTCTCAGGAAGCCTGTACGCTGCTAAATGTGGCATGTTTGAACATGAGACTGACATCATTGTGAGTTCATAGTAGTGAAAGAACAAAGTATCAGCCACAAATTAGACTGACCTAATTTTTAAGTCACTTCTAAAAACTTAATAGCACAGTGTGTTGCTTGTGCAAGCTGTTTATTTCTATCCCAACCTCTGACTACTTAATTTAAACTACGAGTTAACCCTCTAAACTGTCGAAGGAGTTGTTCAGGAAGGTGTGTGTGTGTGTTTGAGGGGTGCTGCAGACTTCCTTCCTTGGCTCTTTTTCCACTCTGACCTCAATCTTCACATAAAGGAAGTGATTAAGGACCACCCATCATATACCTTTATCCTTCAGGATCAGTTTCCTGGAGGTAAAAACCTCAGGATTGCGTACCAAAACCTAACTCATTCCTATGGGCTGCTCACATGCAGACTGGAAGTCTGTCTGAAAATGATCAGAACACTTGCCAGTGGTATCAACAGGAATTTATGTATAATCAGTAAGTTATTATAAAACTAATCAGTATTATTTATTGATGTATCCATGATTGTAAATATAACTGATGCTTCTTCCATTGCTGAATACCTTGAGAAATACGAGGGTCTTGCAGTCAGCAGGTGATACTCTTCTTTCCAAGTATTTTAGTTGGCTCTGTGTGCACTGAAGTTGATCCATTCTGTTGATATATTACTTCAGTTATTGCAAAAGTATATTGAACTCTCCTAGCTTGGGATTACTTTGACAACAATCAATGCCTTTCTGGTTGCTTTTTAGAGGACCGTGTAAAACAGAGCACCTCTACAATGCCTGGAGAAATACAAAATCTTGTTTATAGATTCGTACGGAGCTGTGCATACATGTAAGCACACTTCAAACAAGATAATACAAATGTACTTTAAGGGAGTACGTGTTGTTTCTCTTTGCTATTCCAAATCCAGTTAGAAGCCCGGCGAGGTTGCTACAGAGCATTTCTTATTGATGCTGGTCTTTGACTAAGGTGCGTATCAGATAGTAACAGAATTTACTCCTTTGATTTGGTAGTGCATGCTTTTGCTCTTCAAAATTTAAAAAATCCCAGTCCCTTTTAATTCTTGCAAACTAGATGTAATGATGGTCATATTTTGTCAGTTGTTCTTAAGGGGGATTAATATATTTTGTGGTTATGTCACTCTCCTTCCTCCACTTAAATGGTAATATTTATAGTGATGTAAGAGGCACAACTGGGGAACATAAGTCACCCTCTCCTCTCTCCTTCTGTTGTAAAGATATGTATGGCTTCTCTTTTCAGATGTGTAGTTACCATGCTAGAAATGTGGCTTTAGCACTACTGCAGGTCTTCTATAACATGATTCAAAGTCAGAGAAACACGTGGGATCCTTTGGGAAAGACGTACCAGGGCATGTTACCTGGAGCGTAGCTCAGTGAGATACCATGACTTCTGCTTTTGTTCCTGAACTGAGGCCCTGTTGGTACCGTCTTGTCAATCAAATTAAAATATGAAAGCAATTGCAATAAGCAGGCTGTCAGAATTACCTTTGTGGGTACAAATTAGGTATGAAAATATGCTCTGTTCCCAGTGTGTGTGAGCTGTCAGGAGTCTTACACCATGGTGAGAGATTTAGGTCCCAATCGTCTGGATCTAGGAGTTTGTTAATTTATTTTCTGGGCCTCATCCGCAATTCAGCAGTCACTCCATGTCATAGCCCGAACCCCTTCCTACTCTGCACAGCCCAGAATAGAAGACCTCTTAACAGGATTACTGCAACTGTTTAATTTCTGGGAACACCTAACAACTTGGAATTATTCCACCACATTAATGGGGAGCCATTGCTGTATACCATATACCTCTATGTTTCCTTCTCTACACCCACCTTGAGATACTTGGGCTATACAGTGTGGACTCACTGTTTTCCACCATCTATTCTGTCTCCTTGACATATAAACATCATTTAAGGAGAAACCCAATTAAACTTAACTGCTTTACTGAGTAGGGCTGAGCTTACATATGTGTAATGTCAATGTTTTGTTGGGCCCAACATCCCTTCTGAAAATGTTTCTGTGTGCTTTTATCACGATGTGGCACACACTGCTCACAATATTGATTTTGTTTTGAGCATGCAGAGAGTTTTTTAAATGAGTTTGACAATGGATTTAATTAACACTTAGTAGGTTGTTGTGGTTTTTTTAAACTTTTAGATGTTTCTCTGTACAGCTGACAGGACATGCATGCAGCGCAATGCAGCACTGTATTTTCAGGCACAAGCAGGAAGAAACAAAGTATTAATGTTGACAGTTTAAAAAAAAAAAGAAAAAAATAAAAGAAATTCCTTCCAAACTTTCTCATGCCCTGATGTGGAGGGGTTGAATGTGCATGTTGCCTTCCGGGAGAACTGGTGTCATTTCCTCAAATGGGTGAAAGACCAGAACATTTTAACCCACAGCATACCATACGGTAGAAGCAGTTTACAGGTCTCTGTTCTTAAAGGAGATTGACTCACTGTGATCTTTAGTCATTCAATTTAATTTAAGAGTCATTAACAAGTCTGTTGCAAGAAATTCACCCCTGCCTTGCCCAGAAGCTATTCTGATTTATTTCACTAATAAAATTACCATCATTATCCTCTGCCTTTAATCCGTCCTGGTTCTTGTATGAAGACTTCAGATCCACCTTCTGTTTGCATCATACAGTGACCACAAAGCAGATCAGAGTTGCATTTTTTATTCTAAATTTTTGGCTCCTTATTTGCAGACCCATATTTGAATGTCTCCCCCTCTCTCACTAGGCAAAAGGCCTTAAACTTAAAGGCTAAACTTTATTTGAAGACTCTGAGGTCCCATCTTATCTTCTTTCATGGGAAGCCTTTTAAAGAAGTAGCATGGACTATAACAACTGCTGTGCTTGATATTTAGTTAGCACTTCTCTTCAGGGCACTCCTCCTTTTAATCTGTTTCTCAGCAAAAAGATGATCATGTAAAATACAGAAGTCACCATTCATATTGGTCTGCAGAGCTGCAGAACGCGGTCAGTCGATTTGGGATGTGTGGATTGTGTAGTAGATAGAAACCTTGGTATCATGAAAGGGGCTGCTGTAAAGCAGTCTTGTTCTACAAAGAGTAAGGATATGATGGGATTTCAACAGCTTGAGGATTTATAAAGTAGTTCAACCCTTTAAGGTTTTCTGGTTTTGTATGTTGTGTCTTTGAATTGAAAACTAAAATACAGTTGCTGGTAGAGACTGGCAAGCGTGGACTTTGCCAGTTGTCACAATTAAATGACAAATCTTCACCATTCGGTATACAGGACCCAAATAGCACTCGTGATGTGTTTTGTAAGGATAGGCAGCTGTCCTCTGGTTTTAATTCGGTTTGTGAATTCTTATGTTACATGCTGTGGCTTTGGGTTGGACCTCTTCATACTCAGATTATGTAGATAAATAAAATCATTTTATAACTTATTGCAAACTTTATAAATTTTATGCCACGTATTTCATACAAGATTAGATTTTTAGGAAAGGACAGGATTAAACTTTTAGGAAAGGAGAGGTAGGTACTGAGGTTCTTGGAAGGCTGCTGTCACGCTTGGCTGTTCAGTCTCTTCCTGGCTTCCAGCTTGGCACCACAATGCCGTCCGTAGCTGTGGGAGGAACGCTCCGTGTGACCCAACTGGTTGGGTTCGTTTAGCTGCAGTTTAGGGAAGGCCCTGAGCAAGAGAGGAGAAAAAAAGGCTTCCATTTCTAATTCTGGAAAATGGAAAAAGGTATTTAAATAAGGCCTGGAGGACTTCTTATTTGCCAGAAGTAAGTAAAAAGGCAAGTTTATATCCTTTTGTAATTCACCCTAATTGAAAGGATGTATATTTCTTTTCCTAAAGTCAGCAGAAAAATCCTGGCCTCTTAATGATGAAAGACTTTTTTTTTAAACTTTCTCCTAAGCACAAATAGCTGAAGTTTCCACTTTAAACTTGGGTGGCTCATTCATATTTCACTTAATGGTAATATGGTATCCTCTCTCTCCCTCCCCCTTCTTACCACCAAGGCTAAAAAGGAGGAGGGGAGATATAAAATGTTTCCGAAAATTACAGGAAATGTCTGTTCCTTTAACAGCATTGCCAGGGAATTTCCAAATGCACTTAATGCTTATGGCTGAACTTGCAGCAGCTCGGTCTTCAATCATGAGTGGATCCTGTTCTAAAAATGTGACACCTCTTTCCAGTAAACTATGTTGAAATTAAGTATATGCTTTGTTTCTCATCTGCACTTCAGCAGAATTAGTTCCGCCCAATGGTGAGATGAGGGCTCTTATGGGCTGCTTTAAACTCCTGATTTACTTCTATTCATTAAAGTGGGGAAAAAGTAGTATATAGTTTCCTGAGGTGGCAGCTAGTTTATTTGTAAGGACTTTGGAGAGGCATGGATGGCAGGTACTAGTGAATGTGAAGACTACCTGGCAGTTTTCAGAGAGACTTCAGAAACTGCACGTGAAGCACTGAGAAACAAAAAGGGAGATGCTTTTTGTCCCAGTACTTTGTTTCCTTGGACTGTCACAAGGTGGTCTCTGATCAGAGGGTCTTGTCTCTAGGCAGAGCCTAATCAGTGTTCAGCACTAGGTTATTTTTAATTTCCAGGGATTAGATTAGAAAAGCGGATAGCAACAAATATGATGAGTAGGATGAGCTTTCTCTTCGTTCTCCATTGCCTTCTGCCGCTGGACTAGGAACAGGAGCAAGGGAGATCTGCAGAGCCTCTTCCTGGGGCTGGAAGGGGTATCTGCCAGCCGGAGCAGGCAGGGGAAGAAACGGACCTGGCACAATCTTCCGCAGATCTTGTCCACCTCTCCACCCCGCTGCTCTCGTAGGAGTACATGCTCCTGTGCGCTAATGGTGGACAAGTGAGGAGCTCTCTAGCCTGGGACCTCCCAGGGACAAACACATGGGTCACAGTCAAGGTGTCTGTCCCAGTGAACAGAGCGTGTTCTGGGTAGCAAACTCTCTAATTATCTGTCTGAAGGGCTCTAGCCCCATGTTCTGCTGTTGGTGTTTGCAAGGTTTTTAGAACTGTTGCCTAAAGACAGAGAGGCGATTCTTGTAGCTCCTTTCCTTGCGAGATGACGTGGGTTTTGCATCTGTTCGCCGTCATAATGTGCTCAGCCCTCTGCCGTGGTGGCTCTTCGTGGTTGTCGTGTCGTTTACTACGTGGTTCAGAGCCACTCCTGGATTTTGTAATAAGGCAGTGCTTGGCAATAATTTATTGTCATGGTTTATGTTACAGTGATTAAGCGTAGCTGTCATCTCTTGATAGTGATGATTTGAATTTTGTTTTTACCTTCCCAGGAAACCATTTGGAATTGACACTAATGTGTTTATTTTTACTTCCTCATGTAAAGGTTATTATTTAATTTGTTCACATAGGAACATCAGGTGCTTTGTATAGAAGTTGTACAGGTATGACTATACGTAATGATTGGTGATGCCAGCGTTACCAGTTTCCAGTGTTGGCTTTTTTAGCATGTGGGGAGGTGGGATTAATTACCTGAGATGTTCTGTTTCGTTAGTCTTTGTCCATACAAAATATATGTGTAATCGGACTTACTTATGGCAATCTCCTCTATTAGTAGATACTGAACAAGAGTTTGTGAATTTGCTTGAATTCATGCAAATGCATCACCCTTGAATGCTAGTTAGAGATTAGTTTTCTAGCAGGGAGATGTGTCAAATTGCTTGGAAGGCTACCGTTGGTTTTTTTGTTTGTTTGTTGTTTTTTTTAAGTATCTCCAACCTTTTTCTTTCTTCTTTTTAAAGATAGTGGAGAGATTTGCTGTGGGATTTTTCTTTTCTTTTAGAAAATCAGTATAACATAACTTTCTATTTCAGACCCTTTCCATGTAAACAAATGGTAGCATTTATAAATCTCTTCTCACCTAGGTTTTCATGTGTTTGGGGGAGTTTTATAGCAAATGACTGCACTGAAAGTGTGAAATCTATTTTCTGGGGGCTTTTTTGTCTTGTAATAAGGATTTTTTTTTTTTCCTTTTTTTTTTTCCAATGTTTAGGTATTTCCCTCTGCTGGCCTTTGTATGTGGACCACCCTTTGTCCTGTTCAGCCTGTTTAGATTTTGACTTAAATGTAGGTGAGTAATTGCTTTTGACATGAAACAATCGTGAATTCATATAAAAGTACTCCAGAATTTTCAGTTGCTTTGACTTGAAAGTCATACAGGGAGAATCATCTTCTAAAAATCCATTGACTCTTTTCCTGGTTGCCTAGTGTCCCAGGCAATAGGAAACTAAAAATGTTATGTATTACAGTATTTGTTTGGAGTGGATTAGGTAAGCTTTCATTCTGGGTGTCACAGAACTATATGCTGTGAACCTGCAACAAAAAAGTATTTTGAAATGGAAAGAGCTTCTTGCTTGTATGGGTGGAGAAGGGAGTCCCCAGATAAAGTCTCTAAGCTGTTGAATAGAGTGATGTAACATATCAACAGCATGTTCTAACATTTCCCATGAGCTCACATTCGATCAGTCAGGTTTCCCTGCTATAATACTTAATAAATGTTTATTGTTCCATGTGAACAAGTGAATGTCAAAGCTTGGCTTCTTGGTAAATGCAAGTGATGATAATCTGGCTTATTGCTTAGAGTTGGTGATGGTGCATGGATGATATTTGCAAGAACGTTGCACGTATTTGAGGGCTATGTTGAGTAGGTCAGCAAAAAGTGGTGTTTTGGTGGTGTGTTTTTTGGTTTTGTTTGGGTAGTAGAACACATTATATTACTTCAAATACCACTATTTGTATGAAAAGCAATATCTTGCTGTTATCTAAATGTAAGGTCCATTCATGTTGCTTGGCCCAGCTGTTGTAGATCGCTGGTGGTAAAAATGTCACTGAGCAGTAGGTGTAGAAATAGAGCGAGCTTAGAAATCTAAACTGGAGGTCTTTTGTGCAGCTTATTCATGGGAAGTTGATTTGCTTTCTGACTCTCTCCAAGTCTCAGTTTTCAGATTGGTGAGCACAATGAAGAGGGGTGACTTTTCTTTAGAACTAATAATCAAAACTGAGCAATTAGTCAAGTAGGATGAAGGACAATAGAGTAATGAACAGAAAATTCTCCTTCATTTGTTTTTTTCCTGTGGATCATACTTGCCTTTCTCATGAATGTACACCGTGTAATCTAAAATGCATGTGGCTGCTGTTTCTACAGGGAAAAGAAAATTAACACTATCTGTTTTGACTGCATAGATCTGAAGTATAGATGTGCTGAAAGTAGGAGAGGAGAGAGCAGCCATTCTGATCATACAGATAAGGAAAGCAGGGTGAAATTCTTAAAACTGCTTCTTTTTTATGAACATGGTACATAAGTGACTTTTTAAAAAAATTATTTTAAATCTATGTGTTTCTATTTGAGTGAATTCTTGCTGCTCTCCACTCTTGCACAAAAGTGGAGCGTGCTTGGGAGGAAAGTCTGTGTTCTTCCACCCCCCCAACCAATGTGAGGAAATGATGTGCTTATGAGATGATGACACTTGTTTGAGTCATCTGAAAAACCAAAAGACACCCTCATTCCACTCAGTTGAGGAACACGAGCCCTTGTTAACACAGCTCTTCTTTTAAATCACAAGCATTTTTAATCTCATTCCTGTGTGGTCTGCACAATGGCAGGCAAGACATAGGCTTCTTGTAACCTCAGTTACGTATTTTTTCCCAGACTTTACACTTTATTACACAGTTGTTTATCTCTGGAATTTATTGGCTTACTTGCTGAATTCAGAAGTATAGCCATTCCTCACTGTCACTTAGAAATCTTATTTCTCTTGAGCTCCATAGACACTTTGTGTTTCTCGCTACTGATGAGTAGCAACTTGAGCAAGGATCAGCCCTCTCTCTCCTTGGTTGTCACTCAGTGTCTAGTAGCATAGGTTACAAGCATCTGTCCAGAACAACTTTTATTTCCATCTTTCTGAGGCTGGTGAGGGAATGCTGTGGCTATCATAGATGTTGTGGGGGGAAAAAACATCTTGCAGGAGTGGGAATTCACCCTGAGATCCCTGGATCAGAAGTTCCTCCCTGATGCAGGAGTTTGCGTAGGCCTGTCTGTTGAGTATCACATGTGGCTGTGGCGATAGGGACTGGTGCTGAAGGTATTGGCACCAGCTATTGAACCACTGGCAGCTCCCAGCTCAGTAACACTGAAGCCAAATACTGCTTTGAAAACACCTGATGTGCCAGCAGTGGCATGTGTCCTGCAGCTTAGGATCTCCTACCTCTGTGTTTTGATTCAGCTTTTGGCTTTCTTTTTTATGCTGGTGTGCATCCTGAGAAACATGAAAGGGAACTTGACTAGAGGGGAGGATAGTGTTTTTCTCATATGTGCATGTGTTTGCCTCTAGAAGAATATATGGGTTTTAAAAAATCAGCTCTTTCAGGTGTCTCAGGCTGAGTATGCAAAGCTGCCATTCAGGACCTTCTGATATTCAGATGCTGTAAAGTTACTTTGTTGGTGTTTTGCCATGCAGCAGTGACGTATGTGGGAGCATTGCTGTAGGCACCTGACAAAGCAGGCATTAGTGAAGTCAGGAACAAAACAGCTGAGCATTTATGACACCAAGGTTCAACTTCAAGGTTATCTTCTTATGTGAGGCAGAAGTCTTTCAGAGACTGTAGCAAGGCTTCTAGAAGCTCTTTGCTAGTTCCTTAACTGAGATAGAATTAGAGTGTCATTCTGAGAGTTTTTAAAATACATTCTTGCTACATCTGCCTCTTTAAAAATGGTTGCTATCATATGAACCAAAACCTGAGGTAACTCAAACAAGCATACTGCTATGATGTAAGGGAATTGCTTGGAGTCGAAGTGGTAGAAGTAGAAATTAGGAGTGCATACAAAATGTGAGTTATTTTGACTGAAGAATCAAACACACAACTTAAGTGCCAGGTTTCCAGTTATGTGGTTGCCTGCTTCGCTCCATCTGAGCCATTTGGGATGGGGACAGGAACCCCTGAGGCGAAGAGAGATCTTGTAGTTCTGTGGCAGCATTACACATACATATTAGAGATCCACCGTTGTTTGTATGGAAGATGGTATGGTTTTTGTTTTGGTTCTTTAAACAGTATGGAGAAACTGTAAAGATACTCGGCAAGCGTGGAACAGATCTTTTTAGTTTTACAGTGAGTTAAAAGTTTAATTTTCTTCTTTAAAAGAAGAGGTAACAAGAAGTGCCACATGTTGCAGTCCCTCTACAAGGAGGAAGAAGCCATGCAGTATTACCAGTGTGTATGTGAATGACTTCATGCAGTATTCTTGTAGTTCAATTACAGATCACTTTTCCGTAATCCTGATTTCAGTGTAGAACATCCTGTGGCTAAGATGGTTTCCTAGCTTGCAGATCAGCAACATAATGACCTATTTAGGGCAAAGTGTTATATTGCATCATTTTATGAGACAGTACGGTGTTAATACATACCATTGCTATCCAAGTCACAAGTAGCACAGCAGAAAGAGAACGGTCAAGAAATTGAATTTTAGCTTTTTACAGACTATGATTAGAAATGAAACATATTTCAACACCTCATAGTAGCTGAATGATAAGAGCAGTCACCAGGAATGGGAAGAGAGCTCTAGTGTTTACCTAAAGCAGGAGGCTGCCAGTTTCTCTTGTTTAGATAGGTCTGAAGGAAGAGTCCCAAAGGCTGATCATACCAGAAACAGAGAGAATTAAAATAAAACAAAAACCTGTAATTGATAAAAATGTTGTTCCTCCCCCGCCCAACGTAGCTGCTCCTGTCAAAATAGGATTTCAATCACAATAACTTGAGGTGACATTACTGTTAAGTTTATTACTTTCAAGCCATGGGCAGAATGCTTTCAGAAACTTAACACATAGCTACATGTTAAGGTAATAGTGTTATTTAAAAGGATTCTTGACTGGTAGCCCACTTGCCTTATGTTCTTTACATGCTCTTTACCCAGTCACCATATGTGACTGGTTTCAGTTCTTTTTAAGGGTCTTCTGAAACAAACTTCTATCATACGAGAGTGAAGGCTGAGACAGCGAGCAGTAAGCATTTAGCAGATAAGAAATATACCCAGACTGAAAGTTGCAAATTAAAAATTATGTGTTTTTAACAGCCTCCGTTTTAGAGTTCTGTAGTTTCTCAGCTGCTTTATTTTCCTGTTATTACTTGGATTTTAAGTCAGCAATTTACCCATCAAAACAAACTGTCTAGTTCACGAACAAACTGTCTAGCTCACAAAGGAGCTAGAGCCAATTCCCACTAGAGCCAGTGGAAAAGTTTTCACTGAGTTCAGTGGGTTTGGTATCTGGCAGCCTTTGATACGAATAAAAGAGAATCAAAATTCATGACAGAACATGTACAGAGAAATAAAAAAAATGCAGAATACTTTTTTCTGTCTGGAAAAAAAAATGGACACAACTATCAAGTTTCACTTTTTCCCCCCCTTACTTTTTTACTCAATAGTCTTTTGATATCTTCCTGAGGCCAGTATATAATGACTGCTCTTTGAGGGGGAGCACACCTGCCAACCACGTTGCAAAGATAGGGAGGTTTTTTAATAGGTTTAATTAAGACTTAGTATAGTAATTTTTCCAATAATTCTTGTCATTTAGAGCAATATGCATTTCCCTGCTATACACTTCGATTTATCTGGACAAGCTTGAAAGCACTGGCTCTATAGCACTAGAGTCAAGGCAAATAGAAAATCACATTTTGTCAACCTAATGGCTGTTTATGTGAAACCTGGTGATTTTTTTGTATTGCTACATGAAACTCTCACAAAATAAGTTTCTTTCAGGTTGTTTTTTTTGTGTGTGGTTAAAGTGAAGTTTGTACTTTTCTCAGAATTTGATTTATTTAAGATTTTGTATAGGTAGATTTGTATAATATACCTAATGAGTAAAACATCTGCTGACCTGGGATTTCCCATTGCTAAATGCAACTGACCTGTTGCTGTAACAGGACTTTTAATAAACTATCTATAAATTAGTTTGAATTCATTACTTCTCTTGCAATTAAGATAGACAATAAACATTTCAAACTGAAGCAGCAAATCAACACTGTAAGTAGACTGTAGGTTTTCCAGTTGAACCTGTTAAGCTGAAGATGTAAAATTATTTTTTTTTTTAAGATAAAAAATCTTCATCCCATTTGTACCCATACATACATTAAGAATCCAGGAAAATGTATTCTCATAACTTGCTTCTGTTTACAAATGTTTCGCTGCCTCAAGAGTGTCAATCAATTGGATTTTTATTTTCTTCATCTGGCCACTTCAGTTTTGTGACAGTTGTGTTACTTTGCTTTGTCCCAGCCAGCAGAAAGCAGAGGTGGAAAGGCTGCTTGGGTCATAGGCTGGGTGGCACGGGCCAGAACTGACACAAGAGTCACTTGAAGGCACACTTGGCCTCGTGCAAGAGGCGGTGTGTAGTTTTGCTGACCCAAAATCGCTTCCCCAAACAGGAAAAGGGAATGCGATAGCGTGAGACACGCAAACTGGAGAAACGTGGTTTCTTGCTGAGCTGGCTTTACCCTGCACCGATTTGAGCCCGGATTGCTCATTTTGAAAAGGTCTGCCACACTAACGAGGTGAGGGACTCTGTCAGGCCTGTCCTTTCATGTCCAGGCTCTAACCTGTGAGCTCCACCACCTCGGCTGAAGAAATTACCACCCTCAGCTGTCCCCTCTTGCTGGAGTTGATTACCAAGGCAGCGGAACCTGTGGCTTGTGTTTTCTCCGGAGTGGTTGTTTGCAGCCTTACGTAGATAGCTGTCTCTGTAAATATCCATGATCGCACTAAGAGACCGTGTTTTGAACTGTGGGAGCAAAGCAAGTTGTCTTGTGTTTTCTGTTGCATCTGTAGCTGTGGCACTATGTGCACTAAAAGGCAGCTAAACTTCTCATGGACAAAGCCCCTTGTGAGGAGTGTTCCTACAGGGACTTGTTCCATCCAACTGTGTTTTGGGAGGCTCTGAAAAGCCTGAGGACACCTGTGAGGCAGTAATACAAATGGGTTGTGAAACACGTCAGGTGTTTTTACTGCTCGGCTGTTGCTGCTGCCGTTTTGGCTGATGTGGTTTGGATGCTGTCAGGATCTAATTTTACAAAAGTATAGTTTGCTTCAGACATTATTTAGCATGTATGAAAAGTGTAATGCACCTCATGTAACTGTCCCACCTGCTCCAGAAGGACCAGAGACAGAGCTCACTGCTTTACCTTTCGGTAGTATATTCACGAGGCCTCTCTTCCATGTCTGGTGATTAATTCAAATAAAATGCTTGTGTCCTGATGTATCATCTTGTTCTTCTGGTTTCTCTTCAACCATGTTCTTAAAGGAGAGAGGTGGATGTAAGTTTTGTCCTTTCTTTTGTACAGTTTCAGTTCCCCAACTTGCAGTGCTGGTTTGTAAAATACTTTCCAAGGCATTAAACTTTAAAAGTGTATCCTAACTTAATTTTACAACTCCTTACTAAGTGGTGAAGTGCTGAAACACATTTAATTAGTTTTGCTATTGAAAGGAATACCGTGTTTTGGGGCAGTATCTCTTAATTATATTCTAACAAAGTCTTGTGAAGAGGCAGAGCTAGTAGCAACAAAAGTCTGCAATTAAGACAGGGTATGTTGCCTGAAATACAAGATAATTGTCCAGGCAAGGTAGTTGGAATAGATTCAGAGACTGTAGTTGCAAATACTCTCTCTAGGTGTTTGGCATATACAGCAGAGAGGGGAACTTCTCAGGAGTGTATGTATTATATGGTACAGACCACTGTGCAGTTAGCCCCAGAGTTGAATTTTGTTTTGTTCTGCAAACTTTCATGGCCTCAACTGGTTTGGGGGGGGGTGGGTGGTTGTTTTTGTTTTTTTTAATCTTCTCCTTCTTACAGGCTCCTAGTCCGGTGTAAAGCTGATGGGTGGGAGCAAAGGTAAAGAATGATGTAATGCAGCGGCAGCCAGAAAGCATCTTTTGTTTGAATTGTGAAATGGCTACTCCATAGTCATCTTCCTGATGAATCAGATGTGAGGGGCTGCTTTGTGGAATGAACCCTTTGTAACAGCACATCAACTGGAAGCAGGAGGAGACATTCAGTTGAAGAGCTCTTTCTGAAAATGGGTTTAACTTTTCTTTTGCCAGTCACTACCAGCATGACCTCATACACTTCTAGTACAATGGTGTGGCTAAGCCTTTGAGTACACAGCCATTACATCATCGCAGCAAATTAGAGAGGGAGGTGGTGAAAGAGGCCTTATTGTTGTCATGGCCGATGAGATGATCAGGACTCAACCCATTGTCGCCGAGAAGTTGGTGGCTTTGCTGGAGAGTGGTACAGAAAAATTGCTGCTGATTGATAGCCGCCCCTTTGTGGAATACAATACGTCCCACATCTTGGATGCCATCAACATCAACTGCTCCAAGCTTATGAAGCGGAGGCTGCAGCAGGACAAAGTTTTGATTACAGAGCTCATTCAGCATTCAGCAAAACACAAGGTAGGGGTCATTTTCCTCTTATTCCTTGTATTTGTTTAAAGGAGTGCCTGGAAAGCAACTTGTAATAATTTAGGTATTTCATTTGGAAAAAAAAAAACAACAAACCAAAAAACTTAAACTAGGGGACTGAGTTTTGCTGAGCTGTTGTCTGAGGCTATTGGTTACTACTAAGTTTATCTTTGGGAATCTTTGTCATAAGTGACAGAGTAATGGGGAGGGATTTAGAAATAACTCAGAAAGAATGCTCTCAGGGTTCTTGTATGTCTTGTAAAGTACAGTCCCTAAAATGTATGTAATTAAGGCAGGAAACATTCTCCTTCTAAACTTCAAAGGATTCTTTGGGATCTGCGGTGGTAGGGATTTCTTAGCAAGTGGTCATACAGTTTGGAAAGAAACTGTAGCTGTGTCAATCCTGGCTCCTATTTGCTGTTTAAAATGCTTTTCTTCTGAGTAGTTTGATGGGTTTTGGTTGTTTGTTTTGGTTTTTTTATTTTAGTAGTGTTATCAGTGGAAAGAAGATAGCTAAGCTGTTTAAACTTAATGTGTATCTATGTGGGGGGGTTTTCGTTTTTTTAATCCATTGGTACTTGTTTCAAATGCTTTGGGTACAAAAATAATCTATTACATTCTTGCTTTGACATGTTAAAAACTGAAGATGATGATTATTATTATTGTTATTATTATTATTATTGATTATCTAAACTGTATTTTATACATAAAGTTCTATTGATGGATAAAATGTGTGTGGCTTTAGGCAGTTTAAGGTGTCTCCTATTTATATGCAAAAAAACCCAGAAGCAGAAACTGAGGTGGGGCCTTCTTTTAAAAAGCTTAGTTTTTAAACAAACCAACCAACCTAGCTGAAGGTAAAGCATTTTACAAGTGACATAAAATTACCTAATGGTAGAAGTTTGCAGAGTGTGCTCCAACCTGGAGCAAATAATCAATTTACAAACTCTCAAAGGAATTAAATCTGATCAGGCATATTAAGTATAAAATAAAAACTGTTTTGTGTACAGCTTTGTAAGAAATCTATATATCTGAACTGCTGCATAGCAAATACGTGGGAACCCTGATGCAGGTGATAATGTGGTGCTTTTAATCATCTCCCTGCTTCCTATATTATTCTGAATTACTTGTGTTTCAGATTGAAATTGATTGCAAGCAGGAAGTGGTGGTGTATGACCAAAGCTCTAAAGATGTGACCTCTCTCTCATCTGACTGCTTTCTTACTGTGCTCCTGGGCAAACTGGAGAAGAATTTCAGCTTCGTGTATCTGCTTTCAGGTATGATGTACCAAGAAAAAAAATGAAACACTTGAATAAGGAGAAGATAGAAAATGCTATCGTTATAGCAAACGTGTACACAGTTTTGCAGCTGTGCTGGTATAAACTTCAGTTATAGCATAGCTTTTTCTGTAGTTCTTTATGCATATAGTGACACTCGTAATACATATACTGCTTAGAAATTGCATCTTACAGGGGATATATTACACCATTAGTGCTACGTAAATGGAAATTGAGCAATGCAGGGTTTTCTAGATGCATATGTCTGCTACTTTAGGATCAAAAATAATAAAAGAAATGTGCTTCCCTGGTCTTTTAAGTATTGTATGAGCTAGGAGGAAAACCTCTTCCTTGCTGAATTGGTATTTACTACAATAAGAACAAGAGAAATGATCTCCCAGAGTTATGGAGATTATTTTGCATGACTTTTTAAACTTCAGCTCCTTAAGTGGTAGTACTCTATTTAGGTCTTTCTCCCTCAGCCCTCTTTTTTTTTTTTTTTTTTTTTTTTTTAATCCCAGGTCAAAGCATCCATAGAAACTCAAGCCCTGCTAATACAGGATTTGTTGGTGTTAACATGCGTTTGTGTTGTTACTTCTGTCATGGAACAGTAGACCCAGTGTTCACAAGGAGGAACAAGGAGGGGCATGAAGTAGATCCAGGGCTGAAAGAAGAGGGAATGACGAATACAAGTGGGAAACCCATTGCAATGACTCGATCAGTGATCTAATGAAGTGTATGCATAGTCTCTGAGAAATGTTAAAACTACAGCCAGAGACTGAATAATGATGAGGGAAAGGGAGAGATGCTTCCCTTTAGCAAGAAGGTTTCACTGGCGTTTGTAGTGACTTCAGATGAAGGTGATAGGGAGGTGGTTGTGTTACTGAGAGAACTTTTCCCCAAACTATTTTGAAAGTGAGTACAGAGAAAATGAATCATTTCTGCACTTGGAAAGGTGCGTTTGGTGCTCACGTGAGCTGTATTTACAGTAAACTAAGTAGGGTTTTGCTTTGGCCATGTTTGGTGCTTCTGTTTTCTTTGCTGTCTTGGTAAGAATTACACCTGTGGGTTGTGGACTACAATATTGGACTAAGTAACTCGTCTTCCATATGAGCCACCAAGTAAATGTGTGGTGTCTAGACACAGTAAATGCTTAATGCAAGAGCGCTGAAATATGTGGTTAATACTCCCTTAAATTTAAAACTGTTATTTAAAAAATAGGCCAGTCTAGAAGCAGTTCATGTCTCTTAAGAAATCCTTTTATTGTTTGAATATCCAACTCTGCTCATCTGTCTTGAGGTTTGTTTAATAACCAGAAGCATATTACAGCCCCATGCAGCAATACAGACTATTCACAACTTAATTTCCATGATCGAAAGAGACACAGGTCTCCTAATAACTGAGAATTAGACCTCATGGCAGGGAGGAACTGGGGGGGATCCTTAATAAGGCCAAGCACAGGAGAGTATCACAAAACTTCCCTTCCTTCTACTGTCCCTCTATAGATTAGTTGTGTGAGACATGGCTTTGATCTTCTTTTTCCTCTGCTGGACCCTGTGAAGGAGGTGGTCAGAGTGTTTCCATCCTCAGACTTGCCTGTGGCTCCTGTAGGAATGGACAGTACCAGGAAGGGAGTGTTCTCCAGCTCCCCAGCGCATAGTCTGGGCAAAGACCAGTTGCGTGTAGCATAATGATACTATGAGGAATTGTTTTGTTTTGTTTTTATTTCTAGCACGTGGTAGTTGTTTGTTCAAGCTGAAAATGGAACTTAAACCACGTGCAAGGTAATAGTGCACCTTAGCTGGCTGAAGTGAACTTAGACACGTGCAGCTGGTAAGGATTAGTTTGGGTGTTAGGGGGAGAGAAAGGGAATCTCATGTGTTAAAACCCTCCTTATAGAAAGGGGGATTTTAATTTTAGCATGTCAAATGCATTTCTCTTGGCAAAGATTTGAGAATTTCATCTTAATTTTTGGTTAAATAGACAGTGAGGAGGATATTTACGAATGCAGAAACAACTGATGGCTTTAAAACCAGTGGTAGAGGAGTATAAGAACAAAAGGGAAATGTAAGGAAAGTGTTTACAACTGATCTATTACGGGTAAGTTCTTATTTCAGGAGATATACCCAACTAAGATGAATCAGTAGTAAAGTAATTAACGTCAACTCTATTCTTTCAGCTCTCTAGCACTTCCTTCTCTTACAATGAATTTGCTCTGATTTTAATCCTTACATAAGAAAATATATTTCACAGTCCTGTTGTTTTCTTACATCTACTAAAAAGCTAGCTACTTGACAAACAAATGCACACAAGAAACCTTTTGAGATGTGGGGTGAAGGAGAAGGTGCTAGTTTCGGTCTTACGGAAAGTTTCTTGGAGATTATTGATACGTGGCTCTAGGAAACTAGATAAAATGTGTTGTCTCAGCAAGCTGATGACGAACTTTCGTAAATGTTTATAGCCTATAATGAGAGTAGGGGTCAGTGCCCCACGTAAAAAGAAAAACCTTTGGACTTGAGTTTTCCCTATGCCACTCAATCTGGTTTATTTAAAATAGTGACCTTAAGTAAACATTTTGTGGTAGGAAAATATTTTTTTGTTGGGATAGAATAAGAAGCAATTAACAAATATCTGAAATTCCTGCATTTGTTCTTCCTGCCTCCCCCCATTACTGAGCGCTCAGTGAGGTGGCTTTTTATTTAGGTTGTGCGTAAAGGTATGCTCTACCCTGGAGGTTGTTTTTCATTGAAGTAACTAATGTAAAGACCTCAAAGGAACCCTTAGCAATTAGTTTAAGCTCTTGATCTAGCCTCATAAAAATATTTATAATCTGGTGGGGAATGTTTTCAGGAATTTAAATATTTGGTTTGGTTCTTAATTTTTAACAGTGTGCAAAATACTGAAATGTGGGTACTGAAGGCTTAACCCCGCTCCCATCGTTGCATCTACTCCGCTAAGTTAAATAAGATTTAAACACAGGGATGTGACTTGATTCCTTCTCTTCCCAGAGTTCTCTTTGAGAACTGGATTTACTTTCATGGAGTCCTTTTCCTAGTTACAGTATTTTTATGATGTTTCTGCTTGGTCTGCAAAAACAGTGAAGAGAGGCTAGCAATTCTTGCTTGAATTAGCATTATTAAGGCGGTAAATGTCAAGAGTCTTGCTTAAATTCTATTCCACTATGCCAATGGAAATCATTCATGTTCTACTTTGCTAAAACACTTGCTCTTCCCTGTTTCTCTTAATCTGGCATACTCCTACCCATGCAAGCACAGATGTCTTCGTGATGGTTACCTTTCAAATGTTGGCTGTGAAGAAGATGAAGCACAGCTTTTTATTTTGTGGTGGTGTTTTTAAATTATTTTTTTGTACAGAAGACTCATTCTAAACAGAAGGATCTCTGAAAAAACAGAAATGCCTACCTTTCTGTATTTCCAACCTGACATTAAAAATTGTAATAGCTTAACACAGAAACACTGTACTGGCTCTGAACTGAGACCAAAAGCAAGAGTTGTTGTACTTGGGTGGATCCAGAGCAATGGTAAATGTCCAAGAAGGACTAGCTAAACTTCAGAGTA
The DNA here is from genome assembly GCF_026419915.1 of Harpia harpyja. Lineage (NCBI taxonomy): Eukaryota > Metazoa > Chordata > Aves > Accipitriformes > Accipitridae > Harpia > Harpia harpyja. Next base: position 4,400,894 of record NC_068945.1, on the reverse strand, counting down.
CTGTAATGCAGAATCATAGAAACAGTTTCACTGAACTCTAAAAAATTTTTAGCACTGCAAGACCAGAATGTATTTTGCCAGCAAACCACGAAGGACATACTTTTCTGTCAGTCACTGAATTGCCACTTAGACTCGATGTACTGTGGTGTTCAATGCCACTGAGAACAACCAATATGGAAAACTTACATAATGTACCAGGTTATAAAGTGTACGGACAGAAGGGGAGTTAAATATACTGGAAGCCTTTTGTGAGCTTCTAGAATTGCCTGTACAGTTCTACGCTCCCCCCCGCTGCCCAGTGCCTGTACACGGAGGTGTAGATTTGTACGTGACTATTCCACTGGAGCCATGCCTTTCGTTAAATAGTATCCACCTGATCAATAGATGTAATCAGGGTTGTGTATACTTAAATCTTGGTTGTAGAAAACTTGCTTCATGGTTGGAGATGAAGCTGCCATCCTTCAGTCAGATGACAGCTGTCATGAAAAGGGGTCCATAAACTTCTGCGTGCTCCTTACTACGCAGGTTATCTGTATAATTCGGAGAATTACTAGTAGAGAATTACAGATTTTCCAGGCATGAAGCCCGCATCTGACTTGCAGACCACTGAGCACCGAGCTGGGGAGCTGTATGCCCCCCTCCCAAAACCATGGTTGGACTGTGGGTACAGTCACCATGTAAAAAAGTGGTGTTGACAAGTAATCAAGGCCCAAGTGGTGAATTGCCTACTAATCTCTGCTACTCTTCTGCCTGTGAGAAATGTCAGCAGTAATGTGATTTAATGGATTTTGCTTTCACAAGAGCTCTCCGATAAGCTTCTACAGAGCACAAAGCTACCGTGATAAGCAGAAAGACGTAAGTTATTAATTTTCTGTTCAGTGACAAAGGCAGGGGACTTGCAGTGGACAGTGAATGAAGTCATAAGCTGAGAGAGTATGTAAAGAAACAGCAAACAGAATGAGTTCAGTGACATTGGGCAAAGGTCCTGGAAACGAAATAGTCAGTGATTAGCCAGGGACTGTTGCAAAAGGTATGTTTTTGCTGAAACTTCCCAAATCATTGTTTTCCCCCTGACCTGTCCCTCACCTAACAAAGTGTGTGTACAAAATGGAAGACTTGCATGGGACATGCAAGGAGAAGGAAACAAGTCAGGAACTCTTCTACAGTTCTTGTTTATGCTGGTATTTTTCTTAAAAATATTTGAAATTGGAAGCCCATTTAAAGGAATCCTAGTATAAAAATGCCAGTATCTTGAGGGTATGTTTACCACTGTGGTTGTCTCTACTTGCCTAAAGCAGAGCTGGATGGAAAAAAAGCCCAGCGCTCTCTCCCCACTTTGTCACCAGAAAAAACATGCCTTGTGGCAGAGGAGCAGGAAATCTTGAGAATATTCTCATATAGGTAGAGCTGGTCATTTCTATCTCCTGAAGTGACCAGGGCTGCGAGACTGAGCTTTCTTCCCTGCTTCTGTAGTCCCATATGCCAAGTAGGAGGGTACCCAGTGTGGACTGAAAGATGGCATGAAGTAGCTGTGGTTTGTGGTGTCTGATAAATTCCTGTCTAACATCCTGACACCTTTTAACATTTGGATTTGGAGCTTAGTAACTTTTGGTTGTGGCTGGCTGAAGTTCTGAGCGTTCCCTATACATAAGTGTTTGCAGAGTGCCTCAAGGAGAAGAGCACGCCTTCAAATGACGGTCATCGATTACAATAATCAAGTTATCTGCAAGTTGAAATAATTCTAGCGAGAACGAGCTGTTAAATATCCTCCCAGTGTTTAGAGAAGGAAGGATAGTTGCACTATGATGCCAGCTATCTTGATGCTCTGAATGGTTGATGCTGTTAGAAGCAAGTCTCCGTTAAAAGAGGTGAAAATCTTGCCGAGGGAGTGCAGTATTCCCCAAGTGGTCCCCTAACCCATGGAGTACAGCCAGCGTCAGTGGGGAGGAGACGAGAGCGAGAGCGGAGCTTAGCTCTGAATCGCCCTCTTCAAAAGTCTCCATCAAATTTTAATGGGAGCATAGAAAAACTAGTACCCTTGGCTACAGCCAGTCCTCTGCGAATATCCTCCCACCCTTTGTACTTAAAATGCAGTTTTGAGTGTTCGTTTAGTGCCATGATTGTTTTAAGCACTTGAAGAATGGGAGTAGGGTTTATTACTTTCATATGTGTATCCACTTGCTGTCTTTTGAGAGAGAGCAAAGTTTGACTAGTGTGGAGCTCTCATAACATTTCTCAAACCCAAGAATAACTTGCTAAGTTTGCTTTTGTTTTGGATACCTCGGGATGCTTGTGAAACTTAATTGACTGAAATTAAGATGAAGGTATTTATTTTTTTTTTTCTTTAAAGGCAGAAAAGGCAAGTGTCAGTGTCCAATATGCTCTCTTTACTTGTCAGTCTGACTTTTCTATACACCACTTGGGTGGGAGCGCGGGCTTGACCCCATTCTCGCCCCCCCAAAACCTTGTTTGCTTAACCTGCCTGTTAACCTTGTCTTACCAAAGGCACAAACCCTCGAGGGCAAAGAACTTCCCTTGCTACTGTGCTTGTAAAACACCTGGCATAACGGGGCCACTTTCTGAACACCGCCGTAATAAAAACACCCCTAGCTTTCCCAAACCGTGAAACCTTGAATCCGGTGGAAGGACTCCCGGTGGCTGATGAGGGGGGACGGGAATGGGAGGGCGGGCGCGGGGATGGCAGCGCTCCTAACGGGGCTCTCCAGCCTGAGCTTATGTAATGGAAAATGGCAAGCATCCCTGCGGAGCTGAGCTGGAATGCGTGAATTGTAATGGCCTGTGGAGGTCTGCAGCTCGTTTAAACAGAGTGGAAACATTGTAGATTCATAAAACTTGTGAGTCAGAAAGTTTACAACTTTCCTTCCTTACGGCGAGGGGAAAATCTATACTGCAGCTTTTAGATAAACATTTTAATGTTTGATGGGAATGTGACTGTGAAAGTGCTGTTAAGTCACAGCATTAAGAGCCTCTGCTCTGATTTGAGGCAAAGTAAACGTTAAAGTTAGTTTTGTATATTTTTGTCTTTGCTGTAGTGCTGTTTAAATTTGATTTATTTTTTTTAGGATAGTTTTCAGTAACATTGTGTTATGTGCCTAGCACTAACCAGTATTTACAGTAACAAATTCTAAATGGCTATCAGGAGAAGAAAAAAAAAAGCTAAACATGAATGTACTCCACTGCATACTTTTGGTGAACACAGGAGTTTGGTAAGGCTTACTTAAAATGACAGTGTCTAAATGTTATGTTGTAGAAGTAGTTGCTGCTTTTTTATTCTTCTTTTCTTTTAAAAAGGGATACCAGTATAATATTTATTTGTATATGGCTATATAAAATTTATGAATAATTAGTGCCATTAATGAAGATGCCAATTCTGGATTTAACGAAGGTGGTGGCATCTTCTGCCAAATCCATGAGCTTCAAAGTCTTCTTCTTGCAATCCTTTCCTAGTACATGCATGTAGTCTTTGGTTTTTGACTCATCACTTGGGTCTTAGACCTTTTCCACTCCCTGCTTTAAAATAATTGTGTTTGACGCTGAGTTAACACTGATGAACTGGCAGACAATTAGGTCTTGTGGGAAAAGGAGGGAAGTTGCTTCTAGTCTGTTTTCAAGAATTCATTGAAGAAAGCTAATTTCTCCCTTTGGCCTTTTCTGAATGGTCAGAATCCAAAGGGGGGGCAGCGGGGGAAGGCAAAGCATCTGATTTGAATGGCACTTAAGAGAAATGCCGAAGTTTGTTCTTTTACCAGTGTGCATTGTCCTTGGGCTTTTCCAGCAGACTCCATGACCTGTGAAAACCAGACACGTTCACTGTCTCTTATTTCTCCATCATGAGCGCAAGACGGGATCTTTCTGTGCATCCTGTCTGAAGCGTGCAGAGCTGCAGGGCCAGCTGGATCTGCAGGGATGTTGTATAAAACACTTCATAGGCTTTTCTTAGCCTGAAGTTTTAGGGAAGCCAAGCTCACAGGAGTTGCCATGTTTCTGTCTCTCTGCTGTCACCCACAAAAGATGTTTAAGCTTGTTGGTCAGCTTCAGTAAGGTTTGACAAAAGGAGCAATGAAATGAATAAAATAATGGAAGTTCTTGTAAGCCCTATGGAAATGAGCACTGGTACAGTACTGAGCCTCAAATTAGCGTCTCCCCCTGAAAAGTAGTTTCAGGTTGAGCTGAGCTGGTTGTGGATTTGCTGGTGTGACCACGCAGCAGTGCCATGTGGGCCCTGGCAATGCAAGAAGGACCCTTGGGGAGCTCAGGCTGTGATAGCCGCCCGAGGATCCACCAAGAGATGGGCACTGGTGGCAGGTGGGATTCTTCGGTTTCTACAGCCCCTTGAATTATTTGGTTGAAAAACATGTTTGCTTAGTGTGAAAGTTGAAAGCTGCTCTTCCGGCCTTTTGGATCGGTCTCCATTAGTTAGAGAAGCTGGCCGGCACCTTCATCTCGGTTAGCAACCTCTTCTCTAGCTGAATCTCTTCTCTTCTCCTCTCTGCCTCGGCTTTGCTGCCAGGCTCTGGGCGTGAAAAGCAATTGCTGGCATTCTCCTTTGAGCTTTAGCTGACAGGCTTATAGGAAACACATCAAGTGATGTGAACACCTATTTTCTCATCTTGCTTTCATTCCAAGTTATGGTTCATGACTGCCTCTACAAAGAAGTAGTAAGAAATTCTCCCAGAACAAATGCAGTGTAAGCTTGTTGGTAAGTTTTTACTGTTAGAATTTGTATATGCATGGAGCTCTCGTCTTTGTAGGAGTTGTCTCCATACTTGGACAGTTACATAGAAAAAGGAAGTTACACCTAAAGGGGAGGCCCCCTATTTTTATGTTTCCCTTTCACTGCAGACTTGTGGGCACGTCAGTTGTTGCACTTCAATTTCATACCCAACCTTAATCCACCTTGTCTCTGAAGTATAGTCAGGTCTCTGTTCCTTTCTGCGCTTTGTCAGTATGCACTTGCCTGATAGCAAGAGCAGCTATCTCCAGATGATTAAGGATAAAACTTCTGGTGCAGATCTCTGCAAACATATGAGGATGGAAAGGAATTACAGAATTGGCTGTTTCAACAGTAATTTTGAAAGCAACTTTAAAGAGATACTAGGTTGCCTCGTGATTGATTTTTCTGTATGTTAGAAATATATGCAAGTTGAGACATAGGATGAATGTATGAGGGAACATCTGTGCTGTATTCAACATGCATGCAAAGGAAGGACATACAAATAAGCGTGGATGGGGAAGATGTCACTGAAGCAGGCCTGTTTGGCTAACATAACCGTTGGTAATTACAACCAGCCAACAGCCTGGTTACTGTAATATGTCATGTAAGCATCGGTGAGCTGCTCAAGGTGAACTTTGAAAGCTAGTAGGAGGAGAAAATGGCATTCTCCTCTCTTTCCAGCACCCTGCAGAAAAGAACGGTGTTTGGGGAAGGTGGAGGGCAGGAGAGCAAAGGGGTACTGGGCTGGTGGATGGGGGATGTGTGCAGGGTAGATGCAGGTATTGATCTGCTCAATAACAGACGAAATTTCACCGGACCAGCTGTGATAGCCTAAAGCCAAAGCCGAGTAACCTGTGTTTGTGCAAGGAAGGGATGTGTGTTGATGTGAATGAAGAATGACAGTTGCATTTTGAAAACTGAATTTTTAGTAGATTGCTGTTTCTGCTTAACTTTTTTGCTCTTCCCCATGCCAGATCAGTCGCACAAGTATTTGGCCTTCTATAAGCAAAGAAAAATGCTTTTAGTTTTTGATTCAGAATTGGTATGTTTCCTGTGACATTGTCTTGTCTAGTTTTGATTGGTTACATCTCTGAGTGGTTTGACCCATTTGAAGGAAATAGGGAGGAGGAAGAGAAACCAGCATAACATGGAATGAACACAGGAAACATCCACCATTTTCCCCCCCAGTGTTATGTCCTATTATGGTGTCATTTAACTGGAATGGTTTTACTGAGTATTGGGTAAAACCAGTAAAATGTTATCTGCACTTCACAACTCTGTATTAAGTGTTCAAATCAAGACCTTAGAGCTTAACTGGCCTTTCACTTGCAAACCTCCATAGTAGTTTACAGAGCTACTGTCCCTCCAACTACAGCGTGGCAACTGGCAGCACTATGGAATGCTCCTGGTCTGTTTCCATAGAACATAAGAGATGAGCTGATGTAAATGCTTGTGGTTCTCAGTAGTTATTCCTCTGTATTAATTTAGGATTTGTGTCTGATGGTAGTTAAACTAAGTAGTCATAAGGATCTGAATGGATTCCATTCCCTCAGTGAAAGGTAGCTCTTCCCAAACCAGTAACATTTCTCTGGCTATCATTTGTTGCCACCTGATCCCATCTTCTCTCCCTCTCCTCTTCCTGCTGCTGGCAAAGTAGTTGGGAGTTTTATTTATACGAGGATTTATGCAGTGAATCTGTAAGAAAGAATAACTTTGACTGTGGAATTTTGCTGAAACTTTTTCATCCCTTCTGGGTTTGGCCCTATTTTGTTTCCTGAGTTGGCTGAGAAGGGAGCCGAAACTTCTGATACCAAGATTCATTTAACGATCGTACCTTTACGATCACAATCGTAGTTAGGAAACGGTAATGTCTTGATCAAAGGAAAGTCTGTCGTCACCACTTTGCAGAACCATAGCAACAGGGTAATTGAGTTGTTTGCCGGATCTTGCCAAATTTCTGCTAATGGATGTGGAGGCTTGTAAGGAAGAAACGCAGGCTTTACTATAAAGACCTAGGAGGTGTTGGGTTGTCTGCCACACGCATGAGGGCTTAGGCTGCAAAACCACTGACGGCTTTTGGCACCTTAACATGGTTTTGTAAAAACTCTTGTGTGAGTCGCAGCCACAAGAAGTGAACAGAACAAGTCAGCACTGGAATGCGGTACAGTACCGCTGTTCGTTAAACATGCTGCAGCCAGGGGATGCTTGCCACTCGGTTAAAACTGAAATAATTTCACTGGTCTGTTTATTTTAACAAGCTACCTAAGCAAGAGCTGAGTTACCTTGGGACAGTTACAGAACTTTGCAGTCTCCTGATGGATAATCTAAAATTAGAGCCAAATTTAATGAATTGATTTTTGTCTCAGAAACATAAGGGACAACCAGTTGAATGTCACAGTTTACCACTGCTACTTTGATACCTTTTGCTTTCATGTTAGAAAATATATTGGATGATAAAAGTCTGAAATGACTTCTGTCTCATATTGCTTTAATTTGCTCCCGTAATGATGGAAGTCATCATCCCCAAAGATTTTTTCCTTCAGACTCGGGTAGGGCCTGTTACTCAAGTAAGACAGACTTAAGAGTACTGTTAGCTACTTGCTACCAGCCAGAGGATACGATGACTTACATATGTGCAGTCATGACAGAAGCAACAAGCAACCGTCTATTTAAAACTGAAGAAGGAGATGCATTGTGCTGCTTATCGTGCTTGACCATCAAGGTTTTCAGATGTGGTAGAACTGTTCCGTGAGTGGTGATGTAAGAGTCTTCCATTTAATTCATTGATATCAGAAAAAGTAGAGTGAAAAACTTCAAAAGCCTTCAGGGAGGTGGGGGAGATCTTTTTAAACACAAGCAAAATTTTATAGATATATGTATAATACATAAAAGTTACTCCCTTTCCTCCTTCCTCTGTCCATAACATTCAAATAGACAAGAAGTGGTTTCATCCTGTGGAATGTCAAGAGAGCTGTTTCAGCTGAGCATCACCATCAAGAAAACAGAAAACCTGTATGGTTCATAGCTATTTAGGAGAGAATATTTTGGAGTTGTTTGTCAGTCATCTATTTCCAGGGCCCAGTTATATTATCAAGGACTTCAGTGAAACTTTAGTAACCCAGTAGCTCTGTTAATGACCTGCAGATATTTTTTCCCCACAGTTTAAACATGCTTTTGTGATTGATTTATTATTTGCAGAGGCTGGAGTAGTGGTGGGAGAAGGGGTGGTGTTTAGAAACTAGCTCCAGAAGAAAAGTGTATTTTCTCTTATTAAAACAAACTGCACAGTGCTGCCAATAGCCCTATTCCAACTGAGGTAGGTAAGGAGATTTAAAGACAAAATTTGCATTGATGCAAAGGTCATCCTCAAATTATGGAATTTGAAACTAAACCCATCCCATCTTTCTTTTAAGGCTCAATTTTCTATTCTGCATTCCCACCTGTAGACTAAATTCATTTTTCCAAATGTTTAAAGTTTGTTTTTTTGAAGACAGTCTGCTTCATTTACAGCAGAAGTGTACAGGTAGCCTGAGTGCTTAAAGCACTTTTCTCTTAAGAGGGTCCTCATGTAGACTGTACGTACACTTCAGCTTTGGGGACTCATGGGGGCCATAATCTGCATTAGAAAACAGAGACACGTGAAATAAGTACCTTTTTTCTACACATCTTTACATGCTGGGGTTTTTTTTAATATATCTATATATTTTAAAAAATAGATAATTTTGTAAGTTAATGCAAGCAAATAGCGATGAGTGCAGTTCCTTAGAATAGAAGTTAGTCGCATAATGACACGACAGCTCAGTGATCGTACGCATGGATGCTGTTGTTCCAGATCCCTGATACTATGTTTGTTGCACTAGAAGAAATCTGTAGTTTAGCAGGATGCATATACAAGTGTGTTTTGGTATGTGTTTTGTTTGTTTGTGGGGTTTTTTTAAAACAACTTTTCAACATATGCTGATCTAGAATGTGTTTTTCCTATTGGGAGTGCCATAAATCAAAGCCAGATTTGTTGAAAAGCTACTAACTTTTTGAAATGGTTATAGAAGATGGCAGGGAAGATAGATTAATATTTGAAACAAGTCACCGATTTCATGCTTTTTCAAGTAATTTCACTACTGATACTAATACCAGCTTAAAATACATTCAAAGGAAATGAGGGCTCACTTGGGAGCATGTGTAAAAATAGGTAATAAAATGTCAGACTTACCCGATTTGAGAGTTTTGCCGCTGTAATTCATGTTGTAAAGATACTGAAGCAACATGTTACTAGGAAAGCGTGAGTAGAAAGAAGAAACATGACTTTGAAAGGATGAATGTCCCAGAGGAAGTGTTGAAGCATCTAATCTTGAATCACTTCAAATTTGCCTTGACAGAGCCCTAGAATAAAAATAAAATTAAAAATTGCTCCTTGCACTTATGATGACAGAGTGTGGGTTCCATCTGCCAAAATCTCAGGTTTTTTGCATATTAGCTTTTTGCTTAATTTCTTGTTGCAGTGTTCATACAAAAGTGAGACCAATCTGTAGGTAGTTGGGAAAATTCTTTTTTTGTTGTTGTTGAACTTTGCCCATGTAGTCTCTTGCAAAGAAAGCACAGATGTAAAATCTTTTATTTGCTTGTGCTGCTTCTTTGTAAGGAAGAAGAGTCAATTCTCTATTTCCAGCTGTGTCAGAGAGAGGATCCATAAAGCAGCCAAAAAGCTTTCCAAGAAATAAAGAATAAGCAAATGAAACCGAAGACCGATACTTGATTTCCCCTTCTTCCCCCAATTTCCCAAGGAACTACTGGGCACTGTATCTTACATTAAATTTAATCTGAGAGGTATATAATGCCTATAAATTCAAGGATTGCTTCCTATAACAGAAGGGAAAACGTTATGCCATACAGAAGAAAATTAAGCAAGTATGAGAGAGAATTGTTTTGCAAACTCCTTCTGTCATTTGACTGAGACGTTGAACAAGCAGCATTTGTGCTCCTGAACACACAGGGAGGTTGTAAAGCAAGGAGGAGGAATCCCAGCTAATAGGAATAGAAAATGTCAGAGCCTAACCTTTACTGTGTCCCTAGCCTAAGTCCTTTGGGGTATGGCTCTGTGATGGGCAGTGCCTTGGCTTAGTATCCCCCCTGCCCGTCCCATACAGTCCAACCTCACGCTCATATTCTCCTGATGAACATTGTCATGGTTGTCTAAAATCACTTGCCTAACAAAATAGACAAGTGATTTTTTGGATTTTTTTTGTAAGTCAGGAGACTGAACAGGAATCGCTGTTCATAAAACTTTTGTGCTGAAATCTGCTTGCTGGCTTTTTTGTTTATCAGATGAAATGGGCTGTTACACACATGGCTATTACTTTGGTTTTTTTCTATATTTACTAAAGATACAGATTTTAAAATCCAAAGAATAGGCATAATTCAGGCAACGGTAATGCAAGCCTTGACAAAACATTACATTATCTTACTCCTGAATAATTTTAATTCACATCTTCAAACTGTAATAATAGTGAACATAGCATTTGGCAGATTTAGCATGTTAATACTTCACTTCTGTGATGATAAAAAGGTGCCTCGTTCTGAACAGGCTATAATTAAGCTTCCTTCAGTTAAAATTCCGCTTGCCTCTGTGCTGTAATGTAGGGAAATAGCTGGGGACTTTCACTATAGTTTGCGACTTTCACCCTTACTGGTTGGCTGTTAAATGGTGAAAACAGTCAAAAAAAGCCTATAACATACTGATTTAAGCAGCTGCCTCCAGTTCTTCTTCAGACTAGTTTGTGAAGATAAAGTATGAGAATGACCTGAGCTTGGGGTTTAGCTCAGCTTGAAAAAAGCTAGCTAGCTTTTCTCAGAACGTGTTTTGTCAAAGTATAAGTTTGTTGCAGGAGGTTTCTTTGGTTTTGTTTTCTAACTGTGGCTAAGGCCAGTTGGACCACAGTTAGTAGCACAGATTTATAATGCAGCCCTTGTGATGGGAGGGAAGCTGGGAACTAGCCGAGCAAGAAAAAGAAATAGAGCTTGAGCTGGGTTGTATCTATTTGTCTCTAGAGCAGTCTCAGCCTCACTTTTTATTCCCTTAATGTTCCATAGCAGCTGTGCCATGCTGCTGGTGAAACAGCCAGGGAGCATTTTTGATGGCCACTGGGATTTTAGGTGGATTTAAGTGTGTTACCAGTCATTCCACTCTAGTTTTCCTGAGTGGTTTAATGCAGTGGTGGGAAACAGTAATGAAAATGTTCTGGAGCCATAATAGGGATGGGGCCTAATAACTGGTGCAGATGAAGAACCAGCTAGCAGTAAAGGGAGGAGAGACTTGTGGTGAGCTGCATGGGAAGTCCACGGCTGGGTGAAGCCTTCCCCTGAGATGGAGAAGCCTTGGGTTGGTGTGGTTTTGAAAGGTGAAATCTCTTCCAGTGTGTTGGATGAAATGTATTAATTACGGAGCAGCATAGAAAATAATAATGCAGGATTTTAAAAGCAAACGTTAATAACCACATATTGATGCTTTTACCAAATTGAGTAAACATGACTTTTTCTTAATTAAGTCTAATTATAGACCTAATGCAGGAGCAGGAGGTGTTTAGAAAACAGCTTGCAGGGGCAGAGAGGAAAAGCTGTGTGCACTCTTGGTGTGGTGGGTGTTGTGGCTGTTTTTTTCAAGTCTCCTTTCCCCATATCACTAAGAATGGGAAAAAGCATCGAAAACTTCTGAGGAATGGAGAGAGAGAGAAATAAATGTTCCAGGCAGAGTGGGAATACACAGCCAAGCCTTGCCTGCTGCAAGTACACAGTCATGGGACCTCTGGAAGAGGCACACGTACAGTTCCTCTGTTAAGGCTTTCCTACTGCCCCTTAATGCCTCCCCATCTCCTGCAACAAATGCCACTTTCCGAGAACTGGAACGGGCACCAATGCCTACAACACTGCATGTATATTAAATATATACTGTTCCTCTCACAGGTGGATTTGCTGAGTTCTCCAGCTCTTTCCCCGGTCTCTGTGAAGGAAAATCCACGCTCATCCCTACTTGCATTTCTCAACCCTGCCTACCTGTCTCCAACATTGGCCCCACCAGAATCCTGCCTCATCTCTATCTTGGGTGTCAGCGGGATGTCCTCAACAAGGTGAGTGTTCTGGGCGTCATGTTGTTTACTTGGATGAGTATATAATCTCCATGTGTCTTCATCCATGCTTCTGTCATGCTGCATCATTACAGCTATAAAACACCTAAAGTAGATACAGATAATAGCTGTCTGTGCATAAGCCATGGAAAGCTATGTGACAACTAATGATACACAGACCACATAATTAATTCACGTGTCATGTAATATGAAACTCGGTCTCCTTTCTCCTTCATGTCGGAGAAGACGATACGGTACCTTCCTCGGGAACCTACCAACCAACGGGAAACTTGCCAAATCTGCCATTACAGCAGGTCAGGTATTTTCCTGTGTATAGCTCTGACTGGTTTGTTTTGGCAGGTCTTGGATGTTAACACAATTATATCAGTGGTTACAGTAGGACAAAGGAAGATTGTCTGTTTTCTAGTATATCCTTCAAGTGCTGGAAAAAATAGCACTTAAATACCATGAATTGTGTAATGAGGAACTACTGCAAACAAATTTTTGTAATAAAATGTTCAGATCTGGATAATCAGTGGGGTCATTTAAAATGAGCTTTTATGGCAGCACTGCACTAAAACTTTCACTGTTTCTAAATACATGTGCATTTAATAATTTCTGTTCTTAAAGAATAGCCCAGGATATTTTGGTATACTTAAAATAGTCAGCAAAGTCATCAAATATAGCACTTGTAGGGTGCTGGACTATCAGATGTCTAAAAGAACTTGTCTCAGATTGCTACAGTTCTATATTCCTATGTATATCCACAGATGTTTGCTTCCATGAGATCAACTCATATTGCTTACAATCTACATCTTGGGTCCCTTCACAAGGAAATTTTTATTACTTCTTCTGCATGTGCCCTTTTGCCTCCCATGTCATCTGACAGTCCTATTCATTAGTTGAATCTCCAACAGCTTTTATAAGCTGGCATTAAATACATGGATGGGGGAGAGGGGAGGAGTGCTTTGCCCTAGCATATTGCCTTAATTATGTGCAAGGCTTATGTGTATAGTTTTTATCCATGTATAAAGCTTAAGGCAGGAAATATCCTAATAGTCCTATAATTGGATCAAGTTCATATGCTTTGACCGTTATCATATTTTTCACTGGTTTCTTCTACTTTCACTCCATCCCAGTCTGGCCATTAATAGGCTATTTTTAGATTTTGCACAATTGTTTTAAGGGAATTTTTGACACACAAGCAATCATGTAGAAGGTAATTGTGCTTTAATAGAGTGCACAGAAATATCTTTTATATGGGGAATAGTCAGCAGTCATTGTATTTACTGTGTCCTTTAAAATCTTCCGTGTCTTTCCTGCCAGGTAGCAAGTCAGCAATTCAAACTTGATTCACTTATGACAGGTGTCAAAGCAGCTTATTACTTTTCCTACTACAAAAGTAATTTGTGGTCCCCAGACAAAAGACAGCAGGAACCAAGTAATTAGAAAAACCCAAACAAAAAACCCAACAACAAACCTCCTTGCTTTCAGTGGTAGAGTATTAGAAAGATGCTTTTACGCTGTTTGTTTCAATGTGTGAATGGCAAGTGCTATCCGAGGTCACAGTGGGAGTGAGGGGGCAACCTGTTCTCCTCGTTCTCCTCCAGGGCCAGGGATGTGCTACTTCGTTTGGGATGTGACTGGAACTCCAGTGCTGTGGCTCTTAAGTGGTGAATAATCCCAGAGGGATGAAAGAGGCTGTTCCCTTTCCTTACAGTAAATTGGTGCCTGTGAATAGGTGTTGGGCCCAGGCACAGTATGTGTGCCTTACCAGGAAAGGAATCCAAGTGGTAGCAGCAGTCAGGAATTTCATTATAAGGCTGGAGGAGGCTAAAACCGCAATTAGTACTGGTGAGCCCTGAGTGTGGCAGAGCCGTCTACAGAAAGAGTTTAGACCTGGTGGTGGCTCTCTTGCCTATATCTACAATCTTATTTCATATTATTTCAGCACTTGTTGAAGGAAGCCCTGCAGCTGCAGATACTTTAGAATTAATGTAAGGCCCCCAGGAGTTGGTCAGATTTGTACTTCCTTACATACTGTTGGGAGTTACGATTGAGGATTACTGTTTCCCATTTTATTTGGAGAACCACAAAAATGACAGCATACAATCCACAGAAAGTTCAGTGAGTTCTTACTGCCTGGTGTCGTCCTTGATAGTCAATCTTTTGGCAGTTCTTCCATTGATGACTAAATTAACCTCTTAGATTTCTTACCCATTTTAGGAGAAATACACATCGTATGATTTCAGATCTACTTGGGGTTTGTACCTTTTTCCTCTTACTTTGAACAAACGCAGGCAATGCTTTATTCTGAGCATGTCATTTGTTCACTGCACTGAAGTAGACCTTAGTGTTGGTAGCTTATCTTCCCTCTTCAGTTTCAGTGACTGCCTGTGGAAAATTCAAAATGGCTTCCATCTTAATATTATTACCTTTATTAACCTGAAGAAGCTGTGGGAACAAATTATGATGTCTACCTCTTAAAATCCAGTCAGCGTTTTCCCAACTATTGGCAACTCCCAGTTTCCTGGGTTTAATCAGTTTCTTGATTCAACCAAAAGTTAGCAGTAGCTAGACATCAGCATGTTAGAAATGTGAACAACAGATCTCTGCTGCTGTCCCTTCAACATGCTTCGCTTCTGGGGAAGCCTGGATCCTATGCAGGGATATTGGGGAGAGCAAGGAGGATGACACTTACTACATTGAGTGCCCAGAAATACCAATCCATGGTAAGAAAGCTGAGAAGTGAAGAACGTTCAAAAGAGGAGGGCAAGAAACGAAAACCAGGGATAAGTAGCAAAGTTCTGTCTCTGTTAGGACAGTCCAGAAAGCTGGTAAGTGGTTAAGTTTGCATGCTCTGGTTTAATGGCTTTGCTGGTTTGTTGGCTACTGGGGACAAGAAGTCAGCTTTCTGTTAAGATTTTTTTTTTTTTTTTTATTCAAGTCCAGATTTTTTAAAAATAATTTTCTGAAAAATTCTAGTAAGATTCCCAAAACTATTAAGGTGTAGTTGATTGACCTTATTTTTGCCTTCAGATGCTATCTGTGAGTTCCTGTGATTCCTTCCATTGACGTACTGATTTCTCTAAAATTAAAATGTATCAAAAATATCTGCAGAAAGAACTCTTAATCTGCACTACTGTTCAACCTGATGATTAAAAGATGTTTTATCAAGATGAGCTTATCTTTTCAGGATCTTTATAAGCTTATCTCTGAGTGCATGGGTAGGGAAGTGCTTATCTTGTTGCAGGACAGTCTGTATTCATGACCTTTTAAGAATACTAACGCTATTTGCCATTAATACCTCTGCTGATAACGCTTTATTTATG
Source organism: Harpia harpyja (assembly GCF_026419915.1). NCBI lineage: Eukaryota > Metazoa > Chordata > Aves > Accipitriformes > Accipitridae > Harpia > Harpia harpyja. The sequence goes on along the minus strand of NC_068945.1, from coordinate 4,385,709 downwards.
AAAGAGATGCCAACACAAATGCTTGGTTTGTGTCCTTTAGCAAAATTGATTAATTCAGAAAAGTCTTAGGAGATTTTTTTATATATTTTTGCTTTACAGATTTCTTTCTAAATGCTTAATTCTGAAAATGTTCATAATATTTTTTTGCAGTGTTGAAATACTAAAAACCTCTTAAAACGTCTTCTTAAAAGTTCTAACGAAAAGTTTGTTTCAGTTTTTGGGTCTCAGTGTGATATATTGGTGGCATTGCAAGAAGGTACTTACTTTTACAGAAGATCTTTGTCGCTCTTTGTGAAAGAGAGGCAAACTAAATTCTAACCTACACGGGAGTGATAGTGTCCGTTCTGAAAGTTAGCGTAACAGAAAACTGATCTGTGTTGTGATTATGGGCCTGAATGAGCCTCCTACTTACTTCTCATGTTTTGTACCAGCATTTAAACTGTAAAACTTTCTGCTTTGCTACTTACATAACTATTCTCTTTCTTTTCTTCCAGACCTGGATTTTATTTCCTGGAACAAAATAACATTTTAGGGTGCCATTAATTTTCAGATTAAACAAGTCATAAAATGTAAATAAGCTGACAAAAGAGCATTTACCTTCTTTTCACAAAGTTGTTAGCATTCGGATTTCTGGATCTTCCTCCCATCGTAATTCACTTCTTCCTCTTGGGTGCCTTACAATGAAGGCACTGTTATGGTTATTACATTGGAGCGTGTTGCACAGGGAATGATTGATACTTCAGAACAGAAGGAAGCATAACTTTTTTCTTTAGCCTTCGTCTCAAAGACAAGCACTAACACATTTTTGGGTGGTTTTTTGGCTCGGAGACTTCAGACTTGGCGTCTGCAGCCTTCTTGTTCTCATTTGAATAATCAATTCCACATCAGAAACCTTGCATAACTCTGGAATCGTGATGGTTGGACTGTGCAGCCCACCAGTGTTCATGCTTTAAAGAAAACAAATAAGGTTTTCTATTCTTCTAAATTCATCAGCGTGGTAGCACTCTTTAGCTGTACTCTGAACAAACATGCATCATGGCAGTCCATTTGTTAGTGATACCTTCATCGCCTCTCTCCTTTAGACATGATAAAGTTCATGACCCCGCATGTACATTTGTACCTGCTATTTCAGTTTTTCTTCACTCCCCTTTAAGCAGTTACAACAGTAGGTGAGCTGGTTGGGGGCAGTATTTCAACGTAGTGATCTAAAGCAGATATTTATTTTATGGAAGTTGATGCTGAAGAGCTTGGGATCCTGGAAGGGGGAAGCTGTGTAGGCCAGGACAGCAAGGCAGAGATGCTGGGATCGGGGGTCTGGCTTGCACACGTAAGATACCACAGGTCTAGTGGTAGCCAGTCCCCTGTGCCAAGAACCCCGTTCCCAATACCTTCCCTCTCTGGATGACTCCAAATATTCCCCTACTTCCTTACAGCGTTCCTGCTTTTAAACTGGTAGGTCTGTCGGTGTATGAGAGCTGAATATAGTAAAGGAGGGTGCGACGGAGTCGGCTATGAAAGGCACGCAGGGCTGAAGGGAGCTTGCTGGTTGAGTTGGGGAGACGGGAAGGAAGGGAGAGGGGGAAGTCAGTGACATTGGAATTTGTTGTCATTGATGAGAAGCTGAGCTTTACTGGGAGCGTGATGTAGGAGACTTGCAGGGCAAGAAGCAGTAAGGCTGAGAACTTATTTTGACACATCAAGCCTTTTTTTTTTTTTTTTTCACTCTTGCTGCAAATTATATTTCTGATGATTTGCTTTGCGAGTAATTGGTCATCTCCTGTTCCCCTTGGATGGGTATGTTTACGATATAATGTGTATTCATTAGGTTAAGGTGCCTATACCTTCAGGCACCTCTGAATGTGCTGATGTGAGGGACTTTCATCCAAAGTTTGGAGAAGCTGCTCATTTTGCTCCAGGCAACAAAATTCAGCTCGCTAGCAGAAATTCATGTAAATTCCCTGTTTACAACCATTACTGGCTGGACTTTATGCACTTTCCTCTGCAAATGACTGATGTAGATTTCATTCTCCTCTGCAGACCTTTGTTCTCACTGAACATTTAATTTATGCATGCATATATATGTGTGTGTTCATCTCTTCTACATACACACTGTAACATATGTGTGGTGTACCTGTGTACTCAACATCACTTGTTCAAACCAGAGCAGTCTCAATAATAAGACAAGAGTTCTGGCTAAATAGCCATATCCCTGTTTCTCCTCACTAAAGCATCTTTATGCTTGCAGAAAAAATACACATGGGGAAGAAGCGACCATTTGGCTTCATGACTGTATTTTCATACTGGTAGATATCCAGTTGAAATCTGCAGTGTAAGAATTCATTCTTGCTACTGCTCCCATGGATTGACATAACTTTTCTTTTTTGTATAATTGGTATAAAAGCAAAAGGATTAAAACCAGATTTTTGTTGGCCTTTTTTACGTTTCAGTTTAGTTTCAGACATTAGTTTCCATAGAAATCTGGCCAAAAGCTCCCCAATGTTTGTATTCAGTGTAACTACTGTCCAAGCATAGTATTGCATGTCACTTACTGCCAAATCGTATCTGAACCAGAAAAGTTGTTTGATCAGTATTACTCCAACCTGCTTAATTGCTTGGCTGTGTCAAGATGCTTACTTGCAGGAGACTGGATGGGTTTGGTAGAGCCATCTCTAGTTTTCTAGTACTTGTGTCACATGTTCTGGCACTAAGGTGCCTACTGCCTCAGATACTACTTTGCAGAACTCTAAATACAAAGAGTATGGCAAGGTGCAGAAGAGTCTGTCTTTTTTTTTATTTTTATTTTTTTATTTGCAGTCATGAAAATTGACTTATTTAAAAAGCCCAGTTGACTTACAGGTTGAGTCTCTTTGCTTGTTCCTGTGACAATCTTTGACATGCAAGAGAACTAAAGACTGAAAACTGAAATATGAACAACTAAATCATAAACCACAAAGCAGAGCTATAAAACTGCAGTTAATGCTGTGTGAAGATGGTCTAATTCAAGGTCTTCAGTCAGCTCTTGCTCAGCTCTTTCTCTCAAGGTTTTGAGTGAATTTTGCATGTTGCCTTAGAAACAAGGAAGACCTGGACACTTGAAGAGGTTGACTGCAGGAAACATCCATTTCATTTCATATTTCTCACCAATATCGGTTATGGGGCAACCTCAGTCTTAGATATGTGGTCCGGAAAACACATATTCAGGTCAGCAAACTACATGTGGGAAATGTTTGGTTATGTTGCCAGCTTGCACAGAGAGAATTTAAACCAAAGTAGCAAAAAATCTCTTGGAAGTGATGCTTCATAGTAGCCGAAGGTATTCTACCATTATTTCTGTTCTTTGTTAACCTTGTTTTTATGGGCTCTGCAGTTCATGTGTTAGTTGGACACACTGGATATCTTATTAAAAGTTGAAGAATTAAAAGCTGAGTTGTCTTTTTCACAAAAGAATGCCCCTAATACAACTAGAGCAATTCCAACACGAATTTTAGTTTGGTTTTTAGCTTTGTAATGTGCCAAAGGTACCATTTGACTTCTCTAGGCTTAATCTTTCTCTATTTCCTAGGAGCTGATGCAGCAGAATGATATTGGCTACGTACTGAACGCCAGCAATACTTGTCCAAAGCCTGATTTTATTCCAGAATCCCATTTCCTGAGAGTGCCTGTGAACGACAGCTTTTGTGAGAAAATTTTGCCTTGGTTGGATAAATCAGTTGATTTTATAGGTGAGAAGAAAATTTAAATTCTCTCTCTAAAACAGTTTCTGGATTCCTTTGTGTGTCTGCCTTGCTGTTTTGGCTGGAGAAGACCCGAATGCTTTCTGGGTGGTATGAAAATACCCTAAGGGTCTACATACATGATCACCATCACTTTATAAACACAGAAGCAAAATAACATAGGGAGATTCTGCCACTGCATGTTCCAGCACTTACGGAACAAAGACACTTTTTAAGAGCACAACTCTGCTTTCTGGCAACCTAGTAGATGCCTGATACATGTCTGCAGAGAGCGAATTAGAAAATTAGACATATGGATCCTGTCTTTAGCTTTGAGAAGTGAGCTAGCCAAATTTGAACTGGCTAAATTGTTCCATCATGAATGCTTGCTTTTTACTTGCACATAAAATTAGAAACAATCACCTTTCCCAGACATCTAAATAGGGTTGTTTATGTGCGTATTAAAAAGCGGTATGCTGTAACTGCAGTATGTTTCCTGTGTGTAGTCGCATGCTTTTTCTATACTCAGTGCTGTACAGTGCTAGAGAAAATAAGTGATTTTTGTTTAAAGCTTCCATGAGATTTGCAATTGGCAGTTAATTTGGAAGTTTGGAACAATTTTAAATAAAATTGCTTTCTTTGCAAACTTTTCATCATGGTATAATGCTGCCGAGTTTGACACTTGCCAATTTCTTTGCTATGTAGAAAAAGCAAAAGCATCAAATGGCCGTGTGTTAGTGCACTGTTTAGCTGGAATATCTCGCTCTGCCACAATTGCTATTGCATATATCATGAAGAGAATGGATATGTCCTTAGATGAAGCTTACAGGTAAGGAGAAAATTTCCCTTTATACTAATTCTTGTGCCTGTTGGCTTGTTTTTAAGGTGAATGATAAAAGATTGTATGACCAAGGGTAGAAGCTGACATGTTATTTTGTCTGGTAGTTCCCTGGCCTCTGCACACTCTTTTAAATGTAGGCTTCCTCCATAACCAAATTAATGGTGTTGTGTAGACATCACACAGCTAATATTAATTGCCCACCTGCAAAATGCTGATGTTGGTCTCTGCTCCAAGTAGGCAAATACTTGGAATTTAAACTGCTTATTAAATGTGTGTGTATGTACAGACATATACACACACAGCTACAGCACGCTTATAACAGTATCTTATAAGTAAGTCAGCGAGAGTATGGAATGGATAGGGTTAAAGAAAGAGACATGCTTATGACAAATGCTAGGCTGCATCTGTTGACTGCAGTTTGGTATTTGGTAATGCTCTCAAAGAACTGCCTGCAGGTGAAACGTCTAGGAATTAAGCAAGCTGCTTTGTTGCTACTAAAGTCAACCAAAAACTCTGGGAGAAAGTATTTTGAAGTATCAGCTCTTTGTGTCATTAGGGAATTTTTGTGGAGACCCTCTTCCCTCCCCTGCTTTTTAACCTTTCAAATACCATTTTTTCTATATTTGGATTGTGAACACTTTACTACACTCCAGGTGGCTTGGTTGCAGTTTACCATGACTTCTGTATTTCATTTAACAAAAAGTGCTTTGTTGTGTTGTACAGAAAATGGTTTTCTTTTTGATGGGCTTTATAGGCTAATTGGCACAGCTGACACATCGCTGTAACACGCGTTGTGCAGAGGCAATTTGAACAATTGTGCTGGAGCCAGGCGGAGAGGAGCACCTTCAAAATCACTAGTGTGTTTGCTACCACCGTCTCTAAAACACCGATAAGGATGGAGGGATGAACATTTGATATTCCCTTGTGGAATGACTTCCCTGGGGCGTTTTCTTTTAAGCTGATGAACATAATTATGTATGCAGTGAAAAAATGGTGTGTAAGAGGTGCCTGAACTACAACCAGCTCCCGTTGCCTTTGGAAATTTTCCATAGTTTCTTACTAGAGCCTGCTGACAGTTTGGTGTTGTGCAGTAATTTCAACATGTATGGTGAAACAGGTTTGGTTAGGAGGCGAAGCTGAAAACTCACAGTTATACAGGTATAGACAATACAGATGAATTAGTGGAAGTGGATGGATACTGTGCAAGGTATGAGCTTGAGTCACTAAAAAAACCTGTCTGGTCTCAGGCTGTAGTGGTCTGGAGGTTAGAGCTGTAGAGTACTGAACACTTCTAAAATGCACACGCTTCAGGGAACTTCTAAAGTGCTGCTGCTAAATTCTTCCATGAAATCTCTGCATTAAATTATAGTTCGTTTCTTAACCAGAAGTGTGAATTGAGTGTGAAGGATTAATCATCCTAGCTCTTTTTCTCTTTGCACTGTAGATACTGAACAACTACTGTGAAATTTAGGTTATATTTTGCTGTATTTCCTTTTTTATGGCTTAGTGAGAACCGTCTGCAGCACATTTCACTCATTGGTTTGTGATCTCTTGTTGGCAAAGCTTGAAAGAAAAATACTTTTCTCTGAGTTAATGGAAGTCATTAGATAAAATGTTTGTCTGACACTATTACAGAAATAAAAAGGTGACACTGTTACTTGAAGTGAAAGATCTGAGGAAATAAATGTTTTTAATCTTTTCTTTTGTATAATGGACTATATACAGGGGAAATAAACATCAGAACTAAATGTTATGCATGTTTTCCAATTGGAAAAAAAGAGTGTGCAATTTTAAATGAAAAAGTTTGCAAAGCCTTAACACTTGTCAGGGGGATCCAGTAGACTTTCTTATACCCTTTTCATTTTTTAAAAAGCTAGTTTTAAATTTAGGACTGCGATGAGGAGAAAGTGGAAGGAACAGAGTTTTGGAGAGGCTAGCAGAACACAGGCCAGAAATCGCAATGTTTACCATAAGGATCTTGCTTTCAGTAACTAACCCAAATAACAAGTACAACTAGCTTTGAGTGGAAAAAAACGAATGAAGACTGTATGAATTCTTGTGCGTGAGCTGCTCACACTGGAATAAAAACCCCCAAATGAAATGCTAAGAGATCAAGCTAAAGAATCTCTCCAGAGGAGACTTACTAGTTTTCTCCATTTGACAGTCTTACACTTCATGGTGGAAGCTTCCACTATCAGTTTGTGCAACCTGGTATTCCAGGTTATCATCTCAGCTCAGCTATTCCTACTACTGTTTATTGTTTGGCAACTTGAAAAAAAACATAATACAAAAATGCAAGTTTTGTTTGATATTTTTCATGTGCTTGCCTGCTTTTGTGCTAGTGTGTACACATACACACAAGTACACCTTTGAGTTTTTCTCGTGCTGTTTTTAATGACTGCACAGTCACCTTCTGTACACATGCCCAGAGAGATTTTATTTTTAATAATATTTGATTTTTCCCAGTGATCCATTATATGTGTGTTTGTACTAGATTTAGCTTTTCAAGGTTTCTTCCCTTGTTAATTCCCTTGTCATCTCGTTTATCATAGTTCCAGGTATGTTTTTAAAAAAAAAAAAAAACCAAACAAGTGGAGGAAGGATTTGGGCAGCTTTCTGTTTTACAGCCTGTAAAAAGCTGAGAGTACTTATTTAGCTATATTGCAGGTCAGACAGGTAGGAAGTATGATTTTGTATTTAACTTTGAAGTATATGACATGACTTACAATACTTAAGTCTTTCATACCTTCAGAGTCCTGGTTTGGGAAAACATTTTAAGTATGCATTGCACCTTCTTCATGTTCAACTGAGTATGTACGTGCGCACTTAGATTGGCACACGTTTGCAAGTCAGGCTGCTTCCTACAGGACTCAAAAATAGGTTAACTCTTGTAGTGATTTGGTAATACTGTTGCCCTTTACTGCTGAACACCTACAGGGCTCCAGAGAGTGTTTTTGTTTTAATGCTGCATTTGCTCCTTTCTGTTGTTCTTTTTGATGATCGTATCAGTGGTCAATACCAGCATATCGTAGAAATCACTGACATTTACTGTATAAGGTGAACATATCTCAGAGCTCTTTGTCTTGCCTGACAAACAGGGTAGGAAGCGTTCACTGCAGTAACAACAGCATGAGAGAGGTGAAACATGAGATTTCATCCCTTTGAACGGTGGGGAAGGTGGTCTGCTTTCTGCAGCGCAGGGGAGTCCAGGGTCTCTTGGCTAGAGCTCTGATGCTGTTCACGCAGAACTTGAGCAGCTCTTAACTCCAGTCAGAAACCAAGGTAGCAGAGATCCCACTGGTAAAGTAAAATAAGGAAAATGATTCACTCAAACCTTGTTGTGGACATCATAAAGTTAAAAAAAAAAAAAAAAAGGCTTTCTTTTCCCTTTTTTAGCCATCTTTAAGTAAGCTACAGAAAGAATTGAGAGCATCCAGCATTATCTTGTTTAAAAGCTGCCTTTTTATTTTTTTTTCCATCCGTGTTTCATGACTGAACCTCAGTCCAGGCATCCTGACAAGTTAAATTAGGCTTTTAACATTTACAACAATCGCTCTAGTGTTATCTCAGGTCTGAGCAGCAGGTCCTTAAATTAATTCTTGGGTTTGTTTGTCCCCTCTTTCCAGATTTGTGAAAGAAAAAAGGCCAACCATTTCTCCCAACTTCAACTTTCTGGGCCAGCTTTTGGACTTTGAGAAAAAGATCAAGAACCAGAGTGCTCAGCCCGGACATATCAGTAAGCTGAAACTTCTGCATTTGGAAAAAAGCAGCGAGCACGTGCTGGTCCCAGAAGCTGGGCAGAGCAGCCTCTCCGCTAACCAGCTGTGCATTACTGCTGCCTCTGAGATCGTGGAACAGAAGCCGACGGACTGCGGCGCTGCACCGTGCGGGCACTTGTCCCCTCTGGAAGATGGCCCACTGGTACAGGGCATAAATGGACTGCACGTCTCCCTAGATAAGGTGGAAGACAGCAACCGGCTGAAGCGCTCCTTTTCTCTGGATATCAAATCTGTATCCTACTCAGCAAGTAGCAACTGTGTGACTGCATCAGTTCAGGGCTTTGCCTCCTCCGAAGACACCCTGGAATACTACAAACACGCAACTGCTTTAGAGGGCAGCAGCAAGTTGTGTCAGTTCTCCCCTGTCCAGGAGGTCTCGGAGCAGACCCCAGAAACCAGCCCTGACAAAGAGGAAGCAAACCCTCCCAAGAAACCCCAGAACCCCTGGCAGCTGGAGAGCCAGAGCAAACGGCAACACCTGGGGAGAGCCAGCAGCAGTGCCACCACTCAGCGGTCGCTCCTGTACCCCCTCCACCGGAGCGGGAGCATGGAAGACAACTACCGAACGAACTTCTTGTTTGGTCTCTCCACCAGCCAGCAGCATTTGGCGAAGTCGGCTGCTGGGCTGGGCCTCAAAGGCTGGCACTCGGACATCTTGGCTCCTCAGACATCGGCTACGTCCCTCACCAACAGCTGGTATTTTGCAGCCGAGTCCTCGCATTTCTACTCTGCCTCCGCCATCTACGGGAACAGCGCTGCTTACTCTGCCTACAGCTGTAGTCAGCTGCCCACGGGCTGCGACCAAGCCTGTGCTGTGCGCAGGAGGGCGAAGCAGGGCGATCGAGGTGACTCCAGGCGGAGCTGGCATGAGGAAAGCTCTTTTGAAAAGCAGTTTAAGCGCAGAAGCTGCCAGATGGAGTTTGGGGAGAGCATCATGTCGGACAACAGATCCAGAGAAGAACTGGGGAAAGTAGGCAGTCAGTCGAGCTTTTCAGGCAGCATGGAAATCATTGAAGTGTCTTGAGGGGCAGCAGGCTTGTGTGACTGTATCGGAGTTGCTTCCCCCTCCAGGCTGCCCCCCCAGCGTTTGAGAGGTCCCTGTGAATCTGAAAAGAACAAACTTCCTGCAAAAAGGGGGGGGGGGGGGAGAAATGCAAGGCTTCAAGTGTGAACACAGTGACTAGATTAATATGGCAAAGAAATGACAAGTGAGCATCTGCCCGAGGAGACCAAGTGTACCGCTGGGTTTTTCTCCTCCCCTTTCCTGGAGAAGGGCAGAACATTTCACAGATCTTTCCCTGACAGAGGAAGCAATTATATGCAATGGATTGCACATCCTTTCAGTGGCTTTTAAAAAGGAAGCTCTCTTGGTATCAAACCCTTTCTCTGGTTCCACTGAAGCATGCTCCTACCCATCAAAGCTAGTTTTGTTCTCCCCTCCTCATGCCCCATGTCCTCACCAGTGCACCTTAGCCCTGACACTGAGCCAACCTCTGGAGGAAGACCTTTTTCTCGTAAGAAAGGAGACCGGGAGCGATTCCAAAGGATGTAGGGACTGGTTACAGCAAGGCTGGTCTAAACAGACAGTTCAGACAAATGTAAATACTGGTGTAACTATTGTTCTAATGGATAGGCTTTAGGTGATTCGCTAGAGAGCTGCTTCAGAGAAAAAAAAAAAAAACCCAGTACCTCAAAAATATAAAAAATAAACTAGGGCTTTATGGCTGCCAGATGCTGGTAGTCAGTTCATAAGCAATGTGAACAAGTAACGACTAGCCACATTTGATTTTTTTTTTTTTTTTAAAGCTGTCTACGCACAAGTGTTTCAGTTGGCTCAGCAGCAATTCTTAAAAAAGACAAATGAACCATATCTATGACTGTTTCTGCCAGTCTTTTGAAACATAAAATAAGCAGTATTTGTATTTTTGATAGTAAGCTGGCTTCTGGGAGAGGGGTAGCTGCTTTGGCTTCTAAGCTATATGGAGTGGTTAATACTTAGGGTTATGTGCAAGAGAAGTGGCTGGTACAATACTGCACCATCCTTTTCATGCCAATTGACAATTCAATAGGTGGCTCTTGAGGCTTTTTCTTGTTTTGTTTTGTTTATTTAAAGCTAAAAATGAGTTGGGATGGGCTTTTGTCCTTAACTGAGCAGTACCATTAAGGAACTGCTCACCATATATGGTTCCAGTCATGTGTGGGCTGGGGGTAATTCAGGTGGATGTTTTTTTCCATCCCAACATCCTCACCCAAACCATGGGGACTTGGAAAGAGAAGCTTCTCAATAGTTTTGCTGACTTCATCTGAGAAAGAGAAGTCTGGCTGGCTGTCCAAGGAAAACGGAAGGGGACCTCCAGCATCCCATCTCATAGTGAAAGAAAGGGGGTTAGAGAAGGGACAGCTTTAGTGGGAAGCCTGCTCACCTCCCGCACTCGCAGCTCCTAAGGAACTCGATACTGGCCATCGTTCTCCATCCCAGCACAGGGTCGTGGTTTCCCAGCGTGCCGACGCGTGATTTGGCTGCAGACACTTGCAGCCGCGCTGCTGCTGGCCAGTTCCGCATCCTCGCCCTCACCGCCCCAGGGGAACACGCCAGCTCAAGGAGGTGTCACTTCCCTGCTGCCGGCGCGAGTGTTTTATGGGAGATCGGGCACAGCCCTTCTTGTGTTGTTTTTGACAGAGAACCAGCTGCTTCCCCTCCAGCTCACCATTCGTGCGGTACCTCGGCTGCCACTGCTCAAATTGTTTTACGTGCGCGCATTGCCGCAAGAGGTAGAGTAAAGCTTCATCCTTCCTGCTCCCATGGGAGCTGTGCGCGTGTTATCTCGGTCTTCCCCAGCACCCCTCAGAACAAGAGAACGTGTGTGTCGGCAGGGGTGGGGAACTATATTGTTTTGTCCCGTTTCAGTGCAGGCAGCTGAAAAACTGTAAATCACATGTAACAAATACTTACCCCTGGCCAACAGCTTTAAAAAAAATTTGTCAGCAGCAAACTGAAGCCCTAATTCAAGTCAGCAGCTTGGGTTATGTTTGGTTTTTTTACTGTAAGTTTAGCTTGTTTGTGACTCAAATCTCAGGTTTTACTATATTGAAAAGTGGAAAAGATTTTGTCATTGTTTTGTTTTGTGGCTAGGATGTGACTTTAATTTCCTACAGCGGACTGTTGAAAATAGCACTGAAAGCTACAGCATTGATTAACTTGATCCTCAAAAGTGCAAAAGGCACAGCGAGGCAGCACCAGGAGTAACTGAACCCAGAGGCTGTGTTTGTGCCGTGTGTATGAGATGCTGGAAGAAGGGCTAGTCCGGGCAAGGGATAGGTTTACACCATGCTGGAAAGCATGTCAGGTCTTGGCTATTCATTAAACATACTGCCACTTGTCTCTGTTTACCTATCAAGTGAAAGCAATTACATTACGACTATTTTCAGGTATATACACACAGAGAGTGTGTATACATGCTATGTAAATGGTTTAGTAGTGCTCCTCTCAGCCAGATTTCAGTAAAAGCCCATGTCTTTGATTTAAATCAGTTAATGGGGGTTAACACAAATCAGTCCCTAGAGCCAGAAGAATATTTCTGTCTTTTGTGCTCCTTCACACACATGTGTTCTCCCCTTCTCTCTATACATACAAATATGTTTGTTTGGGTTTTGTTTGAATAATCGCCTTCTGAGGAACTGAAATCTGGCCTTCTGGCTCCTCGTGATTTCCAATACACTATAGTCCCTGAATGAATCAAAGCTGTAGGCTCAGTATTTTTAGGGGACGGGTTCCTGTAGGAGGAAGCCTTAACCCCATGTCCTGCACAGGGTGCTGCCCTGTCTCCTATCTGAACTAGTGTCCTGTACCTGAACAATGCTGGAAATGGTTTGTAGAAGTTTGGAAAGCAAAGTGGAGGATGTGAGGGGGGAAATGTGTACATGTTCAGTATGAATATAACGTTCTTTGGTGTATGGCAAGCTGTTTAAATGGTTCAGAGAGATGTGAGTTTCTCATCTTGTTGTGTCATGAGCATTACCTGTATGTTATGATGAAATAAAATCAGAAATGGTACCTGTTTATATAGAACGGCTGAGGAAGGAGCCTGCGTGCCTCTGGCCATGGAGCGTGCATTACCCGCCTGCAGTATGACCTGCTCCCCAGCACCCAGGACTAGCAGGGGGCTCGTCCTTATCGTACGTATCCTTCTCTGCGGATGCGTGCCTGTTAATGAATGACACAGATGGGGTAGCTTTGGATCGCTTGCCGCAAGCAGCGCTGATTTTACAGCACTGCTAACAGCTTAGGCCTCTTACCTGTTCCTGTTCACCCCACCTTTTCTGCTCCCTTCAACCGCAACAGTGGGAATTCTCTGCGTTAACACCTTACAGCATCTGATACTGTTGTGAGTAAACCTTTCCCAAGGCAGCTGTGCTAGCCTTTCTGAAGCAAGTATTTCAAATCGATTGTTACCTAGAATGAACCCCATGCTTTTTTCTTGCCTCCCATACTTCTTATTTGAAGAAGAATTTAATTACTTTTTTTGACTGATTCTGCCAGTCCTGAAGCATTCAGAGCAACTTCTGATTGCTGAGGGAGGGAGGAGTATGCCCCTCATTGCTCCTTCAGAGAATAGGTTATACAAACATAACATATATTAAAATTAAATCCTGCAGTAGAATATGGCTGCTTTGGTTATCTCCTTAGATGGCAAAGCCTACAAGTTTCTGTAACGGCATCTTCAAACTCAGGTGCAGTAACAGAAGGTTTTTTTGGTTTTTTGTTTTTTTTTAAAGAGAATTTCAAAGCATCATCCCAGCAAGGGAAATGCAGAATCTTTGGCCTCTCTAGAAGAGGCCGTGCTATCAGCCAGAGCACAAGTAACAACCAGTGTGAGCTTCTGTGCTTACTTTCTACAAACAAGACATACCAGCTCTTACACAGAAAGCTTTTATCCGTTGCATGGTAAAACAAGAACCATGCACAATACTAGACCTAAATGGCATCAGCTCGCTAGCCTACAAAACAGGTGGACTTGACAATCTTCCAAGATCTACCTGTTCTAGCTTCCCTCACCCTACTCCAAAGTCCACTTCTGCTCCCAGTAGGTCAGACTAGCTCTGTTTGTTCCCTCAAGTTCTGTTTTTTGAAGCACGCACTTTACCTTTCACCACTCGTCCTTTTACCTGCTTGGCAGGACTTTGCTCTTGTTCCTCCATCCCTCCACTCTCGCCCCTGCCAGCAGACAGCTCTGTGAAGAGACAGTCTAACTCCATCTCCAGTCAAAACCCAAGAGGCAACTGAAATGCGTCTCATGCATGTCATCAACATTTCATTTTCATTTCATTGACTGGCGTTACTGGGAAGAGGTCCCCGAGGTCACCAGGCTCTTGAGGTAACCATCACGGTTACATTCCTAGAGTGACATGAACAGAAAAACAGGGCAAACCTGCCCCCAGGATGGATCAGGCAGCCCTACTTTCAAGGGGACTGGGGGGAGCAGTAAGGAAGAGAATAAAAATGTGGTAATTACATGAGCTGCTATGCGTACTATGTGTTCATCGGCTAGGTGCTCGTTACGCTTTGACTCACAGCACAAGTTATAAATTGATTTCTACCAGAAAGTGGTGGTACCAAAAGCCCAGAACACTGGCCTGGTGCTCCTCCTGGGGACAGCACTGGAGTCCTAATAAGGCTGTTACTGCTGCTTGTTAAATCTGAAATTACTGAGATTCAGCCAAACTCACCTACCTAGACATTTTAATTAGCCACACCCTGACTAAACAGGGACCAAACTAGCTAGCCTGTTATTTGTTCTTAAAGTTTCCAAGATAAAAGTAGAGTAATTCTAGTACTTCTGGACATTATAGCATTATAACACAATACCACTATTACATTATACACACAAAACCACAACTGGGAATTTGGGTAGAAGAACAGGGTTTGTAATGTACCGGCTTAGCCTGGCAACTGGCCTTTCCCTTTGAACCATGCCTACACAGAACTTCTTGGCCCTTGGGCCCAAATAGTTGCTCTGAAGCAAACTGAAGTGTTTCTGCAGTGAAGCCTTCGGCTGTTCTGCACTTTGAGAATATTAATGACAGCCACTATAAATAGAAAAGGAAAGGGAGCTTTTTCCAGCCTGCCATACCCACCCCTCTGGGAAGGGGCTGCTTTCCTAGCACAAAATGCTGTAAAACAGACTTAGGGAACTGCCCTGCTGGAAGGATTTCAGCTGCTCTTTACAGGGACCCTCAGCAAGCGCCAATGCTGTACAAACCCCAAGTGTGATGTATTACAGGCAGTGATAAGGCTGGGGCAACAAATCACTTAAAAAAACCCCAACCAACCAACCAACCCACCCAAAAAAACCCCTGTACACTTACATCTCTCTCTGTTCAGCACCTCTGTGCAGTAGGCGAGAGTCCATCACCGCTTTGCTTCCCCAATGCCAGGAGAACAGCCTTCTGCTGCAGGTACATCCACTTACTCGCCTCTCTACCACTGATTTTCTAAGATTATTAGACTAACCTGTTTCTGCTGGAAACAGCTCCATGTCGGGATGTTTTCAAAGCTGGGCTTCCCTAAGATCACCAGGTTCGCAGGCTCCTGCCACCTCCGTGCAAGGAAGTACGCACAGTGGTCATAAGGTGCTTTGCAGATGACAGGGCTGTTAATGCCTGTCCACAATTAGCTCCCCAACACTGGGGCTGGGAAGCCCTTTTGCTAGTTGTAAGCTACACTGGGAAGTTCTCTCAGATCTCTGTATAAAGTAGCCATTCGCATACCCAACTAGGAGTCAGGTTTTGACAAAATCTACAGCCAACCTCATTTATTTCTGGTAGCATTACTGTCCTACAGTAGGCCATCATATTACCGTCACAGCTCCCCTATGAGGTCAGTGCTCGCTCTCCATCTGTTAAAATAAAAAGCTTTTAAAAAGACAAAAAGGGTTATTTTAGGCAGCTGACATTAAGAATTGCCCTTTGAATGCTCCTCTCCTCCCCCGCACCTGAGGAGGTGCATAATGCTGTAGGTTTGCTGAGCACACCCAGACCTACCCTGGCTTTGGGGACCACGGGGTGAGTTACTCTCCTTTCTGTGTCGCCTTGCTGTGCATCAGGCTGTCCCGTTCAGGCTCACGTTACAAAGAAATTAAAACCTAACTGTGGCAGCTGAAAGCAAACCAACAACCCTCAGAGAAGTACCACGGACCAGCTGAAAAGAGGCTGAACTTTGGCTAAAAGCGCAAACCGACCCATTCAGTGATGCGTGAGGAATCTGCAGGAGATGAGCAGCCGGCAGGGCAGGGGCCACCCTGAAAGCCAGCCTGCCCAAGGATCCCCAGCTCTAGTTCCTTCTGCGATCTGGCAAAAAATGGATGTAAAGCATCTGTAAGGACACGGTCTCTTTTTTGGCAGGGAGATAAGTGGGTGGCGGGGGGGGGCAAAAAAAAAAAAAAAAGAAATGAGAAATGCTTTGCTGCTCATGTTTAGTCTTCCCGCTGAATCTTAGGAAAGCCGTTGGGTGCATGTGCCCTAACAAAACAGGCAGAGAGTGTCTCACCACAAGTGCTTTGTGTAGGGAAGCTGCAGTCTTACACAAGTATCTGAGCCCCTCTAATCCCAGACCTTCTGCTTTACCTCCAAGAGGCTACCAGCACAGAAAAGATAGGCAGCCAGCTGAACTACAGTCCCACCCCACTGCTGGTGAGCCACAAGCATTGCTGTGCACACCATTTATTTAAACTGGACAGCAGTGCCAACCAGAATTGGGACAGCATCCAAAACCACCCAACATTTATTTTCATTCCGGGACACACATTTCCTTACAGTCCCAGCCCAGAGACAGCCCCAGAGCAGCTGAAACCAGCCATCTCCGTGGCACGAAGGTGGGTTCCGTGTACAAAGCAGTAAAGCTAAGATACGACCTCCCACGCTAAAGTGTCTGTATTGTCCATAGACATCACAGCAAGAAGTGGTGCGCTGTAAATGAAGAATAAGCAAGGCAACCGGAGAAACAACACACTTGGAAAAGAGCGATACCAAACGTTTTAATGACGGAGCTGTGGAACACATAGCATGTAGGGAGCTGAAAGCAGAGCAAGTCTGCGAGCAGGATAACCACCCATAAACCGAGGAGCGCTCAGCCACAAGACTGGTAATCCAAATACGCTCTGGCAGCTCGGGTACAGGAGGGACATTACAATAGTAACTCGGGAAACCACTGGCACGCAGTCTGAGAGAGAGGGGCTGGCTCATGCAACAGTTGGGCCTGTGAAAACATGTATTTTTACTCTTTCTGTGTAAAAGCTTAGAGGAGGGGAAAATACACTTTAAATATTTAAATATATTTAAATATATTTAATTTAAAATACATATATTTTAAAAAAACCCAAAAACTCTTTTCTGTCCCCTTCACCAGATCTTCACAGAAATTGCCCTGCAGATAGGTTGGCACTTAAGCACCCTGTCAATGCATTAAATTTCAAAAACAACAGAAACAACAAAGCAAACCTCTTCTGCGCGTGTAGCACACTGACCAGCGTAGGATGCAACAAGCATCAGCGGCAGCACAAAGGAGGGGGTCGCAACAGCAGAATCAGGGGAAGAACCAGAGCAGCTCAGGCCAGCGGGCAACCACAGACCCAGAGACTCACCCTGTCCTCCGGCTTTTCAGAAGATTGCGTATCAAGCAGCTTAGTCTGTACCACACACCACCTCAGTAAGCAGAAAAGGGCAGAAATGTTTGTTTTCAGTGGAGCACACCAGATTATTCTCTGTTCATAGCACTAACTTTGTGGTGGAAGGAACGGCTAGTACATTCGTGAGAGATACCTGAGGCCTTCTCCAACAGCATTTGGCCTGGAAAAGGAAATTCAGAAGCAGAAAGGTAATTCCAGTCACATCTCAAATCTCCTGCTAGACAGCAGGAAAGGGAGCAAAGCAAGTGTCTCACCTTGAGCATCACCTGCATCCGAGATGGAGCTGACAGCAGCACACAGAGCAAGGCAAATGAGGAGCAGCCAAGCAACAAACAGCAGCTCAAGAAGATGCGGCAGGAAGCATCTTCCCCTCGGTGAGAGGTCCAAAGACTTACAGTTGATGAAACCAGTGACAATGTTTTAAATAAAACTGTAAACCATCATTTGAGAACAGTTAGAGGGTGCACACTATCTTACGGTACCCATACAACACTTTATCACCTGTGGAATGAAGGTGATGACCCGTGTGCTTTGGAAGAGGTCAGCCTTCACGTTTCAGCTCTGATTTCTTTCTCGTTAAGCTATGAATGTTTTTCACAACTTACCCTTGCTGCTCAGAAAGCTCTAGCTGGGAGGCCCAGCAGCATAGCCACAAGCTTAAAGGCCAGTGTTCATAGGAACAAGCATTTTCTCCCATTATCAGCCAATGTCTAGGTGTTTTATAGCAAATAAGGAAGGAACTGATTTGCAGCCCTCGCTCCTGCAGCTTTCAGATAGGAATACTATTCGCTTGCCCTCATTAGCACCGCAAGAAGCAATGCTTTGATCCGATACTTAATAGCATGAGGCCAGATGTCTAGAAGCTTTACAGGAGAGAGCATCTGCAGCCTAGCTCCTGCCTCGAGATCCAATATCAGGATCTTCCCACCAGTATAGGCTTCCAGCATGCCAGGGTGTGGGATATTCATGATCCCGTCTGGCAGACGGCTGAATGTTGCACATTCTAAACTTCCAGACAGCATCATCTGGACAAGGAGGACAAAAACGCCTGCAGCCGCTATTTAAAGCTGCTGAGTATTCTGGTGTGTCTGATGGTGGGAGGCAGAGGCATATTCTGTGATGGACAATGAGGACACTCATGGGCATGGCCATGACAAGCAGGTTTTCATGGGTTGTTAAGTCTCATGTAAGCTTTTAACAAACCAAGTGTAAAATACCGCAGGACTCATGAGCAAGGATGGAAGCCTGATGTTACATCCTGTGCAACGTACAGCATACACTTACATATACACAACTACGTAACAACAACTGGGGTGGAAACGGCAGACAAAGAGGCCCACTCTGCTGACTTTACTAGAAAATCTGCTGAGTTCCTTGCCCTCTCTGAAGCAGTCAATTGCTCTTCCCAGGGCATCATTTCTATGGGACTCTGCTTTCAGACAGCGTTCAGCAGGCCCTGGGGGTCCAGTCACCGCTATGGTTCAGCCACTGCTATGGTTCAGCTACACATCTAAGTTGGCTGCAGTCTGCATCACAAAAATCGACTCTAGGCTACATGGCCTTTGCGAATGCAACAAGAGAATGGCCAGTTGCTTCCAGCCACCAGGCAGTAATTAGTACCATCAAAAACCTACTGCGCTTTTATTCCCAAATGGTCAGAGACCATCTTTTGCTGATTAAGTACTCTTAAGTACTAAGAGGCATCGAAGCAAGTTGCCTTTGTCAAGTCACTTAGCCTTGTGCTGTACTGGAAGATGGGCTGTCACTGACTCTCTCAAAGAGGACTGTCCTCACCACTGGAATCGCGGTCCTGACATACAACAACCCTTGGGGTTCCTGGACACGCTTCAGCCTCCTTGCCAGCAACAGCATCCTGGGGCTAACGTAACACACACAAACCTACACTTGACCCAGCAAACCAAGGGCTCCTCACTTCTGGTTTCATGCTCTTTCTGCTGCAGACAAGAGCTGCCACGCAATGGCAACGCCAGCTGTTAAACCCTATTTCTAGATCCGTAAATATTTTTACAGCAGTGTGTAAAATATCCCCGTTTTATACAGGGAGAAACCAAAGCTCGGAGAGGTGCTGCAAACTGCCTGCAGCCAGCAGACCAGTGACAGACTTGGCAACCAACCCGTCTCCTACGGGCCAGCCCATCACCCGGGTGGCACGGACACATCGCCTGCCTTCCAGCACGGCCCTCGGCTTGGGAGAAGGCAAGAACATCCTGTTGCCTTTGGAGCAGTTTGCTGAGCACGGTCCCAAAGGGCCACGTGGTTTCAGTCATTAAACACCGTGCTCAGGCAAGCTCTTGGCATGACGGCAGCTAAGCCAACGCAAAGACCCAAAGGTCTCCTCGTGTCTCCCCCCTCCAACCCCATGCACTTGAAGGTAAAGAAACAACTGCATCCCTCTGGTAGAAAAGACAGCACCGAGATAACTGGAGTGTCCCAGTAAAAATAAAAAAAGACACCTCACGTCCAACTTTGGGAGGCAAAGTGAGCAGGTCGGTGCCAGCACCTGTCAGAATCACTGTGCAAGGTGAGGGACACGAAATGCCACCAGCTGGGGCACAGGGACACTGCCAGGGCAAGGGGGAGAGGAACGCTAAGGCGTGCTTAACATTAACAGACATAGGTATCTGGAACAGTTATTCCTTTACAGCCTCATAAATTAGCGAGCCCATAAAAACAGAAGCCTCGAGGAGGACATGCCAAAACCCTGCCATGCAAACCATGTTAATTATGATAATAGGCAGATTTTAATAAGCCAGTTCCTGGCTCCCACACTTTCACCTATAGAACACACACATTTCCAAGGCCAGGGCATCTCAGAAATACCTGCCAGCCATCTAATTGTCTAAACCCTGGTGGCACAAAAACCATGTTAGAGGGTTTGTCACACCCTGTATCCCTTTGAATTTTCCTAGTAAAAAAAACAGAAATCAGATGAAAGAAAACTCCTCCTCTGTAAACCCCAATCTAGTCACAGCAATGAAACAAATGTCTCAGCACAGGTGGTGGTAGTGGTAAAGGAGACAGGAGGGCAAGAGGAGGGAGATGAAAGAACGGTAAATCATCTTCTCCAGATGACGGGACCGGGGAGCTCCTGGATTCCTGGCTGCGCAGTTCTGGCAGCTGACGCTGCTCTTCCTCTGATGCCCTGGCAGAGAGTCAGGCAGCACTGCCGTCCGCTTCAAACATCTGCCAGTCCAGCCCGTTGGAAGCGCGTCTGTGCTGAACACCGGAGCGTGGAAGGTGAGGAGGGGGAGCCTGCCAGATCAGCTAAGACTTTAGCTCCCGGTCGGGTTTCATGCTGAAGGGCTCCAGCCTCTCGCTCTCTGGCAGCATGCTGTTCAGCCGCTCCATCAGTGGGATCGTCTGGTCAATGCCCATCTGTATACGCCGGAGGATGGCAGACATCTCGTTGACCTTCTGGATCTGCTCCGCATACTTGGCATACTTCTTCTGACGCTCCTGCATGAAGCTATAAAGAGTTTCCACAGAGAGGTCCATCTGTTTAAAAACAACAAGCAGAGCGAGGCACATTAGGCCAACTGTTACCGCAGGCCTTTCAGCACACTGTCTTTCCTAAAAGCAATCGAGAAGCACCTTAGATGCCCCACTAATATACCAGCCAGGAACAAAGGAGCTCCTCTGTAGGTACATAACCAGTTTGTCATGAAATGGGATAATTCATAGCTGTATACCAGGGAGGACATATGACCACCTCAGTTCTACACCCAAACACTGAGTATTTGATCAGAAAATTCTTTATTTACAGGGTTGAAAACCAACAGGCACTGCCAGGAATTTCCCAATAAACCATATGCATATCCTCCAAGTTACCCGAATCCAGGGAACTCATGGCCTCCGCCTACACCTGTAGTGTATTTTCAGTGGAGATTGTTCATTTGCAAGCATTAAGCTCTACCACACTTTCCAGTGCTAATTTCATTGCCTTAGCCAGGTTGCTCTGTGATGAAGCCACTGCTGTTGTTACTATCGGCGTCTGGAAAAGTCCCGCTTTGAGAGAGCGCCACAGTGGATTGCTAGTGTCCCTAATATCCCCAAATCCTAAAAATAAAAGTGTTATGAGTGACCCCAGGAGAGACATTAAGTAAATCAGCCATGCAATTAAACATGGTAAGTACCCAAACATGGCTCGAGCATGATGACAATGACAGGAACTGCAGTGCTATTCCTGCCACTGAGTGACGAAGGTAGCCTTTATAATTCACAGCCCAACTTTCTCTTCAGCCAGACCTGCAAACTCCAGGCGGGATTCAGCTGATAGCTGCTAGTACTGTACTCACATGAGCCGAGTCGGACAGTTTTAAGCTGTTTTACATGTTGTAAGATGTACCATATATTCAGAGAGCTTGGTAACAGATCTGCTCCAAGCTCTCAAGCACACACCTGAAGCTCGGTTGCTTCGGCTCGCCATAGCTGTGCTCAACAACCCCAGTCATTCCAGTGGGCTGGGTCTTCAAACCAGTATGTCTGAGCAGTGGGCACGCATCCTGCAACCATGCTCTGTCCTCGTCCCCTCGTTTGGGACTCGGTGCATGCCCAGAGTGGCTGACAAGTGGAGGGCAGGAGTGGACACACACTGACCAGTTTTAGCTCACTGCCACCTCTTATCACCGTTTTTCCAAACCTCTCCCATCTAATTACCTGCAGAGGAAGGAGGTCACTGCTCGTGATGAAGCAGCCTCAGGGAATCGGTGCTGAGAACTCCTGGTCTACCAGGAAGCACAGGTTCAAACAACATCCCTCACTTTAACTGCGTGACAGTCAACCCATTTGGTGGAAGACAGTGATCGTACCTGTGTCCTGAAACCAGGACAACCTGTCATCAGGAACAACCCAAATTTTTTGGTGCAGTGCTAAAATACAAGCCATGCTGACCAGATCTGACTTGCATAGTACTTAATCGGTAAGTGCAATCCTGACCCAGTACGCAGTGGTGCGGGGCTGTAGGGGAGAGCCTGCAGCAAGGGGAGGACTGGGTGGAAACGGTGCAAAGCTGGAAGAGGCATCCCCCGCCGAGGAGGGAAGTCCCACCAGACAGAGCACTGCCGTCCCGCTGGCAGCAGCAGGGTTTGGGGGAAAAACTGGGGGAGCTGTGTTTGCTGACAAACACCCCTTTCAAGCCCTGGGGAGGAGGTCAAGTCAAAAATAGTTGGGCAAGAAAATATTTTATTGAGAAACCTAAGTTACAAACAGCATTGAAAACAAACACACAAGTTTCCGCTGAACTGCCATGGGGATTAGGAAGCATTTTTTTCCCCCATCACCTCCATCAGAGCTGGATACAGTACCAATTAACCTTTTATTTCGTCTGTACTCTCTAGTGCTCTCAGGCTGAATTCTTCCGCTTTGCCTCTGTGCTTTCCTGTGAATTCCTCCCTCCACGCTTTCATGCACGGGACAAAATAAAAACCAGCAGAGCAGGAAACTCCAAATAGAGTGGAAACAATTTAAGCCTACACAGGGGTTTCTATTAAAACCCCAGCTTAATAATTTAGTAGCTTGGCGCTAGCTCTGTAAATTGGAGTGTGTAAAAAGCAGACCACCACCAGGTCTGCATGGGATGGAAGTAAATTCAATCCAGCGCCTAAAAACGTCCTACCTAATGAAAGACAGTGGCGTGGAGTGGCAGCCGGTCGGAAACCTGCCAAAAGCCAGCACGCCTCATTGAACTGAGCAGCACGGGGACCCAGGCAGAAGCCTCCTCTGGTGTTGAAGTTCTCCTCCACAGGCAGGTTCTCCACATGGCCTCACAGCACTGTGCAAGAGGCAAAACTCTCATCTACCAAGCTCTGAAACAAAAAACCCAAAGGCCCCCTTTTCTCTCCATTCCAATAATTTCCATGTGTTGACTTTTAGGAGGGGAACATGGGGAGAAGCTGAAGCTAACCTGCAAAAGGAAGAAGAAACGCAGAGTGGCCTTCCAAGCTCTTTGCTACTTTTGGACGCATTCACAATGGATATAAAAAAAGCTGCCTCACAAAAAAGAGAAAGGGTGGAAGTGTGTGTTTCCTACGGTTTCCCTACGCCTAGTGTTCAAGTTTGCCTGTTGCGGGAGGCCACGGCAGCTGCGCAGCCAGCGACGTGACAAAGAGGACTGAAATTGAATAATTGTGAGGAAAGGTCAATTTTTACTCAGACTGAACCTGGTCTTTTTTAACTAGGAAAAAAAAAAAAGCTACCTGTTAACTCCTGTATATAAACGCCAATGCCTCTTTGCAGCTTTCCTTGAAGCGGGCCTAAATACACACTTACATCCTTCCTGCCTCCTCCCCCTGAAGCAAGCTCCTCCAGTGCCAGACTTTGTGATTTTACCTCTCCTGGCACGCAGTGCCATTCCTCTGGTGCTCAGACGGGGCCTTCAGTTGCAGGACTCAGAGGGTCAGCCCTATTTACCCACCACAGAGACTAAAACTGTCCTTTAGGAATCTGCAATGACTAGGGAATGCACACAAGAATCCGCTTAATTCCCATCTATTTAATTCCATACAGTAGCAATAAAAAGCATCTGGAGAAGGGGAGCTTAGGCAAAGAGTTTGCTCCCTTGCCTACATCCAAGGCAGTCCACGCTTTTCAAGACACCCTTGAGGGTCAGATGAGTGAATCTGCCTTCTCTGAGCAGCTCCCATCAACTCCCACCTCCCTGACACAAGGCCCTGCCACATTCTCTTCTGGAAAACTCAGGTCTCAGCCTCCTTGCCCACCCCTGGCTAAGAAGTTCTCTGGGAAGCCCAGCAAGATGCCTCAGAGCCAGCAGCTCTTCCGCTGCCCCACAACCATCTGCAAGTGTTTACCTGAGCTGTTTTTTCTGCTCTGCTTGCTTTGAGCTTCCTACAACACTGGGCCACCACAGCTGTGGGCAACTGCCCCACTGGCAGGTCACCACCCTGTACCCATAAGCCATGACAGACGTGGAGCTGCACTGTCACCAGCCCCTCGACGACTTCACCATCGAGGCTTCACCATCACCAATTTCTCCTGCAAACATCACCACTGAGTAAGGTATCATCACTCCCAACTGACAGGTACAGAAGGGTTTAGAGTCAAAAGACCGGACCTGAAGCCTGTGAAGAAGCAACAGAACAAAAGCAGAGGGCAGAGCCCAGCACGTGAGGTCGGCATCCTAATTCTTGTCATAGCAAGAGGTTCTGCCCAGCCTGGTCTTGAGGAAAAAAGACATGTTCTCAGTGAATGGGTGAGAGTTCCCAACACACAGTTTATTTCTTTCCAGAAAAAATTCCTCCTGTTAGAGCAGGAAACCTGAGGCTGGACATGCCCAGAGTAGAAGACAGGATTTTTTCCCTTCCTACATTGAAAAGGATAGAAGAGTTTTTTCAGTATTTCTTTTAAGAGTATAGTATCACGAAAACAGACAAGCCTAAAACTTGTCTTCCAACGTGATGTACTTTTTTTGTACAGCCACTGACATTCAGAATTTGGGTCTGTTTCTGTTTCAAAGCTCATGACTCCTCCGTGGATCAGCAGCAGCAGGACACTAATTTATGCCTCAGCTTCACACTTCAAACATGAAATGACATCTACTGGGCTTTTCTTTCTTCAAATGAAAACAGATTCATAATTACTTCCAACAACAGTGCAAGATGGATATTCCTCCACTTAAAAGAGCGCCAGCACAGCCCCTCCTGCTACACCATTCACATTGTCAACCAGTAAGGACTCGCAGACACTCCTCTGCGTTACACAGGCCCATTTGTAACACCACACTGATGAAACACAAAACCAATTGAGGGTACTTTCAGACATCTTGCACACCACAAATTCTTGCATTCATTTTAAAATTCTTCTTGGCCCACACTGCCAAGCAGAATAAAGACATTAATTTAGCCCGCAAAAAGAGTGAGGTCAGCACTGGACACTACCCAATTCTTTTCAAGAGACCACACTGAAAACAAACCAGTGCCCTATATACACCTCTTACCTGGTGTGGTTTTATAGCACCTCTGTCATGGTCATGTAAGTGTCCTGAGCTCTAGGAAACAGAGGTCGCATCTTGTTAGTTCAATGAGTGAGACTGAAAATTGCAGGTAGACGCATCTTCCCTGGTTGCAGAACATGCAAACGCAATCAGAAGTTCACTAAACTTGGAATCAAATTTCTAGAGAGGCACTGCTGACATTTGTAGCAAAACAAACACAT
Source organism: Harpia harpyja (assembly GCF_026419915.1). Classification (NCBI taxonomy): domain Eukaryota; kingdom Metazoa; phylum Chordata; class Aves; order Accipitriformes; family Accipitridae; genus Harpia; species Harpia harpyja. Next base: position 4,360,502 of record NC_068945.1, on the reverse strand, counting down.
CTTCTAAGAGGATGCTCTGTCACTCCCAGCTTTTCCACTCCCTCCTTAAAATGCCAATAAGGCAAGAAGATGTTCTGTTCCCCCCCACTCAGCAACAGCCTTCAAGAGCTCAGCTAGACATCCGTCTGTCCTGTGTCCCTCTGCCCGAACGATTTGCTGTCAGCTCCCATCCCCTATGGCTGCCACTCAAAAAAACACAGCAATTAAGGTACAATCCTTATTCCAGAAAGTTCGCTTGCTAGAACAGTGCTCCGAGCACAAGCGGCCTTTCCCTTCACGTTGTCAGGTGCCTGGCTGGGGTGAAATTAACTCCTTCCTGCAGCTGCACAAAAACCACATCAGAAAGTGACAGGCGGGAACACGACTGCATGGAATATTAGTCACGATGCGCTGGTGTGAAAATACTTTTCAATCAACGCACTTAAAACTGAAGACAGCTCCTCTTTCTGTAGTGCTTGAAAACAAATGTGCTCAATTAATGGCTTTTTTTTTTATTATTCCCCTCTCTCTTTGATAATGTCACGCAAAGTTTGCACAATAGATCATGATGACTTCCTGATGATGGGAACATCCTCTGTTTCTCCCACTCATCCCACACACTGGTAAGTGATAAACTTACTGCGTAGCATCTTTTCCGGGGCAGAAAACAGATGCCCAGCCAAGGATCCCACATCCTTCTCTTCAGCACCAGTCATGAGTACAGCTCTTGTGAGTACCCTCCCTCTGCGCCACTGCCAGGTAAACAATTACAATTTGTGTTTACGTCTTGCTTATCACATCCAAGACCAAATGCCATGCCAAAATGTTCCTTTTGCTCCCTCTGTAATTTGTCATTGCTGTAAAAATTTGCCAAGGGCTATTCTGTCTAAGCATTGCACGGATCGCAATCAAGTTAGAGAATGAAGAGTAACCATTCTAACTGGCCCTAACATTGAGGTTTAATAACATTAACAGGTACATCAGGGTCCCTACTTCAAAAGATCTACAGCTAAATCACACCTGGTCCCTTAGAGCTAGAATAGATACACAATAGCGTAAGATAGGCTGCTGTGTCTGTAATATCAAGATGTAACTATTTTGGGAGGCCTCGTGTTACACAAAAGCATTCAGAATTCAAATGAATCAGGAGGTTCATTCCTGAAATTAGCTTTTCCACTTCCTGCATATTGCATTATTGGACAGGATATGTTTGTCGCTACCCTGCGGTCTGACCTCCTCAGCCCACGTCTCCCTCAGCTCTGACTTGAGCCTTCCCTGCCTGAGAGCTACCAGCATCCTTCTGCCAACTGGCAGCTCCCCAAGCTTAAGTTATGACTGCTATCACTACCTGTTGCTAAAAAAAAAGAAAACAAAACCAAAAACCAAAACAACCCAAAACAACTAAGAGTCCTAAAGCTACAATTAAAACAATACCTACCTCTCACCCAGCACTAATGAACCAGTAGACTTCCAAGTGCTTGAAAAAGTAGGGCCCCACTTCACAGAGGTGGGAGAAGATGGACAGCAAAGCCTGACAACCAGCAGCCATCTGGAATCTGGTGCTATAGATGCTGTAGCCAGCTCTCCAGCTTGGATACATCTCCTATCACAGTCCTGTTCTACTGGACTTACTTTACTTACATTTTCCTCAACACCACAGCTATTTATCTTCCTTCTCTCTCAAAACAGCTAAACCATAACATAAGCAAGTGAAACTCAGGGCACAGTTTCACATTACACAAAATCCAACACAACCTCAGGCTGCAAAGCAGCAGTCCCACCCTCCTCCTCCAAATCAGCTGCATGATCACGGGCTCAGTTCTGCACTTAAGTCTGCAGGGGAGAACAAAACAAGTTTGGTCTTTCCAGGCTCTCTCTTCTTCAGTGGTTTGGTCTTCTGTCCGTCAGCTTGCTTGACTGACCTGTCAGCCTGACAGTCACAGAAGTGGCAGGACCACTATGTGAAGAGAAGCACCATCTCTCCCACTGCATGTGTTCCTGGATCCTAACCTAGTGTTTGCTGTGGCCGTCAGACTTTTAAATGTGCAACAAGATTCTTGGGGGAAAGAAAAAAAAAAATTATCTGATTTTATCAGTAAGTTTTCTAAACTGTCACCAAGAAAAGTTTATAGTAATTTCTAGCTTATTGACTTTAACTAGTAAGAACATGTTTTAGAGCTTTCAATTGCTTTCATAGAACAATCTGCATCCATCTAAAAAGTCATCTGTAAAATGTATCATGACTAAAAAATATTATGTTATACTCAAAGCATTAGAAATACTTCCATAGCTCTCCTAAATGACGAAGTTTAAGAAAAATAAATAACAAAAAGCCACCCAGACAACACATAAGATTAATGAACCTGTGTGTACAACATCCTCACAAAACCTCTCTTTTGTGGAGTACAACTCCACAGAAATTAATAAGAAACTCCTAACCTGTCTTTAATTTGCTGTCCCTGGAGAAGGAAAAACCTGTATCTGTAACAGAGTGATCTGTTGCCTAAATGATAACTTGCACAACTCTTATTTCAGACTACTAGTAATTGTGCTACAAAACATGGCCTTCAATTCTCTCATTTCCTGATTTTACGCTGCTGCCATATTACTCATTCAGAACACTCCTATATCCAGCCAGAGCTGGGATATTACAGGACAACAGCACTTATGTTATTCACCCTTAGGGTTTCATTTTACTATAAATTTCAGTTCTGTACGTTCAACATGTTAGAATGACTAGCTTTAAGCAAGTTAGTTTTCCCATCAAAAATAAGCTTTGATTTAAAGTGATGACCACTGTCATTAATGAGAAGTTTCTCAGAAAACACTGCCATTGTCATTTCAGAGTGAAAAGGTGCTATCTAAAATAATAAGCATCATTACATTTGCAAGCCATCTGATATATAATGATATTATTCTCAGCTTCACACCTGGGACCTGGTAGCCGTAGGTCTTCTTTTCCAGGTGTCCTAGAAAAGATCTTTCAAAATTTTTCACAAGGGGATGCTACCTTTACCATATTTAGTCAGGGTTAGACACTAGAAGAAAGCGTTTTCTAGAAGAGAACACTACTTAAGAAGAAAAAGCTCTTAAATCTGTTCTCAGAGAACGCAAAGGAGCCAAGTTTTAACCATTTCCTACAGTTTGTGAAGTGGTAAAAGGATTATTAAGGACACCCTCTTTTTTTTTTGTCTGGGGAATTGCAGACAAAGATGGGTTCAAGCACCCTGCCGCACTTACACAGCCAGTCCAACACATCTGGTTGCATCAGACCTACCTCCCATGTGCTGTGCATATGGCCTGTATACACACAAGGAAGCTGAAGCGCGAGATGTGCAGGGGCACAAGCCCAGCAATCAGGAATCGGGGATTTCTGGACATCTGATAGCCCAGATGAAGCTTTTGCTCTTTCCCTGGCAGCCACAGTTCTCATATGAAAGTCCAAATCAACAACTTTTCATCAGGGAAACTCAAAGGTATGTCAGCTCTAACAATGTTAGCCATTGATAACCTGAAAAATTTCTGAAAGATCTTTTTGAAGCTCTATCAGCTCTTTCATGTTCAAACAGAACATGAAATGAGCCAAGTACATCCCAGTCGTGATGAGAAGGGGAGGATGTACCCCTTCATTCCCAGAAGAGCTACTTTCAAGACTGACTCCACCATACTTCCACAGTGCTGAAGCTCAAATGTCCCAGCACTTTTCTGGAGGTCACAACATTTGATAGTAAGTCTTTGGCTTCAGGAAAGCCTCAAGGAAATCCTAAGCACTGTAGATCATTTCCACAGCAAGCTCTTTTGAGGCTATAGACTATTGTTCACAGTAACAAGAGTACACACCACCACCAACCATCAACGATTCAGACAAAAGTTCAGTGAGTGAGCAGTGGTAACTCTAATCCACTCTGAGCATTCACAGAAGGCTGAGTATTTCTCTCTCCTTGTTTATTTCTACAAATGGATCTCTAGAACAAATTGATCAAAAGCAAGAAGGCATTTGAAAATTTGGGCTATGACCTGGCAGGAGAACTTGTAATTGAAAAGTAAGTAGTTCATCTTCAGTTCCCATGTAGCTTAGGTCAGGCATAAGCAAGAATTAAATTCTATGGACTAGATTAAGCAAAAGGAAAGTTTTATAACAACTACCTGAGCACCTTTTTCAGCTGAAATTAATCTGATTTGGGATTTTATCTTTTAGATAATTTGCCAGCCCCAGCAATTGCTCTTCAAGTACATCACTTTCTCTTCTGGTAAAAACATAAAAACAAAACAAACAAACCCCCCCCCCCCAACTTATTTCTTCTCCACTACACCACAGTACAGCACAGTTCATACACTGGATTAAAGGGTATTCTACTATACTATAATTCGGCATTTTATTCAGGCTTCCAGAGGTAGATGACACATCTAGTCAGAAACAACACCCATATGAATTAATTAGTAGTAAATGATATGTTTCATACCTCTAGAGCAGTGTTGAAATAATGGCTAATAATGTTCTCATATAGAAACATTCGTGCCCCAATGGCACAGAAACATTAAGGAAACCCTACCCTTCATAAAAAGCAAGATGGACAGATTACTTGCACTAGGCTTTGTAATACTTTCAACATGAAGTCATCTCTGCAGATCACATCTGATTGTTATCAGAATGCTAATTATAGGGCTGCTAACACAAAGTCAACCCCGCTCCCCCAGCCTACCATCTAGCATCTTTAAGTCATCAGAGCCAGTATTATTTGCAAATATTTGGAGTTGCAAACCTATCTAAAATGAACATCAAACTGCTGAACGGCTTTTAGCTAACATTCCTGACACACACACACCCCCACCCCCACCCCAGCCTCCTTCTCCTCCCCCAATTATCACTTAGGGGTAGAGTTGACACCTTGAAAATTTCAATTCGACCTTGAAACAGGAGGTAATCGTTAAGAATGAAAGCCTGTAAAGTGACTTTTCCTGTATCAACACAATCCAGCAGGGAGGGAGAAGACCATTTTCGATCTACGTTAACCCCAGACTTATTTAGAAAGAGAAGTTGTACCATTTTTGGTCTTCATTTGACTAAGCCAAACAAGTAAAGCTTTTCCAGTTTCCCCCCCCCCGCAAGGTTCTCCTCTCTCCAGGCATCCTTATAGCCCTTCTGTTGTACTATGAACTTGCCTGCCTCGAACACAGCGAGAGCTGCGCACAGCGTGTCAGACGAGATTGTCTCAGAGCCTTGTGCAATCAATATGTTCCTGTTTCTCATGGGAATACCTTGTGTGACACACCCCCAGGCTGATACTTGCTTTCTTCATATCTCAAATCTGTTTCATGCCCCAATTCAGTATCAAGTCTGCCAACTCTGGAATGGACTTCAATACTTATTCCAATTTTAAGATCTACAATGCTTTGGGGTGGGGTGGGTGCTTTCTTTGTTTGTTTGTTATTGTTTGGGGGTTTTCCCACCTGGGAAAAGAAGGCTAGAATAAGAAACTCAATTTCCTAATTTAAACAGGCTGTGAGAAGAAACCAAATTCTATTCCTTCTGGTACCTGATCATCATAAACTCGATGCAGTAATCCTGATGGAAGTGTTAATGTAAGCCTTAGCATACTAAGACTTCTGACCTTCAGTGCCAGTCTCTTAAGCACCTAAGTTCTATAGTAACACAAAACTTTCTGAATGCTAGATGCTTGTTTAAGTTTAATTTTCTACTCTTCCTTGGAAATTTGGGAGTGAAAAGGATTCCAGTTTAGATCTTTTCTTAAAAGGCCGTAAGAAACCAAAGCACAAGAGAAGGAAATGTGCTGGAACTGATTTCACACATATATTCCAGGAGTGAGGGACTGGTCTTTTTTAGGACACCAAATGAAGCAGTGCAACAGATTTCAGGCTGTCACAAGTGCAAACAATCTTTCCTCTTCCTTAATAACTGCTAGATCACTTCATAAAGTTTGTGTACCACAGAGCACTGGCCATCTGCCTCAGGCATAGACAGCAAGCCATTGATTCTATGTATTACAGTAACAATTAGGAAGCTTTTTCAAAAGCAGTTTCCCATGTTGATGCTGGCTCCTTAGGACATCACCCCAACACTCAAGAATTCAAGCTACTTGCACATCAGGCTGGAGAAAAATGAACAACATGAACTAGAGGATATGAAGGTAAGTTTCCAGCTTAACAACCCTGTACATTTATTTCTACATGATGGTGCCTGTTAAGATTCCAGTCTTTATAAATAACACTTCATCACAGAAGAGAGGAGGAATAGAGAGCCTGATAGAGTGCCACAGTCCTCATAATTCCAAGACACCAAAGACTGTATTTAAGGTACCGATTTCCTCACAGAACACTATGTTCCCTAGCTTTTCTAAAAAGCATGGCAGCATGGCATTAAATTCCTTGAAAATACAAGTGCCATTTCAACCCAGGTTCTTCCCCATTTCAGAAATATTACATTCCAAGGAATTCTCAGGCCTCTGTCCCTGGATTTGGGCCATTGCTAATTTAAGTCTGTGAACCAAAAGGCTCAATTTTTCTTGCAAGTTAACATGGCCTCATCTAGAAACTCTTTATATGTTGTGTCAAAACGAAACACACCTCCATTTTCACTTTTGCCAGGCTTCAATTAACAGCCTTACTTTTGATCCTCTCAGCCCTTCCCTTTAATGGGACAAAAGGTAACTTAGTGGTCTGATCCATATGAGTACATAGACCTTGAAGCAAAGGCCTGAAGCTGAAGAAACACTTTGGGCTTGGTAAGGCCATTCATATTTTGCTGGCCTAATTCAGTTTAGTCAGAAGGTGTGTCATTCTCAGGGCAGGTTTCACAAACAGTTTTGCAAACTCAGATCTGGTACCACCTACAGGGAAACGGTAACTAACAGGAATGGCAACAAACATCTCTCAGCAGAGTACTAAGACAAACTCAACCAATTAGCAAGCAAAAAACACCACCATGAAACCTCCCCTTCATTCAAGTCCATTCTCTGAAGGGCCACTGGTCAACTGTGACTGGAGCATGGGATGAATCCCAGACACTCCAAATCTTTCTGCTTAGAGAGGAATGGAGCTAAGAAGAGTGACTGTGGCGCATCACCAGTAGAAACTATATATGCTTGCAGCAGAAATACAGCACGAGTCTAATTGCAGCCTTGGTTAATGGGATCCTGCACTGCATCAACCTAGCCCCCAGCCAGACAATGTCCTTCCAAGGTTTCTGGCCCAGAATTCATTCATTCCTAGTGATGGAACAGCATCCCCCACTTAGGCAGCTTTTCCCCTTATCACCACCTTCAAGGTACCTTGTCCTTTAACTTCCACCAGGAACTTCCACCTTTACAAGCTGTCCCTACCACTGCCAGCCCTCTCACCTCTAAAGGAGAGGGGTTCAAAGCCAGGGGTCCTGCCCATAGCAAACCCATCCTCCCCTCAGGGTGGAACAAAGCCATGTTGATGACCTCGGCAGGCCACATTCCCCAGCACGTTTTGCCAGTAGGTGACAAGTCTCTTCCATAAAACAAACGCTCAATGTCAAAGAAACAACATAGATGCAATCAAGATCAAAAAGCCACAAAGCATTCACAAAAAATAAACTGAAATTCCTAAATCCCCAAATTGCTGGGCATGTTTTACTTCACACACATGGTGACATGAATGACTGAATCACAATTTATGAGTCTTAAATACATGGGATAAGCTACAATGTGCTTGTATATAATGCTTGTGTATAAAAGTGCTTTTTTTTTAGTCTGTTGCTTACAGAAAATAATTATTTAACTCCTATCCATAATTTTAAACAGCTGAAATACATTGGGAGACACGATGTGGTGTATGTGTGGTTCAAAAGTTATTTACTCGCCAAATATTAAGAGATGTATTTCTGGACATCTTAACTACATACTAGAGAACCCCATTACAATTACTTTTTGCAGCAAGCTGGTAAAGAAAAAAAAACCAAAACAAACATAAAAAAATAAATCCATACACATCTTATTCTGGAATATTTGTTCAAAACAATGAGCTATTCCCATAGACGAATTTACAGGTATGAAACAAGCCATACACTGTAATTTGCTATGTGGCAAACCAATTAGTGATATTAATGCCTGCCTGGACAAAAGTTGTTTAACTATTAAGAATAGTTAAGAATATAAAAGTAATGTTTATTACATTTGAAGATGGGGGGGGTCCCCAAAGATGTGTATCATCTTTGAGATATTTTTAATTTCATTTTATACTGTAAAAAGTGTTGTTTTCAGAATTATTGTCAGTCTGGGATTCCTATGGCAATTAAAGCTACAGATAACACTGCCTTGATAGTTGTTTTTAGGGCAAAGCATAAGAGCCCTCCCAATGATCAGATCGACTTTCAAATACATTCTAAGCACAGTTAATCTAGGAACTACATTTGCCTTTAAGGGTACACATAGGATACTTTGAGAAGCACATCCCCTTTGCCAATACTGGAAGTCTAATAAGAAACGCTGAAGATCTTTTCATTCAAAGCTTCTTTGAAAGGAGCTTAGATGGCTTTCAGCTTCCCTTTTGCTTTCATAGAAAGAAGCTAGGCCTGAATTTTCAAGTGTGACTAGTAATTTTTGGATACTCAGCTTCAGATATTTTGAAAGATGCAATTTTGGAGAAGCTTAGCACCTTGTTCATGAAAAATAGGGTTTGTTTAAGGCACTGAAACTAGACAGTTTTGGAGGCACACAAAATCACGGGCCCTTTCTGAAAATTTAGCTCTTGTTCCCCAGCCTTTACCTATTCTACTTCTTTCCCATTCCCTGTTACTCACCATTCCCTAATTAGATGACTCTCCAAATTCTCTTCCTGCCACCCAAAACAGGTATCCTCCACTGATAAGGACTTAATGTAAAGTAGCCCTCTCCCTGCTTCATTTCCTTCTTTCCCCCAAGTCATACCTAGTATTTAGTCATTGGTCGTAGTAATTTAGTATTGGTCAACATTCGCCTTCAAACGAATCTTGGCAGAAACCCTCGGTCTTACAGATCGCAAAACCGAGGCAGGCACTCCTGGCAAAGAAATCACATGCAGGTCTCAAACCCAACAGCAGCTGAGTTGCTCAAAACTTCATACTAATTATAATGCAGATCTACAGCACTGTCATAGCAGATGCAGATGTGGGATGCAGCAAGTTAAGACCTCCTGTCTACAGCTAGGACCCTAAACCCACCACAGAAACAAGAAATATCACATTCTCCCTAAGGCGCATCACCAACTCTGTCCCCATCATTAAACATTTTGTGGCAAAAGCTCCAAGGTGCAGGCAAGATCAATTTAACCTGTTAACTATCTATAATCACCTTTTATACCCTAGCATTTTGTAACACACTATCTACTGGGTTTTAAAAATGCACCCTTTTCCTAACATACACATATAACAAGCTCACATGGGTCCAACATACCATCAGTACACAGACTAGATCCTGTTCCCAGACCCATCTGAACAGAATGTCCCCGGAAGTCAATAATGTGGCGATTCATCCAATAATCTAAAAATTTTCATCCTACAAAATACCAAAGTATAGACGAATTACCCAGAAAATGCTGCACACAGGCTTTTTTCTTGAAAACTGTCAAATTTTGTGAGATGCCATAACCCTGGATTAACACATACATAAATCCCAAATTGCTGTTCTGTTGTTTTTCAAACTGATAAGGAGAAAAAATTAAAAGGAATCCTAAATATTTCAGTGGTCCTGGAATTAATGCAGTATTGCAACAGATGGTGAGTCAGCTGCCAAAAATTAATATGAAACATAATATTTAATGCATAGTGGTTATTTTTTTTCCCCTAAAAAGATGCAAGCACATCCTTTTTTTTTTGGCAGTGAAGACAAAGCCTATTGTCATAAAAATCAATCCCTTCCAAAACCAACAGTTTGGGTATGAGTAAGTGTAACTGCTGAAGAGAGGCAGTTGAGACAACTATCTTCAATCACATCTTCAATTCTTTCCCCTTCAAGAAAATGCTTGGGTAAATGTATTTCTTCGAGAGAGAGAACAGTCACAGCAACCTGGAAGCTGCACAGGTTCTATGTTTAGGAGCAGATACAGATCCAGGCAACACACTGCAAAGAAATTCTGGCTAAACTGGGAAATGGAATGGAGAGCAAAGCTAGACTGTTTTGGTCCCCAAAGTAAGGGAACGCACAGATGGGTCTACTTAGATCTGCAGTAACTACTGTCATACAATGTTTCTGTTTTCCTTAGCTTATTCTCTTTCCTATTCAGACCCATTTTAATTCAGATTGTGTGCCAATTTACAAACCACCATAGTCAATTATGAGTTATCGAGGACCAATAAATTTACAACAGTACTTTTGAGTTTTGCCAGAAAACAGGAAACTTTTTTTCTGGCCACACAGACAACGAGCAAAAGATATTTGCCCTGGGACATTTTGTCAAGGAAAGACTAAAAAAAAATCCTGGCTGCAGGCAGTACGACTGTAGCATACTATACAGTAGGACTATTACTGCACTGAGTACAGTCAGTGACAGTCTGAAAGGTGAACATACCTCAGACAAATGGTAGGGAATCGGGGACTAAAGCTTACCAACATTTTGTAGGAAAGCTAAAAGCATCAGTCACTTGATAAGTCTGTTATTGGAAGAAAACACTTCAATGCTTACAGTGTTAAAGAAAGGAAAAGGGAAATACTGACTACCGAAATGAGGATAAAAGAATTTACTGTCCAGCTCATGCACACATTATGCTTTTCACAATACACTTCATTTTCTCTTTCATTTTTAGTCTTCAGCAGCGGTCAAAGCTTTGTCTACATGGCGAAACTAAATTATTGCTGACAAATAGGTGCAGCCAAATGCGATTTCCTTTGTCTACACTTGTAACAAGAGACATACCCTGCTCTAGTTCAGCTGCACCCCTCGTTGTCAACAACTGTCAACAGCGGTTCAATTTAGTGCACCAAGGAGAGCCCAAACAATTTGGAAAGAATGATTTGAGTGGGTCCCACCCGGCTCCTCCAGAACACACACACAGAACAGCCAATGCAAGAAAAACATTTAAAAATTATTAGGAAAATGAACAGTAAAAACCCACCAGATCTGGCAGAGGAACTGAAAGCATCTGAAGTTACTTAAGTGTTGTGACCAAAAAAAAAAACCACCAACCCAACTGACTTGTCAGTTGCCCGAGTTAGTCGCCCATTTCTTCTTTACTTTGTCAGAGAGGAGTCTGTGATAAAGAAGCTAGTGACAATATCAGTATCATCGTTTTATTTATTTTATGTTAAAAAAACCCATAAGCCTTACAAACTAGAAGAAAACATCACCATAGCTAATTTGAAAGGCACTCTGCTGCTTGCCCTATAGGAGGCAAATACAACTAATGCAGATTGCACTGGTGGAGTCTACCATGACTTTAAATCATGTCGATATTCCCTCTCACACTTTAACAGCCAAAAGAATTACAATCTGCTTGGATTAATGCACTACACTGTCATTAGGCTGGCAATTAAATCCCATTTCTGAGATTGTGTGATCTGAGTCACCAACATCTGCAAATATCTTTACATCTTGTGTAATAGCTGGCCTCAGATCTTGATATACCAAAGTAAAAAGGCCTTTTTAATGGCTCCCACGTTACTTTGGACTTACAACTTCATGATGACAGCAGCTTCTCAAAACAGCCCATGAATCAAATTTATTATCCAGTTTGTCACGTGGGATTTTCTTAACTCTAAGCCAATAAAGCAACAACGAATCAAGGTCATTGTTTATACTGCATGAATAAAAATTAACCACCTGTTCAAAAATTTTTCTTTTGACATTGAAAGGTATTTGGCCTCATAGAGACTTTTGACATATGCAGCATTCACCAGTTCTTCTACACATCTGGGAGTATGTGAGAGAACACTCTCAAATAGCATCTCCTCTCATGCCAGTCTGTCTTGACATTAAAAAAAAAAAAAAAAAAAAAAAAAATCTGTCAGCCATCCTACTGCTTCCAACATCAGTAGTTACACATGAGAAAGACGATCCCATTGCAGGATGCTCACCCCAGGGATGCTCACCCCAGGCATTAATTTCCTCCCCAACAGTATCATTGAATATCTAAGTAGATTAGTGATTTTAAAATGACAGTTTAGTGGTAAGAACAGCAGCACAGGAAGATCTTTTTGCCATATGGATCAGAGAAGAGACAGCATGTTATGGGCTCTGAAAACAAAGTCTAGCTCTACAAACCCAGTGAAGAAAGGAAGAACTACTACCTTCTCCAACCATAGATGTTAAGATAACCATTTCTTTCCTTAAATTAGAGCCTAACCATGAGGCATAATAAAATGTATGCTAGACAGACCGAAATAAGGAACGTTACCTTTAAAAATTCCAGTCATCTTTTACTTCTTCAACAGTTACTTGCAGTACTTGCCATAACAGAGGAACAGCCACTGTTTACAGCCAGGAATCTATATCCATATCTATATCTATCTATAACCAATAAACACACCACCTAACAGTAACCACAATGAAAGCCAGGAAACTTTGCCTGAAGTGCAGAGCCACAAAGTTTCTCTACAGGGTTTACTCTGAAGTTGACTGCTGCAAGTGACCCACGGCTATCTACAGCAAGCACTTGCATTCATAGCACACGATGGCCAAGCCGATGCCCCGAGCCCTTCCCCACCGAAGCAGGCATGCTGCAGGCAGTACCTCCTTGATCCGCTTCACGAGTGCGTTCTGATCAAAGGCAACTGCTTCTGCACACTGGTGAAGATGATCTTGGTACCGGAGACACAGCTGCAGCACCTGCTGAGGGTCCAGCTTTTCCAGTTTGGCGTTGGTCGGAGAGGTCTGCCCGCTGAGGAGTCCTACAAGGCAAGGGAAGGACCAGAGTTAATCTGACTGTTCATGGAACTGGTTCAGCTGCAAGCTGAGAGGCAGCAGAACAAACCCAGAAAAAAGCTTTATAAGGGGTAATGAAAAACTAATTCAGGATCTTAGGCTACTGAACAGACTTCAGCAACGTAACAGCGAAGGCTAAAGTAGGAAGGGTGCGGATTGAAGATTTATGGATGTTTAGGATTTATAGCAGTGCAAAGAACAGTTTTCCATAACAGCTTAGCCGCCCCTGAAAGAACTTAAACACAGACTCTAAATGCAGGTCCATTAACGCACCTCAGCTTGGTTTTCAGCGATATGCTGTGTAAAGCTAGTCCTGTTTCTTCTCCTCCACAAACAACCCTAAACGGTAAAAAATGAACCCCCTCCTCATTTATGTATGCCAGAAGAGAAGGGAGTTGAGATCTGCATTCCCATATGGGCATGGGACTCAAACTGTTTTCACTAGAATCATGCTGTCAAAACCAGAGCTCTAAAAATTCACTGATCCCCCGAAACAAACCTGAATAAAAAATGACCCACCTAAGTTGAATTATTAGGGGCGAAATGTCCATGTTTTGCCTACCTTGCCTTTTTTAAGGATTCAGAACCCTTTCATCTTCTAAGATCTTTCTTTACAATCTCAAAGACTAGCAATATACTTTCTTCTTTTTTTTTTTTAATATGGAATTAAGACTCTTACCTACTTGCGTGAACAGGTTTCACAAAAAGCTCACCAAAAAAAGGTATTAGACTTAAAATTGGGACACTGGTAATATCCAGAGGAGCAAAATTGTCCACAGAAATTTCTCCTGCCCATTGTTTGTTGCCTACATAGCACAACTTGAGAACCTTTGCTGAGCTCAAGCATGCGTGTGCCATACTTTCCCCAAAGCTGCTGGAAAAAATTACGCTAAACTCAGGCCATCCTTTTTTTGCTATTTCATTTACTTACTTTCATTTCATTTTCCTTCAGCATTAGCACAACTTTTTTCTTATTGGGACACCATCTGTGACAACCAGCACATACACACAATCTGCTTTTCCCAAAACATCCGTCAAGCTATGTAAACTGAATTCAGTGACTGCACGCATCTGCCCTTTGGGACTCTCAGTTTACAGACAGGAAAAGACATTAAAACAGCAAATGTAAGCAAGTATCACACTAAGCAATTAAAAAGTAATAAATGCCAGTTATTTGGATTGGAAAAGTTCTTCTAAGAATGTACCTCAGTGGGAAATGGAAACTATTTTGGATGGCCCTCATGCCTATTGGAAGCTCCAACTGGTGACATCGAGTTCTTGCCAAAACACAAGAACAAGATAGAAACCAAGATGTAAGTCAGAAGCATCTTATGAATTTGAGAAAGTTAAACCTTTGAAAACATTTGCAGACAGAAATGAAAACAAAATCAGGACAGCAACTTCATCAGATACTGTGAAGTAGGTTTACTTTTCATCAACACTCAACATTTTATTCTCTCAGGATGCTCTCAATTACTCTTTGCACAAAACCTTTTCTTTCCTCATCTTAAGGGGAAAAAAAAGATAATTTTGTTTTACTGACTTGTTGCCCACTACAGTTGCACTGTGTGAGTCAAGAGGTCAGCAGAGGAAATAGACACTTCACTATTTAGTCTCAAACCCCTGTATTAGCAATAGCCAAATTTTTTTGTGTGTTTTAAAAAGAATCATCTCAAACACAATCTTAGGTCCAGCAATATCTATCGCAAATCTTTCAAGCCTACTTTCAGCTGAAGAGCAAAACTTTAATGGGAGCAAACCCACTGAAAGAAATAGGACTTTTCTTAAATGTGTACGTTATGTTCTAGTGCTTCCTCAGTTTGTTAATTCTGATCTTCTATAAAATTATCTTGACAGGATAAATGTTCAAATAATGTTGTCACTTTTTGTATGTTGAATGTTCACATAGGAATGAAGAGTTCACCATACACCTGAGGCGGTTATCCTGTTTCTGCACCGATCAAATACATGATGTTATCAACCAACTAATTTTCTTTTATTACTAATCTCTCACCAACTTCAAGAGGAGGAAGAAAATTAGACTCTATTTAAGAGACTTAATTAACATGAAGTGTGTATTTTGGCCAACTTACACTGCTTATGAGAATTTTGAAGCAGAATAGGCCCAAGGACTGTAAAATGAGCTATAAAGGAACACGCTACTCAAACTTGTATTATGTACTTATAACCATGTACAGGTTACAAAATGCTAAAAGCAAAATTAATAAACTGTAAGGAGCCTCTAATTCACTATCCAGAAAAACACAAGCGCAAGTGAAGGGAGACGTTAATTGTTCAGCTGGAATTCCTTCATAAGAAGGCAGAGGTGGAAATACAATCCAGTACAAATGTTTGGAGTAGCGATAAAAAACAAACAGCATATGCCGCTTAAAGATAGACTATGGTATTACTTTGGGTGATGCAGTAGGGAGAAGCCAAAGGAATTAGCTTCTCCAAAGACCTCTAGGCTCATGATGACAATGGCAGAGAACAATTTAGCTTAGAGTTTCAACTTGCAAGAAAAAAAAAGTAAACAGCATGAAAAAGGCCATGCAGCCATCCACCTGGCAGAAATTCCCATTGTCAAAAAGTCGCCCCACCATTTTTTGTTGTTCCCAGTAACTACTTATTGCCCACTCTATAAATATTAACATTTTCTTAACACTAACACCCCCCTCTACTCCGCTCTCGTGAGACCCCACCTGGAGTTCCGTGTCCAGCTCTGGGTTCCCCAGCACAAGACAGACATGGACCTGTTAGAGCAGGTCCAGAGGAGGCCACGAAAATGGTCAGAGGGCTGGAACAGCTCTTCTGTGAAGAAAGGCTGAAAGAGTTGGGGTTGTTCAGCCTGGAGAAGAGAAGGCTCCAGGGAGACCTCATTATGGCCTTTCCATACTTAAAGGGGGCTTGTAAAAAAGACAGACTTCTTACCAGGGCCTGTAGTGACAGCACAAGGGACAATGGTTTTAAACTGAAAGTGGGTAGATTTAGATTAGATATTAGGAAGAAATTCTTCACTGTGAGGGTGGGGAGACACAGGAACAGGTTGCCCAGAGAAGCTGTGGATGCCCCATCCCTGGAAGTGTTCAAGGCCAGGCTGGATGGGGCTTTGAGCAACCTGGTCTAGTGGAAGGTGTCCCTGCCCATGGCGGGGGGGTTGGACTAGGTCATCTTTAAAGGCCCCTTCTGACCCAAGCCACTAAGATTCTATGATTTTATTAATTTGCTGCACTTTATTTTTTAGCAAATCAGTAGCTTTGCTCCAGCAGAGCACATGGTAACAATAAGTCATCTTGAAACTTCATGGAAGAGAGACTGCAACCACTCAGATCCCAGAAAGGTTTTACCAGGGAAGCCCAGGGAGTAGAAACAGAGAGATGCAGGGCTGGAAAGGACCCCCCCCTGTGCCATGGAACCCAGATCTCTTCCCTTCCTCGTCTCCCCAGCAGCAGGCAGTAAGCCCAAACAGGTTTAACGCAGTACCTCCTCCGTGAGCTCTGCACTTAAGAGACAGCAGCACACTTCCCTATACCCATGAAAAACTTGAGACCCACAGGAAAAACGCTGAACCAGAATCAGTGAGACACAGAAAAGGGTAGGGGGTTTAAAAGGGTGTTGCTGGTATCCTTTGTTCCTACACTAACAGAAAGTTGAGGAGATATCTAAAAGCCTCTAGCAATTCAGCACTGAGAAAGCTTGATTTTTAGAGCAGAGAGATGGCCAGCACTGTGAACCTCCAGGTATTATTAAACAACCCACCTCTTGGAAAATCACTGCTTCCTTCTTAAAGCCTTGTCCCACACTTTGAACTATCCACTGAACAGGGCCATCTCTCAGTGACTGGTCTACCCAGGGTTTGTAAAAGGATATGAGATCATATCTGTTGCAACAAAATATTAGGTCACTCTTACAAGTGCCAAAAGGGGGAGAGACAGAGGTAACCAAGTGGCTCAGGCTTACTCCCAAAACAGCCAGACTTGAACCTGATCAGCAGCACATCTCAGAGCAACTAACTGCTGAGCTACTACCTCTTCACTGAGGAAAGGGTGTTCCTCTGATTTTGTCTGTGTGATTATTACTCCCCACCCCCCATGAGCACAGTTCTGCTCTTAAATGGGAAGAAAACAGCACCTGAAGTTTTAATTTCTTATTAAATTGAATACTCATTTTTCAAGCTGTTGGTTCTCTTCCAAAGAAGGAGGCACAGCAGGAATCATCTCTGCACCATTTGAAACCTCGAGAAGAGACTGCTTGGCACATGAGTGATGCGACATACCCCAGCACGATAAGGAAAGGTGGCATGGAAGATGTCGTGGCTTGGGGAAAACAAAAATGGGGAAACAGGAGAAGGATTACTGTAGAGGCTTTAGCGCATGGACCAAAAATGCTTTGGCAACTGCCAACATGCACAGTCTTGGCTATCAAATTACACCATAAAACAAATACGAAGACAGACCATGTTACGTGCCTGCCACGATGAAGAGAAGTCAAGATCTCCCACCTACTCTGGATACATCTGATCAATAAACAGCATGCCCATGAAGGTGATAAACAGCAACTGGGACAAAGAAAGATTCACATTTCAGCTCCTAAATGATGCTTTAGAAAAAAACAACCCAATACACCAAGTATGTCATGCATAGAGAAATATCATATATCACTACAAGGCTAGCTGACCCACAGACTTGACAAATCTGTTATTGTTTCCATATTTCTTGGCAAAGCAGAGGCATGTTAAAACCATTTTCCTCCTACTTAGTCATCTCCTTGTTGGTTCCAGGTCAACATACACTTCCAACAAATCACATCCTACTGAGCAGAAGAAAGCTTTTAGTTTAAAAAGCATTTTTGTGACCTGAAGTTCTTGGAAAAAAATGCGTTACATGCTATACTGATTCTACATACATACAGAACATAGTAACCCACCATAGTTTCGTTCTGCTGCTTTAATTGACAATCCTAACAACAACTTGAGTGCTTTCCAACCTGAAAAGTATTAATATTTCTTTTCGATTTCTGTATTTCCACTTGTCAATCACCTTTTCAACCAGTAACAGCAGACATTACAAAAAGAGTATCAGTAGGTCCACAGTTGTTAATTTATTATTACAGACAGCAAAGCACATGATACTGTGGTCTTGCTACTAATTTTAAGGCCAGAAAGGGTTGCTGTCATCAGCTAACCAATCTTTCTGTGGAATATAAGAGAGGACTTTAAAGTAACTCCTTATTTAATCAGACCAGAATTCTACCTTGCCCAGAATACTGCTTCCAACATTTGACAACAGTGGACATTTAGAAAACAATATCTTTATCAGTTGTTCTTCCTCCACGACAACCTTCCTGCCTCCAAAAGTTATTAATAAAAATTTCAGGCACAAAATACTGTGCTCAGTGAAGCTATGATACTTGAATTTCACTAATCCTTTTTGAAAGGTATACATTTATCTCTACAATATCCTGTGGCAGTAAGGAAGATGCTTATTTATGCACAGCATGAAGAAAACTCTTTTCACTTGCTTCACACTTGCTACTCTGTAGTAGTTGTGCTGTGACACAACAGAACCTACAGAGCGGGGTGTACGTCCTCCCACCGCCTTTCCAAGCTCAAGAACCCCACTGATCAGTCTTCTCTCCCACAGAAGACTTAATTTCTCTGATTACCTCTGTAACACCTTCAAATACCTCTATCCTGAGGCCTGACTTCCCTCTTTAAAAGCCAAGTCAATTCTTCTACAAAGTATAATGGTTACACCTCTAACAATCCAGTTGCTTCTGTAATTGCTACCCCTTTGCTGGACCTACTAATCAGCAAACCCCTTTTTAAGAGTATTGCACGTGTCATCACCTCTTCTCCCGAGAGCAAGGTTAAATGAAGCAACAGATTACACACAACAATTAGCAATTGCTTGTCAACTTTACAGAGGCGTTCCCGGTTCTGGTACCTGTTTCTGGAGGTTTATTACCATCAACGTCACTATTTTTTCTAAAACCTCTTCTGTGAACACTTCTCATTCATCCTTGTAAAGAATGACATACTTCTTTTGTAGCAAATGCTGATTCAACTAATTGATTTTGCTTTTCTGAAATTCTTCTCTGAAGACAATCCCACAGACTCTTCAGCAAGCTTCTGGAGAGTCTAAAAAGCTTTTATTAAGTATACGCTAGCAGAAAGCTGTTTTCAAGGAATTTCTACTCTGGTGTCCTCATGATTTCCTATTTAATCTGCTAGAGTTTGTGATCTTTTGGTCTCCTAACACAAGGTTCTTTTTGCCCTTATTTTTGTGTGGTTATCTTTTTGCCTACAGCTCCCTTCACGCTGCTTTAACTACACTGTTTTTCCCTCTCCCATCCTTCAAAAATCACCTGTGCTGCCTGCAATTTAGTGCATTTCAGCTGCTCCCAACTTGTGCTCTTACTACCCTGATTTTTTATGAGACTCCTCTTCATAAATTTAATCCAAGACAGCAAAACTTTTTCAGCTCTTCTATTCCTCATTCAGCTTGAGCAGACTATGGTTACAGTTAATATAATAGCATTGAGTCATTTCATTTACCCTCATTAAGACAGCATTAGTTTTAGCTTAAAAAGCACTAGTGTTTTTCAAGTCTCCAGGAATTTTCCTGTGTTCCAAGAGTATTTAAAAACGATCAACCCCACGACTTGCCTCATCAAGCATTTCTAAAGCTCCTGGGTAGAAGCTACCCAGTCTGGCCAGCTTCTTAAATAAAGTCTGGCCTCAGTGGCCACAGGTTAACTATTACAGTCGCCTTTCTTGTTGCTATTTGCATGGGGAGATTGTTTTGCCAGTACCTTCAGGCATCCTAAGGGCCAAAAAAAGATCCACACAAGAAACAGATGAAATTACATCCCTAAAGACCGAGTCTTCTTTCTTGACTGTTACTGCTTGCACAAGTTTGGAGGCAGCAACTTGCTATTAGCTGAGATAGAGAGCTTGCTTCCATATACTCTCCATGCAGAACAGCTTTAATATGACATACGGAAAAGAAATAATTGCACCTGTATGTGCAGCAGAATAAAAAGGCATTAAAAGACTTCCAAACAAGTAAGGCAATCAGATTTACAGGGCTCTTACTGACTAAATGCTTTGAATTTTAATTGTGTACTTCCTCTCTCATTCTTGAAGACTAAGTAAAGACTACATTTTCAACAAACCCTGAAGAGTCAAAATAGCTTTTTGGGGGGTTGTTTTGTTTTGTTGTGGGTTTTTTGTTTGTTTGTTTGTTTTAATAACACCTCAGTTGGGAAACATCAACATTTATACACTCAAATTTGGAAACCCAGGCCACCCTTAAGAAAAGGGCATATACCATAGAATTAATAAAAGTCAATCATAAAGAAGCTGAAGGAAAGTAAAAAAGAAAAAAAAAAAAATCACTGCTACTCACCCAGAAATCTTTAAGCTCAAATGTGGATGACCACATGATCTTTTTCACAGACCAGTTTATTTTCTAAAAATCTCACTGATAAAACACCTTGTAATAAAATACATATTCACTCCAAGACAAAAGTTGGCTTTGTCGACTGTGTATTTTCAATTCCTTTGAACTTTAATGGGGGAACACAATGACTGTAGGCAAACTGAATAGCTATTATGTGAGCAAAGAACATATTTGTACTGTGGCAAGGAATGTTGGCTGTAACAGCAGATTTTCCCTCTACTTTGGAGTCAGTACCATGTGATCATTTACTTCTGCATGGGCGACAGATGGGCCGAAGACTCTCATCTTGTCACATCTTTTCACAGGCAACTTTTCTGACTGCAGAGCTCAAATATGCTCTCAGTATGAATACTGCACCTCAGCCTCCTAACGCAGTGTAAGCTGTTCACTGTAAAACAGTACTCACCAGGATATATAAATCACCTTCCTTTTTGTTCCTCTGCCATTTGTCTTAAAAAACAAACATTAAGAAGAATCTAGACATTTAGGCTTCTATAAAAATGTAGTTTGCTACAATTCTAAGACAAAAACTCCACACTCTTAAGAGATTTCCACCTGTTAAGGTCACATAATTTACATTAGAAGAAATTGTGATTCAGAGGGGGTTTTGTTGTTGTTATTATTATTACAATAAAAACAGTATTTGGTTATGATATTTCTGCTTTCCTATTGAGCCTCATTTTTCCTTAGGACTAGATCTTGCAAAGATTTCTATACATCACTAAAGCTTTCTCCTGTCACATAGGTATGGCTATACATAATCAATAATGTGCACACAATTTTTTGCACCACTGAAGCTTGCAGCTTCTCTGATGTGACGACTTCTGCCCCACACTTTGTATGATCTGTACAGCAGTTAGCACAATGGAGCCTGATCATGACTGGTAATTTGAAGACTGCTGCTAAACACAAATGTTTCAGTAATGCAAAAAATCTCTAAGTTAAAATTTCCATTTGAAAAGAAGTAAAACAGAAAGAAATCAGAAATGCTTCCTCATTTGGACTGTTAGAAACCTGAATGTCCAAAAGGAGAAAATAGTGCACCATCTGCATGTACTGAGATTTCAGTTTGCAGTTACTTAGATATGCCTCTCTGGAAGTATGAGATTGCCCAGTGTTACACCTTCAGAAAGTCACTAGTGGTTGCCATAAAATTGGAAGCATGTCTACCGATACCCTTCTTTTGAAGCTTCAGGTAGGGAAAAAGGTACACAACATACCCTGAAGAAAAGCACACAGCTGCACTTTATCAACTAAAAGCAGCCAAGGTCCCACCCAGTCCATCTCCCCACTGATTTTTCACTTCTAGAATGCAGAAGTAATATCAAAAAGAAGTAGTTTTGACTACGCAGTTGCAATATTGTATGGCCAGCTTCCTGCAACAGACCCCGAGGTATAAAAATAGGCACAAGGCTAGAAAAATGGATGGGATAGTTCACAGGGAAGTAAGAGATGATGGTCCTGTGTCATGCAATAAGTTGTATTTACTCTGCAGCAACTTTTTTTTTTTTTTTTTTTGGAAAACACATCGAGACCCAAGACCCACCATCATCTGATTACATAAGCACATGATATCCACAGGCTACAACTGACCCCGTTATCCTAAGTACTCTGCAAACCCAAAGGCCAGAAGACTAACGTCATTTTATAAGATGAGGAATTGAGACCCCAAGAGATTAAATGATTTATCTGAGACCACATGGAAACTGCTGTCCCTCGGCCTAATGACTTCACCGCCAGAACATCCCTCCCCTTCTCTCGCCCTCAAATACCAAATGCCAGCAGGGCAGGCGGCAGCGGAGCCTGCCATCAGTGTTGAGGACTGAGCATCGACCCAGTCCCTCCCACACAGATTCTCAGACATCTAATAAAGGTTCATAAGACAGCTAGAGCCAAATCACCAGCTTCTTCCTTCCAACCCCCACATACATGTTCCACAAAAGAGAAGGTCCAATTCCCATCTTGCTCATCACATGCCTCACCACAGCTTTTGCACAAAAAACAATTCACCTCACTAAAACCACAGAGAACTAATCCAGTGGTTTTCTTTTTCCTCTAGGGTAGCAAAAGGAATCAGAGCACCAGGCGATCAAAAATTAGAGCTAGTGCCAGCAGAAGCAGAAGAGAGGGAAGGAAAGGACAGAGTGGGACTTCTCCGTTTTAGCAACAGCAAGCTGTCACCTCAATTTTTTTGTGCATGCAAAGCATTGAGAAAGTCTCAACTTTACCTGTCCACACATCTTCCTTGAAATAACAGGATCTTAACTACCTTTCGTATCTCTCTCCCACTGCAAAGTTTGGTTGAAATTTGCCACCAGATGCAAAGTTTTCTAGGCTGTAGATGGAAGAGAAAAGGGACAGCAGGAACAAACAAACTCAATTTATTTTAAATTAAAAAAAAAAATAAAAACCAAACCTCACAAAAATCTACAAGCTAAAACTCATTTAATTGATTCTATTACTAGTAATAAAGATTAGCCTCATGGCAATCTTTATTTTATTTTAGGCAAAAGTGCATGGATATTCATCCACACGACATAGCACATACTATCAGAAAAAAAAAAACAAAACCCCATGTTCAGTGGTTTAGAAGAAAGGTGACATCTAAAGTCACCTCTGAGCACAAGGGCACCCACGTGAAGTTGGGGCACGTTTGCTGTTCCACAATAACCAGCCTATGTACACACTAACCCCAAGTAAATTCAGTGGGGGTAGAGTATACTGTGCTACTTTTACAAAGAGGCAAAAGCACACACACAGGCAATTACTACGGCGTAGCTGAAGTGCTGCAAGCCTGAGTTCACAACCTAGTTTTTTCCATGGTAACTTATTCATAGGCCTTGTGCCTGAGAACACGTTACAGGAAAGACGATTTAAGGGAAAACGGCCAGCCACTTCAGGCTCACAGATTACATCTATGACATGCCTGTAAATGAGCTTCTACATGCTTCTAAATGCTTATTCTACAAGTAAGATCTTTTATTAGATTAATCAATATCGCTGTCTGTTGGTTTTCTCCAAACTTTCAGGCACTTTCTTCAGTTCAGATGTCAATTTGAGTTTTCTGTTTGCAGTTTATTGCCACAGCATGGCACAGAGCAAGACTGATGAACAGGCCGTTTACTTATGGATTCAGCAAGTCCAAGACTTCAGTTTTCTTTTCCAGAGATGGAGAAAAGGGTTTTAAAAGTGGCAGAGAAAACTTTAATGATAGCTTCACTGAAAGAGTTCTTTTTAAATAAATAATAGGCTCTGCTGATGAAACTTTTTATCGATGCTTTATAATTGCAAACAATGCACAGTGCTGATTCTGGTATAACCATCATTTATATACATGAAATACATGGTTTCTATTTGGTATGTAGCAGCACTTTTCATGTATTTCCTATCATTTCTGTATCATCACAAAAAAGTGGACACCTGTTATATTTTCTTCCTCTTTCCTCACAGGGAATTTCTGTATCATATCAAAAATATAGTCAAGTGTTAGACTGAAAATCATTCACTTCTGTTCTGGCAAACACTACATCCTCAATTACAACTGCAGCCCCAAACCTTAAGGGCTTGAGCCAAGGCACATTGCCGTAGTAAGATTAACATCATGGCCAAAAGTTATGGCCACGTCACGGCCTTTGTCCATTTTTCCAAGAGCACTATCTAAAATATACATTAAAGAAGCACTGTCCAAAACATACTATTGACACTTTCTGGCCACAAGTACTAGGAATAGTGATTTCTCTCTACTAGGTGCATTCAGAACATATAGGAAGAGCAAGAGTCCTTTGTAAATGCAAGACAGTTGACATTTTCTACTCTACCTTCTTTTCTCACATGCGACCCAACTTACCACTCAGTCATTTTGCTAGCAGTATGGGCTGCCACTTCACAACCAAATTTTAATTTGGATGATACTTTTTTCCTCTCTGAAGGCTTTACCAGCATGACTTGAAATGGCTGCACTACTCAGGAGTAGCAAAGTCCAAGTGGGGCTGATGAAACTTTTTAAATGATACAACCCGTATTTACATAGCTCACACAGCATATACTTCACACAAATTAAGTAAATGCTCCTTACTTTTTCTTGTAACAAGTTTAAGTGGACTATTTTGTTTATTAGGGTAAGTGGTTATCTACTAGCAAGTCCAACTGAGTAAAGGAAAGAGAGGTCTACCCACCGCATTTCTCCTGTTCAGTACAAAGTGAGGAACCATCACTTTGGGAACCTGGATGCCGTCAGACAATTAAACTTTTTTCTTCAGCAACCCCACTGCCCAAACAGCACAAAATCATTCAGGAAGAGCCATTTTCTATTTAAATGATCCTACCATCTGTCATTTCTTCAGTGAACCCCTGCTGCTGAAGTCTGAACTAATGCTTTCATCCCTGTCCTAGCTCTCCTACCTGTACTTAAATACTCAGGTTTCGTTCCTACCTTCCTAATTCAAGTTAGCCAAACTCAAGCACTGATGTACTCCTCTTTCTCAGTCTGCTTGGATTCTTTTCCCGCATCCATTAGAACCAATTTTAGAAGTAACTCAAGGGATACAATGGATGTCATTCTCCCAGCAGTATTGGCATCTAAATAACTATTATTGTTCCCAGCATTGTATTGCAACATAAGGGTATTTTCCCTGGCCAGAGAGAAACATGGAGCTGGCATGAAATTGTAACAACTAAATTTAGGATATTGAAATTACTCAAAGGTTGAGTTGGGGAGAGAAGGAGGAGACAATACACACACTATTTACTTTTGACAGTGTGTTTAAAAAACTAATTACTCAGCTTTACAGGGCTTATTAGGGCACCTAAAACATTCAACAGTTACACAGAAGTAAGTGGCCTGCTGTGCTCTGTATTACCTCCGTGTTTATCATCTCCTGTCAAATACTGTCAAGTGGCAAAGTGCCTTGAAGAAAGACAAAGCACAATAAGGAATCCCTAGCATGAAGTGTTTTAAAATCCCCAGGGCGGGGGGACGGGGGCAAATCAAGCAAATTGTACCTCCTCTGTAGTAGACAGTTTACATTCCTTTTGCACTTCAGTAAATGAACTCACTAGTAAAATATTATGAAAGAGCATCATCTTACTATTAAAATAAGCTGCTACTTAAGCAAGCTTTGAATACCTAATGACCGTATTTGTGCAATCCTGTCCTTATAGGTAACCCGTAGATAACAGTAGTCTAGGAGTACCGCTTTTATCAGTTACAACAAGTAACAGCACAGGGTTAGTGAGCCTGGGAGCTTCTTGAGCCCCAGCTCCCCACGCTGGAAGACAATGACTCGAGTCCCAGCATAGCCATCAGCCCAGGGAGACACATCTCGGAGCCAGCCCTGACAACTTCCACATTCCAGCTCCGCCAAGCACGTGCGTCACTCCCTCTGCGGTTAGAGATACCCAGAATATAACAATTCACTTCTCCCTCCACTTAACCCCCCCCAAACAGTGCAGCTGTAAAAACATCCCCCCCCTTATTTTTTAATACACAGTCTACCGATGGTGTGCTCACACACAGCACGAACTTATCTCCTAAGTCTGTCATGGAAAGTATCAGTCATTCTATAGCAAACATTCACTTCCTCATCGTAACAGTTCCAAATACATGGTAGGTGGAGTTTTGCTCATCCACAATCACATCTCCCTCAAGGTACTTTTAAGGTCCATTACAAGACCTATAAAGCCTTTATACCCGGAAAGCCTCCCAGAAGTCAGGAAAAGCCCCCTGTCCCTGTTTAAGAAGGGACCCCCGCAGAACTACATCCTGAGCTGAACTTAGGGCATTCTGCCACTGAAAAGGGGATGAAACTTGTTGCTCTGCCACCCCTCCTTGCCACGCAGGCCAGGCCCTGTCCTTGTACCAGTTCTGGTTCTCACTGAGCTCCTCCACAGATGGATTCAGCTCATCAGCCTACCCGAAAACTACCCACTTGTCACTACTAGTTCCCCACCAGCCCACCAAGCCAAACTGGCTCACAAGGGAGCCAACAAGCCTCAGCAGCAGCACAAAACACAGAGCTATAGGTACAGCCCTCCTCCTCTCAGCCGTTAGATCAGCTCTCCCACTCTGGGGATGATCTGGAGACAGACAGACATTCTTCCTCAGTCTAGGGCAGAGTCTGGCATGCAAAACTGTAAGAGCCCCCCAGGCACAGGACTCACTCTCAGCATCCTCTGACTATGCTAAGAGAGAAAGAAAAATACACCATGTTATGGATGCATACAGCATCAGAATACCACCAGTTAAAGTAATTATGGGTACTTGAGGACACTTGTCTACTCTTTGTGCTCATAACACTAGACAATATACACAATAGCCAAATAAAACTAAAAACACTGAATACTCAACTGTTGAGCATTTTATCTGGTATGGCTTTAAAAAAACCCAAACAAACCAGATTTTCTGACTTGGTTTACTATAAGAGAAACTTAACAGCATTTCAATTAACACATCTCCATCAGGTACTGCTTGTGCACAAAGCCAGTTATGACCCTTGGTGAGGCTCCAGCGTTGTAACCTTTCTAACGATTAACGAGGGGCCTGAATCGGAGCGCAGAGCTGCGATGCTCTGTGGCTTACGCGGTGAGAAGCAAGGCTTGCTCCCCAGCTCAGGCCTCCTGCCACAGCATTCACCTCCTCAGTCCTAAGCGCCTGGCTGCCACGGAACTGCTCTGCCAGCAGCACCCAGGGCCCCCGGGTCATGCAGCATCCAGGAGGAGCCCCTAAGCAAGAGAGAACTAGCCGGACACCTCTCCTCCTCTGCAATGTACCGCTGGGCAGAAAGGGACCTCAAGAAAACCACATTATTCTATATTAGTATATATATACACATACATGCCCACAGAGCTCAGTTTCTCTTCACTCAACATCTGAAACAACAACTTGGTTTGCAACAGCAACAGCAATTAATTCTTATATTCTGTGCAGAAGGTTCTGACTTCAGATAAGAAATAAAATACCAGGAAGGGATGAGCTGTAAAGCCAAAGACAGCCTTGTTCCCAGGCAAATGCTCTTCTTTGTTATAAAAATAGGGAGAGGAAAAAAAAAGGCAGAAAGCTTCCAATTTAAGTTTTCGAGATTATACATGAAAACAATTGAAAATTAAACGTTTGGTGGGACATTACCTGCATTTGCTGCTATTTTAAAATTATAGAAGTGAGAAAAGAGTTGGTTTTCACTGCATTTGGCATTTTTAAAGCTCTTAATAGCAAACTGTAGAGTCTCAGCATTCCCATGAGACAGAACCTAAGACTTTTTGCTTTTCAGATCACCAGAGACTGAAGAAAGGATCACGCTCCAATGCCTGCAAGCAGTCAGTTGGTGTTGCGTATCAGCCAGAGTTGGGCTGCTCTTCCACAGAGATTTGCCACCGCAGTTTAAACAGTCATAGGCTGAGCTCTTGCAGGGTAAGAGGTGCCCAACCAGCCCCAGAACGGGTCCCCGCTCTCCCACCCACCCCCTTCCCAAAGGGCTGTGTGCCGCTCTGACCCCAGCCACCTTTTCCCAGGCTTAGCACTCAGACGGCTGTGGGACATAACTGGTTCAAGCTGGCTGATCCAGCAAAAGCCTTCCCTTTTCAGCAGAACTGCTTCTCCTTCCCACTGGCCCACCCAACCAAAGGACCTGGTGGCTGTGTAGCCACCAAGCCCACCACAACAGGAGACAATGGTGGTTTTCCGCAGCAGCAGCACCTTGGAGCGGCGATGCCTTTACACCGTGAAATCCTCCTGGTTTTCAGTAAGTTTTTCAGATTCAGAGCCTGGCTACGCAAATCAAAAGTGCAGCAATAAGCCACAAACAGAGGTTACCTCCCTTGGGATATGCAAGGTAGGGTGGCTTACTTGTCAAGACCGGAGAGACAAGCTGCCTCGCTTCACCCTTGCCAGCCTACAAGAGGTAGCTGCTGCACATACACTGACTCCTTACCCGCAGCGGCTTGTTCCTGTGCACAGTCTGCAGGCTCAGTAGCTTCAGTGTAACTTTCAGAAAACCATCCATCAGGTGCAGCATAATACTGAACCCAGCATAATAGCGAAGTCCTACAAACAGTATATCCAGGTCTAAGCGACCTCTACCTACTACATCTACCACTGATTCACTGTCACTGGAATCTGATTTTGACGTTAGGTTCTCCATCTGCCGGACACGATCCATACTTTCTTAGGTTTCTTATGAAGGTGATAGACCTTGCATGCCTAAACTTTGTTCACATTAGGCTCACCAGTAACATCAGGATGGCTGTAAGACCTGCAGCTGTTAACAGAAAGTAGCAGTTCAAGATGCTGTTTCGGTATAGGGTCCTACATAAATATATCCACTTTTGCAATGATTTTAGCACTGCTTTTTCAAACTGTACAAAAACAGGCTCAGAGGTAGGTTTCAGAAAAGGGATGTAGAAGGGATCAGCCACAATTTTTTTTAGAAGTTGTAGGGGAAGAATTTTGATCACGTGGGAATCTGTAACCACAGGGGTGATAACAGAAGAGCCTTACCTTTTTTTTTTGTTCTGAAATCATGAAGCATTTCTTGTTTTCACTAATATAAATACATATCAACATGTTGACCCCACATCTCCACTCTAACAAAAAGAAGTCTAAAAGCAGTATGAAAACAAACCATGGTAGCACAGACACGTACGCATCTCTTCTTGGGTCGGAGGAGAAAGAGAATAGGAAAACTAACTCTACAGAAGACATGAGTGACAGTAACATACAACAGTATCTAAGTCCTCAACTGCCTTAAAATTAAGGTGCAAAACAACTTAGAACACATTAAAACTTGAAAGTCCGGAGCTTGAGATCTTAAGACTCTCTTAGAAATGCATTAGTACCTTAAATGTTTTCATTCAACTCTCTAGCTAATGAATATGTGATTATTTTATTTTTTTCTCTTCTGATGTAATTGAGGGAGAGAAGGACAGCACTTGCAGCAGCAGTTAAATGGTTTATTTGATTCTGATAGCTTCCAGTAAAGAAGTGGAGCACAAAACAAACCTGACCGTTCCTCCTTCCCAGTTACACTGCCTGCGCTTCTAAACGGCTCCAGCACAAACGCAACAGCTTTTCCTTGTCCAGTCTGCCTTGAAGTCTGGTGCACTGTTCTTTGCTCATACCCAAAGCTGAGTCATTGCAAAAGAGGTCTGAAGTGTGCGCATGTCTAGTAAGGTCATTCAACAGAAATCACTCAAATCTATTCAATCAACACCACGCTAGCCAAATTTTTTGAACGAGATAGCATGGTCTAGCAGGAAGTCATCAAATTGAAAAGCTTCCAGAAAGTCAAATATACCGGAGGGAATTGCGCAACATGAGGGTCAAATGTAAAGCTTTGCCTCTTTACACTACTACAGCAGCTCTAAAAGCCTGGCAATGAGTGCCAGTTGAATATAAGCTACATTGTTAAATTGATTTGCAAAGTTTGTGCCCCCAACAATCCAGTTTTTAAATCCTTTTACATTCTGAAAAATAAAGGCCCAATTTTTCACAAGTTCTCAATATCCTGAAAGGCTGTTTGCTAATGACACAAATACCTTACAGATGTTTGGGTAGCTGTAGGCTGCCCATAGCAACTTGTACACATGGTGGAGATGAGGAAAGAAAGGGATACAGGACACAGAAAGTACCTCACATCTACACTACTAGAAGGCTGAGTACTGGCACTTAT
Source organism: Harpia harpyja (assembly GCF_026419915.1). Classification (NCBI taxonomy): domain Eukaryota; kingdom Metazoa; phylum Chordata; class Aves; order Accipitriformes; family Accipitridae; genus Harpia; species Harpia harpyja. Next base: position 4,330,519 of record NC_068945.1, on the reverse strand, counting down.
TCCAGCCTAGGAGAGCTCTTTCCTAGTTCAACTTGTGCCACTTTCTGCTCTGAACTAGAATGCATGAACACAAACAGAGTAAACACCATACAACTCCTATTTTTGTTAAGGAAAGAAAAAAAAAAAGTTGTTAGACCAAGTCATATGTTTAAAATAAATAAATAAAAAGCCGTGTCACTTCTGTGGTCTGCAAGAGCATTCATACAGGGGATGACCGGCAGTAGGTGTTCCAGTATAGACAGCTCATAGATTATAGATTAGATGCTGTTAATGATTTCCCATGCTTTTTTTGGTTTAGAAGACACTTTGTTTTGTTCTTAGAAGCAGTTTTAGAAAAAACTGCTCTATCACAACATTCACTTATTGTACTTACACCTTTTCTGAGGTGCTTTCCAACACCGCTCACCATCAAATTCACCAAATACCAGTAGTTACTACTGAGCTTCAGAGTGGTATCTGTTGGAAGGTGGCTTTCACTGTTCTGCTGTCTGCCTGGTTTAAGTCCCTCCTTCTGCAGAGAGAACTTTGCATTACTTGAAGTATAAAATATGATGAAGCTTTAAAAGAAGGGTATGCAGGGGTTGAGGGCGAGGGGAGGTCCTCCTATTCATTGGCCAGGCACTGAAGCTACCAGAGGTCACAAAAGCTGAACTTCTTTACTCAAGCAAAAATTCCCATTAAAGCCAAATTAAGTTTTGTTGAATAAGGGCCACAGCAGCAAGCCCATAGTATGCTCTCAACTGGGAGCAAGTCAAAGTAAATTACGCAACGGCCGTCAGGAATCTGTGTACAGCTCTTCAGAGCTGCAGTGTAGGAGGAGCCCTGAAGCATCCTTAACCTTTGTCTATTTATGTCCCAGCACTGAGATCCCTTCCAACAAAACAAGCCATGCTTTTATATATTTTTATTAGTCCAATTTATAGCAAACAGTGCTCTCCTCCTCTTCCTCTTTCCCCTCCTCTCCTTCCCACCCTTCCCTCTCCTTCCCCCTTGCTGTGTTGTGCTGTTTGTGTGGAAAAAACCAAGCTCCTGCCCTTGCCAAGAGTGACATCAACTCATTCTTATCCGGTGATGTCCAGCAGAATCTTCCTCTGATAAACATTTGCTCAGTGTCAGAGCCCCAAGGTTACTGGCTGCATTTTGTTTTCATTGTCGCTTGTTTTCTGACACTTTGCTGCTCCTTATACACTGAAATCCCCCCCCATGTCTTCGACCTGGAGCCAGAGTGAGGCAGTGAACAGGACATTCCTCCCCGCTTACCCGGGTCTTCCCACCACCCTCTTCCCTCTGGAACAAGAATCTGTTTGTCTCTCTATGAACAATAAAAAGCTGATACTGGGGAGAAGCAAAAAAAATAGGAACAAAGCGTGTGCAAAAAGCAATTCAGGAGTGTAGACCTATGGATTTTTGACCTTTGTTTACTTTTTTGTACAGATTTTCTTATATCCTTCCCTAGCATGCTCTAAAGTTAGTGAAGAGGCATAGCTGATTAATGAGCTGATGTACCCTTGTCTCCTTGCACAGCAGCACTCTCCACCAAGACTCAGCAACATTTGCTCAAATCTGGCATCTATATTGTCTCATGCTTCTGGGCTGACCCCCATCTGATAAAGCACCTCAGATGTTTTCCTCTTCTCCCCTCCATCCTTTTTCTGTCCTCTCCTCACAAGGCACCAGCTTTCTGGAGCAAAGGGAAGCAGACGATCCTTTTCCTCGCACACTCCCCTTGCATTTTACCCAAGCTGACGTTTATCCGAAATACATCAACCTGTGCCTTCAGGCAACTAGTACTGAATGAAATGCATTACTGTTTGTCCCAGCAACGTGGAATCCATGGACAATCTATTAAAGCAAGGATGAGAAAAAGATTTTTACAAAACCAAAAGGGTTGAGTAAGATTCAAGAGCCCTGAAATCTCTAGCAGTGAACAAAGAATGAAAACAGACACCTTTTAGCCTGGGATGGCTCCTGTCTACAACTCCACTAAAGAGGAAGCATTGTACAGAAACTTCCAACTTACAGGATGATGGATACTTTGCATCCACTACTGTGTTCTTCCTTGGGTCACTGGGGAGAAAGAAAAATCCATTTGTACAGTTTTCCAGACGGAAAAGTCTGCTGTAATTGGAAGGAGATGTTCTGGTAGCATCAACCTACAGACTCCTGCTTTTCTAGGAAAATAGTCCTAAAACCTCCTCTGGTGTTCATGAAAAGGTTGCAGCTGTTCTGAACAGCTTATAAAGCCAACATCTTTTTAGCTTATATATGACAGAATGAAGGTGAATTTTCTTCAGAAAGCAAATGAAGAAAAAAAATTACTTTCAAATGTTACCATTAACACATACCAACTGTATTAGAGCATTAGAAGTACTGAGGAAAATCGACATAGAAAATTACTCCCTGCCATCATCACTTAGAGGTGTCTTCTAGAAGAAAGAAAGGGAAGGTGACGACCTGGCTTAAAACAAAGCATAGGAATCCAGTGTTCAGACAGGTCAGTCAACCTGTCCTTTGATTTTTAAACCTCTCCAATTCTCAGTGGTGTGGCTAGTATCACTTGGATCCAGCCATTCCTGTGAATTCACAAATGTTAGCGATACCTGCTGCCACAGGGCTACCTGCAACATCCTCTTTCACAACAGCAAACTCTGTCCTTGTGTAGTTTCTCACTGTTTTTTATGCTTCCTTTATTATTATTGTTTTCTATTTCAGACAGAAAATGTTAACAAACAAGACAGTTCCTGCACTCATAGCCTCATTTTCTAAAAGCCTTGACTGCTCCCATTGAAGTTCATGACCATGTCATGCCCTAAATAAGTAGGCAGAGTACAAGTAACAACCATAGTCAAGGTCAGGCAAGAAATACCTTCTCAAACAAACCATGAGGAAGGAGCATACAGGCTCTCAAATACACTAAGCAACATTTTAAATCAGTTTCCAATGAGAAGGTTGCTTATCTTTTAGAAAGATGCTTGGGAAGATCAAGGTCTTATTTCCTCTTCACATAACAGCTCTTTTGAAACTGTAAAATATTAGTAGTAGTTAAAAAATAGTCATCAGCTAGCCTGCAAATACATATTTTGCAATGAAGGGTCCAGTAGATTAATCTATGTGCTACTTATTGGGACCCCCCCTCTCTCTTTTCAATAAGACAGCCATCTAAATGAATAGAAATTCTCCTCTTGCCTTCAAGGCCTAATAAGATGCCACATCACTACTGCAACAGACTGCCATCAAGGTTATCCTGTCACTTTTCATGACTGAACAGCCAGCCAGATGCACCAACAATTTACATAGAAACAACACTACAAATCTATAACTGAACATGTATTATCATTCCAGGGAAGCATGCATAAAAACCTACACAAATAGAAACAACACATGCCAGCCTTAAAATAAAATTTAAAGAGTGATTTTCCAGAATACACGAAGCACATTTTTAGCACCAAACTCACTAGAAGTATTTGCACTGAAACATACCTTAACTCAGTGGTCAGAGCTTGGGTGGAACAGGGGAGAATATTTTTGAAGGGATACAAGGACATCCATTTGATGCTACTGTGTCGGTGGTTGCTTTACTGTCCTAAAGGTGAAACTATTGTTGGCTGACACGTAGGGACATAGCTCCATAGGAAACCTGGGTGATATTCACACCTCTGCTCATTTTAGCATTGAGTTCTTTTTTAGGGTATCATTATTTATGATACTTGAAGCATTTGAGTATTTCCAGTATCTGGAAATGGGATGTTTGGTCACAGAAATACTGACAGGGACACAAATTCCCAAACGACCTTGACTATAATTAGCCATCTAATTATAGTGGCATTTGGCCGACCAACACCTCTCTGGCAGTCTCTGGCTGTTTTGTTTCAACAGATAGATTGACTGCAGAATTTGCCAGAGCCGCCCTCCCAGTAAGATAAACCCCTATGTAACAAGAGAGGCGATAGTTGCAATACAGGAATTCATATGCCTATGAACAAAATAAACGTGGGGTTTTTTTTTCATGACAGGAAGAAAAAAAATATAGCAATGCTGTCTCAGGGGTTTAATTAGCTCAGCAGTAACACTGATAACAAGACATCTTATCAGAAGCTTTGCTTTCAACAAAACCAATTAGTATCAATTTAAACAGAACAAGCTGAGATAAACGTGTACATAACATGGATGACCTTGAGGTTCACAATGCCTAATAATTAAAGTACTGGATCATTTCCCATACTCAAGAGAGAAAAGTTTGTATAAATCAACAATAATCAAAGGAAAGTTGTTCTCCTATGGGGACAAGAAGGGTTCGAATCCAGTACATTGATTTCAGCCAGTTGTCCTTGTGAAACTGAGCCATGGCAAGGCTCAGGTTTTTTGAGTAACTTTTTGAGATCTCCAAACAAGATTGTGAACTTTTCCTTCCTATCATTTTGACCTACTTTTCTAAAATAAAAAAAAAACAAAAAACAAACAAAAAAATCAGTCCACACTTCCAAAGTCTTTTATAGACAAAGGAAAAGCTAAGCCACAGCTAATTAGAACTCCCCTTCCACCCAAAACTGTACTTATCCACCTCCTTTCCTCTCTTCATTCTTTTGCAGCCTTCTCCATCTGCTTTTCCATTACTACTTATTTTTACTCTCCTGTTTCCAGCAATATTTATCTGGATTTTTGAACTAGCAATGGTTTGATGAGTCCTTATTTACTGATACAGATTTTAGCCTAACACAACCTCTAAATGGGCTGGATGAGCAGAAAGTGAGGTGGATTGAAAACTGACTGAGCTGCTAGGCTCAAAGGATTATGATAAGTAGCATGAAGTCCAGCTGGAGGACAATTACTAGTGGTGTTACTCCAGAGAGCGATACTGGGGCCAATACTGTTTAACACGTTCATTAATGACCTAGATGATGGGACGGAGCGCACCCTCAGCAAACTTTCAGATTATACAAAACTGGGAGCAATGGCTGATAACACCAGAGGGTTGTGCTGCCATTCAGAGGCACCTTGACAGGCTGGAGACATGTGCTGACGGGAATCTCATGAAGTTCAGCAATAAGAAATGCAGAGCCCTGCACCTGGGGAGGAATCGTCCCAAGCACCAACACACACTGGGGGCTGACTGGCTAGAAGGCAGCTTTGCAGAGAAGGACTCGTGGGTCTTGGTAGACAGCAAGTTGAACACGAGCCAGCAGCGTGCCTCTGCAGCAGAGACAGCCAACAGATCCCGGGCTCCACTGGGAAGAGTTGCCAGCAGATCAAGGGAGGTGATCCTTCCCTTCTGCTCAGCACTGGAGGAGCCACCTCTGCAGTACTGTGCACAGTGCTGGGCTTCCCAGTACGAGAGACATGGACGTGCTGGCACAAGTCCAGTGAAGGACCACGGAGATGATTAAGGGACTAGAGATCTGTCACACAAGGAAAGGCTAAGAGAACTGGGACTGTTCAGCCTTGAGAAGAGAAGGCTCAGGGAGGAATCCCATCTATGATCAATACGTGATGGGAGGCAGTAAAGAAGATGGAGCCAGACTCCTCTCGGGTATGCAGTGAAAGGACAAGAGGTAATGGACACAAACTGAGATACTGAAAATTCCACATAAACATAAGCTTGTTTCGGTTTTGGTTTGTTGTGGGGGTTTGGGGTTTTTTGATTGCTTGTTTGTTTTACTATGAAGGTGATCAAACACTGAACAGGTTACCCAGACAGGCTGCGGAGTCTCCATCCATGGAGATACTCAAACCACAACCAGACAGGGTCCTGGGCAACCCACTCGTGCTGACCCTGCTTTGAACAGAGGAAGCGGACTAGGCTGTCTCCAGTGGCACCTGCCACCCTCAGCAATTCTGAGCAACAGGCAAAGACAAAAATTAGGCTTCATAAGGGCAACAATGACTTGTAAACAGTGCTTATGTAATCCCTACTGCTCTTAAAGAACATTATAAAACTTCTCTGCACATTACTCCTTTGCAGTAGGCTCATACTGTACCCTTCTGACGGAGAGCTATGAAGAATCACTACCAGAACAGGACTTTTAACTTACACCCAGCTCTAATTCAGTGTTTGCACTATGCCTCTTTTATCCCACTTGGTTAATGCAAACTAGTCAAGTTCAGCCTGAGTTAGAGGAGAAGCAGCAGCAAGGAGTACTTCGTTTGCATTCTGGTATAAGGCAATCACCGCCTGCAAACATAAAATGCACATGTTTCTTATAACATGAAGGAATGCTTCTTGATCACTCGGGCCAACTGAGAGCGTTTCAAATTCATTCACTGGGCCAAATTCCTTTCTTAGTTACTGAAAAATGGAGCAACATCATTGTGGTCAGGACATGAATTTTAGGCTATTGTAATTACTGTTGTATGTGTGAATGTACGCATGCACCCACCCCACATGTTTAGACCCAGTGCTACTTCCATAACTGCACTGCAAGTTTCACAACATGCAGTATTTTTTCTTAAAGCATTAGCAAAGTTATAGGACTATCCCCTGTCCTTCTAGACATGCTGGCTGCAGAGAGCTTGGAAACACATGTTCTTCCCATACTCCTTCATTTGCCTTTTGATTTTTTGTCTAAAAAGCAAAATTCCTAAATGGCAATTTTTGCAGTTAGCATGCAACTCTTCAGTGCTTGAGGCTAATAAAGACAGCTGTCATTCAACCAGAACACTTCAATCCACATCAAGTCTTTCCTTAGAGATAACCAAGGTAAACACAGGTGTTTCAACTTACAATTCCTGTAATGCCCACCTAAGTTCTTAAAAATCATGCATGGCTACCATCCAGAATTGTAGTACACTGGAAGGCTTCCCCGAGGTCACACAGGAACTAGCTACTGACCTCCCCACTCGTGCAACTTCTGCCACCTGCACCCACCAGCTTCAACAACCATGTGGAGCCTGTCGTTTTACCAGGAACAGTTTTGCCCTCCCCTCCTCCAAGTGAAGGGCCTGAAGCCCCTCTCTGGTCCTCTTTACCAGGAGCATTCCAAGCTCTAGGTCAGAAAGCCACTCCTTTTGCCTCATCTACCCTAACCTCCGCCCTCCTAGAGCATGCCAAACTCCATAGCTATTTATCTCCAACTTCCCCACCTTCAGTCTTTAAGAATACACTTGCTTCTCCACCAGGCCAATACCATAAAACATGTTTCACAGGCTCCACCGATTTTAAGACCAGAACACTGTCATGTCTCAGTACATTTTGAAAAGAGGAAAGAAAGTCTTTGTATGTTTTGCAATAGCTACCCCATCATTTCTCTGCATGCTTTAACCAATCTGTCCTGGTTTAACCAGGTGGAATCTGGGTTGACGAGTTAAGCTTGCAGCAGGGTGCATCCTCCAGGTTTCACTGCAAGAGTCCCATTAGAGAGAGGCGTGATCTCAGTAGAGAACCTGGAAGACAGCAAGCAGCTTGCATCCCAGACGTTAACCTTCACCCGACCACTGCCAGATACCTAGACAGGTTCAAACCACAGAAAACCACAGGGCAGAAAACCCTTGCTCTGGAGAAACTAGCCACTTCTCAACTATGGCTGCAGCACAAAAATCACAATGTAAACAAACTTACATTTCCTGGCATTAACCATGCTTTACTGAAGGTAACATTCTCTTTCACTCATGTCATCCAAACGATTAAAGAAAGGTGACTTTCCCTACAGACAAATGCCAACTTCTCAATAGTCATCAGACCACATGCTGCAAGGTTTCATTCATTCATCCATGGTGCTGTGTACACTACAATCCATCCTGTTATCATTCCCTAAAGAAAATTTTTAAAACTGGTAAAGGCATAGTGTAAGATCCTACCATTTAACTATCAAGAAATTACGCTGCTGGTAGAGAAAGAGAACATTAATGAGCATTCCTTGACAATATCACTGCCCTTGCTGGCATCAGGTTCATCCAGCAAACATAGCAAGATGATGAAAATTCTCTCCTTTTCATTTTTATCCAAAAGCACTGAAATTAACCCATAGGATTTTTTTACCAGTTTTATCTTAAAACTGGCAGCAAAATAAATAAATAACCTCTTAGCAGATTAAGACAGTTCATGGAAGCCTAAGCTCAAAGACTGAAAGTTTCTTTTTTCTTAAAAAAAAAAGAGGGGATAAACCCCCACTTGTTTCTGCTTTGCATCTGTTTTTAGGATTGCAGGAAGAAATACAGTATCTCTGCATACAGGGTAAGTCAATTTAAGGAAAACCTGCTGCCCTACACCCCCATATACAACTGGCGACATTATACTGACCTCTCCTTTATATTGTCACTGGCGCTTTTACAGCTAGGTGGAAAGCTAGTTCAGGGAACTGAGAAAAACTAGTGTTATTTTTAGAGAGGGTAGGGTTAAGTTTTCAGTTGGCTCAGCTCTCTGTCTGGCTGCATGAGAGGCAGGGATAACACAAGGGAGTAGGGAAAACAAGACTGCCTTCAACCAGCTTTAAGCTCAAACTGAACTTGGCGAGCCAGCTGGAACATCAGGAGATGAAACCTGCTGTGCTCATGCCACTCCCCAAAGACCACTGCAGTGCTTGAGGTGTGTACAATGCATATGTGAGGCAAACGTGTTTTAAAATAAAAAGCTTTGTGAAGAGGTACAAGTCAATGTCGAGCAAGCAGGCACAGCTACAAAGCCCAATATAGTCTCCTGCAAAAGATACAGGCTTAGGTCTGGAGGAAGCATACAGCCCCGCTCAGGGATACACTTAATAGCTTTATTAGCCAAGAATGTTCTGCCTCACTGGTTTGAGCCTCCCTGACACTGCCTTGCGCTATCTAAAAGTCAGCCCCTAACATACATTACTCCTCACCAAGGCACTTTGGGAGTTCACATAGGAATCAGACTACTGCTGAGGGTGCAAGTATCTTCCCTTACCACAAGCAGTTCACCCCCAAAATGTCTGAAACCAAGAGGACACCACGTTGCAAGCCAAACCTACCTACGCAATGTTCCCGGTCCCCAAAAGCCTCAGGCATAATTTTCTGAACACAGAACTGCCAAAGCGGATTGCTAACTACAAGTCTGACTAGTCCTGCATCTCACCTACAATATTAAGAGCCCTAGAATCAGCAGAAGCTGGGTAACAGGTAACCTAGCCTGATACCTAGAAACCAGCACAGACTCAAAAACATAAGGTTTGAGGCTCCCTCCAAAATGTTTGGTAATCATTTATTCTGACAACTCCCTGTATTCCTAAGCCCTAAGCAAACATCCAACTCCTTTTTGAACGTTGTTAAATTCTTGGCCCTGTCAGCATCCTGTGGTCGACTGTTCCAGCATCTAATTGCAATTCCTAACTTCTGGAGCTGCCTGCTGTGGTCTTTCTCACTTGAACAGAGCCCACTCCACCCACGTGCAAACGAAGAATGTTCCTGATAATCCTTTTGAACACATCTGCTTCAGAGTAGAGTGCTGCCTCAACGCGGGTCTGCACCAGGCCTCTGAAACCCACATATTAGACCATCAGGAATTGCGGAAAGGCAAGAAGTAGAATGCCTATGGCAGGCTAATCCCTGCAGCAGTATTTTTAAGCAGCAATTAATTCACTCTTCAGGCAAAAATAAATAATGCACAGGCAGAAAACAAGAAAGCTGAATCAGAACACCAAAATATTCAAACAATTAATAGCAAGGAAATGCTCTGATTTTATCAGAGCACACCTGAATTAAAGATGTGCTCTTGTAACGCAGCAGTCCCTAGAAAACAAAATAGAAAACACAGACCAAATGTGTCAGGCACATATGCACACCAATGTTGTATTATCTCCTCCCTTCCATCCTGTACATCAGGGAGCCCAACTGCACTGGCCAGTTTCCAGAATGAAATCATATAGTCTGCTATCAGCACTATGAATTTGTATTTCCAGAAAATCCTGATGTCATAGCCTGACAGCAATCATCAATGAGGAATTATTGATTTTAATGTCAAGTTGTGCAACCACTTGAGAGGAGGAGGAATGGAAGAAAACAGCCAAGAATGAACAGGCTATTCAATGACTTAAAAAAAAAAAAAAAAAAAAAAAGAATTAGAAGGAGTCTTTGATATCCAGAACAATTGCAGTCATGGCCAAAAAAAAAAAAAAAAAATCTAATTTTATCCCACTAGAGACTTATTGTTGGGTCCAAATTCCTTACTGTAGTTTGCTGGAACAGAAAAAAAAAAAAATATCAAACAGTTGAGCTGAAATGGTCGATATACATGCAACTGACAATATAAATGGCAGAAGTACAATCTATTAGACCGATTTTACCCAGCAAATGCTGCAATCGGACATGGATGCATGACTTCATCTAAAGGGACAGATACACCCTGGAGTTCTGAGCAGGATCCGAGGGCAGACAGCATGACACACGTGTGCCACATGACGCCAGTATGCGCTTACCAGGCTAATGCCAGCAGGGAGTTAAAGTCCTCTGTGAAACCTGAGTCTCACCAAGAGTAAAACAGGTAAAGCTCTTTTATGACACCTCGAGACCGTGGTTTCATGGCAGCTTAGATGCCAACATGTTTCAGCACATCATCCAAACACGTGCTGGAGCCAACACAAAGGAAAGGTGGGAAGGGACTGGGTCATCAAGCAGTAACACTCGCTTAAGTGCTATAATAGTTCATCATTATCAGAAAAGGGTGGCCCTGCATCTATATACCTCCTCTCTTGTACCAACCCTAGCACTTGTCCGATAGAGCAGTAAACCAAATCAGCTTATTAACGGTGGAAAATTAACCCGGTAGAGAAAGACTTTTCTGCCAGGTTAGCAAGACAAATTGGCTTCACGTAGGGTCAGATAAATGTCAGACTCAATGAGGATGAATGGAGGGGGAACGACACGCAGAGGAAGAACATGAGAAGGTGTATTCTCCTCTTTTGGAAAGGAGGAGCTATTACATCAGTTCAAGCTACATTGCATAACTTGACCCTGAGGAAACAGACTGTCTCCCTTTGCCTTGGAGAGAACATCAACCTCTCTCCATCAGTCTCCGCATTCAGAGTTTTCCAGTTGTGTACAGCATCGTTTTAATGTTCTCCCATCCATCAGCACAGGCAAAAGAACTACATGAACCCTAGGTACAACCTGCACATAAGAAGCGAACAACAATCCCCATGGTACTCATCCTACAGGTAGAGCCCAAGCCAAGCACTTTGCTCACACAGGCCAGGGAAATTTTGCCTTCTGCAAGCTTTCAGAGCAAATACCCTTTAAACCTGCAGTTCTTCAGCGATTGCCTCACTTTACTACAAGAGGGTTATACAATTTCAAGGCAACAAATGTCATTTTGATAGGAATCAAATGTTCATTTAAGAAGAAAAAGAAAAAAAAAAGCAGCGTATTTCCTTATTTTACTTTTCCAAATGCTCCATGAGGTGCTAGTTTGCTAGATGTAGCCAAAAAGCAAAACTAATGCATCAGTCTGATCCCTCTATTAAGAAATGATGAACCTAGAACATTTCTGAACTATATTCCAGGCATCCTCTCCGCACAGGAATTGATTAGCAGTTCAGCCACGCGCTGGACTGCTGCTCAGATAACAGATCGTATCCACTTTGCAGAAACAGCTTCCTTTCAAAGACATCAGAAAACAACTATGCAATGACTATTTATTTGCATTTGAAGCAGGGGACAGCGAGAAGTCAACTTTGTGACCATGTTTTTAACATTCACTGAACAGGGACAGATAGTCACTGAATAAAAGGCTACAGTGGTTTAAGATGTTCTTAAAACAGCCTTTTTTGACTTTACTATTCCCAGAAGCAGAGACAGCAAAGCAGATCACAGGGGTCCCCTCCATGTGTTTCAGTGTACAGTCCCCTAGTTATTTTTACCTGCCAGTAAAAACCACCAGCTGAGCCAGCCCAACAGTCCACAGCCACCAAAAGCTAAGCGTCCTCTTTCCTCACAGCACCCATCTCCTGACTAGGTGGTCCCATCCCCACTGGTACTCATTAGACCCCTCCGTGAACCAACCCAACTCCCCAGCCCGGGAGCAAACCTATTTGCTCTCATTGCTCAAGTTCACTGCAGGTCCACCAGGTCAGGAGCAGTGGGAGGAAGGAAGGACGGACGGAGGGGACAGAGTAGGACCTACTGTAACGGGAGTGCAAGGCTAGGTCAGCTAGGCCTGCCTTGTGCAACAGACTCCTACAGCAGACCTGTCCTACCAGCCATGCTGCTGGGAGGATGACCAGCAGCATAAATCCCTTCAAGCTTCACATCTGCTCCTACAGCACACACGGAGCTGCAGCCCGAGACATCGGAGATGCTTTCACTACTAGGATACCACAAAGGGCTGCAGCTGGCAGAAAGGGGCCTTTATTTTAGGACTGTTTAAAGACATTATTAAAACCAAGTATCCAAAAACCAAAGGATCCCAATATCACTCATTACTCTTGAAAATATTAGCATTTACTTTTAAAGTAAGCTTGTACACAAAAGTCTTTTTAAAATCTCCTTCTACAAGGAAGGTACATGTCTAGCTAGCAACAAGGTTTACTTCTATTAATATCTAAGCCGCCAGAACTAGGTAAGCTATGGAGTCTTTGTCCATCTGCTCTACTGCATGGAAGATTATCTGCTTCTGTGCATCCTGCAGTGTTTTATCTAACCTACCAGAAACATTAAAAATATGGATGTATATACACACACATATGTGTGTACATGTATATCTACCTGTATATTCACACATACATATATATACACACACACATACACAAACACCCCTAAGATGCCAACATCCCAAAATAAGAACGGTAACCAGAGGTATGTCAAAGGTCTATAAATTATTTCACCTGAAGAACATGTTTCTCAATACAGAACAGCTTTCTAACACAAACCTATGTTTATTATCCCAAAGCAGGGGGCACAGCAGTTAAAGCACAAACCCCTCCATATAAGTTTAAAAAAAAATTCCATTAGCTACAGCATCACCTTTAGCATGCATGATTAACTACATAACAAGAACATGCCTGAGGGCAAGTATATTTAATATCATGCCAAACTCCTCCATGACACCTCAGAAGAGCAGAGCTCTGTGGCGCTACAGCAATTAACTGCCTTCTACATTGTAAGAGCAAAGACTCAATCTAACTATTCTTTCTCCTTTTTTAGTTTTGGATAGTATGCCTTCCTGGACAGAAGAGATCACCTCAATATTTTTACACTTCCACTGGGAATGTAAGGCATCCCCTTGAACTAAACCATACATTTTACAATTTGTTAACCCCTACCTACATTCAAGGCAACAGATGTCTTCAAAACCTTACAATCTTTGATGGAATCATCTACCATGAGGTCCTTCTAGAGACAACACAACAGTGTCCTTCCAAGGACAAGAATACTGAGGAGATCTTCCTGGGTCAACTCTGAATCAAAAGCTGCTATGGTATAACTTAAGGCCATTTTGAACATTAGGGCCTATTAAGCGAGTCTGTGTTTTGCTTCGTAGGTGTCATCAGGCATATCGTTAAAGAAGAATAAGGCAAAAAACCCCCAAAACATTGGCATTTTCACTTGTCTTACTGCTTTCTAATGTGCAGAAGTCCTGATGATCCATTTCTACTTAATGCTAAATATTTATGAAAACTAAAAACAGCCACTTAACTTTTCTGCTTTTTTATTAAGCAGAATGACATCATCAGAAGTCCCAGGTCTTGTTTCAAAGGCTCGCTGTTGAAACCAAAGCCAAAAACACCCACAAACCCACCGAAACCCAACAACGAACCTAATCTAATAAGAAATTATCTGTTTTGACCCAAAATATCAGCAAAACTATGGCCTTTAGGCCAGTGTAAAGTAGCACTTTTAGAATAGTGCATCTCTGTTCCCTGACCTGTTTTACAATAGCAATACCTGTGCCAGCACCTCTGAGGGAGCAGCCCAGGAGAAGACGGGTGGCAGCAGCCCTGGCTTTGAGTGTCCCTGGAACTACAGGAAGCTCCACAGGGAGCAGCTGTTATTCCACCACTCTGCATCCTGATGCAAAGTATTATTTTCAGGATAAGGCTCTTCAGGTAGGCAAGATCTATAATGTCACTGTGAAGAAATAAATAGAAAGGAAAAAAAACACACGTGAACATGGGAGTCTTTCAGCTCTCTGATCCTTCCGGACTCAAAAGAATGTTTATTCCTTTTGTAAGAAAAAAAAAAATAGACAAACAAGAGTTGAGATAAGGCACTATTTTAAGGTCATTTATTAGATTTCCTGTGGAAGAATTAAAAAGTTTTCTTTCAAGCTTAAAATTTTCTTGTCCCAGTGCTTCACGACCAACATTTTGGCTGGAACAACGCTAGTGTGTTAAAGGAACAAAATTAGATATATGTTAGGTACAGTGGATTCCAAACTTTGATAACTGAGCCTCAAGGGAAAAAAAGGCATTCGCACACAGCTCCGTGCAAGTGAGCACATCCTGGCTTAATTTCAGGAGAAAATGTCCCACAGCTGAGAATGTAAAGTGGGATAGCAATAGCTCTGAGCAAAATACCAACATTTAATGAAATAGCACTTAAGTTCTCACCAGCAGAACTCTTGACCCTCTCTTAAATTACACTGACACAGTTTTAAATGGACAATAGAGTAGGTGGTGCACCGAGTTTGTGACTGGAGACATTACCTTATTTTACCATTATGCAGAGGGAGTGGAAACGTACTTGGAGAACAGCCGACACCAGTATGTGAAGGCGTATTACGGCTAGGACTTTGGCATGGATTCTTTTGCTTGTGCTCAAAAAGGGGATCCAGCCCCTTTTTCCATTGCATCCCACCCCATCCTACTTTTGGTTTTTTGCTGTGCTTGCTCCACGACAGCATGGCATAAGGCACGCAACTGTGGCTCAGAAGAGAGCAACCTATCTGCTCCTCGGTGGCTTCACAGGAAACTGTCCCAGCACACCTGGAGAGTTGCTCCTGTCACAGACGCTCTCCAGAAACCGCCTTATTAGCAAGGAGGGTGAAGCAAGTTTGGAGGGGGAGCCATTAAAAGTAAATATTATTGCCGAGTGAGAGCAGTCAAAAAGCACACCGATGAATATGCACACTAGATTTGCACATGGCAAATGCCAATTTGTCAAATGCTTTGGAGAAACTTACCTATTTCATTAAAAGTTCTGGGGAAAAAAGTTATCTAGGCATTACACGTGCTCACATAAAGACTATTACACTGAGGTCCAAAGACTTTTTACCATGTTTTTGAAAGAACAGTGAAATCATTCTCATTTTTACTATAATAAGCTATCCACAAGTACCAAGGATGTACTTGGTTTGTAGCCTGACATATTAAGCTGACTATAGAGACTGAATAACACCCTTTGGGGGACTGGTAAATACTGTGCTAAAGCCAATTCCCCCTCCCCTTTCGCATACTAGAAAATCTCTTTTTATTTTTTTAAAACCAAATGCCATCAACCTAAATCCCTTCTATTTCATGTGAGGGTGCATTTGTGGCTCCATTTTGTGAAGGAAATATTTCAAAAGGGAAGTAACCGGTGCGGTGGGCCACAGGAGTAGAAAAGCGCTCAAGAAGAGGTCACATTTATTTTGTTCTTACGTGCACTGAGACTTCGGTCAAAGAGAAGAACTCACACATGCTGCAAGTTTCATTTAAGGTATGGTAGTACAGACTAGAAGCTGGGGAAATGACAGAGGAGAGAGACTTCTGTGGTTTTCAACTGCATAGTAAGTTTCATTTTATTTTCTGATATTCAGGGCTTGAACAATACAATAATACACTCTTATCTCAATTTCACTGTACCTTATTTTGACAAGCAAGAAAAATAAGCCTAGCCATCTGGATAATAAAGAGGCAGTTTATCACAGTATAGTCTGTGATCAGCCTTCTGAAAAACTTCAGTAGGGTCAAAAATTCAAAGTAGTACAGATTCTGTTTTCCTGTTAAGCCCCTTGAGTTAAGAAGATAAGGGAGGGGTAAAATTAAAAGCATCAAAATAGTCAGCATCAAAACAGTTTCTAAACAAAATGTTTGTGAACAGTCTCAGCACTTTTTATCTTTTTCAACCTTAGCTCCCTCTGATGGCTGCTTTCCAAAGAAAAGATCAATTCTGCTGCTTCTAGGGAAAAAGCAAGCCCCAAATCACTAGCTTAGCCTGTTCTGTTCACCCCTGCTTTTGGAAAAAATCACTAAACCAAACAGGGCATCAAAGAGTAGAATACCAAATATTTGCACAGAAAGCCACAGAGGTGCAAGTCCACCGGTCCAGCTGAGAGAGCCGGACCTCCGCTCCTGCCACCGCATCACCCCCCACAGCCGCTGCACGGCCGCCCTCCCAAGGGGGTAAGCCGGTCAGCAAAGCAGAGAGGAGAACCCAGCCGGGACACTTCATGGGAAACCCGAGCACCTCAATAAATCCTGTGCACATTATCTTCTCCGCTTCAAGTCCAGAACCTAATTTGATAACATGCTCGCCTTTAAACCACCAAGATAAGTGTCTCCTTAGTTCTGAAGTACCTAGCTGGGACAGCTAGTTTCAACCAGCATGGTGCCAGATGTTTCCAGATGGAAATCTGTGATGGATTTATGGAGACTGACGTAGCAACCGCAGCCGTAAGCCTGTACGCTCCAGCGTTACTCAACCACATGAGGCTGCGGCTCCACAACTAGTAAAGCTGATCTCAGCTGGCCCCGACATGACCTCACTCCACAACCCATGGGATTTCTCCCCACGCCAGCCCCAGTGCCTGCTGGATCCCATGATAAGCCAATTCAGTTCCTTGCCTGCCAGAAACATTTTCCCTTTTTTATTTCCCAGATGATTCCTTGGTTACGCTGATCACCCTATTTTTCTTTCATCTTAAATTTGCATTTACAAGGAACAGATAGTAGAGATGAGTCACCTGTGACCACTGGTTAAATATTAACTGATTAGAGGTTGGAAAGCAAACATCCTCAGTTTCTCCCCTTTTTCCAAAAGTATACCTGATCTGTCAATATTTAACAATTTCTCCCTTTTCTTTTGTCCTGTATGCACTATCCTTATCTTTCCCTGTTGCACATTGACCATGATGGCACACATGAGCACAGCCCATTTTTAGCCAACTCACTCAACCAGTTTTCTGTATCTTTATTGAGAGATCAACCTTCTTCACATCAGTCCTACTGCCGTGGTGCAGCGCCTCTATATCTAACTCACTCCTGTCAATTCACTGCACAGGAAAACTACTTTATTTTAATTTAGATTTTAAATAGTTGATGCAATCAAAACTTTAACCTGCACCTTTGTAGATGCTTTCTTCTGCAAGCTGAGATGGTACAAAGGTAGACACACCACCACAATTTTCTTTGCACAGGTAAGAGCTATGACATGAAAAATAAATCTACCCTTCCCACATCTGTCCCATTGCCTGGCATTAAAAGCTAGGTTGAGTCTTCACATTTTCATCCAAACACAGATGCAAACATTGACAACAAAAGTAATTGGATTTAGATACTAATAAAGGCATTTGGCATTTAAAATAAAGAACAGGAAGTCTGAAACACCACTGCAGCTCAGTCATCAGTTGATGTACTACAGATCATTAGACAAAAGAAATAATTTATGTACCCAAGTGATTAATCCACAAAACCATGCAATGTTTGCATGGTACCCAACTTTTGGACCCACGCCTTTTCTCACCTGTTGGATGTTATCGTAGCCATGCAATTTTAAGAGGGCCTCTGGAGAAACATACGTCAGGCAAATAGCTTTAACCAGCAGAGCTGGGGCTTTTTTGTTGTTTTTTTGTTTTGTGTTGTTTGGTTGGTTTTAAAATGCTTTTACGCTTTCGGTCCAAATTTCTTAAGATGAGAAAACCAGCGTCTTTCAAAAACAAAAATATTGAGGGTAAAAAATTTAAAAGCTGATTTGGAGAAACCCAAGGCCAACATCACAGAAAACTTCTGCCTTCCAGGTTCAACAAAGCCCCTGTCTCCCTCCACCCTGCAAAAGTCAGGCATATCGGTATGTTTAAAAACAGAAGCAGCACGTAAAACAGACTTTCCAAAATGAGTCAAAATCCATTCTTGACCACTGACAGCTCATCAGCCTCTACATTTTACGTCAGAAGAAGTGATGAAAACAGGCAAATTCAAGTCTGTTAATTTTTGTTTCCAACAGCACCTTTGACATCTGATATGTTAATTTATTAACATGCTAGTCTTCATTAAACATTAAGTGCTATGACATCCATTTCAGCACTGATCAAATACCATATTTACTACAGCTGTAATAATTACAACCAGTGAATCCAAGACTTAGGTTTGTATCAGGTTCCTCATCAGCCTCCAGAACTTTCTAAACTTTTAGCAAACAGACTTTGAAATACTTCACATGCCCATTTCAACATGCAGTGACAGTCAACGCCTTCCCCTTCC
Source organism: Harpia harpyja (assembly GCF_026419915.1). Lineage (NCBI taxonomy): Eukaryota > Metazoa > Chordata > Aves > Accipitriformes > Accipitridae > Harpia > Harpia harpyja. The sequence continues at coordinate 4,312,178 of NC_068945.1, read as the reverse complement.
CCTCAGCAATGCACCTCTACGTCTCTATGAAATTGTTAAACACAGAACAGGACTGTGTGAGCCTTATACTTCTAACTTAAAAAAAAGCAACAGCAACACCTAGTTGAAGCACAAATCTAACTTCAGATTTGAGAGTTTTGTACTAGCAGGGTCTTTCACATAGATGGTATATAGTAGTAGTAGCACAGCTACTAGAAGTAGTAGCACAGCAACAGCTTATGAGGTCACAGGGAACAGCAATCTCTCTTATAGCAGAAGAAACAAATTTTTGCACAAAACTTCACTAATAACTATCATTAGCTTTGTTGTTCACAAAGATGCCAGCAGATGTTCCCAATATCCAGATATTAAAGACAGAACACTTGACAACTAAGCAAGGATAGACAGAAGCATCAAATTTATCTCTTAACACAGGACAGCAGGTAGGCAGCATACCTATATACTGCTGCTTCACTGGCAACTAGGTATTATGAGAGATTGAAATAAATTAATATAACATTTTATTCTTCTCTTTTTGTTGGTCATCCCATAAGAAGCTTTAAGTATCGCATAATATCTGCACAAAATTTTTCTGAGCCAGAATCACAGTTAGTTTAATTAGATACACGATGTGGAAAAATAAATAAGTAAATAAATAAATTCCATCAAACCAGCCATTTGGACCCTTGAAACAATTACAGCTCGAGACCAATTTAATATGTGAACCAAAGTCTGATTTTCATCTCCTGTTGCCTTCATTAGGAAATGAAGCAAGAAAATTCCAACTGCCTGCAGTGATACTTAACTCATAGGATACTGAAGTTACTACTAAAACAAAAAGCCTAGTAACAAGATGTCAAAGACAACATGGACAAAAACCCCATGGGTTTGCACTTTTTGTAACTTCTGTGTTGCCAGGTTGCGGCAAGACGCCAAATCGCCCACAGAATTTGAAGCCACAGCCAAATCCTCCTCCTCTCTAAAGCAAGGCCCCGCAGCACCTCACGTGCTAGGTTGTACAAAGTAAATCCACACTGGCACCTCAAGTCTCTGGACCACCCTGTGTTAGCAAACAGCAGAGGTGCAGTGAATTCCATTTTAAAGCTCCACTGGGCTCTTGGCTCCAAAGACGACAAAGCTGTGTGCAGTTTAGATTCATCTCTGATAAAACAGCAAATTTTTTTCTGCCACCCATATATCCAAGTACAATTCAGAGCTTGGGTATGATTTCAGTTACCAAAAAAAAAAAAAAGTATCTATGCGCAAACATTCAAGAAAAGAAATAAAGCCTCTCATCTCAATGACTAATGCATACTTCCTTACTGCCTTCTCTACCATAGAATATAATAGATCAGATGGAAAACTGAGGAAATGTAGAACAGTGGAGAATTTCAAACTACCGCAATGAAAGCAACTGAGCTACCACCCAAATTGACTTGAAATTTCAGTTCATACTAAAACTGATGACAAGACCCCTCAATGGGAGGCAGCAAAAAGCAAGAGTTAAGTATTCTACTCTAAGTCATCCTGTTTGTACAAATGTATAAATACAAACATGTACTTCCATTCCAATCATCTGCTTTTGCTACTCACACATCACAGAAAAAACAAGATTTAATCTCACAGGAGGTATTACTTAAGAAGTTCCATCTCCAGTATCTCTTCCACTTCCTATTACAGATAAAAGTACTGTCTACTCAGATGAAATCGAGACCTAAGGACTAGAAGGAAAAATCAAACTTTCCCTTTAGGTTCAGGCTTTGATTAGCTGACAGAAATCCTCCAAGACTACTATTATGAAGAACGAGAATTGATAAAACCCTGACCAACATTTTGCCCATCTTCTTCCTCATCCAGCTGAACATCCCTGACCCATTCCTTGCAAAGAGAGATCAGTCAGCATCAAGAGTGTCAGCAGTGCCTTTCCAGCAGTTTTATTTGTGGTTGGTATCGTGTGGAAAGGAACATTTTAAAACATAAGCAATTTTATTTAAAACTTGTGAAATATATCACCAGGATAATATGTACTGCAGCACCCTGCTTCTTGGAGCACATTATCTTGGTGTCACCAAGAACTAAAAGCAAAGGGTTACTCACTAAAACACAGCCAGATGAAAGTTACGATGTTTTTTGAAGTCTCTTGATCACTATGACTTACAAAGCCCTAATCCGTAAGAAGACCACACTTTCCAGTTTCCACTTTGGAAACATCCCATCTACACTGCCACAACCACAACTGGTACCCACAGTGGACTCCAGGTCAGCTTCCAATTACACACAGCAGGCATAGAGAAAGTGCAATATGCCAAGGTACAATAGGCAGGGTCAGTCACAGATGCATCGTGTCCTTGAAGGATTGCCCACACACACAGGAAAAAATCCACTGCAATAAGGACATAACACAGTAAAAACCTAGAAAGAAGAGATGATCACTTGTCCGAGCCAGCTAATACCTGAAAAAGAAAGGGATTCTTCAGGAGAAGGGTTTCCTCGGCACTCTGCTTCTGGTTTAACTTGAAACATGGCTTCCCATCCCTCGTAGCTGGCACATGAGTTTAGAAAGAGTTTGCAGAAACAAGGAATTTTAAATGAGGAAACTCAGACTCCAGTAATTTTATACCAAAGTCCGAGTGCTGAAGAGGCATGTCTTGCCAGAGATCTCTAATCTGAACAGTGAGATCAGGGGGAGGAGAACAAGCACAAGCAATTTTGCATGGTGTCTCACTGAAAACAAGTTTGGGCAAGCATTAAGGTTGCCTATATTAGCATTTTAGTTTTTAAAAACTGGTTATATGCAAATAGGTTATAGCCTCAAGTTCCTGGAGAGTGCCAACACCTTCCCAGGCACCAAAAGGTTTGAACAGCATATAGTGAAGGGCATTGACTCCCCACTTGATGTCCAGATGTTTTGGTACACACCTCCCATTAATGCATTAATGAAAAGAGAACCACTTAAAACCCTTGCAATGTCAAAGGGCTTTTACTGGCATGATAGACTGGAGACAAGGTATCTTAATGACATTTCCAAGGCAACAGAGATGCAGGTTCATGACATTCCCTTCCACGCTCACTCTCCTAAGAAATAACTTGGGAATTAGCAAAGCATTGCATTTTAAGCTGAAGAGACATATACAAACAAATGTGTTCATTTATGTGAGATACACTAGGATACAAAGACTAGGAAGGTGGGGTTAAAGTCTGGAATTTTAGGCCATCACTTAAAAGATGCATAATTTCTTCCCCTTTCCCCCTTTCTCATTTCACCTCTGTCCCCTCACCCACTAGCTAAAGGGTCTCAGTTCATACCGTGTCATGGACTCTGGCAGCACTATGTGTTGTAGGGCTGGTGATGAACTAGAAAGAAGATTTGATCAAGATGAATATTTTGGGGCTGGGGCTGGTAGGAAGGAGAGGGTGTTGCAATCATTTTCTAGACACATCAGTTCCCCAGTTCCATTCCATATTCTGGATGAACGTTTTTCCGAGCACAATGGCCCACTGGGGAAAAACTTACTATGCACTAGTATCTTGGATGAGAACACCTCAGTCTTCAACACACCTATGATCAAAACAGTGTTGCCAAGAAAATACTATTAAACTCCATGTCACAGACAGGGTACTGAGGTGAGGATCAATAGCCATGGACAGGAGCCAAACCTCATGTGCTTCCATCTGTATTACTGCTGATCTATATTTCATTTTCTTACCATACATGCTTAGAAAACCCCTCATATCAACAACTGGAAATAAGTGGCGCACAAGATTTTTATTTTTCAAGATCATAAAGACTTCTGAAAGACTTTCAGCTGAAGATCTCTGCACCATCTCCTCCTCACAGACCCAGTACCGTTTCAGGCTGTAGTCGCCTCTCAGTTAAGCACTGTGTGGCTCAGCTCACAGGTCCAGCTGGTACCAAACCCAGCTTGCCACCAAGGCCACCAAGACCTCGGGCACTAGGTACAACGAATGCAACTAGAACACAAATGTTCATGAAAAGAGCTTGAAGAGAAAGCAGTTTCCAATGCACTGTTTCAGCAAGGTTTCCAGCCCTTTTCAATCACATCTACTACTCCTTTTGTATTCCAGTGACACCCTGTGGCAGTTACCTAGACTGCAGTCTTTCCAAGTCTCCATATTCACAAAGGCCTACGGGGGTAAAGAACAACAAATCAGAAAACAGAGAAAGGACATTGCAGCACTGAGCTGAAGGATTGCTGCTGTGCCTCACTACTCCCGAGGCATGAAATGCACAGGTTTCTCTTCCACAGCAGAGTAACTTACTAGCAGCCTGTGACGCTGTCCCCTTGACTCCCCAGCCGCAGCTCAGTAGGCAGACTGAAAGGCAGTACTATACCCGCTGTTACACCTTTCCCTTGGGCAGAATACATCACTGCCAGGCTGATACACCATGGTGGAAAAATCTAGTTTTATTGACTGAGCTTCTCAGGTCTTCTACTGCAACACCGAACTGCACTTCGCACTCTGATATTTCTGTCTGTGCAAGTTGCACAAGTGACTTCTAAGGGGTATCCCAACTGTATCAATTAGAGGACTGCAGCCTGCAATCATAAAGTCCCAGTTTTCACTGCATTAGAATAGACTCACCTACCATTTCCAGAGTTAATTTCTATATGCACCAGCTACTGAAAGGAAAAAAAACCCACACAAGTGAATTCAAACAGCAGCCTAGTATTTCTACTGTTTACTCTTAACCTCACAGAAAAATTTCTCTCCTAACAGCATGTGTGTTTACTTTTGCCCTTCAACTCTTTACCATATGAAAAAACATACTGGATACAGTGCCTCAAATCAGCTCAAAGTGGATCTCTAACACAGGAGATATTGCACTGCAGGACATTTTACATTTAATGAACATATCACGGCCAACCAGGGCATATCATGTGTCTTCTCTGAAATTATGTGCCAAAATTACAGTTAGTAAACATTTTGGAACATAAGGAAAGTAGACATGTGCAACACAGGTAAAAGCACCCAGGGAACTCAAACACTCTCACACACACACAAGAACACCTCAAACAAAAAACTCCACAAGCATCCAAGACATTAGCCCACAAAAGGCACTCACGTCACTGCAGTGCAATCTTTAGAACTTCTCAAGTGTCTTAAGATTGCTGGAAGATAGAGCTTCCACCACAAAAAAAGAAAAAAAAAAAATCTCCCCAGGTGCTAAAATCCTGCTAGAGTATGCCAAGGATGACCACAGTTTTGTGAAGGCTGAGTAGCATCTCAGCAGCACCTCTGTCATGCCAAAGGCTGTCTGGAGCCCCTTAGCTTAGTATGCATGGCCAAGGAATAACCAACAGGTAGGCGGATAAATAAAAGGGGTAGAGCTAGAGTGAAGGAAGTAGTGAGGATCCTGGTCTCCAATCCCTTCTTCTGAGCTACAAATGCTTTCTAGCTTGTGGTTATTTAATACAGAGCATATAAACAGACAGGTGAGCACAAAAACCTTTAAGGATGTTCCCATCTTCTGAACAACCAAGCCCCTTGTGGATCTAGCTTAAGGGTGGGAGGGTGGTGAGAGCATCAAGTCTAACAATCTTACTGGGCACCTTTCCACACTGTCTCCAGAACATGTTTATTACTGTCAAACTTCAAACATCAACCTTAGCGCTCTACCATATGAACTTAAACTATACAGAAATGCACACTATTTTGGGACAAAAATCCTTGCTCTGCTGGGACAGGAGCTTTGCCTTCGACTTTGGCAAAGTTGCAATTTCACCCTGAACATCCATTACTGAAACAAACCATTGCTTTACAGCATGTACATCTGCTCCTGCCCCTTATCCTTGACTAATGTAGTCCCTTCTCTGACCACTACCTCAGGATGATGTAGGCTTCCACGTTGATTTGTACAGCACGCTGGCAGAGTGGTGCTTATGCACAACTACAACAGGCAGCAATTGCACTTCCTACTACACATTACTACTAGTAATTTTGTTACTATTGCAAATTAAAAAGCATTATCTCCAGCAGATCATCTGCACCTCAGGATTCAGCATGTAACCTGCAATTGTGCATTTTCTGGTTTATATATGCAAGGGTGCAGACAACTAAGCCAAGCGTACCATGACCAGCCCCACATGGAAAACAGAGGGAATATTACAAAATTCAGTATGTCAAACATCACTGTTCAAGCCAAACGAACCACAAAACTCCTATTTTCCTTTTTGTTAAGCTGCCCTAAGAAAGGAATAGAGGCAGATCAAATTTTATTCTAAATTTCAAGGTTTTATAACAATGAGCTTGCTGACCTGCGCTTTATTGCTTGGTTGCCAAACTCATTTTGCACAATTACACAGAGAGAACATGGTTAAGCTAAGATCCCACCATACTGCTTTGACAACAAAGTTTAGGGATTGAGCAGACTTGTTTTTTCACTTCTATCTTAATAACCTTTTTATCTTTATATAATTTTAGTAAGTCAAATTCTTAATTAGAAAAGGGGGGTATTATCTACACATACAACCTCCTGGAATCTGCTTTTTATTCTACTAACAGTGCCTGGGCAGGGAAATAAAAATAAGAGTAGAGTTCTGAATGATGTGATGTTATAGTAAGTGCAGTTAACTGCAGACAGGCTGTGGATACAGAAGTATCCACTCATCCTTTACTTTGCTGATGGTTACTTCACTGAATCAGCACCCATAGGAAAAAAAAAAAAAATCAAGAACTAGGACATACGGTGTAATAATTTACACTGTGCCTCTTGGTTAATCATAATCTTTCTCAAAAAATTGATTGGCCTAAAACCAAATACTCTTCTGGACTTGGATAAACTTATTAACTCCTATAAAGCCTAAGATCAAACAGAAACATTCATTTTTCAAAAGCGATGCATTGCAACACTGCTACTGGCCTAGCAGCAAGACACAAGCGTTTCAGAAACGGCCACCAGTCAAGCAAAAGAACATTAACAGGGGGCCAAGCAGCATCACAAGAAGTAAACTATACATGTACAGTTTCTATGTACAGAAAATACATACTACACATACATCATCTGTAGGTATAGTATATACATACTATATACAGCAAGTATGTATGCACACATACACACATATAAAATATTTTAAAGCCAACAGTATTCAAAGTTAAGGGATATATCAGTAGGTACAATTTAAAAAACAAACAAACAAGAAACTGTTGGCAAATGAGCATGTTGGTGCATCTTCAGCCTTTCAGTGCAAAAGAAAAAAAAAAGTATTTAGAAAGAAATGTCCTGCCACCGCACACAACTACAGGTCAGCACTGGGGATCAATGAGGTTTAAACAGCATAGTGCACTTGGCAGTCAGTCAGCCGCCTGCCCACTGGGAAGTAGAGAGCTCACTGATCTTTGCTGGGAAGGCACCTGGAATAAAGTACGTCAAGCAACATACTAGACATGAAGTCTAGAATATGGACTTCAGGCCAAAATACTTTCAGGTTGTTGTTTTGGGGGGTGTTGGGGTTTTTTTGTTTGGTTTGGGTTTTTTGTTTCTTTTGTTGGGTGTTTTTTTTAATTTTTTCTGAGGACAGAGGTGGGAGGTTTAGGGATGCAGGTAATAGCTCAGAAGCATTTCTGACTTCTTTCCTTCCCGCTTTCTATTGAGAGTTTCACCGATTCCTAATGGCAGACCCGTCCTGGAGGTAATGGCAAAGTGACCTTTGGCATGTCTAGCTCATTTTCTTCTTACATTTTATTAAGATTTTCAACACCAGAAGATAGGGAAGTAAGACTTCTTCATAACTGAAGTGACCACTGATGATGGTAACAGAGAAATCTGTTGTATTTATAAGCAGAGAGATTCCTCATTAAAGTGCTATTTCAAATATGTAATTACCATTCATCCTTTCCTCCAAGATAGCAGACATTTCTCATTAAGAAAAGTCAGGTATTTTGTTGCCACATCCTCCAGCCTTTTCCTTTGCATCTCTGGCTGAACACGTCTATATTGCTCATTGCCATAGTAACTAAAGGTACTAAAATTTTCTGTCCGTGTGTCAGAGCTCCCCTCTGGAACTCAGTCAGACTCCAAGGTCCCATCCCTTCCCTGATCATCAGGTGTTTCAGTCCCAGCATGACAGACACATCCCAGACACAAACTTCTTGTGTCTCTACATCCAAGTGTCCAACATAAAACATAGCAGTTACTATCCAGTAAACACAAATACATCATGATACTAATGGCTGGAAGAATACAGCAAAGTGAAAAGAGCAGTAGGTATCACAGTGGCCAGCTAAAGAGGAGAGAACCAAAGTAATGGCACCAGGAGGCAGCTTCCATTAGGTCCCCCACTGTTTCTCCAACCCCATCCAGCCTACAGAGGGGAAACTTACTTTACAGACTTGAATCCACTGAATAACACTGTTGTAATATCCCTATAGGAGCAGTCTTGGAGAGTAATCTCTCCAACTATCTATCTCTATAAATACACTCACACATGCGTGTGTTTATATGTATATAACCTACACACGTTTTTAACTGGAACATTTCTTTGCATGCAATTTTCATTGATACAAAACATCAGGTTCAACAGAGGGATATACATCAGAGGAAGGTACCCATAGACACACCAAACAGGGAAGGTAGGAAGAGAAATTTCACTGGCCCTTCAGTCACAGTCTCAACCAAGACTTACAAGCAAGTCTTAACTTATGAGCAAGACAATAATGCTGAATAAAAGTACACAAATGTGAAGGAGAGAAGGAGAAGAAAAAAAAAAAAAAATCTATCTAGCTTTAGATGCCTGAAGTCCTTCAAGGACTGCCCCCCCCAAAGAAAAATGTCCTGTAAGTGCTTTCCCATCACATGCTTCTCCTTGTCCTAGAAAGATGATCAGCGACACTCCAGTAGAGCACACTAGCTCTTATACCTTATCAGATGCATCCAATTTCCAATCTCCTCCTGACATAAAGAGATTACAGCTTCTGTAAACATTTGTAATTACACTATGTATTTTGGATGTTATAAATAATTATTTTCATTCCACCTTAACCAGTTAATAGTGATTTCAAGGTACACTGGCCAACATGCAGGTACTCCTCATCAAAACGTGTGGCAAATCTATAAACCAGGATATGGTTAACTCCTTACCACATGGTATTTTTCCTCAGCACATCTTCTAATGTATCCAAAGGGTAGCTGCACCCCAAGAGCCGTACAGGCCAGCTGGAGAGCTCTGTCACAGAAGCTCTGTGAAGGTAAAGGAAGGAGAATCTGCAGGTGACTTGTGATGACCACCAAAGCTTACTCACATGCAGCAAGATGGTGGGGAAGAGCCATACGTGCCTGAGGAGGTCCAGGCAGGAGTCAGAGCTATTGGGTTCAGCAGAAATTGGAGTTCAAGGGTACTCACCCAGGAAAGGGGAGGCCAGGCTAATCATCTAGGTTTATACACTCGGACTCATTCTGTTTATCTGCCAATACACAAATTATACCATGCAGTGTGGAACAGCTTGCAAGGGTATGGGCCAGGGCGGGGAAAAGGTAGACAACTGAGTATCCACAGTCCCTAATACTCTCCCAGCTTGTGTTGAGCATATTGTTTGCGTAATACCTAACCACAGACTCAAATCCTCCCACACATAAAATTGAGTTAGACCAGGTCTCCAAATAGTCAACAATCCACTGAGGAATACATGGAAATAGGACATCACCATCATCCTCCTCTCCTCTCCTCCAACAACCTTTTGAAAGGAAAGCTCCTTTCCTCAAAACTGAGGCATCTTCTAGGTTCTGTTTTCAGGAGCTAGTTTTGAGTCATGAAACCAAAACAGAGACACAGCTCTTCATAATACAGAATACTGGTCCACAAGCCAAAAAACACCAAAACCCAACCAATTAAAAAACAACAACAACAACAACAAAAAAACCCCAACAAACACCAGGTAGATGTGTACTCACATTATCATTCTTGGTATTTCTTTCTGCCCAACATGCTCATTTTCACAGACTTTGTTAGGAACACGAAGCATGGGGTCCATCCAACAAACTTGGATGTTGCAAATTCTGTTAGAGCCCTATACCCCCAGCAGCACTGTTAAGTGTTGCAAAAAGCAGATCCTCCTTGTAAGGCACAGGGGCAGAATTAAAAAGGATTGAAGTATCGCAATGTTTAGAGAATCATAGGAACAAAATTCACTAACGTGTGCTATTAGCTAAATTCCCTAAACAATAAATGGAAGTAGCAGCATACAGCAAGCTCAGGGAAAGAAGAGAGGATATAAGTCAGTCAATAGAAAATACTGAGGAGTGAGATGTGACGAAATCTATTGCTTTAAAGCCAATAAACTCTAAACACCCACCCTTCCTCTACACGCTATACCAGAAAGATAAATACATCAGTATTTTTCTGACAAGTAGTTTTCCTGCCTGAAAAGTGACCTTACCAAAAAAGTTATAAACAATCCTTTCAAGCTACCTAACATAAGCTTACGTTTCCTGTGATTGGAAGACAACAGAGGATTGGCACAGCATCGGTACAGCAGCACAAGTTTCACCACTGTCCTCTCAGAAGATTTCTTAGCATCTCCCTTCAGCTTCTCTGCTGAAGATGTGCACCAGCTGTAATAAAAACACCATTGCCAAGTTTTCACTTTAAACCATAACTGAGACAAAAAAGACACACCTTATGCTGGACCTATCTTTCAGGACTCACTCTGCCATGTAACTTCGGTTTCCTTCTTACACTACTGCCAGGTAAACTATATCCTAGACTCTTCAGAGTAAAGGCCTCATTTTCTTCTTTGTGAAATACCTTTCTTGATAAATAACAAAGCAACGCAAATAAGGATAACAGGCAGCATAGTAAGAAAAGATCTCACTGGGTTAGCCATAACCTATTCATTTACTTCCAATTCACGCCTGATAGATCTTTGCTTAATGTGTCCCTAAAAACGTTAAGGACAGAAATGCTACAACCTTACTGACCAACATCTTCCCATGCTTTGCTATTCTTACTAAAGTAGCAGTAGTATTTGTAGGACAAGAATCCAGTTATATTGGGCTAGGGGATGCTAATGAGCTGCGCACAAGATCCTTCATATGGCTACAAGCTACAAGATCCATACCATGTATGTCTGACAAAGGAATGGAGTACACCACAAGTAACTCTCAGAGAAGCTGCCTCTCACCTATTTGATATGCCTGGGAACACAGGCAAGCCTGAACTAAGAGCCTCAGCAACCCTCAATAACTGTTTCTCTCCGTGCTGGGGGATCAGGAGTTCCTCTAACAAAAGACATGCTGTATATGATAGCAAATGCAATCTGCAGTCTCAGCACATGACCCATACCTAAACTGTTCATAAGCCACAGTCTCCAGTTACGTATCAGCACACTGCCTAACTCGCAGAAACGATCCCTGCTCTCAGGGGAACTTGCATACAACAAACCAAAGACTGTCAGGCAAGACAAAGCAAAAAGAACAGTATCATCACATTCCTGTGCAACAGGCCAAGCAGGCATCAGCAACAGCTTCAACAATTAAATATCTAGCATGAAAAATTTTTTTTTAGTTTAATTAAGATTTCTTCCATAGATAGAACACAAGACAGCGCTACTGAATTCTCTAAATAACCACAAGCCGATATTCAGTGAACCCACAGTATGTACTACTTAACGCTCAGTACTGAGTACCACTTACACTTCCAAGGGATGCTACCACCATATTGGCAACCACTTCCTCCAAATGAGGAGGAAAGGACAAGGAAAATGGCAGCACAAAAGAATCACCAGTATTTACAGGGGAGTGGTTACCAAAAGTTTGTGTCAAGTTACTGCAGGTGTTGTTTTAGTTAGAAGTTAACTGTAATGTACAAGACCCACCTAGAAGAAGGTCACAGTCCTCCCTGCACCGCCTCCCGAGAACAGTCCTAGCAGACGGCAGCTCAGGCCTTCAAACCAAAGGCATCAAAAAGGCATTTGCCATCAGCTGAGGAGGAGCCGGAGGGTGTCTGCCTAGCACACAGAACCAATTCCAGTTTTCATTTCATAAGGCACCTAAGTTACCACCTGGGCATGAATTTGTCTTCCTGAATTTTTAAAAAGACAATGTCCCTAATACAGTATAACCGGCAGCAGCAGAAAATAGTCCACCACCTTGGAAAAAACCCAAAACATTAAAGCAAGAGGAAACAAAGCACAACTGCAGCAAACAGCTAAGATGGAAGGCCCCACATGCAGAACTATACTCCAGCTAAATGCAGACTCATAGTAAAGAGATGTGTTCAGGAACCATTGTTTAGGACAGACAACCCAGGCACATCGCAGGAGCAGTTTAATCACATTTCACCAGCAGCAGCTACTTCACAACTTACATCGTAGAGTCCTCTGTATGATACCATTAGCAGACACCGAGAGAACAGGCAACACTTAAGCTAATTCTTTCAATGTCATTACCAACACAGTATCAAGACGTAATGAAGTCACTAGACTTGAGCCTATTTAACAGGTTGCTACTGAAAAGGGGATCTAACGCCCTGGGCTCCTCCTTCACCACCGCTTCTGTCAATTATCAGACATCAACTCTAGCACTCACTGACCTCTCCTGCAAGCTGGGTCTGCTCACCAGCCTGGCACGGAAATAACCAGAAAAAGATACGTCTTCTACCAAAAAGCCCAAGAAATACTAGAGCCAGAGCAACAGAGGACATGCCCACATGGCCAGAAGCAAAAGCAACAAGGAGTAAGTCCCCCTTTCAACAGGGGCAAGCTGCCAGCCTGGGCATTCAATGAACTACTGTGCAGCAAACACCAAATACAAGAAGAAACTGAAAGTCACTCTTACACAGTGTGAAGAACTCGTCTCCAAAACAAGAATAATTTCTCTTCCCATACCCATGTGTTACTTGAATTTTTAACTTGGCACCAAACCAAACAGAATGCAACTTGAAAGCTGCCATTTTCTACACAAGCCATGGGCTACTGAAACACCTTGGTTTTCAGATGTTCCAGAAATGTCTCAATAAAGCATGAAGACCATTCGCTAAGACATTCCCTTTTCAAAAACCAGGTTAGAGTCTGCAAGTCTGTCAATAGACACAAGTAGCCCAGGAACATTAATGGGACTGATCACAGAATTTGGAAATGACAAGAGACACCCTTCAAAATTAAAAACTGATAGAGCTTGGCCAGCTGAAGCAGAAAGCCACTGCCTTTTTGGCAGCTTTTGTCAGGCCGTCAGGATGTCTCAAATGCTCACAATACCACCAGGGTGACCAGACGAACCATGAAACCAGACTGGAGAGCAAACTAATCACAAAATCCTATGGGGATGGGAGGAGGCACAGCAATGTAAGGAAGCTTCTGCTGCCCACACAGTGCCTTGGCAGTGAGACAGTAACCTCTGTTTCTTTTGCTTCTTCATGCTGAAGACCTTTTACCAGTACAGAATTCTAGCCATAAGTAGGAACAAGTTTACTTCCAAAAAAAAGGCTCCATAGGACAAATATAGCTTATAAGAAAGACAAAGACTTTTTACCAGGGCCTGTAGCAAGAGCACAAAGGACAATGGTTTTAAACTGAAAGAGGGTAGGTTTAGGTTGGACAAAAGGAAGAAATTTTTTTTATGACAAAGGTGGCAAGACACCGGAACAGGTTGCCCAGAGAAGTTGTGGATCCCCCATCATGGGAAGTGTTCAAGGTCAAGTTGGACAGGGCTTTGAGCAACCTGATCTAGTGGAAGATGTCCCTGCCTGTGGCAGGGGGGTTGGACTAGATAGTCTTTAAAGGTCCCTTCTAACCCAAACCGTTCTTTGGTTCTATGACTCCATTCTAGACTTCATTTCTTTCAACTTCTATTTTAGATACATGCCTGGAAGAAGGATTGCTGCTTGGAAATCTTTTTGTCACCATCATACAGACAAGTCTATTTGTTTAATGTACCCTTCTGTATCTGGAGTTTCCAAAACAAATGACCAACCTGACATTAAATACCATCAGAAACAGCTGATGTAGCCTAGAATCTATTTGTGACACAGTTTCTGCAAAGTAACTAAGAAGTAACAAGACTTTTCTTCTAATACAAACTTTGGAACCTTTTGCTTTTCATTTAACCCACTGGCAATGAAAGTTAAATCATTTTTCCTGCAAGAAGACATAGTCACGAATGGGTATTAATTACACGGACTTCCTTCAAAAAGACCCACAAGATCTACTTTGTCTTACAAAGTCTAGAGCATGCCACTTACAAGACAGCTGCCCAAAACAGAGCCCCAGACACACACACTCCAACCTCACCCATGTCCTGCTCCCTTTCTCAGAACTAATCAGTCAAGGAAAGTAACAGTGTTAGTCTCAACCCATTTTAATTTGATTGTTAAATTAACAGATACACCAGTCAATGTTTTTGTTCCTACTATCAAGCTCTCAACATTTTGTTTGCCTTAGGTCTTGCTGACCTTGGCACAGAATAGGAATTATATTTGTAGTTGGATGACTAGTTCTCAAACAGCTTCTCCTATATTACTAACACGCACCAATAGGTCCTTTATATGTATCTGTCTTCTTTGTTTACCGTAACACTCCACTGCTTCCAGAAAGACGGACCTCAATCGTTCTTGAGGCTTGGGAGAGATGCTGATGCCCTCTGGAAGAATGTAACGAGCATTCTGTTTTCACAACACAAAACCTAAACACCCTTTTCAAAAGCTTTTGGGAAGCTTTGTAACAATGCTTATTTCCTTACCCCACCCATCTTGCTTTAATGACCAAGAAAAACCGCATAGAAAAGAAAAGCCAAACAACAGAATATTCACCCTTCGCTTTTCAACCCTGTCCACTGTTTCCTCACTTAACTGTGGTCAATAATCATTCCTAATTTAACACTTTTGTTTTCAGGTTGGCCCACCTGTCGGTAAAGGTGCTTTAAGTGCTTTGTCAAGTGAATCCCGTTTCTTGCCAGCAGTCCTCAATCCTCAGAGAGGATCCCCTGGTCGTAAAAGCCAAATCCTGGGTCAGAGATAATACTTTACAGATCTAGTAAGAGTCTTTCCGAGAAAAATCCCACACTGTAGTACCTTATCAACCTTCCACAGTAATGACCACAAAGCAAATTGCATTTTTAGGTTTTTTTCCAAACACCTTCATAAGCTTTGTTCATAAGCTACAAAAGTATCACCACTTTGGATTACTCAGAGAAGATGACTTTGATTTTATACACAGCTGGTGATGCTTCATGCCGTGAACTTCATGCTATGAACAGACTGCAAGAACCAGGGACACTGAACAGAGGCTTCATTTTCATGCAAATATCCTCAGGAAGCCGCATCAAGGAAAGAAACAGCACATCCCATTTGTTGTGTACCACTTACAAAGAGGTCTCTACAGGGAATGCTTGTGACCAGGGAGAAGATAGGAGACTTCCTCTGTTGCTCCCAGAGGTCTAGATTACAAACTGTCCTCCCCACTTTAAAAAGAGTCTTGTTTCATCAAGCAGTGAAGTTCCCTGCTAGCATTTCTAATAGAAGGTTTTTTACATTCAGGAAAAAAAAAAATGCAAACCCCCCAAATATATAGCAGTTTCTGGAGAATAACAATCAGGCACTTCACTCCCAGGTGCACTCCCTAAGAGTAGTTTTTCTCTCCTCTCAGTTTGGGCGAGATTGGGATTTGATGTTTACAAATGGCAATACAACAGGCATCCACTGGAATGCTTTCCTAAACCCACCACATGTGGGACACTCTCCCCTTTCTGTCCACATGAATATAGCACCAGAGAAGATAGTCCCTGGCATTAAGAAGAGAGACATTCCAGTCCTTGACTCACCAAAGTAGGTGCTACACAACCACTTCAGGACAATAGCGCCTACCCCACCGAAGAGCCATGCCTGACAGGTTTAAACACTGGAATCAGCAAATACTTAAACGCTGATCTCTCAAACACTGCTTATTACGCATGCTCAGTCACAATGACGGTACTTTGAAGAAGGCAAACATTACTTAGAAGGACCCTACACAATCATAGCTGGTAACTCTGAGGTGCAATTTTTGCTGTAGAAGACAAGGAAAACCTAGTATGAAAGATGTAATGGACACAACACTGGCATTTTCTTCCATGCAAGGGTGTACAACGCTAACAACCTCCAGCTTCACTGATCACAAGCTCAACTCAATATGGCTAAGAAAGGCTAGTGCTTTGGCTCTTAAGTGCTTTGTCTCTCAAGAACATGCAGTCTCTTCATGACCAAGTGCTTCCCCAGTCCATCAATTTAACTACTAGGCTTCTTCTGAGGCTTAAAAGCAAAATAAAACCCCTTGGCTTTGCTTAGCCAAGGAGAAACTGAAAAGAATAATGAAGCTTACAAGGGCTATGAGCTCAGGTCTTCAGCTCTCCAAGCTGGTAGATCACAAGACACAAGTTTTTAGGATTAACTCCTAAAAGATCTCTAGTATCCTTCTTCATCCATTCCAGGAACATGATCTTGCATGTGAAGAATACAGAGACCAGTCCAAACCAGAACAGCTTCTCGAGCCAGCCTGTGGCAGATCTGGGGTCTCTCAAGACTCGACTCACTCAAGAGACCACAGTGCTTTCTGTAGTGAACACAAGTATCGCAGTCCTGTTGTTCAAGTAATAACAAGTATTTGAGGCCGAAAAAGCTGTTCACAAACGTAAACATGATTAAGCATGCAATACTCTTGAGCAGTCACCAGATGTCACCACATCGCAAGAGACTCGGAGGGAAAGTATTAGCAGGCCAAGTGATAGAAATAGAAAAGGTTTCTATCATACATACACAGCTTCAGGTCCGAAGTAAGACAAGCAAAAGCAACTCAGTGACCAAGACGACCTGCCATCAAACAACTTTACACATGCATGTTTAGGAGTTAAAGGACCGGGACTGGCCATCTAAGGCAGTGCCTTCCAACCTTTCTATCTCAGCCACAAGACTGCTGCTATCTCTTCTTTCTCACTTCCTACCTCAAACTCTGTATCCTTGCTCCTCAACCACCCATAAGGAACACCGCCTCTGGAAGCAATCACCAGTCCTGCTTCCCAGGACTTCCACAGCTCTTATGCAACCCAGGTTTGCTCACCACAGTTTGAGGCTGGGTGGAACTGAAACTCTTCGTCATTGCGCTCTTACACATACAGAACAACCTCGGTGCCAGATGTTAATGCACCTTCTAAATTTGGTCTCTCAGATTAAAACTTCCTTATTTCTGTTGTGGATTTGGATTCCAGCATTTATATTCCAAATTGCTACTGGCGAGATCCTGGTTCTGCCTTTTGTACAAGGAGGTCTCAGGCAAAGCATGTTCTGCCCACAGGTAATGATCCAGCCTGCTGCTGACATGAACACTGTGCCAACATCAGCAATCTTACAAGTCCATTCTAAAATGGCTGTGAAAGTGTTAGGAATAAATCAAATACAGATTTCTACATTACCCTCTGTAAAGTTCAAGAAAAAAAAAAAAGGTATAACAGTCTCTTTCCTTGGTCAAGGGGGACAGCAGCACCAGCCCCAAAAACCTTCATGTCTGCTCTTCTCCTCCTTAATGGCCTCCCCATTTTTCTGCCCCTTCTGCTGCAAACAGTAGTCAGTGCTGTGCGCATCTAGACGCCTATCCAGCAGTACCCAATAAAATGCCAAATATTTGGCCCATTGGGTTATCATAGTGTCTACAATTTCTAGTCATGTTCCAGGGTCCTCATGCAGCAGACACGCACACACCGGCAGGGAAAAAAAAAAAAAAAAAAAAAAAGCGACATTGTGATGTTACATCACCTCTAGTGATGCCTGCAGGGTGAAGTGGCTACTTCACAGCAGCCAGGCATGAATCAGTGACACTCAGACTAGTCAGTAGCACCTAAACCTGCAGCTGTACAAGACCACATCATTTCTTCCAGTAGCAGGGAACACTGAACATCCCAGCTCCTTCCTCTCTTGTCACAGCAGGCCTACAAGGCATGAGCAAGTGCTGCAGCCAATGTACGGATGCACAGTAGGCCTCGCATTTTCAAAAAAACACTGCCTCACTGAGCGTCCACAGCACGTTCACACAAACCTGCTGACCCACACCGTTCCAGGGAGAGGAACCCAGGAGCAGGCTGCCTTTACCAAATCAATTCGCGCAGGCTGCTCCAGACATCTTCCTTCCCAAGGGGCTTTCGGAGACTAAAGATGCTGCACAGTCTCCAGAAAAGAGACAGCTAGAAGCCAGGCCGCAAAACACACAAACAGTTTTTGGTAAACTGTTGGCTTGGCAACTCCGATTTAAATCTTCACTTCCCTTTGAACAGAATAAGAGGAACAAAGAATGGGTGCAGGGGAAGAAAGAAACTAAAAAACTGGGAGGAAAAGAAACAAAGAAAGAAAGGGAGAGAGGCACAGTGGGAATTTAAGAGGTTCACCAATATAAAGGGATGTTGTCAACACAGGGCTTATGGACCCACGCAAGCCTCAGTCCAACCCCTACAGCCCACCTCCCAAACCAAGAACGAAATCTCCTCTAGGTTGGAAACCCCAACATGAAATACGGATTTTAAAGCAACTGAATCCATAGACGTGTAGCCATGACTCCAAGAGAGTAACACACAGATGTTTTTAAGAGCCTAGAGCAAAACCGGAGACTGTGGTCCATTATATATTAGAATGGCATCTAATATATATATAACATGGCATCTCTCATCAGCCAATGGTACAGGGCAAGCTCACATGCTTGGAGCTGTACTATCGTCACAGCAGATGGTTCCACTGCAGAGAATGTTACTAGCACACTTCTAAACCAGCTCACCCACCATTTAGAGGGCTGGGAATAATTACAAAAGAACAAAAGAAAGTAAGGTTTAAAACAAGAGGTGTAATGAAAAATATGGACAGAAATATGAACTTCGGTAGGAACCTCAGGATACACAAAGCACACGCTCCATTAGGTACAAAAAAAAAAAAAAAAAGGCCTTTAAAAACAGAGGAAGAACAATCGCTTACCTTTCAAAAGGGGCTGGAAAGTTGGAATTTCCTGCAGTTTTATGACATCTGGATCATTGCTGACATTCCGGGAGGACTGCGTTCCTGGGGCTACCACCACAATGTCATCCATTTTCGCTCGCTGCTTGGCTGGCGACGGAGATGCTGGAAGGATACAGGAGAGGAAGGGAACGATCAAATTAATAAGCAGATTCCATCAGAACTCAACCCTCAGCAAACGTTGCCACGTTCGACGCAGTACAGGTACGTTTTTTTACGGCATAAACACATGGCCGAGACCCCTGAAGGGCCGCACGCTCCCCTCTCGCCCTCTCCCTCCGAGAACGTATTGCGTCCGAGCAAAAGTTTTTCAAAACCTGGTTCACGGCCGATTTTAAAACACCTGCACCGCTGACACCCTCCTCCTTACGCCCCCCCACCCCGAGCCCTGCACCCTCCTCCCTCCAGCGGGACACGGGCCCTCGCCCGGGCTCCGGGGTACCCCCGCCCGCCCGGTGCCCCCCCCTCGCCGCCCGAAGCGGGCCTCCGCCGCCAGCGGAAGGGCCGGGCCGCCGCCTGGCAAAGAAAAAAGCCGTTCCCTTCTCCACAGCAACCGCCTCCGCCCCTCGCCCCCGCACAACCACGGAGCCCTCCCGCGGGCATCCCCGCCGACCCGAAGGCAGGGGGAACCCCGCTCCCGCCGGCCCCTCCGCCCTCCCGGCCGCTTCCCGCCAACGTTCCGCTCCCCTCCCGCCCCGGCCACCGACCTGAGGCGCCGGGCTCGCCCGAGCGGCTCTCGGCCTCCGCGCTCTGCTCCGCTCCCATGGCGGCGGCGGACGCCGGCCTTCCTCCCCCGCCTCCTGCAGCGAGGGGAGCGGCGGGGGGAGCAGCGCGGCTCCCGCCGCCGCCGCCGCCCGCCGACGGGGCTTCCGCCGGCGGCTGCGCCCGGGTGACAGGCAGGCTCCGCCCCGACAGGCCCGGCCCGGCCCGGCCCGGCTCCGCGTAGAGGCCGAGGCGGCAGGGCCCGGGGAGCCGAGGGGATGGCGGCTGCGAGGCCGGAGGCCTCTCCCCTCCACACACACACACACACCCGTGGCCTGCAGGCCCGGCCCTCCTGTGAGGCGGGGAGGCAAACCAGCGCTAATCTTTTTTTTTTTTTTTTTTGAATTAGGGATATTAATTTTTCTGGCCGAAGGCAAAGCCGCCGAACCCCAGAGTGCTGGGTCTGGGTCCCAGGCCGCCCGGTAAAGCCACCCCCGGCAGGGCCACGCTGTTCTCCCGTGGCTTGCTGGGTGGGCTAGCAGGCATCACCCCCCCCCCCAAAAAAAAAAAAAAAAAAAAAAAATCCAACCCTACAGCCCCTTGTCCGCAGCAGGGCAGGAGCCGGCTGCCTTCATCCTTGGGCCAGGAGCGAGGTAAAAGCAGCCCCGACCAAAAGTTCACAGGCAACTTGGGTTAAGCAAAAAAAAAAAAAAAAAAACCAACAAGTGAAAAGGAGAAGGAAACATGCTTTGAGATTTCAGACTTATTATTTTAATATTTGACAGTCAAATCAGCAAAGAAGCCACGCAATTGTCTGCAACGGAAGGATAGTCTATAAACGTGGAAGAGGGCTAGCTTACAAAAAAGCCTGTTCTCCCCCCGAGCACGATTCCCAGCATCATCGAAAGCTCTGCGCTGAACTCGGCGTCGTTTCTCCTGGCTGCCTCTGCTAACTGCCACCAAGATTTAATTTAACACAAAAATAACGCTCCTATCTCATGGGAACGGCACCTCACAAGTGTTACCCAGATCAAGGCTACGGGAAGATGGTCCCAATCCAGCATCGCCTTTTGCTAGCTGTAGGCTCTACTATGTGCTTTTGTAACCTGATAATAATTGACCTTTCTTTCAGCTGCCTGAACGACTGCTTGATCCCTGCCAAAATAACAAACAAATAGTATGAAAGCAATGTAATTATTTGGGGGGAAGAACAAACTATTCTTGGCACAATTTGGTTTACAGACTTGAGTTCCTAATCTGCAATATGCACACACATGAATAAAGTCACACCTGTGAGTAGTCTCTGGCTTTTAAGGAAGGACTGGCAGTGTTTAAAGAGAAATGCTGCAGTGTTTAAAGATAAAGTGCACTATGTCCATAGGACTACAGCCTACCTAGTGCTTGCCACAATGTCATTTGACATTATCCGTCAGGCTCGGACAAATTTTAAAATTAGCCGCGTTGGATCAGCACATTTAACTTCAGTTTGCATCCTTTCCACTTCTATGGAATGGACTTCTCGCTCCTCTCTGCAGTGTTTTCATTTATTATTGTGAAAGTGTGAATTTGCGGTATACCACCACCCCCAGAAAAGTTTTAATTTAGCTACCAACCAACTTATGTGTCTACCGTGTGGAATTTTATCATTGCAAACATTATTAAAATAAAGGTATATTTTAATGTGTTAGTTGTGTGAGTGAATTCTTTATTTTGCCACTAATGTAGGTATAACACAAGTCCTCTGTAGTGCCCTGCAGCCAGTAACTGAATTAACGTACCTGAAACAGCATACGGTTTTATGTGTCTACATTAGAATACATAAATCTGATGTTTGTGTTACCATGACCCCTGGTTTACAATGACTAGTTTGGGGGGCAAGGGATTTAACTACGTGTGAGTGGAGGTGAGTGTGAATACCCACAAACGTACCTACACATATATATATTTGAAGTTCCCCTTTTCTGCGCCCAGGTGTTTCACCCTGTAGGGCACCAGCTCCCAAGCGGAGAGGTGCTCTACAGAGGCAGGATAACACATTTAGCGACTTAGCACCATGACACGGGGCTGACGGGGTCCAGCCATCCTCCTGTCTCTCGGCCTCCCTTCCTTCCCACCTCTGTGGGGAGGGGAGCACGGCAGCCGCTGGGGCAAGGCCGGTTCTCTCCTAGCCAGTGTTTTCCGCATGGCTTTTGATGGATCTCGGCTCCCCTGCACCTCATCAGCCTGGCTGAGTTGCGTTTGCTCTGTCCGGGGAGGTTGAGTGCCCACCCTACAGAAAAGAGGTAGGAAGGAGGGAAAGAAGCAGTGGTGGCTGGACTGGGGCAATCGCGTCATCCCATAGTACCTCTTCTGCCCTGCTCATATTATATATCACATCAGCCCTTTCATAATCCCATAATCATCTAAGCTTGTCTGTGCAGGTCTCCACATTCACCATCATTCCAGTACCCCGACACCCCTAACCTTTAACGCTAACACAACAGCTCCGGTGAAGAACCATATTCTTCACCCTCCAGTTACGACCACGTCAGCCAGACCTTCAGCCTTTTTTTTGAGCTTCTTTCAGCTCAGCTTCTCTCACCACCACTATGTAAGCAAAAGCAGGTGGCAGCGGGGGCTCTGCCTAAGGCATAGCACAGGTAGTATTTGTGCTTGCTTTTAGTATTCATTCCCATAGTGAGTATCATTGTGTGATATGGTTAGTAGGCGACAACTTAAATGTTCACGTTCTCTTACAGCTTTTTCTTTTAATAGTGAAAATAATTTTACCAGTTTACTAAAAGAGGGAAACCTGGCTAGAAATAAACATTTTCTTAAACAAGTGCAGCTGAAAATTTCAGAAAAAAAGCACCAAGTGTGCGAGAATTACAACGAAACGTTAGGAATTGCCCCAGATTGGGCATTTGATGTGAAATGAGATGACGGGCTCAGTCTCTTACAGCACTTATGTCCAGATAAATGCCAACACCCAGCTGTATTAACAAAGGAGATAGGGACCGACTGGGCGTGAAGAACAAGTCAGCCGCCCATCCCTTGGTGTGGGTCCCTGGGTCGCTGGTGTTAGGCACAGCGCAGGGCAGGCAGCAGGGCAGCGTGAAGCAGGACGTGCCCACGGATGCTGCCGCCGCCGCCGCCAGCACTGCGCCCCTTCCAGGGAAGGATCTCAGAGAAGCAAGAAATCTTACCTCGATTTAAGTTTCTTTAAAGTAGACAGCGGATGTCTGCCAGAGGTGCAACCAGACGCCCTTTTTTCATTATTCTACTCTGACCATTGCAGTATGTAAAATGACCTGCCCTTTGGTATCTCTTCATGTAATGGACCATCCCTAAAAAGAAAATATCTTTTATTTACACATAACTGTGTTATTCTAAGTACTCATAGCATTCTCATCCTTCTCTCTAAGGGTGAGAGACCTGAAAAAGAAGGACTATACCTTACAGTCTTTTTATTCCTTGCACTCCTTACTCTCTGGGCCACTTTTACTCCTAAACACTGCCCCAAAAATAAGAAGAAAAAAAAAATTAAAAGAGGAAATGAAAAATTTCCGAGGAAAAACATTACTTAAGCAAGCAATTGCACTAAGGCCGTTGAGCGAAGACTGGCTAAGCCACCAGTCTGTGCTCCCAGTAGACAGGCTTGTCCGTATAACGCCCGTTCAGCAAACACCTTGTGCTTGGCTATGATTTGAACAGGATTACTCAGGTAGCAGAAGGATGGGCGGGCAGGAAGGCAGGCAGGCAGGCAGGCAGGCAGGAGGGCAGGAGAGCAGGCGGGCAGGCGAGCAGGAGGGCAGGCAGGCAGGAGGGCAGGCAGGAGGGTGGGCAGGCAGGAGGGCGGGCAGGCAGGAGGGCAAGCAGGCAGGTAGGCAAGTGGGCAGGCAGGCAGGCGGGCAGGAGGGCAGGCAGGCGGGCAGGCAAGTGGGCAGGAGAGCAGGCAAGAGGGCAGGTGGGCAGGCGAGCAGGAGGGCAGGCAGGCGGGCAAGAGGGCAGGTGGGCAGGCAGGAAGGAGGGCAGGCAGGAGGGAGGGCAGGCAGGAGAGCGGGCAGGCAGGAGGGCAAGTGGGCAGGCAGGCAGGAGGGCAGGCAGGAGGGCAGGCAGCCAGGCAGGCAAGAGGGCAGGAGGGCAGGCGGGCTAGAGGGTGGGCAGGAGGGCAAGCAGGTGGGCAGGAGGACAGGCGGGCTAGAGGGCAGGCAGGAAAGTAGGTAAGTGGGCAGGAGAGCAGGCAAGAGAGCAGGCAGGAGGGCAGGCAGGCTATAGGGCAGGCAGGAGGGCGGGCAGGCAGGCGGTGCCCGCCTCCCCCGCCGCCCCTCCTCCCGGACGTGCCGGGCTGGGCCGTGCCGGGCCGAGCCGAGGCGGGTCGCCCGCCGTTCCCCGCCGTTCCGCTGCCTTGCCGCCCCCGGACGGCGGGGCGAGGGGAGCGGGGTCAGCCCGAAGGTGCCCCCAGAAAGCCGCTTCCCCGGCTACCAGCGCTCGGGGAAGGCGGCCGCGAACGGCGGTTTCGGTCCGAGGAGGGTCCGGCCCGTCTGTGGTGAGGGGCGCCCCGAGGCCGGCGCCATCCCAGCGCCGCCGGCACCCCGGCCGAGCGACCCGGCCATGTCCCCCGGTAGCAGCCGGTGGCCGGTTCGCTTGCTGGCGGTCACCTGCCTGGTGGCCGGCCCGTCCCTGGCTCAGGAGTGCTCCGCGGAGAAAATGGAAGATACCATCATCGATATCAACTTCTCTCTGGCCCAAGGCATCCGGGGCGCGGAGCCAGCCTACGCCCCGACCGCGGGGGCCTGCGTTCGCGCTTGCTGCTCGGGGGAGAAGCTCTCAGGTAACCGGCTCCTCCTCGGCCTTTTGCGGTAGTCCGACGTACGACCGCTTGGGAAATGACTCCTGAAGTTTGGGCTCGCGGGGCATTCAAGCAGAAGGGACAAGGCTGCTCTCTCTAGTCAGCACAGAAGCGTTAATTTAGACTTTCGTGCCCGCTGCGACTAGTAACAGCTTGCGGCTGCCGTCCCGTCTCGCCAAGTGCGGTGTTAGGTCTTGACGCAAGACCCCGTAGCGTTGAGGAACGTAGTTGCAGCAAAGAAACAATGGTAGTTTTAAATGTTGCAACCTCTCACGTCCCCTTACTTGAAGACGCACGAGCTGTGCTTAGTGGACGCTCTACAAAGTAAGCGACACTTTGCACCGTGTTTAATTTTAGCCAAAAATGAGAGTGCTTGCCCTTCTCTGAGACTGCTGGTTCACATCGAGGTCTCGGAGCAGCAGAAGGAGGTAGAGCAGCAAGGAAAAATGACAGTGGTAAAGGTGACCCCTCCATCGGCAACAAGCCAAGCGGTTTCTGGGATGGGATAGGGAAAAGCATATAAATCATTTCCTTCCCTGTGAGTATATCAAGGAGGTTTTCAGATTTATCGGGATTTGTAAGCGAGAAATTGTTATATAGGAAGTGGTGCCGGTGTGCTGTGGGTGAGGGGAGGATGAGGGATTAGACTCATTATTTCCCCAAGTTCGTCTGTACGGGAAGAGGAAGGTATGACCTTTCATGTATTGGCCCCGGGCCATTCTTTTGCAGTCCTGGGCTGTTTTTCCTGCAGGAATGTTACATGTTAGTAGTTTTCCTCTCACGTGAGGAAAAATTAATCTAACAAACTAGAGCTCGTTATCAAGATGCTATAAAAGTTCTTATTGCTGAAATATGTATTTATCATGTTTTGCAGGAGACAAGAAGTGCAATTTGATGATTTTTGACGCTCGAAGGACAAGCGCACATCCAAACTGCTACCTGTTTCACTGCCCTAGCACAGAGGCTTGCCCGATGAAACCCGTGACAGGATTTGTGAGCTACAAGATAACGAGAGGTAAATAACAGTGAGAGGCACCAGTCCCCACACTAGATGACTTTTGCACCTGTGAGTTTTCAGTAGTGACCAGAAAATGTTTGGGGGTTGCGTTTTTGGTAAAATGTTCTAAGCTGAGCACCGTAATTTGAAAATGCTGCTCTTTTGCTCTGTGGAAGATGGATGGGCAGGTGTGTGCTGAGCTCCTGCATGGGCCCAGCTTCCCAGCTGGAATAACATCCCAACCCTTATGAAATTCCTTCACGTTAGATTCAGAACTCCTCATAATTTTCCCTTGCTTAAAACAAAGAGAAGCCGCTTCCATCTTGATATATTCAAGAAGGAAAATTTCCTGTACATAATGCTGAAGAGTTATCACTGAAAGCAATGGAAATACAATGCCCTTGTAAGCCGTCGGTATATTCAAAGGATCCATGCTACTCTGATGAATACCATATACACACAGGCAGAAACACTGAGCAAGTGTTGGGCAAGCCTCGGAGCACCGCTGTGATGTTGCTGAGTAATTGGCAATAGTAATCATTATCTTTTGCTTTCAGTTAGGGAACCTGAAGCGCAGATGCAAACTGCCTAAACTCAAAAATTTATGGCATGTGGGCTGCACGCTCAGAAATTTCTTGCTATCTGTCATGTGCTGTGGGATTTTTAATAGTGAGTCTTACTTATTGACTGACGTTGGCTTGCACCAGACCTGTTTGACGGCTCAGATAAGAAACTGATAATTAGACCGTCCTCCTGCCAAGAGTTCACAAGGTGGTTTCAGTGTGGCTGCTTGAGAGAGCAGAAATTTCATATTTCCAGAGACTGAACTTTTGCTGAAAAAGAGAACTTTTCCAAGAGGAACTATGCAAGGAGTAACAGCAAGATATGTAGAAAGATTATTCAGATAATGTTACCAAATATTTTTGTGCAAGCATAATCACACAGGAATTGGGCAAAAGCAATGTGCAACAAATGAATTACATGCCTGTAAAATTATCGTTAGAACTATTCTTTTCTCCAGCTCTTTCTCCCCTAGAAGCATATGGGGGTTTCAAACAAATAAACAAGAAATGTAATCATGCTAGTGCTTTTGTCCTGCATGTAGTGTAATGCTCAGTTAACAACTTGATTGCCTATACCATCTCTTTTTAATTTTGCATTTTTTAGCTTCTGTGAACATTGAATTATGGAAAGATTATGCTAGCTTGTTTACCTTATGTTCCGAAGAAGTTTTCAAAGGTAGCACCTGGGTGGCGTTGGTACTGACAAACATTTCAAGCTTCGTTTTTTTGTATGAGAATCTGAATGTGGTTACCCTGAAAACCAAACTAAAAGGGGGAAAGGTACTTTACTGGTAATAAGGCAACTTGAAATACTAATGCTGTGTTGGTAATGAAATTTTGTTTTTTCTTTTTTTAACTATCCTTGTGGCTGCTAACTAATGGAAACAACCTATGGCTTGGGAAGTAAAACATTTCCTGGTCCTAGTTGCAAAGAGCTCTTGCTAAAAAAGTAATAACATTTCTGGTTTCTGCTGTTCATGTACTTCTGTGGCACCTGCCTTTTCCACCCCACCAAGATACCCAGGCAAGACTGCTGGGTTCTAGCAAAGTATGCTCAGGAGTTGTTTAGTTTGTTTTTTAAGAGTGACAATCTAAAGTTTGGTTTCTAATGCAGCTTACCAGATTTGAGATACCAGCAAGACCACTTTGGGTTTTTAATCTCTTTTTAAAGTTTGACTTGTGTAGCGCCCTTGTTCTTTCTTACCAACAAGCTTATCTATCCTAATACCCCAGCTGGGCCTCGCACGCAACAGTGTTGGGCAATTACATTTGGGAGCTTGTAGTCTAAAATGGAGACAAAAGTATACTATAAAATCAATGTTTGATGCTGAAAATGTGGAGTAGAGTTAATTAATGCAGGCAGTTACATTAATTAATCCACGTGCGGCAGAGTATCAGTGATTATTAACTCCTGTATGGGACTCGTCAGGTAGCCTCCTTCTCCCTGTGCTCCCTCCACCCGTCCTTTGAACGCTGCGTGAATGCTCTGGGCTTTTCTAGCTGTTGCCCAGGAGAGTGAACTGAAGATGCCATAGCATGCTGCAAGCGCTTTGTAGCTGTCACACGACCTCCGCCGTTTGTTTCAACGCGCGGGGCGGGGGGAGCATCCCTGGGAGTGCATCGGGAACAGGGAAAAAGTGAGTTGAGGGCTGACTCTGGTGGTGACAGGCCATTTCCTTGCTGGTCTGGAAGGGTGTCCGGAGCTGCAGAAGCAGCTGAGAGTTTGGGCGTCTTCAGCCGTACAGTTTCTGATTCTGTAATTGCTGAACGTTTTGTTATTTAAGGCCACTCTCTAAAAACAGAGTATGGCTTTCTCTAAGTCAGACCTTGTGGTTGGAGTCCGTAATCTCTGTCTAGGATCTTGCTTTGCTAACAAGCTGGTGCCTGACTGGAAGGGTAGGATTAAAATTAGTGTCTATAGTTCGAGGGAAGTAGTTGCTGTGCTCTTGTTTAAAGCATTGCCGGTTTTTTGGTTTGTTGTTTTTGGTGGGGTTTTTTGCACTTCGGTTTTTTGTGGAGTCTTAGGGCTTGGAAATACATATTAAGACAGCAGCCAACTAGGCTTCTTTGTATGTATAATAAAACTGACATAAATCCACCCCTCTAGATAAGAGTTCCTACTTGAGAAAAAAGTAACAATGAAAATGTCATAGACTTTTTGTTATTTGTTTCAATTCCAGTGCAGTTAACAAACCTCTTTTTGTCTATAAAAGAGATGAGTGAGAGTCAGAACTACTTGAGAGCATGTTCTCTTTTAAATGTTCTGTGCGGCAGCTGAATGATAATATGTATTATAATTATAAATACAATTATAAAATTAATATATGTATGTATATAAATCTGAATTATAACAATTAGCCAGTCTTTCCAAAAACTCGTGCTCACCCAAATTCTCTCTATAATACCTGTATAGAATCAGGTAGCTGCTAGGATTATCATTTGTATGGAATTTCTGTCACATAATGCTGTTGCCCTGCTTCCAAATTCTATTAAAAGACCTTCACCCACCTGTTTGGCAAGGAATACATATCGACTTCTGGAGAAATCATAAAGTGTAGTCTGCTTCTTGTGGAGGCCTTCACTGCAAATACCTTGGAGACTCTTGGAGCAATGTCTTTCTTCTAGCACAGCGATAGGAGCTAAGGTCTTTCCTACAAATCAGTATGTGTATAAAATGGCCTATAAAATGGGGATATTATTGCCACCTTGTATCATAAGACACTTTTTTGTATGTGAACTGAATTGTGTCAAGCAATCACAGGGTGCTTGGATATTACAAGAAAGGGGAGTATATCATCATCTTGGCTAGGTGGAAATGTGTATGTCTGACAAATAAAAGTGAGGTTGATAATATCTACTTCTTAACTGACAGAGGTGGAGAACGGTTTGAAGGCAATGGGCCTACTCACTCTGCTTTTCACCTCTAAATAAAGGCTTACAGGCATACAATAGGATATAAAACAATCAGATTGGGATGCTTGCTCGGCACAGGTGAATGCTGTAAGAAGCTGCATCGGGTCTGATATGCCCAGGTTTGAGGCTGACAGGTCTTGTGACACAGACAGAATTTAAAAGTCACTCTCCATATTTTAAAGAAAGGAAGATCTTGATGCCTCAGTTTCATTAGTTATTACTTTCTGGAGCCCACTTATCTCTCTCTTACTAAGAAATACAAATAGAGTAAGCCTGTGGGAGTCAAAGAGAGATTAATAATTAAATACTGGTATTTCCTTTCTGTTTCCAGACACCCATGCGTCAGAGGATACAACCTTCAAAAGTGAGGACTTTTCTTCAAATGGGTATTCTTTGTCTTTGGATGCTGGAGCCTTTATTTCTCATAGTCAGACTAGCCATCAGAATCCTACTGCTGCTTTGCAACAATCTGTCTTTCATCAGGCATCTGAACTCCTGAACCACGTGGGCAAGCATTTAGACAACGCCGAAGTTCATACCGTTTTTCCTGAATCTCAAAGGGCAAAACATCCTGAGAGCTTAGACCCCTACCCAAGGCAGAAAGTAATTAACCTGCCGCCAAAGACGTCTTCTGCTGTTCAAATTGGAAACCTCTCTGCTTCGTTCCCCACCACTCAGTCTAGCGCTCCTGAACACAGCAGTACTACTCTTACTCCGCTGCCTACAAGTACCACCCGACTGGAGTCTCGTACAACCTCTCTGCATCCTCATGGTGCTGAACCTACTCCCGTCACCACCACCACCACCACAGCTACCTTTCCACCTACCGCGACTGCTAGAGCTAAACCTGGTGTCCCTGCCACCAGCATCGCCACTACTCGTGTTCCTCTTTCCAGTCCCACAACTTCCTCTACTTCTACAATCAAGCAGATGACCACGAATTCCAGATCTGCTACCACCCCGTTGGGGCTAAGAACTTCAGCCGTGCCTCCTGAGCCAACAGTTGTCTCTTCCAACAATACCAGCCAGGTTACCCTCCTCTCTTTTTCAGGTTTCGCTCCGTCTACTAGTGATTCCCCCATGGCTTCCCAAAATGAGCCTCAGGGTTATGACCCCTCTGATTCAGGAAGCTACCTGCCAGAGAGTGTTCTGAGAGGGAAAGGTGTCGTTCAGCTGGGAGAAAAAAGCAGCCTTGTAGCAGCTTTGCTTTTTGGGGTGATATTCCTGTTGCTAGTTATTGCACTGACAGGGAAGAAAATAAGCGAATCTCTTCAGAAAAGGCATTATACCAGGCTGGATTACTTGATCAATGGAATGTATGCTGATGTATGACGGGGAGAGGGAATAAGATTGTAAGGAGCATCTGTCATCTTTGAGAGGACAACTATGAAATGGAACAGTAGATACTGAAATCTCAGAAGAGGATAGATTTGGGGTTTGGCTGCTAATGGGAAAGCGGCAGATGGCTTTGGTGGGGAAGAGAACTGCTCTTTCTACGCTGAACTGTAATGTCTATCATTTTTCATTTATTACTAAATCCTGAAAATAAACACTCAAATCCAAGTTAAGCTAAGAAGGTCTTATATTTAAGGAGAAAAAGCATTTCAAGAGCTTAATCTGTACTGTGACAAGATTAGTGGAATAGAAGTACACCTAATAAATTGAAGACCTCTGCAGTGCATGAGAATTTTCAGTGCTGTTTGTACCAAATGCCACAGTGTTACATGATTGTCTGGCAATCCTATTTACTCTGTTTGTAGCCTTAAAGGAGTACTTAGTAGTAGAGCTTTGTGTCCAAATGGTTTTAGGTACAAACAGTAAAAATTGTAGTACACATAACATAGCTTGATTTTCCTTAGCAACATATAGTTTATGGATATATATGTATCTTTAATGTTTTCTTCTGCATACATCTCAAGCTATCCTTAAAGACACGTGCTGCAGATCTGAGTTTGCCTTTTCTAAAGAGCTCGCCACCCTGTAGCACATTGGTTTTTTGCAATATGTGTCAGAGAGAAAGAGTTTTTATCGTATCAAAGTAAACCAAGCTGCAGTCAAGCTCGTAGTAATGGTGTGACCAAGTGACTTGGCATATGCATGAGAGAGAATCTGTTCTAATGTACCAAAGTCCCTAACAGTTGAGGCTCAACACCTGATCGCAGAGGGGGCTTGGCAAAGGCAACAGCTGTATTATTGGCAGAAGACACACAGGAAGGTGTGGTCTCCTTTTGCTGGACATCTAAGGGGAGGTAAAGAAGTTTTAAAGGAAAATGGTGGCTATGTTGTAGGAGGGTGCCAACCTCAAAGAACTTTCCTATGGTCAGCAGGAGCAGATGAACAAGGTTGCGTTATCTTCATGCTTCTGGTGTTCTCCGACTTCCCTCACCAGGTTGGTGGCTCTTGAAAGAGCTGCTTGCAAGTGCTGGACTTGCTGTCCCTCCCAAACACACAGAGCTTTTACCAGCTCTCAAAGCACACCCTCTTCACTTCTAGGGTCATCTTCATGTGACCAGTAAGCATAGTTGCTCCATATGTTTCCCCACCTCTGGAACAAGAGATGAGTGAGAGTACGCGTGAGCATCTACTGCTTGCTACACAACTTCCAGTTTATATTATTTACGTTTCCCGTTACACGCACCCAGTCTGAATCTGATTTTAGAATGAAAGACTAGATCTCAGAGTATCCATGTGGCAGGCAGCATAATCTATGACAAACATCAGGACAGAGAAAGAAGGGTACCTCATGAATACAAGAAAATAATTCTATTACAAAATATGAAATGTGACTCATGTCCAAGAGGTTCTTAGATCTGTCAAGCTTAGTGCGGTGGGAAGCAGTCGTGATCCAAAAATGGCCTCAAGGTAAGTTTTCTGAGAGCTCTAACAATAACTTTATGCAGAAAATTCTCTGAAAATTCCATTATTCAAAGATCAAAGAAGAGTCAGTGTTCCTTATGTCAAGATATATGGGGGCTGCAAATTGCTTTATACATACAAAACCAGCTGGTCTTCTACATTGCTTAAGTCTGACAATGCTTAAATGAAAAACATTCTGGATAACCTCTTTAAAAGTGAACAAAATGACAAAAGAAAAGTATCTCAAGTTCATCAGCTTGTCTGTTGACTGCTCTTTGTTTAACCTCAGTTTCTTTTTTTTTTTTTTTTAATAGCTATTTTCAAAGGTTTCTGGTCAAGGAACCTGACGAGGGGTAACAACATTTCTGGGAAATGAGTTAATAAAATGACAAGTACTAGGCCCAGTTGTGGGCTGTAAAAATGCAGGTGCAGATCTGAGGTTGACTGCAGTTTTCTCCCAAAAGAACTACAACTTTGCAAGAAGCCTTCTATGTTGCTGATGCCATTATGGCAGCTTATTGCAGGAGAGGTGCTGAGAACAACCCCTGAATCCTCACTGTGCATTTCTGCTGTAATAACTAATTTGTTGGAGGGAGAGATGGTTGGTATTAATTGGTACAGTACAGTACAGTAGAGCTACGTTCAAGAGAAGGCAGGCAGGCATATCTCGGGGTCGTTCAGAGCACTGGGCATGTATTTGGCTAATATCTTTAGAAACATTGCCCTCCAACCCAAACAGCAATGTATGTCAAGCATGGTGAATGGTAGAAGTAAAGCAGAGAGGTGCACAGGTACCATGACTAATTCGGTGGGGATGCTGAGTGGAGTGGCCTTTCACAGTTTTTGAGTGAAACAAACAACTTTAAATGTGCTTACATTAAAAATCCTTTTTTATGCTTGAGCAAAGAAATGTAGGTATTAGGCAGGTGTACTGAAACACCTTTTTATTTTGCCATCCATTTGTCTTGTTGGATTAAGAAAAACGGAATTATTAGGTGACCGGTTTGAATCTTTCTGGAGGGCCATTTACAAGCTGAAGCTGTGTTTGAACACTAGAGGGCAACAACAGTTTATTAAATAGAATTGACAAGTTTTGAGGATGCCAATTTAAAAATGTTTTAATTAGCTCGGTTTTTTACTTTCCTATCAATGGTTATTTCATTGCAAAAATATTTTATAGGAAAGCTGGTTTT
Source organism: Harpia harpyja (assembly GCF_026419915.1). NCBI lineage: Eukaryota > Metazoa > Chordata > Aves > Accipitriformes > Accipitridae > Harpia > Harpia harpyja. Next base: position 4,279,167 of record NC_068945.1, on the reverse strand, counting down.
TTTATTGGAAGGTTCTGGGTGGAGGATTATATACGCGCACTTTTAAAACTTATTACTATATCATATAGTGGTAGTGAACAGCTGTAGAAGGCAACAAAACTAAGCATTTTATCTTCTGTATTTTAATAATGTTAAATCAGATTGTATTATTAGTCACATATTGGCATTGCCAGTTAACAGAGCAGGAGAGAGAGATTTCCTGTCGTCATTCTTTCAACTATGCTGCTTAATTATATGCGTTTTTGGAGCTAATTTATTTGTCTGGATAATGCTCTTGTATAATGAAACAGAAAGGAGTGAGACAGAGTAACTGTAAAAAATCCATCCAGTTTTTATGCTTTTCAACACTGTCTATCTAAAATTCCTGTGCACTCTTCTATTTTTCCATTGATGTCTCCTGTCGTCTTAACTGTACACCACACTCATGTCACTGGGTCATCAGCCATCATGACATGATGACAACCTGTGCACTTGGGGTGGCTCTTTCTGAAGGTAACCAGTTATGTTATGGCTCGAGGCCAAAAGCTGATTGACTTTAATCACCTGGAGAGTGTAATAAATGCTGTAGCTGCTTGTTTTCATGTTGTTGCTTTATAGTGTTGAGCAAACTTGAAGTGTGTAAATAACTAAATATAGACAGTGGTGAACAAAACTGTTTTGTGGTATTGTACAGTAGGGCAAATAGAAAGCCCAAATTTTATAACCACTGCAAACAATCTTAAAGAAATAAATTGCAGATCTATTTGAGATGTATGAGAAGAGCACATAGTCCCTACCTCAAAGGGCTCCAAACTCAGTATAGCGTGTTCTCTTCAAATTCAAATGCTTCAGTTTATTGTAATTCCTTTAGGAGCGGGAAATGCTTACACTCAGGATTCTTTCAAGTAAATTACTAACTGTGGTGGGTTGACCCTGGCTGGATGCCAGGTGCCTACCAAGCTGCTCTATCACTCCCCTCCTCAGCTGGACAGGGGAGAGAAAATACAGTGAAAGGCTTGTGGGTCGAGATAAGAACAGGGAGAGATCACTCACCAATTACCATCATGGGCAAAACGGACTCAACTTGGGGAAAAATTAATTTAATTTATCCAACCCTGATTTTATTGGTAATAATGAGAAATAAAAACTAAATTGTAAAAACACCTTCCCCCCACCCCTCCCTCCTCCCCAGGCTCAACTCCACTCCCAATTTTCTCCACCTCCTCCCTGCCAGCAGCACAGGGGGATGGGGAATGGGGGTTGGGGTCAGTTCACACGTTGTCTCTGCCGCTTCTTCCTCCTTGGGGGGAAGACTCCTCAACACTCTTCCTCTGCTCCAGCGTGGGGTCCCTCCCACAAGAGACAGTCCTCCACAAACTTCTCCAATGTGAGTCCTTCCCACGGGCTGTGGTTCCTCACAGACTGCTCCAGCGTGGGTCCCTTCCACGGGCTGCAGTCCTTCAGGCACAGACTGCTCCAGCGTGGGCCCCCCATGGGGTCATACCTCCTGCCAGAAAACCTGCTCCAGCATGGGCTTCCCACGGGGTCACAGCCTCCTTCGGGCATCCCCCTGCTCCAGCGTGGGGTCCTCCCCGGGCTGCAGGTGGGTATCTGCTCCACCGTGGACCTCCATGGGCTGCAGGGGGACAGCCTGCCTCACCGTGGTCTTCCCCACGGGCTGCAGGGGAATCTCTGCTCTGGCACCTGGAGCATCTCCTCCCCCTCCTTCTTCACTGACCTGGGGGTCTGCAGGGTTGGTTCTCTCACGTGTTCTCACTCCTCTCTCACATCCCCCTTCTTAAATCTGTTATCCCAGAGGTCCTACCACCGTCACTGGTGGGTTCAGCCTTGGCCAGCAGCGGGTCTATCTTGGAGCTGGCTGGCATTGGCTCTGTTGGACACAGGGGAAGCTTCTAGCAGCTTCTCACAGAAGCCACCCCTGTAGCCCCCCTGCTACCAAAACCTTGCCACGCAAACCCAATGCACTAACCAACTAACAAAACAAACAAAAAAACGGAAAAAGAATTACACGAGAAGACAGTTTCAAAACTGAATCTTATTTTCCTCCTCGTACAAAACCATCTCAGTACATTTGAATCTGATGATGCCACTAGATACTGCTTTGATCCCGCCATCCCGCGCTCCGTGCTGATACGAGCATAGAGTTTGCAGTCAACAGTTTCCACTCAGTATCCCTTCATATAGAGGAGCTATACTTTGTGCTCTGTCATGCTCCTGAAATTGGCCTAGACTGCTGGGCCCTTCCTATGTATTACTCATTCTTTCATACAGGTAATATACTTCTCTATGTCCTTGTTCATTGATAGTTATGGGATAGCTGCATCCCCTCATCGTTTAAAAGTGTTGCACATCCCTTCAGGAGTGTACATGCTATTCCCAGATGCTTTACCAGCCCCTTAATGGGTAGGTCCCCTGAAGGATTAGGATATATTGAAAATTTTCCTTCATCTTCAGGAAGCCTACACTCACTCTTATCTCACAGTCTAAATTTGATTTTTTCTTCTAGGTCTGTACACTTCTTGAGGATATCAAAGTGCAAAGCCTAAAACTGCTGCTCTTTGTCCTCTTTGTGTTTGGTAGATATTATAAACAGTGATTAAATGTATTTTTAAGTTTCAGTACAACTACGGTGGATGACTGTTTCCTGTATATTGGCTCACTTTATGAAAAAAAACCCCCGAGGCTTATTCCCCTCCTTCCAACCTATACAATGTCATTGTCTTAAGTGGCAAAAGAGTTTAGATATGCCATGTCCAAGGTGTTCTGATCCCTCTTCTTTTTGGTTTGCTGTGTTTTTAATAGAAAATTGAAAATTCCATCATACTGACAAGACCCAGGAATAGTCATCAGATAATTTGTGCACTCTGTATTTTCTCAAAGAAATTTAACAAGCAGTTAACATCCAGAACAACTTCAGGACATTGTGGGTTAGACTGGCTAAACCATAGGCATGTTTTGAAACATTTGCAGATTTGAACAGTCACTCTGAAGACCACAAAGGTATTTCTTCAGAATGCTAGGATGGTAAGGATGGTTATATAAGGTGTAAGGACTTAGAAGGTGCTTTGGTACCTGCCACATCAGAGAAGCAGCTGAGTTCTGGCTGAACGTTCAAAAGCCACAGGGAGCAGCACCAAGTTTACTCTGTGCCCCACTTACACTGAAAGAAGGATGTGATCAGCGGTGCTTAGACTTTGACATTGCAACTTTTGCAACTCTTCTCAACAACACTGAAATTGAAAATTTGCACAAAGTTCAAACATTTATTCTTGTGCTAGGAAGATGGTAGAAAACCCCTGACTATGACACAGATTTCCTATAGGCTTGCCTGCTCTTAGTTTCCAAGTAAGCTTTCCTGTTTGCTTTTATGAAAGAGCCTTTTTTTTCCCTATCCCTAAATCCAAGTTCCACTGACACTACTGAAGTCCTGTGTAGCCCAAGGAAGTTAGGAATGAGATGATTCCTTTACTTCAGTGGCTGTGTGCTGCTCTGTCTTTGTGCGTGCAACTCCCGTTGGTGTCAGTGAGAGGTCCTCCAGCACATATTTTATGGCTATAAGTCAAGTCCTTCCACTTAGTGGCTCATAACTTTCCAAAACAATTGCCTTACAGGATGACAGGACTTCTCAGCCCAGAGGTAAAATTTCTGAAAGAATCCAAAGACCATTTTCCCAGCTGCTTCTGATTATTTAACTATGCCATTTAACTACATCCTTGTTTTGTTTCAGGGCACGAAATAAGGAGTTCAAATGTTTTTCCACCACGTGATAACACAGGCACTATTTCTGGAAAGACTCCAGATTTGGCACATGCTATATGTTGCCTTTACGGAGCACTCCGTTTTAGAATAGGCAAAAAATAATTTGTTTGTGAGGTATAGTCTTAAACAAGTGAGAACAGCTCGCGCTATGCTGCTCCCTACTAAACTTAACAAGATACACATGCAGCTTTCCTACACTGACAAATACATAAAGCAAGGGTATACCCCATTCAAGTGAGTGTTGTAAAGGATGGTAGAGTTTGAAAAGTGACAGGCCTGAATGTTGAAGTCTATGCATGTGCTACGTCTAGCAGAGAGAGTGTAAGCTTTCCCAGAATTATGTTGTAGACTCCGTCTCAAGGGTGAGTTTGAGGGTAGTTCAAGTGCCATGATGTTTTTGCAGTCACCAAAACTGGATATCACTGGTGACAGCAGACATCTCCAGTGGTACCCCATCAACTGGTAATGAAAGTGGTTTCAGGAACTCAGTCTGCATACACCAGCCATAGCAAAAAGAGCAACCAGTAAAGCGCATAAGTGCTATAAGCGGTTACAGTGCAGCTTACTTCCTCGTGGCTGGAGCACCTCCTGACTTTGGAAAACATCAGGCATTCGGAACATAGAAGAAGGTTATCCTGGGCAGCAATCCAGATGGGGTTAGAGTGGGCAGATGCAGCAGCTGGGGTCTGTGATCTTGCACAGCAGCAAGTCACCGTGCAGCAGCCGGCAAGTGACACACTCGTTCTTGGACTTGTTGTGCTCCTGGCTGACACCTCTGTTCCAGCTGAGACTGTAGAAGGAATGTAGGCTTGAAAGGTGAATTCAAAAGATGAGTCTTGGTTTGGGGGTAAAGGTTATAACTTTGTAACTGACCCTGATTATTTTTTTCCTTTAGTTAATTTTCACCTGATTGAATGTTGATTAAGTCCTAATTAGAAATGACCTTGGTTGCAGGTCTCATAATGGTAAAACAACATAGGTCTCTCCAGGAAAGACTTTGCATATTTCTCATTTGGCTTTTGACCTAAAATTTAACAAATCTTGTTTCAATCTTTAACTCAGCTCAACTGACATTTATTTTACCCTATTGCCATCAGTTGTGACAACTCAGTATCTGTCCTGTAGCTTCTTTTTCTGCACAGCCTTTCCATTGTCTATCCAACATTGCTCAAGAGTGGAGGTTTTGCACAGGGAAAGAAAATGGCAATTTGCCTTTGTATTTGCTAGGTTGTGTTTTGCTTTAGTTTTCAGATCTTCCTGTTTAAAACTGAAGAGTATTTTAAACTTGAACTTTGATGTTCTAAACTTTCTTTTGAAATGGTATCTATGTAGCAAAATAATTACTGGGTGATCCATATGTCACAGACCCAGGGCTGCATAATGTTGAATGCTTTTTGCTCATGAAGATGTCCTTCTGAATCTATTGAAATAAAAAAAAACAGCATCTCGGAAAAAAACAGATTTTGTCCTTTGTTTGTCTCAAAGAGCTATAACAAGCGTTCCAGCTACACCATAGGCATGAGTCTCAAACGTTTTGTGTTCATGTAAGTATAAACCATGGCACATATTTAATGGAAAGAATAATAAAAAGAACTGGCAGATGCATAGCTGAGTACTCTAAACTTTCTGTGCAGAAACCAGGGGAGCTGCTGGGGCACTGAATGAGACCAAGAGCTACAGCTCTTCTGCTTGTACACTGTGATGACTCACTGGGGTAAAGCAAACAAATAGAGAGCAAGTGCAGGTTGCCCAAACCTTGCTGTTTTGTAAAAGCTGTAGAATGTGCAGAATGTCCTTGTTGCTTAATTGGAGAGATACAGGTTTGATGGATGGACTGTTTGGTGGATAAGGAATTTGCTGGATGGCTGCATCCAGAGTTGCAGTCAATGGCTAAATGTCCAAATGGAGATCAGTAACAAGTGGTATCCCTCAGGGGTCCGTATTTGGACTGATACTGTTCAATATCTTCATCAATGACATGGACAGTGGGATTGAGTGCACCCTCAGCAAGTTTGCCGACCACACCAAGCTGAGTGGTGCGGTCGTCACGCTGGAGGGAAGGGATGCCATCCAGAGGGACCTTGACAGGATTGAGAGGTGGGCCCATATGAATCTCGTGAAGTTCAAGAAGGCCAAGTGCAAGGTCCTGCACATGGGTTGGTGCAATCCCCAATATAAATGCAGACTAGGGAATGCATGGGTAGAGAGCAGCCCTGCGGAGAAGGGTTTGAGAATACTGGTAGATGAAAAATTAGATATGAGACAGCAATGTGCGCTTGCAGCCTAGAAAGCCAACTGTATCCTGGGCTGCATCAAAAGAAGCGTGACCAGCAGGTTGAGGGAGGGGATTCTTCTGCTCTACTCCGCTCTCGTGAGACCCCACCTGGAGTTCCGTGTCCAGCTCTGGGTTCCCCAGCACAAGACAGACATGGACCTGTTAGAGCAGGTCCAGAGGAGGCCACGAAAATGGTCAGAGGGCTGGAACAGCTCTTCTGTGAAGAAAGGCTGAAAGAGTTGGGGTTGTTCAGCCCGGAGAAGAGAAGGCTCCAGGGAGACCTCATTATGGCCTTTCCATACTTAAAGGGGGCTTGTAAAAAAGACAGACTTCTTACCAGGGCCTGTAGTGACAGCACAAGGGACAATGGTTTTAAACTGAAAGTGGGTAGATTTAGATTAGATATTAGGAAGAAATTCTTTACTGTGAGGGTGGGGAGACACAGGAACAGGTTGCCCAGAGAAGCTGTGGATGCCCCATCCCTGGAAGTGTTCAAGGCCAGGTTGGATGGGGCTTTGAGCAACCTGGTCTGGTGGAAGGTGTCCCTGCCCATGGCAGGGGGGGTTGGAACTAGATGACCTTTAAAGGTCCCTTCTGACCCAAACCGTTCTGTGATTCTATGGTTCTATGACTTTGAGAACTGAGGGGTAGTACACAAAGTGGGAGCAACAACTAAACACCTGGTATATATGATGCTCTGCAAATGTTTTTTTCTCTTATCTTTAAGTGGTTTGGGTCTGTGGCTCCCATTGTTTTTTTTAACATAGCGACTGGAACACCTTTTGATATACTGAATTAATGATCTACTGCCAGAGTGTACCATAGGATGCACACATATCCTCACTAACGTTTCCTCCAGTTAAAGTGCCAGGGTTCCTAAACCACAAATGAAGATAGGACTCTAAATCATAATTTCTTTCGATACTTAGAGCTTTACTTATCTTAAAAAAAAAAAAAAGTTTTGGGAAAATAGAATTTTAAATGTATTGTTCAAAGAAAAGATTTCTTAATATGCCAAGATTAAATGGGGATTTTGTTCTGTGTAAGCTCTTTTCAGATCATTCTAAAGGTATTAGATTTTTCACAATTGTAGTAAGGAAAAAAATTAGTAGAAGTTGCATTAACTGCAAAGCTCCGGCACTGAAAAAGGCATTGGAAGGAGCTTTATGAGTCAGGGCTATTCAGACACAATTGCCTGTCTTTTATTCAAAGATTCATGTGACCAAATACTGTCTTTGTAGGTTTGAGTGGGGAGGGGGTGGAAGAAGGAAGGATGAGGAATGGATTGGATAGCCTCACTCTAATCACTATTTTTTCTTGAGAGGAGAAAATATAATCTAATTATTCCAAAATGGAATATGATGATCCTTCAATTATATCTTTATAGCAGGCACAACTGTTTTAACAAATATACTTGGGGAGTGGGTCTGTCTTTCTCTGTGTTTTCCTTTGTCACTTATCTATATTCAGTTGCCAGCTGTTCTGGAAGAGTCTTTATCAAAGTCCACACTGTAAGGAAATTATTCAAAGAACTAATGGAGATGGAAAAGCAGCAAATATTCAACCATATATAATTGCCTCTTCCATCCCCTCATCACATGAAGAGTGAGTTACAGGCCATAAGCCACAGAAACCTTTATATACGGAGCCAGTACAACCTTAAGGACCCACGTTCGTCCCTGCTCTAACAGGCAATGAAATAATGGGAGACACTTTAGCTAATGGCTAGGGCGAACGTGTGCCAAGCTTTTTGCTGTCCTGTGTCTATATTTCAAGTATCTTTTGTGGAGGCGGGGGTGGTTACAGCATACCCTGCACTTCATGCTGCTGCCAGTTGATAGCGGGGTAGGGGGGAGAATTTGGCACTCTGTTTCCACTTCAGCCATTCCCTCCAAGTCCTACAGCTTTGGTGCAAAGATCGCCATGGTTTTAATAAACCAGAAATTCACTAACTAAATTACTGGCAAGGCTTGTTAAAAAGGGATAGACTGTAGAATCAGCCACTGTCGAATATCTTGGGATTGCTTTAGTTGAGAAGTGAGCAAGGACTAATTAAAACTATTATCTACATTGTGATTAGTTGATATAAAGATTAAAAAAAAAAAAAAGTAAGCATTTTGTCCTTGAAATTTACTCATTCAAGGGTGGTATGCTCTAGGGCATTCACGATCGTTTTTATGATTCTGAAATAAACTGGGGGACTTACATATGTCCTGCATGCTGCCTTTCCAGGTCTTGAAACACACTTCCCACAGTGCAAAATAAAACTTATCGAATAGCGTACGAGTAATAGTTCTGAATTGTCAGAGGCATCAATTTTTCTCTAAGAAATCCTAGGTAATGGTAATTTAATGACAATGTTACCAAGAATATGCCTCCATCCTTATTTTTAATTACTATCTATAAAGCAATTAAGAGGGTAAAAAAGATTTGTGTTTTCCCTGAAACAATAAATTGTTCCAACATCTTGCATTTGTGTGACCTTACCTCACAAATCTCTTAGGAGGGCTTCATAAAACATCGCAGAGATTAAACCTAAATATGAACCATTAGAGGGCACTCTTCTCTGCTCTGAGGAACTCACCTTGTTTTTCCAGCCTATTTCGAGAACTTACCTAACAGCTAATAAAAAACCCACCCCTGAAGAGGTATCACGGTTGATGATCCACAGCCATATTCTTGAGGTGCTTAGTGTGTTGGCTGAATTGCAGACTAATTTGTATATGAATATAAATAATACGAATATAAATATGAAGTATAAATAAAATATGAACATGGATATAGATCTAAATATGATATATAAATATGAAATATAAATATAAATATGATTCTTCCTCCCAGAGTTTGAACTGGAGAGGGATGAGTCTCTTTGCTTGCCATAAACTGCACTTCCATGGTACCGCACGTTATCCCAGAAGTGGCTATTTCAAGTTGCAAATGAGCTCTTTCCTACGCACAGATGGTGTGTCACACTGTGTACATTACATAAAGATTGAAAATTGTTGTAGGAAAGATTGCTAATTACTGTGACACAGTGACTTACCTTTCTTGACCATAGGCATAAATTCTAGTCATTAATCCATGTGACTAAAAGAGTGCGAGCAAATGTACGCTTTACCAGTAACTAATTTTTAAACTTCAAAGGCTGCAGTGCAAAGCAGAATGGTTAAATATTATGGATGCATATTGCAAAATGCTGAACTCCGTGAAAGGGGTTTGAAAAGGAAATATTCTTAAATTGTTGTTGCTTAAAAGGCACGCACGGTATGGTTAATAGAGCCCAGATGCTGACTGGTTTTGAAAATTTGAGCAAACTAAAACAAAGTAATGTTTTGGTGTCTGTCAGCTTGCAATGTGAGCTCTTTTAAAAGGATGTTTTTGCTGTATCAACCTAGCATTAAAGTACTTTACAAATTTTAGAACTATAACTTACTCAAATGACATTTTTATAATTTGGCTTTGAAATGTAGCCACGGCTAAATATTCACAAGGAAAGTCTTGGACTTGCCCTGTGGTCTGGTGGGCAGTGCCAAATTAAAATCAGAATCCTGCATGGTTCACACTGAAAACACGACCACTGAAGAAGCGTATCCTCAGGCAGTGCTGTTTTCAACTCCCTGGGAGATGGAAGAGGAGAAAAGAGGTAGTAGGTAGACAGCCTGACCTTGGATGCACCATCAGCAGGAGTCCAAACGCTCCTCCAAAGGCGTAAAGAAAATGCCCAAGCCTTTCAGGTCATCTTATTTCATATTTCCCCTTGGGGATATCGCCGGATTCCTGTTGGACTAGCTTGCCTGTATGGGCTGCTGAACTCAAGCACCTTCTCCTCTGTGAAGTTTTTGTTGTAAGCGGGTTTTTTTAGCCACAAAGAAACGCAGTTCTCATCCTGGGCACCAGGCAACCTCTTCTGGTAGAAGAGATGGGAAAGAAAGAATGGGTATTATACTTAACAGGGGGAGGGGGGTGGAAATAAGTTAGTACTGAAACGCAAGGAGAAGAGGCAACTCTGTATGTGATAAAAAAAGGGGATTTGATCGGATGTTTGATGGGAAAATTGCCACGGAAGTAGCGGGAGTGCTAGTTCGTGCTGTGGTTTGACAGACTATGGGGAAACCTGCAGACAGTAACTGCAAAAACAAGTGAGGTCTCGTGGCCTGGGGAAAATTTCTGGACTAGAGACTTGACTATCAGTCCAAGCAAATCTGCTCGTAATCTGCCTGTGTCCTGGTGAAAAGGTGCAGTTCATATGGTATGGGACTAAAAGCGAGGGGAAAAGTATGTCCGCTTGTTACTGAACTTCAGGAGGAAGGAGATGATCTGGTACTCTGTTCATTGAAGGAGGAACACCATGGTGAACCCATTGCACTCTTGGAACAGGATAAACCTCATCAGGCATATCTATCACATTTATTAGAGCTGACCTTGTTTTGGGGAAGAGTTGGATGAAGCGTTTTTCTTTATAAACTGTATGACCTAGGCAAAGTGGCAAGGTCGTGATGCCACAAGTCAGGGTGTCCTATTTTATCTGCGAAATGGCTGTAACAGGCATCATTGGTGAAGTCATCACTACGTCACGTCCCATTTCCCAAGCTACTGTGCTGCAGACTTTCCTGCTGGGGGCAAGAGAGAACTTGAGCTCGAGTTTCAGTATGAAACCTTGGCCCTTTTGAAGTCAGTGAGAATTTTGCCATTGCCTTCAGAGGGACCAGGATTTCACCATGCCATGCCCATTAATTCTTGTTGAGACATTCAGCTAGAGAGCTAATTATGATAGTGGCTTCTGTGATGTGGGCAGCCACAAATTCGTTTGCTGAGCAGCCATCTTCTCCTAACAGCTTTTGCTCATTAGGGACTTCGGGTCCGGTCCTACAAAAGATCCCATTGTCTCCACTGGAACTCAGGGCACAGTTCAAAGATAGAGTGACTTTGGCAGTCGCTGCTGGTTTCAGGAGCTCCAGCTGCTGTCCCTTGCTGTCCTGACACAACTGCTTGTGAGGCTAGGCCACCAACCAAACCAGGGAACGAACCCAAGTATATAAAAAAAAAAATCCCGTGAAAGCTCTTGTATCATTGAGCCACCAGCTAAGTCTGGAGGCAAGGGTAAGGCTCTGGAGGTTTCTTAGCAGTTGGAGCCTTGGACTGGATTTGAGCCAGCAAATCGAGGTTTCTCTTTCTAAGGTTAATGAAAATAACTACAGCCAACAAGAGGAGCTTCTTACTAAAATAAAAGAGACGTTCCCTTTCCACTCCCATTTACTTTGACTTTAAGCTCAAATAAAGGAACATAATCACCTCAGAGAAACCTTGCCTGTCGGAGGCTTTTCTGTGTGCGCCGATCTTGCCTCCTATTTACTTTGTAAAAGCCTCTGCCATAGAGTTAATTCTACGTCTATGAATTAGAAGTAAAGCTGAGAAACAGTTAGGAGATAGGCTTGGTCTTGAATCCTAAGCATTGATGGGGAAAAGCGTTCAAAAAAGGCTCCCTGGGCTAGAATAGAGAGAGGACGACCGCGTCTATGCAGGCTGTGGGGGGAAAAGGGGCTAGGCTGAGGGAGGTGAAGCCAATAATCATTAAATGGCCTGGAGGAAATCCAAGCAGGAAAGGAAAGGGTTCGAATCACAGAAAAACAGTGAAACACACCAGTGTGAGGGGAGAGAGCATAAAATGTTCGAAAGCTAAAAATAAAACCAGTCAGCCCGGACAGCAGGGAAGACATCTTTAAGAGTGAGAGCAACCAGGCAGGGTGTTTCCAGCAGAAACAGGTAAGATGTGAGAGGGAACGGCATGTAGAGAGATGTGTTCTGTGATGCAGGGGTTCAGGCTTGAGGTGCAATTAAGATATGAAGAATTAATTACAGATCTGCCGTACTTCTCTGATTCCAATTAAACAGTGAAAATAAATATAAAGGTGTGCTCCTCCTGCCTGCTCCTGCAAAATCTAGTGGTGACAACACAGGTTAGATGTGGGTTGTCTACTGCCTACGTACATTTTCGCATGGGAAGCCCGTCCTCTCCACTATCCGTGTGGATCTTGCTCAAGTCAGCTGCAGGAACGAGAAGGCTACTTCATCCGGCAGAGTCAAGGACAACGCTTTGTAACGTAGAGCTGGCCTCGGGCAGGTACTGCTGTTGAGTCGCATTGTTTACATTTTCAAAATGGTTTTTTTTGCAACCTGGAAGGTTGGAAATAAATATACTTCTTTTCATAAAAAGCTCTGGGTTTTTTTTGTTTTACCCAGTAAAAGCTGAGAGTCTGATACTATCACATGACTCCAGGAGCCTGATGTTAGAGCCAGTCTACAATGCCCGGGCCTTTAATCTGGCCCAGATGTTATCTCCTGCTGTAGTCACAAGAAAAGCTATGGAAATGTATGTTCAACAGATATGAAAGTTAAATGTTTCTGTAAGTTTCTAATAATCCTGAAAATAATACAGACTTCTGAACGTAAGGATCTCAAATTTTGCTGTAAGTTGTTCTGTCTCATACTCTTATTCTACTAACCAGCTGCCATCCTCTAGGAGGGAGGGAGAATGGGATGTAGACATTCAGACTTAAATGTTCCCTGTAGAAATCCTGGAGTGGGTTTTCTAAGCCAGAGGAAATGCAAGAAAGCTGCATTTTGTATTGTTTATTAGGAATAAACAAAGTAGGTAAGGAGGGAAGCTTTTTTTAAGCGAGGCTGTATTACAACACCGTAACTTTTTAGCTTCCTGAGAGGGAAAAGGGTGTGTTTACACGGATGCAAGAGGGGAAAAGAGTAAGTTATGTTTAAACACAGCACAGCGGCAACTCAATTTATTTGTAACTACTGCTCCAAGCAGCACAAACCCAGCTTACTACACGTAGTTTAGCACGGGGGACAAAAACCCAAACCACCCCCAGAAGCGCTGGGAAATAAATCACGCACCATTACATCAGCCAAGCAGCAAGTCCTACCGATAAGGAACGCCTGCTAGCTCTGCTCTGGGAAAGATCAACATCACTTCGCTCTTGAATCCCCACACTGGGGGTATTAATTGTAACTTAATTTTACCATATTGCTTCTTTCCCCCCCCCCCCCCCCCGAGCGATACTCTAATGTTACAGCCCGTTCCTCCCCTCAGGTTTGTTTCTAATTCAATCGGCGGGGCAGCGCAGGCCGATAAATATTTAAACGCCAGCGTGACCCCTCGGCCGGCCCGAGCGCCGGGCCCTGGGGAAGGGCCGCCACAGCCCGCCCCGGCCCCGGCGCCTTCGCCTCAGAGCCGCCAGCCTGCCTCTCCCGGCGAGCGGGCGGGAAACGCCTGAGGCAGGAGCCGGTGACCCTGAGGAGCCCGCCCGAGCCGCGGCCACCCTCACCGGGCAGCGGAGCGGCCGCCGCCTTTGTGCTGCCGCCGCCGCCGCCGCTCTGTGGCGGAAAGTAGTCCCGTCCCTGCCGGTCCGGTGTTGCTTCGCGGTGCGCATCGCAGGCGGCGGAGGGGGTGAAGAGCGACAAGTAGTCCCGCTGGAATGCGACAGCCGCCCCCTCGCCGCGTCCCCTCACCCTGCCCGCCGGCGGGCACCTCGGGGGCCGCCGCCACCTCGCCCGCCTTCTCCCCTGCCAACGGCCCGGCTCGGTCCGGTCCCGCCGGGTTGCGGACCCCTCCGGGCTTTTGTCATCCGCGGGGCGGCCGGGCGTATGTGTGAGGCTGTCCCTGTGTGAGAAGCTGAGCGCGCCTTGCCCCCGCCCCTCCGCCCGCTCCCTCCCTGACGGGAGAGGTGCCGGGGAGCGGGGGGGGCGGGCGCTGCTCCGGGAGCCAGGAGCCGTCCGGGCGCGGCGCGGCGCGGCGCGGGGAGGCGGAGGCGAGGCCGAGGAGGAGGAGGAGGAGGAGGAGGAGGAGGAGGAGGACTGTATCCCTGCGCCTGTGCGCGCCCGGCGGAGGCGGAGGCCGGGCGAGCGAACGGAGGGGTGGATGGGGGAACGGCCGCGGCGGTTGCGGTGAAGCGGCGGCCGGCATGGAGGGTAGCGCTCGCTCCCGCGGCGGCGCGGCGGGGCAAGTGGCCTGCTAGGGACCGGCGAGGGGGGAATCTCCACGGCCGTCCTTCCCCGACTCTTCCCCCCAACCCCCCCAAGCCTTCCCCGCCACCTCCCCCGCCCGGCTGGAAGCATGAACTGGCAGCGGAGGTGCTGCTCCTCACCGCCGCCTCCCCGCCGGTGAGAGCGAGGAGGGAAGGAAGATGGGGGCCGTCCTGCGCAGCCTACTTGCCTGCAGTTTTTGTTCCCTGATGAGAGGTGAGCAAGACGGGGGCGGGGGGGGGGGGGGGGGAAAAAAAAAAAAAAGTTGCAGGGGTTGGTGGCGAGGGGCCATGTTTGGGCGTGCGGGAGGGGAGAGGCCTGGCTGCCGGCGGGGCGCGGGGCCCGGCGCGGGGGCAGCGCTCTCGCCCAGCCGCCGCCACGGCCTCCCCGGCTCCCCAGCAACTTCCCCGGGCCGGGCCGCGCTTGGGAGCAGCCCGCCCTGCTAGCCGGCCACCGGCCGCTTCTCTCGCTTCCCCATTGTTGTTTTCAAGTTTGTTTCTTGAAAAACCTCGAAGCGCAAGCCCCCCAAACCAGCACACGCCTCCCCCCGTCTCTCTCCGCACCCCCTAAGCTGGCCGTGGGCGGCGGGGCAGCGCTGGGACAGCAGCTCGGCCACGCCAGTGTCAGGCTGATACCGCTGTTAGTATAGCCGGGTTTCTCTCGTTTCCCCCCCCCCGAGAGTGGAGTTTTATCCTGCCGGGTGTGTGTGTGCGTGGGGGGAACCTCACGTATTCAGCGTGGGGGGGGGTGGTGGTGGTGGAAAGTGCCCGGGAACCGGTGTTTTCACTGAAACCCTCCTCGCAGCGAAGTGAGCGTGCGGAGTTGGCGAGAAGAGGAATGAATGCTCCTCTCAGCTGTGCTGGCTCTGCGCTGGACTTGGGAGAAGTTTGTGTTTCACTGGTGAACTGCCACGGATGTTCATACAGCTTTAAATCAGCAGTCGAGTGCCTTACAAGGGGACGTCACTTAAAGTAGCTGAGAATTTTTATTCCACTTCCCCTCCCCAACAAAATTTCTTGTCTTATAGGGTACAATTGGTAAGAAAACTGAGGATTTTTTTTTTTTTTTAATGCTGTAAACTTAACTACAGTAACTATTTCTGTGTGTTCAGTCTTCTGGGAAGAAATCACCTGTGGTGTTTGCATCCATCATTTTGCTGTTCACTTGTATTTTTTCATACTAGATGGGGGAAGAGGTTAATTGCTAACAGTTAATCAACCACACTTTCTAAATCAAAGTTCATCAGCACTAGTGTGTTTTGATGAAAGCTAGAGTAAAAGTGCTTTAGGTTGAAGTAACTGCTCAGTCTTCAGCTGCTCGTACTCTGGAAAACAAAAATTTTCCTCTCTTCCATACCCTTTTTCTTTTTTTTCCCCTTATGCATCTGTTTGCCATATTGTATCCTGTTTGGAAAGATACAAGTACACTTATTTAAATGGGCTGTGTAACATTTCATATTCCTATTGTCGTGGTTAAACCCCAATTTTCGAAAGTTAAGTTGGGTCTGGAGTATAGAGAGAAACTGTTTCCTGATTAGTTCATTTTATTAAGTAACGATCATACCTGTTCTTAATAAACCATTCGTTTGGCTCTAACTTGCTGTTCAACCTAGTTCAAATGACAGCACAGAAATCGCTGTCGCACGTCATGTCACATAATATTGTCACTGTAATTTCTTCAAATTAATCTCGAAATAGTGACGCGTGCTTTTGCAAGTTTTCTGTATACTTGATGATGCTTAATAAGACACTTTGAAGAAACACTTAGTTTATAAACCATCTGGACTGTCATTTGTTTTCTCGTCTCTCATCTTTGTCAATTTCCAAGGACATTCGAATCCGAACAGCATTTTTGTTTCTTCTGTGTTCATGGTTTCCTGCTGTTTGATCACCTCCTTGGAGTTGTAATCTTCTGTTTGTGACACGGTAGTAATTTTCTAATTATTACTTTAGGATAGAGATACAGCAGGAACAGCTGAACTCTGAAGAAACAAAAATCAAATTTTAATGCATGCATCCTCCCTAATAAACAGCATCTACGCAAGTAGAATTGGTTTGAAAAAGATGTGTTGAGTTCAGAAGAGGTGTCAGCAGTTCCTTAATGAGGCAGAGGCAGTGCCAGCATGAGTATGAATAAGTTTATACATGAAAGTAGAGGTGAAGTTATGAAGTTCACTATTTGGTTTGTGAATTCAGTGCTGTGAAGGATGCCAAGCCAACAGTGCTGGAGACTGAAATTCAGAAAATATAATAGTGTATATTTGTGGATTGCAGCATCCTCTCTGCTTACAGAACTAGCGTCCCTGTTCTCATTGACTTAAAGCAAACGGACAGAGGTTTACAACAACTGAACTGTGATCGTTAGTCTGAGGAAACTACAGTAGACTTGTTTTACTGATCTGGAAAGGAATAAAATCGGTAACCTGGTAGTGCAGTGCCCTGTAAACTAATAAGGACTTGAAGAAAAGCCAGGCTGTTACTAGCCAGAAATGGATGCACAGGGCAAGGCACCTTTCTTTCAAAGCTGTTGGAGGACTGCTGTGGTGACAACTTGCTGTGGAGGTTCTGTAGTTTAGGGTTGGCTTTTTTTTTTTTTTTTTTCATATTCTGGCTGATGGAAGGAGTCGCTTTCCCAAAACCTCTTGACCCTCATCACAGTCTGGTCTCTGTTCTCCTCTCTCGGGCCCCTGGTTTGATTTGGGGGATTGGGCTTCCTCCTCTCTGACCATTAAAAGTGCTTCTTGAAGCCGCTCCCTGAGGGTACGTATTGGGGAGTGGGTTAGAACTGCTTCATGGCAGCTTTGCTGTATTCTTCATGACAGCTGTGAAACCAATCAGGATCTTGTTAGATAATTGACAGTTGCAAAGAGGCAATACCAGTGGCATCACATCTGGCAGGGAGCTACAGAGAAGTGTGAAACGGAGGTTTCAACTTTTTAATAAGTGATAGAGAATTCTTCCTCTGCAAGTATTCATAGCTTACTTTTCTTCTAGAAGTAACTCTCCAGTCAGCATGCAATTGCTGATTTGGTTTGGTTTCAAGCCCTGATCATGCAGACAGTGCATAAAGCTCTTGTTTGAATAGGAATCTTATAAATGACGTTTGTTCAGACATACTGAATGTTGCAGTCCTCTGTGCTTAAGGTTAGTGAAGAAATGAAAATGCCCGTTTGGTAATGGGCATTTTAAAACTACTGTTTCCCTTTTAGGTGTTCAGAAGGGGGTTTGTTTTAATCTATTGTTATTGTTTTAATATTGTTACTGTTTTAATTGGTTTTAATCTGTTGTTACTTGCTTTTGATAAACAGATTGCCTTTGCTTTTTTGTATCTTTGTAGACAGACTTGTTTGCATGTAGTTTAGGAGAGCTTAATGTTCAAGACTTGCTAAGCTGTGACTGGAGGTGTTTGCACCTATTTTTCTGGTAGGAGTCAGAGAAGGGGACAAGGAATAGGCTTTTTTCTTCTGGGGCACTCAGGTTGGAGATAAAATGTGACATTTGCAGCTGGAGCTATGTTTTTGCCTTCAGGCAAAGGGTCTCTTCACTGGGGACTGTAGAATACTTAAGTTTTGACAAGGAAACATGGAAATATCTTTTTTTTTTTTTTTTTTTTTTGTAATCATCATGGTCTATTTCTTCACCCAAGCTTGAATCAGCTGTATTTGAGTGATGTTTTTTCATTGTATGATTCCTCAGAAATTCGTGCGCCTTTGTCTGCCGTGATTTCCAATGTATTTTCCTCTTTCATCTCTCCATAGAACAGTCTAAAATTAGCATGATCTAAGGTGTTACAAAATCCACCATTACTTTAATAGTTTTTGCAATTGCATCTCTGTGATATAGTTCACTTATCAGATTGCTTTAGCTTTTCTTTAAAACTGAAAAATTAGGACTTAGCAAGTTTGATGGAATTTTTTGCTGTGTCTTGGAGGTAAGGTGAAGTAGCATTTTTGGCAAGGTGCACTGCAGATATGGGGAAGTTCTGGGTATATGGGTGAAGCTGTGTATATCTGTTCAGAGGTGTATGCAGATGATGGGCTTCTTGCATCCTTCAGTGGGAGTTTATATAAAGATACTCAGGTGAAAAGCTTTGTTCGTGTTTCTTACCAATACCGGTTAGAAGGGCATTATCCATACTCATGTTTCCTTTTTCCCCTAGTGAATTGATCACATCTGCGTTCCCCAAGTTCTAGGTAATGGATTTGGCTAGAAGCTGTAGAGGGGCTTTTTTTGCAGGAAGATAGATCTGGAGCATAGGAACCTTTTAAACTCTGTCTTTGGGAGCTGGAGAAATCTGATTCCTTTGGACATCTGTAATCCACCTTTATGATGATGTCGCATCTCAAAAATGCCAGCTTCAAAAATATCTGCTGCAGTGCACGTAATATGGGATTTACTTTTTAGTTCAAATCAAGTAGAGCAAAGATAATTTTCTTTTTTTTCCTTCTGAGGGAGTGGGGTAGGGGAAGAAAACAGCAAGAAACAGGTCTCAGTTTCTGATCTGCCACCATTCATCTACTCTGGCAGCCAGTCTGCAGACTTAAACACTATATTCTTTGTCCCCAGCATATTTAACAGTATTAATTTCCTATGAAATGCTAAATACTTGGGTTGCTTTGCTGGTGGCTTCTTCAAAAGAGTCCACTTCCTTGTACTGTAGGGAGGAGTATGCGTTATTGTTGAGTGGCACCAGAAATGCAATTGTTACTAAAGCTTTGTTCCATGCTCCTGCTTCTGGCTGAGCCGGTGGCTCTGCTGTGCCTGGGAGGGTGCTCAGCTTCTCTCCCGGTTCTCCTGCTGGAGAACCCTCATGCTTCAGCCCACTCATCTGAGACAGATTTGGTTAGTAAACTATACGTGGCTGGTGAAATTCTTTGCTACCACCTACTTCTTTGATGGCACGTGGGGCCGTTCCTACTTTGAAGGCAGCTGTTGCCAGTGAAGCAGAATTTACATTAGTAAGGAATTTCCCACAGATGGACTTTTACTGGTAAGTGATATCAGTTGCTTAGAAAGACATGGGGGGGTGCAACTGCCTTGCAGACTTCAGGGACAGTCTGTTCATGTTCATATAAAGCAGTTGGCATCGCTCGCTTAAAAGTTGAGCCCTTGAACCTAAACGCTACAGCTCACCAAGGGTGACTTGATGTGTGGACATGAGGTTTAGGATGAGCACGCAGTGAGTACTTCCACTTCTTCTGTGCCAAGTGCTTTATAGTGATGGCTCTTCTAGAGGGTAATTGCTGTTTAGTGAAAGAAACACATTCTCTAATAATAACCTTTATTTTTTCAACTTATACCTCACTTGTGTAGTTTCAGAGTATGTACCACTTGCAGAGTTACAGAATACGCAGTGCTCTAAACAAAGAAGCTGTGTCATTATTTTGTGGTTGGAAGGGGAAAGCGTTGTATCTCTAATGGATTGCACATAAATGCTGGGTATTGGCACCCTAAATATTAAGTAACTTTTTGCTATTTATGTATTTGTCAGGCAGGCTGACATAGAGAGCCTTCATTAAGCTCTCTAGATATTCTTGTAGTTTATAAATATTTATGGCAAGAGATTCACAATGTGAACAGGCTTGATATTTGCTCCACGTGGACAGAACTTGGTCTGAACACAGTGATGGTGTTTGCAGGTAGAAATGAGCTTGTCGTCACTTCTCCTTTTCGATATGTTCTCCTGTGAAACGGTTATGAAAATAGGGTGGGTTTTTTGTCTCCTTGTGACTATCTTGCTACCGACCTTTCTATTTCAATGTAATTGGCACAGTCCCCCACCAATTTTGAAATGGAGTCAAACCTACTAGTCTATGAATAGAATGGGAATACTGTAATACCTTTTCCCATTTGATTTATAATACACTTTTAAGAACATACCATTCAAAGTGTAAGTTAAAAGAAGAAATGGTTTAGTTAGTAATACTTTGTTTCCTTTGCAAAATGTTCTAAACTATTTGGAGAAA
Organism: Harpia harpyja; assembly: GCF_026419915.1. NCBI lineage: Eukaryota > Metazoa > Chordata > Aves > Accipitriformes > Accipitridae > Harpia > Harpia harpyja. Next base: position 4,259,131 of record NC_068945.1, on the reverse strand, counting down.
GAAGCATGTCAGTTTAAAAGATGGAATGCTTTTTGAGCTTCATTATTTATACGGAGAGAACAATAAGGAAATGTTTTTAATATAAGCAGACATGGAAAATGGCAACATTCGTAAAGATTTTTTTAGTATCTTGTTACAGGATCACATTACCTAAATAGAATTACTCCCTCGTGATACAATCAATGTGGTAGAAATGGGATTATAGCTTTAATTCTGTTCATGAGGGCCATGTGTGAGCTCTTGATGTCAGATTTGAAAAGTAATCATATTTGAGACAGAAAATCTTAATCAACTAGCTATATAATTTTTCTTAATCAAAAATCGTTTGTTTTCCTTCTCTATGACACAGAAATGTAATTTTCTGCTTTATATTTTTCCTCTTACTCTTCCCCCCTGCCCTGATCTGTTCCCAGAGGAAAAACAGTTCGTATGGTTTTGTTTTTTGTTGTCGTTGTTTTTTGTTTTGTTTGGTTTGGGGGTTTTTGTTGTTGTTTTGTTTTAAACTGTTCATGCCTTCAGAACTCCTCAATAATAAGCATTCTCCTCTGTCCCTTGCCAGAGAGTTCAGGCTTCTAGAAGGTAGCTGCTGTGTTTGGTTGAATTCTTGAAGTTAAGGGTACGTGGAAGGTAACAGAAATGTAAGGTATTGTAGAATTTCAGACTTTTTTCCTTTGTTGTTCTGTCAAAGCAGTGAATAAAATTCTTGCTTGTACTCATACTATTAGTGTTAATTGAAATGTTAACACTTTGGAAATCCAAGAATCCTTTTGTCCACACATGGATTAATAGAGTAGGAATATTACGTATAATAGAAGAGTAGGAATTTGTAAACCTTGTAGTGACTCTTATTATGTCCATTTGGAAAATGCACTGGTGTTTTATTAACTAGAAGCTTAACTGAGGCTCAACAGTTAGCCTTTACTCTAGGTAATGGTAAAATTCGTAAGTAAAGTAATTCCAAGTTGGGTGGGTTTGTGTTTATGGGGTTTTTTGTTTGTTTTTCTTTTGGATTACCAGAAACGAGTCCTATTCAATATGAGAAAGATGAGATGGTTCACCTTTTTCAATGGATTCTGCATATGTGTGTTTTGTTTTTGTTTTGTTTTGTTTTTTTTCCAAGTGTCACTACATCTAATGTAAGCCTGTTGAAGATTTGACATTAATAGAGCTGGGATGTTAGTGTTTTTGAGAGTTAAAAAAATAAAATAAAATAAATCACATAGGTCCAACTGTGTTTCCAAAAAAAAAAAAAGCAATATGCAATAATTTTCAAAATTCTTGAAGTATGTGCACATCTTTCCTTACCCTTTAAAAACAGTCCCTAACTGTTCATTTGAACCGGAATTGTTAATTAATGTATTAATCTGTAGTAAACCTAATAGTCTTAAGAATTTGACTGTTTAAAGTGTAATTTTGGTTTGAGAACTTTTTTGTCCTTTAGCTGATGGAAGGTTGTTTTAAACTTGCACTGTGAGTATTTTCTTTCAATTTTCTTATAAAACTATTTTCTAGTTCAGTGTGAAAAACTTCAAGTTTTTGCAAAATTGTTGATACTGTCTTGTCAAAAGTATTTTACCTGCATGAGAAACAAAATCTGTGAAATTGTTTTACTAGTTGGAGGTATGGCTTATTTTATTCTCAATATTTGTTATGATGGATAAACTGACAAAGATGCTATTCACCAAGCTTGGTCTGGAAAGTATGCCACAAAGAAGTCATTGGATAGCTGATATGTTCTTTGTTGAAGAATTGCAGAGAAGTGGGGATGAAAATGTGATAAACCTTCAAGGCAGTACTGCTGCTTCCCCCATTCCCTCTGCCCTAAATTGGACCCACTATCATGTCCCAGCTGAGGGCTGTCACTAACTTTTGTAGTGTTCTTGTCAGTGCTGGCAACTTCTGTTTTATTCTGTCCTCCAGTTGGGGTTTTTTTTGTGCTAAATTCATGCTTTACAGCAACTTCCTGATAGTGCTTCAAAAATCTGAACAAACAAAAAACCCCAACCACAAAATAGAATAAAAAAATTAAGAAGGTGCTTTGATTTTTACCTGAGGAGACAAACTGACAGACTTAAATATTTGTTAAGTACTAGGCATGCCAGCTCAGATAAATTGCTGAAAGTCATCTAAGGGTAGCTCAGTGCCTATGAACTTCTTGTCAGTGTGGAAAAAGGGTTTCTTAGTTTGAAGGTAAACCAGTGTGCTGCTGCTCAGGGTGTGGATTTTTTTGGTCCACGTGGAACTATTAGCAATCTGGCTGAAACCCCTTAGCTCGGGCTATTCCCACATGGTGTCTGCCAGTATAACTAGGGTCCTCCAGCTATGGAGACAAGTGAGCTGGCAGGAGTGATTGAGGGCAAACACTCCCAGGCCATTCTTGACTGGATGTGCATCCCCAAATATGTGTGCTGTCCAGGCTGGAACACGTAATGAACTGCCATTGCTCCAGAGTAGCAACAAACTTTGGAGCATTCCTGTCTCAGCTTGCCAGGGTGTATAAGGTGTATCTTGCAGCCTTTAGCTTTCCTAGGCTTTGGGAAATAGGCTACCTGTGTCACAGCATCACGATGTTGTGTCTCGGTGCTCTAATTCAGTGGAGGGACTTAAGTAATGCAGTCTTTCAACAGCTTCATGGGGGATATGATAGAGGCTTTTGGTTTGTTTTCTTACTGGTAGAAGTGCTGTAGGAAATGATGATGCCAAAAGGTGTGAAGGGTAGTGTTTTGTTTCAGTGTGGTCAGGTCGTCTTATCTGTCATCATACAGCTTCAAGTTCGGATTGCAAAATATCCCTATTCAGATGTGGGACTCTAACTGGTACAGTATAGCCAAACAAGATTTGTTTTTCTGCATGAGCGAAGGTGCATGCTTGGGAGAACTGTCAGAAATGTACCTTGCAGACAGGAGATGCTTTGCAGCAGTCTGCAGGCATACTAACTTTTTCATTAAAGAGATTGTGTCGATTTAAACATGGGTGTTTCCAGTAGAACTAGGGAAGTGTTGCCAATGTGCATGGGACAGGTATGGCTTCATCTGCAGTGCTGTGTGTTATTCTGATAACTATTTGAGAAACTGGGACAATGTTGAAGGAAGGTTATGAGGACACCTGAGGAAATGGGAAGCGTAATGTTGAGGTCCTGCAGACGTTCGTATGGATCATGGTACTGCTTGGTCACGCAACCCTAGGAACCTTCCTGCTTTGCAGAGCCTGCTGCTGGCCCTGGAGAGTGTACTGTGCTGTTGCCACATCACTTTTATTTTCTTGCCACTTTGTGGCTCCCTCTTGTAAGCAGCAGGGTAATGGAAGAAGGTGGTAGTATTATATGGCAATGCAGCTGCAAGCAGATGCCTGACCAGGGAGCATAGCTCTTTGCTCATCCTAGGTTGTTGTCAGCAAGATAGATTCAGCATATAAAGTTACGAAGATGTCAACTGCTGAAGTAGTGTGTTTTATCTCCATGAGAGTGCATGGAAAGAACTTCAGAGTAGCAGAGTCAATGTTATGGAAAGATGGACAGAGGATCAGTGTGAGTGTGCTACCTAACACTGAGAAGAGACATGCTGTGATAATTTGGAAATCAGCTGCTAGCTCTATGGCTCTGTTGCCAACAGGATGATTTGACAGGCAATGCCTGCCATTCAGAAAGTTATTTGCCTGTGATACGCTGGAGTTCATAGTGTACCTCAGTCGCGTGTGCTTTTGCTGTACTCTGCCAGGTCTGTTGGCTTTTTATGCCTGCACCTGGTATTTCTATCCTTCCCTGTACTCCATTTTTTTTTTTTCCTCCTCTCATTCTCTTGCCTCCATCCTTCTAGCTCTTCAGAAAGAGAATTTTTTTCCTGTTATTCAGAAGGCTAAAGGATGACTTACTGCCTTCGTACCAGCTAGTCTTGCAGGATGTTTCAGTCTCCACAGCTCCTGTCTAGCCAAAAGCCTGCAAAACTAATGGTAGAAGCTTGGTGCAGAATCCAGGTGCCATTGTTGCTGCTTGGTGTCTTTGCTTTTGCACTGACGTGGTTACTCATCTCACTCACTGGCAAGCCTGACTGTTCTTTTCCTGTGACTTTTTGAGTTACCATCTGAACAGCCCTTGGATGTGGAATACACTTTAGGTTAGCTGAAAAGAGGAGAAAAGGTCCTTTCTGGCAGGCTTGGGCTGCCTCATGCTTGTTTACCAAAGTCCTGGTTGCCTGCTATGTCCTGCAAGTATATTTGTGAGAACAAGGAGGTTCAGAGAGAGTAGAACTCTGTTCACAGTGAAGGTAGAATGTGGGCTGCTAGTAAGTCAGTTCATTATTTTTCTTAAAAAAATTGTGTGGAATAAATCAGGAAGGGTGCTGTGATGGAGCACTTGGTACAAAATCCTGGCCTGCTGCTTGCTGTGCTGAAACACTTTTGTGTTTCCTGGTGATTTTTTAATTTGTTTGAAAATATAAACTATCTCTGTATAAGTTTCTTGAGGCTGGGGCCCTGGTTTTTGGGGAAGTTTATTTTCATTTGCAACTTGCCTCTCTTCTGATTTGGTACAAATCTCCCAGGCTTTTATTCCCAGTGCTACCTCAACCTTTTCCTTCTTGCTCCTCCAAACTGAGCAGCAAAACTGAAACATTCACAGATAACAAATATAGAGAATTCCTTATAAGCATAAGCAATGATGAAGAAATTTGAAACCTGGGAGTGAAGGGAGAGTCCTCACAACTGACGCTGCCAGAATCCTTGTGTCAGTCCAGAGAGTTTTTCTTATCTTCTTGTGTTGGCTCTCTGTAGAACATCTTGGGAATGGGGAGGATTGTATTGCATGCAAGGAGTTCTGCATATAGGATGTTTTTGAGGAGGTTGCAATTTATGCTCTTTGCTGGTTGTCTGTGCCCGTTTATCTGCTTTTTCTTCTCTTGGGGGCTGAATGTGGGTGCATGTCATCCCATCAAGGTGTCTGGCAAATCCTTCTTGCTTACAGTGCCTCATCCAGCACAGTGTGTATTTGCTTGGCACATCTCATCACCGCGTCTCTTCTTTTCCAGTCCTCATGTTTGCCATCCTCGTGGCAGTGTGCTTGGCAGTATCAGTTCACCTTTAGATGCTCAGAGTTATTTAGCAAGACTTTTAAAAGATGGGGATTTTTCTCTTCCCAGCTCAATGACATCTTCTTCCAGTGTAAACAATCCATAGGTTTCTTTACCAGTGGACTCCTGCATGGATATTTCTTTCCAATGTGAGCGGTTGCCCAGTATTACTGGCTGAGCCACACTGGGATTCTGGGGCAGGTTGCCACAACTTACGGTTGCCACCCCTAGTCTGGTGGGTCCTGTTCCTAAATTGGAGGTTCACAAACAACTGGTTCAACTAATTTGTCAAAGCTGATGCAGTTCTTCCTTTCAGTGGTGTGCTAGTACTTAGGTTTATCTGATTTTGTTCTGAACTGGTTCTGGATGATGGCTGGCTAAAAACTACTTTTTGGCAGGTGGAGGGGAGAGCATGGTAGCCTTCTGCTGGTTTAGCTCCCTGCATTGTCTTGCTGTGGTATGGGACAAGTGCTAGTGCCAGCGCAAAAGAGAGATTGGGAACCGACAGCTGAAAGTGGAGCCGGGGAGAAAGGATGTGGCTGCAGTCGCATCTTGAGCAGATCTAGCAGGCTGCCAGTGAAAGGGGGGAGAGCTGTTCCCCCTTCCAGCTCCCTGCTGCTTGCCTTATGTTAGTTTTGGAGTTTACTGGACCGCTGCTTGAGTTGATTCAACTCGCTAACCCAGTCAAACCTTTCACTGACGTAATGATTTGAATCAGCTTGGGGAGGGGCCCTTAATTAAGTGAGGGGGTAGAACAGCATTGGTGGGGGTTGGCTATGAGAAGAAAGGGTTTGGGGAAAATGAGATGATGCTAATTGCTTTAACCAGGCTAAATTCCATGTCAGTGAAAGAGTATGAGCATGTTGAAGGTAACACTGACCTAGTGGCACCCAGAGGCATCACGGATCATTGAAAGAGGAAAGGTGGCAAGTGGGAACTTGTGGAAAAGGCCTCTGGACTAGTTAAAGAAAAGTGGGAGAAATTCTGACAGCTAAAAACAGCCACATAAACACCAAAAAAATTGAAAAACATTTTTAGCTGGTAAAGTGATCATTTAATGTTGGTTCATCGCTTTGCATCCTGTGGGCTGCAGCATTTTTAAGCTAGTATCAGATGCTCACAAATCAGATGTACAAAGCAAGGCTTAAGTAAACAAGTGTTAGGGAAACCAGACATAAGTATCTTGGGTATTAGCTACGGAGAGAGACAAGAGCTGCAGCCAACAGAAATATTTGGTACAAGAACTGGAGCTTGGTGGTGAGGAGAAGGATGCTGGTGTAGAATTCTAGTTGTAGAGGTAGGGCAAAAAAGGCAGTGGCTGGATTTTAATATTGAATGTGGTAAGCATAGGGAAGGTGTTACGTGAATATCAGAGTTAAGAAGCAATTAGGCTCAGTGCCCCACTATCAGCTGGAGTTTCGTATGGTTTAAATTATTTTTGTTGCAGTTCAAATGTGTTAAACTTCAGGTTTTGTAACTTTTGTGTTCTCTAAGCAAATCTTTGTTCCTGCTGGTGGATACAAAAAAAGTTTATAACAAAGCATAGCTTTTACTCTGTCTTGGGTACTTTAATTAGAAGAATAAACTACATGTAGACCTCTCAGGTGAAAGAGGACATGGTAGTATTCACTACTGTTTCAGTTGTTGATTTCCAAGATGGGTGTTTTTTCTTTTACTTTTAAAAATGTGTACTTCTCTTCAATGTAATATTGTTTGTTGCAGTTAAATATGTGTTCTTATGATTTCTATAGGAAGAGAAATAGAAGCATATATAAAGAGTTCAGCTTTGACTACTTAAAAAAAAATCTGAGTTGTATCTCTTTGCCCCATTATAACTTAAACTGCGAGATAGTTGCCTAGCTTTGAAAGGAGTTTCTCTTGGACTTCTTCGCCTAGTCTATTAGTATAGTTTATAACTGCATTATTCAAGAAAGCCATCTTTTCAGTGTCCTGTGCTTCTTTTAAAGTGAGTTATATGGAGCAGGATGGGACCTTCTGCCACAATTTTCCTTCTAGCATTGCTGTTTGAGTCAAGTAAATGGCAAAGATGATGCTAGGTACTAACGCTGCCAACTTCAGTAATTGGGTTTTATAGGATATTGAAGCCTTAGCGTTTTCTGGGAAGGGTTGGAGGGAGTGGGGGAACAAACCTGTTTTTTATTATTTTGGTGATGCATGCTTCATTCCTGAATGTTGCAACAAATTGGAAAGCTTAATATCCTCATCTGCCAGCCCTGCGGAATGTTACAAGTTGCGGCTTTGAATCAATCTGCATGAAACTACACATCTTAAGTGTAGCTGTGTTTCTTCTGAGCTGTCATTCAAATAACTTGTATCATTCATGAAAAGGACGTTTTCTCCAGTCCTTCCTCAGCCAGCTCTGAGCTCCAGCAAGGAGTGAATAACCTATGCAATGCAAGTTGTGTTAGGCTCAGCAGTGCCTTCAGGCCTTGGTGATTACGCTTGACATGCCTGGTGTTCCAATTCAGTGCATGCTGTGTGCATGGGTACTCTTGCTCCGTGTTGCACATAATAATGGAACCTGTACTCATTTGTGTGTCGATTTACCTTTTTTCAAATGCTGGGCATACTGTCTTATTAAGAGAGAGCTCTGCCAGTTGGCTGCACACTTTCCTATGGTGCATTAGATGACATTGAGCTGGCTATTAACTAGATTTTTCAGGTTACAATTGTATGCAGGCTTTAAAAAGTAGAAGGTTTTATTGCATATCTATTTTTTACCACTTTCAGTTTACTGAATACTTTCTTCTGAAAAATGCAGTCATTATAAGCAACCTGCACTTCAAGAAGCTCTACTGTAATTAATTTTAGATCTTTAGGGGGTGGGAAATTATGCAAGGAAGGGAAGGAGATAGCAAGGTAATAAACCTACTTAATATAAGGATTCTGCTTTCTAATTTAAAGAAGTCTACCCCTTCTCTATGGAAATATAATCTCTAAACTGTATGTTTTGCTGCACAATAAAAACTTGTTTTCTGGAGGGGGGAATACAAATTTAGTTGTATTAAAAACAAGAAAGCTTCCCTCCTCCCCCACATTTCCATAACCTTCTATCTAAAGATTGTCATAAATCAGTTTATATTCAGTGTTTATAAAATTAGGATAACAGCCTAAACAATTTGTTTGTTGTTTTTTGTTTGTTTGTTTTTAAAGGAAGAAAGAAAGTAAAAAGCTTCCAAACATATCTAGCAGAACTTATCTGTAGGTAGATTAAGGAACTTCTTACTCCCTTCAGCTTCTCCCAGTACTCATGTGGCAGTGTCTTTGACAAACAGTTTTATGGTAACGGGGGGAGTAGTCTGATCTTGAAAACCAGCTTTTTGAATTTTGTGAAGTGTGTGTTTGTACTTCTAATTTCAGTGTGAGTTTCTCGTACAAGGAACTGTATCTTTTCTGGCAGTGTAACCCTTGACATTACTCAACCATGCACATCTTTTGGTTCTATAAATGTAAGCCTTTTCATGAGGACATATACCCTGCTAGAAGTTTAAAGTGCCCACCTATGCTGATGAATAAATCTGCAAGATTTCTGTTAAATTTGTGTGGCGACGGGTAGAGGAGCATTTAGTATGCCAATCATGGTATGTATCTGAATGATGCTGTACAGTTCTGTTGCTACAGTCCCTGAGTAAACACAGGGAAAGGTGGAAATGTTTTCTGATAGTGGGTTTAAAAGGATGTGATTGTCTGCTTTATACAATTGTAGTATTTTTCTTAACCTTTTGTTCAAGTAGGAATGAGGCTGGGATTTTCATAATGTTATATATAGCTTGTGGTTAAGGACAATTAAACAGCCATATTACAGTTAAGAAACTATCTGTTTTCATGGTTACTACTTTTCGTTGGTCATCTTGGGTGTTGTGTGTGAAAAATACATGGACTGTGCAAACTGATAGAGTAAGCAAATAAAGCATACAAAATAAAGGCTTTGTGTTAGACAACTAAACACGAGTGGTATAGCTGAGTTTGAAAGAACTTTGTGTTGTCCATTCCTGTAGATTCATTTTTCTCCCTCTCTCCTCATACCAACATCAACACTCTAAAACAACATTAATCTCATGCTGTGCAATGAATTTTGTATTTGTATGTATTATATGTAAAATGTCCAAGATATATAATTTTGGAGCATATCAACACACAGGTGACTTTCATAGCTTGACATGAATTATACTTTCATAGAAGTGGGGTGTATATTACTAAATTCTAGCAAAAAAACCCCCAACTTTGTTCAGGTGGGCCAGCACTGAGTGCTTAGAGAACTGCTTTCTCCTTGTCTTTTCAGATTCTTATTTAAGCATCCTTCTCTACAGAACAGTGTCATTTGGGCACTTCAAACCTCCGTTTTCTTTCTTCTCTCCCTTCTTTAATCTTACTTTAATAATGCACAGCCCAGAATAATGAGACGCCCATTACAAAGTTACCATCCTGAGTTGTAGCACTGTTAAAAGGCTTTGAGTTGGTGCTTTTCAGTCAAACTTCAAAATGTCCCCAGACTTTTTTTTTTATTTTTTTAAAATTTCTTACATCAGTAGTTATGGCCTGATGCACCATCATAGTGCAAGTTACACTTAATATGAGTGGTGTTAATGCATCTGTCTGTCCCCCCCACCCCTTATTTCTCCCATTTAAAGCTGCCCCACTGTTGCTGTATGCGAACCGACGTGATCTGCGACTGGTGGATGCTGCAAATGGGAAGGAGAATGCCACGGTGATTGTGGGTGGCTTAGAGGATGCTGCAGCAGTGGACTTCGTGTTTGTAAAGGGGTTGATATACTGGAGTGATGTAAGTGAAGAAGCCATTAAACGAACAGAATTCAATAAATCTGGGAGTGTACAAAATGTGGTCATTTCTGGACTTCTGTCACCTGATGGGCTGGCATGTGACTGGCTGGGAGAGAAATTATACTGGACAGATTCTGAAACAAATCGGATTGAAGTTTCTAATTTAGATGGATCACTGAGAAAAGTTTTGTTTTGGCAAGAATTGGATCAACCCAGAGCGATTGCCTTAGATCCTGCAAGAGGGTAAGTCTTTCTTAAAACAAAATAATTACAAATATTAAAATTTCTGTTACTTCTTATTGAATGATTTTAAATAAGCGATGGTACTGTTATCGAAGTTATCTTAAGCCATTTTGTATTATTTGCTTCTAATCCTATTAGTGTGTTTTGAAAACAATTTGCACTTCTGAAACTGCATTCATATTGGTTTGTGAACTAGCAATCATCAGACTTTTAAAAAAAGTACTAGAAGATGAACAGAAATGGATAAGGTCTGATGTAAAACTTGATTTAATCTGCTTGAAGGGCCATCAGCTGCCTGTGGACAGGCTTGTGCCTCTCTGCACTGTCAAACAACAGAATTTTTTTGAGCTTTGTTCATTGTTGATATTCATGCTTTATTGAAACAGCCAAAGAAATGAGAGATATCAATACACTGTATTAATAACAATTTGAGACATGTTTTAGCACTTTACCAGAAAATTTACAGAAGGGTTCCTTTCCCTACTCTCGAGGGAACTTTTGTTTTAAAAAGTCCTGTGTTTTGGCTCAGCCCATTCTAGAATAGGTCTAATTCTTCTCAGCTCTCATTTCAGTCCCTGGATGTGACTTACAGTATAATCTTTTTATTCTGTTCTTGGGACAAAGCTGTGGTTGACAGAAATGCTAAATTCAATGGTGGTTTTGGTGATGTTACATAAATGGCTGGCTTGAGGTTACCCCATAGGTAGTCATCTGTGATAACGTGACTGGCTCTCCTGAAGTGAAAGACTAATGGAATATCCTTGATGTTGTGTAATCTTTTGACTTTTTTTTAATCTGTAGTATAGATCTTATTTATACTATCTTTTTTTCCTCAACTAGCGAGAAAATTAATCTATTGTACTGCCATTTCCCATATTTTTTCAGTCAACTTTTTTGAGGGGAGAAATCAATGCACTGTTTCTTTGGAAAGATGAGGGCTGTTTTAGCTGCGTGCAGCTTCATTACATTATAATTTGTTGAACTTTTATGTTTAGGTCTTTTCCTCCAAAAGAAGAAGAAAGTCTCTTTGTAAAATGGCTTCTTTCCTGAACTTCATAGAAATACCATATCTTGAATATTTTCTTCCACAGTTTCAATAGGCCTTTGACAATATATAAAGAGGAAAGATGTTTCTTTTGCATTACTTGTATTTCTAGCTTTGGAAATAACAAAAGGATAGATTTATGCTTTTCCTATCTCTTTACAACTTATAAATTGGAGCCAATGATAGCATTAGTTTTATTTTATTAGATTCTAAAAACATTTAAGAATGCAAGAAAAGAGGTAATGCTCATGGCCCCTTCCACCCACCATGCCAAAACTGAGAGAGAAAGGAGAGGAAAAAACACAATCAAAGAGGTTTTTTTTGATTTGGCTTGTAACCAGAGAGACTGAGATCCTTGTTAGTTAGGAATAATGTGCTGTTGTCAAGCCAGTTCGTTCTTTTTAAGAAGAGTATTTGTATTTTCTGAATACGTACAGTAATATGCTCAGTGATCAAAACTAGATGATTGCATATTCTTGCACTCTTTCATAATACTTTACACGAAGAGGAAACTGCAAGAAGAAAAATGAAATAGATCAAAGGTAAAGTGAACTCATAACTTTTTCCATATTGATGATCTGTTGAAGCAGTGGGAGTAAACACTTCAATATGCCTAGATTTAAAACAAAACAACTCAAAAACCCAACCCCCCCCCTTTCCCCAAAACAAACACAAAAATCCCAACCAAAACAAAAAAACCCTCCAACAGCAGTAATTGAAGGACAAATTTTTTTTTTTTTCTAAATCTTTGTAGAGGTCACTTTGTAAGCTGTTCTACAAAAGGTATGTTTTAGGAAGGTAATACAGTAATATATCCACTTTCTGTCTTACCATATTGCAGTTGGAAAAATTGCAATTCTCGTATGCAGTTTTATGACAGAAAACCTCTCAGCTTTCAATAAATCTTGTTACATTTCAGAATGGCCTCCAAAGCTTGAAACATAGGTGGAAGGGTGGCATCAGCACAGGGATGTAAATAAAAATAAAGTAAAATAAAATAAAAAAATCCCCAGACTGTTCTTGTATGCATGCTTCTTTCACTAATATTTACATTTCTTTAGCCCTGTAAATATCTTTTGGTTTCACACTGTTGCCTGGCAGACGGTGGTAGGGATAAGCCATAAAAGGATCTAAGAACTGTTAATAAAATCTGAAACTTGGAATAGCAAAACCCCCTCTCATTTTCCTGCAGTCTAATCTATCTCCTGTTATGCTCAGTTGATTGTTATTCCAGATACAGTTTTATGAACTCTTGTAATTCGTGTAAAGAAATGATTTAGCAGCAAAATTTACACTGAGGTCATCATTACCCACAAGTTCAAATTTTCATTAAAGTATGTTTGTCAAATGCGGTTGATTTAAAGTAGCGTACATCAAGTATTTCATGATCAAGTTGACTTAAGTACCAAACTACTCGTCTGTTCTGTGCTTGTGTGTACACGTGTATTTATTATATGTATCTATCTTACTGAAAGTATGAGAATGCCTACTTTGAAATGAAATGTTAAGAAGAGTATAAGCTAGCACAAATATGTAGTCATGAATAATGCATTTTCTTGGCAGTGTCCCATGTAGAAAAAATTAAATGTTTCACCAACACTCTGGTCTTTTTAGCAACCTATCTGCTGTAGGATATTCAATGGTTGTTCTCCGAAGGTCACTACCCAGTGCTGTTGTGATAGTTCAGAGGAATATGACTGGACTCTTTCAGAGCATGTTACAGCAACAGTAGAGGCGATTAAAGAATAACTGGTTTGGATAGCCTTTGCTACTGCTGCCAAAACCATCTGTTAATTGTGTGTGAGGTTATAGGTGTAAATGAAATACTGGAGTAGAAGTTAGACTTGGTTCCCGTGTCTGTTATCGATAATGAGAAATGCAATACATTTACTAATGGAAAATATTTCTCAGTTGGTAACTGAGACACAGCAGCAAAGTCTAATTTTTACTCTGGTATTTTTGTCTAGGAAGCCATCAGAATCTAAAAGTCTAGACTCCTCTTACTGGTCATCTCCTACGTACAATTTGAGGTTTGAGCTTCTCATTTCTCACGTTCATACGCTACAACTTACTTTACTTTTTTTCTATTTTAGTTGTCTTGATACTCAATAAAATATTGTGTGTGTACCAGGAGAGAGGAGAAGGGACCTCAGATGAAGAGGAAGGGAATGGGCTGCTTGTGCAGCCTTCTTTTGAAGTGAGCCAGGGGGTTTCAGGGCAGTTTCAGGAAGACTTCTCATTCCTAGTCATCCTTTCTGAAACTGTTTATTCCTGACCTGAGTTAAACATGTGACCCTCTTAATAAGATCAGCAGCTGGGTATAATACATACTGTGACACTTCAATGTTGACTTTTTGCCAGGGGAAGACCAGGTGTTAGACCACCAAGTGCAGGAGAGCACCAGATTTAGGAACTGCTCACATGAAAGTTGAGCAAGTGGAAAAGAGGTTTTTCTGCTTCAGCACTCAAGATGAAAAAAAAAAAAAAAAGGCATATATATTCAGATTCCTGAGCAAGTGCTGCTTGAAAATGCAGTATTGTATATTTGTGCTGTTGTTTTCTTGTTATATTTTTAATTTGTACAGCCCTTTTGTCCTCAGGGAAAAGGCTTCATTATCATTGTTACAGTTCCCCCAAAATTACCCTTTAGACAACTTGATCGGCTTTCTTCCTAAGAAGCACTATCAAAATGAACTGGCTTTTCTCACTTCTAGATCTGTTGTTCACCACAAAGAGAATTTTAAGTGCCTCCTAGAAGTGCTGACTAATTGCTTACTTTTCAGGACATGTGTTAAATCAAGTGACTCTATAGAGTTACCTTAATTGTTAAACTCTTGTAAAGCTTTCGGGTTGTAAAGGTTTTCAGTTAATGAATGGAATTAGAGTACAAAGAGCTACAACACTTTTTATGACAGCTGAAGTTGATTTCTGGATGAAGTACTTTGCATGTTGGGGAAAATCTTCAGATTTAACATGTACCCCTCCCCCAGCAAGCTTCTCTCTTTTTTTTTTTTTTTTTTGTGCAAAACCTTTGCAGGGAATACATACACTTTATTTCTTTATGGACCTACTTCTTTTGTTTCTTTCAAAGTTGGAAACTTGTATCTGAGTGTGTCAAGCACAAAAGCAATTGTAGTACAGGCCTTACATCTGCACATCATAAAAAAAGATTCATGGGAACTGGTAGTATTTGTTGCTGAGTGGTAGATGTTATACAGCAACGTAAGGAAAGGAAAATGGACAGTTCTAATAAGTTACAGTATCTTTGATTTGGGGAAAAAACATTTTAAAAATGAAAAAAATTCAGAATTTCTTTGTAAATTCACTTGTTCACTGAAGGTTTTTGTTTGCATGCAAGTCAGTATTACATAAAATGGCACCTTAGATATAAATTTCCCCAAATAATGCAAATAACTGAAGGCTTTGCTTCATAGCTTCTCTTGCTTGATGCCACCTCTCCCTTGAGCAGATTGCTTCTGGCTGAAAATCCTTCTGCTGCTCCTCTGCTGATACTAACATATTTCACAGGCAGCAGATAAGTGCACTAAGCTAATCATTTGCTGCATAGGCTGGCCTGTGCATTAAGGAGTTAATTTTGAGGTTTTATAGGCATCTTATATGCAAGCGTTAAGCTGATATGAAATCTGCAGACTGCTGTGGTGTTGGCACATAGATTTATAAGGTGTATTTAATCTTTCTTCACCTAAGGAGGCTCTGTTGATCAGAAGATGTTGTTGGTTGCAAATACATCACTAAATTCTGGTAAGAGCTAGGATATTAAACAAACCAAAAGGTATTTTTTGGTGACTTAAAGATAATGAAGCTAACACAAAAGATGGCAGTAGTATTGCACAGGCTGTCCTGATGACACTGCATCAGGAGTGGCCTGCTGTGGCTCTTGAGCTGCATGTAACTCCTGGAAGATCTAAAATGCAGCACCAGTGCTGCTAGTAGCTGGATGATCCCAGGACAGGGACTGTTGGGTGACCTAAATCTCTAGGCATGGGAGACTACAAATCAGAGAAGATTGCCTAGGCCAGGATTATACTGCATGATTCAAAACCCAACAGCATGCAAAGCAGCACTTCATCCTGCAAGAGGCTGGCATGGAATCTGAAATGTCCTTGCCATCTTCTGCCCCAGAACTACTATAACTCCCTTTGCTTCTCAAGTATAAGGTGGTTGGGCTTTGGCTCTTGGTCCTATGAAGATCTTTGTGGCTTCTGGGAACAAGATCAGACACTATTCACTTACTGTAATAGCATTGAATATTAAGTCTAGGTTTTGGGGTTTTTTTTGTTTTGTTTTAATCTCATTAACAGTCTGTTCATTTTGAAAGGTTCTTTCACAAAACTTTGCAAGGTTTGTTTGAGATTTGTCATGTATGGTTCATGTGATGCTGGTTTCCAGTCCAATGCTAGGATATTTCCATGTGGCTAAAACTGTAAAGGTGTCATTTTATTGCACAGTTCAAAATGTTAATTTCGTTCTCCTCCTCTCCTTTTGCCTCATCTGAAGGAGGAGGTGAAGGAAGGTAAGCAGAAAGTAACCAGAAACCCACATACTTAAAACAGAGTGAAGGCTTAGAGAGGTGACCTCTCTTGTAAATCTTGCTGTGCTGGTTTAGATGTTACTGCCATTGACTGCCTATCCTCACCCTACTGCCAGAGGTGGCCAGGAACTCAGAAGAACGTATTTGCTAATATGTTTTCTTTAATTTTCAGGCTTTTTACCTAGTTTTCCCTTTTGTGGAAGGAGGTGGGAGAGATTTGGCTTGTTAAAAATCAAACTAGAGTGCACAGAATTTATTTGTGCAGGACAAACATTTTGCTTACAGACTTAGGTATCTTAAAGTTGTAGATGCTTTTAGCTGTAGGCAAGTTTGAAAATAGCCTTTCATCCCTACCTCCTTCATTCAGCACTTGGGCAAGAAAACAAGACTGTGGACTGGATCAGTTAGTTGAGGGCTGTGCTTTCCTTTCTGCAGCTTTCCTGTGAATAAGCTAGTAGCATCTTGAAACACTGTAGAGTTTGTCAAAACACTAAGTTCATTGTTTGGTTTTTTTCACTTTGTGTTTTCAGCTTTGGACTTGTTCTGGTAAAGCATGCGAATATGGTATGGTTGATAGCCTGTTGACAGTTTAAGGTGAAGAGGACGATTTGGCCTGTCCTTTAATGCGTACCTCAGTGCTGCAGTGATAAGGGTAATAAGAATTAGTAAACTTTATGCAACTTGCTGTAAAATATCAATGTATACTTCAGATATATGCATGCAGTGTTTATTTAATAAGTTAGAACTAAGTATTTAAACTGAGGTAGTAATTTCCAGTCTGCGTGAATAACCTCTGGTGATGAGTCTTTGGGCATGCTTCTGTTTATCTGCATTTTCAGTCCCTGCAATTATAACTTAGCATCTAAGTCTAGACTATGAAGACCTGTTGTATTTAAAAAAATAAATTGTAAACAAACAAGCTTTCACTAACAACATTTTGAATGAAGTTTTATGCTGAGTGAACACAAGGAAAATTATTTTTAAAATCATGATTTTAGACTTCTGGTAAGCATTATTAGCTAGATGTTAATTAAAAAATGTTTGTTCACACACTTTTAAAAATTAAAATAATACTAACACAACTTTTAATAAGTATTAAGGTGAACTTAAAGGGGCCATATTAATTTACAGCAGAGAGTTACAATCTGATACATTAGTTCTGTATTCTTGCTTGAGAAGTTCAAAGTAGCATTGCTGTTAGGGAAGCAGAGTGGCCTTAAAGGAACATCTGTGCTATTTCTGGGGAAGGGGGCAGAGTAAAAAAACCGCAAACAAATAATCCTTCTCTCCCCCCAAATATAATTTATGTAGCTTAGGGGTGTTTGTCAGGAAATCATTACTTCAGAATCCACGACATCTAATAAGACTTGTAGGAGAGAGCTTTCGATTGCTCACTAACGCCATTGCAGCTGACTCAGCTTAATAATTGCAAATTGCTGCAAGAAATTATTTTTGTATTAGGGAAAAGTTTTGTTTGTAATCTCTTTCCTATTTCAAGGCAGGATATTTTAGAGGGAATTTTTTTGGAAATGATGATGAGCCTTACAGACAATGTGTGTTAAAGCAGATCTGCACCAGAAGAAATTTATTGGCAAAATTTGTCTTTAGTGAATACAGCTCATTGCAGTGTGGTTTAAACTTCCTTTGTTTGTCCTGTGACCATCATCTTCCCGTTCTAAATAAGCTTCCCTGTCAAAAACGCACTTTCTGCCATAAGCTGAGATTATACTTATTCTTGCTGCGATGTGTCGGCCAACACATTGTACACCCCACAGTGCATTTGCAGCAGAAATGTGTAATGTGGACTCAGCCTGAGTCGCAGTGGATAAGAGGAGTGTGGTAGCGCCTGGTCTTACCATTATGAGTCTGCTTGTTCGTGGGCTTGTGGAGTGTACAGATGGAAGGAGGAATGCTGGAGGAAAAAATCTTACATTTTCTTCATTTAAAATCTAGATAGGGTTGGTTGGTTGTGGGTTGGGTCGTCCCCTGTCCTTGTGTCCACACCCCCCCCCCCCCAGTGTTTTGGGGAGTGACTGAAATGTGTCCATTTTAGAGTTTAAAATTTGGTCCAAACTTTCGACCAAAGGTTTTGATCTGTGTTGTAGAAAATGGAGCAGAAAGTCACCTTTGTTCCTCTGGAGGAAGTTGATCATTGGATTTATGTTGTTGACAAAAAAGATTGATTTATGGCTCATTTTTTTGAAGAAAGCTGATAAATCCACTTGCTAGCATGATTTGAAACAGACCGATAATATTCTTTAAATAAACTATGGATTAAGTTTGTTTAAAAAATGCAAATCACAGCACTCAGCTGCATGGAAGTTCAGCATGATTAACAAAGAAAAAAGTCTATAGAAGAACCATCTTTATTTGGCTGCGTTCCTGGAAAAAATAAGACTATGCCTGTGGAGAATGAGTGTATTTCGGTACTGTCTTCTCTGTAGAGTGGTCAGATAAAATGTCACAGGATAATACATGGTACAGAGGATGTCAAGCAAATGCAGCTTTTACAGTGCAGCTAGTAAGAAAGGAGGACATACCAGGGACATAAATTGTGAGGTGACCTAATAAAATACCTAAATAAGTGTTTCTAGAACTTGTGCAGTGACCCCAGGACAGGAGAAGATGGTTCATGTTACAGTCAGTGTGCCAGGGTTGTTAGTTGGGCCTGCATCTGAAGCTGTACAATTCTATGGTTTCAGGGTCTGTGTATAAAAGACCTGAAAATGAGCAGAGCAAAGCAGAAGTTAGTGCTCTGGATTTTTGCTTGATGCTTGGAGAATTACTCCATTTAACTCTTTGTTGTATTACTATAGCCTCTCTGTTGAGTTTCTGATCTGTCTGTTTCTTTGGTATGGGATGCCCCCTTCCAGGTTTTTTTAAAACATCTAGTCCAGTTGTGGGTGTTTCATAATAAAAGAAATCAATAGAAAAACCTGAGCCTTATCTGTGGGAGCAGAGTCACTTCAGATGGGCCAGTGATGCTGTTTCACAGTAATACTCTAGATTTTAAATTGTGTGATTTAAATGCATGTGTGGGTGAGAATGTATATATAATATCTATTTGTGGTCTCTCTGTCTAGTTAGTTGCATCTTATACTTGAAACATGCTAATCATGTTGTACCTTAAAACCTAAAAACCAAACCAACCAATCCCCAAAATATCCCCTTCCCCCCCAAAAAAACCCCAAACGAACCCAAACCCCCATAAATGTGGTAACCTTTTTTACTTGGACTGGTGAGTAGAAATATAAAGAATAGTAACACATTTTCTGGACCTTAATGCTTTAATTAGAATCCTTCTGACACCGCTTGCTCTAAAAAAAGAAAAAAGTCGGCATCCATTCTGGGTCTCTCTCTTCCCCCCCGCCTCATTTCTTTCCCCAGGGTTGTTTAACACATACTTTACATTTTCATTTCTCATGGGAACCTTGTCGTTTCTCACTTTTACATCTTAATTCCATGTTCAGCATAAAGTATTACTTGTATTAAGTTTTCTCTGTCACTTCAAGCAAGAAGTGGTATAGATAGGAGATTATGCAACTAAGAGCACTGTTAAGTCGGAGAGCTTTTTTTTCTAAATAAATCTATGCAAGTGTGAAATTTATTTTTCTTATTTAAAGGATAAGTATTATCTCTACTGTAGCAGGTTGTTAAAAATTATCCTAAAATTAAAGAAAGCTGTCTTGCAAATTAAGCTTGCGTGATTCATTTGCTGTGTATTGTAGTGATGCATAGAAATATCTTCAATTCTCAAGTAGAAGGTTCTTTTCCTAAAAATACATTTCTTTGTTGTAGAATAAAACTGTATCTTATATCATCGTCTAACTTTTAGGTTGAACTCTGGCAAACTTCTGAGTAAGCTGAAATTAAAAAATGCTATTTTAATATATCTTTTTTATTTTCAGCATGCATTTTTCTTGTGTACATTTAAAAAAATCTTTCTGTGAAGTACATATTTAGGTCTAGATATAAGCATAGTCTGAGGTAAAAATTAAGGGGGCGGAAATTGCTCAAGAGGTACACGTGGTTTATAAAGTAGTAGGCTCTGGTAGGTCTCAAACTGTAAGAAGATCCTGAATGAATGCTTTCAGATGTGTAAAACAGAACTTGCCAATTTCATACTGTAAACACTTGAAATATGATGGGGCTTGAGCAGTTGGTAACAATCCAGAGTTGTCTGGTTTTATTGTGCATGTGTACGTTGGTAAACTGGTGCTTCACCTGATGATGAGCTCTCACACAAATGTTCTATTAACTGTATAAAGTATGGGTTGTGTGTTGATTTTACTGTGCTTTCCTGATGAAACAACTTGTTGTTTTATTGCGATAGCCTGACACGCTATTTTAAACAGCATTTAATAATGTGCTTATTGTGGCCAGAAGTGATGGCTGGAGGTTCTGACTGAGAATTTCTGTTGGCCCCTAGATGTGCATAAAAGTAGTCGCTTGACTGAGAAGAAGGATTGCTGGATGTAGTGTTCAAGCCAGCACTCATTGTTGAGCTGGCAGGCACAGAACGGCTTGGCCAAGTAGTCAATAGCGAAACCAGAGATTTGTTTTAGTAAAGGTCTGATCACTGCTCATAACCACTAAAAGCTTTAGCATTAAATAAATTATATAGTCCTAATCAACATTTTATAGCTACAAACCAAATTTGGATTTAAAAAGATGGATACTATGAAAGCATGAAAGTACAATGTGTTCTTGAGGTTTGACAGAAATTTGTTACTTAACTAGAGAAGAATTGTCTCTTCGAATAAAAATGTTCTTCTATTTCAAGGCAGAAATGAGACTCAGAAAACTTGAGAGTTCCTAAACAGAGTTCTTTATGTTTATTTTAGCCTCATTAAAATTGTTGAAATCTCATCAGCTTATGTAACCAGAGCATTTTGCCTACTGTTTAGTAAGTAGCCAAAGGGCAGTCTTGTTGATAACCGTGAAACATAAAGAGAGGCTCTTTGCTCCCAGTCCCAAGTTCCCCTGTCTGGGGCAGGTTCCCTGTAAACACTGGCCCATGGCCCTCTTGTTGCATGTTCTGTCTTCTCTGTAGGCCCCTTCATATAAAATGATGCTATCAACTGGTCTCACACAGATAATTGGCTAGTGAAGGTTAAAAAAGGAAAATCCAGGTCAGAATATAGAGGATTTCTATGCATCAGCTTTTAAATGTCCAGCAGGACATACCTGAAATGGAGCCAAGCAATGACTGGGAGAAAAGCTGAGTGATTTTTGAGTTTTGATAGGCTTTATGGTCATCCAGGGGCTGTACAGAGACAGAAGTCTTCCCATTTTCTTCAGTGAGAATAGGATTACAGACGCCAAAGGGCCACCCGTGCAACAGGGTGGGAAGATTAAGATTTTTTGAGCTCTGGTTCCTATTTAAGTTCTTTGTCACTATTCTCCTTTTGAAGCCTGGTCCTCTGCAAACAACTGCTAGTAATCTAAAGTTGAAATCTTATAAGCTGAATTTCTCATGTGTGGCTGTGAAATTATTAGATGTCTTCTGTGATTCTCCAAAACACACAACATGAGACAGACTGTGGATTTGCGTAGTTTGGGGTTCTTCTCCCCACCCACCTGCATGGTTTGTAAAACCTCCCAAAGCATCTCGCCCCTTCCCTTCATCTTCCTTATAAGTGACATACTAAAAGCTCCCTTAGAGAATTTGCCATGTGGCACCCTAGAAATACACAACCTCAGCCAAAATTTTGAATAAAGAGATGTGACTTTGTAAAGATGGACTACATTATGTTCACCCACATGTGCATGCACGTGGCTGTTGACATATGTGAGTGTGTGTATGCATATTTTATCGTAGAGTTCACTACTATTAACAGTACATACACCAAACGTTCTCACAAATAAGTGCCTGAAATCTGTTACAGAAATCAACCCATTAAAACCTGAATGGAGTTACAGAAAAACTTGGTTTGGGTGTAGGTCTTTCAGAGGCTAAAGTCTTCAGACTTCCATCTGGTGACCCTCATAAGCATACGTTACCTGTGACTGCTCTGTTGATCTTGACAGGACGGCTTATTCAAAATTAAAAATGTACTTGAACATTTTGCAGGACCCAGGCTGAATACTTAGCAGTTTGTGGTCCTGGAGCTAAGAGACTGGGGTAGCTATCAGTATTTTTGGAAAGATGAAAAGATGGAGGAGAAAGAAACTTCTTAAGATACTCTAAAAGTAGCTATGAAATTGAGAAGTAAAATTTGTCATATTGGGAAAAGCTGCCTGACAGCTCTTTTATAGGCTAGCAGAAGTCCTATATTTAAAACTAGACGAAAGGAAAGAAAGCAACCTTGAGAAATTAAATAGGCTTAAAGAGAACACTCCTGAAATCAAGTGGAAGGTCATCTATGGTAGGTAGTTGATACTTAAACCTTGACTTGAGTGCTGCCTGTCATATTACAGATGAAGAAGTCTAGTCTTAGACTCCTGCTCATGAATGATTTGGCATAAGACTCTTCTATTGTTGAATTACAAGACTGAGTTTGTTTGGGGATTGTCATTCCTGAATTCACAATTGCCTGCTCAAGTAAGAAGAAAAAAATTCTTTTGTGCCAATGAAAGAATCTGCAGAGCCAGTTAGCTATAAAGTAAATTTATGAAGTGAATATATTTTTTTTAAAAATCATTTTGTACTAATGGAAAAGTCAGTAGTATTCTGAAAATAGTTATACTCAGTGAAGTTTCTGCATTAAAAAGGATAGTTAGAAGCAAATATTTGCATTTTGAAGTGGAGGAAGATGAGACCCTCTTGTTCTCCCTCTTGTTCTCCCCCCCCCCCCCCATATTTGGCCCCACCACATACACGATCCACTTTTCTGACTTCCAATTTTCAAAGTATGCTTTACATTCAACTCCTTGAGGGAATGTATATAATGTAAACATTAAGCATATCCTCTGGGGCTGTGGCTTTTAAGTGTTTTTCTTTCTGAAGTTGTGTTTTCCAAAGTATCTTAAAGATGGTTCTTAGAATCTGTCTTGTGAACTGCCTGGTTTTTCAGGCTGACTTGTTGTGGTAGACCATGAAGCTTGGACAGATAAAATCACACCATTAATAGTTATTTTGCCATAGCAGTGTTGAGTATGCTGCTTAGGTAAAGAACTGTGGTTTTGCACAGAGAGTTTGTGGCATTCCAGTGTCCAGACTTAAATGATTGTTTTCTTAGTGCAGGACCTAGATGCTATATAAAACTTCTTTTCAGGAACTGCTGAATATTAGCTTCAAATTTTTTCCCTTGAGATGGTAAAGGATATGAGTAAGCTTAATCTGTGTATTTTTTCTGTTAAATAAGGAAAGGCCAAAATCACGTTTAAAACAGTGTAAGGGACGTCTGCTCTCCCCTACGTAAGTATACGCCAAATCTGGTTAATAAAATGGAGCTTTGCTGAGAATTTGAAAAATGCACAAGCTAGGTAGTGAGAACAAGTATCAGGTTAATTCTGTGCTTGATAATTTTTGTTATTTTTAGTGAAAAGAATGGCTACCTTTTTCTCTTGCACATGCGTCGGCAAATATATTGCACTGGTGAACCATGAAACTTGCTGTTTTCATTGTTCTCTGTTGCTTACAGGTAAGTTCCCTTTGGTGTGACCGTGGTCAAGAAGTTCATGTGAGTGTAAGACACAGCTTGTCAAACATATGTTCAGTGAGTGCTTGACTAGTGTTTTTCTGATGGAAAAGTTCTGGCTCCTTTTTTTAGAAACAATAAGAAAAATCTATGGGAACAGTTAGCCTTTTTATGACTGACTTTGAAGACGTTACATGACTTGTTTCTCTGTTTCAGCCTGTCCCTCTGGAATTATGGAGTTGCTAAGTTCTGGCATCTATTTTCTCAAGACTGTCAAGAGCTGTGTATTAATCTTCACAGAGACAGTTTGGTGTTTTCTTTGCGTGGCTAACTGTAAGAGTTGTCAGTCTTTTAAAAAAAAAAAAAATTTAATGCTCCAAAATCATGAAATGATATGAACAGTTGCTGTATCCAGGGAGTCAACAAAAAAGTTGTAGGCAAACTATGTACAGAACAAACCTTTTGACCTTAAATCATTTTATTTCACCTAGAATTACCCTGTTTTGCGTAACTGAAGACAACACTGTTTTAAGGTAGTTGTGTTTCTATGCACGACAAGAAATCATGTAAGTTAATAAAGTGGTAATTTATGGCCTGGTGCAATCTCCACCTAGACATTTGTAGGCTGAGTTATGCAATTCACATGCCCTGTTATATAGTTAATCTGATTACAACACCTTATTCAGTGTTTCAGCAATAGGAACTGTTGACAAAAATGGTCATGCCCAGTTTTTATTTCAGAGCTTAAGTGTCTTATTTATCAAAGACCTTTTTTCATGGATAGATTTGTTACCCTCTTTAGGATTCGAGGTGCTTGAAGTTCTTCTCAAAACCTGAAATTCTCTGTGGCAGCCAAGGAGTTCAGAGACAGTAGTAGGCATGGGGAACATTCTGGTTTGGGGTATAGAGTTGCCCTTCAGCAAGGGTAACTGCAGTTTAGTAGTGGAAGAGTTCTATGGGGCCTTTCAGAATTCAATTTTATTTTAGTCTTGGTCTCTTTTTCACAGGTATGACTGTTTAAGTTTGTGTCTAGCACTATGCTAACTATTGAAGTGGGAAGGTATGAAAGTGGAGTGGAAAGCTAGGAGATTCTAGCTTAAATAAAAGTGACTGGTAGTGAGGACAGTGTGGCTTGATGAATTGTCTTCCACAAAAACACGTGAACACCAGGCTCTGTTTTTCTCCTTTCTACCACTTCTTTGCAACCAAAATGTTTTACTACTATTCCTCTTATCAGAAGCAGAGTTGGTTTTGCATATCATAAAAGGAAGCAAACTTTTTTTGTTTTGCCAATCACATTTTTTAGAGTTCCTCTGCTTTTTCAGCCTTCAATCTGCGTTGTAGTGTTGGGTCTGTGTCACTCTTGACATGTTTCAGAGCACATTGGATGATTTTATTTAGAGAAGCATTTCTTTTTATTTGCCTTTGTGTCTCTTCAGAAGCACAAGAGTGGGCAAAACGTGTCAGCAGAAGTAAGCTGAATGATCCCACAGACAAACTTGTCAATTGAATTGGCATTTTAATGGTAACACTGTGTGTATTCAGTTATAAAATTGTCTTCCCGGGTCTGTGACAATTTCCAAGGTGACTGAGTGGGGTAAATGTACTGTACTGGAATATGTGTTCATAGATAGAGACTTAGGTAGGTGCTACTTTTTTTTTTTTTTTTTTAATAATTGGCTTCTTTTTGCATAGAAACACTTAAGTAGAATACTGTGTGATTTGTGAAGTGATTGTGTGAATAATGTGTACACCAACACATGGAAATGGTAGCTGTTAGGTTGGAAGCAAAGTCTATTTGGAGATGTCTGTTGTCTTGTGCACTTCGTTGGTCAGTCAGTGATTAGAGGTTGTGTGTGTGCTCGGCTGACTCTTTCTAGCTGTGTAGAACTGACTGAACAGCTTCACATAAGAGATGGCCAGATCTGGTCTGTGTAGGCTATAGGGAGTCTGTTCAAAACGCTGATGTCCACAGGCTCAGGTTGAAGCCAGGGCAGTTTGAAGATGAAAAAAGGCAAAGGGTCTCCTCCCCTTTCATCTGGGTCTTGTGTGTTTTGATTCTTGTAGACAGCAAAAACTTTTGCAGCTGAGCGGCTGGTGTTTTGGGCTTGTCACCTTGTAGTGCTAAGAAAACTCCCCAGGCAGTTCAGTTGAGCAAGCGTTGGCAGGTCGCATGGGGTCTGTGGTGGTATGGCAGTGCTGCAAGTCATACGGCTGGGCTGTGTTACATAGCTGTGGATGTTTTCCAAACTAGACCATAGTGAGAGACGTGTGGTGAGAAGATATTTACTCTGCAGAAGGCTATTGATGTTGTAGAACATAAAGGTGGTTGTTGTGGAATATGTGTGGCTTTGTTTATAAGGGAAATATTTCTCCTCTGTCTTTAAGTGTATAGATGATAGTTTAAAAATCACAGTACGGCACAAAGCCTAAAATAAGCAATCACTTAGGGGAGTGTTTAATTGATGGTTTGTCATCTGTAAGGGCATGAGCTGTGAGTTTTCAGTATAGTAAAGGTCTAAACGTAGCCTGGGGAATGGTGGTAGTATGGAGTCAGGAAGCCCAGCAACTGGATATTTTTGTTGAGGGTCAGATGCTATTTAATTTAAAGTTAAAAGCTGTCAAACCACTTGCATAGATAAATAGGCATCTCTGGAAAGGAAGGTTTCTGTGTGTAACTCTTTGTGTAATCAGAGTTTAACTCCTGTGTTTAGAAGCAAATCAGGCCATGATACAAAGTAACAGGCTACCAGACAGTGTGGTCATTCTCCTTAAAATGTCAACAGATACTTTACACAAGTAAAGTCAGTGTGTAGAAAATAACAACAGTATGGTTGGGTTGCATCATCCGAGCTTGCAGAGCTTACTTCTTCAGGTAAGGAATGTTTATGCACAGATTTAGTTGGAGTCTTTATGCCATGAAATGGCAATAGTTACAAGCATGTAACTGTACAAAAGCATCACATATTCAGTGGTGTAATGTGTCTAAAAAGAGAAGAGTTTTGGTAGTGATGCCTACCTTATTGCTCTAGTTGGGTGGAATGAATGATTTGTGTATCACTGAGCAAATACACTGCTTACTGCATCATTTTCCAAGGGATGGATGACTGAGGGTTTTGTTTCTGATTCTTCTTTGTGTGGTATGTTGTGGTTTTGGGTTTTGTCTGTTTGTTTTGATGAGAAATCTTGGGCAAATCACTATTCCTGCTGTAACTTTCTTTTTCAAGTCATTTGATGTTATTTAGCTGGTTTGTGAGCACAGCACAGTTCTCTGCTTTTCCTTTTCCCTCCTCCCACTCCTGCAGATGCCTGCTGGAAGAGGTACTGAAATTGTCTGCCCAAATGGCATAGGCCTGGGCCAATGCTGTGCCAGCCTTTTGTGATTGTGTTTTAAAACATATGAAGCAGCAGCTGTGCTGTTGCACGTTCATTATAACAGCACTGCTTGTCAAACAATTTAGACGAATTAGAAGGGGAAAGGCAAAAATGTGTTTCAAAACCTAAAATAAGTATAAACACTTTTGGGGATAATTTGGGGGATGCTGAGACAGACTCAGGGAATGTTTGTGATAAAAGGACTCCTTTCCATTGCTGCATACCCAAATGCAAAAAACATGGTGCTAATGTGGTGCTGAACTGTTTATAAACAGAGGTGCTGACCTGCCTTCTTAATTTGAGGAGATGAATTATATAAACTAAGCTAAATGGTGAAGTAAGAGCTAATGCTTTCATTAAAGGATTTTCAGTTAGTTGGTGTGGAATTCTATGACAGTTTATTTTTGTAGAAGATGCTGACTCATCAAAATGGAAATGTCAAAACAAATGTTTCCACAAAACAACTTTTTTCATCAGGCTGTCATCCTGGTTTACACGGTTGGAGCCTGGAGCTTCCAGCTCTCTTGCAGTCATCCCACAGCAGCTAGCTGTACGCTGTTAAAATGGTTGAGGATTTCCAGCCGTGGTAGTGTTGCAATCTTCTCACTGTTCTTAGGTGTTTCAATCCAGGTAGATCTTTCAGTTTCAAATGTCACTGCCAAGTGTTATTCCACTTCAGTGATAACTTGTGAACTTTGGTTTTGTTTCATTGATTACAGCAAGACTTAGATGAGAGCGAAACACTTCCTGCTAAAAGAAACAGTACTGCACTTTCCACATGCCCAGTTCTCATTCCTTTGTCAGCGCTTTTTCATCCTGGCACTATGGTTTATGCTACATTGGGTATTGCCTAGATGGAAGGTAGGAGTAATGCTTCTCTGGGTCACCAGAATTTTAATACCTGTCTTGCAGACCCTAGAAGGCAAGAGAGTGATAAGAATATAGCAGAGGGAAAAAATGGATTAAAAATATTACTTTTTTCGGGAGACAGGAACAGAGCAGCTGAGGAAAGATGGGGTCTCTTCCCCTTGTCAGAAGTTTTAGCTTCCTGTGCTGATTGACCTGTATAGCCTTGGTTGTACGTTCTGGTTATCATATAGGAATGCTAATTATCTGTTAACTGTTTTCAGAGGCAATCCTTTATTTAAGAGTTACTAAGCTGTCTATCAGTTTCCTAGTTTTTGCTCACTGGTGTTTGTTCTCTAAGGTTATTACAAATTTTAAGACACTTTTCAAGTTCTGTGTCACCCCTATTAAAGGCCTGATTTTCATGGTGACATATCGAAGTCCACACTACAAACTACAGAAGCATTTTTCTTTGTTACTTGTCAAAAGCAATGTCATTAAATTGCAACTAGCAGCCTTCTTAATTCACCCTGTGATTTGTTCATCTTTTGTCTGAATACTAAGCAGCTTTGTGAAAATCATATTGTCTTTAAATATATAAGCAGATGCAAAAGAGGAAATACACACAGTTGCTTAACAGACCCTTGCTATCATTTGGTGGATAGTGTTGCTCCATCACCTTCCAGCACAGGATGCATTCTTGCTTCTACAGGTGGGATTGGGAGGACAGAAAAGAAGTAGCAGCATTATGCAGCCAAAATAAATAGTTCGTGGGCCTCATCTACCACTCCAATCTCAAGACAGCTGTTAACCAAATGTTTGACCTGCTTAATGGTCTGGGGATTGGATACTATTTTGGTGGGGCAGCATAATTAGTGACAGGTTGTGCTGCAAACTGATACCCATTTTCTCTGATAATTTTGGCTTAAATATGCACAGCTCAAAAACAGTCCTGGCACAGATTATTGCTTCCAGTGGAAGGTTTAACCAAATGAGCAGTAAGCCATTCCCTTCAGTGGTACTACAAGAGCTAATGTTTCGCTGTACAAGAATCTTTACCAACAGCTCTGTTAGCTGTCTAGCTTTCCACGTGTTTCATGCCATGGATGTTTGGTGTCTCTTCCTGCCTCTGCCGATGTGATTAAAAGCCAAAACGTGTTATAAGAGTGGGAGAGTTGGTAATGGGTGGCACTCCCGACCTTGGGTCACATGTACGAGTGCTAAGGAAAAGGATTGCTGCAGAATTTTGCTGTACTCCTAATTAGCTCCTCTGAGGTTACAGGTTTATGCATCTGAGGTTTGTGTAGCTGAGAAGAGCAATGTTCACAGCTCTTTACGCTGAGTGTATGAGATTGGGGTATGTTAAGCTAGCAATGAGCACGCACACAAAGAAAAAAAATGATGCATCTAGGAGCTGACAATAGCCTAAAAATAGGGACAAGCACCATTTGTAGCTAATATACAAGATGAGTGTGTGAATACTGTAGGTATCTGAGCCTAAGTCAGAAAATAAGTCCCAATTTGGTCTTTGCAATTTGTTGCTCAATTTCAGTCAAGTCGGACCTCAGCTTCACCTCCCAGTGGGCGGCTGGTGGCATCATGCAGGTCCGTGACAGGGCACCCATGTGGGACAGACCCACTCCAAATGCTGTTGCTGCTGGACATGCTTCATTCAGTGCCTCTGTGACACTTCAAGGAATCTAGCCATGACATGCCTCCCTGTAGAAGACCAAGTTTTCTTAATTCTAGTGTTGACAGAGAAACTTGCATTGTTATGTTTTGGTTTTGGTTTTTTTCAGAGGTTTTGCCCATTAGTCAACATTAGAGTCGTTGTGTCTTGTCCTAGAAGTATGGCTAATGGAGTGGGCCCAGGCAGATGCCAGTTCATTGCAGGGGATGCACAACAGAAAAAGCAGCACATAGATCTCTGGTACTATGTTTTTTTGGAACAGATAGTCAATGTGTGTCAAGTTTATTTAAATGATCTAGAAAAAGCTTGCTTGTTCTTTGCACTGAAAAAAAACCCCCAGTCTCTGCTTTGACAGAAATTTTGTATCTCAGTTAGGAGGAGCTACCTACAGAGGAGGAGATGATATCCCTGCTTAAATAGCAGAAGCTGGTGCCTTTGCTTGGTCCCAGGTATAACTGTCTCACTGGCATCAGTTTGGATTAGGGACTCTTTGTGTCCGAAAAGAACAAAAAAACACATGGTAACTTCTGTTGTTAGGACTTAAGTGAAAGCTGAGTTCTTGGCATGCTGAGCAAGCCTTATTTCTTTCACTGTTATCTTGGAACCCGAAAAAGAAAGTTTGTGCCTTTCTGTTTGAAAGTTAGCCAGAAAACAGTCTTTGAGGGCAGATACTCACTTGTCATACTTAGGTACCTAATTGCCTGAGTTGAGCCAGCCAGCTCCACTCCCTTTACAGTCACTGGAGAAGGGTGGCTTTCTCTTTGGGCTGAGTCAGAGCAGTACTGTAGTCTCTGTAGGAAGCTGCTATTTCTCTCCACCTCTTACTTGAGGAGCCTAGCTGGTGAGCTCACCCGTGGAGTTGGGTTCTAAAATTGGACCTTGTGATTAATGGTGCAGCCCCTCAGAGGACTGACTCTCCGATTATTTAGAAATCACAATTACTTGTTTCAGTGCCAAACTTGGTGAGCGCAATTGCTTCTATGGAGTGTAAAAAGGAGGGAGGCAAAAATGTACATTCTTTTTTTGAAAAACAGCTATAGTTTAACAATTGAATTTAAAAACAAAAATGCCCCCTAAAAGAAAGCAAACATCATAAATGTGAGTTTACTGGGTAATTTCTTAATGGGGTGTAAAAGACTGAGCAAAAGGGTCATCTCTCTCTCCTATTCCAGTTCAAGAAACTAGCGCTTCGTAGAAATTCCTGCACTGGAGGGTCCCCAGTGGACATTGACCTTGATTTGGTAAGATGAGACTGAATTCCCTATGTTTTAGACTCTCGTGGTCATTAAAGCACTGTTCTTGATAAAACTGTGATCAAGGCAAGTGTCTTTGTATTTCATCTCCATTAAAATAATGGTTTTATCTATGAAGCAAATTGAAGCCTTATACTCTTTTTTTTCCCTTTTTTTTTTTTTCCCCCTTTTAATAGAAGTCCACATGGTTGTTAGAGCATTCATTTCCAAAGCAAATTCAGAAAATCTTCTATTAGGCATTGCAGCCCAACACAGAGGAGCACTGAAGGGTTCTGAGTAGAGAAGATTTTTGTACTGAAAATCTTAAGGCGATAATAAAGCCATCAGTATGTACAACCCTGTAATTTTATGTATTACTTGGAACTTCAGCTTCTCTGCTTCCCTGAGTACAGAGTATGGTATTGAATATGGCTCAAGTTCCTATCCTAGAAAAAGACTCGTTTGTAGAATGAACTCTTGCTGGCCTGGAAAAGCCCTTTCTCAAGTAGTTATGTCAGCTTATTCAGTTGATCCTGAAGACTTTAGACAACTAGACTCAAGGTTGGAAAAAAAATCTGAAGGCCCCCACCCCCTTTTTTCAAATTTCTGAGTTGTGACTTAGGGATCGGCATTGTTATTGATGTAGGAAGGGAGTTGGTTAGAAGAAGCTTTCAGCAGCTAGGGCTAGCCCTACTGCTGTCGGTAAGTACATTTTCTTTCCCCATGTTGTGAAAAAGCTGCAGTGACTATTTTCGTGGATTTTTAATTAGTCAAGTTAAGGTAAATACACATTTGTTTCCATTCTGAAGTAACAAAGTATATCCTTCTGGTCTAGCTATTTCTTTTGTGCAATTGGCCTGGTTCTGTCAGGCTGTGTCAGATATCATTGAATCACAGTCTTCCCTGGTCTCTCTGTGTCCTCTGCCTCCTCACTATTACCAGTGTGCAAAACCAACCTTTTCTGGCAGCTCACAGTGCAGTCCATGAAAAAACACAAGAGCAAGTTTATGAAGAGTTAAGACTCCCTTGAATAAATTCACCATCTCTATTTTTCACACACTTGGGGGAAGGTCTTACCATTGCCACCACTTCTGTGTATTGAATAACTCTGTCCTCTTATTTGAATTTCTTCATATAGTTCTTTTCCAAGCATATTTTTTTCCCCAGTACTTGCTATTTTTTTTGGGGGGGGGGGGGGGTCATTTGCAGAACTGGAGATCCATTTTATTACAATTAAATTCAGTTTAGAGAAGAGTAGTTAGTAATTGTCAATACAGCAGATAAAAGCCTTTGGTAAAAATGGATAACAAGCATGAAGGGATTACTGTTTGTGACTTATAACAAAAGAAAGTATTGTTATCTGAAGCAGACCGTGGAATGGACAGGCGAAATTGGACCTGATATGAAAGGAATAAGTTAAGTTTAGAGCAAAATACTTTTTTTTTTTTTTTTGGAATTCTACACAGTCAGATAGTTTTCAGAAATTGTTGTACTTGAGATTTGAGTGCATCCCTGATGTACATGAACTCAACTCTTGGGGAAAAGCATATCCATATGTACGCAGATATAATCTGGGATTTTACTTAATTATATTTTGTTACAAGTGCTGGCTGATGCAAAACTTTGAGGGGTCTAGTTTTATGAGCATGTTACTGCATTTCCATGGAAAATGTAAGCTTAAAGGAAAACCCAGAACATAGATGAATTAATCGTACTTTGCCTTGGGACCGAAATCATATACAGTGAAACCTGTAAATTATGCATGGCTTGGACACAAGTCTCAAGCTGTCAGCAGTCATGCTCAGTGCTGCCACTATTAATGAAGCTATCTTTCGGCCCCTATCTTTTTCACCCTTAAGATTGTAATTGTGACTCAGAAGAGTTTTGGAGTAGAAGTGCTTTGTCCTCTTCAAAAAAAGGATACTAATGCTGTTTTGCTTCAGAGTTTGAGAGTGATACGCAGTTGCTTGGCGGACTTGGGTTGATGGTGAATGGATGCAGTCTTCAGACAATTTGAGAAACTCTTAACTGAAGTTATAGTTAAGTAATAGTGGAGAGGAGTAGTATTATACCAAGAACTAAACCCTCTGCTTTTGGGTGTAACAGGGATATAGTGAGAACAGTAGGAGAGCACTAATAATTAAAATGTAGTTTGAGTGGCAAGAAATTTGACAATTTGTATCCTTTCAGTCTTCCCACTAGAGCAATTCCTGTAGTGGAAAAAGGGCTGAAACCCACTGTGTTGTATGTCAGTGATCAGAAAGAACAGAGTAGTGTGGCAGCTGAAAACACTGGTATCTTTCATGTGTTGCATTCCCACCCCTGGAAATTAGCAGTTGTACATTGGAGAATAGTTGATCTTGGTTAGTGTAAAGACAACAGGTCAGAATGTGACCTGAGTTTATATATTAGTGAGTAAACTATTAAAAATGCAATTTTTGTGTGAATTTAATTACTAATCGTTAAGTTGGTGTTGCTTTGGCTTAGCTGTAGCTTGCTGTTGAAATGCAGTTGTGCTGAGGGGATATATCAGGATACTTTAGTTTTTTGAATTTGCTACCAAATCTACAGATTTCTGTTCATTATTCCTGACTTCTTTCATATAAATTATTTAAGTAATTTTGGCAAGATTGATGTGTTATTCTGCACTGTATCTTCAAGACTCAACCTCTTCCATATCTGGATTCCTGGCTAATAATGTTTCTTCATCATGGTGGTCTTAGGTCTAAGGCAAGATCGCCATCAGCCACCAGCTTTTCTTCACATGTGCTTTGCTACACGTAATGTTTCCATATTCCCATAAGCTCCTTTGTGCTTTTGCTCCCTTGAAGCTTTTGTATCTAGTGCAAACCTCTAAAGTGTCAGTAACTGCTCTCATAGTTGTATTCAGTTCTAGGTGAACCTTACGTAAGGCTGGCACCACCACAAGGAATGATCTAAACTCTTTGTGTACCCCTGTCTCTGGGATTGATTCCTTCCTTTGTTACCTTTTATTTTTTTTCCTGTGGCCTCAACTTTTGCTTTCACTCACCTGTTGGCCATAGGCAAGAATTTAAAAGATGACCTGATGGGATGGACACATCCTTTATCCGTACCACGTTATTTGTAAGTCCTCTAGTACAATGGTTTCCACTTACAAAGTAAATTTACTTGGAGTAATTCTCATAAAAACTCAGATACAGTCTGCTGTCCAATTTTGGTTTGTAATGTTTAAAATGTGTGTGTCAGGTTTTCAGTGGCGTATTTATAATTCAGAAGAGAGCATGCTTTCCACTTACCTTGCTCAGTGTCCAGTCTGTTAGGTTCTCACTTACAAATTCAACTGCCTTGTGGGGTGATCTCAAAAGGCACCTGCGGAATGGCCCAGAGGACTGTGCATTTCTCCCTATTAAAACAAGACTGGTAACAAAATATTATGAAGGAAACATAAAGCTAAGGGAACATGACAACACCAAGGTTAAAAGACAGAAACTGATCACCAGCAGCTTCGGAATGTGATAAAAGTGGAGTTCCTGGCTGTATATCAACATGTGCATCACTTGCTCTTTTGTGGCGTTGTGCATTGCAGGTTTTAAGCATTCTAGGCTTGAACTTCTCAGTTTTCCCTCTGGATGTTCTCACGTTTTAAATTATTCTTCCAAATATTATCCTCGAGTTAGCTGGATATGTTAGACTCCTGTTAAATGAAACAGTGAGTTTGGCCCTAGAGCAAAATCAAAACTAAAAATCAGTTTGCAACAATTATAAGTATCTATTTACAAGCAGAAATGCTTTTTCATGTGTTCTGCTGGCTTAAATTCTGCTGAATGTGGGAGAGTAACCGCTCCCCTTCCCCTTTGATAATGACCAATACTGGTGTTGTCTCCAACAGGCCGTTCTGAAGGGTAAATTATGGTGCATGTATCTTATGCTTATAAAATGAATTAACCATCATTGTGCTGAGTACCCACAAAATTACTAAAAACACAAAAGTACCAAGCGCTATTTTTTTTTTAAGCAAGCTGTAACTTGGTGTGGGCTTTCTTTTTTTCTTCTTTCTTTTTTTCTTTCTTTCTTTCTTTAAAAGCCTTAAAACATAGGATAGGTAAGGAGTGCAGTAAAAGAGGCACTTCTAAAACTTTCCTCCCCTCTTGCAAGCTGTTCAAATGGGGTTAGTGCCTGAGCTCTTTCTGTGCTCCTCGATTTCAGTAAGCAGATTTCTCCCACTGGTTCAGAGCAGTAAGAAATTTCCCCCACCTGTGCATGTTGGCTTTTGCTGTTCTTAAGTTTAATGTTCCCAACTCTTTATTTTCTCTGTGTCTTTTTTCTGCAGATTTTTAACAGATGAACTGTAGTGAGTGTAAAACACAGCAACAAATATTATATCAGATTAAATCATGTGTTTAAAGTTGCCATTTTCTATTCCTACATGGAAAATTGGGGAACATTTTATAGCTGGATAAAAGAGACTGCCAGCTTTCTAATATAACACAGTTGTATACTAGAAGGATCTCTCATACTTAACAGTGAGTCTTTAAAGTACCAGACTGTAAATTCACAATATATTTAGATATAGAAAAGATGTCTATTTGTTTTTGAGGTTTTTTCTTGTGCTTGTTTTACATGTATTAGCATATAATTTACTTTATATGCGGTTAGTGTTTTGTTTACCGTGACAGCTGTTTTTGCAAGTTAAATGTGAAGAATGATTTCATTGTTTTGTTAAAGCACTCCAAAATAGTCGTGTGAGTTTTACTGTAAAACCACTCAAATTATTATCTTCTGCAGGAAAAGCTTTGAATCAGACAGATTTTGTTATGTTTGCATGGTTTCTCCCTGCTTAATACCCTCTAGTGTTGCATTCTTCTGAATTGTGCCACGTAATGTTGGGTTTGGCTGTTTTTTGTTGAATCAGAGGTAAACCCTAAGTAAAACGTCTGATTTTGAAAACAGAAGCTAATAGGACTGGCCTAGGTGGGCTCCATCGGTGCCAGCATGTTGGGATTTCTGCACATCTCTACATTTTTCTGCTGTTGTCTTGTCACTAACACCTCTTTTTCACCTCTTTGGAGGGTTTCTGAGTGGAAGAAGAGCAAGCAGACCCTGCTCACACTGTCTTCATCCCCTTGGATTGGTGCAGCACAAGAAGACCGTCCACAAAACCTGAGCCAGATGATGTCTTCTGGACTGAGCGGTGCTAATCTTTTCTGCTTGGCTGGCAATAGCTAGCTTGCTTGAGATGCTTGGAGACTCTGTGTGTGTGAGATATAAGGAAAGAAAAAGAGATGTATCCTTCAGAGAGGACCTGAAGTATGCTTATTAGCGCAGAGGAAGGTAGCCAGCCAGTAGGTGTAAGCAGAGGAGTTGTTGGTTCCTTCTGCATCAGTGACTCGGCTCTCTGCCTTCTGCATTGATGCAGGAGAGGGGTGGAAAAGTGGCAGCCCTGGGGTGTTGGGCCTCTGGCAAAAGCAGCTGCAAACAGGCGGATCAATTTTATGGGTATAGTATTTATTGGGCAGGAAAGCTACATTATTAAAGTAAGCAAAATATTGCTGGAATCTTATTTTTTGCTTTTGTGAACATCAGATTTTCTCACCAAGAAAACCATTTTTTTGCTGGTTTTGAAGATCTCTGTTTTTTTAAATAAGAATGTGCAGTTTCTAGAGGCTCCTTCTGTATGCAATAGTTCCCCTCATTGTTGATAAATAAATGTAGCTTTCCCTTTCCCAAAACATTTATTGGTATATCCTTGTATTGTTTCTGTAGTACCCATTTCCCACTCCCTCTCCCAGGCACCAGCTGAGTTTCAAAACTTGTGGTTTTATCTAATTAAATTGTTCAAAATGTGATAGTTTTTTTCTTTTTCCAGATGCTGTAATGAAAACAGGGAAGAGCACTTCCCTGCTTGTTTGTAAACAGCCTGTATTTTTTTTTTTAAATTTTAAAATGGCATTTAGTATAATTATTTTAAATTCTGTGAGCTGATCGCAAATGATCAGCACTTTTTTTTTTTTTCTTCTGAGCAATTCAGGGTTGAGCTGAAAGTTTTAAATTGACACTTTTGAGTGATTGGAAGCATACTTGGGTTTTCTCCCCTTAGTGTAATAGCTTGGTGGGCATTTTCTTTGTGCCTTGTTAGAAAGTGTCTTTGTGAGCGAGGCCTGTGCTTGGGGGAGATTTGGGATTTTTTTTTTCCCCCCTTTCGATGCATCTCTGTGCCGGAAGTGATTTGTATGCAATGTGCATGGTTAATGTTGGCTCTTACCAGAAGAGCAGGTGAATGAACTGCAGAAGAAGCTTGTAGGGAGAAATGCTAATGACTTGGATTTAAAGCTGTTTTAATTGATTTTTAACTTCAGAATTCCAGGGGCATAGATACTAGAAATGTAGTTGCTGTAGAATGCATAGCCGCTTTTTCCATAAAAATTGAATCTGAGTACTTGATATTGAGCTGTTTAAACTAGGAATGGAAAAGTAAAAGTGGTCTTACTTCCTTTATTGTGAATTCTAACCTAGAAAAAGATTGAGTGAATTCTCAGACATCTCAGTTATTTGACAATAATGTTTTCAATATAAAAATGAAGGGATGTTTTTTTCATCCAAGTGTGAAGCCTTTGGCTGGTATTCAGATTGCATTTAGTGGGCCTTTCTAAATGCTCTGTGAAAATATTCTTCCTTCTCAATAAAAGCCAAGCCCACGTAGGTTTCTATCTCCAGAATTAGGGCGCTAACCAAATCTCTGGTGTAAGGTAGCCTGTCTCGTTATGCATTAATTACACTGTGTCCCTTTATTTCGACTCTTTTTACCCTTCATAGAGCAAGCTCTCCTCTTACCCCCCCCTTTTTTTTTTTATTTATTTTGTAGTGAACATCATGTAGCTTTTGATGGGCTAAAAATAAGGCCTTATTTTTGGTAATTTTGTAGTATGAAAAGACTAAATGGTGCATGCTGCTTTCTTACAGGAGAGTAAGCGATTTAGTGTGTCCAGTGGATGATCAAAGTATAGAAGAAAAAAACCAAAACAGTCAAGGCAAATAAAGCCATTTCAGGAAAGCTGAAATGAATGAATTCCTTGCCTGCATGTTCCTTACTGAGGGCATCAGGTTGGTTTCCATATCAACACACTGATAAACAAATCACAAGGACAGGAACTGCACTGAAAATGTACTGAACTCCTAAATGACATTATGAATTCATTTAATAAAAATAATAATAAAAAAATAGCCTAAGGAATGATGGTTACGTATAAGTAAGCCTGATTTACATACCAAACAACAGGATGGAAACTATGAAAAAAGAATGAGCAGAGTGATGGTAATGTGATATGAAGGGTAAGAGCCAGCTTGGTTTGGTAGAGCATTAAAGTTCATTAGGGTTTCTTGGAGGAGTCAGGAATCAAGAACATAAAAATGATCTAGTTGGTGGTAGTGTACTGAGAGAGGGGCCGAATGACAAGGGGATATTTTACTGATGAAAGACTTACTTGGAATGATTTAAAAAAAAAAAATCTCACCAAGGAAAATTTGCAGAAGGATCTATCTCATGATACTGAACATGCCGTTCCCCAGTTTCAGTTGATGGAAGACAGGGCATCTCCCTGGTAGGTTTTTTAGCTAATATCAGCTAATCTTCTCTCCTCTTGTTTCTGGCTGTGGCATTCTGCTTTCTCATGTTTTAGCACAGGTACCCACTTAATGGTATGGTGAGCTGCTTCAGGGTAATGATTGGGCGCCAACTTAATCCAGTAAAACAGAAAATAAAGTTAAGTAGGTAGGTCTTTGATAAAACCTGTTACTTTTGTAAGCTGCATCTGCATTAAGGATTGCTAGGGTAGTTATACCAGCACATTCTGTTTAATGTGAGTGTAGTTGATGTATCTGTGTAGTACCCTGTGTGCAGTTCATAACTCAAAATCTTGCACAGCCATGCACAGTGGGGTGACTAGATTTTTGCTTGTAAGAAACAGCCCAGAATGCCAAATGGCAGTTTTCTCCCTATTGCCCTCGTGCACCGGGCAACGGGATTGGGATGTATGACCATGCCATGGAGAAGTGGGTGTGTTCCTAGGGTTTCGATTTAAGATACCAGTATAGGGAAAAATCTTTCTCCACTTCCTGTATTCAGCATGTATAGGGAGATAAGGAGAAGAATTCTCCCAGTTTTTTTACTGAAAGAAAAGAAGCAGGTTTGGGTATGACTGAACTGAAAAGATCCTTGTGTGTCAAAGCAGGGAGTGAAAAATTCACAGTAGCAGCTGACTTGTCTAGTTTCAGCCCAAGGCTCTTTGAAATTACTGAATTCTAAATTCTGATTTACAAACTAAACATTTACAGTGCAAATGTTTGTATTTTTAGTGCAAGTCCCTGTAAAGAAACAGATTATTTTTCATTGTACAAAGAACTTAAATTTTATCTGGGAAAGATGGTGAACAGTGATCCCACCATTTTCTCACTGCTCTCCACCACTTGTA
The DNA here is from genome assembly GCF_026419915.1 of Harpia harpyja. NCBI lineage: Eukaryota > Metazoa > Chordata > Aves > Accipitriformes > Accipitridae > Harpia > Harpia harpyja. The sequence continues at coordinate 4,220,249 of NC_068945.1, read as the reverse complement.
GTTTTAATGTAGCTAAGTATTCTTTTATACTTGCTTTCAGCATTTTGTTCAGTTCACAGGTGTATAGATCTGCACCTTTTAATAGGATCTCAAAGAGCTGTTTGAAACAGGTGGTTCTGTGTACGCAGGCTCCTCTGGGGCAATGCTGAACAACTACAGCTCGAGGCACTGCCAGGGCAGACCTCTGCGAGACTCCTCAGCCCAGAAGAGCTACCAAGTGGCAACACGCAGTCCTGGCTCAGCTTCTTTCCTGGCCTCTTGAGAGACTGTGGCACAATTGGTTTGGGGTTTTGGGGGGGGCTTTTGTGTGTGTGTCTGTGCGTTTGTTTTTTGAAAGTCTGTCAAAACTGCCAGCTGGTTTGCTTTCCTCTGCTATTTTCTTGTTATAGTTGAAGAACCAAGGTAGGTTGGAAGGCAAGGATTTTCCTTTTGTTAATTTGTCCATCTCCTGTTACATTAATTTATGTTTTAATTTTTTGTTGGCTTACCTGCCGCTAAAAGGCTGGCTGAACTTCGCAGTGGCTGGTGCGTTACATCTGGAGTGATTCCTGTGCAAAAGGCTGGCTGAGGCCTTCCAAAGCACATCTACATCTTGCTTCCATCTTGCAGTCAGCTAGGGTCTAAGGATGGTGTTGAATGGGTAACAGAGGGGAAGTTGTTTCTTTCTATATTTATTTGGCTTAAACTGGGAAAGTTGTTGTTTCAAATACTGTTTTTAAAAGCTGCTAAGTTCTGAGAAGCTTTATTTCCTGCTTGCTGTAGAAGAAACCAGAAAATGGCTTCTGTTTTGTAACTGTGGAAAGCGTGTTGTTAGACCTTTTGTGCCTGGAGATAGGAAAGGTTAATTTGCAAGTTCAAGGAGCAAGAGACCTTTCCACCTGCTCAAACAATTGCAATTCTGCCTTTGTGAGCATTCAGCAAAAATAGCTGCTTCTTGCTTTTTAATGAACCTCTTTCTCTTTTTCCTTGGGATCTGTGACCAAAAGGACAACCACATATGCATGTGACACTGCAGTGCATCAGTGTGTGTTTGACAGTTAAGTCAAATCTTACTTCCCATGGACTCTCAGAAACGTCTGGGTGAAAATGAAAAACAATCTCTCATCTGTGTTTTTGTCAGATTGCCCAGCATAGTCTTTAAACTAGAATACCTGAAAACAGATGGCATGATGGCTGAGATACTTTTGCATACTGAGTTGTTTCTTTCTGTTTATGAAATGAGAATATCATGTAAGTTTGTGCTTCCATGTTGATTTCTTATGAATGACTTTCAGGGCTTGTGAAAACTATCTCCAAATCTCATTCTAGTCTTACACTGTGTTGTTGATACCGAGCTAGAAACAAAGCATCAGCTTCTGATCACTTCATCACAGGTTTTCTTCTTTCCAAAACTGGAGTGTTTGCATTTATCCCTTATTTTAGAAATTAATTCCAAGAAAAGGGAAGGTCTGGTGATAATTTTCTTTCTCCTGCTAGATAAGGTCTGAATGGGAGACTAAAGCCTGCTCTACAGTGGAAATCCTCATATTTCCATACTGGTTACAGGTGGGTCTTTGCCTGATTAGTATACTGCCTGATATCTTAGGATAAATGCAGTCATTTGCATAAAAGTACTATCACCAGGATAGCTTCGTCCTCTTGAGGGAACCAGTATAGAGTATCCTGGGAAAAATACTTGTACGCCTTATAAAATATGTGTTCCAGTAGACCTTTTTCTAGTGTATGGTAGACATACATAGATGTGGAATTTTGCACATTGGTTTCCCCCTCTTGTCAATCAAGTCTTTTAGCATCCCTGACGGATCAGCTACGGAAGCTGCAGTAGTTCATTGTTACTGACCTCTGTTTCTGCACAAGGTTACTACTTTGTCAGCAGCGGTGGGAGAATGAGATGTCTCTGTTGCAGGTCACTGTGTTAAAGTCACTGGACAGACTCATGGCTAGTTCTGATGGCCTGAGCACTAATAATCTGGGCTGTGAAATGGAATAGCTGAGGTGCAAGCAGCTGTGGAGTTCTACCAGTCCTCCGTCCTTCAGCAGGATGCAGGGGATGGGGGGACGGGCTGCGGGGAGTTAAAAAGGTGTGGCTTGGTCCACTGGTGCTTGCTTGTCAAGCATTTTGAGCACATCTGGGTTGTTCAGTCTTTTGCTAGACACACTGATGCTTTTGAGGGGAGTAAAATAAAAAAGTCTTGGTTTTCAGTGAAAGAAATTTGTTTTGTTTTTGTGCGGTGTATGTAGCAGTGCTTAAGACAGGTGGTTCTGAGCCAGCTGTGCCTAGCTGAAATGAGGAACTGCAGCTTTGTTGGGAACCTGTGGGCTCCTAAAACCAGTAAGTTTAAGGCAAGAAGATTCAGCATGTTAGGATGTTAGCAGCTCACTACTTACTCCACACCCATTCCCGACATAGCTGCTCTTAGTATGTGCATGAGTGATGTTGAAGAGGCAGCTGAAAAGCTGCATAGGGTAAGTTAATTCGCACAAAAAATGGTCTTAAGTGCATTGAGTGTTAACATAAGAGATCATTGTGGAGCAACTCTGAAAATGACATTCAACTAATAATGTCCACACTTACTTATTCACAGAAACAAGCTATTGTATAAGAGTACAGTTCTCAGCTAGCTAAGAATGTCTTTTCTCTCGTGTTTAACTTGATTGTATCCCAAAGGGATAATTCTTCCTCTCTTTTATGAAGAATTATCTCCATATTCAGTTTGCTATGTGCATTTTTTGCTTTTCTTGGAGGACTGAAAATATTTCCTAAATTTTGCAATCAGTTGAGAAACTCTGTACTAAAACCTTCCTGTGGTACTTTTAGTCCCCTTATTTGAAAATCCATTTTCTGTGTCATTCGATACTTATGTCCGTCTGGATTGCGGTTTCCATCCCTCTGTGAACCTGCATCAAGAAGTTTCTGTTAAGGATACCTGAAGGGTCACTTGATTCAAATGTCTTTTCTTAAACTCCTGAAGGGCTGCAGACATTTCTTCTTCTCAAGTCAAGAGCTATTTTCGATAGCCAAACACACATTTATTGTGCATAATTTTCCCGAGCTACTCCAGTGACTATCATTTAACTTTGTATTTCTTCGTTAGATGAGTGCCAGTCCCACTAGTGCTAGAGCCGGAGCAGGCTGCATTTCACAAGGACCACTGCAGAGCTGATGAGCTCCACAGGGGTTGCTGCACTTCTGAAACCTTTGCAGGCTCTGAAGTTTGGCGGCTGTTTGGGTCCCTGTAGAGCTCAGAGGTTCTTAGGGGCTGAAACGAGCATAATTGCAAAGTTGGAGCATTCACTGTGCAGGGCCTCACCAAATAATTGGCCGTCCCAATTAAGCAGCTGTTCTTCCCACTGAATAACGTTCAGGAAGGTAAACGGTTGCCTGCCCTGTAAGGTGTCCCAATTAACTGCCTTAAAATCACTTAAGTGTTGTGTGGGGTATCTCTGTTCAATGAGTGAAACAGTTGCATGCATCTCGATGGGGGCTGGTGTTTTAATGACACTCCTAGCAGGAGCCTAGTTTCATGCAGGATAGTCGGGCTGAAAGATCTGCATCAGTGTTGAGGAGCGGTGCGGATCAGAAAGTTGCAAAGCTGATGGGTGCTGGTGATGAATTTCTCTCCCTCTGTGCATACTGTTGGAAATCACTGCTAAATTACAGCATTTAATCTTGGCATTTGTACTCTGCAAGCTTTTTTCTATGTATGTGGGATATTCTGCCGTCAGCATGCCTAGACTTTATGAGCTTTTTAGAGAAGAAGCTCTGTTATTTATTATATTTGTTCATCACACAGAATGGAACCAAGAAATGCTGTTTCCTCCTTTTTTTTTGCTGTGGCAAAACCTTTTAATTTTGGGCAAATCAAAACTATGAAGTTACAGCTGAACAGTGCATAGTGATTTCTGATGCCTTTTAAGAGGAAGTTTTATTGCCTGGGATCTCCTTACCTACCCGAGATGCAAAAATTAAAAAATGCTGAATCTAAGGATGCATAGAAAAAAGTTTGCAGGGAAAAAACATCAAAGCTCTTCTTCTATTTGTTCATAATTTTTATGGATGGTATAATCTTACAAGGTAACCCAACATTCTGGGCCACAGTCAAACAAAATACCAGCTAAGTGCTGCAGTCGAAGAACCTTCCTCTTTTCTATAAGTATATGTCAAATACTTGATGTGCAGCGAGATCTGGGCTCGCGGTCCCCATTGCTGACCCCAGTGGGGGGGCTGACCTGTAGCAAGGAGGCAGTAAAAAGCAGCTGGACAGGTCCAGAGCTCTAGTACCAGCCTGTCCTGGTTGTAACTGCCTGGAATAACAGTACTATTGGCCAAAGTTGAGAAGCGTTCCTGTTTCTGGACCCAAGCAGGCTTGCTGAAGTCAGTTACAGCATGTCTGTATATTACCCTCTGGATCTTATGGATTTGGGATTGCCCAACATGGAGCCCAGTTCTGTGCCTGTACCACTGTACAGTAAACACGCTACATACATATGGTTTTTTTCCTTAAAATTCAAAGGGTCATATAGATTTTAATTTTAAATTTTTATTTTCTCCTTTTCTGGGCTAGAATTAAAATCTGGATTCCTGGATTTAAATTTTATAGCAAGGTATAACTAGATGAGGAGAGGCAAACGAAACAGTAGTCTTCTGGTGGTATCTGAATGCCATAGTTTAGCACAATACATTACTTTTCACTTAATATTTTGCTCTATCCTGTGGGCTTCAGTGGTGGCCTTTTATTTTTATTTTTACTTTTTTTAATGGAAATAATGAAATGTGTTTGAAGAGGATGGGGAGGAGGGAGAATGACCCTTACCTTGTCTGTACGGCTGCCTTACCATTGTTCAGTAAGTCTGTATGTTGTAACATCTTCCTTTCTGTATTGTCTCCGTATGGATTACTTACCAACCATTATATAATGAAACAAGAATCTGTAAGCCTTCCAGAAAGGAGGAGCCAACACACATATGTGAACAGTTTGATATTACCTGGAAGAGGGACCTGAGATCTCTGTAGAAGAATCTATAGAAAGACCTCTGCAGTAATGGGAGTTTACAGTCGTGTCCATCTGTCCGTCCACCCCCACTCTCCCTTAGCCACGTCTCCCTTGCCTCTTAGCAGTTGCAGTTAACTTATAGCATGGTTACAACAGGGGCATTTCTTCCAGCTGTTTTACACAGTTCTGTCCATCTCCTCCTACACCTGGTGCCTACACCTTGTACTTGCTCAGCTGTTGCAGAAAAGGACCTAAGTGCAATGGTAAGAAAGTGACTGTTGTTGGCACCTGTGCTGGTTGAGGCTGCTATAGAAACCTGCACCCTGTGTGCAAGTGGAAGTGTTCATGGAGCTGTGCGCTGGAGTGCATTTAGACTGATGACTGATTTTTAGCCCAGACCTGTTCCTTGAATCTGGTTTTCTCCATGGCCATATAAGCCCTGTACTGGAAGCAAAGATGATCTGCAAGAAGTTGCTAAGAAGCAACTGTTACTAAAAGAAATGGTCATCAAGCTGTAACCTGCATTACTTTTGCAGCAATGAAAAGCCTGGCTTCCAAAGTGAAGCACAGCCCTTGATGCCATTGGCTGGAGCATGGCTGGTTCCAAAGATTTTTAATAGAAAAATTAAAACCCATAGGCTTTCAAGAAAGGTGGAGGAAAACAAAGAGGTGATAGTGGGGAAAAAAAACCTACCAAACCTATTGGAGAAACCAAGCAGAGGTCACCGGAGCTGACTGGAAATGTTACTGAATCTTAAAGCCAGTTCTGTGTGCCTGTGTGCTCCTCTGACAAATGAAATAGGGCTGGTTTTGTGAAGTCCAGGAAGGCTTTCCTTTGTTACCAAACAGGTAACACTTACCTGGTTTTGCTTGAGTAATTGCAGCATGCATGAGAGGTGAAACAGGGAAGAAGATGAGGCTGTACAGCAACTAATGAGCTGTTTCAGCCTGAGAAATCAGTCTAGCAGGGTGGCCAGAGCCTTGGAACCTATTAACCTTGATGAAGTATTTGGAAGTCCAGGGCTTGACAGCTGGGGCAAAGAAGGGTCTTTTTAGAGAAGTTTAAAATAAATCTCTCTTTTTCTCTCTTCTTTCTCACACGTGCTCGCTGGTGAAATGCTGCCTGACTTTTTTAACTTTTCTTTTTTCAAGTATGTAGCTTGCTTTTTGCATAGCTTGACCAGGTGACTTGCTACTGTGCTTACCTATCTGAAAAAAATTTTTTTTTTTCCTTCTTCCTGATAGAGAACCAGGTTCTCCGTAGCACTTGTTTATGCCTACAGAAATCTCACATGTTCTCTTCAGATATTTGTGCTCTGTGTTTAAGACAGGCATGTTGCTCCATGAAGAATGTCTCACTTGGGTTTGAATAGGGCAATATTTGTGTTAATCAGCTGCATTTCTGTCCGCAGATATAGCTGTGCATTAAAACAAACATGCTGTAGACATGAATTAAGGGGGAAAATACGACATGGAATTTCCTGACTTTTTAAAATAAAAAAAATAAATCTTTGCCAAGAATAACTTCATCTGCAAATGTTTCTCAAATGTGTTGCGCATTTGTTTTTCTTTAAAGGATGGGTGGTCAGGCCTCTTCACATGTGGGCACCATATAGTGACATGATGTGGCTGTGTGATGATCTGGGTTAGTTTAAAGGCTTCAGATCTTTCCTAATCTGGATTGTTTTGACTGAACCAGGTTAGGGAGCACAGACACAAGCAGGTATGCTGGCAGATGTCATGAGGTTATGAGAAGCAATTTAGGACAGTAGTCTTCTTGTCTGTCCCAGCTGCAACAACAAAACAGAGCAAGCACCATTGACACACTTTCTGATCTGTTTATATTATATGTTACTTCTGTTTAGTTATGCATTCTGTTAACAACCCACAAAAGTAAATACATTTTCTACCACCTGCAGAAAAAGGACAAACATTCTTACCCCCTGCTAGTCTCCAACCATAATAAAGTGGTTTCCCTTGCTTCACCTCAGTTTTAAATGCAACTAGGTAACTTCCCTCCCCCCACTATTTGCTAAATAATGTTTAAACATGTGCCAGTATATGCTAACATGTTTTAAAACTTGCTTCCCCAGTCTTAATAGATTTTACAGACTGTTTTGCCCGGTCACTGGGTGTGAACTGTGCTTCTGAACCTGTTGACTTAGCTGCCTGTCTCTGAATTTCTCTGGAAAAAAAGGTCATGAATTGGTCTTCCATCAAATCCACTTCACTGCCTCGCATGCAACTGCTATGTCCACTATAAGTCCACGCACCTTCTTTTTCATTTCCCCCACAATGCTCTGGCCCGTGTTAATGAGGCTGTTGTACTTTTATGATAGGCTGTAATATCTATCATCACTGTTTAATGTGGAACTCTGAGATTATTTTTGAGATCTGTTGGATATCCCCAACTTTCTCACTTGACCTAAGGAAAGAAAGAAATGTATGGAAGTATAATGTGACATCGTACTGTGGGTTTGTCTTAAGTTGTTTTTCTTCAGTGTTTTGTAAAGTAACTTTGTTCTGTTGTGTTTCACAGGACATGTGTACCTTACCCAGTAGAACAGAGCTCCACAGACACTGTCTCTGCAGAATAGAGAGTGCCTTTGCCTTTACTGAAAGTTGTAGCCAATGTTCCAGTTGTAGATTTATAAGTGATTGCTTTCTTTTTTTGTCTTTTCTCTTTTTAAAATAATTATAGGTTCATGTATTGGACAGACTGGGGAGAAGTGCCAAAGATAGAACGTGCTGGGATGGATGGTTCAAGCCGCTCCATTATAGTTAACACTGACATATATTGGCCAAATGGACTGACGTTGGATTATGAGGAACAGAAACTTTACTGGGCAGATGCTAAACTGAATTTCATCCACAAATCAAATCTGGATGGAAGTCATAGGTAAGAAGTTTTTGTTTGATCTATGTAATCCGGTGCTTTTCTTAGAAGATGTTGATTAAGCAACATCATAAGCTGCGTTGCAGGGAATTGTCGTGTTAGCACTTGCAAAATTTTAAGCAAACTAGTGCTGTCAGAAACTTTTATCTGTCCTCATCCTCCCCTTTCTGACACTGTGAAGTTGAATGTGTGCTCCTCTTTGGGGTATCCTGTAACTCTCACTAAGTCTTTTCTCGGAACCAGTCCCATAAAGAAATCCTTGAATACTATTCTTAATTGTGTAAGACTATATAGCAAAAATGTCCCTTTTCAATAGGTCTTCTGTGTTCTGTTGCTGAGGTATTCAGAAATGCAGAAAATGATCTGAAAAAATGGATCATTATATACTAGTATTTCAGTTTCATTAATCCTAGGGATGGGAAATGAGTGGAAAACAGTCTTTACAGAGAACTGTGCTAAAATGACTGTTTTTCTCTAACAGTTTTATAGTGATGATGTAATTCTTTTTGATCCAGTCACGGCTACTTCATAATTAAGGCTATAACTGGTACTTTGTATATATGCATTTATCCCTAATTTGGGCAATGACCCTCTTCATTAAATGAGATAGCTTTGACAAGTGTTGTTTGCACACACAAATGAATGACAGTTAGTTTGTGCCCAAGGTATCATATAGAGATATGATTTTTTCGAGGTTGTTATTTGCAAATTTTTGTGATGCTTCAGCTGGTTTATCTGGGCATGAAATATCCTTTCTTGTGCTCTTCATTCTGACCTCTTAGGGACTTGTCCCTTCTTTCACCACAAATGTTAATTTGGCATAAAGAAATCAATCATATTGACAAAATAGGTGTTTTGTGTGGACTTGAGTAGGAACATAGGCAGCATGCATGGAATATATCCACTGTCTTCCTGTGGTATTTATTTTGAACTCCACAGTTTCTTGTAATGCTGGTTTGAAAGGTTATGTCATTTTCTTCTTAAATTCTGCCTGTTAAGAGACCAAAAGTTCATGCAGTATTTTTGTAACTGTGTTTGTTCATAGAAACTAATAGGAGTTGGATGCAGTTTTAAATTTGTGTCTTTGGATATAAATGTTATAAATAGCGTTGTTAATTCAAACCATGGAGATATGGATATCTATTTTGAAGTAGTCCTTCATTTTCTGTTTATTTCACAAGAAAGAAAACTTAATAGTATCAAAAAGGAGAGAAATATTTCACAGTGATACTTTCTTTAAAAAAGGAATACTGTCACATAAGTTTTCAAGTAATGGAGAGAAAGTGATAGGAATTATCATGTGCAATAGTAGCTTGAGTCTCTTTTTTTTTTTTTTTTTAATTGGTGCTGGTTAACTGGAATACCCTAAGATCTCTTTCTCTGTTAAAAATTAGGTATTCAAAAAGCGAGTGGACAGGGTACTCCAGGGCATGGTTTAGGGGGCATGGTTAATGGTTGGACTCGATGATCTTGAAGGTCTTTTCCAACCAAAATGATTCTATGATTCTATATCTCCCATTATAAGAATAGAGAGATCATGAAACCAGATGTGCAACACAACTTTAAAAAGTCACCTTGACTGAAAGCAATCACATGTGGGGCTCAGTGTGACAGCTTGCCACCTGAAAAATTTGAGTCCAAATGTGGAATTCTCATACAAATATGAAATGCTCACGGTTGCTGAAAGAAGCAACACCAAAACAACCCCACTCTCCAAACAATAACACCAGTGAGAAGAAAGTACCACTCCAAAATGACTGCTGATATCACACCTAAAATGCACTTCAGTGGCTTTGTCCAACAGGACAATTTGGTGGCTCATTTTATTCTTGAGAGACCCCTCTGTGCTCTTCTATTTATGTGAGAGGGAAAGGACTGCCTTAGTATAGCAACACACCACTGCAGTCTGGTTGATGCCCTTCTAGGAAGAGAGTGTGTATCAGGTGCTGCATTAAATGGTACTGCTTTCAATAGCACTCCCTGGAAACGATGCAGGATGGAGAGATGTTTTTTGAAATGTTAATTGCTTGAAAAGTGTCCACCGATCAAAAATTGACACCACCACCATCCAAATTGGTATTTATGTTTTTCCTGCGGAGCACAAACCTCCTTGTCTTATCTAGTGTCTCCAGTCTTTCTGGCTCCAGACCTACTTCGGTGCTTCCTGCTGGCACTACTGCATTTTCAATCTTCTCTTGCTACTGGCTTCTTTGCAATTTTTCCCTTACTGGTGGTCTGTGGCACAGCAGTGCAGATATACTTGGTTTTGGTATTTTGTTTTTATTTTAATGGTGTTTATTCCCTGGTCTGCCTTTGGCTAACCTGGAAGTGATTCATTCTAGAGATGAGACTGTGAAGGTGCTGATCTTTCGTGGTGTGAGGGGCTGACCAACCTTGTCTGTCTGCAGAGAGCTGCATCTAACAGCTGTCTCATGACACAGAATTGAAGTCACCTGGGTCCCAGTAGTTACCTCATTCCAGAGTAAATTCTCTGGAATTGGTAAAACCTGTAATAAAGACCTGTATAGACAAGTAATTTAGATTTTTAGATCTACTAATTCTTTCTTACACATTCATTAAAACCAAAGCAATTAGTCTAATACTTTAAAGTTGTTGGTTTTATTTTTTAAACTGATACTGAAATGTGTTTTTTAAACTGATACTGAAATGTATCAGAAATATTTCATGGCAGTATGCTAATATGTTACCATTTGAGGGGGAGAAAGGGAAATCATTGTCAGAGAGGAAAGCACATATGACTTCCCTTAAGCGCTCAGAAGTGCACATCACTTCTAACAGCACCTGTTTTTCCCTAGGCATGTGAGAAAGTTCTAAAGAATCAGAAAATAGTCAACATCTGTATCCAAGCACTTTTGTTTTGTTTTTTTTTATTCTTTGCAATTACATCATTGGGAGGGGAAAAAAAAAGGGAAAGAATTGCAGAAGTTAATCTGTTCTACAGTGGGGTTTTATGTATTTTTTTTCTCTGCTGTGACCTCTTAGCCTCTGCCTGTCTTAAGAAAAAAGATCTTCTGGGGCTGTCCAAAGTGATTCTTTTTTGTTAAATACTGTCTTACGGTTATTCAGCAAATTCACTTTTCTCAATATGATATTTTACAGCTGTAATTCTGTATTTTTGTATGTGTCTCTTAATCATTTTATTCATCTTTTTCAATAACTGATTTTCTAATACTAAAAAAGAAAAGACAATTTCTAATTCTGCAGACAAAACAAAACTCCTTGAGATTTTCCTTTTAAGTGGGGAAAAAAACCCCAAACCCAAAACCCACAAAGCCTTCAGTCTTTTTTCCTAGTCGTCACCATTCCCCCCCAAAAAGAGAAACTAATCAGATTTTTCTGTGAACGGTAGAACTAATAACATCTGGGTTTAGAAAGATTTCTACTTATTCCTCCACCCCAGCAGCAATCCCTCTGGTTTCTCTCTGTATGTTCCTATGCCCCTTGCACGCATGCATGTGCATGCACATGCTGCCTCCTTTTTTCTCCCTCCTTCTTGCCATCCCTCAAATGCACCCATGGCTCCTTCCAGTCCTTTACCCAGCGTTTTCCCTTCCTCCTGTCTGTGTCCCCTGTGCACTCTTGCTGGGTCTGACAGCTCAACAAAGTGTTACTGGGCAGCTTATTTCAGCTGCTCCTCCTGTCAGGTGGGTCAAATACAGGGGGTTTAGGGTCACTTGTGTCTTTACAGCCATCCATTTGGTAAGGAAACCTTATAAAAAGTAAAAAAAAAACCAAAATCTCTTTGTGATCCCTCCTTTCCTGAATGATTGGCCAAGAGATACAAGATGCGTTGGGGTATGGAGTTGGAGGAGATGGATACTGTACAGACACAGCTAGAATGATCAAATAGCCTTGTTTCCATGTGAAAAAATGACATTGTATGATGAGGCCAATTTTTTTCCATCACCGCCTTTTAAAATCCCTTTTTTGGTGGGCCACTTTGAGAGTCATTTTCCTTAAGAGTGAAGAATGGGGGAAGACAAGATCATTATCATTGAGTACATAATCTAACTGAAAACAGACCTTTTGGCTTGTTTAGAAACTGCTAGTCTTGGTTATTTGTTCTTGATATTTAGACCATTCTTCTAACTGCTGTTTTATATTTAGAAAGTAAGTTTAATTTTTTTGTTGCTATCTAAATTTGTCTTGATTAAAACAGATTTTTTTTTTTTTTTTAATTGTTGCGAAGTGTTACTAGTTTTTCTGCTGCTTTACCTACTGTCAACATGTCTGGGAAAATATGCTTCTGGAAGCTGAAGCTATTGAAGAAATGAAAAAGGCAATTGAGTTATTGAAAGACATATAGCGTCATGAAAATACAATATTCTAGATCTGAATAGTTTTGCTAACTTTCAGCAAAGGAAGCAGATGAGTAAAAATTTGATCTATCAAGTTTTTTTAGTGTTGCATGATGTGAGGTGGGAAAGAGTCTATAGCAGATAAATGTGATTGTAAAAGCTTCGTGTAAAGCAGGATGACATGAGTTTTAATTGCTTTGGGGGAAGTGAGAAATAGTTAGCAGGAACTAACATCTTTATATCAAAAAAGAATTTCAAACAGTTCAAAGAAAACTGCTTTTGTGGTTTGGGTGGTGAGAGAGAATACAATGTAAATAGGAAAATATTTTAATTAGTGTCACTGACAGTATTAAATTGTTGAGTTTCAGACCTCAGTGGTCCAAAATTTGGAATGAGTGAAAGGGAAACATTCTTGGCATATTTCTAAAATCTGGAGGAAATCCATAACTTTTTTCTGTCTTTTTATTCCTATAGTCTGACTATCACATTTCTACACCTGGCACTACACAAGAATTAAAGATTTATATGTCAGAGAAGGACATTGATATGCATGGATGCTTTGCTGCTTGCTTGCAGGGGTCTGGATAGTGGAAGAGTACAGTAGGCAGGTGGGAGGAATATGCAAGGGGTGAAACAAAGGAGGCCTTGATTTTTTATTTTTTTTTTTTTATTATTTTTTTGTTACCTCTTCGGACAGGACCTAGATAAGCTCTCTTTGGAGTTGGTGAGCCTCTGCATCAAAACTAGTGCGCAGCATGACAGCACTGGCAGTAGCACTCAGTAAATATGTGGTAGAGCCATAAATTCATGGAAAAAACCTCTACAGCAAATTTTACAAGGATGATGTATCATTTGTTACCTGCTAGCCCTGGGACTTATTAGCCCTAGCTACTCCAGTGATGGGCTCATTAGAATAACGAGGAAGAGCACAGAAGTTGATGACTAATGCCCTTGGTTTGCCAGCGAGAGGAAGGAACGAACAGTTTTTCATGTCAGAATGTAATAATTAAAAAATTAAATTGGTGCATAGAAGAGATGGTTTTGTTTTTTTGCAGCTCTCGCCCCACTCTTATCAGAGCGAACAGTTGCTTTTTGTGGGACTAATTAAACAAAACTGAATTGCAGACAGCTCTCCTGTGAGTAGAGTACCCGAGATAGGTTGGCCTGCTAAGGCAGCTCTTGAATTAATTTTCTCTTCCTTTACCCTGCAGCAGCAGTTCTAATTAATAAGTTAACACATTACTGGCTGAAGGGAAATGCACTTACAAGGTCCCCCAGGAAGTGTTTGTGCTAATGAGATGGGTTTTGAGGCCACTGTAAGAAAACACACTTCCAGCAACTGTCAGAAAGCTGGGAAGCTCTTGCAAGGAGGTGAATGTCTTAAGTTTGCACTTGAGCATTGATTTTTCCAGTTTCTGTTTTCAGGCATCAGCTCATGTCTGTCTGCCAGATGATTAGCTGCCGATTTGATGAAACAGTAAAAATACTGTGTCCCTGCATTTAGAAGAGTTTCTTTTTCATTATTTGCATATAATGTGTACAATGTATGACATTACGTGCAACGTATAAAATATTGCATTCTGCGTATATCTTTGTGTAGATTTCTGAGAGATAAAAAATGCTTAATACCCTGAAGCAGTGAAGAGGAACCAGTCTATGGTGAAAAGCCTGTTTCAATACCTTGCCAAAACATTACAGGCCAGTGCAGAAGACGAATAGTGCCCTAATTAAAGCTGCTAGAGAATCCTGCATAAGCAGAATTAATTAGATTATTTGGACACAGAGCTAGGGTGAATTTCCTGGCTCTTCCCCAAGGTGCTTCTGAAATAAAATGCTGGAAAGGTGGAGTTTCAAAACATCTGTAGTTGACTCTGTGTGAGATACACATATGCTGTGTATATATACCTAGAGTCACTAGGTCACAGGTCACTGCATATTTCTAGACTTTAAATAAAAATATGTAGTACAGGGTGATTAGCCCAGGTGGATCAACAGAGCAGCAAATCAATACTGCTTCTAAGACCTGAGATGGCAGATGCAGAATAAGTTCAGGATCACAGCCCTGCTGAAAGCAAAGGAAGAACAGCTCCATTAGGAAGCACATAGACCACTCTGCAGATAGTGGATCTGCTGGTGCACCTCCTCCTAAACTCCCTCATCCCCTTCTGCTGGCTTCCCAGTCTCCTCCCCTCTTGCCAGAGGCCTCTCATCTACACTGCCGGTTATGGTGGTGTTTGCCTGAAAAATGACCTGCTGAATGACTTTGTTTCTCAACCACGGTTTTACTCCTGATTGACTTTTTCAGACCTTCATTGAAGGTGGGATTTGAAATATCATTGCTAGACCTGCTATTTGTTACATATACTTTCTGGAAACACATAGCAATCGTCGCTTAAAGAAGTGGCAAAAGAGAAAATATTTTAGTTTTAAAAGACAGTATTATATCCCACAAGTCATGTTTCCTGTTTACTTTCTCAGGTAATTAGAACCAGGCTTGTATTCTGATAGGAATATTTGAACAAGCATTCATGGTAAAAATCCAGCTTAGTTTTCCAAGTTTGCTTTGCAAATGTTTTTGTTAGGTTGGCAGGAGAGGAAACCTCGTAAGCCCCTGAGGGAACCGGAGCTCCCTGCCCTCCTTGTGGCATCCTTGGTGTGTTGTTATATGGTTGTCTGTTGGTCTTTCATCCTGCTTCATGTGATGGTGTATGGGATTCATGCTGTGCGTGCTTCGTCCACTTGCTAATATTTCCAATTGTCACAAGTTGAAGCTGTGTAATTCTTGCAATTTCCTGAATGCTCAGGCATTAAGTAATCTGTAGATGGAGAGAAACATTTTGTGTAAAATATTATAATTTGCTTCATGCAAACCTGTCTGTTATATGCTTTCTTTAACATGATAAGCACTAAAAGCAAGATTCAAAAGACAGGTCTTTACATTTTTAATCCTTCATGAAGGAAGTTTGAATGGTAATTGCAGCATAACAACTTTCTGCTTGGTTTTTCTTCTACTAAGGGGGGGGGGGGGAAGCCTGATAAGAATCTAGGCCCCCAGGTATCTTTAACTGAAAATTGATCTGGTATAGCATAAAAAGGAAAAGAAATTAAAATTCAGTAAATGCAGATATGCGTATCCCTTAAAGACTTTTTCAACAATATATAGACTAATAAGGAAGCTTTTGCCTCTAGTTGGTATGAATTTCCAGCTCTTAATACTGTATTGTCATTGGATGCCAGTATGGTAAATTTTGCCATAGTGTTAAGTATGAAGTATTCAGATGAATTACCTTAATTTTTTCCCAGTCTTCACAGTTGTATTTGAAATGGGATTGCAAAGACTGATACAACAGTACATTTTTTTCCCTTTCTTATAGCCTAGGAGGTGGTAATAGGCATGGGATCTTCCAGAGGGACACTGGAGAAGTGGTTTGAAACACAAATATGAAAATTCTTGCACCCTGCCCTGGAGATTGAGTGCAGGCAGCCTCAGAGGTCACCTGAAAGGAGTTTCACTACTGTGAAGCTGGAATGTTAATGGTTTAGAGACATACAGGCCAGGATGTCTAAAGTATCCCAGGTTTTCTGCAGGTGTTCTGATCAGTTTTTGAAGTTAGAGAACTGTAATGCAGCCAGAATAGAAGGGATTTGGTTAATAGAAAGTGTTTGCTTGTTTGTTTTTATGGAGAAATGCTATTATGCTTGGATATAAGACATTATCTGTTAAAATTCTAGGGAAAAAATAATAATTCCGATACTTTATATTATCTTGATTTTGGTGGCTTTCTTTTGGTGTGAAGAATGCTTAAATTTCATAGCTATAATCTAGCTTTGGATTTGAATGCTAGTATTAGTTGAAAAAGAAATGAAGGCAGACCGCAGAAATCCTGGTTGTGATAAAGGATATGAATTTAAAGTTAATCCTTTTTGGTCATTTTACTGTTAACCTTTATTTCAAGTGAGTTTATTCTTTGTCTGAAATGCATATTATCCTGAAGCAGGATCTTTTTTGTCATTGCTAGTATAAAACTTGATAGATTGTCTGTGAATTTTCATGTATATATTCCATTTCAGAGTTCAGTAGCCCCTTTTGTAATGCCTGCTTTAACTTGTTTATTATTTGTTTCCTTTATCTTCACAAAATATTTCACAGGCCTCTTCAACAGAATAAGAATAGAACAAAGGTGAATGTATTTAAATTGGATCTATGTTTTCTTCAGGCAGTAGAAAACTCTTTGCTATAACAAGTTTTTATTGTAATTGCATCTCTGATTACCATGATGATACTATAAATAGTTGTATTTAGGAAATTATGATACACAAGACAGATGGAATTTAATTTCTGTGGCAACTGCTTGTTTTCTCTCTCTTTTTCTCTTCCCACCTTCCTTCTCTGCTGTGCTCTTCTGCATTTCCTTAAGTGTCAATTGCCATCAAGATTTTTAAGGCAAATTTGTGTGATTATATGCCTGGTGCAGGGAAGATTATTCAAGTTAGTGTGTGTTTAGTGCCACCTAATATGTAGCCAATTTGCATGTTGCTGAAGCCCTAGAGAAGTCTCCTGCACGAATAACATTACTCCTTATCCTCATCTCTCACTTTCTCATCATCTCTGGTGTCTCTTTTTAACAAAACTAATCATGCGGGTACAGCAGTTTGAAGGAACTGAAGAGCTTAGTGAAGGATAATAGGATGTAGTGCTTTTTGCTGTCGTATTGCTTGTTCCAATCAAGCCTGGGCTGATAATGTAGAGGCTGAAGGCAGCTGCCACCGAAGAGCTGTCGGGTCACATCTGTCCAATTACACCTGCAGCACTGTACCTGGTACCCAGGTTGGCGGCTTTATTAGCGAGGCTAGAAGCGTGGAGAGCTGGCCGCTCCCCGACCCTGCGTGGGTGCTTGTGAAACACACTGTAGGTGCGAAGCGCCTGCTCCTGTCAACCGTGCGCAGCAGTTGAGCGCTACGGGTGATGGTCTGGTCCCCTTCATTCACCCAGGTGTATTTAATAAATAATCGGTCAAGGCAGAAGTCGGGACCCCTCTTCTCACCTGCCAAAACCAGAGCTCTGCGGTTCCTAACACAGACCACGCTAAAGCATAACTGCTTCGCAGCAGCCATCAGGAGGGCATTTCTCGCTCCCTCTCCCCTTCCTTTTCCTGTTTTTTAGCACCTTGGCTCTCCAGCCTCCCACCCCCTTAGGCTGTGGAGGCTCATTTAGTGCAAATCGACCACTGCTGCTGTGCTGACATGCATCATGTGGCTGCTGTTCAGCAAGGCTGACGGAGCGGCCTGTGGAGTATGTTCAGAGGGGAAAAAAGCCCTGCTGGTTTTGCTGATTGGAAGTGAACTATCACCTTGTAATGGCTTGCTGGAAACAGGGGATATGGAGTGTGTGCTACTGGGAATACTCATCTTAATGAGATGCAAGAAATACATGCTGTTATATTAGGGCCCAAAGCCATTTTCATGTGATGGTACCTTGTATCTGCTGAGAAGAATTATACGAGTTTAAGAGTAATCGCTTCAAGGCTGTGGCTGCCAGTGCAGTCAAATGAAGTGCTCCTGAATCTCTCCAGGTAAGGGCTGGTTTAGATAAGGGTCACAGTTCACCTTATGCATTGTCATAGGAATAGATGGTTGTCCAAAAGTTGGGCTTGTCTAACAGTGCCTATTGTACTCAAAGATTTATTCCCATCAGGAATGGTGGTACTAATGGCATTTAAAAGTCCTCCGGTTTTTTTTTGTTTGGTTTTTTTTTTTTTTAAGTGAATTGCAGGATAGTCAGAATGCTTCAGAAAAATGTGGCTTCCCTTGTGCATGGAAGTGCTGTCTTTGGTGCAGGTTTGGTTATAGTGAGAGCTTTGGACTTCTATTGCTTCTGTCCCATATGACAAATGTCATAAATTTGTCATAAAGACTTAGGTAGTCTCCAAGCCTGCTATAAACTAAAATTATTCAAATCTGAAGGCATTTAAGGTTTGGGGGTGGGGTTGGTAAAAAAGTTTACAGAATTAGAATGCCTTAATTCTTGGTATGGGAGAGTGTTCTGTCATTCTGGCTTCACTGTTTGGCTGGTAGGTTTCGGCTGTAAATTATATTACAGTAGTCTTTTGTAAGATGCTTAGCTGGTGCATTTAATTAGAAGCAAATATATACCTGACTCCAGACAGAGATAAGAAAGAAAAGATAATATGTCCTACTTTTGAGTGCAAAATATCAAGAAATAGAAAATTTTGTTTGGTGTAGAATTGGAACACTAGAGTGACAGGTAAGGGAATGTATGTGTTTTTCTCGGGAGCAGAAAAAAGTAGAAGCTTTAAAGATAATGCATCTTTTTCCAGAAGCTAAGGTGAAAGAGCAGTAATGACTGCAGTCTCTTTGTACTCAGACTCATTGGCAGAAGACACCTTCAAGTTTTTTGCTTTAATATAGTCTTCTGTTATATTTTAACAGAAAATATTTGGAAAATAAGGGTATTTTTGTCCTCTACTGAACCACTTCAGTTACCAACTTCTTTGTAAAAGCGATGCATACAGTGGGGGGGTGTTTTCTCGGTAAATGGACAGATAATTACTCTCTTCCCTGCAAGTAGAAAATTGGGATGCTGGTGTTCATAGTGTACCCTATATTGAAAGAGTAGTAGAGCTGTGTGTCAATCCCTTATGCTTTCAGTCTGGGAAGAGGGAGGGTGATCTCCACTGTTCAGTGGGAGCTTGTGTATGTAGGAACACATGTGCACCCACGCAGTTAAGAAGAAAGAAGGTGGGAAGAAGTGCTTGTGTAAATGGTACTTGTGTGGCCCTGCTTTGAGCAGGGCGTTGGTCCAGATGACCTGCGGGGTCCTCTCCATCCTAAGTTTTCTGTGATTCTGAATAAAATAACTGTAAGAATTGAGCTACTTAATTCCAGTTCTGAGGAACCTGGGTACAGATAATTAGTTTCTACATCACAAGAACCTGGAAAAACTGTCTTCAGTAATGTTTGTGCTGCATTTTTCTGATGGCTAATGAGCATGTGTTTGTATACATACATAAAATATATGGGTATACTCTTTAATTTTGTTTATGAACCTGGAGACAGGCAGTGACCCAGTTTGCTCAGAAATGATACCATTACCATAGCAGAAGATCAGTAGAACTCTGTTTAATGGCACTGCTTATAATAAAAACAATAGCTTAATAATTATCATAATAATGAATCATGAAAACTAACTTTAAGGATTTCTCTATAGTGAAACTATTTGCCATTAGAGTATTTTTCTGATGGTTCAAAAGAACAAAACTGGAAGAGATGGATGGACTGCTAACTGACCAAATGCTGTCTCAGTTTGAAGTCTGCTGAGGCTGGAAATGATAGACATCGTATATCAGCAGGTAGCAGTCAGACTTGCATAAAATCAGGTGGCATTCTTCCCGCTTGCGCATGGTGACATAGAGCCTCATAGGTATTGGGTGTTAAAAGGGTGCTAAGAAATAGCTACAGACCTAAGTAAGGATTTCAGCTGGTGTCTCTTGGCCATCGCAGTGTCAGTAGGCAGCCTGGAAATAGGACTCCTGGGTTGTCCCCCCATGTCATTCCCCAAAGTGGGTGCACTATACTTGTTCCCCATAAATAGAAAGTTTTGATCAACAGTACTTACACTGTAAAACTTATTTTCACAAAAGCTATGTTCAAGCAAAACTGCAGCGTGAATTGTTTTTGAGCATTCATTTTCTTCCCTGTACTCTATTAGGCAAGCAGTGGTTAAAGGCTCCCTTCCACATCCTTTTGCTTTGACGCTGTTTGGGGACACGTTGTACTGGACTGACTGGAACACACATTCGATCTTGGCCTGCAGCAAGTACTCTGGGGAGGACCTGCGTGAAATACATTCCAACATCTTCTCTCCCATGGATATCCATGCTTTCAGCCAAAAGAGGCAGCCAAATGGTAAGCTGTCTTGCTTTCTTTTTTTATATGCAAGTTGGAACTGATTTGCAAAAATCTTAATTAGTCTTTCTGTATGGCAGTGGGTGGCTTCACTTGCGTCATGATGCAATTTTTCCAATGCAGAGATTGGGAAAAGACCCAGAGAGAAACCAAATATTTTCTACATTGTTGTTTTTTTTTTTTTTTAAGTGCAAAAAAAATCTCTTGCTTTTTTTCTGCCTGCCACATTTATCCTGTTGTCATATTCCTTTTCTGTTTCATGTACCATAACTTCAGGCAGCATGGTATTTTTATTTTTTCGACGTAGTAGTTCCTGAATGGAAAGTAGTGTTAATTTGGTAGATGATATTAAGCAAGACTAGCTCTGTGTAATAACCAGTGTCTTAACCATTGTGTTAATTTACTGTGTTTTGCATTTTGTTTTTATATATGCAACCTACTATGCGTTCAGCACCGACATGCTGAGCAGTTTGTGAAAATGAGAAGAGCAGAGCTGAATCAAGGCTCTCATTTAGAGCTAAGTGCTACTTCCCCAAGAAAGGAAACGTTCGACATCCGTGCATTTTGGTACCATAAATACCCCACTACTCAACACTTGGAATTAATTTTTCCTTGTTCTGTGTTTATCATTTCCTTCTTTAATCTGTGTTGCTGCCACTGATTCTACCACTCAAACACCGTATGTGTCTTAACACATGAGATGAGGTCATTCATTATCAGAAGCATTAATCTGTGTGATTTATGTTTAACAGCTACAAACCCATGTGGAATTAATAATGGTGGCTGCTCCCACTTGTGTTTGATGTCTCCTACCAAGCCCTCTTATCAGTGTGCATGTCCCACTGGTGTGAAACTTCTTGAGAATGGAAAGACCTGCAAAGATGGTAGGCTTTGTTTTTAAAAATCCTTTTAGATTAAGCACAAAGTAGTTTTTGGAGGGAAAGGGGTTCTTCCAGCTTCACTACATAATACCCATTAGGGGTGGCAAATTGTGAAATCATGCATGCTTTTGCAGTACAGATAAAAGTGATTGGAAAATGCCCTCTACTTTTCAAAAAAGAAAGAATCTGATGGCTGAAGAGCAGGTTACCTCCAGTTAGAAAATTTAAGTTGCAATTCTGTCTCTGTTACTAATTCCCCACAAGTTTTGGGGGGGCTCTGTTGTTCCCTTTTCTTAGAGAAACTGATACCTACCTCCTCTGTTGTCTCTAAAATGTTTCTAACATTATTGTTCATGAATTAGTATTTGGCTAATAGGATAGTACAATAAACACTTTTTTTTTTAAGATCTGTTGTCCGTTTATTATGCACACATACACCTGTAATCTCTTCAAGTTCACATCCATAAAGTTAGGCACCTACATCTGTATAAAGGAACTGAAAAGAATGGCATGTTTTTAGAGGAGTTGAAAGTGTTCCAGCCTTAAAACTCAAAACGTGATTGAGACTTAGGGCTGCAAGTGGTCACCCAAAACCGCTTTTAGTATCTCATTGTGGGCTAATGTATATGATTTTAAATTGTTGCATTTTCTAAGTATAGGTCTTGTGACATTGTGCTGTGGTTGCTGTAGTACATTAACAGGATCAAAATAAATACTGGGAGATAATTAGCTAGCTCATAAATAAATATCTTTTATGCAGATCGTCCCTGTATGACAAAGGTAAATGGAGGAAAATCCAGAAAGATACAGCAGAGCTTACTGTAAATAGGCTAAATAAAATGTATACAGAAATAACTTTTGTTACATTGTCATTTATATTTTAAAAATTCTTCTAGGCTTGTCAGCTACTGTTCAGTGTTTTCTTTAATTTCATGCTATTTCATGCTCTCTGCTGATTATTTTTGTGTGGCTATTTCTGTCTGTGTGAACCTTGTTAAAATGCTGCTTTTATGTGAAAAACTCAAAAGCAGCTCCCAAATTATCCTTGCAGGATTGTTTGTAAGAACTTACCAATACATGCACAAGATGTATTTCTTCCATTTCTGCCAGTACAAGGAACAAGCTTTAACAAGAGTGCTCTGGGTCTGTCATATTTAGTCAGAATGTGACACAAATTCATGTGCTTTTTTAAAAAATGCTTGATATGCACGGATAAACTCCTTTGTGGCAGCAGTTAGCTAAAGCAGTTGTTACCCAATACAGGCATGTTTCCAAAAGCAGAGCTGCACAAAAAGTCCATGTGGGGGACAGGGAGTGGTGAAGGTTTGGTCATTTGCCAAGCAGAGGTGGAAAGGTAAGGCAGCAGAGACTGAAGGACTAAGGACAAGAGTTAGAACAAGCCCTGGAGAGATCAGGAAAGAGAAATTGCTTCCCTTTGACTTACTGCTGATAGGAAAAGGGCCAGGCACTTCGGGTAAGATGGGCTGTATCTTTTTGCTCCCCAGGTGCCATGATCCAAGTAACAGGTCATTGTATCACAGAAGCACCCACTTGCCTGCCTAGGTTCAGCCCCATGTCCTCATGGAGGCAACCTCCCATGCAGGTTAACTGCCCTGTGCTGAAGTTCTGAATGGCACCTTTCTAGTGTATCAAGGTAAATTACCAAAGGCAAGTAAAGGAATGGTACTAAAAAAACCCCAAAACCAAACCTTATTAAAAGGCCTTTAACTTCTCATGCAGAGATAACTCAAAATCATCAGTTCACTTTTTCAGCCATTCCTTATGTCTCAGAATTTATAACTGTTATTCTTTTCTCCCACTCCCTGAATATGAGAAGCCAAATTGTATGTTCTCAGTCAGCCATAAAGTATATTTGGCTCACAAAATATCGCTCCCATTGTATCAGAAGTTTTGTTAACCGATTTACTACAGCATATTTTCCATCTGTATGCAAAAAACTTTATACAAGAACATTTATTTATCTTATGCTTGTCAATAGAATGTTGCATTTCTAACCACCATTCTGCTATTGCATCTTTCCAAAACACTCTGCCTCTCCCTTTTCAAGAAGAAAAATGGGGGGAGAAAATTGAGTCTGTGTTTATTTAGCGCAGTGTTGCATACCACTGCTTCTTGGACTTAGAAATGAGTTAGCACGTAACCCAAGTGAAACAACCTACTCAAACTATGCATCGGATCTACTGGTTTCACTTAACTTGGATCCTGTGCAGAGCTAGCTTCTGGGAGGAGTGTGAGGGAGATTCGGGTTCAGCATTTGGAGCTGAGCTTACCCCAAAATAATGAAATCTTTTTGAGTGTTTTTTTTCACTCCTCTCACTGAAGAGAGGTGCTGGTGGTAGGCTTAGGACTTTTGTGAGTGACCTACAACTTTCCAGAGCTCTTCGAAGGCAGAGATTCACTGGAATTTCTTCTTGTAGTTGCAAAGGCTGCAATTATTGATTCTGGGAAGGGAGGAGAGCATGGCAGTCAAACAGAGCCGAACTAGCCACAGACCAGAATTTGAGATGTAAATCTGTACGTGTTTGCGTGTTGACTTCCTTTCTTAGGCTGCTCAGTGACCCTGGGGAAGTAAATTAATTTTCTCTTTTTCAGGTGTGGGGGGGGTTGTTCTGGTTTTCTGGGCTTTTTTTTTCCCTTTGTACTTGTCTGTTTACTCTGTCTGCTGCGAAAGTAGAGCTGAACCCTGAGAACTGAACATTTTTACTTTGGATTGTTTCAGCATATATCTATTATGCTGAAACACTGGAACACCAAGTGATTAAATCTCCATTTGCAATTAGAACATGTACATGACTGTGGGGTAAGAAAGGAGGGAGGGGTGACTTACAGGTGAAGAAAGGTGAAAAATGAAGCTAGGAGTTTTTCTTCTTTAAGATGGTTTTGTCTTCTAGCAGTAGGCTAAAATCAGACTGGTTCCTAAACCGAATTGTTTCATGCTGAAAGGAGCGTCTTTGAGGAGAGAGCTTCATTTCATGCTGCGCTGTTGAGAGCACCAGCCTGGACTGGAAAGACTTTGACGGGTGAATTTTGATTGCGTGTTTGTGGTGGTTGCAGTGCTTTGGCATTGACAGATGATCCTTGCAGCCAAAGGTGAGGCTGGCTGACCCTCTCTGAGCAGTTTCCATGACAACCTAGCATTTTTGAATAATCTTGGTTTATAGGAAATCTTTTCCTCCCTCCCCTTTCTCCCAGTGTTAGTTTCTCCATTTTTTTGTAAGGGTTTTTTTCATCGCACCTTAGAGGAGTTTCACCATTTCTTGTGAGAGCTATGATTATAATACACCACCACCACCACCCCCATCACCCCCATTTAGAAACACTTCTCCATAGTGTTTCAGGAAGGGGTGATAACTTGGAATAAAATTAGCTATTTTTCTAGTAACTGATAATACTGGCTGGTTGTTCATGTCTTAATTTCTATTCCTTTTACAAACCAAAACAGTTAAGTAACTGAGATGTGGGCTTGTAGCAAGCTCTTAGCTTCCCCATTGCCTAGGTGAAAGTTGGTAAATCCCTGTCCCTCAAAGAAAATGAGAAGCAGAACAAGCAGTTTTCATGGCCAGCTATTCCTCAGTCAGTAACGTCTTAAGCAAAGAGTCCTGTCTGAGCACCCAGGCACTTCTACCAGAGAGCTTTTACCTACTATTGTTGTATTCTTGGTAATTTATTGTCCTCTTCTGTAGGACATACCGAGATTTCTCTTTTTCAGTATTACAGGCACTGCTGTTCTGAGTTTGGCAGTGCTACGTTTAAATGACCTGTTTGATAGTTGTTTTTATAAGAAAATTTAGGTTTGTCTTACCAGTTTGTCATTGGAGTTACATTCTTATTAGTACTTGAAGATCTCTGTCCCTGTGCTCAGCTTCTGTCTTTGCCTGTAGTGAATTTTACTTAGTTCCCACATTTGCTACTACCAATACGGATGTGTGGTTTGTACTGAGAAAACCAACGGTGACTTCAGCTGAGCAAGGAGATGTGAGTTTCCTCATGAAGAAAAAGCACTGCTTCAGACTTTCATTTCAGCCTTGCTTTGGCTATTCTATTCTCTTCCAGGAAAAGAGTCTTTATTTTGCTCATGGACACTCACGTCCTATTTCCCTCATAGGCCTAGAGGCAGTAATCAGAAATTTGCACTTCCTTTTGCAATTTAGGGCTGCCTAGTGGGTCATTTGCTTTGTTGGGAATAGCCAGAATCTTGATTTGACTGCACAGATCAAGATGTTAATTTAACACACTAATTCTTTCATTTCTTTTAAAGGAAAGAAAAAATATATGGTTAATTTTAGATGCCTGTCCTTTTGCCTTTGTAGTTTTAAGGTTGAGCTTGTCTAGATGAAAAAAATCTTGTTTGTATTGTAGTATCAGGGGTGCTCTGACAATAGTGACTTTACAACTGGGGAAAGACATTTAGGAAAGAAATATTTTAGTCAAATGTGTGGTAATTCTGTTGAGGATGTATTAATAGTCTTGATTACTCAGATACAGAGAATGCATTATACATGTCCTAGGTCTAGCACTTCTTACGTTTGAATTCCTGAGTGTGTCTGTGTAGCTGTAGTAGCCTCAGCAACCACTGATGGTTTTAAAGTTCAGTAACTTACAGATGACTGAGACCTGTATATCACTGAGAAGATGTAATTAATTGAAAAGGTTAGCAGGGCATTAGACATTGGACTTTAAAGCTATGCCGTTGCACGTATCTGCATGCTTGCTGTATTTCCTCTTTTTTCCCCTTTCCCCTGACTTCAGCTAGCACATAGATTTAAATTATTTTGGTTTTTAATAGTGACTTTGTGAGGAAAGTATTAGTTCCAGGACTAATGTAATGCACCATCCATGAGCTTGTAATCCCAGCTTTCAAAGTGCTTAATAAAAGTAGGCTAAAGCTCTCAAAAATGAGAGTCTGGAGTAAAGCTTTTATGTCCATATTTAGACATCTTAAGTAAGGGACCTGATTTTAGAAACATTGCTAACTATCCTGAATACCCCATGACTTGAGGCACTGCTAAAAAGAATCTTGAGCTTGGTCCCCAATTTGAATAGTTTGGGGAGGGTTTTGTTTAAATAAATTACGGGTTGCTAAGATCACTTAGGATTGTGTGGGAGACCAACATGGAGGGTAGGCAGAAGAACCTGAATTTAAATATGGGACAGCTTTACACTTACTCTGCCTGCAAGTGTTTGCCTGGAAACTTTGTGCACAGTGGTTTGGAGGCTATGGGCACACACCCTGGCATACCTGGTGGTCTGTGCCCTCAAACCCAGCACTGTATTCAAGATGCACTTTTATTTACAGGCATGCTTGTGTTCTGTGCAGTAGACATAACCCGTAGTTGGAGAGAAGACAGCAGCGTGGGCAGTAAACTCTGTTCCAAATCCCATGTGTTTGTCTAGGCCACTTCATCCCTGTGTGTGCAGACTGAGGTGTCTAGAGGAAAAACTGCCTGGGGTCTGCATTTCATGCTGAGGCCAGAGCTCTGGTTGCAGCCTCGGTACACCTTTTGAAAGCGTTTAAGCCAGTTGAGGTTTGAGGTGTTTTATATGTTCGTGGCTCATTCCAGTCTCCCAGTAAGTGCTGATAAATTGAAAAGAAAAAAAAAGTTACGCCAGCATGCAACCTGCATTGTCTTTTCCTGCCTTTTCATTCTTTTTTTGAAATATGATTCCATGCCCATGGTGTTCTCCATCATGCTCGTCATTAGAGGCAGGGTTTTTCTTGGAGAGGCAGAGTGAAGAAGCCTGGAGAGCCTGCTGTCATATTTTAGCTTTTGCATCATAACTGGTCTTCGGAATAGAAGTGAACAAAATTGCTTGATTCTGTTATGTCCTGGCAACCTTGAGTACCTTGAGCAGTCTTCTGACTGAGTGGTGATCAGTGCCTAGCAAGGTCAACTTTGTACAGCTGGTGTTTGCCACGAGCAAATTGTTTTGGTTTTGAGACCACCTTTTTTCCTTGACTGCTATCAAGGTGGTAATGGGATCAGGCCATGAATGTGCCCAGCTCTTGCATTTGCTGTTTTTGCTATTGTCAGGACAAACCTGAAGGCATTCAGAGTGATCTTTCCCTCAACCTGCCTTGAGGTGAAATGCTTCTCTTTTTCCTGAACAGATTGACTAGTGTCTAACTAAGCAGCTGAGGTGTCAGTTTACAAATGCGTGGGTAATAGCTCTGAAGTAAGCTTTAAACTTTTTATTGCTTGATTGGAGGGGTGGGGAGTTGTATTTGATTGGGGGCTGGAATGTTAGCCGAGCCCCCAGATAAAGACCGTGAAATTCTTAGCACAGGGATCCAGAGTGCAACATGGGTTAGCTGAAAGCCAGTCACTTCCCGATGCTGAATTAAAGCTTAGACACAGTGGGTTATTTGACTAAACAAAAGTGTTGCAACCCAAAAGCAGGATAGTGAAGCTGTTGAAATGGGTTGTCTTTGAGAAGAATTGGAAGGTCAATTGGTCAATTTTAAGGGTGAGTTTCAGCAAAGGCATGGTTGTACTCAACCCAGTCTTTCTGGGAACCTGGCATTGGTTCTTCAAAATGACTGTCAACTTCAGCTAGAGCACACAAATTATTTTAAAATTACGCCTTACGCTTTTTCTGTATATGGTAGACCATATATAGCTTTCTAACTGTTTAGAAATCT
This sequence comes from Harpia harpyja, assembly GCF_026419915.1. Lineage (NCBI taxonomy): Eukaryota > Metazoa > Chordata > Aves > Accipitriformes > Accipitridae > Harpia > Harpia harpyja. The sequence continues at coordinate 4,192,572 of NC_068945.1, read as the reverse complement.
GAGGTTAGTGCATTTGCTCAACCTTAGTTTTACTAGATAATGCTAAAAAGGTATTATTTTTTGGGTTTTTTAATATTACTTTCATAGTTTTGTTTAAAAGGTAAGTTGGATAAACGACCGTGAAGTTGGTAAGAAAGTACTATGGATTTTTTTCTTACTTGAACCTAAATTATTGGGATTAGTTATGTATTAATACTTTATATGACCATAATGCAGCTGAATGCTTGGGTCTTGATGCTGAATTGTTTAATATACTTAGTAGCAACAAATACAGATGTACATATAGACTGCTGTGACAAGATTAGTTGCTTCTGTAATTATAAAAAAAAAAGAAAAATCTTACTAACATGCCTGTTTTCCATTTATTATGTCACATGCTTTACATTATTTTGAAGGATCCATAGAGATGTAATTACAGGTTCCTCATCCCTGTTACTAATTAATGCATAAGAGTTATTCACTAGAAGAACAATTAAGTAGTGTGTACATGTGTTTCTGAACACAAGGTGTTTTAGGACAGAGGATTCCAAAGCTGATCTTAATCCATTTTGGACTACCAATCAGGAACACTTGTAATAATATTCTCAACTTCAGTTGTTGAAAGGTGCTGTTTCTTGCAGCACTGTGAAGGAGTCTTAGATGTTTTTAATGTGTTAAACTTGCTGTAAATTAAGCAATGGCTGCTTTGGCATCTCTCCAAAGTTTGGCATGCAGTGAGGTTTCATCTAGCACCAACAATTACTGACTTTTTAAAAAAGAAATTTGGCATCAGACACCAAAATTCCTTTTTCATCAGCAACCTACTTGCTTTAGTTGTTGCTCTTTCAGTCATCTAGCCCTTATTTATACCTCTGTAACCCATGGACAGAATGTGGTGGCTTGGCGATGGCTCTTTTTCTCTGCGATGTTGATGCGTTTATTTTCCTAAACCTTCCCCACCCATCCCGCCCCTTGCCCTGCCCCGTCCTCACACCTACATCAGTCCATGCCAAACCCTTTTCCCTCACTATTTGAGGGGAGCCATTGCAACACACTTTCCCTGCATTGAGGATGCACACATTTTTCACCTTAGCTGAGGCTTCCATGAGGCCTGAGTTGCTCTTATTTTCCTTGAGACTCCAAACTGATAAGCCAATTTATTGGAATGGGGTGTGGTGGTTGTTTATCCTTAATTACTTTGAAATCTAGTGACATGGAATAGAAAATGAAATGAGAATGAATTAGGATAGACAATAAGTATATCTGTCATTGATCAGATGCCCAGCACGTGTACAATTAAACAGCTTGCGTTGCCCTATGCAAAAACATCATCTGCAGTGCAAGCTGCACATCTGATTCCTCCGATAGGAGTTTCTCAAAGGAGAAACTTAGTTGTGGCGTTCTGTTACATTCCCCCCCCCCCCCCCCTTCTAAGAGCGTTGTTGAAACACGCAGCTTGTTTGTCATGATTGTCCCCTATACCAACAATGGCAAACAGTCAGTAAATTATTTATATAATTAATTTTTCATCTAAGAGGCTGCAGGCCATCTGTTGATTTGCATAAAATAGCAGCATAGTCACTGCATATCTATTTCAGTACCTTTGGAGGGAATGATATGGATAGAAAACATGTCCAACATAATACATTTTGGACAAGGACATGACATGACCACTGAATTTTCTCTATAAACACATCTGACTTGTTCTGCAGAAGAATAACCTCACATTTTAAGCCTTTGAGTGGAATTATCTGCTGGTGCCCATCAGTTTGGTTAGGTCCTGTGAAATCAAGGTAGCTAGACTAGCTTGTACTAAATGGTACAGAATCAGGTTCACTATTTACAGGCTTAATGCACAGTGTTTGTAAGACGGTTGTGGTTTTGCCTTGTTCATGTAGGTGCCACTGAACTGCTGCTTCTAGCCCGCCGGACGGATTTGAGGCGAATTTCCTTAGACACCCCAGATTTTACAGACATTGTTTTGCCACTGGAGGACATACGTCATGCCATTGCCATTGACTTTGATCCTCTGGAAGGATACATCTATTGGACCGACGATGAAGTTAGGGCCATTCGCCGCTCGTTCATCGATGGGTCAGGTAGTCAGTTTGTTGTCACAGCACAGATCGCACATCCTGATGGCATTGCTGTGGACTGGGTTGCCCGAAATCTGTATTGGACTGACACTGGCACAGACCGTATTGAAGTTACAAGGCTTAATGGGACCATGAGAAAAATCTTAATATCAGAAGACCTGGAAGAGCCCAGAGCTATCGTGCTGGATCCCATGGTTGGGTGAGGAGCTGTTTGTGAGCTTTTTTTTTAAATGTTAGTCAGTAAAGAAGATGCCTCTGTCTACCTGTATGCAGATAATGGGATGCAATGATAAACTTCTGAGCCTTCAGAAAAAAAATACTGGGATTCTTAGAAAGTTAAGGCTTTGAGGCACAGGGACTACTGCTCTATTTTGACCACCTGGGTAGTCATCTTAATGTCTTTATGTTTTATTTTCCTGTTTAAAAATATTTTGAGGAACTGTTTGGATCTGTTTATTCTAGCTAATAGCACTGGTTATGTTGTCTTGCTGAGCAGACTGATACAGGAGTTTTGTGTAAAGGGACAGAGTGTTTACATGTCAATGCTTTCTGAATGGTTTAGGCACCCTTGCTTGGGTAAGGAAATACATTTGGCTTAGAAATGTCCTTTTCTGTGTGCAGTGTTGTTTTGGGGAACAACAGTCCAGAAGAAGCTATGTGAATATTGAAAGTTTGGATTTATAAGAGTTCTTAAGATTTTGTTTCCTTTGCAGTTACATGTACTGGACTGACTGGGGAGAAATCCCAAAGATCGAGAGGGCAGCGTTAGACGGCTCAGACAGAATTGTGCTGGTGAATACCTCGCTTGGCTGGCCAAATGGACTGGCATTGGATTATGCAGAAAGCAAAATATACTGGGGAGATGCCAAAACGGACAAAATAGAGGTTTGTAATTGCACCTGCGTTTTTAATTCCATAGAGTTACAGAATGTAGTTACTCTGCTTTTCTAGGTGTTCAAATTCTGATATAGCCCAAAAGGGCAGTGGGATAATAGTTGATTTGTGCTTTAAGAAACAATTCAGTTTCCTCTCTGTCTTTGGGCAAGTTATTCGCTATTCTTCCCTGATTTTTCTGTGTGTAAAATGGAAATGATATCCATGTAGTAGATCCCTCTTTTTAAGAATGCATGACAAGGATTTGTTAAATAAGTCAGTTCTTCGGTCATCAGGAAAAAAAGCTTTTTACTGGGAGTGATGTTTGTAGGTTAAAAAATTTATCTTTCATTCTCTGCACTGCTCAGATGCTAGTAGAACATATTTTAAAGAAATAAATCTCATTTCACATATAATTGTTTGTACTCCCACAAATCCTCTGTAGTTTGCATCTCCCTTGTTTTATTAGGGTTCCAGTGAGGGGATAGATTTTTCTTTCTTTCTGGTATGTTCTGCTGAAACTTTTAATAGGGGTGTGGAGAAGTGCCATTTTTCTTCTCTCCCGCATTGAAAATCTTGTGTTTATTTTGTTACATAACATTTATGGAACAAACTTGACATTTATTATCTCTCAGTCTTTGAGAAAATAGTATTGTTCAGTATTTGTTCAGTTTATTATCAAAAGGCAGAAGTTTATCTAGAAGCAGAAGACTTGGCTACTACCTGGTGCACAGTAGCACCATCTACCTTTGCTATAACCTGGTAGATTTACCTTTCTTTTGATGAATTATAGCTTTCCTTAGTGATTCCTTACCATTGCAAATAATTTTCAGCACTTATCATATTAGGTACAGTATCTTCTCTAGCCTTATGAAATTGTTTTATTTATTTATAACTTCAAATAAGTCAACGTGAACTTATAGTATTGCGCTGGAAGGTCACATAACTGTTTGTTCTCCTTCAGAGTCAAAGTAACTCCAGTCCTGCAAGGTGAGTTGCTTTGAAACACTCCTTGGGAGAGCCTGAGGGAGCACAGGTTTTCTTTGTCCTGAAAACAAGATTTATAGTCTGTAATTCACCTAACTTTATACCAGCTCTGAGAGAAGAGGGGAAAAAGTCTTAGCTATGCTTAGAGATTTATTTATAACAGATTGAGCACTTTAGCCCTGATACTGTCTTGGACTGGAATGTATTTTGCAAAAGGAAAGTTAGGCATTCTCCACTCTCGTGCTTGCCAAAACTTTGAGATTTCTTCATGCACCTCAGTCTTACTCAGACCACCGTTCCATATTCATTAATAATGTTTCTGTTTAGTGTTGGATCATTCTGGTAGAAATTTTCATCTAGATCAGGCATGAGCTCACTGCTGCAATTCTGTCAAACCGGCTAGAACACATGATATAGTGTTTATGCCAACATTACAATGTCTGTGGCAGGACAGAAGATATCTGATCTGGCACAAAGTCTGCTGGGACAATTTCCATTTCATTGTTTTTAAACCAATGTGAGCCAGCAGAATGAGTTTGTTCCAGGTTGTCATGTAACATCTATGCAGGGCATCAGAGAAGATTTATCATCTTAAGGTTTCAGAATTACTAGGGTTTTTTTTTCCTATGAGGCAAGTATTAGAGTTATGATTTTACTGCTGCTTCTTTTTATAAAAAGTTAAAATTTGTTAACTCTTATTAGCGTGCAGAAAATCTTGAAAAAGCCTAGCTAAAACCTTTAAAGCAACAGAGAAGAAATTCTCCCACAGTTTTTCTTTGGTGTTTTTGGATTTTAGTTTTGTTTGAGGGTTTGGGTTTGTTTGGGTTTTTTTTATTGCAGAAGGTGTTAATTGGGGGTATGTGACAGAGATCTGTTAAAATCAAGAAAATTATGTATAAGGTGTCCAGAACTTAAACACACACACACCTTTTTTGATAGAAGAAATTGGCATTCATAAATAATACTGGCAGGTGATGGGTGCAGAACAAAGAAAAGCAGATGGTTCTTCAAACAGCGTGTGGTAAGTTGTGGAAATTGTTGTGGATGTTAAAAGCTTACATGTGTTACTGGGAAGACTGGGTAAGTCTGTGAAAGGGAATTCCACTGCCATTTACTAGAAAATGGAATTGCCTTCTGAACCGCAAATCGCTGAACTGTAAATTGCTGTAGAATGAATCTTCTTGAAAAGTTTCAGTACATATTTGCTTTATTATGCTATTCTGTAAGTGTAAGTTTTGATTATTTTCTGAAACAGGATACTGGGGTGGGTGGACCTTTGCATTGAACCCATACAGCCTCTTTCTTTTCCTGTGTTGAGACTATTCTATTCCTCGAAGGTTTGGGGAGTCTTTCTTCTGTTAGCTTGTTGCGTTAGCTTTAGGAAAAACTTCATGTTCTTCCTTAGATGTAATATTGCTGCTTGCTAACTGCACTTCAGAGGGGCAGAAATGGGTTGAAAATCGATGACCTTTGATAGTGATAGATCAGTGTCCGAGTTCAGTACAGCTTCTGTAATTAATAAAGCATGGAAAGGCTCTATAGGATGAAGAGGGTGTGTTCATCCAAGAGAATGGTTCAGTCTAAAGTAGATTTCCCCCCTGCCTCCAATGTGCTAAGTAATGCAAATGTAGTGGTGAGTTTCTTTACTGATGAATCTTAGTGAATCTTGTGTGGCCTCTCTGTAATATTTTATGAGAGATTGACTTTGTTACAGTAGGCTACAGAAATCTCAGGCTGCAATGACGCTATCTAAATCTATGATAGCTAAAATATTACTAACATTTCAAGTCTTACCATTTCCTCCCACTGCCTTTCTTTCCTATGGCAACCATGAATCCTGAGGAGATTTGTAACACTTTCCCTGCCTTTCCCATCCATTTTTTGTATCGGTTTAGTAGAAGATGCTTTGACCTTCAGTAAATGTTTTAAACTTACCTTTGGAGAAAGGACACTGGAGGTGGCGCAACAAAGAGGATATTTGTGACAGGGTCAAAAGACGAAACTTCGAGTTGGACATCAGAATATATGCCTGGTCCCTGCTTTGCTTGTATGTGTTTGTGTATATTTGGGAGGAGGGGTAAAAGCAGGAGAAAAATGTTTGTGTATTTGCACTTCATTGCCTTTTAAATAGTTTTTCATACATTATTTTACATATATTGTGCCTTTTTTTTCCTAGTATGTGGAATTCCTCAGGACCATTATTTAATTGCAGCACTACCAAAATTAGTGTTCCTTGTAAGCTATGTTTCTCGTTTGTTTACGCTACATATGAGCTTTTATTATTTATTTTTTACACACTGATTCATGCTATGCTGTTCTGGAGCCCCCAGACGATAATAAAGCATCAGCAGGGGTTAATGGAGACTGGTAGGGGGTACAGCAGGGAGCTTTTGTTCCCATTTTATCTGGCAGCCTGCAGCAGGCAGAAGCAGGCTGTGGCTCAACAGCTTCGTCATTTATCTCGGTCAGGTTTCACTGCTGATAAACTTCTATTGAAATGGATGGCTGCTATTGTGCTTACCAGTAGGGAAGATTTCTCATTGACTTGCTACAGGTTTAAAGCATTTTCCTGCCGTGCTATGAGGTTAAAAATGTATGATCTGCTCTGTTGAATTGGTCTTATGTTTTCCTGCTCAAGTGAATATTTGTCTTCTGAGCACGTATGCTACCTGTTTTAAGGCATAGGTTGGATTTAAAATGGTCAGCAAAGCTTGTATTGATAAAGCAATTATAAATGGCTGCGTGCATGTGTGGCTGTGTGCGTTAAGAGGAAATAATGATGATATGGCTGATTTCTCACAGTTTTTCAGTCTTTGCTTCATTTTTCTTTATTCATCTTCTATCCTATTCTCCATTCTCAGAGCCAGAGATGACACCCACTTACACCTACTAGTGGTGAGTTTAAAAAAAGGAGACTCTGCCTCCTCTACAGATCTGACCATTATCTCGTCATTTTTGAGTGCAGCTCTAACTTGAAGTGTTTCTGCATTCCCAAATCTATTAGCTGTGCCTGGCATTACTGTCTCTAATCCTCATGATTAATATGAAAAGTCTTATATCCTGCTGTTTTTCAGCGTAAGTACACACAAGTCTTCAGAACCCAGCCTTGTCGGACAACAGAAAGCGGATGCTGCTAAGACTTTTTTGAGCACAAAAATCTTGAACAGAGAGGACCTTTTTGTCTTTGACCCAGGAGCTAATAGCTTGGCATCTAGAGAATGCTCTAATTCATATTCTAATCCTGAAATTGCAGGGCTACATTTTCCTCCGATGACAACTCCCTCAATTTTACCACCACCCTAATAAGGAAATTTTGTTTTCTAAGCATTCACCATTTATTTTCTGGCTGGGAAATTTTGTCTCATAGCATTAGTCTTTGTACTGTGAAATGCTGATGACTTGTAAGCCTGATTACTGATCCTACCCCATCCACCCTACTTTGAAACAGAGGTATGAAAATTGAGAAGCAGAAACCATTGAATTCCTAGCTGTTGAACACAGCTGCTTTTGTGTACTTGCATTAAGCTTTTGCAGGTATGAGAAGTAAGGTAGTTGAAACAAATACTTGAAGTTGTTTTGCTGTTTAATTTTCCCCACAATTCTTTGTCCATCTGGTTTGGAGAGTTGTGGTGCTTGGGAACTTCATCCAGCAAAGAACTGCAAGTATGTGCTGCAGAGGGTAGGGGCAGATCCCTCTGCTCCGTCCCAGTTTCCGAAATTTAAAGGTTACTTTGTCTGGGAATTTCCAGCTATTTCTTAATGCCCACTAGGCCTCCATTAACAAAAATAAGAGATTTTTAAAATGAGTAGTAGAGTAAGGGCTTATTTAAAAAACAAACAAACAAAAAAGTAGTTTATACTTTGTATAATTTCTGTTTGGGAGGTTTGTTTTGAACTTCTGAGTGAACTTAGGGAAGAATTAAATTTGATATGTAGACCAAGACAGGAAAACTACATTACAAAGCAAATGAATGACAGCCACAGACCACATATTAGTAAGGTCTCCTGACTGTCAAAGAACTGAATACAAGAATTTGAGTGGCCTCTTATCTGTGGACCCCAAATGGTGAGCCAGGACCTCCTGACATTGTAAGCTTGTTATTATTCAAAAAAACCCAAACAGTTAAATTCCTTTTTTGCTTTGGCTTTTGAGTGTGGTGCTACAGAATTGTCACTTAAGCATGTACCTTCTGCAGATGTTCACAGTGTTTTAATGTAAAAGTAAAAAAGAAGAAACACATTTAAAACACCCATGCCAGTTTTAATTCAGGAACATTAAAATTCAACTTGTTATTGCTTTTGATAAATTGAGAGTATCTAAATAAAACTGAAATGTGAAGAGTTTGATTATTGAGATGCCCATTACAAATCACTTTTGCTGACAGGTTCTCAGAGAAGTCCTGAGGGATCTGCTATCAACAGGCTGTCATGCTTACTGGAACAGGGAGGGGTTCCCAGTACCTCGCAAAAGAAAGAGGATACTGAGGGAAGGTTTTGGGTAGATAAAGCCAGAACTCTTGTCCAAGAGTAACCTGACTCTGTGATCTGCATACCAAGCATGGTATTTTTCGAAGATGTGAAATGACTGCCCTAAAAATTATATGATATTACAGAAGACTTTGACATTCGGTTTTGAAACAGTTCTTGTGTCATAGATCTGCATTTCTCCTTGAAATCTGTGGGTGGTTTTCATTTAATGCGATGTAGATACCTTCAGCTCAGTAAGTTGCCTTATGTTGCCTTTGAAGAAAACGTTAGAAATCAGCACTTCTGCAGTGTGCCTTGCTTTACCCTAAAGTAAACGTTTAGAATAGATTGGATGAGTCTTATTCTAAAAGCACCTATTCTTTTCTGTTAACTCTAAGGAGAGCCTGGAATGGCCATGTCAGAGGCAGATGCCCGCACTTGAGACACGTTGGAGCAGAAAGTTCCGCTGCCTTCTATAACCTTTTTGCACTTTATCGTTAATAGTAAAAGTTTACCTTTCTCAGACTTGGTTGTTGCTTAGATCTGTGCTGCTTGACTGAGACTTTCCACGTTGGAAATTCAGAGATGTTTCTTACAAGCTTTGCTAACAGATGAGCAGTCCCGTTTTGTAATGATAGCACTCTGAACTTCATGGCTTTCAATGGCCCAGCATGGAGCTGGTTGAAGTACAACATTTGGATCCCACCAATGTGTCATACGTGCCTCCTAGATTTTTCCCACTGGAGTTAGGAAATTGTATTTTAGTTTATGCTGTTCTCTCATCTAGAAAGTAACAAGCCTCTACTGGCAGTCAGTATCAGTTACCTGAGGGAAAACACAAAAACCCCTCAAACTAAAACAACTAGAGCCATCATCTGACCTCACTGAGTCTGACATACTTAAAATAGTATTTAAAGGCAAGCTGGGGAGCAATGTGAAGAGATATTGAGCTACCTTCTGCAGTTCTGATTCAGCCGAGTGCTGTTTGTCGGTCTGCTATTATCCCTTACTCTTCAATATTCTAGCTTTTTTTTTTCTTCTCCCAAGCTTAGCTGCATTACTGTATGTATTGAGTTTGCGTGGCAAGGTTTTGGTAGCGGGTGGAGGGGAGGGCTACAGGGATGGCTTCTGAAGAGAAACTGCTAGAAGCTTCCCCCATGTCCGACAGAGCCCATGCCAGCCGGCTCCAGGATGGACCCGCTGCTGGCCAAGGCCGAGCCCATCAGCAACGGTGGTAAGGCCTCTGGGATAACAGATTTAAGGGGAAAAAATGTTGCTGTGGGACAGCAACTACAGCCGGAGTGAGGAGTGAGAATGTGAGAGAAACAACCCTGCAGACCCCCAGGTCAGTGAAGAAGGAGGGGGAGGAGATGCTCCAGGCGCCGGAGCAGAGATTCCCCTGCAGCCCGTGGGGAAGACCGTGGTGAGGCAGGCTGTCCCCCTGCAGCCTGGGGAGGTCCACAGTGGGGCAGATATCCACCTGCAGCCCATGGAGGACCCCACGCCAGAGCAGGGGGATGCCCGAAGGAGGCTGTGACCCCATGGGAAGCCCACGCTGGAGCAGGCTCCTGGCAGGACCTGTGGCCCCGTGGAGAGGGGAGCCCACGCTGGAGCAGGTTTTCCGGCAGGACTTGTGACCCCGCGGGGGACCCAGGCTGGAGCAGTCTGTGCCTGAAGGACTGCAGCCCGTGGGAGGGACCCACACTGGAGAAGTTTGTGGAGGACTGTCTCCCGTGGGAGGGACCCCACGCTGGAGCAGGGGAAGAGTGTTGAGGAGTCTTCCCCCTGAGGAGGAGGGAGCAGCAGAGACAATGTGTGATGAACTGCCCGCAACCCCCTTTCCCCATCCCCCTGTGCTGCTGGCAGGGAGGAGGTGGAGAAAACTGGGAGTGGAGTTGAGCCCAGGAAGGAGGGAGGGGTGGGGGGAAGGTGTTTTTAAGATTTGGTTTTATTTCTCATTAGCCTACTCTGGCCGATTGGTAATATATTAAATTAATTTTCCCCAAGTCAAGTCTGTTTTGCCCATGAGGGTAATTAGTGAGTTATCTCTCCCTGTATTTATCTTGACTCATGATCCTTTTGCTTTATTTTCTCTCCCCTGTCCAGCTGAGGAGGGGAGTGATAGAGTGGCTTTGAAGGGCACCTGGTGTCCAGCCGGGGTCAACCCACCATACCATACAAAAAAGATTGTACTGACCTTGGACCTGGGCTTCTGCAGAAGCATTCATGTGACCTTGTGATCTCTCTCAATAATTATTCAGCTTGCTTCACACAGGCTTTTTATTTTGCTCTGAGATTTTGTAGACCTAGCCTAAACTTTTTTTCTGATACCATTCATGATGTTGTAACTTTGCAAAGGTCTGTGAGAAAAGGATTATAAGGATGTTAATAACTTTTATTAGGCAGTTAAATACATATGGTGGAAAAACAAGCTTTTGGATATGCAGAGACCCTTGGAATTGAAGTGATTTAATGAAGGGAGGAGTTGAATCAACTTAATAGCTTACTGCCACCAAAAGTGGAAAGTATCCCAGAGCCCTCCCTCAGCTTTGCATTGGCCAAGTCACTCATTGGGCTGTTCCCTGAACCACTTGGACTTGCCAAAACAGCAGAAAACTCTCCACGTTTTTTCCCTCTGCAAAAAAATTTGATTATAGTTGTGTATGGAGGAGTCTGGAAAGCACAAAGTTAGGTATAGAGCAAATTAAAAATAAGAAGTTCCTGGAGCAAGGTACTGAAAGGAAGTATCCTGGGAGGGAAGAGGAGAGAACAGAGGCCTTTGCCCATGTGCAAGAGCATTAGAAGTTGTGTTGCCGAACTTAATCTTGTAAAACTGTCCCCCAAACCACTGTGATGGTTCAGGTTGGTCTTGTCTAGTCATCTTTGCTTCCTGTGAAGCGTGTGTACAGTTGCTCATAGGACTTAGTTGACAAATGATAAGTTGCAAATGATAGTAATTAGCTTTCTTTGTACCCCTATAGCCTATGCCCAAGTAACAGAACACCCTCTGACTGTTGCCATTGCACCCTATGTATTCACGTACCAAAATTAATTTCCATAGCCAAGCATCTTTATTCACCTGTTTTACCACTGAATCTTCTCACATGAGCCTCTTTCTTTCCTGTGAAAACCTCTCTTCTCATCCTGTTCGTCATTTCAGCTCAATTTTTTTGTCTTGGCCTGTTCTTTACAAATTCAGGGCTTTTTGTATTGTATGAGATTGCCTAGGAGATGTCATATTTGATTGTCACAATGGTTATAAACTCCTTTCCCTGCCTGCTTGTCACTTCACCTGACTTGAGCTGTTTCATTGAAAACCCAACCAATTGTTTCTAAAATATAATTCCATCATTGAGAAAACAATTCTGCTGTTGGCATTGATTGATCAGTGAGCTGGGAAAGTTGTCCTATTGTGAAAGAAATGAGCTTGTAACAGTGTCTGTAGCATGATAGAAAGGGCTATTTATGAAGTTAATCTCTATTCTGTTTTTACATATTTATCTTCACTGCAGTCCTATTAGGAATATTATCCATGCTCAGGAAAAATATATTTTGAATTCTTTGGAAAAATTATTAGAGCTCAGAAGGAAATTGAGGGTGCTGGGGAACTGTTAAATTAGAAATTGGTAATGGCTATTATAAAACAATTAACAGTAAGAAATTGTGGAGTTGGCTGGAAGCATTTGGTTTCTGAAGCAAATATAAAGGGTTCCAGGTATCCCTTCTACTGATTTCTCAGAATTTCACTGCAGTGAAGAGATGACTTCCCATTTCATATCTAAAACATTCCTTAACGTTTTGGAATTGAAGGAAAATGCTGTTAACAGTAAGTTAATGACACTGACAGAATAATTTCCTCAAGCTGAGTTTAAAGTTTCAGTTGCTCAGTCAAAGAGAATATAGGTGATCAGGACTTTTCTTTCTTAGAGGGGAAGACTAATAAAACTGGAAATTTAGACAAGGTGTCCCTTTTTTCCTCTCTTAGACCTGCTGTTTTATAGTAGATACATGTGTTAATTGTATGATATTACTGCAGCCATAACAGTAAAATCATTCTGGTCTGTTCTGTTTATGTTGCTTAAAGAAGCAAGTTGGGAATACATAGTTCTCAAACCCAGTCTGAAAAAATGCTGATGTAATGTTCAGAAGGCATTCGAGCTATCTTTTATTTTTAAGAGAGATGCTGCCCCAGTTTTCTTTTTTCCTTAACCAAATAAATTTAATGAGTTAATGTTGTTTTTCACTTTTCTGATATAGTAAGATTCATGTACATTTAGGTCGAAGATGAACAGTCATATACTTGATTAGCAGTGTTGTGAACTCAGTCAATATGAGTTGCATCAAACTAACAGCTCATGTAAGTATTTATCATGGGATAATCAGGGCTGAAGTAACTAAGCCTAAACCTTGAATATTCCTAAGTTATTTCAGGTATAATGCAGGCCTTGTTCAAGATCTTTTTCCATGGTATGTTGAAATATCTGGGATATATATATTGAATTCAGTGTTTCACAGCTGTCTTACAGTAATACTTCTTTGCAATCTTCTTATGCAGATCAGTGTTAATGATCAAACTCATGAGAAATTCACCTTTTCACCTCATTGTTTTTTAGTTGTATCCATTCCTAGAGTGCATTAGCATGACCCATGTTGAAATTATGAAGGTGGTAATGCTTTCTGATGTTTTTCTGCTGTCTTTCAAACTATTGCAGGAAACCCAACTTGTCATTAGAATGACTCAAGAGTTTAAGGTCTGCTCGGGAAGAGTTTACCTTTTTTTCTGTGACATTTCCTTCATATAAGTCTGTGCCAAATGGCTGGGGTGTTTTTCATGTGGTAAGGTAAACCATAACTATATATCTGAGAGTATATTTCAACATGTACTAACAAAACAACAAGCTAGTGTGTTCTGCGTTTGTGGGACACATGACATGGAAGGCATTGCCACCAAGTCAGAACACTTATTCCTTATCCATTCAGAAGGAAGATAAATGCTACAATTGTGTCCTTCCTGTAAGTCAGTGGGGAGAGATGGTTTCCACCTGTGGTCCCTGCTAGAAATTTTGTAGAGCTAGTGCAGTGATGGCAGTAGTACTTGAGCAGGGCAACTGAGGTCCTGTATATTAAGTGGATCTCCTGGCCTCTCTGAGGATCAGGAAGCTGGTTCTGGTAAAGGTGCTGAAGTTCAGGAACCAATAGATTGTCCAAAAATTGGCTGTCAATTTTAAAAATCGGGACATAGGTTCAAGTTATTCTTATTTTGTTATGTTTGTATCTGAGAGCAGTTTATGGATTTTACTGGAGGAAGTTGTTTGTTTGGGTTTTTTTGGGTTTTCTTTTACTGATGCGTATATCTGTGAAATAAACAAAGTTCTGGCAACGTCCTGTAGTGTGGCTGAGGGCTTTCAGTCCATCACAGAGGCCTATTCCACTCTTGTAAGTAATCTTTAATTTTTTGAAGATACAGAGTTAGCAGCTGTTGTTTATAAATTTTCATTGATTATTGACTTCCTCTGTTCCAGTCATCCTGAGAGAGAGCTTTGCATGCATGATACCTACCTGCTCCCTGATTATTTATAGCTACATCCAAAAGAGGAGGCACAAAAGAAGACCCAGGAAACTACAAGCCCATTAGTCTTACTTCAGCCCCTGGAAAGAGTTCTAGAAACTTGCAAGCCAAATGAAACAGGTGATTGGGAAAAGCCAACACGGATTTACCAAGGGCAAATCATGCCAGACTAACCTGATCACCTCCTACAACAAAATAACATTTTCTGTCGACATGGGGAGAGCCGTGGATGTTGTTTACCTGGACTTCAGCAAAGCGTTTGACACTGTTTCCCACTGTTTCCCACAGCCTCCTCCTAGACAAACTGTCAAGATACAGACTGCATGGGTGGTCTGTGAGATGGGTAGGGAATTGGCTCACAGGCGACGCTCAGAGGGTGGTGATCAGTGCTTTTTATTCAAGTGGCAGCCTGTCACAAGTGGGGTCCCCCAGGGATCAATACTGGGCCCCACGCTGTTCAATAGCTTCATAAATGATCTGGATGATGGGACTGAAAGCACCCTCACCAAGTTTGCTGATGATACTACACTGGGTGGTGAGGTGGACGTGTCAGAAGGGAGAGCCATCTTCCAGAGAGACCTGGACAGGCTGGAAGAGTGGGCTAGCAAGAACTATGGAAGTTTAACAAAGACAAGTGCAAGGTCCTGCACACGGGGTGACATAACCCGAGAGCCCAGTACAGGCTGGGATCTGTGTGGCTCAGGAGCAGCCTTGCTGAAAGGGACCTGGGGGTCCTGGTGGACAGCAAGCTGAACATGAGTCTAGTGTGCTGCTGCAGCAACAGAGGCAAATCAGATCCTGGGCTGCATCCACAGGGGCATAGCTAGCAGAGATACAGACATGATCATCCCACTCTACTCGGTGCTTGTCAGGCTGCACTTAAGAGTACTGTGCCCAGCTCTGGTCCCCACAATTCAAAAAAGATGCAGACAGACTGGAGAGGGCCCAAAGGAGGGCCACAAAGATGATCAAAGGGCTGGAGAATCTGTCCTATGAGGAAAGACTGAAGGATTTAGGTCTTTTCTCCCTGGAGAAGAGAAGGCTCAGGGGGGACCTCATCACAGTGTTTTTCAGTACTTAAAGGGCAGCTACAAGGAGGATAGAGGCTCTCCCTTCACAAGGAGCCACATGGAGAGGAGAGGAGCAACTGGTACAAGTTACACTGGGGGAGGTTTCATCTCAATATAAGAAAGAAATATTTTACAGTGATTCACTGGAATACCTCCTGAGGGATGTGGTAGAGTCCCCATCACTGGAAGTTTTCAAGATATGACTGGACAGGATGCTAGATAATCTCATCTAGGCTCCCTTTCCCACAAAAAGTTGGACCAGATGATCTTTCAAGGTCCCTTCCAACCTGGGCTGGTCTATGATTCTGTGGTTCTACATCGAAAATTAAACTGTTCTTATGAGTTAGGATCAAAGGTAACTTTGCACACTGTCACCCTGCTTCTGGCACTAGGTTAACTATGAGTAAATCGTATTGGGTTTGTCTGACATTCTCCCAGATTGACACTGGAAGATGTGTTCTTTCCAGAGCCTGGGGGCTGTCTTCTCCTCTGGGAGTCATCAGTATTGAGGCTGTCTGGCACCTTGTAGAACTGGGCTCTTATGTTTGATATTGATCTAAGTATGTCCCGATAGGGACAGACAGTTTGTATTATTAGCATCTCCTCAGTGCTGTGGATATAAGCTACTGTACATCTGCTTAGTCTCTACTGCCAGGGTCCTTGGTCCGCTAGGCCCGAGCAGACTGCTAGTCTGCATAGCTTTGCCAGGGTTCCAGCATGAGCTCTAACCAGAGCTGAATGTTATTTTTGCAAATGGGGTAGTTATAATGATTGAGCTCTAGACTTAAGCCAATCAAATGGCAAGTGTAAACTACTGTACATTCAAATCCCAGATTATCAAAAAGGTAAGTTCACTGTATTAGCCTATTTATCACAGTTATTACTGGTATT
This sequence comes from Harpia harpyja, assembly GCF_026419915.1. Classification (NCBI taxonomy): domain Eukaryota; kingdom Metazoa; phylum Chordata; class Aves; order Accipitriformes; family Accipitridae; genus Harpia; species Harpia harpyja. Next base: position 4,176,640 of record NC_068945.1, on the reverse strand, counting down.
CGAGAGTGAATTGAATCCAAGGTATCCAACAGCAAGAAAGACCCTTAGAATATGTATATATATCACTCTGCAATCCAGTCTGTAACTTTAAAATAGAAGTAATACTTCAAAGTTGTTATTTTATGTTCCTGCTGACCATTAGGTACAGCATCTTAAAAAGCAACCACATTTTCAGCATTAATTAATTTATTTTGAATAAGCTGTATTTTCATGAGGCCATAGGTTTGCATTCATTATTGTTCTAGGATAAGCAAAGCCCTTATCCTACAGGCAGGATATCTGGTATTTTTTCTGAGGCCATTTAATTTTTGTACTTTGTTTTTGGGTTTTTTTTTTTTCCATGAAACTACTTGCTCTTTCAGTAAAGGTAGTGTTTGTGGTTGCACCACATCTGTTTCCTGTTGTAGTCTATATTCTCACTGTGGTTTGCAGTATTCAGAATGGCCTCAGAATGTGAAACCCACACCACATTGTGGTTAAAAGCAGCATAAACCACTGGAGACACTGCCTCATAGCAGCAGAAGGTGGGTTTCTCATACGGGGGATTTTGTAGGGATAGGCTTCACTGTGATGAGCTGACCCATGTGGGGCTGAAGAAGGGGGATGAATGCGTAAAGCAGTATTGCCTGGGACTCAGTTGTCATGTGAATTCCAGTATGTGAAAAGATGATGCTGAAATCCTTTGAAATTGGTTGATTAGTGATTGTTTCTTTTTCCTTGTGCTTACTATATGTATCATCCCTATATCCCTTGCCACTCTCGTTCTGCCTTACACCAGACTGTTTGGTTCTGTAGCTTATTGATGAAAATATATTCAAATCTCCTAAAACGCAGCCAAAGTGAGTGCAGACAATGTGGTGCCATGGAACTATGCATATGGTGGTACCTGGCTGCCAGTGAGCAGATGTTTATATTAAGTAATATTGCACAGATGTGCTCAGGTAAGATTGCAGTGGGAGTAGGGTAGTAGGTATGTGTAAGTACTTTTAGACAGGCGGCTGTTTTGTCTAGGTGACATAAAGCTATCTTTCAAAATAACCTGTATGTGGCAAAACAAAAGTTAATTAAAAGCAGATACTTAATCCTTCTCTTTTCCTGACTTTCTTTCAGTATAAGAGAAAGCTTATTTGAACAGCTCCCGTTTTAAAGTTTGCCAAAGAAAGTTTATCTCGCACCATACACCTTCCAGCTAATTCTCTTTGCCAGTAGTTAAGCATCCCCTTAAACATAGAAGCTTCTTCCTTTTATAAGTACAAGGCAAAAAGTGTAGTATCTAAAGATACTGCATTCTGATAGTGTTGTCTTAGTGGTTATTACTGTGTGGTTTTAGTTGATTTGCTCTGCAACATCCATCCATTCTGTGTATCTCTTTGGTCTGCTTAGCAAGCACTTATTGCCATATATTAATTAGTTGCAAGCAAATGGCTTATCTCTGTAGTTTAAGGGGGAGGGGGAAACAAGTCATCACAGAAATGCAAGATGACTGTGATATGATTAGAAAATGGGTGGTAGACAAAAGGGGATGACTAGTTTGGCTTGGAGGTGGTGATGGTGTCTTGAAGGGATGGTGGGCTTAAGGACTGTAACTCACAGTTTGTCTTACAGATGTTAAATGTGTCCCTGGTTCTAAAGTTAGCCATTAGTCTGTTGTTTAGCAACCTCGTTTATCAAAACAGAGTGTAGGAGGCATGCTGCTAGGAATTGAGAGAGCCAGCAGATGCTGAAATTTTCTGAAGTAGAATAAATGGAATAGCAGGGCTTGTTTTTGAAAGGAACTCCAGAAATTAGGCAATTATGCTGGGCTCTGAGCCCAGCTAAACAATCTGTGATAGGAAAAGCTATGTTTGGATTTGGTTATCAGTGTAAAGGACATAAGTTACAGCTTTAGGATGGTAAATGCACTACAGCGCAAAGTGAAGCTGCAAGTACTGCTCTTGACTTTCTAAAGGACCTTAGTGAGAATGCAGGGGGAAAAAAAACATTTCACCAAGTAATGCTCACCTTATTTTTGTGATTTGTGGGCATTAGTGCATTTGTAGAAGCATGCCGTATATGCTACTAGACTGAAGATTTTTTTGGTAAGCCAATTTCACAGAGTTATTATGAGCTTTTTTTTAAAAAAGTAAATACAGAGCTTAGTCCTACAAACCAGCAAGTATGTAGAGCCCCTTTCATTTTTCTGTCGGAAATGTGCACATAAAGATTCAATTCCCATTCTAACATACTGAGAGTAAGTGCAGTAATGTTGGGAAGTTTATGACCGGGAATAGTTTTAAGGAGAAATTGAATTACTGTGAAGATTATAGCATTTTCTTCCACTTTTTTAGTGAACTTAAGGATATTTTATTAATATGCACATTATACTGTATGCTGAGAAGGGTATGGGTTTCAGTTCTGTTTCTCTATTCTTTTCCTCCCTCCTTCCCCATCTGTGCTTGGGTAGAGAAAAGGTAGGAATTGCTCCAAACTAGCCTTCTCATTTCTCATGAGATTGGAAATCCTTCTGACCACAAAACATCATCCATCTAGCCAGAGTTACCAAACCAATTGATCCTGAAGCTTGTCATTGCACAAGTCTTTTGGTTTGAGCCATGGGAGGAATGAGAAGTCGTACAGACTTGTCTATGGGTAGTGTAATTCCACAAGGCAAGTGAGAGAGATTTGGAAACAGTGATCTAGTAAGTTACTCTTTTTCCAGTCCTTAACTTGGAACATCCTTGGGTAGTGGGAAGGATGTTTTAATGTTTCTGGGATTAGTATGCTACCTTGAATTTTGTGAATCACATTGTTTTGGGAAGTTTTTACATTAAGGTTGTTTGTTTTGTTTTGTTTTTCTTTTTTTGGAAGTATACGTGCTGTAAAATTAAACTGTAAACTTGAAACAAGCAGAAGTATTTCAGAAGAAACTTTTCTGTAGAATTGCAATGCTGAATAATTTTTAAGCTTCTCTTAAAGACAGGACTCTCTTCACTCCTGTCAGTATGGTACTTATTATAATACTTGGCATTCATAAGGTACTTGATCACTTGAACATGCATACATATGTTTAATCCTTTCAGTGCCTCTTTGAGGAAGTTAGGTATTACTTCTTTTTAGCAGTAGAGAAAAATGACACAGTAAATTCAGGTGTCTTGATCAAAGGTATGCAATTATTTACAGACTATTACTGTTCCTTCTAGTACAAAAAATACTGAACTTAATTTTGAAGAATGTAAAACTGGTTCTTTATTCAGACTTGGGAATACAAATTCTGGGAAGCAAACAGTCAAGAAGATCTACAGAATATGTTTGTGTGGGGTGTCCTCTTATTGCTATCTGTAACCGGGGCAAAGCTCACTTGGGAGGGACTGTGGACTACAAGATGCTGAGCCAGGACTCCTTGACATTGTAAGCTTGTCTTCGTTCATTTAAAACACAGTGTCCCCCATTTAAAACTAAACCAAGAGACATAAGTCAGAAACGAGAGAGGCAGGCAACATATAACAGGCACACGTAATATTAGTTCCTAAAGCAAATATAAGGAATGTTGTGTCATAATTTCACGTTATGATCATCTTATGAGACTAGCCTTATACGTAAGGGATCCTCCGTGGCTTTTAGAGTAAGCACCTGTTGAAATACGGGGCGGGGGGGGGTATTAGACTGCTGCGTAATGTTGATAACATTTTAATGGCTAGGAGTTTATTTTTTAATTTGAAGTCTAAGTGTGGAGCAGCTAGTTAATTAATGTCTGATAAATAGTGACAGTTTTATTCTGTATATGTATTAAGTTTGTGTATATCCATAGGTCATGAATGCTGATGGAACTGGGAGAAGAGTTCTGGTGGAGGACAAGCTGCCTCACATCTTTGGATTCACATTGTTGGGAGACTACGTTTATTGGACAGACTGGCAAAGACGCAGTATTGAACGTGTGCATAAGCGCACAGCAGAAAGAGAGATCATCATAGATCAACTGCCAGATCTAATGGGCTTGAAAGCTACAAATGTCCGCCAGATAATTGGTGAGTGATACTACTAATCAGGGAAGTAAAATGAAATAGAAAATTTTAGCAGTGCTTTTCTGCAGGTATCACTTTATACCAGGTCAGATTTTTAGAAATGAGCAGAATCCAGTTCTATTGCATGATAACTGCAGGCTGCAGTTTGATGGGATGGGGAAGGTCTTTTGTGAGGTGCTTCAGTTCTCTATACTTGGAATAATGTCAAGTTGGAAAACAGCCAGGCACCCCCCCAAAATGGGTAATTTTCTGCTGCTTAGGGATTTGGAACAGCTCATAGGTCTGAACAACCCTGGGTCCAGTAAGGGGAGAAGAAGGATCACGGAAAATGAGAACTTCTCTTTGTAACAGCCAGCTATTCGATTAGGCCAGCTGTTTATGAAGCTGCAGCTGTAGCAGCTTTTCATCTTGCAATCTGAACACGTGCTCCCAGTATGCAAAAGCTAAGAATGAGCCAGTGTTAGCCTGTTCAGTGCTTTTCACATTAATACTCCAAAATAATCTTTAAAAATAACTAGAAGTACTTTCTGCCCTGTAGTGTCTGTGGTGTAAAAAAGCAGGATCTAGCTTTAAATTGGCTATCATTGGCTATCCAAACACTAGTAGCAGTGTAACTGTAGCATCACAGAACTCATCACTTTTCCCTGAATATCCTTCTATGCGGGCAGGGCTTGCAGCTTCTTGCTGCCACGTCTGGATTGTACCCCAGGAAATTACTCAAATATAGTTGAGGTATATCTTTGTGTTGCTGCTACCACATTAGCAGGATGCCCTAAGGTACATGTGCTTTAAATGCAGCCCTCTTTCCAGCTGTTTAGCTAATTGAGCTTGGTAATGCTGGGCCGCTCTCAGTAGGTGGATTTCCAGTGTGTGCAGGTACACAAGTTAGTATTGCAAAGAGCTGGAAAGAAAACACCTTTGAATGGATGTGAAAATAGATCTGCAAATTTTTCTTCTTTAGGAACACAATTGGGGTATGTAACTGGACCAGTGTACTGTAAAAAGCAGCAGAACATACTCTTGCTTACTCACATACTTATCGTCCGTTCAGTGCTTATGCTGGGAGTTGGGAACATCAGTAGCTGTTGGAGTCCAGATCCCTTTCCCTAATGCTGGGTATGTTTCATGGGGTCAGGAAAACAAGTACTGGCTTTCCAGCCAAGTAGAGTAACATGTGTCTAAAGCATTACAGGAAATGAACAAAAATTAATTTGCTCAGAGAATAAAAGGTGAAAAACTCTATGTATTTTGTAAAGCACTCAGTGTCGTTGGTGCATGTGAGAACTGGCTTCATCTTCCAACTGAAGTCAGTTTGCAATGATTGCTTTTGCTTTTGTTGCATGCTTAGGTACAAACCCTTGTGCAGAGGATAACGGCGGCTGCAGCCATCTTTGTCTGTACAGACCACAAGGCCTTCGCTGCGCTTGCCCCATAGGCTTAGAGCTTATCAATGATATGAAGACCTGCATTGTCCCAGAAGCTTTCCTGCTGTTTTCTCGAAGAGCAGATATCAGACGAATCTCTTTAGAAACGAACAACAACAACGTTGCTATTCCACTCACCGGAGTCAAGGAAGCTTCTGCTCTGGATTTTGATGTGACAGACAATCGGATTTACTGGACTGACATTTCACTGAAGGTAGAGGTTTATTCCGTATTGGCTATTAAGTTGTTACAAAGTTCTTGAGATACTTAAGAATGGATTGACAAATGCGATTTACCAGATTTAAGGAATAGGAGCTTGTTCTAACTAAGAATGGCATACATTTTCATTATACTAGCAGCATTCTCTCCTATAAATCATTTGCATTGGTTTTGCACGGCAAGGTTTTGGTAGCAGAGGGTCTACAGGGGTGGCTTCTGAGAGAAGCTGCTAGAAGCTTCCCCCATGTCCGACAGAGCCCATGCCAGCTGGCTCCAAGATGGACCCGCTACTGGCCAAGGCCAAGTCCATCAGCGACGGTGGTAGGACCTCTGGGATAACAGATTTAAGAAGCGGGGGGGGGGGGAAAGCTGTGCAAGAGCAGTTGCAGTCAGAGAGAGGAGTGAGCACATGTAAGAGAAACAACCCTGTGTTACGGATGTACAACTAACCAAATCCAACAGGTGTTAAAAATCAGATTTATTCTTCAGCAAAAGTTAGTTAGAAGTCCGGTAACATTTTATAAAACCACAGGCTCAATGATGTAAAGAGAATTAATACTACACGGCCGACTTAAGAATTCCCAAGATTTAAAGTGATGGCTCAAAACGCGCGTATCACTCACCTAAAAGCTGAGGGCTCTCTCCCTCGAGGAGTTACCTCAGGCGGTGCCCCGACCCGAGGGGGAGTCCCCGACTGCAGACCCGCTGCTCCGAGGAGGACTGATTCCAGCGTGTCCTCCGGCGGGACCCCGTTTATACCCCTGTCGAATCTGACCTGTGGTCATTTAATTCTGTTGGCCAGGAGGGTCACCTTGGTGTACCTGGCACATCTCGATTGTGTGGCACATCACACAAATTTCAACCTGCAGCCTCCAGGGTTTCCTTCCCCTTCTCCCTTCCTGGAGAAGTTTCGTTTCCTGCTGGCAGGATGGGGGGGGGGGCGGGATGTACTGCCACACCCTGCAGAGCCCCAGGTCAGTGAAGAAGGAGGGGGAGGAGATGCTCCAGGTGCCGGAGCAGAGATTCCCCTGCAGCCTGTGGGGAAGACCATGGTGAGGCAGGCTGTCCCCCTGTAGGCCATGGGGGTCCACGGTGGGGCAGATATCCACCTGCAGCCCATGGAGGACCCCACGCCGGAGCAGGTGGGTGTCCAAAGGAGGCTGTGACCCCGTGGGAAGCCCGCGCTGGAGCAGGCTCCTGGCAGGACCTGTGGCCCCGTGGAGAGGGGAGCCCACGCTGGAGCAGGTTTTCCGGCAGGACTTGTGACCCCGCGGGGGACCCACGCTGGAGCAGTCTGTGCCTGAAGGACTGCAGCCCGTGGGAGGGACCCACACTGGAGCAGTCTGTGAGGAACCACAGCCTGTGGGAAGGACTCACATTGGAGAAGTTTGTGGAGGACTGTCTCCTGTGGGAGGGACCCCACGCTGGAGCAGGGGAAGAGTGTTGAGGAGTCTTCCCTCTGAGGAGGAGGGAGCAGCAGAGACAACGTGTGATGAACTGCCCGCAACCCCCATTCCCCATCCCCCTGCGCTGCTGTGGGGGGAGGAGGTAGAGAATTCGGGAGTAGAATTGAGCCCAGGAAGAACGAAGGGGTGGGGGGAAGGTGTTTTAACATTTGGCTGTATTTCTCATTATTCTACTCTGATTCGATTGGTAATAAATTAAATTAATTTTTTCCCAAGTCGAGTCTGTTTTGCCCGTGATGGTAACTGGTGGGTGATCTTGCCCTGTGCTTACCTTGACCCATGATCCTTTCGTTATATTTTCTCTCCCCTGTCCAGCTGAGGAGGGGAGTGATAGAGCGGCTTTGGTGGGCACCTGGTGTCCAGCCAGGTCAACCCACCACATCATTTAAATCTCATGTACACATTTTCACATAAAGGATAAGTTTGCAAAAATTAATTTGTTTGGCAGAAAGCTGAGAAGAATGCCATATGGCAGAAGGTTTTGGGGATCACAGATGTTTTGCCAGATGTTTAACAGGGGAAGCCTTGTCTTGGGTCAGGAAGTGACAATGGGTCTTAGCTATTTATTAACTTACATGGCTACTGCATGTGAGACATATTATGAATCACAGGCTTTGTAAAACAGGTCTAGGGTCTAGACTGACAAATCAGAAAATGTTGAGGGTAGGTGTTTAAATGTGGTTGTTAGTGGAGAATACAGACAATACACGGAAACCTGTTATCTCTGTTATCAGTGAGTCTAGTTTATTCCCTTTGTTTTTCATGGGTTGTAGATGTAGTCAGAATTGTGGGCACCAAAAATTAGTTTTTAATAAAAGGAAATTTTCTGCAGTTGGGTTGAGACCTGTGCCAGCAATAGGACGTTTGCAACTGAAGAATCGTAGAAGTTAAAAACACAGAGTTTAAGTTTGAGAGAGGTGATTTGGCTGAACTCTTTAGGTATGGTATTCATTTGAGCTGTGTTTGAAATAAAAAGAAAACAATGATCTGATCAATTTTTAAGGGTGATACAGATGAAGACTGGGATATAAACTTTCCCTGCTGTGTACTGTCACAAAGTGGCATAATTAGCAGGTAGCATCCAAAATGGGAAGTAAACAAACAAACAAAAAATCAATCTTTGTGTAAACTTCTAATGGGTTAGGAGTATGAGGAGTGTGTGTAGAGGGGAATATTAAGGACACAGAAAGGAAGCCCATGTTTGCCAAAAAGAATTTTGTACCATCCTAATTTTATTCCTTTACTTTCAGGTTTATAAGTGGTTGTAGTAAAACAGGGAATGCCTAAACTCTGATAGAGTATTATAATACAATTCTGGATGTATCTGCTATCACAGGCTGATCCATGATGGCAAGAGTTAAAAGAAATCTTTTGAATAAAAGACCGAGAAGAAATTATGCTTAGTGAAATGAAATTAAACCGTCAATACTGAAGCACTTGCAATACTGAGCTAATCGGTCGTTAGGTTGTTTTCGTGTTTGCTGTTCTGTCCCAAACTTTTTCATTAGGCTGCTTTAAATAGTGTTCCATGCTATAACATCGATGCTTTTGTATCGTCCTGGGAGAGCCAAAATATTTCCCCCTCAAAGTTGGCACTGAGTTATTAAGGTCACTTTGGCATGCAGACTGCTTAATCGAACCAGACTAGTTATCCCATTTATTTCCCCAGTGAAACGCTATTGTAATTGACACAGAATGCATTCACAAAGTACAGTAAATCATTACTTCTGAATAGCAGCGTTGTTTGCCTTGCAAATAAGTAGCATATTGTGAGATCCTCTTTCCTATGAGATGCCTAAAATCTGAAAGTGTTTAAAATGCAACAAAGAAAACAACCAGCCCAATGACAGACTGGTAAAATTTCTAATTTGCCTGTGTATCTTTGTATCCCTACAGACCATCAGCAGAGCATTTATGAATGGCAGCGCACTGGAACACGTTGTGGAGTTTGGCTTGGATTACCCAGAAGGCATGGCTGTAGATTGGCTGGGGAAGAACTTGTATTGGGCTGATACTGGAACAAATCGTATAGAAGTGTCAAAGCTGGATGGACAGCATCGCCAAGTACTGGTGTGGAAAGATCTTGATAGTCCCCGGGCATTGGCATTGGACCCTGCTGAGGGGTAACTTGCTGATTTAATTTCATGTTTATGAGCGGTGAAAAACAACATCGTAATGCTTTCTCTAGGGCATGTTAGTTAGGCATTGCCTGTAAATCCTGAGAGAGCTGAGCTGGGGAATACAGCCTGGTAATTTAGAGTATGAGGGCTGGAGGAATACTCTCTTAATGTCCTGAATAATCATTAAGAATACTACAAAAAAAAAATCAGAGCAGCTCATTAAAAAGGGATTTATATTTAGTTTTTTAATTAACCACAGAATCAAAGTAGTTTTAGGTTTATGGAATTCATTAATTAGAAAAGGACTATAGCATTGAAAAGAAAATATTTGTCCTTTTAAAAATGAGGATCCTTTTTATCACAAGTTAGGGTCCAATAAAGGTATTAAATGATTTAACTTGAGAGTGGGTGAGTGAAGCTTATTGTCCAAGAATAAGGAAGGTGTTTGTTTCTTCAGATAAAGGACCCTTTTTAGTTGGTATGGACAGGGGAAGCAAGGGCAGAGAACGAGTGGAAACAATTATACCCACCTATCCCCAAAATGAAAGATTTCCTGAGAAGAAACTTCTCAGTTGGATTCAAATGTAATAGCAAAAGTAGGGCAATAAGCAGGGGGAGGGAGGAAGGAGCGGGGCAAGGCAAGGCAAAAACTATTTAGCTTCTGAAATAGCTCTTCTAGCATGAAATGCTCATTTGACATTAACTAATTACTGCAAACCCTTTTTGAGGTTATACCAACATTGTATTATTCTTATTTTGCAAATGAGGGAACTTCATTTTCAAGTGTTATGAACTTATCACAGTTTCCAGTGATGCTGCAAGAGTTGCAGCAATGCAGAGAACTTGGAACATATTCCTCCTGCTTCATTTCAACAAGGTGGTGGCAACTGTCGCAGTGCTTAGTCAGAGTTCTGCACTGCCCCCAGTGGGACACACAGATGGGGTTCAGCCCTGACGTGCCAGGGGCTGCCTGGACAAGTACATCAGAGGGCATCCAAGACCAGATTGTTAGATCCAGTTACTCAAAATCTGGTTGTAACAAAAGGTTGCTATGGATGATTCTAGTTTTACGCTGGGAATAATTTTTTCCAAGGATTATTGTAATTCAGTGCTTTGTCTCTTCACCACAGACGAGAAAAAAAAATTACTTTAGTTTTGAGTCCGAATGCCTGGTTTTCCTTTTATCTTATAGCTGAGCTATGTCATTGTACTTTACATAGAAGTTTTCATGGCACTGCTACCGTGGGAGCAATTCTAACACTTAGGTCCATGCTGTATACAACTTGCAAAATTTATGCACAAAATACTTGCAAAATTTTAAGAAAATCTTAAGAAACGGTGTCTAAAGAATAGTTGCCCCTTGATAATCGGTTTCTGAAGCAACCTTTCCCACTGTGTAGTTCATTGAAATTAAAAGCATTTCACAGGTGTTTGTTACTAGAGGTATTAAAGCAGAAAGGTGTAAACAATTGGCTAGCTATGTCTCACTTGTTTTTAAAATGGTATTGGGTTTACATTTTGGAAGAAGTGGCTAACTAGCCACCAAATGTCAAATATACAGCCTTCTCTACTGTACAGTGCCTAAAAAAAAAACCAAAACCAAAACATGTACAAGTCTGTGCCTCTGCCAAATGAGGCATAAACTGGCATGTGAGTATGTAATAGTTTGTACTTCTGCTCCAGTGGAAATGCCATACAATTTTGTGTCATTCTGCCCTTGGCTGAAATGTAGCACACTGTTAATGTGGCTGGTTGACTTAGTTGTGTGGAGATGAGCAGTGGCACCTACTAGCCAAAGTGCCCTGCATACCTACTTTTTTGTATTCCTTCATTTGATGGACAACTGAATAGAAACAGAAGCTAAGTGCCATGGAAAATATCTTGCTAAATAACCAGGTATAAATGAAGGTGCCCAACTGCCAACCTTTTGCCTCTTAACTGACGTGCATAGATTAGTTGAGATTGAAGTGCTTTCATATAGAACTTGCTGATGAAAATCCAGCTCCAAGTGGAAAAAATAATGTTGGAAGCATTTTGAGGAAACTTGACTCACTTCCTTGCTTGTATTTTGAAAAAACATTTAGTGTAATGGGGCCTAATAAATGCTCGAATTTACAGCTCTTGTTTTTCTCTTACTCTTTCTACAGATTTTTGTTTTGTTTTTCCCCTTGAGTTCTTTTTTGGATTAAATGTGATTATTTTTTTTCTTTTGTCCTTTTAATCAGGTTTATGTACTGGACTGAATGGGGTGGTAAGCCAAAGATTGATAGAGCTGCTATGGATGGCAGTGAGCGGACTACTTTGGTACCGAATGTGGGACGTGCTAATGGCCTAACTATTGATTACGCTAAAAGACGACTGTACTGGACTGACCTCGATACCAACCTGATAGAATCCTCCAACATGCTAGGTGAGCCCCAGAGCCCTGGGCAGCATCGTGGGGATGCTGCTGCTTTTTCACCATTCCCTGTGGCAAATTATTGCTTAAATCATGTGAAGATACATATCTTAAGACAAAAATAGATTTTTTTCAAACTGACATGCTTTTAACATTTGCTTCTATAATTGATGTTTGTGCAACACAGCATTTAGCGAGACCTCAATTTTCTTGTAGGTGATATAGTTGCTCACAAAGTTAAAATTATACAAGCTGTACATGTTTTCAGTTATATGTAGGACAGAGCTGTCAGCTCCCAGTGTTTTTGAGAGTCTTGTTTTGCTGCTCTGAAAGAGCACTGGCAAATACATAACAAACGCTTCATCATCTGTAGAAAGATAGAGAGAAAGCCAAGATAACAACAGCTTATTGGACATTTTTCACAATATAATTTAATACAATTTGGTTTTTAATCTTTGTTGGTATTCTCAGGGTTCAGGCATTTTTTTCCCCCAGTATCCTGCACACTAAGGAGCTTTTCCTGGCTATAGTATTGGTCACCAGGGGGGCTCTCTCTCATGCTGGGGTGTGTATGATTGTTTTATAAACCGGTCATTACAGCTAAATGGAGGTGGAATATTTTATTCTTTCACTGTCCCAGGGTAGCGTACTGAGGACCCAAGCCTTCTCAGATTTGCACAGTATTTTTTTTTAACTTCTTGGCATTCACAGGAGTAGACTGCCTTGTTGTGTGCCAAATTATTCAGATTAGCGTTATCACTAGCCAGTATTTAAAGCTAAAGGAGGTAGTCTCCTTTAAACAGTACATTTGCAATAGTGGAACAAAGCTAGAAAAAGATCAAACCAGGAAAATGCATTATAGGAATTATATGTAATAAAAAAGCCTTTCTTCAGCTTCTCGTGTATTTTGGTGGGCTGTTGAGGCTGGCTCAGTGTTCCCCTGTGTGCCGTGGAACAGGACACAGCATTAGAATTTCATCTTCCTTGTGCCTGTGGCTAGTGACAGCAGAGTGCAGAGCTGTGCATCCTCATCTTCTCTGTGCAAAGAGGGAGTGACCTCTTGCTTTGTAATCTCCCATTCATTTTCTGTGACTAGACGGCAGGACATCCCATGGCAATGAAGTGGTTGAAATAATTTCCCCCACCCATGCCCTGCTCCTTAAGGTCTCTTAACATTTCCATGGTATACACAATTAACTGTTTCCTGCCTTGAGTTTCTGACTGCTCCTTCCTGTTAAGACATTCCAGAGACAGGTTAGTTTAACCTTGTGCATTTAATTTCTCTCATAATACGATGTAGAATTTTATTAAGCTTGTACAATTCTCTCTCTGTAAGCAGCAGGCACCAAATGTGGTGCAAGAGATGCTGAACTGGGAATACAGTGTCAGGATCCTGCATCCCCTTCAGAGGGATCCTGTTTGTTTCAGGGAGGAGGGAAAGGACAGAATCTTTCCAAGAACCCTGATCAGTTTCAAAGCTGAGACTTTTTTCTTTAGTAAAATACATTCTCTTCTGTGAATTGCAAGCAGGATTAGCACATTTCTGTGATATGCTCTGAGACTTCAGGATGGTCTTTTGAATATTGCACATTACTTTATAATTTACTTCTGTAATAATGAAATAGTAACTTTAAAGTAATTAATTATGTGTTAACCTTTCCGTGCAGGGGACATGTCAAACAGCATTAAACAGCATATTGTTTGTCCCCATATAATTCCGCTTTTTCTCTCCCTTCCATTTTGGAAACAGGCCTTGACCGTGAGATTATAGCTGATGACTTGCCTCACCCATTTGGCTTGACTCAGTATCAGGATTACATTTACTGGACAGACTGGAGCCGGCGTAGCATTGAACGAGCCAACAAGACCAGTGGCCAGAACCGAACTATCATCCAAGGGCATTTGGATTACGTTATGGACATCTTGGTCTTCCATTCCTCCAGGCAGGCAGGCTGGAACGAGTGTGCGTCTAGCAATGGTCACTGCTCTCACCTGTGCTTAGCAGTCCCTGTTGGTGGTTTTGTCTGTGGCTGCCCAGCACACTATTCCTTGAACTCTGACAACAGGACTTGTAGTGGTAAGCTGTAATGAATGAAAATAAAACAGAGAAGCAGATGTGTTTAGTAACAGATGCAAGCATTGTACTTGGAGGAAAGAAGAGTTTTATTTTTACGTGAAATGGTGAAGCTTGTTTGCCGATAGGCCAAGTTAAAGCTAGTTTCTACTTTTAATACTGAATGTGTATTTGAAAAATTTTTGGTTCCTTAGCCTCCCTTCCTCCATAGGAAGCAGGATATATGACTGGATAAAGATGGCAATAAAAATACGTATTTTTAAATATAATTTATGTATTTTTAAATATAATTTATGTATTTTTAAATATAATTTATGTATTTTTAAATATAATTTTCTAATACTAAAATCCTACTGACTTTTTAGAGAAGACAGGATAATGAAAGCAAAAAAAAAGTCTTGCAACGTACCAGTATCACCATAAAATAAGAAGAGTGGCTGTTAGTGAACATTTTCAGTGACTCGGCTAAATCTGTGTAAACAGAAAAGCTCAAAATGCTTTTCATTTTTTATCTGTCTGTCAAACACTCCTCAAGTGCTTGCTTGCTTGTTTATTTATCTGCTTATTTATTTCTATTCTTGCCTGACATAAAGGATATATGATAGTTTGGTCTATATTCTGGACTTTGCACAGCCTTTAGGTGGTCAAGATTTAATTCTATAGTAGCTGTGTTTGCTGGCTGATGAGATGCTGAGGTGGGCCACTCTCACACTCCTAAAAGTGTTTCTTTCTCAGTGAGGAGAGGCTTGGCTCCACGGCTTCCCCAGCACTTCAGATTTCTGATCTCAGTGCAGCCAAGCCCCCTTTTTCTTTATTGTTGTGCAGAATATGAACCGCAAGGCCCCTCAGGCTGTGTGTAATTAGTTTCTAACCAAATAATTTATCCATCTCTCAATAACTGGCTGCCAGTGAGGCTCTCATAATTTTGGCAGCCACACTGGATGGCTGATTTCCACTGGTGTCATTCAGATTAGTCAGTGGGTGAAGAGATTCATGGTACGGAGAGACAGATTGTATCTCATCCACATTATGTATGTGTAGAGAGATCCAGCTGTTGTTTTAAAGCCAAAAGCAGGGCAGCTTGTTCCACGAATGCCACCTCATGGCATTTTTTTGAAAATCATGCTCTTCGGAAAGCTCTGCTTTTCCACACCCCCATGTGTCCTGTACTCCTCCTTTCCTTTTTTTATTACAAGGGGCGCTTGCATGACAACTGGATTCTTGTACTCTAACACTCACACATCTTCCTGTGAGTTTGAGGCACGGCGGGCACCTCTCTGGTGATGACTGTGATTTTGCAGGTGGAGGAATTTGACTTCCAGTGGAGCATAAGTAGCAAAATGATCAAAGGTCATGTTTTCTTGTGAAAATGCTCTTGGAAACAAAGGAAGGAGAAAAATACAGGGAATAAGTTGTGAGCAGATAGAACCATTTCCCCGCGGTACAGTTCAGGGCCGTTCGTAAGGTATTAGGAGTTTTCCTTCTGCCATGTTCAAACCTGGGAATTTTCCAACTTCTCACTTGTAGGTAATCGGAGACTTTAGGCTTCTCTGCATATAATTTAATTTTTTTTTCTTGGCCACTATAATTGGAGCATGAATCGTTTTAACTTTCTCTTGCCTGTTTTACTTGCTTATGTACTCCTGAACATTATTATTAGCCCAAGCCCTGTCTAGAGGCCGGTTCCTCCCTTCTGGATTACCCTGCTCATGTGTGCATAGATTCTTTTAATTATGGGAAGGACACACTGCTCTGATGAGATCTGGTATCTCGTCAGACCTACCATGCGTCGTGAAGTTTGAAGGCAGTGTTACACAGGAGACATGCTTGTTGCACTCCATTTGCCTTCCAAAAATATAGTTAAAATATGTGACTATTGGGAGGGAAAATGATGAAAACTGGGAAGGGATTTTTGAAATTGGTACTGTTTCAGAGATGTGGTGACTCAAGGGGAGAAATTCTGCTGTTGCTTTTTATAATGAGCCATCAATTCAAAGTTGGAAGCCAAGCAATGGCAGTGAGAAGGTGTCTTTGGGGAAAAATGGAAAGAATTTTAGGTGCTTCTGATGGTATGTTTACCTGCACTGTTTTATCTTGAGCTTTTTTCTCTTTCCATTACTCTCTTAACTGCTTGGTAAGAATTCTGATGTTTTCTGAATCTATTATTTTGCTATACACATTCATATAAACTTTGCTTTGCTTTTTTTTTTTTTGTGCTTTCTTCCACAGTTTAGACCTAAGTAGAAGGCGGCTTAAATTATTGGAGAAACGCTTGGAGGGGAAATACAGGTTTTCCAGAAAGCAAAAATAGCTTGCAATTAGGCTTGATTGTTATAGGATGTTAGTATTGAGTGTTAGTTACCAAGGAAACTCCCCTCCCTGCCTTTTTTCTTTTTTTTTTTTTTTTTTTTCCCCCCAGCAGCCAGAATAAATGTTCAAAGCATATGCCTAAAATAACAAAGCAAGGTGATGATGTTCTCTGGAAGACTTTTGCTACCTCCCCTTTCCAAGGTGCTGCCCTACCTGTTTTACAGGCTGGATTGAATGAGTACAGTGTCCCACTGCTAATCTCTCCAGACTTGTGCTATAGAGAATTGATTGTACAAACTTCAGGGAGGCTGCAAACGGCATTTCTGGCTGCTGGCTCTTGTGCCGCTTTGCACAGCAGTGGCTCCAGGTAGACCATTATTGAAAAGAATGCTGTGAAAAGAGAAAAATGCTTTAACTATCTCCTCTGATTTCTGACCCAGTTATGTAATACTGGGATAACTACTTTTTAATCATGTATTAAATGCCTTGTGCGCTTACTGTAAGACGCAGCCAGTAAACTTCAGCTATATGGGGTGGTGAAGTCTTATTTTCTGTTGTTTGATGGTATTTCTAAGAAAAAAATGATTTGTCCAGGAAATTTTTGCTAGGCATCTGGAAAGCTGGAGGAAAGCATCAGATTTTTTTTTTTTTTCTGATTGCAGGTTAGCATTCCCAGATGAGCACCTAAAAATAAGAAAGATACATAAATTTGAGAAGAGTGAATAGATTTTTCTCCGAAAACACATCTTTGCACACACCGAACGTTTTCCTGTGAATTAGTTGTTGTTCCACTCCAGTGCAGGCAGAAAGAGGGTTTGTGGGAACAGCACTGAACCACTCTAATGGCAGTCTCTCTTCCCTGGGACCTCTAAATGAGGAACCAGTGCTGGCTTTTGCTCAGCTCCCTCTGCAAGTAGAATTGTACCTAGCAAAAGGTTCAACTTAAAAATAGTGGAGCTGCATTTCCCTGGGACCCCTTTAGAAAGAAAATTGACAGTTCTTTGAAAGGCATGGTTGACCATTCTTCTTTGAGGTGACTTTGACAGAAGTCTTCACATTCATTAGTCCTGCAACTTACAAAATTATCTTTGTCTGTCTCATCCACGTTCAGACATTTATCATAAAAAGAGGCCATTTGAAAGGCTTTCCAAACAGATTAGAGGTTGGGATTTTTATGTTTTGTTTTGATTTTTTTTTTTTGGAAGAGGGAGAAAGGGAATGAAATAATAGGTGCTGTCTGTTTACATATAGTAGTTGTCGTTACTGAATGTACAAATACACAACCTTATTGCTATGTGTAACCCTTTCACCCTCTTTTTTTTTTTTTTAACCCATCAAGCTCCTACAACCTTTCTGTTGTTCAGTCAGAAGAATGCAATTAATCGCATGGTGATAGATGAGCAGCAGAGTCCAGATATCATACTCCCTATCCATAGTCTGAGGAACGTTCGAGCCATTGATTATGACCCCCTGGATAAGCAGCTGTACTGGATTGATTCTCGGCAGAACATCATCCGGAAGGCACAGGAGGATGGCAGCCAGGTATCCTGTGGGTTATGGAATTACTAAAAGATGAGGAAGGCATGCCCCACACCCAGCAATGAATGATTGTACATGGGTAATTTAGATATATGGACTTCCTATAGATTACTAGCTGTCACTTAGCAAAACAAGTGGCATCTGGAGTTTCTGGAGACCTCAGCCGGTGATCTGGGAGGTGCAGCAGGAAATAAAACATGGAAAACGAAGGCCAACTTAAAGATACCGTTGTTCACAGTGCGTTATTTGCTCAATGCTCTCTTTAGGCTGGGGGCTCTTGGAAACCCATATTTGAGAGAAGTGAAACATGGATGGGAAGCTTCTTGGGAGAAACGGAGTGTGTCAGAGAGAAGGAAGAGTTGCAAATGAGCAGGGTGCAGGAGCTTTGATTCTGAAATGAAGAGGGTGGGACTTTGTGAGCACACAGGTGTGTCTGAAGCCTCCCAGGTTCTAGTGGGGATAGGAAGAGAGTTGTTATCAACCACGGAGGCACTGAGCCGGGAGGTTGAAACTAGTGACCTATAAGAGATGTAGCAGGCTTGGGAAAATGTATTTGACTGGGGAATACAGAAAAAGTAGAGTAGGGTAGAAGGCAAAAGGTGATACAGGTTTAGTGAGGTTAATTGTGAGCTATGACTGCTTATTCATTTTCACATTTTAAAATAGATTTTTTTTCTTCCTGATTTTTTGAATGGGGGAGGAGTGGGAGACTAAGATGAACAACACTGAGGTGTTATATTCAGTTTAATTTGTAAGAGTGTGTGGTTTCTGGTGGTGGGTGTGGTGGTAGTTGGATCCTGCTGAAACACCCTTCAGCCTTAACTCTTAATTTACCAGTGTTTTTAATTTTGGAATATCTAAATAATTTAACACCCAAAACTAGTTAAAGGCACCAGGTTTTTGCAAGCTTCAGCAGAATAAGCAAGTGTAAGACTTGTAGGCACACCCTTTCATAGAGGTGACAAGCCAAATAAAGTTAGGCAAATTTTATGGTGAAGTTTAATTTGGGGGTGAGAGGGTGGAGGCTGCTCACCTCAAAAGCATGAAGTTTTCCAGAAAGATTATGTAAGGCTGTGTTTTGTGAGTTATCAGTCCTTGTAAGATTTTTTGAAAAGTTCATGAAAGATGTCAGTTAGGTTCACCTTTCACTATAGGGAGAATATGCAGTTTCTTTCTAAAAAACATAATAAATTAAAAAAACCAAAAAGGCATGTGAACTCCAGAGGTCTGGACAGGTAGAAGGCAAGAACTTTGAAGCAGAAAGGTGTTAGCTGGAAATGCTCTAAAGTCACTGTTGTATGCCAGCTGATATCCTTTCTGTCTGTTGGCAGTTGCCTTTCCATTTATTATTCATCCTTATGTTATGTCCCCCAAGTGTGATGGCAGCGATGGTGGAGGAGAATGAGGCAAGAATTTCAAGTGCTGTCCTCACTTTGCCTGTGTTTTTATCTGTTCAGCTGCAGCTTTGGGAATTAGTGGTGATGCGTTTCTGTTGTGGAGTGCTAAATGTGCTGGGTTTGGGTCTGTCCAAACTGAACTTAGAGTTGTCAAGAAGGCAGAGGAAACATGGAAGCTGACCCTGAATCTTCAGCATAGAGACAATTTGGACTTATTGGTCAAACTTGCTAAGTCTCATGAGCTGCAACCAACTTAGATGATTGCCATTACAACAAACAAATCAGGACTAAGTGTCTGTATCTGATCAAAGGTGTTGGTGAGGCAACTGGACCTGGGTGTCTCCTTACTTCATGATAGTATTTTGGCTGCCTCCTTTTGTTGAGCAGTAGTTTGATGTGGTGCATCCATAGCAAATAAAATTGCTCATGTTGGATCAGATTAAATGCTTTTCTGTGGGTTGCTTTTCTTTCCTTTGTAGAGCCTCACTGTTGTGACAAGTCCAGTTCCCAATCAGAACCTAGATATGCAGCCTTATGATCTGAGCATTGACATCTACAGCCGCTATATCTACTGGACCTGCGAAGCTACTAATGTGATCAATGTGACACGCCTGGATGGGAGACCCATGGGAGTGGTGCTCAAAGGCGATCAAGATAGGCCCAGGGCCATTGTAGTGAATCCAGAGAAAGGGTATGTAGCTGAAATAGTGATGTGGGGAAATTCAGGCTGAAGGTCTTGAGAATCAAATTGTTTTCTTGCTGCTGGCTGGTTTCTGTTTGTCAGAATAAAAACTTCTTTGACATTTGTTAAGATGCCTTGGTCATATAGCAAAGATGTGGAAAGATCAAATAAACCTTTTTTTTTTTTTTTCCCTTCTAATCATTCCTATTCCAGATACATGTATTTCACCAACCTACAGGAAAGGTCTCCTAAAATTGAGAGAGCAGCATTGGATGGAACTGAACGAGAGGTCCTTTTTTTCAGTGGTTTGAGCAAGCCCATAGCCTTAGCTATTGACAGCCAGCTAGGCAAGTTGTTCTGGGCTGATTCAGACTTGCGGAGAATTGAAAGCAGTGACCTTTCAGGTATAGTAGCACTTTAATTCAGTGATTCATTTGTGTGGTGTGGGTGTGGGGGAATGCAGAGAAAGGTGTCTTCTTTTCCTTCCTACTATAAACAGTCTGTACTGTGATTCTAATCACTCCCTAAATTCCCAGCCAGGGAATGTGCATGATTCATGCAGCGTGCCTTTACAGTCTCATGCCTCTACCTGATTTGCATTATTAGTTGCTACACATGCTATTTACTTCAGTTTCTCTCTGCAAGACCTTTGTATGGTTTCCCAAAGTCAGTTCACAAATAAATTGCAGCAGTTTTGGAAAGGGGAGGGAGAGGGTTGTTTTTAAAGGCATTGGTTTTGTTGCAGTAATCTGTCAATCAGAGGAAGGTTTCCCGTTAGTGGAAAAATCTTTCCTGCAGAGTTAAAGCAGCAAGTATGCAGGTCACTTACGTACCTGTCATTTGGGGTGAAATGATGTGAGGATAGAGCAGATCTAACATCTCTCTGTTCTCAAAAGGCAAAAACCTCTCTCTTCCAGCTATGGAATTCTCTTTGCCTGCTCCCTGAGGTTGGTTATGCTGCTTGTCTGACCTCCTCTATGAGTTGATTCAGCTCACTTAACCACATAAGCAAAACAATAACCTAACAATATACAGAAAAAGAGAAATAGAGAAAAGTGTTCTGTTGGTTTGGAAAGCTGAGTTGGTTCAGGAAAAAGTCCAGCAAGCAACCAGAACTAGAGCAAGAGAGGAGGAAAAATCATGCAGTTGGAATGGGTGTGAAAGAATCCCTTTTATTTATGTCTCTTATTTACTAGCCAGATCCAGCAAGCTGCTGGATCAGCTCAGCTGTCTCATGGCTTTGCTAGTAACTTGTTGTGATATGAATTGGGCTGGATGTTGCTGCTGGGAGTGACAGGATGTTCTGAGCACATAAATGCCCATCTCCGTTAGGTGATGGAGTATATGCCCCCTTCGTGCTGCTGCTAGTGGAGGGCAGTGGCAGAATTTCTCCTTCCTTTGCAGTAAGTCCATCCCCAGTTTGAATAGTGCATGTCCTTGTACTTCAGCTGAGTGTTTTCTACTATCAGAAGCATAAGTACATGCGTAAGGAAGGAAGGACACACTTCACAATCTGTGAGTGAGTTTGAAAACTTAACAAGAGTACGGTAGTTTGTAGTAATGTCTTTAACTGATGACATGATACCTTCGTTCAAAGTAGTAGCATGTAATCCCATTGACACCACTGTGATTTTCAGCCTTTTATTAAGTTGCTAGCATAAGCTTTTGTTTTGGAAAACATTTTGGGTTTTCTAGTTGGTTGGAATTGAGGCTTAGCAAGATAGTAATTTTTTTTCAGTGATTCACGTGGTGTGTCACTGGAAGATTCAGGGTCACTAATGAACTGCAATACCCTGATTGTTTACTATTTTAAAACACAGGACATAACCTGAGTTAGTGAATTATTCTAAAAAAAATGTGGTCTGGTGTATCTCAGCATGTTCCAGGCTATCCCAGATCCAGGGTCTGCATGAGTCAAGTAATGGGCGGCAGAACATCACATGTGCTTTGTTTCTCTCTTTGGCTGTTATCTGCCAGAAATCAACACACCAGAGGAGGAGATGGGTCTAAATTCTAATTCACTCTGGTTTTAATGATTCTGCTTTTTTTTTTTTTTTTTTTCCCTCTTAAAGATGTGGCTGTTGGATCACCAATGCTGTGCAGGAAAAGCTCGCCATATTTTCAAAGAACATGAAGAAAAATAATTCTAAAACCTCTCTTGCTTTTTGGCATTTGCACCACAAATAGATTGCTATAATCACCACAATAAATTGCTAACTGCTGAGATGCATTCCTGTGCTTAGGAATGCTGATTAATAGGCTCTTTTGACCAGCAGAGTAATTTTTCTGCATGTTAGCTTCTTAAAAACATGCAGAGTCTCTTGTTCTGTCAACTCTGTAGACGCCAGTACCCATAAAGAGAAGGAGAGCTAGAATGCCTTTTATGTGATGCAGTCCTTCTCTTCCTCCCTGTCCTTCAGGCATGCAGTTAGGACTTGGTTATGCTGCCCAAATGGGAGATCCTATTGAAGCTAACCAGATTCTTCAGATGATTAAGGGGTTGTTTATGAAAAGATGACTGGAATTAGCTCCCTACCATGGAAACTATTTGGAAATTAGTTCTTCTATTCCAGAATAATTAGTGTGATTTGGAAATGTCTAATGATTCTAGAATTAAGTAATTTTTATTTGGAAATAGAATTGAGCTATGGGTGTGTCCTGATTTTTGTATTTGTTTGCTTTTAAGTCTTTTTGTAAAAGGTATTGCTGGAAAGAGAATGGTGATGCCAGGAGACAAAGCTTCTCTTAATCACATCTCCCTTTCATCTGACATTACCAATAAAGGGGACTAGCACCCTGATAAGCCTGCTTCGGATTTTGTTGTTGGTTTATGGAAGGGGGGATTTTGCTGTCTTGGTTTAGTCAGAAATAGTCAGTTACACCTGGTCACAAATATTAAAAAGAAAGATTAAGACATTAAAGGAGTGAAAATTTTAAGCTTCACAGCTTTAGGAGCATACTGCAAAATGCCATGTTGATTGACGTGGGCAGTATGGCAGAGCAGGGCATGTACAGGCTCCATTTGGGTAGGTCAAGGTCTTCGTTTTAACTATATTCCTCCCTGTCATCTTTGCATTTTCCCCTATTCCCAGCTTAGCTTTTCTTCTCCTCAAGATGCAGGTTGCTGTTTCTTACCTTTTCCCTATACAATGAGTCATTTTCATGGGGGTTAAAAGACGGTTGCAGTTATTTAGTTTGACTTACATCACTCAGTCTATTAATTTCTACATCAGTCTGGGTATAGCCTCCTTCAGAATCCATCAACATCTTTTCTTAATCAGATCATTGCTGGTGTTGTTCCAAAGTGGTGGGCGAGAGCCGGGTCTAGCTCAGGATTAATAGTTGAATTTCCATGTTTGGCTTTATATGTTACCACTTGTTAAATGTTTGGAAGGTTACTTAACTTCTGAGCTCTGTATGCATTTAGTGAAAGAGATAAATGTAATCTTCATAGCTGAATTTGTTTGTAAGTCGTCATCATCACTGACATACTGTTGATTAAATTCTCCACAAGCCAAAAACCGTTTTTGCTACTAATCAAAGCAGAGGGGTAGAATTTGTTCAAATTATAAAATCATAAAATGTGTGTCTTTTGTCCCATGACATTATCTTGTGTGACTATGGGAGAGACATGGTAGAATTTTTCTGTAGTATTCAGTTGTACTTGTATGTTTTCACAGGACAAAATATAAAAACTTCTTGGAAATTGTTTTGTGGGTGAACATATGTAAAACTATTGTCTGCTGTAGTAAAAGTAAAAAATAAGCATAGCAGTGAACCCAGATATGTGAAATACCAGGATTTATATGTAAATTTTCAAGCTGTGGCCTAATTTTAGACTGTGATATTGTTTCAGAATTTCAAAATTGAAGCAGATTCCTTACGTTTGTGAGTAATTTTATGCTCAGAATCTGATAAACCTCACTGAATATTTGAGTGTTAATGACCATGTCATGTAAACTAAACGAAGCATGGATTAAACCTCACTTTTGAGCTCTCAGGTTTTGAATAACGTATTTTCCTTCTGTGCATGAGTTGCGAAGTCTCCACTGTCTTCGGACAGTCTTTAATGATACCTTTAAAACAGCTGCAGACTGTCTTCTGTTTATGTGGAGTGTTAACCATGAAGTGTGGCAGTTGCCCTTGACTATATATAATGCCAGGTAATCTAGCATAAAAGTCAACAAATACTCTTCAGAGGTGTAAGGCTAAAGCCTCTTGGCTGCTACCGATGATTACAAAAGGAAATGAGCAAAGTAACTCTTCACTAGGAAGAAAGGAGCGTTCCCAATTTAGCATGAAAACCTTAGTGAAGATAATATAGTTGAAACAAAAGAATAGGAGGAAGTCAGAAGTCAAGTGTTTACCTTAATCTCATAAGTCATGTGAAAAGTACTAACTACCTTGTCTTCGCTTGGATTTTATCTTGTATTAGTTAACTCAAGCTAATAATCCATCTTCTTATTCCCTGTTGTATGCCAAGACAAAGCAGTTAATCTCTCCAAAAAAGGGTAGAAGAATGAAAAGAATTAACCAATTCCCATCATATCGATAAAAGACTGGATAGGCTCATGAGAGCTGAGCCCCCAACTCCAGATGCTTCTTAAATACAGTAAATGTATTTGAAGCACAAAACCTGTCATCTTGATGAAAGTAGAAAAAAAGATTTGATCATCTGTCTGCAAAATGCATCAGTCTTGCACCAGAGGACCCAGGATTGCTTGTGTTTTTACCTGGTAGTGTAAAAGTAGGTGGAAAATAGTGGTGTGAGTAGTGTAGAAAATGTTTGCGATGGCTCAATTAGAATCAACTAAAATACTAAACCACTCTTTCCCTTCTGCAGGTGCTAACCGGATTGTTTTGGAAGACTCTAATATCTTGCAGCCTGTGGGACTAACTGTATTTGAAAACTGGCTGTATTGGATTGACAGGCAACAGCAGATGATTGAAAAGATTGATATGACTGGTCGAGAAGGACGTACAAAGGTCCAAGCTCGTATTGCACAACTCAGTGACATCCATGCTGTGAAAGAGCTCAACATTCAGGAATACAGTAAGTGCAATCCCTGTTTGCAAGTGCAAACAGTGCCTGTGGGGCTCGAGGCAAGGAGTGGCCACCGAGAGAGGAGCCTGTTTTGCCTTGTCACTGATTGACATCAGTGCAGATCGAAGGGCCCAGAAGTTGGTATCGTTTTGTGTCTGTACATCGCCAGGGTGCAATTAAGTTTGTTTCCTTCAGGCAGTTGGCGATGGACTGGAAATCTATCACAAACCCAGCATCATGTTTTGTTGCTGATGACAACTTCATTGGTAGTCCCATACAGGCACCTGGCATGTGAGTGTCTGTAGGCACAGTGGAAATGTCCTGTCATCCCTAGTAGATGATTACAACTGCGACACGCTAGTGAGTTGCTATTAGGTGTTTACTCCATTTAGACGAGCACAGCTCTCAGGGCCTTTTACTAGCAGCAAATGTTTCGGTGGACTGCCTGCCTTGAAGGCAAAGTGAACAATTTTTGTTGATGGCAATTCATATTGAAAGTAAATGACAGAAGAGCAACGTTGCATTGCACAAAGGAAGTGTGTATTAAATAACAATTTGTGTTGAATGCAGCTGCACTTTTGAAAGTTTTCTGTTTACCAGGATATAGCTTTTCCCCACACACATGTGTTTGAAATGATGGGAGCTGGATAGTTAAAGCAGTAGAGCTGCTGTCATCCTGGAGCAAATAGGCCTGGTTAATAGGCTGTGGTGCATGCCTTGGAGAAATATGTAGAAAAATGTCTGGGGATGCTTAATTAAAGCATCAGTGCAGACTACTACTAGTTTTGTTTGCTATTAATCTCGGTAAATCTGTCAGGAGTTCCAAGAGAAGTGCGTTGTCCTTATTAAACATTAAAATGAAGAGACATATTTATCTAGAGCATGTTAATTTGACTTTTGGAGACAGGATGGAAGCTTCAGAATTGATAAATTAGAAAAGTTACTTTTTTAATGGTCTTTGATAGAGAAAATGAAGTATGGAATCCAGGGCATCTTTTTGTATTACTAATGCTGCTGTTTTTGCTGTAGAACTAATTCTGCCTCACACAAGCAGCAAAATGCTTTGAGTACTGCTTACGGTTTTAGTAGGCTCCACGGCATGATTCGCGCAATGTTTCAGATCACGGACAATGATCGATGTGTGTGATAATTATTGATGTGTGTAAAGGGAAAAGATGCATACAACAAAATACAACTTTTTCAGAGTTGTTTTTAGTAGTGTCTTCCCCAGAGGGAAGGAAGTAATGAAGTGAGTCCTGTGTGCCCAAAGGAATCACTGAAAGGTCAAAAACGAGATGGGGATTTCTTGTCAGTACCTGTCTGTCTTATTTTTGAAATCACAGGACAACATCCTTGTTCTCAAGATAACGGTGGCTGCTCGCACATTTGCATCGTGAAGGGCGATGGCACCACGCGCTGCTCTTGCCCAGTCCACCTTGTTCTGCTGCAGGATGAGCTGTCCTGCGGAGGTAAGTCCTTCCCATGTTCTGTGTCACTGAGCTCTCAGCTTCTGGGCTTGGGGGGGGGGGGTGGTCTCCATCTTTAGGGGTGGCTTCTGAGCAGAAAGAATGTGACAGTGCACCAGGTGCTGTTATACGCTTCTACACACTTACCTCTTTGCCTCCCCCTGCTCCCCCAGCTAAATCTGCAAGTATTGAGGTGTAAGAGAAGAAAAATTCACTAGTTGACTGTTGAATAAGGATTTCTATTCACCCTTTTTAGTTAAGACCACCGAATTATTTCAGCTTGATTTTTTTTTATTGTATGATTTTTATTACTTTTTTCTATCACTCTGTATGTTCTTTTTCAAATAGTGGTAGATTGGTGGCATATTGCACCATGTCTGTGCCCTTTTATTCTTCTCTGCTGTCCTCCTCAAACTCGTCCTGTGCGTGTCTTTCTGAACTGCAGTCCCAGAAGGGCGAGTTGCCTCCTCTGTGGTGATATGGCCACTGTAGCCTACGCCCTGGTGTCTCCAAGGGTGGGGTTGAAATGGGGAAGAGGAAAGGCACATTGGTGCTTGGGTCTCTTTGTGCCACCGTACTGAATGGATTTATTATGCAATCTTCTCGCCATCAAGGCGACGTGTGGTCTCACAATGGAACAAGAGCTAACATAATCCAGATATTTTCTCAGAGCAAGTTTAATACCAGGCCAAAAGCGGGGGGAGAAAAGGGGGATTAAAAAAAGAGAAAAAAAAAAAAATCTATGCTCACTTACTGCATGAGATTAACAGTTACTGTAGTAAATGTTAAATAACAGCTAACAGCTGTGTTGAGATAGCAGGACTTGACTAGATTGAGCAGTTTTTTTGTCATTTTAAAAGAATTTTGACTGAACAGAGCTGTTGAGGGCACATAACTAGACATTGAGTCACAGTGCATCCATCTGCAGCGCATTACACCCTTTTAATGTTTTCTATACAATGACTGTTGAATGTTAAAAAGAAAGTGAGCCATCGGTTGTGTATACAGTCATGTTGCAGGAAAGGGAGAGTAGAAAAGTGTGTTGACTTTAAATGAAGACTTTTGAAGACCTACTAAGAGAAGGGTGTAAGAGGCTGAAGTGGGAAGGGAAGAAAATAATTGTGGTTTGAGTGTACATGTTTCTCTGTTCCTGTTGTTCTTTATCTAATGAGTCTCCATCGATGTGAGGCTGCATCAGTCACGTGGGGCTCAAGATCTGCACAAATGACTGTGGAGGCAGCAGGGATGGAAGTTACCTTATGACGTGGCATGTTTATCAGCTGCTTGATAAATCAGAGCAGCTGAGACCATCTTGTCCTTACCTGTCCTGATCTACTGTTTGTTCACCTGGATTTTTAATTTTTGTTTGTTTGCTTGATTTTTAAAGAACCACCAACATGCTCCCCTCAGCAGTTCACCTGTTTCACAGGTGAGATTGACTGCATCCCAGTGGCTTGGCGCTGTGATGGTTTCACTGAATGTGAAGACCACAGTGACGAAAAGAACTGCCCGGTGTGCTCAGACACCCAGTTCCAGTGTGAAAGTGGACAGTGCATAGACAGTGCCCTCCGGTGCAATGGAGAAGCAAATTGCCAGGACAACTCGGATGAGAAGAACTGTGAAGGTACAGAGGGTCTTTTGGAGTGTGATGAAAATAAAGCTGTCATGGGGACACTATGATAGATTCCAAAGTTACTGCTGAGTAGGATTTGGAAGGATCCAAGGTTCTGCTAGTTTTTAAACTGATCTATTGAATGGGAAATTATTTCACAACTCCGTACTTTTGTTTCTCCATCTATGAGATAGAAATAACTGATCTCCTGCACAGTGATTTAAGCTCTGTTTGTGAAAAGTACTATTAAAAAGGTAATATGTTTTTGAGCTCTAAAAACCTGGTAACTGGGAGTGAATTACAAAGTAGAACAAATCCTTGTCATGGTTTTTTGTGTACCTTGTACCAAGTAAAGGTCTTGCGATTGTTCATTTTGTTCAGGTATTATAAAATAAAGTTAAGCATTTGTGAGTAAGTGGGAGTGAGAGACAGACAAGATTTCTGGAGACCTCTTCTTCCTATAGAGCACAGCAAGAGAGAGTATTTAAGTGCTATTGCCAACACAATGAGAATTAGGTTCTTTTAATTTTGGGAAGGATAGGTTTTGCTGGTGGAATCTGAACTACCCCACCACTACACAACGTGAAACATGAGCAAACTTGCTTTCCCCGCTGTGCAAGTAGTGAAGAGTTGTAGGGACAACTTGTAAGCTTGAAAGGATGCCTCTCCTCTCTATCCTCTCAGTACATTTTCCTTCTTTGAAGAGACTGTCTAAGGGTCTTTGAATCAAGGCTGAATTTCTTTCCAAACAATGTGCTCCAGCTCCAACAAAAACCTACAGACCGATGCAGAAATTCCTGTGTGATGAAAGGTGATTGTTAGCCAGATGAGATGCTGACATCTGAAAATAAGTTGTGCAAGTTAGTTTCCCAGTTGCCATCCAGCAACTGGAGATATCAGACAAGGGGCTGTTTATCACCTTCAAAGTGGCCCTGTTATTCAGAGTATTCAAGTTGATTAAAGATCGGAAAAGCCTTTAGCTTAACTTCTTAATTCAACTGAAGTCAGAAGGAATTTCTTGATTTACGAGAAACAGGAGGCAAAAATATGTGTAAACAACAGCAGCCAGCACCTTGCCTGCAGCACCTTTTTTCCCAAAGTGGTAGTTTATTTTTTCAGTGTACTGGCAAAGCTCCAGTTTTATTTTCTGTCTTTCATTTCAGTTTAAAAACATAATGTCAAGTGAAATATATTGTCTCATGATCAAGGAGTTCTCTGCTTTACAGGAAGAGCACAAGGGCATTGAGAAACCACATTTATCTTTCTTAAACAATTTTATCATCATGGTTTGGCAGTTTTATTTTTAATAACTTAACTCTTCTCTCTTATATTACAGTAAATGCTTAGAGTTGGAGATTCTTATAGTAATTTTGCAATAACCATGTCCTGGGATAAGTGCCTGTGTTCTCAGTGGCCTTCTGCTTCTGAGTTATTTTAGTCAAGGTACTTTTGTCTTGTAGTGTCCTTATTGTAAATAAGCAGTAAGGACCAGGTACCCACTGTGCAATATCCTCAACAGAACACTGAATCACTTTTTCTGCATGGTTGGCATGAGGGACTTTGAGTGCCACTGGCTACTTTAAGAAATGAAGCTAACAGCAGGCAAAGCTCTCCCAAGATACTCCTGAATGTATGCTTTGGTGTCTTGTGTTCTTAAACATTTTAAAGAGTAGAAGTCTTTGATACTGACTCTTGGTGTGTGTGGGGGTTCTCTTTCCAGTGCTTTGTTTAACCGATCAGTTCCGCTGTGCCAGTGGGCAGTGCATCGGGAAAAGCAAGAAATGTGATCACAACCTGGACTGCAGTGACAGCTCAGATGAGCAAGGGTGCTGTAAGTGTAAAACCTGAGACTAGAGATTTGATTGCAGCATCCAAAATTTGTTTCTTACCTTCTCTGAGTTAGATTTTATTCTGCCAACCAGACTGAATTAATTGTTACCCAAATGAATGCTCCTGTTGATAACTGCTGTCATGCAATTAATGCACAATGTGGTAGAATACAAATAACAAAAATAACTAGTATTCTGAACGAGTAGTCTCTGAGGCAGAGCAGGCTAGTAATTTTTCCACTTACCTTTTTAAACTTTTAAAAGAAATAAAAGGGTTGTTTTACTATAATCTGTTAGTATGCTGAGTTGGTGCAGTGTTAATCTTCCTAGCAGCATGAGGCTTTTATATACAACTGCTCTGCTTCATGGTTTTCTCAT
The DNA here is from genome assembly GCF_026419915.1 of Harpia harpyja. Taxonomy (NCBI): domain Eukaryota; kingdom Metazoa; phylum Chordata; class Aves; order Accipitriformes; family Accipitridae; genus Harpia; species Harpia harpyja. Next base: position 4,146,681 of record NC_068945.1, on the reverse strand, counting down.
GCAGAGAATTAATAGCAGGTGCTTTTAGAATCAGAGGAGCACTCTGTAGAGTAAACCTTCTAAAATTTCCTTTGTATCTTGAAAAGATGTAATTCTGAGCTTGATTTATGATTTGTAACATGTGATATCCCCTACCTTGAAATCTCCAGGGCTCGGCAAGAAAACCACTGCCTTTAAAATTCCAACTTGAAAGTTCATTTTCACTGTTGGTGCTTTAAAAGAAAGAGTAAATAGGGACATCTCTTCTTCTGTTAGAGATCCATATATCGCGGTTGACACACACATAACTTGAAAATGCAAAGCCAAAGTTGGACCCTTGATCTTAAGAAGGAGTAATAGGAGATGTTCTGTCATGCTGCCAAGTTATTAGTGACATTATCACAGACATGTATAGTTATCTGCATTATAGTTCATATATTTTCTGGTTTGGTAACAGAGGATGGAAAATTAGCCCACCCAGAGTAAGATTGCAGTTGTCACTGTCCCTCTTCCAGTATGATCAGAAGTCTGTTTACTTATCTCTGTAGACTGTGACAAGCTGGTTAAAGTGTGGGTTTGGTGTTCAGGGAGAAGAAAATGTGTTGAGGAAAAGACTTGCAGTAATGGATAAGATGTAAAACACTGACTAGAACAGGAAAATACTTTAAAGTCTGCTTTTCTTGTCAAATTCATGAAGCAGAGGCAGGGGGTTGCCAGTTATTCCCAGAAATGTCATTGCTTAGAATTGGTATTGTAGGGAAAGCCACTCATTTTGACTAGTTGAATAATCATTTCAGATACAGATTCCTCGTAAGGATGGCACCTCTAAAGCTGGTGCTCAGCTATATCTAACCATCAGTGTGGGTCAGATGTGGAGTAGGTTAGGTAGTTTAATAAATAGCAGGAAACCCAAAATTCATCATTGGTGCATAACCTCTACTGTTCAGCGTAAGTGAATGTCTCACAGTTGAGAAAAGGGAGTGCCAATCTGTTATGTTGAGTGATAACCTAGGTGCTTATGTGATGAGGTAACATGGAAAGTAGTTGTCATTGTCTTCAATAACAAGAAAAAGCATAACTGGAGTCCCCCGCACAGTGCTATCTAAAGTCATGGCTGCAGGTCTTGTTCATCAGTTTCAAAGGATAGCCCTGCCTGTCAGCATGAAGCAAGATCAGGACCTTGTTCATCAACCCCCCTGCACATGCATGTACTGTTCGTTTCCTGTCACTTGTGATTCAAAAACCTCTCTGCATGTGTGGAGGTCATCTTGTGCACAGGAAGCCCTTATGGACACTCCGAGTCTTTAAACAGACCTGTCCCAGTGCCTGTTTGTTCCTCCCGTACATTAATTTGAAATCTGTTGTCTGCCTACAGAAGAGGAGGCTTTTATTTTTCCTGTGTGGAAAGATGTCAGGAAAGCTGATGTTGGTACATGAAGCTGTTGGATTAACTTACACTGTCTGATTTTCCTTTTTCCTTTTAGACACAACGGAGGAGCCTGCACCACAGCCCAACAACACAATAGGCTCCATCATTGGTGTGATCCTTACAGTTTTTGTTGTTGGAGCGATGTACTTCATCTGTCAGAGGGTGCTGTGCCCACGCATGAAGGGAGATGGGGAAACAATGACCAATGATTATGTGGTGCACGGACCAGCCTCTGTACCTCTTGGTTATGTGCCTCACCCAAGCTCTTTGTCAGGGTCTCTTCCCGGTGAGTAAATGGTGTGATCCTTGTCCTGCTCTTTGGCACCACGTAGTTGTAGCTGAGGATACTCTGCATGTATGCATGGGAGATGTCTGTTCCGGATGCATACTTCTTCGAAGCTGTTGGAAGCCAGGACTGTCAAGGCTTGTTGCCATCCTTCTTTATAACAATGAACTGCTATTTTACCGATGCTATTCACGAGCATTTAGATACTTAGCAGAACCATAAGCTCAAATAGATACACATACCGTGGGAGTTCTCTTCTTTTGCTACCAATCCTCTTTTTGGACTGTTACAGCATCAACAAGGTGTCATGACAGTACAGGGTGAAGTTACACAGAGTTATATTCATGGGACTTTCAACATTATGTAATTATTCTTGTTAGATTTGTAGAATGGGTTTGTATGCTTATGAAACTTCTTGTAAAGTCTGTAATGACCAGCAATAACTGTGGTCTCAGCTTATTTCATTTGACGATGAAGTTTTCGACAGCAATACAAGCACATGATGCTGCTGCTGTTTAAAAAGTAAGACTTGACTGCAATGTTGCACTTCATTTATATGCATTGCTTCTGTACATATTGATTAAATACATACTTGTGGCTTTGGATCCAGCAGGTTCCAGTCAGAACACAGAGGTTCTGTGAAGCTGTTACAGGGTTAAAATAATGCACCAAATTTCCTTGCCTTCTGTAATAACCTGCTTTCATAAAGAGAGTCTTTGAGCAAAATTTTCACCATTATTTCGAGCACAGCGGCATACCTCTCCGTTTCCCGCTTGGACTCTCTGCCACCATGCTTCAGTCCAGTAGCAAAAGCTCTCTTAATGGTGTGGAAATGAAAGAACACAAACCCTCTATTCTCTCGGACAAATTTCAGTTGCTCAGTTGAGGTGGTCAGAGTCGGTTTCATGTTTTATTCTGAGGCATAGAAATAGTGCCTGAATGCCTGTTCCCTCAAGTCTTTTCCAGCCGTTCAAGTGAAAGAAATCTGTTTCTCTTCACACAGCTCTAGTATAGCCCAGTGCCAAGCCCTGCAGTTGAGTAGCTGATACACAAAACCAACATGTTTATTCCCTGACATTCTTTATTCCAGTTGTCCATCAAGGAGCACTGAATTTGCTCTTAATACCAAGAAGATTAATTTTGGTTTTAGGAGTTGCGCTTATAGTTTTGTTTTGTTTTTTTAAGCTTTCTTTTCTCTGTTTGCCTCAAAGAATTGAATACTGATATACATCTTTGTTCTTCAGGGATGTCTCGAGGTAAATCTGTGATCAGCTCCCTCAGTATTATGGGAGGGAGCAGCGGGCCACCCTATGACAGGGCCCATGTCACTGGAGCCTCTTCCAGTAGTTCTTCAAGTACCAAAGGCACTTACTTTCCTCCAGTAAGTCATTCTATTATTCATAGACCTTTAATAACTTTCAGGGAAGTGCCAGTGTCTTTCTGAGGATAATTAATTGACAGATGAATGTTTTGTTTTAAATTTCTAGCCCAATAAACTTGTTTGAATATGGAGTAAGTGATTTTGAAAGGGAAGGGAGAGGAGGTTGTCTTTTTCCAAAACAGTATAGGAATTTTCTGTTAACTTTAAAAAGTTGTGAGAGTGCCCAGTGCCAGTAAAAGATGTTAGATTGAACATCAGGGGAGATGAAAAAATCCATATAAATGTTGAGCAGCTCTGGCAGGGCAATCTCCTTTCATTACACTCTACCATGTGCCTCTGGAGGTAAAACTATGGTTGATTCTGTATAGACCTGTCGAGGAATTAAAATGAAGTTTTGTGTCATGTGTCTTGCAAGTGACAGATAAATAAACGGCTTGCAACTCCATAGCATTCCTCTAGTCACAAGTGGGTAGTGTGCTGCACTAGATGCTATATAAAAGTTGGTACCAGCCCTAGAGGGCTCCCTGTCTCTTTACTGCTAGCATCAGTGGTGGTTGTTTTAGATACTTTTGTATGAAGTCCACCAAGCCACTGTCGGGTGTTAAAGAGTTATGTACTTGGTCAGTGCAGGCTGAAATCTTCAACTGTCTGTTTTCAGTTCTGAGAATCAGCCCATCATGTTATATCTTTAAATTAATCAAAATACTGTTTATGCAGTAAGGGCATGCCTATATAGGGAAGAAATGCTTGCCTCGGACAGCATGCTGCAAATATTATAAACAGCATAATACTTGGGGACTACAGCTAGCAGGAGCAGCCATCTGCCAGTTTGCCTAGGGCAGTGCTATCCCTAGTGACAATCTAGTATTGAACAGCTAGCTTCAACTTTACTTTTCAGCACTGGGTATGTCAAAATAGCAACATCAGTCAGCGTTTTTTGAGAAGAGCTTAGTAATAGCTTCTGTGGAAATGGTAACAAGCAGCATTTCCAATGTCTGTTAAAGAACTGGGGAATAAACAGTAGAAAAATCCTTTTTGTTGGGGGGGGTACACATGCAGTTCTTAACTTAAGGTTTGTATTAAACAGTACTAAAAAGAAAATCTATAAACTGATGTTTTCTTAAGTCTCCTTCATATCTTTTTTTTTTTAACTGTGGCTTTTTTCTTTTTTTTTTTTTTTTTTTCCCCCCCCTTAGATTTTGAACCCACCACCATCACCAGCTACTGAACGTTCACATTATACCATGGAATTCGGTTATTCTTCAAACAGCCCGTCCACTCATAGATCCTACAGGTAATTACTATTACAATAGCTTCTGTCAGGATCAAAGCAGTTAGTGGAAAAAATGCAGAATAAAGACAGCCTCTGCTCCATAAGAATTGCAATCAAAGGCCCTAATTTTGCAAGCACTAAAACAGGTGCTTAAATGGGTTCACGTGTATCATGTCACTGAAGCGTGTGTGTAAGTGCAGCACTGTTTGAGGTAAACTGTACAGTAAGTGGGTTGGTGGTACACCTCTCGGGTATATTGCTTTAGGGGGAGTGACAACACTCATCACAAAATTAGCTAAATGCCAAAAGGATCCTGGTACCATGATAACTGAGCCAAAAATACTTACCCTGGAGTGAACCCTGCCTTTTTTTAGGCTTCTGTCATAAATAATTTGCCATGTAATCATCAGAAACGATAGGCAAACACCACGTGGAGGAAGATTGGCAATATAGAGGCTAGTAAGTCAGAAGTAACATTAATATTATGGCCGAGGTAAAACACATAAATTCTAGTTTGCCATATTAAGGGTTAATATCTGAAAAAAGTTGCTAACCTTTTGCTTATTTTCTCTGACTAATATTTATGGGCACACAAGCTTTATCTCTGTTTCCTTGAATGTATCTTTCTTACCTTCCCTGTAAGATGCTAGAGTACATTACCATTTTTTAAATAGTTACCAAAAATAAAGAGACACCTACTACCCAAGGGTGTAAAGGTTCCCCTCCCAAATCACTAGTAGATCTGGTCAATGAGAAGAGAGCACTGTATTTGTCTATTTGAAAGAAATGCCTCCCTAACACAGAGCCTTTGGGGGCTTTTGGATAATGAGGTCTCTGGGGCTGAAAAGACATCTCTTCTCCATTAGCAGAAAATATGGCCTCTGTTGTGCAGAAGGTCAGACCAGATGTTTATAATGATCCCTTGCAGCCATATGAAAAATCTTTTAAAATGATGAGTAATCTTCTAATGAAAGAAACCCAAATTTTGGCACCAGCATGAATCATGCTGATCGTTCGTTAGCTGATGTGACTTTTAGTATTATAAATGGTATTAGGGATATAGCATAGGGTTGAATGCTTTCTGAATGCTCCCCCACCCAAAAATAAACGCTGGCCTTGCTGCTTCTGATCTTCCCGTCTTTCCTAACGTTGTGACTTGAATATAGAGGAGCTGCCTCCCCAGCTGCCCCGAACAACTGACTGCGGTGCTGGTAATTGTAGCTACCAAGCACCTCCCTTTCATTTGTTTTCTTTAAACTGTCTTGGGCTCGTTTTAAAAGATGTTTTGTGGTAGCAGCCTTTGGGAATTCCATCCCAGTTACTGCTCTGGCAAGCAATTCTCCTGACTGCTATGAATGTGCCAGGCAATTTTCAGTCTCCCTGACTGGGCTTGGAAGTTTGTACCCATAGATTGCATAATGGGAACAGAATATCTTCTCCATATAATTGCCACACAGCTAATTCCATGCGCCCCCCACCGTGCTCTTCCTGCCCCACTGCCTTCGGAGCAACCTTTTCTACCTCAAGTAAGTCCTTAGGGAGCCTGTTGTCTGTAGGTAATTAATAATCAGCATCCCTTTCACTAGTTGCTATAATTTGCCTGACGCTGTAGTGCAAAGGCGGGCCTTCTGCAGGGGAGTTAGCGAGTTTGTGGTGTAAGAGAAAGAAGAGCGTGATGCTGTGTGTCTACTGCAGAGAGGTCGACCCGCTCTCCATTTCCACCTTGACTTACCTGCTGCTCGCTTGTTCGTGGATGCGTCACCTGAAATGCACCGTCTTTCTATATGCTGATGCTTTTCCCATATATCTCCCTGCTGCAGCTACAGGCCTTACAGCTACCGGCATTTTGCACCTCCCACGACGCCCTGCAGCACGGATGTCTGTGACAGTGACTATGCCCCCAGCCGAAGGGTCACGGCAGCGACGGCCAAGGGCTATACCAGTGACTTGAACTATGATTCAGAGCCCGTCCCCCCGCCGCCCACTCCACGCAGCCAGTACCTGTCGGCGGAGGAGAACTACGAAAGCTGCCCGCCTTCCCCGTACACAGAGCGGAGCTACTCTCACCATCTCTACCCGCCACCGCCGTCCCCCTGCACGGACTCCTCATGAGGGGTAGCCCCCCCACCCCGTTATCTGCCTCTGCCGTGAAAGTGTAAATACAAAATGTTCTACTGGGGAGGGGGGAGGGAGCTCTCGGCGAAGGATGAGGTAGGACAGTGTACAGTTAAATGTTATTAAATGGGGTGGAGGAATACTGAAGATATTTGTACAGAAGAAAAAAAAAAAGGATATTTATATATTTTCTTAAACAGCAACTGCTGCTTGTGCCATAAGAAGAAAAATTTTTGTATAAAAGAACCCAGACATTTGTACAAAAAGTTTTTATTTTTGCAAATGGAACACAAAAACATGCCTTAATCCAGTGAAGTGACTGAGCACATAAGGAAATGGAAGGACCGGGATGTGTTACTTGTCCAGTGAGGCGAGATGTGGGGTTTGTCAATACCAAAAATGTTTAAAAGTAACTAATAATAAAGAAGTCCGTCTCAGAGCAGCATACCATAGATACTTGGAAGTAGCCAAATAACCTCTATGTTAACTACGGAGGGCCAGCAACTAAAGTTAAACTTGAAAACGCAGTCAGGACAGATATTAACCTTACACAAAGGGCTTTGTTTTCTACAGGAATACAGCAATCGTAGCAGTGAATCCAGAAAAATAATCACACACTTTTTTAAATGAATACACCTCTGGTTTATCTTAATGCATTTACCAAACTAGAGCGTTTAGAGTTCTCTCCTTGCTTCTGGAATTTCAATGATTTCTGGGTATATTTTGAAGTTTGCTTTTTTCTCCTGTTTAGCTTTTCCCATCTCTTCTGCATCCTTTCTTCCTGCCCGTGTCACTTTAAGTCATATCCTTATTTAAAGTACTGCTAGAACTTGGCTGCTGTAAATTCTTTTTTTTCTCCTAATTAGCCTTGTCATGCAGTGAGTACCATGCTATACGTTACCTTCTTCATTTTGCCAACACGGTAGGATTCTGTTTTGTACCAGGTCAGTACGATTTTCACGTAATTGACAAGGGTAATATGCATATACCTGAATGATTTTTAGTCCCTTAAAAAAGAAAAACTTATTTTGACCTAGTGCCCACAAAACGTCAGATATTTTTATACCGCATATAATATAGACAGCATATTTATAAATTTAACCATGGATTGTTAGTTTTACTGTAAATGAATAATATATCCTTGCAGTACTTTCAGTGTATATTAATATCACAGTATACAAATCATATATATAAATATATATATATTATTTTTTCCTAGTAAGGAAGCATTTAACTTTCAGTGGAGCAACTGTCCATAAAAAAAATAGATGTTTTGATCATTGGAAGGGGTTCCCGTGCTGTATTAACTGCTCATGATTTCTTGTGTTAGGTAAAGCCAGTTTTTCTCAGTATGATTTTTGACATACCTCCTCTTTTGCGTGGTGTGAGTTTAATACTTTAGTATTAACCGCTGTGAATGTCAAATTTTAAGATATTCTTAACCAAACCATTTTATATTCGCATCTCTATTTTTGTATATTATCATATTTAGCCCCTTCTCCTGTCGGCCTCACTGTGGTGATTTTGACAGGAGAGTATATAATCAAGTGAAAACATTATTTGTGTAGGTTGAGGGGCAACCTAGGATATTATTAACACCTCTTCGACTCCAGTGCAGTGTTTTGAATTTGCTTTGACTGTAGTGGAGCTCGCAGTATACCTGATCTTAGATAGCATTATGCATTTGCACCTTCTGTTGACATCAAATCTGTTGAAGGTGCTCGATGCCTTCAAAGGCTGGCCCTCTGAGTCTTCTTTCTAAAAACAAAGGTACTGAGGAGCTTCTGCCTCCTAGCCTTTGGGCATAGTATGGGTGTAGCAACTCTTCAGAGGTGCTATTTGGGTTTTATTGTTCTCTGTTGCTTGTTTCGCAGCCAGTTTCAACTAAAAGAGAAATGATCTGAAAATGTGGCATGGGCTTTAATTCATGCTGTTGACAGAATTAGCGACAAGTAATTCTTACTAGTGCTGCCGCTCATCTGGAGTACTGGAGTCTCACTTGGTTTTGGCTCCAAGGAAAACCATGGCATTGGGATTCCAGCTGTAATAAAGGGTCTTTCTAGGAGTCCAAGATACCTGAGGAAACTTTAAAAAGCCTTGGTGGTCTCCAGGCTATTGCAGTTGATCTCTGGATCTGGCATACTAAGGTTTTTTGCCCAGCTTCATTCTAGGTATCTAGGAATCGTGGTAGCTGTTCTTCTGGCTCTTCCTTGCTGGTGAAGAAGTTTGTTTGTGTTCTCCAGCGGGATGGATGTTGAGGAGAGGGTATTGTGAACTATAAGGGAACTCAAAACCATTTATATGAAGGGGGGGAGGGCAGGTGTGTCGGGGCGGTGGGTGTTGAGGCTGGCACGCCGATGAGAATTAGAAACTTCTCTGTTGTTTACATTTTTTCATGTGCAGCATTCCGTGTGGGGTTCACATGTGGAAACTTGCACTAATGAACTCAGAAGAATATTGCATTGTTGTATCTCAGTCCAAGTGCTTGTACTGCGATGGCAATGGTCTCTTCTTGCAAAATACTTTTTTCAGTGTGCCAATTTCTGTTTGAAAAACTGTAAGGTGGTTGAGCTTAAGGAGTGGTATCCTCTTTCTGGTGTGGTTGGCCTGCCTCAGTGAGCCTTCCTCTTGGAGGGGACTTCTTGCAGGTAAATTCGTTAAGTGTGTTAATTACAGCAAGAGTATTTTAGGAGAAAAATGTTCTCTGCATATGGATCGTGTTGCCTGCCTTCTGTGCTAGTTTACATCCATGCATAACTCAACTGAAGTCAATGGGGTGGACATATAATTCAATGTAGGATTTGATCAAGTCTTTTTGATACATGTGTTTCAGTTTGTGCATCAGATAATTTTGAGTGATCTGCTTCTGGGAGTTTCACGTGAAGAGGGAGAAAGTAGACAGACTATGTTTTTCCACTGAAGATGACCAGCATAGAGAGCAGGCTGTTTCTCATCTGGACTAACCAAAGAATTTATTTAGTGGGAAGCTGTGATCTGCCTTTGCAAGTACATGTATTTTTCCAGTAAACGTAGAGCAAAATTTTGAAAGAATTGATGATCTGTGAAGTTCCTCTTGGGAAGATCTCCAAATTACAAAAGCATTGATGCAAGTAGTATGCACACCTGCCGCATTCCCAGTGGATAAACTATAGACTGAACATGGAGACTGAACAGTTTCTCTCTGTTCGTCTCTGCCACTGAGCCAGCCCTGATTCATATTCTCTTCTTCCCTCAGTGAGGATCATGTTTTCTCCCACTTCTCAAATGGACTGAGATATTAGGACTGTAGGAGATCGCTAAAGTGGGTTTGTATCATTAGCGTGGAGGTAGTCTCATTGATGTCAAAGAAACTGCTCTTTGTCTTTTAAGCTAAGCACAAATGTCCTTATCTTACAGCATCGGGTACATACACAGGGAGGCACTAACACAAGTACTTATTGTGCACTTTCTCCTCTATGTAGATCATGGGAAGTCTTCATAGCTGGCTGTTTGGTGATGGAAATAGCTGGCATGCTCAATCAGGAAAGGAACAGTCCTTTATAGTTTTAAAAAAAAAAAGGACGTTACAGCATAATTTGTTGAAAACTAACCTTTGCCTGTTGAACAGGAGCTTGGCACGTTTAAATGGCAACATTAATGAGACCTAATCTTGCCTTTTAAAATCATACCTGCCATGTCATACTGCAAGCATTTCATACCTTCCTAAGGAGCACTCCTCATTTCTCCACTGCTTTTGGATACCAAGATATTTATTTGAAAAGAACTTAGATACGATAAATGGAACATGCACATAGCATTTGCATTTGAAATAAAGAATGGTTTCCATGAATATAAATTCATGCAACCTATGCGTATACATTAAATGAAATATTTACAATAATGCAAAATATGCAAATGAGCCAGTTGATATCAAAGGATTCATTTTGCTGTGAGTTGTAACTTTCAGTATTGTAAATTCCAGATTACTGCCATAACATTTTCCCCCCACGTGCGTGTACAAGTATATGTACGCAGGTATACGTATCTTTGATAATGTGAATTTACCCAAAGCTAGTAATTTTCTCTCTTGTGCGTACGCGTTCACACGGCCCCATTAGCAGATTCAGTCTCTCTGCCTTTGAGGGCTAATGCAGGATGCTGTCCTGCTGTCTTGTGTAAGCTGGACTTCTTTTGGCCAGGTTGTAGGACAGACAACAGAATACTTACTACTTTAAACCCTAATAGTTAATGCTCTGTCTTACCAGACATTTTTTTATACTGTTCCCCTACTTTTTGAGTTAATTTTGCAGATGAGTAAAATTCTTCTGTTTCCTGTAGGCACATAAAAATCAATCAGTTGTAGTCCTAGTGTAATTATGAAGAAAATTCCACCCAAACTGCTTTACACAGCAGGTGCTACAATCCACTGCAAGTGAAGGTGCGTGCAGAAAATCCCTATTTATTGCACTAACGGGCTTTGGTGGTGTTCTGGTCTCCAGTTGTGCATTGCATCTCTATTATAGCCCATTATCTAGAAATGGCTGGATTGGTGAGTCTAAAGCACAGATTCATTTGTTTTACTTTAAAGCAGTTAAGCCTGTGCTAAGTTGAAGAAAAGGCCACTGTCTTGAATATTGAGTATTTCCATTCCTTACTGCTTGGCAAATCTCCTTGAATTAATTGATTACCACCATTCTGGGGGGAGCTGCTTGAACTATAGAACTCCCTGGTCACGCATGCTGTTGCATCGAATGACTTCTTCAAAATATCTCTTAAGAAGTAATCAATCGCTTTTTTCCTGACATTTTTGTCTTGAGCGGGTTTGTCACACAATATTGTTACAGACAGAATCTGCTTTTGAACGTGTACTGTGCATGTAGCAGATTACTTATTATTTCTACAACAAAAAAATAGCTGGTTCATTGGGTGCAAAAATAATTTGAACATTGTTATTCAGAAATTGCTTTCTTAGCCATGAGATCTTTTTAATTGCGTTTGGGTGGGTTTATAGCCTGAAAATTAACCTTTCACTTAATTGGCAGGTGACAGATAACACCTTGAAAGTAAGTTCGGAATGACCTAATAGCTTGGAAATGGCTGGAAAACATTCCATTTCTTTCTAAAAGAAGTCAAATAAAATATAGTAGTTACCAAAATGGGCAATTTTCTTTCCTTTCCATCTTTAAAAAGGGCAGCTCAGTGGATGATGCCAGCATAGCATTTTATAGGGACTGGGTGATCTACTCCAAAACTGTGCAGGGCAGGGTAAGTAAACTGTCCATATTCGATTTGGGCCACAGATTGTCTTAGTAGCGCAAAGCGTGATTGTTATGATGAAACTATTGGAGAGCAGTCTCGTTCCCTTCTTCTACATGAATAAGGAGCGACTTTGAAGTCCTGATTAAAATGGCTGTAGCCTTAAGCCAGGCAGTTAAGAGTCGGGGAGGAAAAATGAAAGTGTCTTTTTGTAAAGAGGATACCACCAGGCTTAAGCTGAACTAGCCTTGTTTGCAAGTGAAGGATCTGGTGCTGCTTTCAGATTTTTTAATCTTGTTTTTGTTTTTTGTTTTGTTTGTTCCTTTTTGTAAGCTTTAATCACTGTTTGTCATTGTCTTAAAGCCAGCTGGTGTCTCTTGTTCATCAACTTTGGTACGACGGTGCTTTGCAAGGATGTATTTATATTATAATGACCAACATTTGGTCAGCCCTATTCACTCATTCACTAACTTTTTTTTTTGTAAAATAAAGTGCTTTACTTGTAACGTGTATATAAACCTTGTACAAAAATCCTTTCCAATTATTACTATAAACTGAGTTGTAACAAATGAAATGTTGATTTTTATAATAAAACTAAGAGTGAAAAGGAGAGGTACTCCTCATTTTATTTTGGCATCTGGAGGACAGGTAATTAAAGGTAAAAGTCCATGTGCATCTTTTGCTCTCCATAAAAGCCAGAAAGTGCTCAGTTTCCTGATGCTGTAGGCAGACTCTGCAAACATTGATGCATTTGCCTGAAACACATCGTTGACTTCAAGCAGTTCTGTTGATTTCCTTTATTCTGCAATGCAACTGGATACATTTTAAAGCCAAAAGTCTCCATTATTGATCACTTAGATTGGTTTATAGGATAATACAAACCAGACAGTTTTACCAAATAAATCCTTATCAGACTAGAGATGCCTGGTGATTATTTTGGAGACTGCTGATCTTTCAATCTGTATCGAAACGTTTGCAAAGAGTGAAGTGTTTAAAATGTGAAATTCCCCCACCGCCCTATCCTATTGCTGTAACAAGTAATTGGGTGGGAAGCAATTCTGAATTTACAAGCTCAGCACAGGAATTCCCGCTCCACTTGCATCCACTGGTTGTGGAAAAAAGTATGGCTTTGTATTAGTGTGCATGTGGCTATACTAAGATTCTTCTACAGCTCAAGTTTTTCTACATGGAGGCATGGACAAGACACATATCACTGCCCATGTCAGTAAAACAGGGCCTACATTTATCAGTCTCACAAAATGTTGTAAAAATAAATGCTACGCGTTCTCAGCTAGTGCGCTGTGCTTATTTTATTTCAAGGTACTATATTTATTCTACCTTGGAAAAATGAGCCGTTAGTCTGAAGCTGCTGGGTGCTCCGTTTTTCTCTAAAAATGCCAGTTGTGAATTGCTGCTGGGCTACAAAAGGCTCACCTGCTCTTTTTCTTTGGGTTTTTTTTTTTTTTTTGTGAACAATGGTGGCTACCTTTTCTACACAGTCTGTGCAGTTGTCATACAGTAGAAGTTTGTGTACAGCATTCATATTGTTTTGGATTCCCTGAATCTTGGTCTTTTCCAGATACAGCTGTTAAGCATCAGGGTGCATCTCAAATGCCGTTCTTCAAAGTGCATACCAGAGAGGTGGTATGGAGGGACACCACAAAGAGCAGGATCAGCCCTGTCAATGAGCCACTTGAGTTAAATCTTTAAAAAAAACCAACCTCTTTAGAGGGAGAGTGTAGCTCAGGAAACAGAAGTAAGTTGTGTTTCAGCTGCAGCTCCACCATGTGTCTTGTCTGTGCCAGTTATCAAGGCCTCCAGAGATGGCAGAGCTGCTGAAATCGTGTCTACCAGGCACCAAAGGGCAGCAGGCATAGTAAGGGACCCTAGGGTATTTTCCATCATTCAAAAAAATATTCCTTGCGTGTCTGAGAAAAGACCACTTGGAAGTCTGAAAAGAATTTATTTCCTTCACGTGATTCTGTCTTTCCTTGCATGTGTGCACACAAGCAGAGGTGATGGCGAGCGCTGGAATCCTGCCATTCATTTTATACTAGAGGAGGGATAATACACTGCATCTTCGCTTTGGTATTGGGAAGAACCCTTCATTAAGAGCATAAAAATGAGATTTTTTTTTTTTTTTTTTTTTTCCTTTGCATCTGCCAGTATTGGCAGCACTTCCCTAAGAAGGTGAGAATGTGAAATCACATGCTTGTTCCTGGAGGGGAACTGCTGGACATGTTTAACCTGTTTTCACGGAGATTTTGCAGCTAGCTGAGAAACCTCTGCATGGGAATCAAGGTATGTTTGGTAGAACTGCCTACTGAAAAGCAGGTATCTGACAAGGGGAAGTTTCACCTTGTATCAAATGTGCTATGTGTGGCAGCTATTCCTGCATCCCTTTTCCTGGTGCATCAGGTTGGGAACATAAGATACAAGTTGCTGGGCTTAGTGACTTTTTTAAAAGTAAAACAATAACAACAACAACAAACTCATTTCTTCTGTAGAAACTATGTGTCTGGGTAAATAAGCTTTACCTTGCCCTTGATCACCACAAGATCCATGATGGCAGCTAAATGCAAATTCCCTGTTTATAGGAAGGATTGGGAGCTGCCGGCCCTCTCCTGCTTGCACGCTCTGTTGCATAAAGAAACTGCGTAGTAGGAAAGGTCTGCTGCCTGGGTTACCTGCCTTGATGTGTGGCACGGCAGTGATCTCACCACAGCTTTGCTTTCACAGCAAGATACCTTTTTCATGAGTTTAAGGGGAATGCTCTGCAGAAACGATGACGTTTGCTTCTCTGAGGATGTGTAAAGGATATCGTTCAGGTCTGAGGATACGGAAGGATTTCGTGTGGTAAGTGTTTTCTGTTTGTCAGTGTTGCCAAAATTGTTAGCCCTGTCTCCTTGCCAAGAAACCAGTAAGCACCTTGACCTGCAGAGGACTTGGCTGGAGAGAAACACCTAAGTGACCCACCACCAAGCTCCCCTGCATTGCCCTGAGCAACGCGTTTCAAACCACTGATGATCCCTGCTGGTGGTTTCCCAAATAAAGGGCTACAGGTGGCTCTCATGGCTACGGGGGTGCCGGGAGCCTGTGGTAAAGCATCCGGCTGTCCCAGGAGGAAAGCCCAACAGCATTCCCCTGCAGCTCAAGTGCCGTGAGAGCTGCTCCCGGTTTCCTGGGCCAGTTGCCCACGCAGGGAAAGAGTAGTAGGAAAACATTGCACATCAGAGATGGGCAGAGAGGACCGATGCGGCTGGAAGGACTGTGGGGAGAAAGGAGAGGTGCAAGGAGGGTGTAGTGCTTGTGCTCCGGGCTCCTCGTTCCTCTCCGAGGATGTGCATGGAGGGGAATTAGGAAAGCAGAGCATAAAAAAAGATGAATATAGGATGCAGGGTGTATGGTAGGAAGGGTCCTGGAAGCCTGTGGCAATAAGAAGAAAGGATAACGTTATGGGTGGCTCTCTGAAGTCACTCAGGAGCATGGCGACGGCTCCTCAGCATTGGTGTAAGAGCAACGTGCCTGGCTGGTGTGGCAGGGACCCCAGGGGGACCAACCTGGCAAGGGTGGAGAAAAGGAACAGGTTGGGCAGTTCAGGGCAAAGAGCCAGAGGAGTCTGGCAGAAAAGCAGGGAGTCCTGTGTTTCCTGCACCCTGTCTGTGCTAGGAATAAAATAGTCTTTAAGGGGTCTGACTCCTGTGGGGCCAGACAAGATCAGTTAAGGAGGGAGCAGAAGGGACAATCTGAGAGGCCTCTCCTGCCATCCCAGCCACAGCCCCAGTACTCTAGCAAGGAGGAGAGAACGAATGTGGGAGAACAGGACACGTAAACACCTCCCCTGTCCTTGCCAACCCCCCATCTTGGTATGGGATGAGAGTGGGGAAGAAAGGGCATGCTGAAGTAGCCAAGAGCATTCCCTTGCATTCGCACCCACAGGAAAAAAAAAAAAAAGGTGGGAATAAAGAAGTGAGAGGGGAGTCACTGGCTGCGAGGCAGAGGGTGGGGGAGGAAGATGCCGGGGCTGACCAGGTCCGGGCACTGGATACGGCCTTGCAGAGACCGTGGCCAGCATGAGCCGTTTGCTGATTTTGTGACCTTGGAGGTGTGCTCAGTTTCTGCCTGCCTCCATTTGGTCTTGAAAGCGGGAAAAGTAAACACTCCTGAAACAAAGAGGCTCTTCTGAAGCGAAGCCAGAGAAACCCCGGTGCCGCTGGTTCCCCTGCCTCACCTGGCAAAGGTACCGGTAGGCAGGGGAGCAGGGAAAGACAGTGCTTCATGGCTGGGGGGGCCAGTGGCGACAACATGGTGAGATAAGCTGTTTTCTGCTCAGGACTTCCTTGGTTTGGCTCACGAGAAGGCGGCCGTGCCACTTTTGTCCCGAAGACAGGAGCAGCAGCAAGGGAAATCAGCATCGTGGATTGATGGGGCAGAAAACGTGGCCGCGCTGGGTGCTTTGTGAGGCCGTAAGGGCTTTCTGGTGGGGGTAATCCCTCTCGTGCACTGCCCTGACCGCGTTTTTCAGCAGCGAGGCACTATTGTGCCAGCAAGAGTTACCGGTTGCCAGGGTTTAAGGTTTTGGGCCGGCTGGAGGGCAGCGGGCGAGCTGGAGGAGGAGGCGGCGATGGGGGAATCGGCTGAGACGCCCTGGCGTGCTGCAAGCCCTTCGTCTTCTCGTACGCTCGCTGGTGCTCGTGGAAAGCCTTACAAAAATCTCCGGTGAGCTGCGCCCGTGTACGGCCTCTTTCCTGTCTTGCACCTCCCCTGGCTCTCGTTACGTGGAGCGCCTAATGAAAACCAGACCTTGGCCTCCGAGGGCATTTCGTGTGCTTTCGTGGCTCGTTCCGTAACGGAGGCCGCCATTATCCTCGCTGTGAAATCTCGTTTGGCTGCTGTGGAAATGAGCGTGGTGTTGCTGACATGCCGATTTGACTTCAGGTGGGAAGCAAGCAGCAGGTGAACCCTCCAGATAAAGATCTAGATTTTAGGCAAATATGCCCAGCACTGAAAAAACAAGGAAGAGAAAATCAGAAAATGACCCCTATTGTGGACAGGAGGAGAGTTTGTAAATGAATTTTTGATTAAAATGGCTCATGAGGCAATAAGTGCTCTTAAAAAAAAAAAAATCCATTGGTGTATTTTTCCTAACTTCATGTCTTTCAGGCATGCTTTGTTTGCTGGAGACAGAGTGATTCCTCCCTTGACACCACTTTTTTCTTTCCATCCTGCAAATGTTTTGAGAAACCCTGTGGCTTCAGCATTGCTGCGCGGACAGCTTAACATGGGCTGTTGTTCTGAAGCACAGCTGTAAGGGCTGAATTACTTTATGAAAGATAACTGCTTTCAGATGCTTCTAATAAAAAGTTGTTCCACCAGCAGCACTACTAACGAAGGCTGATTTTTTTTTTTTAAAGAATGTACTTCTCTCTCCCGTCCTTCCAGTGTGATGCCCATACATCCTCTCCACGCTGCCTCTGCATTGCATCCACCTCTCCAAAACCCTCATCCCCCTTGGTTTTGGCCCAGCAATCCAGTGCTCGGGGCAGGTGGGCTCCGGCATTTGCACGTGCGAGGAGCGGGGCGAGAAGGAGGTGATGGTGGTGGTGGGGGGAGATGGGCACAGAGATTGACGCAGCGGTGACGGGGAAGGGCAGCGAAGGCTGTTTCCCAGGGAGAGGAGCCAGGGCAGCAGCGAGGCACGGGGGGAGAGGAGCGCACGTGCGAGGGGCTGCTCGGCGGTTTCCTGACGGAGTGGGAAGCCCAGCAGTGCTTGTCTGCCGGCGCTCCCACATCCCCGCATCCCAGGGTTTCCTGAACAGCTGGGGAAAATTGCTGACATCAGTTAAACTTGAGTAATTGAGCAGGAAAGTCATATTTCTTCAAATTTTGAAAAAGGAGGGGAAGGGATACCACTTGTCTCCTCCATTGGCACCCCTCTGTCACCCAAAAAGAGACAAAAAATGTTCAGAAGTCAAAAGTTAGACAGAAGTATGGGCTTGTCGTAAAGCCAGAATCCGAGGAAAAGTTATTTGGTGACTGGCACCAGGTAAGGAAGAGTTGCTCTTGTTTTTTCCAGGTCTTTGCAGAAAGCACAGGTCTGTCTGTCAGCGCAGCGGGCATGGGAATGGCTGGGAAAGGGAGAGCTGGATTTTCTGCTGCTTTGGGATACTTGGCTCCTTCTACCACATGAGTATTTTTTTTCTCTTCTCATTTGATGTTTGAATTATCCTTCAGCTTTAGATAGCTCCAAAATGAGAGGACCAAAAAGGCAGAGAAGAGACATAATCCTCGTGTCCCAATTGTTCATTTCCTTGAGTTAATTTTTGTTGGTAATAAAAATATATGTCTTTCCATAGCTGTAAAAGACAACAGGCAAAGCACCTGTAGAGCTAAGAGGGCTTGGTGATTCAGATTCATCATTTGCTACAGGATTTCTCCAACATTTGTTTCCAATTACCTGGCATTTGCTTTGCTGTTGTGCACGATTAACTGCTGTTGCTGTAAGCAGGTACTTGGTGGATTTGGTCTCCCAACTCCAGCATGCCGCTGGGAGCCAACTGTAAGCCATGAAAAAGATTGTTTCGGAGAGAAGGGTTTGGGTTGCTTTTTTGTTTTGTTTTTGGCAAGATGCTCCTCTTTATTGCATAGCTGCGTGAGACCACTTCATATTTGAAATTATTCCTGGCCGGTTCTATTCCTGTGTTATTTTGTGACAGGGAAGAGTTGGGGAGAAAATAAAAAAGCACTGCAAGAAAAGATCGTATTAAATATGAAGATCCCTCCCTTCTGCCCAAAGGTGCTTTGCTACTTGTAAGTTTAAACATCCTTAGAAGGAATTGAATTTCACAGGCAGCATCAAGAATAAGAATCTGCTCCTCTCCCTCTACCTGTTACTGCTGCATTGTAACTGTGATGTTAGTTTTATATTTAATGATTTCTACACTGGTCCCTTCCAGATAGAATAGGTTCAGTGATCTGATGTATCTTTTATGTCTTTGTGGTTTTTAATGTATTTTATATAATATATATATTTTTATGTAGAAGAGCTCAATACCTTATTTATAATTACAGCTGCCTCCACTGTTTTCATTGCAATTTTTTTTCAGGAAAAACCACAGATACTTAGTTTTTGGTTTTATGTATATTTTTATTTCAGTTTGCGCACAAAGAAGCTGACAGCCCATCCTTCTTGGGAATAACTACAGCAAAATGCTCAACTCTGTAACAGCTGTGAGAGAGTCAATCTTCACCCGTCCTTGGGCTGCTAGAAAGAGGGACCCCGAGGCCAGAAGGTAATTAAGCCAACTTACTTTAGAGCTGAGATGCTTGATAATGTCCATACCGAATCCTCATGAATGAACTGCAAACGCACATGCATTGTATTAGCAGCAAATTTGTTCCCATAGTGGTTTTCAGCTTCTTTGCTTGAGTCGCTACCTGTAGACAAAATGATGCTTTCCAACCCTTTCTTTTGAAACGCATTGGTAGTGGTGGGGTACGGAGGCTCTTTAATGCTGGTAATTACAGCGTTTTGCAGGTTTGCCTGCTCCTCTTCCCTATATGAGAGACCCCGGTGTACGCGTCCACGCGGATGTATCTGTGTATTTTCCTGTGCTTTGTCCTATGGCCGGTCCGAGTGGGAGAAGAGAAGGCAGCGTCAACCCCTCACTGCCCGCTTGCTTTTCACACTGCTGGGGTTACAAAACGGTGCCCAGGATGGGATGCTGAGCATCACCCTTCAAGGGCCCAGCGGTAAGCGAAGAGGATAAGCAGTTTGCTCAGAAGCATTTGAGGGAGCAGGAAGAAGAAAGTTATCCCAGGCCCCCCCACTTAGAGCAAAATACAGTTTATGAATCTTTAAAACCTTTTTAAAAAGCAGAAAGTAAAAAGAAAACTTAGCCTTCAAAGTGATTGTGAGTCACTCCCCTTCAAAGCATTTCCATGGATTTCTTGAAGTTTCTTTCCAGTGTGTATTCCAAACGTTTTTGTGGGGATGATAAATTCTTCCTGTCTCACATTTAATTTTGGTCCATCAAACTGGCTCTCATTTTGGTTTTTCCTCTGGCACTAAAGGCTAATTTGCCTCCTTTAATTGAATGCAGACACTGCATCTAACATGACAGGCACTACCCACTCAATAATGGGATATTGTCTTTCCTGACTCCTACTTGCCTTAATTAAAAGCAGAGGGCTGACCTCAGCGCTGAACTCTGCCCTATTCCTTGCTAATACTTTTACACGTCGCTTCACGCTAAGGCTCGACAGAGCGCATGCAAGTTCCTGGCTCGCCAGCTTCGCTTGTTTGTTACTGTTTTAAGGGCGAGTTTCACTTAATCGGCGGGAGGTTCCTCCTCGCTTCGGTAGGGCTGGCCCACCGCCCCGTCCGCTCTTCACCTGCGGGGACGCGGCGAGGGAAGAGGGAGCTCTTGCATGGGGTGGTACCGCTGGGCACAGCCGCTGAAAACGGGAGCAGATTCGGACCGGGCGACCGTTTCCATGGGCATGTGCATTTTGTAGCCGCACCACCTCCTGTGTGACCTCCTCTGGCTTGTGCGGTCTGCCCTCCAGATGGGCAGAAATCCATTTTCAGGGAGGACCCGGGATCTAATAGATATTCTGAGGTCTATCAGGCTTGGAGTCAGGTGTTTAAACTTTTAAGGTTTGGAGGTTTTTAACTTGTGACCTCTTATGGCTAAATCTAGGACTTCACTGTGGGCGCTTAGGTCCCCATCAATTGAACCTGCACAGGACCTCTCTTGATCAGCAACCCTCAAAGGTTTCTTTGTGAGCTGGGAGAGCACAGCAACAGCTACCCTGGACTGGCCACAGTGCAAGTGGAACAAATTACGTCCCGCTCACCCGAGTACCCCAAACTGGGATAGAGACAGATGCCTTTATACAGGTGGATGCAAACCAGGAGGCAGCGAGTGGCTGAAGGGGCATTCTCTGCATGACAGAGAAAAGCCGCGGGACAGTCTATGGTTGTGGTTAGCGCTCCCCACTCCTGCCGAAAGACCTGAGCTTTCCTTGTGTGAGCACTGGCTTGGGAAAAACCACACGGAAATCATCTGTCTGTACGGCCTGTTTGTGCAGTGTGTTTTTGTTGTAATTATTTCTAGAGAGAAGTGTTTTGCTTAGTCTCCAGCTCCTGGAGAGGGTGGGATCAGAGAGCTCTGCTTTCCGTTAAAAGCCTTCGCTCTCCCGCTTCTGGAGAGAAAGTAACCAGGTGATCTGCATTTACCTGAAAGCATAAAATACAGAAGACAAATATGACACCCAGCCTCCAAAACCGTTTTGAAAACCCCAGAACACCACCTGAGGGGGTTAATCTTCCAGGGCTTTTCTGGGAGACGTTGAGGTGCTCGCTCGGGGCTTTTTGATGTTGGGGTTGGCAAGGCAAAGTACAAGGCTTGGCTGCTATAACAACCTTCCCTAGCTTTGCCAGAAAAGGTCAGTCACAAGGTCACCCTCACCTTTTCTCTGATGCTTCACGTGATGACAACGCCTGAAGCAATTCCCGTATCCCCTGTCCCACAGAAAATCTTCATAACCCAGGTGCTCACAGGAAGGCACCTTTCCCAAGACGCAAAGACACACAAGTTCGATGAAAGAAAAAAAACAAGCCAGCTGAAGCCAGGCACGCACAGCCACTTTAAATACAGAGCGTGTGTGTAGTTTTCCTGTATCCCGTATCCTGTACCTGGCTGGTCCTAGAGCCTTGACCCACCAAAAGTTTTTCATTTCACTACAGACACCTACACTGAATATTTAAGCACCGCTGGCATCACCTAACTCTTTCTTCAGGCCTTGCTTGACAAAAATAGTCCCATACTTGCCTGCATTTCTGCCACCAGACATGAGCAGAGCCCTCAGTCTGAGCGGTGATGAGCTGCTTGGTACAGGCTGTCCTCTTGCCTGTTTAGCAAACAGGACTGATCTGGCAGATGCTTCCCTGGGTATACCGTTTGAGGTTGGGGGGAAGCAGAGGGGATAATACTGGTGGTATTATCCAAGGGGTAGTATTATCCACATCACCAGGGTTTAGAACAGCTAGCTGGCATGCAAGAAAATCCAGGTTCAGGTCTCTAGGGAAGATAACATAAGCATAACCCAAATTTTCCATTGCAGTGCTGTGTGTAATGAATATTTAAAGCAGAACCACCGCAGTGGCAGACAGAAAATTCCACTTCAGGTGTTTAACTTCTAAAAACTTAAGTCCCATCCCCTTCCAGCATCCAGCGATAAACTCAGGTGGTTGCCCTTTCAGCATGCTAGCTTTGGCTGGGAAGCATCTGAGCTTCCCCTTAGAGACGAGGTAAGAGCCACGATTGGCATGGATCTGCCAAAAGTGACCCTGGGGTAGAAAGACAAGGGGAAGACCATCATGAAAGTCGGCATAGAGATAATATCATATCAGACTCCAGCAAGAAATCTTTTTGCAACCCATCGTTTCTGCCACCCCAGGTAGGAAAATGCATCGTCTCTACATCTGCACAGCAGAAAGCTTCCTGGTTTGGCTGCAGCAGATACGCAGTGGAGCAAGTCAGGGGACACAGGAGCAACCTTCTCTGTGGGTTGACTAGGCTGGATCGCAGTAGCTCCAGTCCCAGAACATCTCCTACACCCACCTCACGACATGCTGTGCTAGGTATCATGGAACAGAGCTAGAATTTCTGTCTCGCTTCTGTGATTTACACCATCCCTGGCAAGCGCATCACGGCCGCAGAAGACAAACAAGCAAGGCAATCGGCTTTAATGTTTTCTGCTTGGTTCTCACCCTTCACTCACACCACAACGCCCCAGCTGTGAACTTTTAACCCTGAACTTCTTCCAGATTGTGAGCCTTTACAGCAGACAAGTCATAGGCAGTAAATCCGCTTTTCAGACAATGGTGTCTATTGAGCTATTCCCCTTGGTGCTTCACTGCAATTTGCTTTCTGTCCACCTGCTGCTTTTCTGTCTACTCAAATGTGTGTATCGGTAGTGGTAGCACGCTACTCACCTGCGGGAAGGAGAGAAAGGAGAAGCAGCTCAAAAAGAGGGAGACCATGAGATTCTGTGAGAAGACCCAAGGATGCCTCCATATGCCTCATCAGCCTATTTCGGAGAAATACTGGATTTGCCAGCATTTCCTGACAGCTGAAGCAAAGGTAGGTAACAGACAAGTAAAATGTTTGGTTTGGGGCAATGGATCCAGACTGTTCTCTACTATTTCTGCCTCCTGCTTACCCACTGGAGCAAGGGACACTGTGGCCACGAGCCAGGGCAGAGCTCCTTTGTGCAACACGTCTGCACATGGACAGCGGGATCTTCTTATCTGATGCTTTAGCTGCTCCAGGGAACGGCAGCCGGGGCAGGTCCCACCGGCTGCTGGAGCCCCGGCTCTCGGAGGGTCACGTTAGGATGGGACGGCAGCTCCCAGGTGCTAACACAGGCTGACTGACTCCTTTTAACACAGCACAGAAGGCAGCTGCAGGACACTTCTAGTGTCCTAGACTCTGGTTTTGCAATCTTAACACACAGTGAAATCAGGTCATTTTAAAATTGAACTTGCTGATATAACAAATAGCATGATGCTGACCTGGGTAGATATACAATAAGAAATATCCCAAGCGACATTTCTTGTTTTAACAGTAAACCTCTCTATCTTTTACAGTAACACCCCACATAGACACCAGAGGGTCCTACAGCTAAACACAGGCAAAGATGTCTTGTGAGAGATTAACATAAAATGAAGGCATGGCCAGTCGCCCTCCCTCACAACATCCCTTCTGCTTCCATACGCACCCAAAATACACACATTTGTCTGCTGCTGGTTTAGTCATCACAGATTAAAAAAAGACAGCAAGATGAAGACTGGTTGAGCCAGTAGTAGAGCTTTGTTAATTCATGCCAGGCAGCAGCAGTGGCAACAGCCTGGTGTTCAGCCTTGCTGACTGCTCTTAGAATAAACCAAAGCCGTCGTTCCAGTAAGGAGGCTACCACAGATCCCTGCCATAAAAGGAGTAGATTGCTCTTAAAATCTAACTGATGCAGATGACAAATGTAAGAATGGCTAAATAAGAAACAGCTCACTTGGCTGATTTCCTATGCTGGCGCCTACTGCTACTGAAAAAAATCCTTCTTAACAACCCAGAGAAAAATAAAAACCAGCTGAATATCTTTTCTTAGATGGCTAGTTTTTGCATTCCCATTCAAGACAGTCTATTTTGCTGTTGGCTCCGCTCTTGGCATGAAACTGGCCCTGAGGTACCAGACTGGGGATGAAGGACAAGTGTGGGTTTAGGGCTGCTAAACCTTCAGCTGGAAAACCACACTCACAAACACAGAATTTGCACCTTGCTAAATAGCAGACTGTTGATCAAGCAGAGAAAATCAAAAAGTGACTTCCATAAGCTAGCGCCCAACTAATGGCAAACTGGTGTACGCTAGCAGACCGAGTCTAGTCTTAGTGTAATTAAAATGGAATCAGATCTAGTTCTTCAGAGCCAAAATCTAGCTAACAAACCTGCTTTAGAAGCCAATCAAATTTATAATAAAGCAGTAGCCTCTGATGTGTGGGAGGGTACAATGCCTCATATATATTTTTTTTTTCCATAGGAAAAAGATGTCGGAGAAAGATATGGAAGGAGAAGAACAACATTTTGAAATTCTGAGTAAGTTCTTGCCTCTCCCCCCACAAATCATCCCCCTTTGGGGACATCTGATGTGATCAGAAAGAGTGGATGTTCTTAAAACTAAGGGAATCTTAGATTTACAGCCAAGAGAGAGATCAAGTATTTCCCAACTCCTTTGAAGAAGGGAAACAAAGGTAACTCACTTCCACCTTCTCCATCTTTTGTTTCACATATACGTGTCCAAAGAGGCAGAGTTTGCTACGCATGAGTTGAAAGCATAAGGTTTATTAGAAAAATACTTGATCTTTGGTAGCGTTGCATATTTTACACATCCGGTTAAAATGCTTTTCATCATTTTCATTCAAATTCATGATTTGTTAATAACTTCTTCATGCAATCTTTGTAGTTAACGTACTTGTACACATAGAATTGAGCACCCGTAATGGAAGGTTATCTTACCAAGAGGCAGAGAGCCTGTTCAGGAAATATCACCTGTTTGTACTGAAAAGTGACAGAAGCGATACCATGGTTTTACAGCTTCAGCAGATGTCCTGAGTTCCCTCTTTCTCCTCTGGGAATTTTTGGGGGATGGAAATCCCAAAGTCATCAACTAAATGGGCCACAAACCAAGCCTCAAAATCATCAATAGTTTCACTGGCATCCACCTCTACTCTAAATGATGCACTGTTATTCCTTCCACTGCCACACATAGAGATTCAAGAACTCTAATCAGATCGCTTGTTTTCAATGGCTGAAGGGCCAGTTCAATTTACAGAGAAATCTCTGAGATTACACATAGCATTGAGCTCCTTCTGAATAAGGAGGAAAACTGACACAGTAGGATAAGTTTTAATTTTCTTGGACTACAAAGCTCTCCCAATGTTTGTATCTTCCACATTAATGGACAAAATAATGCTGCAAAAGTCAACATCTATTGTGCTATGCTTTGAAGGGCTTTAAAACAGAAGAGTTTGAATTAAAAGCATCTGTAGGTAGATCATGTCTATTTTCTTGGGGGAATGGGGAAGGCACTGGGGTAAAAAGCGCTCATTAACCTTACTCAGTCCCTTTCAGAAGTATAAAATGGCATCAGTACGTTGGAGAATCTAATCCGGGTGGGGAGGAAACTGATAGAAATGTGTGGGTGTGTCTTCTAACAAGGTACAGAGGCACTGATAACGGATTATACCAGTATGAACCACACAAAACTAGCAGCACTTGTCTCACTTGGTTGATGTTTGATCACAGTCCAGTGGTTCTTGATTGCGTACTTGGATATTTTCCTCTGGTTGGCACTTTAACATCCATCCATAGGAGTAGTGGCAAGCATCTCCACTCAGAAAGGTACCTAAAATCACTATCTGTGGAGCTGAATGCTCCAGGGAAGTTGAAGGTGCCTTCATATCCACTGAAGAACGCTTCTACATCAATACCAACTTTAAGAAAGTGCAATTGTACCCATCAGCGCTAGCCATGCAACACTTCAACCTCCCGTGGAAAAAAATAAAAATACATAGCTACTAATCATTCTGGCATCAGATTGTGGTAAAATCCTGCATGTTCCTTAACTGAAGGCTCCTGCGCCCTGAAGAATTAATTCAGTCATGATTACTCTACTTCATCCTGATCCAGTGAAGTCAGAGCCTTCTCCTGTAACATAGAAAGAAGACTTACAATTATAAAAGCAGTGAGGACCCACATCCTAATTTCAACTCTGCTGAGGTCAGTCAGTAGGTTTGCCAGTAGGATTTCCTGACCTCACATGCTATCTATTCCAATGGACACAGGCCGTACAGCTGCTGAATGTTTCCATTCATTTCACGAAGCACGAAAGGACCAGGATCTCCAATGCAAGTGCCTCCCAGCAAATCCAGGTAATTGAGCTGTGAAGGGCAGCAGCTCAGCACCACTGCTGGCAAAAGAGCACCTTGCACAACTGGCTTTGAAAGAAGGATATGAAGATACAGAGATGCCTTTGTGTACAGGGCAAGTGGAAGCGTACCACACTGTAAGGGCAGACTGGATGAACTGCTGAACTACTATGCTGTCCCCACAGCCTGCCAACGGCACACTACCAGGGGGAAGTACAGGATTAGGGCAAGCATGAATTTTGCTGGTATTTCTCCCAGGCTTCAGCTATTTGTGGTTGAGAGACTGTCTGTGCTAGGAATGCTGTTTTATACTTAACAACGCTCTGTGAATGTCTCCTATTGATTTTTGGACCTATGTAAATAGAAAGCTTGCATCATAGAAGATGTCTTGTAGCAAGTAATTCCACAGCTGGAGTACACACTGTGTTAAAGAATTTGCAGTTTGGTTTGCATCTGGCCCGTGTTAGTTCTGTAAAAGTGTGCTGCTTCAAGTTGCCTTAGACTCTGCAGAAGTCAAGGGAAGCAAAACACATACCCAGCCACCCTGGTCCTGAATCCATGGCTTGAAGTGTTCTCTGAGGTACTTTAATCCGAAGCCCAAGACCAGGTTCATAGGATGGTTATCCACAGCGGTAAGTCTGGTGGCAACTTCCATTGTAAAGGCAACTTTCGTGCATTGTACTTGGCCTTCTGGCTCACTTGTTGAATCTGCTGAGACATCCTCCAGGAACAAATCAGTGACCCTCTTGAAGAAGGTGTAGGACAGCATATCTGTAAAATGCTGATAGAAAACCCTGTCCTTTTTGATCTGAAAATAAGAATAAGGATTGGTTAAATTGAGCCACTTTCACTGGAATTGCTTTCCCCATCTCACTGGGAAAGGAGAGCATCTCTAGGTAATACATGCAATATAGTCTAATGGTGGTGGTGAATGCAACTGATGACACACAAACCCCACACCTCACTGCAAAGCTGCTCCTTCAGGCTCTGGAGGTGGCTCTATAGTTTTGCCTCAAAAAAAAAAAAAATTCTTCAGGTCTTTTTGCATTTGAATGAGAGAAGCAGAGACAGAGAAAGCAAAACAAGTGTGACACTGATATTGAGACCTGCAGGTGAGGAGGCATGGGAATACAGGAGGAGTGGGAAGATTACGGTAAAGGCAAGGTTGTGAGAAATGCTGGCAACAGCTGCCATGCTAAGCTCCTTTTGCTCAGTCACGGTCTTTGTGATGCTTCTTACTGCACCTGGGTACCTCTCTGCTGCAGGAGCTGAGCATGTCCTCCATGTGGGAGTCTACCTTTACAGAGCAGAAGGGGCAGCTAAAGAAGGGAGTAAGAGGAACAAGTACCTATATTTTTAATAGAGGAAAACATCCACTCCGTCTCAAGGACTCATGCCGGGGTTCTTGTATAGCTTTTGGGCAGGGCTTTCAAAGGGCACTCAGAAGATTTATTTCCCTACAGACACACTCAAAGCTGTAGAGTTTTCTCCCTCTGCTGGGAACAGCTTGTATGCCAAATTTAATGTAAGCACAAACATTTCTCAGAGTCAGTTGAGTGCTCGACATCCCATGAAACTCAGTGGGAATGAGGCAAGTGACTCCTCTTTTAAATGCACAACATTTTTGTTGCCTTCTTCCCACACCCCAACAGAGATCTCTGCTAGTCCTCTGGTCTTAAGAAAGATTTCAGGATGAATGGTGATGTTTTCAGAAAGCCCTAGATGTGGAAAGCGAAGTTCAGGATAGAGACAGAGTGCGCTGGCTTATAAAACATTCACTCCCAAGAGAAGTGTAATCTCTCTCTCACGCTCTAGCCTGTGTAGCTTCCGAAAACAGGAGGAGTTACCTTTTCTTCTAGTTGGTCCCCTGATTGTCTTAACAGTGAAACTATTGTTTGTATTATCTTTTCTTCATCTGTTAAAGAAAAGAGTAGCATAAATATCGCAGCCTTCTAGTAGGATCCAGATAGCAAATGATGGCAAAAGCCCTTGTGTCGCTTAATCATGAAAACAGCTGCTAGTTTGTGGCAAATTTACAGAGTTGTGTATGCAGGCTTTAAGCTGAAGCTCACTGTTCTAGTCTGCGTGGAGTAAGCAATGCTGTTCCTCCACCTGCCTGATGTTTTGCTCCAGTTAAGAATCTGGGAAAGAGCAGGGGCTTTAACATCCCACTGCCAGCCCTTTGGGCTTTGAGGTATGTCTGATAGCAAGCCAGAACAAAAGAGCAGCTAGCAAAGCCCATGAAAATAGACTTAAAATTAGGGGGGAAAAATCCCCTCATCGTTACCAATTACACCTCCTGCAACTCATTAGGACAAACTCTGGGTTTGCCAGATTAAAGAAAATGCAAGTATGGCAGGATGCCTCTTGTAACCAGAAATCCCTAGAAAGCTTGCATTAAAACTAAATCTCTGCAGACGTCATGGAAGACAAGCAGTTCAGACTTTTAACAGAGATTGTTGAGCAGTGTTGTCCCGTCACTGAAGAGGGATTCGCCAAGACATTATTGCCCCAATGACTGGTCTGTGGCCTTTGAGCCCCGGTGTAGTGCTCGGTCACCAGTACTGCCACTCCTACCACAGCTCTGTCACCTTATGTCACTGCCTTCATCCTCCTTTTCTCATGTCACAACTCCTTGGCTTTTTAAGGATGCTTCCTTTACTTGCAGTAGCAGGCAGGACTTGTTAGAGGACTGCAAGAGCAGTCCCTGAAATGTGGACAACAGAGCAAGAACCAGCAGAGCAAACTTCCTTCTTCACAGCATCTTACCGCAGAAGTCCTGAGTGCTTCACCATGTCTAAGAGAAAAATGCCTCAGTGTGCAATCCCAACCTGACATACTGCCTGTGAGCATGAAATTCTTCACCCTTACCATGTTCCTCGCCCTCACTTCCATCAGTAGCATTGCTATTGTCTTGTTCCAGACACAGGGCTTGATGCGTTATCTGGAATGACGCATCTGAAGGAGATTCCTGGGATCTGGAAGTAACAAGCTTGGCAAGTTTGTCTGCAATGTGGTTGACATCTGCTGTTTCACCTGTTTGGGAAGGAGGGTGGGAAATAAAGGCGGCAATTAATCTTTCCAGGAAATAATTCAGTGATTTACTTGTTTACATGCCCCCTGAGGTGGAGTTGCCCAGAGGATACCAAGAGATACATTTCCCCGTGCTGGGCCTTTGCTATTGCTTGAGATCAGCTGGTAATAATTTAGAGAGACAAGTCATGCAGTACAGCCCCTCTTTAGTATCTGAGCAGCAGCTAGCTATACAGAGGCCATACAGAAGCAAGTGTGAGTGTAGCTTACTAGCATACATCCTTGCAAGCCAGAAGCACATCATGTATTACGAAACATGAGTACTGCTCTTATAGGACTGTGAATCTTAGACTGTAGTTGTATTGCCCATGATTAGTTCATCTATAGGTCCAGATTCAGAAAAGATGGTGTATTTGAACGCTCTTCACTTGTTTTCACAGGCTAATCCTGAGCAAGGGAGAAGCAGACTTCACTTCAGAGGCACCTCTGGCACAAAAGCTTCTCGTGTCCTTGACACCGTTTTATTAAGCTGACATGAATATTGGGAGAACTCAGCAACCAGACTGGCTGTATCCACCTTGTGTAATAACCCTGTTCAGGACCCTCACCGACTGAAGGCATTGCTCCTTGAGGGGACGCCGACAGGAATCCTGCTATAGTAAAGAGAGCAAGAGGAGCTGTTGCAAGGTTTGTTTCATCTAAAAGGTGCTCTTCCTCACAATTCGCGTTACAGAGTTTGGGATGCAAAAAATCTCCCCGCCACCATTGCCAAGTGGCAGCTCCTGCATGACCAGCAGACATCTGGTCTGACCCATAACGTGTAAAATTCACAAGCAGAGTTTATTGTGAGGGCAGCAGGGGTTAATGCAGCCAATAAAAACTGCATTTCAAGGCTGCTGAATCAACCCCAAGACATTTCCATCTCCTCATCTGCCTGGAGAGCTTGTCAGGGAGCTGCTAAACTTCTAGGAAGGGGATCGGGCTGTTCACGGCTTTGGAAACCTAAGATTAGGCAACTGGTTTTACATTGAACAGGCTTTCGATTTAGATGGGTAATCCTCCAAAGCACCCCCATTTGCTCTAGAATGGCCTGACCAAGCTTGCAGTGCAGCTGCTAGCAGTGTAAGTGAATAATAATAATAATAATAATGATGATGATGATGATAACGATAATGTTTTAGGAATTGGTCCAGCAAGCTGCTGAAGGGCAGGCAAAGCCCAGATTTGAAGCCAAGCAGGATCCTCAGGGAGGTTAACACCCAGCATGGGGAAGTTTTACCTCGAGGCCATGCTGCCACCCGTGCTGCGGGGAACATGGCAGTGTATTGGCAGGGCCATCAAGTGATTGCACCCAAACTCTCAAGTGCTTTCCTTGGCAATGTGAAAATAAAATGGACATAAAAAGGCATATCTGGATGCAGACATATGTCTCTGGCAACCAAATAATGGAAAGTTATAGTTATTTCCCCCTAGCAAAAGGCACTGGGCTGAGGCAGGGACCCTTTCTTGAGAGACAGAGCTGGATTTAGCAGCAGGGAGGGTTACGGGCTTGGTGGGTAGGAGCTGGCCCTCAGGACAGTTAAACTGATCAGGGATGGGGCATTAGGCTGGAGAAGTCAGTGATGGATAATTTTTAGAAATATCTTTAAATGCAGTGTAAGGGGAGAGCAATTGCTGCGAGTCCAACAGTATCAAGCTGGCACAAATTAAACAAAAAAAACCCTACCTTATGTATATGAAAACAATATGGCAATCTATCATATACTGTATATGGCAACTTAATGGGGATACCTCATCCTCCTCGCTCAGTCTTGTATGAGAATTTAAGGTAATAGTTATTATCCAGAGCAGAAAAGGTCAAATCTCATTGCCTGCAGTACAGCACCTGACGTGGGGCTGGCTTTGGGGGCTGGGGTACAAGATGTTTACATGGATGGGATCCCTGGATGTCGGATGGATTACAGCCACCTACCACCTCTTCTTCCAACAGATGGGAGGGCAGGTTCCGACTTACACATAATAGCAATGTGTAAGGGAGGCTTAAATAGCTCTGGAAGACTGTTTCCGTTTAAGATATATGGTGGGGTTATGAGAGGTGGCCCAGAGACACGGGTTGCTCTGTGCTTGAGGCTGGTCACTGCCAACTGCTTGGCACCAGAGTTTCAAGCAGAACCTAGCACTTCTGTCTTTAGTGTGAAATACTTATCACATGATAAAGCTCCTTGGACGGGCCTTCAAACAACTTCTCTTCCTTGATTTTAGTGTGGAGGTATTCAGTCTGACCAGTGTTTTATGTTTTCTTTTTAGCCAGGTATGAAAAAAAAAAAGCCAATGCTTGTGAAAAAAACCACCTGTGCAATTATGTGATACTTACCACCATATGATGGAAAACAGAAAAGCCAGTCACAGGCGTGAATCTTGTGTTTGCAAGCACTACTGAAGAGCTGGCAATCTGCCTTCCTAACTGGAAATCAATAGAGCTAGGATAAGAGGTGACCAAAAAGTGAAAGAAACCACCTTCCTCCTCCTGCCTTTCCACAGGCCACCAGCCATTTTAGCTCTTTAGAGAGAGATTTAAAGACAAACAGCAAAAGGAAAGAACTAAGACATACTTGTCTGATGCTGAGAATTCCCTTCTTGAAGGCTCTCAGATTGTGCCTCAGAAACAGAGAAACCTGCCGTGTGATCTTGGTGTGATGACAGCATTTGGGGCTTTTCCTGCTCTTCTCTGCCACAGAGAAAAGTTAGGCAATATCCTGGCAAGTATTTTCTTTTTGATTGCTTTTTGCTGTGCTGTTGCATCATGCCACCCTGATAAACTACTCTTTGGCTTGGTCCATCTTTATCCCTTTGATGGTCAGTCTTTACTTTTGTCCCAATTAAGGACGATGATTTCTGCACATTAGCCTCATTTTTCAGAAGTTTCCCGTATTTACTGACAGATAACCGCCGCTGGGCGTAGGCCATTAGGATCTTGTATTCTATGCTGTCTCGCTCATCATCTTCCAGCGGTATTTCTTCCATACTGACATCTTTTGGCAAAGACATCTTGGTTCCTGCAAGAACATATTCTTAGTTTTAATGGCTTAGGGAACAGCCTGTTTTTCATGAATACCAACCAGTACTTGACATTTCTACAGAACCTTTCACCAAACACCTTATAAACCTCAGTGATGTGAAGAATATTGCAGTGCCCAGGAGCCAGAGAAGCACTGTTTTCTAGAAAGAGAATTTGGTTACCGAGAAATAGCTCAGGTGGCAATCAAGGCCATCAAAGAACGGGAACAAGAGACCCGATACATTGCTCTTAATTGCATTTGGTGGCTTAGACAGGAAAGGTGAGGGAATTCAAGGAGTATTCAATAGTCGGGGTGCAGTGCATGAAAAGAGGAAAGCTCGTAACAAGAATAACTGATTCTTGGGGTGGAAAGAAAAAAGATTCATCAAAGCACTGCAGAGGAAAAGCCTATACTGCAGCTCAAATTAGCAAGCATCTAAATGCATGAGAATTGTGCTTTCAGAGGAAGCTTTGACAAATTCAGGCCCTGAGTACTCTAGGTAAGAAAGCAAACAAGAGTTAGTCCAAACATTAGGAAAAATTATGATATTCACCTGTCATAATTTTCTCAACTGCCCTTTCACTTTAGGGGACCCGAGTCAACAATCTTGCGCATTTGTGTGCAGTGGATGGTGTGGTGGCACTTATCTAGTGTAACTTGTTCGTGTCCAAATAAACATACCCACCCCACAGCAGGCACATGCATTATGCCACCTTCCTGTTTCCCTATGCATTGTAGCTCATCAAGCCACAGCATGAAAACACTCTTAAATCTTTGCTTAGCACTAGACCCATTTGCCACCCAGCCTTCTGGAAGCCAGAGCAACAAGAGGAAGAAACGGGAATGATCGGCTGTGATGTAGCGACCTGGCTGCTGTGCTTTTTTTTATTCCCAAAAAGGTGTCTTCTGCAGAGCCCAGGTGAGGTTTTAGTTGTTTGAGCAGGCAGCCCTGACCACTGACAGCAGGCTTTCTCTGCAACACCCACACAGAGTGGAACAAAACTATGCACGTATCCAGAAACTGTCACTGGAGCTTTGAATGTAATGCTACTGCTGAAGTTCTGTCCTGTGAAGGGCCCAGGATTGCACTGAGACCTCTTGCTCACAAGGTTGTGCCAAGGCGAGTTCCTGTTTGCTGGACATTGCTGGGGCAGTTTGGAGGCTGGGGGAGAAGGGGCGAGTTCCCCTTCTCTTGCTAGTTGCTGCCTTGAGATACTCAAAGGGTCAGCAGGAGCATTGCATCTTCTCACAGCATTTGTGCAGGCAGCTTTAATGAATCTGCAAGGGAAACTGAAAGCCCAGCAGAAAAAGGTCAGCAAGAGACTGTTACAAGAAACAAACTAAGTGGAGGAAAAGAAGTGGAAGCTAGACATACAGGAGAAAAAAAGGAGAACTGAAATGATGCAAGACAGGCATGGGGTTGGTGCTTCTTCACTGCTGTGCCTAGGAAGGGAGCGCTGATGAGCATACCACCCTCAGGATGCAGGGGAGCAAAGGTAAGACCTTTTCTGTGCCCTGTGATTGTATGAGCCCATCTTCCAGTGCAAACAAGAGCAGCTTAAAGAGTGCACTGCACTTCCCAGTGTCTCCACTGCACAGAAAGCAGGGCTCCGGCAAATCCCTTCAGCTAGCCAATGAGCCCGGGAACAGGCACTTCCCTTTGACCTGGAAACCAGACCAAGCATTTATTTCGTTTTGAAGTTTGTCAGAAATAGAGAGAAAATTTTAAAGGCTATGCCTTTCTTTTTCATTATTTAATACTTTATTCAAGCTCAGGTTCCTCCTTGAAAAAGATTTAACTTCAACCTTCACATCAGACACCAATGCTACTTAAAACAGCATAGCCTTCCCCACCATGGGCACTCTTTATAGATCTAAAATAATTTGTGTAACATTCAGATGTACTCATTTTTCACTAATATAAAACTATAAATAACAATATAAAAATAGATAAACCATATATAAAAATAACTATATATATATAAAAATATAAAGTAATTATACAAAAGAATATAAAAATTCATTCCCTAACAGCAAAGGGAATTACCAGTAGTAGCATTAAAAAACCCTTACAGCCCTGTACACTGGGCTATTACTTATATGTTGAGAACAGTCCTACCCAAGGTGGCTGTACAGATAAGAATCAAATAAGAGTTCAAAGGTTGGTCTCCTAAACGAGGCTAAGTGCAGACCGATAGCAGGAGGTAGGGTATTATTACAGCTTGCTGGTACGTAACATCAAATAAGCGCTTGCACACCAGATGCAGCTGTATAGCTAAGTCTGCACCTCGCTCTGATGGGGAACCTCTGAGAAATGAAGCAAATTATGTTGGTAAAAATGTGGTATTGGAGCTTCCTTACTGGGACTTTTTTGAGCACTGACATCTCAGTAAGAAATCTCGCTCCTGTGTATACAACAAGGCCAGAGGAGCATAAAAAAAGAACAAGGAGTCACAGTTTAT
Organism: Harpia harpyja; assembly: GCF_026419915.1. NCBI lineage: Eukaryota > Metazoa > Chordata > Aves > Accipitriformes > Accipitridae > Harpia > Harpia harpyja. Next base: position 4,111,941 of record NC_068945.1, on the reverse strand, counting down.
AGCTCATTTACGCCATTACTTACAAATAGCAAGAAAAGGGGTATCACCACATGCTGGCGAGCGTTTCTAAAGAAGACTGCCAGTAGCTAACTTGGTTTTTCAGTTCATTTTAAAGTTTGAAATGTTAATTGGTGACTTATGGCTTTCTTTAGACATACTTCTTCATACTATAATCATGTTATTTTTCCAATGTCCCGTCTGGTGTGGGCCAGAGGTGAGCCAGGCCTTTTGCAGAAGCAGCACTCACTTTGCACGAACTCTTTCTCAGAAATGAGTTTTTACAAAGAATGTTTTTTAATGCAAGCATTGATTCAGTTTGACAAGTACTTGGAAGTCCTGCTAAAACCCAAATCTGCATATTATTTCCTAGAATGATTAAAAGAAACTCGGAGAATCAGATTATGGAGAGTAGCAGCACGGTCTCATTCTGTCTACTTAAAAACTCTGGTCTAAATTATTTATCTTCTGGAGCTTGCAGGCTCCGAGGGAGCAGTGTTACCCCCTCCCTCTCTACTCTCCTCCAGACATTTTCCTCCCATTGCCAAATGTCACATCCACATGCCATTTCCCAGAAAACGGAAACTGAACTGCCAATGCTTATAGTGGTACATTTAGCTATAACCCTCCATCCACTTCAAGAATTACCTGCCAGGATGGAGAAATTTGACAAAAACACAGATGGACTTCTATGAGCAGCACGACCAATAAAACCCGCTTTCCTGTGGAGTCTCTGAGAGCCGGTACTGGCTAAACTTGCACAAGTCCACAAAAATACCCCCCAAACTTGTAGCACTGTAACACCACTCTGGGCCAATTGCAATGGTTGTCAACTAAAAGCTTGAGAAGTTTATTATACAAGGCTGAGTGGGGGGTTACAGAAAGAAAACCATAAAAAGAGAGATAAACTAGCAACGTGACTGTTTAATCTTTATTAGGAGGAAGCATAGCCTGGAGGCTCAAGTATAGATGAAATAACTGTTGGTTTGGAGGGCGTCCAGCTATAGGCCTGTGAGAGGCAAAACTGGACCAAGTGGTGTCCTGGCTATGCCCTTTCTCAACAGTTGTTGTATTGGTGTTATTTATTGATATAGAGTTGCATGTATAGCAGCAAACCACCATGGCAGCTAACTCTACAAGTCCTCTTGGCCCATGCTCACCACAGACCCCGTTTGAGCCCAAACTTGGGGGCTGCACTCGTGCTTTCCCAGCTTCTCCTCTCCTCCCAACCCCGCTGGCATGCCTCCCGTCCTTCCTCCTTGGGTGCCCACAGAGCACAGACAAGCTCTACCACTATTTCTTCCACAGGAAGGTTCATCTCCCTGCCTCACGGGCAGCCCTGGGATTTACCTCCAAAAGGCTTAGAGCCCTTGCCAAAGCAGAGGCAATGTCAGTGCTGACCCTGCTGTTTGGCTCAGTTCCCTGTCACGTATGCTCTCACCAGCCCTAGCAAGTCCCAGGGAAGCACAGGTAGCTGAAGATGGCTCTGCAGCAGGAGGCAGTTCCTGCCCTGAAAGGCTGAATAAACAAAGCAGAAAGAAGTGAAAGAGACCCCCCCAAAATGATCATAGAATCGTCATAGTATCATAGAAACATAGAATAATTTAGGTTGGAAAAGATCTTTAAGAGTCCAGCCATAAACCTCACACTGCCAAGTTGACCACTAAACTCCTAAGCGCCACGTCTACACATCTTTTAAATACCTCCAGGGATGGTGACTCAACCACTTCCCGGGCAGCCTGTTCCAATGCTTGATAACCCTTTTGGTGAAGAAATTTTTCCTAATATCCAATCGAAACCTCCCCTGGCGCAACTTGAGGCCATTTCCTCTCATCCTAACTAACAATCCTTGGTTTTTTAGTCCAAGATGTTCAGGTCTGGTCTGGTGCTCCTCTCTCAGCCAGCAGAGACAGAAATGCGGTTACTGGCCTGGGACACAAGTTCTAAATAAAACACTTTATTTTTGAGGCAATGCTGGAGAAAGGCCCTAACAATAAAAGCACTGCCGTTTACCTCACTGACACATTCCAGGTGCGGGTCTTTCCCTTCAGCTCTGCTCTCACGTACCGAGGAGCAGATTGGGGCACATGGTAGTGAAGTCTCCCATGAAAGGGGAAGCAAAGGCCAGGATTCCGTTCCCAGCTCTTGAAGCTAGATCCTTTTCTCTGGGTGGATGACCCTAACTTACTGATAGGTCTCGTGCAGAAAAGCAGAACCATCACAGGTCCCCAGAGTTCATTAGTATGTAAGCAACACACTTTGCCAAAGAAATATTTTGTACATATCAAGTCAGTCATTCTCATAAAACCCTTACTGCATAGGTATTGTCTGTGCAAGAGAGGCTGAACCATTTTACAGGTGCTGTGGAAAGCTGGTTCTACAGACAAGTGCACCAGAAAGGACCTCTCCACGTGGTACTGCAATACAGTTGCCTCTGGGACGGAAAGCAGTAACTTGCAAGCTGAAGTATTATGTGCCCCTTGTTTAATCTTAACTAAATAGGACACAACGTAATTAGTGAAGGTGGAGTTACACTAGGATGCCAGGCAAAACATCCCTAGTGGCAACAGATTTTTCATGAGAACTGTTGTGCAACAGATAAAATGCATGCTATATAAAAAGGTCTACGCTGATACATGTCTTTCAGAAGAGAATTTGTCTGCTGGTCTGCGGCTGTCCAGAAGAATTTCCCATCTTCAAAGCTGAGAGGCTGCCAAAGACTCAACCTCTAGAAGAGAAGCAATGCACTACTTGGCTTTCAGCACCAGCAGAAATGGTAAGGCACGTTATTTATGACCTCCAGTAGACTAAAGTGGCTGTCACTGTGCAGCAAAGATCTGGGAGCAAAATGGGAAGAACAGATCTGGTTACTGATGATTTCAGGGGAGCGTAGCACCTGCTGAATCACCTCCACCATTTACTTGCTTGGATTAGAGTTTCTTTCAGTTGTAAATGAAGGCATTTTACCAGCAAGAGGTGACCTAGCTTGAACAGGGTTGACCTGTAAGAATTACGTGGTGAGGATTTAAGTCTACATGAATACACTGGGGTAGTCCCAAATTCTAAATTCAACTTTCCACAACTAACTGTAGTGTGATTGGCAGAAAAGGACTTTGTTCTCCTTGGATAGATATGTTAATCTCTTCTTTCAAAAGCAGACAGCCAACAGCAGCAAAGCTTGTATGGCAGCTCCAAAAGTCCCAAGGCAGTTCCTTCCCTTTTTGACACCACAGCTAAACCTGAAACCATTGTTTGGTACCTAAATTAACGAAGATAAATATAGCCATTTAATCCATATACAAATAAGATTCAGAGAGTCTCGTGCTGGATTATATACAGCCAAACACCATACAAGAGAAACCAAGTTCAGGGAAGAAAAGGGGGTTTATTACCTTCCAGGTCTATTGCATCAACAACCCTGGGTACCCGCTGATCTCAATTCTTTCTTCTCCTCTTCCAGTGGCTAGGCTTGTTTTGCTAGAGCTGGCCTTGCAAGCACAGCACTTCCCTTCAGAAACCTGAAGTTCACTTCTTTTATTTAATATTTTCAGTCTTTCATCAAAACATGTGTTCATAAGCTTCCACTAAGAAGGGTGCTGCACTTGCAATAAAAAAAAGTGCCCCGTGTACTTCCTTATGAGAACAATGTTCAAACTTGTCAGCTCACTTATAAAAAGCAGAAAGGGTAGGGCCGGCCCCTCCCACACGTGACTTGTTCTCAGCAGTGCACCAGGCAAAGGGGGAAAAAAGTCTATAGCTCTTTGGGGCTTCTTGCCAAACGCTATCTTTTATTTTTTTTTCCTTCCAACCCCTTTTTTTCTCCATGGTACAGGTCGAATCAAATCATCATTTTGATACAGGAGGGTTTTTTTAAGTGTTTTGAAAACAGTTCTTCTATAAAGAACTGTAAAGTAGTCTATGCTTTTTCATATGTCGTTGCATTTTTTTTCCAAAATCACGTTAAACATTAATTAGATAAGATTGCTAAAATACTTGCAACAGCGACATGGTATTGCTCTTGTAACTTGCGGACCAAACTTGTGATTTTGTTACCCGTATAACTAACCCAAGTTAGTCGAGTCAGAAGCACACATCCATATGAAGAGAGATTTTCACCATGCCACTGATCTTCCATTTTTGAAATAAGCCTGTAGATGAAGTTGCAAGCTAGGAAGGGCCTGGTGCACACGGAACAGCCAAAGAGGGTGAACACTTGCCTTTATCTGAGGCAGAGAAACAGTTTTAGGAGGTACAGAGGGGTTTCTGCCTGGGAGGAGATTCCTTCCCAGGAACAAAAGCACTTGAGGCTGCGCCTTCGTCTCAGACCATTGTACGGAAAAGGTCTGTCTGGTGTCTTTCCTGCAAAGGGAGGAATTTACTAGTAGAAACAGAAATATAAGCAGAGCCAACTTTTGCATTTCCAGGGAATAGCAGCTTGGAGTTCACTTATACGTTGCAGGCTTATAGAAGCTTTTTTGTTCGTGTTCACTGAAGCTTTCCATTTCCTTCCTGCTTTCCTAGGGCCAACTGACCTGAGAGCAATATATAGCAGATGGAAAGCCTGCGTATTACGGGTTATTAACGATCTGTCATTCCGTGGACTGCAAAAACTTCAATTTTCGTTTTCTTTTCAAACATACACCATACTCCAATCCAGAATATACTTTCTCCAATACTAAGAGGGGGAAAAAAGAAGTAGTATTTGAGGCCCAGAAAAGGGAAAGGTAGCCTGCTGGAAGCATGAAAAAAAGACCTAAACAACCACCCCTTTAAAAGTGTGATTTTGTATTTTATAGCACCAGTCAGAAAGTGAGAGGACGGAGAAAAAACAAACTAACGTCAACTCTGCTCCATTTTATTTATTCTGTTCCTATATAAATTGTTGCATTGTTGTTCTGTGTTATATCATGACAAAACAGGCAAAAATTGGCCATCTTCCACTCGGCACTTGTGTTGACCTTATAACCAGAGCTGGATGTATAGCCCTGCATAATTTTTGAAATATACTGGCAAAGCCAAACTTATTTGATTTGATATTGTTAAGCCAGCATCACTACCCATAGAGCAATGATCTCCGACATGCAGCTACTCACTTCTATCGGTTTCTGCCATTTTCGCCCTCAGAATATCCCTATACCCTTGAGAGTAGCCATTCTGCTCACCATTTTAAACTGCTGAGAAATCAAAATACCTGGATTCTTTTAAATCCCCGGTGGTATTTAGGAAAAGGCGTGGCAGTCGTGTTTGCAAATTGTCAGCCCTGGCTGCACACAGGAAAATCCATAACCAGTTTTCTGCCTTGGCTGGAGCTCTGGATTCCCCAAATCTCTGGGTAGAGGGACCTGACTTAGTCCACTACAGAGCAATATTAGGAACAGGGATATTTCTAAGTGTGTTACAGCCAGCCTGGGCAGATGTGGGTGTAAGGGAAGGCTCGCTCTGACCAGGACTCCTCTTTTCATTTTGGCAGTAGCTTTTTCAAACAAACAGAACTAGACACAGTCCCAGAGAAGGCAAGATGGCTGTAAAAGGGAAACTCTCATAGATACAATACAATATATTTTTAATGCACTTTAATTATTTTTGCTTCATTGTGCTTCTCTATTTTCCTCCCACTGCTTTGTCTGCCAAGGAAGATTTATTTTAATAGCCTTTCCTGAAAGTGGAAAGAAGAGCAAACATTCTGAATAATGGCACTATAATTCCCAGCTTTACAGGAGGTTCACGTTTGGTTTCTCTTTTGGTTCTCAGTCCCTTCATGATGTTTCTCATGTTAAGACCCAAACTAGGTTCTCTATCTTGCTTGTATTATGGATTTTGCATTATGGATTTTAATTTCCTGGAAAACCCTTATATTAGCTTCTTAGGTTTCTCACCTTTTCTGCTGCCATCTATCTGTCTATCTATCTAATCCTCTAGCCCTTTTCTAACTGTCTCACTTACCTTCAGGTAACCCAGCCAAACACTTGATACTGGCTCATACAGTTCTCCAAAGGGGATAAGCTGCTTTATGGGTATTTTTTGTTTCCCATTTTGGGCAAATTTAGGTCAGTTTCAGTTTTGTTTCTACTTACTTCCAGCCTAAAAGCCTTGATATCCCAACGTTTGATTTGCACAATCTGTAAAAGGACACTTAAAAATAAACCCATTGTTTCCACTGACTTTCAGAGTTCCTCTGAGGATTGATTTTTATGACATGTACTGAGCCAAAAGTACGAGAAGATTCCCCTCAAAAACTGGGAAGAGCTTGTGATCTCTGCTGAGAGAAACTAGCTGTTTCTAGGAGGGAAAAATAAATCAAAGAGGAAAAAACCTGTTTTGAGGGATGGTAAGACTTGGATTTTGTCTTCTCCTACCAGAAACAACTTCAGCATTTGCCCATTCTGACTTGAAAAGATCTAAAGCCATTTCGGTATTTAATTACTTCTTGCCTTGCGAGTTTGAAACGGCAGAGAGTAAGAGACGTGACCAGGTCATTCTACCTGAAGGAGCTTTTTCTGACTGCGAAATCCAGTGACTGGCTCCTTCCACCAACGAAGGGCAGGAGAGAAAAAACCCAAAGACCCATCAAACGAAGCGGACCAACCTACCCCCGTCACCAGCCAAACTTCGGAGTCACGAATTAAAAGAGCTTTCGGCCGTGCCGGGGGCCCTCCAGTACCTGCACAAGCCGGGCCTGGCGGGGACCGACTCCCGGCGGGTCAGCACAGCCGCACAACTCCCCCCATCTTTTGGGGTAGAAAAGGCCGCTGCCGGGCAGACCGCGGCCCGCCCGCTCAGCTCCAGCTGATCCCTCCACCGGAGGGAAGGCAAGCCAAGCCCGCAGCGGCGGGGACCACCGGACCCGGCACTGCACGATTACAGCGGAGGCGGGGGGGGGGGGTCCTCCACAGGCCGGAGGGGGTTTTTTTTTTGGGGGGGGGGGGGGGTGAGGAGGGTTGCGGGCAGCTCCCCCGCCCCGCCCGAGGCGCGGCGGTGCGGGCCGGGCCGGGCCGGGAAATGGCGTCGGGCAGCGACACCCGGCGGTGAGGGGGCGCGCGCTGCCTGCGGCGCTGGGGCGGGCAGAGCCCGCGTCCCGCCGCCCGCCACCCGTGGCCCCTGGCGAGGCCTGAGGGGTGAGATTCGGCGTCCCGTGTCGTGTCCCGTCCCGTCCCCCCCGCCAGGCCGGGATGAGATGTGATTCCCAGGATGGCACCGCTGGGAAGTAACGTGACCCGCGTTTCGTTCCCGGCACGGACAACTCTGCAAAACCAGAAGTGAAATGCGCGAAGGGGACGTTACACAAAACTACGCCGGGTGTTAAGGTTTGTTTCTGAGCAGCGCTGCTCCCCTTGCTCGCTTTGTTTAGATGGAAAATAATCTTTATTTTAAGTTACCAAATGATGCGGCTTTTCCCAAAAGTTTTGCCTCTCCTTCTTACCGTGTATTGCAATGGCGGCGTGGGTGGGCAGGGTGAGGTTTGTGGTCAAAGAGGTACTGCTGTCCTCCCCTTTTAACCCGCTGGCTTCCCCTCGCCCCTCCGTGGGGCTTGGCACTGGTGCTCCGGGCCAGCTCCGACGTGGTGCGCCTGGTTGACACTGGACGAGAAACCAGGGAAGGAGCCACGGTGGGAGGCCTTGCCGGGAGCCTCCCCGCTTTGCTCAGGAGTTGCATCTCAGCCCAGGCCCTCACCCTTGGTCCTCCAGCTCTGCCTGTGCCTGGTCAGCCAGTCCCCGACCCTGACCCGCTGGCTTTGCCTCGCACCTGCCTCCTCGCTGCGGACATGTCTGGGAATCGCAGGACTCCTGCCTGCGCTCGGTTAGGATCGCCAAACCTGCTCTGCTCGCGTTGCACAGGTACCGTGGGGCTGCCCTGTGCCCACAAGGATGCTGCTATGAGCTCTTTGCTGTCACCCTCGGCTCTCAGCTCCCTTTCTGCTATGAAGCAGCCTGCTCCGGCAGCTCCCAGGCACTTTCTAGATCTTCAAGTTGTGCCATGAGGCTTGTCAGTCTGGACTGTATTTATTTTGGTACGCTGAGTGGGGAAAATCCACATCCTTTTATTTTTCCTCTTATTTACAGTCACTTCTAGTCTAGTTCCCGACTGGCAACTCAGCACAGTTCAGGTGGTATAAGGTGAAGACACTCTTTGCAGTCTCCCACTACCCTGTCTTTAAACCAGTTTGATTTATGATGCTGTAGGCTGTGATCTGCCCTGAGCGCCAAGGATATGTTCCAGAGCCTGGGATTCAGCATAACATGGCAGGGTTTGCGTATTGTCCTCTTTTCTCCCAGCCTTTTCAATAAGACAGTAAGTAGAGTTTGCCTAAAAGCCACTAAGCTAAAAACCCCTCTAAGCAAGTTTTTCTTAATCCCTTTATTTTCTATAAGAAGAAAACCCCAGACCACTGAGTGTTTAAGTTTCTGGATTAATAGTGAAATTTGAGATAGGTGTAGACTAAAATCATATACAGCTGTCTCTGGAAAGTATTTTCACACTTGAATTATCATTGGACTGGTAGCCTTTGGCATCAACTGTGCAGAATAAAGCCCAATATCTAATAAAACCAAAGACCGTCTTAAGGTGTTGAGTTAGTACAAACCAGCCACTGGTGTACCTCCTTCAGCACAACACCTTGGTACAACTGACCATACCCTTGACAACTCTAGGAGCCTGCAGTTGAGCAGCTACACTCTGCGTTGAACTCAGGGTTCATTCCAAGTATGGGCACAGCCTTGGGCTGGGGTGAAATTCAGCTTGGGAAGGGCCAGTGCAAACGCTATAGGCCTGCATGGAAATCAAGTGGCATACAGATCCTTCACTAGATGGGTGAGTTTATTCCCTCAGTAGTTTTGTGGTTCTGGCAAACCAGAACATTGCTACACACATCTGGGGATGTGCACATTGCACCAGACTAGTGCTGCCACAAATCGCCCACCCACAGAAGAGTGTTTTCCTGATGTCACTGAGCTGTTTTAGGTGCTTGTGTTATCTGCAACTGTATACTCCTTTTGTGCATACTTCTGCATATTTACATTGCACTGCTGTGGCCAGCAGGTCGAGGGAGGTGATTCTGCCCCTCTGCTCCGCTCTGGTGAGACCCCACCTGGAGTTCTGTGTCCAGCTCTGAGGTCCCCAGCACAAGACAGACATGGACCTGTTCGAGTGAGTCCAGAGGAGGCCCACGAAAATGGTCAGAGGGCTGGAGCACCTCCCCTGTGAAGAAAGGCTGGGAGAGTTGGGTTGTTCAGCCTGGGGAAGAGAAGGCTCTGGGGACACCTCATTGTGGCCTTTCAATACGTAGAGGAGGCTTGTAAGAAAGGCGGAGGGAGAGTTTTTTACCAGGGCCTGTAGTGACAGGACAAGGGACAATGGTTTTAAACCGAAAGAGGATAGATTCAGATTGGACATAAGGAAGACATTTTTTCCTGTGAGGGTGGTGGGACACTGGAACAGGTTGCCCAGAGAAGCTGTGGGTGCAGCATCCTTGGAAGTGTTCAAGGTCCAGTTGGATGGGGCTTTGAGCAACCTGATCCTAGTTGAAGCTGTCCCTGCCCGTGGCAGGGGTTTGGACTAGATGGTCTTTAAAGGTCCCTTCCGACCCAAACCATTCCATGATTCATTCTGTGATTCCATTTAATGGCTAATTACTTCATATGCATTGAAGGAGTTACAGTAACTTCCTAAGTGTGTTCTTTAGACATGTAGATAAAAAGATTTGCTTAGACGTCCAGCTGAGTTGGATATGCAGTTACCACAGCTCAGCTGGCAGAGGCGAACTCACTGGCTGTTGTGTACCTCAGCCCAAGGGAAAATCTTAATTCCTCCTGTTTGCTACTGACATTTGAAGCGGTATGAACACATCCTTGTGTAAGTACGCATAGGTTTTGTTTTTTTTTTTCCTTTGTAGAATGGAAAACTTTCACGAGCTTCAGGTAGGATATATGTACAGTGTTCTTATACACTTGACTCAGTGTAGCTAATAGTTGTAAAGGCAAAAATGTTTTTGAGTGGGAAGCATGGGACTGGAAACCGCAAGCTGAATGAAACCATATGAATCGAGGGGCTCAGAGGCCGACGCTGTTGCAGTTACAGTCTGTGTTGGTTAGTTATCCTCACAGGTCAAATGGAATAAATTATTTGATCCGGTTTTCTTCAGAGGAGCTGTATTTCAGCAAGATTTCCAGTCAGAGAAAAACGCTGTAACAGAATAAAAAGCAACCCCAAATGAGCTGAACTGCCATGCTTTGCACAGCTACTAGAGGGTGAAAGAAGCCTTGGTGGATAACACAGATGGCAGATCTATAAGCCTCAATAATTAAAAGATTAAGAATTTATCATTTTGTGTCAAATTAGGATAATAATTCCCAAAGGAATATGTGGAATAAAATCCTTGACTTCCTGAGGAAGAAGTATGGTTTCTGAATTTTGGGATATCCATTTTGTGCAATCCTTTGGGATTTACTACCTTTTTTTTAACATTAACAATAAAAGCTGCTTTTTCCATTTAAGTTAAAACCAACCATCTGTGTGCATAAGGGTCTTTTCCTCTGAGACAGAGATACTGGGTTTCCAATCTTCCTACTTCTCTGGCATTTGTTAGTCCATTAATCATAAGCCTTAGCACTCCTGTAGTGCTGTAAATATCCCAAACTCCCTGCTACCATGAGGGCCTTCATTCTGTAAATTAATTTAAGTGGGTGGATCACTGGACTTGGGCAGAGCCCTGCAGAAAACAGCAGGGCCTCCCAAAAATTTAAGTGGGTCTGAGGCCTGAGGTACACTCCCTCCTGGTAACAATGCTCTCCTCTACACTTTTTTCCAGCTGGAAACTCTAAGGTGTAGGTGATGGCAAGGAAGAGCCTGCATCTGTGACAATGTTTGGAACCTCTGATCACTCAAGAGGGGAAAAGGGAGCCTTTACTGAGCATTATAAGTTGCTCTACTGTCCTTTAAAATGGGATCTAAGGCTCTTTGTGAGGGTTATTTAATGACATTGTTTACCTAGATAGAGACACAGAACACTTGTAGCAAGCACCTCATTCCCCATAAAAGTTGGTACAGGGTTTCCCACTGAAATTTATTCAGCTTTGCTGAATACCTGAAAAAATCCTTGAAGGGGGATATGGTATTGAAATGAAATGTCTTTTCCCCCCAGACCAAATTGTTGTATTTTATCTCTTTGGACTAACGTATGTTCAGACATATGTTTTCAATTACATTGATGTGTAACTGCCTTGCCTGGTGTTGCTTTGCTTCATGGGAATTGTAGTTTAGGTCCCATTTTGTGCCCTGGTTTTGGTTCCCCGGAGAACATCCTCTCCCCTCTGGCTGGGCTGGACAGGAGATGTATGGGGGCTATGTGGGGCAATGCAGAAATGCAGTTCAGTAAAATACTTAGTTTTGCTTTGATCCAAAATATTTTATTCAATGAAAAATTGTCTTCGGCTCTCCATCCCAAGTTGGGAGAAAACAAGATACTGAAATAGCAGAATTTCCCGCAACACAGAAGCTCTGGTTTTCATTTGTCCCAATTCCCATTCTATGCTCAAAGGTGCTGTGCCTTGTTGCTGCTTCTTTTTTTGGTACATCATTAATTACATTTCATCTTCAGGGTGAAGAGGGATACGTACCCTGGAGATTAAGCAGGGCTTTTTGAGAAACGGTGCTGGGCATTTACGTTTGTAAGTGTTCAAGACATGAAGTCTCACTTTCAGAAGTAACTTACAGTCTGCGGTGCCCAACGAACTGAAAACAGGAATTAGGGTCCTAATTAGTTATTAGGAGAAGACTTTTTAATTGACTTAATTAGTAGAATATCAGGTGTAAGTCAATTCTGTGCTGAAGTCTCAAACCTCTTGATAGATATGGTGCGACCTATTTGAATTTCAAAGTGACTTTCAAGTTATTTTAAACAGAAATTTGTGTGTCTATACGTAAGGAGAATATCGTATCTTAAATTTTTTCATAACTGACAGCTCCTAGGATTTCCAGGTGTCAGTTTCTCAGTGGGTTGTACAATTTTGGTGGGGTTTTGTTTTGTTTTCTTAGGAGGTGGTCAAAAAAAGAGACGTGCAAGAAGTTCTACTCACTGAATAGAGATGCTGAAAATGTTGAAGAGATTTTCTGAAAGCTCACTGAGATTAGCTTTATAATGGATTCTTTAGATAAAAAATAAATCCAGGTTTTAAATAAGCATTGCTTCTATGGTTAAAGTAATTTATCCTCACGTCTTATAGAAGCATGGCTCAATCCAGCTTTGGATATTAAAGAAATAAAGTTCAAAGATTCACTATTACATATTTAAAATTCACTTCTTTGGATCAAGAGCATCTAGAATTTGTCAGTAAGAACAATGCTATCAACCAAGTCAGGCTGCTACCAGTTTTCATACCAATCATTTATATTCAAGTAGTATTTACTCTGTGCTGAATGCTGTCCACACACATGGGAGGACACTTGTCCTTTCCTGAAAATCTTGCAGTCACTGGCAAAGAAAACAGCATTTTATTCGCTGAAGGCTGAATAGGCCCTTCAAACATCTGCATGCTGTTAAACAACCCAGAAAATAATAATGGCTATAAAAATAAAGTAATGAGCTGTAGCTTCCTTCATACCTGGCTTTAAAGACACAGGCCCCCTTCCCCACAGTCACTGAGCCTTTTGATTTTAAAGATCAACCTCTTCACTCTGGAGCCAGCAACAGACTTATTTTTGTTCTTGTATCACAGCAGAGAGAAAAGAGCAGCTTGCTAATAGCTCTTATTTGGACTGCAGTCACTGCAGCCTGACTAAGATCTTCTATCGCATTTCTTCATCTCAGTAGGAGGAGGAACACCTGGTTCCCCGCATCCAAGCACAGTCCCAGCTGCTGCTTTCCTGCTCCGTCAATAGGCGTTTCTGTGCCAGTAGGACTGATAGCGTTGGTTTTCTAATGACAGCATTTCCCCTAGTGCCTTATATGTTCTGCCTAGTAAACCTTTTGGAATAATAAGATGGATTCAGCCTATTTGTGACAGAAGGGAGGATCGTATGGGGGACCTGGGGGGGAGGAAGGAAGCAAGAACCCAAATTGCTGCCTGTTTAATAGCTGGACAAAAATGTACACCATACAGCATTGTTTACTTAGGTTCAGCACGGTGATTTTGATCATGCAGCTATCTTGCCACTATCGCAATGATGCAGTGTCAATGAGCGCTTACCCAGCACCAAAGTCCGCCTGTACCACCTTCTGTAGCAACCAGCGATCCTTGACACAAAACCTTAGCAGACGAGACAAAAAGGAGGCGTGGGATGCGTTCACAGAGGTCACGCAGCATACCGGGGACAGAAACACTACCATCTCCCTGAGTCTAGCATATTTTCTGTTACCTCTGCCGCAGCTCCCTACAGCAGAGCAGGGTTGATTACTGTGTGAATGAGGAAAGCTGCTGGACTGCTAGCCCTAATCATAGCCCAAGGGCTACATGACAAATAGCATCTTTTACCACTTTATTAGATACAGTGGCCAATAATTGGACAAGTAAAAATTGATTTTCCCCTTACAAACTCCATATGAGCAGCCTGGACATTAATGAACCATTACATTTCTCATCCCTTTCTTGTCAGAGAATTCACTGGGAATTTCTCCTTCTTCCCCCACTGACAAACCAGCTCTAGCACTGCCCATCTGCAGCTTTAAAGATCTCTGTACCACTCCTAATGAGAACAAGGCAGTCAAATTCTAAATGGGGTGTAACTTAAATACATTTTTTTCTTCTTCTTTATTTTGTCCTAAGATATCCTGAGGACTTTAAGGAAATGTGTGCTGTGGTGACTCAAGGCAGGCCTAGTCTCAGCTGCCTGTTGTACCTTCTGCTGGAGTTCAGGAACTGGACGGAGGCTGGGAAGGTGAGCAGTAGTTTGGATGCTTTACTCAGGAGAGTGGGTTTTGCCTCACACAGGGAATTTCAAGGTAGAATCCCTGGGAATCAGCCATGAAGCAGAAAGATGCTCAGGAGGTCTGGCTGATTTATAAAGAGAAGTTCTGGAGCACTCAGGGACACATCATCCCATTGTTGAGGAAGACAGGGAATTTTACAAGATGCATTTTATGCTCTGGCAAAAGAGAACTTATAAAAGCATTGCTTGGGTACTTGGACACAAAACACAGAACGACAAAACTCAGCTTGAGATAAAGCTAGCAATGGACATTAAGGAAATGGCTGGTTATATGGGTGAGGAGAGGGTGGTGGGGATATCTTGACTTCAGTGAGGCTTCCCTATAGTGTCTCCTCATTTGGAAGGTGAGGAAGTGTGGGCTAAACAAAAGGACTGCTGGGAAAATTGGCTGGATTGCCAGACTCAAAGGCTGGTGATCAGCAGCTCATCACCTTACTCATGGCTGGTAATGGGTAGCCAAGGAGTCAATATTGGGGCTGATACTGTTCAACACCTTTAGCAGTGACTGGGAGGAGAACACAGAGTACACCATCAGCATCTCTGCAGGTAACAACATAGTAGGGAAAGTGGCAGAGACAAATGGCAGAGCCTCAATCCAGAGAGACTTCAATAATCTCAAGAAAAGGACCAACAAAGACCTATCGTGGGTCTTCAGTAAGGACTCATGTGAAGTTCCACGCTGGGGCAGAATTGCCCTACGTATCAGCAACTGGCTGAGCAGCAGTTCTGCTGAAAAGGACCTGGGGGTTATGGTGGATGCCCAGTCGAATATGAGCTGACAGGACGCTCTCACTGCAAGCAAGGCAAACTGAACAGTAGATCACATTAGGAGGAACATGGCCAGCAGACCACGGTAAGTTCCTGTCTCCTCCTGCTCAGTGCAGCTGAGCCCACACCTGGAACAGTATGTCCAAAGAAGAATGTGGAGAAACTGAAGAGGGTCCAGCAGAAGGCTACCAGATGGTAAAAAGCCTAGAGCTCATGTCCCACAAAGAGAGATTGAGAGAGATGGACGTGTTTAGTCTAGCAAGGAGCAGGCTAAGATGTTATCTAACAGCTGCCGACAAAGTACTTGAAAGGCAGAGCCAAACCCTTTTCAATAGCGATTGAACTGAATAGCGAGTGCCTGTCTGCACTAGGCTGTAGCTGTACCTATCTTCCATCCTGTCTCCTGGATAGGCCTTGGGCCTAGGTTATAGCCTTGTCTCTGGCCCTATCTCTTCACCAGGCTTTGTGGATGGACCCTGGAGCACATTTATCACATCACCTGGTTGGGGGCTGTTAATCGACACTGTTCAGGTCCTGTGAGACTGTGCTGGAGGGGTGTGTGTGTGAAGGAACTGCTTGTGCTGTGGTGAACCTCAGTTCCTGGCTTGTCCTTCCTTGGGGAGCATCTTCCCCTACTCCTTGTTGCTCCTTGATGTTTCATGGACACCTGTTTTCAAGGCCAGAATTGACCAATTGACCTTCCCTTCAGCGCAAGGAATAAACCTTTACGTGGTTGAAACTTTGACACTAACAGCCTTTGACTGACTGAATATATCTACTAGGAAAGCACACGCTTCTGTGGATTTCTTTGCTTCAGGTATTTCCCTTGGTTAAATCGAAAGTAATGCTCAAATCATGTTGGATTTCTATTTGGAACTTTTAAGACTTTTACTTGGTGAATGGCTATATTACAGAATATTTGGTATTTTAAATGATATTTATTACAGGATGATATCTGCTTGTTTCAAATCTTGCAGCTTCATGCTATAGCTTATCTTGTGGTTAAAAAAACACACGCACACAATCTTAGTAGCTATTGCAGCAATTGAGCATGGAGCATTGTGAACAGTCCTTATTCCTTGATGAAAGTGAATCCGGATGCCCAGCAATTGCTTAAATGTAAGATTAACCATTTGGCTGCTGATCAAAGATATTTGAAAGGGAAGAAAATCTGAAAATTTCCAAAGCAGAATCAAGCTGCTCTGAGTGAATTATCATTTTGATGTCATGAAGTACTGATGCCTGAGGAAATTCAATCACTTTTCTTTTCTTTCATATGTGTCCCAGAAAGCCAGAAGAGAGCCGGCAGAGAGGCAAATGAAGAAACAATCACTCCTCCAGAAAATGGTAAGATACCCTTGTCCTGCAACCTCCCTATGTATGCCCTATTATGAGTATCTTCAAAATTGGTTTCATTCATGGACAGAGCCCAGGACAGCAACCCAATGTTTCTCTCTCTTCATAATGTCTTGCTTTATAAGCTCTATTTCCCTTATTTTCCATGGCGACTTGCAGCATGGTGTGCTAGACACCAGCCTTGTGTGGATGGCAGGGCAATAGATTGATGTCTTCTGTAAAAGCACCACCTTTGGAAGCTGAATTGCACCTGAGGCCTCTGCAGTTGCTCTCTCAGACCTGCAGCAAGTCCCTGTCTTATTTACATGGGAGTTGCAAGCGTCCTCGTCATCCCCAAGTCTGGAGTGTTTATTTAGGTGCCACCATGGGCAGAGATTCATGTGGTCTTTCTTCTGCTGAAGTCTCATCTACAGCCTAGAGCTCAGCTTAGGAAGATCTGTAGCCGGGTACAGATGGGTCCAAAGACATACCAAGCTTTAGGCACCATGGTTTTAAAATCATGTTTTAGAAAAATGAAATTCTTAACTGAATAGTAATGTGGACAATATTTCACTGTTGCAAACACAGTTTACCAGAAAGCTAGGTGGAGATTCCCGAGGAAGAGATAATCGGAAACAGAAGGTAGCTGTAGAGTTATTACTGCAAGGCTTAATGCTTTAAGATGGGAGGTAAGACTATTCCTGCTGTTGAAAAGCAGGAAAAGCTGAAAGGTGGACATCATTACCCTGGAATTTAGTCACATTCAAAAATACACATTTTAAGATTTAAACCATCAGGATCTTTGACTTCGCTTTTGGCAACGGAGTGACACCCTCGTGTCCTTTTCCCTCGCAGGAGCGTGGCAGGGCAGTAGCTCAGTGCTGCCTGGCAGGGGGCCATCTCCTGACTGGCCACCCAGCTCCCGCCGCCGGGCTCCCACGCAGCACCCGTGGGGCGGGAAGGCCCCCTCAGTTTTTTTGGGGGGAAGACCCTTTCTTTGGGGCTTTTCTTCGTGAATTTGTGGCGTTACCCAGCCAAGCAGCCTCATCTGACAGTGCTAGGCTTCTTAATATGCCATGTGACTGCTAAAATTCTTGGAAAGGCCGACGTCGCTTTTAAGTGCTTTGATTCGCCATTTACCAAGGTGACGCGGCCGCTTTGACGGCTTACTGAATGCCAGGAGGACTCAGTAAAAGCTGGGACTTAGGCTCCCGGGGAGTTGTTTAATTTTTTTATTTGACTTTTGTTTAAATTTTTAATTTACTCAGGAGGGGCCGCCCGCGAGGCCTCCGCTTCCCCCTGCCGCGGCGCCAGGTGGCGCCATGGCGGCGTGATCCGCCGTGGCGGGCGGCGTGGCGGGCGGCGGGCGCCGAGGCCTCCGCCGAGCCCCCGCGGGAGCCCGCCGCCGGGGGCCCCGCTGACACACCGCCGGCACCGGGGCCCTCGGCGGGCCTCGCCGGGCGGCTGCGGCGACGGCGGGGGTTTGGGCAGGAGTCCCCACGCCGGCACGGCGGTGGCCGGCGGGCGGGAGAGGGGCCAGTCAAGGGCCCCCCCCCGGGGATGCCGCGGCTCCACAGCCCGGGGCTGGCTCGGAGAAGCTGAAGTGGCTGTAAGGGGCACTTGAGGCCGCAGGGTTGTTTTGGGGAGGAGGCAGGATCGGGGGGTGTCGGTCACTTGTGAGTGTAGGCTGGTGTTTTTCAGTTCCACACTGGCACAGTGCATGTCTGCCGTGTGCCTCCTCACACGGGTCCTACCCCCACGCACACCCTGTGTGGAGACCACTGAGAAACACCGCGTTTCCCTCTCGGACTGAGTTGGATCAGTTCAAAACCGGCAGAGAAAGTGTGGGAGAAACTGTCTGTATGGTCGGTCTGTTTTAGGAAGAAAGACTTTGCTTTTGATGCTGTTTGTTGCAGGGAGAGGGAAGAGAAAGGGGAGAACAGGTGCTTTTTTTTTCCTCTTCACTGGAAAGAAAACTTTACCATGTTTTACGGTGTGTCTACCCACAGTCTGCTTTTCCAGCCCCTCCGCTCCTGCTCTCGCACACCATGGTTGTGGCTGCCATTACCTGCTGTCCATTCAGGCCTTGTGCTTTGCTGTTTTGTTACCAATTTTACTTTAAAGCCTCACACCACAGATTTCCTAGGATCAAATTCTGCCTTCCTCAACACCCCCCCAGGTGGTTTCTACCAAGCTGGAGCCATTGATCAGTCACCAAAACATAAAGGACCTTCCTTGTAGGATGGTGGAGCGGAGAAGCCATGTGGAAGAGCAGGCCCAGAGGGGTTTGCGCAGTTCCTTCACACCCACCACTCTGCGTGGTCTTCCCTCATCTTTGCCAGAGGCTCGTGGAGTGCCGCCATGGGGACATGAAGTGTCCTACGTCAGTCCATTTCAAAACAGTTTGATCTTGCTCTTAGGTGTTTATGTGATGCAATTTCCTCTGCCATACAGAACCTAATGGGTGTTTGCCTGGAGCGGGATGTCCAGCAGCATGAGACAAGCGATAAATGCTGGTTTTTCTCTTACTCCAAGTGGTGGTTCCTGTCAGCCTGTGCTCTAGTTTCACTGTCAGTCCAACTGGTGTCACTGCCACCAAGAGGAGCAGCCCACTCCTTGCCTCCCAGTCCCCACTTGCTGGCACTACCCTTTGTGTGATTGCATGTGAAACACATCAGTGATCGAATCCAGCTGAGAGCCAAGAAAAAAAAAGGGGGGAGGGGGGGATGTTAGTTTTCAGTGGGATCAATTCCTTACTTCAAACATTTGAATAAGCAAAACAGAGGACTTGGCCTGGGCACAGGAACAAACAGCATGGGCAAGGAGGGAACACAGTGTCCACATCAGCTAAAACTGCTACTGGAAACGTGTGTCAAAAGATACCCCAAGGGCTCTTGACATGAAAGTTGTTGAGACATAATCTTCCACACCTAGGCATTTCTGGACTTACCCAGTGAGCTAGAAGTGGAGGAGCTGGTAGTGGCGACAGCAACACACATTCACAAAGTGTTTTTCTCCTTGAAATACATACTCACAACTCTTTTTACTGAAAGAAAGAAAGAAAAAGAAAGAAAGAACACCCCAAACCAAAACCCCCAAACATGTCAGTTTTTAAAATATGGCCATTCTATTTCTGGATTGTTTTTCTAGTGCCGCACCATTAAATGGAGAAGTCTTTTCCACTTCCCTTTCCCCTCTCCCCTTCCTGCGGCAATATACAGATGGGCCGTAAAGGGAGAGTAAGGGGAAAGGTGCCTTGTTGATTCTTGTGAAGATGTTGCTTTTGTTATTTCTTTGTTACTAGATTATAGGATGAAAACAGATGTTTCTTCTCTTTACAACGCCCTGTATGGCCTGTCTAACTGTAAGGAAAACAGCACTTCTGCAGACAGTGCTAAATTTCATCTGGAGTCATCTTTATCACTAGGCAGTTGCATTGTGGTAGATACTTTGATGAAACCCGCATCCAAATTCCCACAACGTCACAGTTCAGAATTTAGTTGGCTTGTTTCCATTATAAATGTATAATTTCCAAGATTCTCTAACATTATTAAATGAGTGAAAAAGGGGGTGAGGGACGTATGTGTTCATCTGCCTGCCTGTCTTGCCTGCATGCAAAACAAACATACGCCCATTTTGTTTCAGAAAACTAGCTTGCTAGAGATCTATCTACCAGCCAGCACTTCACATGTAGGGAATATCTTTTGCAGGAGATTAAGTGCTTTATCTTGTGAGTGGAAATATAAAGAGTTTTTAAAGAGTGAAAGCAGACAATAGACTTTGCTTTTTAATCCAGGTAATGTTTGTTGCTGAGATTTCGTTACAATCATTTGTAAGTTGGGATCCTCTGTTTTCAAGTTTATAGTACAGCAGTTGTGGCTGCTTGACATAGAAAAGATCTCCCCTTGGGTAGACAGGAGTACCAGAGTGGGCACTGGTTTTGTGAATAGGAATGCTGAGGACACGTGGATATTGGCAGATGGGAGACATTGAGTATTGCTTGGCCAGAGTCATCACTGCACTGGTAGGAAAAAGCCAAGTCCAAATTAATACGCTCATTTACACAGTTACGCAGAAGTTAAACCTTGAAAGCATTCACACAAACAGTCAATCATGTTTCTCATTTAGCAGTTGCGTTTCTCCACAGGACGTTCCTGAAAGTTTGCAGGGAAATTGCTTTGGCTTTTATTTAGAGGTGATTTTTGCTAACAAAAATAACCTTTATGCTTTTCTCTTGCTTTGGCATAAGTCTGGAAAATCTTGACTCCTGAGCACCAGATGGGTTAATGCAAGAGCATTTCTTACCGAAACAGCTGATAGTGGCCAGGTGCTTCTCTGACTAGTGCTTGATGCCAGTCACCCTCTCCCCTCATCTTGGCATTTTTGGATGGCAGTCGTATGGCCCCAGAGGCCAAGCCATAGAAGCTAATTCACTGCCCAAGGCATCTGCTCCTTGGCAAACTCCGTGGGCATCTGCAGAGGTGGCTTTGCATAGCTTTTCTTTCTGTCACATGGCCAGGTACCTGGGGGCACAGCGGGGGGCCAGCTTTGCTGGTTTTTTTTTCTTTTGGTTTTCTGGAGCTTCCTGAATAAACGGAGAGGCGTTTTCTTTATAAGGAATTGGCTGTACATCCCATATGTCCCTCTATTGTTCATGCTGGAATAATCTGCACTGAAACAGGATCTTTGTTTCCGGCACCCCTGTCTCTCTCCCTGTATGCAGGCTGAAGTCATAACCCTCTCCGGGCGTCCTTAACGTTGGTTACTCTAGAAGCAATTGTGTTTTTGTAGACAGCTGTTTATAATTTCAGGTCCATGAGGGAATGAATGACAAATTTAAAGAAACAAAGCTACTTGGGAGACTTTACCCTATTTGCTGGAAAGAAGTAAGGAAAGTTTGGGGAAAATAAAACAGCTGGAAGGCAGGGAGGCATCTCAAGAAGCGGGTAGTTGCAAAATGAACCTTATAAGGGAATAGCTGCTTGGCCTCACCAAATTTAGAGGACTAGACCTAGAAAGGCATACTAGATGACTGCATTTTGCACCAAATTGAGGCAGGAAGCAGGATGAAACTGTTTTGCAGCTCTTGTAATAAGCTATGAGGTGGACAAACCATGTGCTGTTAGGTTTTTTTAAGGAATGGAAAAAAGAAGTCCCCGCCCCGTTGTCATTCACCAGCAGGATGACAGCATTCACCTTTCCTCCCCCTTCCCCAAGCTCATCTTCTGTCAAACACCTTTCGTCCCAGCTTCCACGGCTCAGCTCCCCTTGTTTTCACCACAGGTTACACGCAGTCCCTCCCACTCCTTTCGGTGAGGTGATGGGTGGCACAGGACATTGGGGTTGTGTGTGCTTAATGGTTTTTATCTGCTGCTCTTTGCTTCCTAGTGAGTGTTCCTCCAGGCTTCCCAGTGTTGCCGCCCTGGTGTGGGACCTTCGCAGGCTGCAGTCCCTCAGGGGTGTCCCTGCCCCAGTGTGGGTTGCCTTCTTGAAGAGTGTGTCTCCAGCCATGCCCCCAACGTTGCCTCCCTCCACGTTCTCCTGGTGCTCCTCTTCACATGTCTCCTCACATGTCCTCTCCATGTTTTTCCTGCATCTCCTTACCTGTCTCCAAACACATATCCTCACTTAACTCCTCTCCTAATGGCTGCCATTCACGCTTAAATATGTTTGAGTGGAGGTGCCACGTGCTCCTTTGGTTGGAGTTTTGGCTCACTGTAGGCTGGTCCCATCTGTTTCAAAGCCACAGGAGGCAGCTATGACTGGCCCAGGGCAGTTCATGGCGTCCACCCACACAGGTCACCCCCACAGCTCCTGCCACTGAAATCCTGCCAGTTTTGCCCAGTATACCTCCTTTTCCCAAACTCTGCCAGTTTTGCCCAATTTACCTCTTTTTTGTCTCTGCCCGACAACCTGCGCATCTCCTGCAGTGCACTGCTGGCTTCTGTCTCTAGGTTATCCCAGGATTTACTTGCAAGCAACACTACTTTTAAAGTATTGGTGGTTATCTTATATGACCTACATACTGGAAAAAATGTAGGGGTTTTCCCCCATTAAACCCTTGTTCTAGGAATCACCTGATTAAACTTCCACTGTATTTTTAATGTAAACTCATATGCTTGTGCTTAAAGAGAAAATCTTGAAAACGTAAACTGTAGAAGGCAAATAAAAAAAGAAATATTATGGGAATTATTTTTGTATCTTAGCTTTTGGAGCCAATTCATAATGTGTAGGCCCTAAGGGTCTGCAATACCATGGAAGGAGCTGCTTCTCTGTTGTGTCCATATCTGCAAAAATATAATAACCTCTGTAACTCTTTTGTGTTACATCCCTACCAAATATGTTAGTTTACATTTCAGCACATTTTTGTCTGCTTAGGTCACAGCCTACAGTGCTCTACAAACTACTAGTTGAATAGATACATGCACAGTGGTAAGAGTGGACTTGCTGCAAAGCATGGTCTGCAGCAATGAAGAAAAATCTGGATTTAAAAGAAAAACTGCCACTGATGTTGCCCTTTATAGAGAGTATCATGGGAAATGAAAATGCTCAGAATCTCTGAAAGTATAAGCTCTTAATTTTGAGTCTCTTCTGCAAGGCGTTTTTCTTAAGAAATACCTAGCTCTGCGTTTTCCCCATAACACTGTCTTTACCTTCCTTCGGCAAGTTAAAAAATTTCTTAATGTGCTTGTCAAGCATAACTCAGCTGTACCTCATTCAGGGAGATATCGCTCATTTCAGTCCCCTAGTTTAATAACTTCAAGACAGCCAAACCTGCCATCTTTTAATGCTAAAAGCTATTTACATTAGAAACCGTTGATCAATTGACTCATTTCCATTCCAGGGATGACCATGGCTATACTTCCTGTAGACACATGGTGATGGGTCTTTTAAGTCCATGTTTTGCCCTCAAGATTCTTGTCACATGTTGAAGCCTTGACAATCCAAACGGTATAGACCTAAAGTTTACATGCTGTAGCAGCGTATATAACTACAGCAGTGTATAGCGGAGGAGGCGTGCACCAAGCTGCTTACTACTGCTCCTTTTTGCTGGGTAGCAAAGCACCATAGCTCAGCTTGGGGCCTTGCAGGAGAACATCAACACAAGGGTAGGTCTTCGTGAATAAACATGATGTTGTCAGATTTTCCCTGCTCTTCCTCAGGGGGTTGTTATGACTATACCTGTGAAAGCAGCCTCTGGACAAGGAGGGTTTGCTTTCCTTTATTCACTGCTTAAAGCCAACTCGAAGGGATATTTATTGTGATAGCCACAGGGGTGTGGCAGCCTCACCTTGTGTTTCTCTTAGGTTCCTTGGCCTCAGCATCCCTAAGCCTTTGAATGGCAACACAACCCCTTCCTGCAGATGTGAGGGGCGATTTGGAAAGTTAGATGTGAAGGCATGGAGAAGAGTGGCTGGATCAGAATTCAGCTAAGCTGCTGCAAGACCACTTTGAACCAGTTTCAGCACATTCACCTAGTAAGATACATCTACGTAGTTCATTTGGATGTGGGGAGAGGGAAGTCAAGCTTGAAGCTTCCGCCTGGAGCTGTGTGCTGTGTGCAGGTAAGCCAGGTGCACTTCTGAAGGGTGGAGAAACCACCTTGAAAAATGATGTATGAAAATGTAGGTGTCCAGGGCTAAATTAGCCACTCCTGGTCAAGGCTAAATGCATCTTAAGGTGTTCTTAAAATTGAGACATTTGATTTGACATGGTTTAATGAATTTGTGTGTCTTCAGTCTGCCATGAACTGACTTAAAACCAGTACAATCCTGAGGTATAAACAAGACCTAAAAGAAGAATAAAAAAAAATCTCAGTAGATTATGTCTTTTCTTAGTTGTTAGTTAGTCAGGAATTATTTCCTCTGTGCAGTAGGTGTGGTCCGTTACAGAACTACACAGCAGCAGAAAAAGCTTTTCAAATATGAAGACTGAAGGGGGGCCATACTGTCCTGAGTATTACATGCCCTGACGAACAGATCATTAGTTCCAGCTTCTGGAGTCAGTTAAATATGGAAAATAATCTGGGTGCTCATATAAAAAAGAAAAAATATGCAAGGGCACGCTTTGGAAACTTTGGGAAGTTGAAGCCAGACTCGCAACTTCTGAAGCCCTGATTCATGGTTCCTGTGTGTGTGGGATTGCTGATGTGGTCAAAGATTTGACCCTTAAAGCATGAAAGGCAAGTCACCTCCTGGGGGACTCTGTGATGAGGCATGTCTTGCTTGTGCAGCATATTGGAAGCCCAGAAAGTCTATGTTCGCAATGTCTATGTGGGGGGGGGTGTCCCCATTTTGTTAATTCTTTTTTAACACCTCGATAGCTATCAATGCACTGGTTTCTGCCTCACTCCTTCCTCACTACCCATCTTCCATATAGACCTTGCAGCAACATGCTGTTATTTTCTCCCTGGTTTGGGACTCAGCTGCAGATGTCACCTGGCTCTTCCACGTTCTTGCCAATGTGAAGGCTGTTCCCAAGCAGTAGTCATCAGAGGAGGACTTTATTTCCAGGGATAGTTAAGTGACTAACCCAAGATCAAACAGCGGGGCAGTAGCGGAGGCAGGAACTGAAATCAGGTCTTCTGACTCAAGTTTCTCTTGGCTGCAGTCTCTGGGTTACATGGCAGAACTCATTTGTGCTGTAGGTTTCAGCAGTTACTGAGACAAAACTTCATTTTCTTTCCCCAAGATACCGTATCTGTGTCATCCTGTTCTCTGCCTACTAGGAAGCAGCTTCTTAGCATTTGACTTTAAAAAGGGAAGGCAAGCAGGAGATGTTTCTAAGTGGTTGCACTCTTTTGATCGATGAGAGAGGTGAGCCAGAGTGTGTTCCAGTGACCTCCTGCTATATAAAAGCTTGGCCTGCCTGACAGGACTTCTGGCTGCTGAGTAGCTGTGAGTCACAGCCTTAGCTTGGATTCGATGCGGATTTTTACATCAGACGCTGCGGAAACAAGGTGGCCTCTCAAATATTTGCATTGCTTGGCAAGCTAGGGTAAACGGGGGTGGATTCAGGAAGTTCTGGCAAGGGCAAGCACAGCTGGTGTTAAGGTCTTTGCAGGGCTCCTTTGTGTGTGCGTGTGTGTGTGTGTTTGTAGGAAAATAGTGAGGCCCCTTGATTTTTTTCCAGCCAGGGTTCCTGGGAAAGGATGAGTAATCTGGAGATTTCCTGTGACTTTTGGAGTGAAGAAAAAAAACACGTCGCCTTTTGGGGGAATATTCTTGGATCTTCCACCATCCCAGTTTTTCCCTGAGTGGCACAGAAAGCCTCTCCTCTGGACTCAGCACTGCTTTGTTTATCACTGCTCAGTGGCCGGTGGATACTGCTCAAGAGCAACGGTGAGCTGTGCTGTGCAACTACTGTTCTCTGCCCTTGTTTGCCTGGAAAGCCCAGGATCCGAACCGTACAATTCCTGTTGCCTCTTTGTGCATGTGCTTCGGGAACTGAACTCCGTGTAGGGCGCAGGTACCAGTGGTCAAGGTGTGCCTGGCCAGGGATGCTGGGAGCGCTTCCCTTTCATGTCTGAGAGCATCAGCTCTGTGAGGGAGGGACTGTGTGGCCGCAGAGTTTTTTGCACAGTACTTAGCATGGCTGGGTTCAGGCTCACGACTGAGTCAGCTGGGTGCTGCTGCGGTGCAAATGAGTAAATAGTAATGACCGAAGAGATGTGGGGGTTTCCTGTTGGCTGAGGAAGAAAGGAATGAGGTACCTCAACTCTGAGGTTATTGCTGTTTATTATTTGGCTTGCAATACTGCCTGCAGACTGCCTTCAGGGAGAAGGGCTCTGTCGCACAAGGCACGTGCACACAGCAAAAGCAGAGCCATTCCCCACCCTGAAAAAGGGCGTTCTCCAACTGAGCTGAGTTGTTTCAGCTCTTTGAGAGCAGGGATACCACGATGATACAGGAGTCAGAGGGTAAAGCAAGGGGTGTTGCTGCAACCAAGAGCCACGCATAGGCTGTTTAGACATCAGGTGTATGTCCACAGGACCTGCTTCTATTATTTCTAGATGCTCGTCACCACTGTTTGGCCACAACTTTCTCTAACTAGTATTTCTTGATGTGTGCTTAGCCATTTTATGTTCTGAGTGCTTTACAAATATTATGTAATTAGGAAAATAACTCTCTATTTACACAGGCAATTGCACAACCACATGTTCAAAACTCAGCCTTTGGAAATGTAGCCTCAACTGAAATTTCCTTATCTGCTCCTAACTCTCCCAGCTGCTCTTCCCGAAATGATTTTTAATCCCCTCAACCCCATAACTGACTGTGATGATGGTAATAAAATGAATACAGCCTGGGCAGATAAACTGCTTGCCTCTGCTGTGTAAAATAAATGGAAAGTAAGGGCTGGTAGGGAGTACGTGTTTTGGATTCCAGTGTCAGTCCGTTTGCTAAATATGCCGGCTTTTAGTAGAGGAAAATCAGTTCAAAACAAACAGCCACATCCTCTGGTGCCTGATCTCCAGTTGCTGACAATAGAACCGAGGGCTCAGAAACAACCCACGTAGTTGCTTCACTTTCTCACAAGCCTCAGTGTTGTGCCAGGCTGGGGCCAGGGAAGGATTTATCCCTATGACTGCCTATACGAAGCGTGAGCCACTGGCACAAAGCTCAAGACTTATCTCCTTCCCCAAATCCAGGGTATTTTTGTTTGGTGTTTGTTTTTTTTTTTTTTTCCTCTCTCAAAGGTTAAATGGTTCCCACAGGGTGCAAGAAAGGGTTATTGAAAGCAGCAGGTCCACTTTTGAATATTGCACTTCTGGTAAATCTCTGATCCAGCATCTAGTGGTTAACCACTGATACAGGAAATGACATTTAACGTTTTATCACTCAGCCAGAAATGGAAGAACAAGGCAAGTCTGTATGTGGTGAAGATGGATCATTGCCTGCTACCTTCCCCTTAAAGGCATATCATGCCATTTAAAAGGAAATGTTTTTCGAGCCGGGACTTTTTTCTCTCTTTGTGTACCTTTCTGCTTAAGGCAGACTAAAAAGCTGGAAAACAAATCCCCTTCTTCCCCCCTCCCCAAGGTTTTGCCTGTTAAAGTAGGGTCGATGGCCTTATAAACAACTTAAATCCTCTTTCCTGCTCTTTTGTGTCTTTTGGAAGTGTATCCCAGGGCCTGGAGGAAGCTGGGGGGAATGCGGGGAGGGGAAGGAACCAGTGATGGAAAATGGAGGTTTCAGTAGGTGGCACTCTCTGCTCTGACTCAGGGCTCAGCCTGTCTGACATGCTGGCCTGCGTTTGGTCGAGGCAATCATGAGCAAATGTGCTAAAGCGGCAAAGGAAGAAAAGAAAACAGTAAAAAAAAAAAAAAAATCATCAAAATACGGCGCCGGAACTTCAGCAAGTATAAATTGTTGTGGTTTATTGATTTCGGTATAGCTGCATTGGTTTACAGCAACGAGCACCTGCCTATTGTCAGCACAGGCTAACCGCAGCGGCCGTGCTTTCTGTCTGAGCTGCTAAAACTTTGTCTGATTACAGAGTGTATATTCAGGGAGCAAGCAAGCAAGCTCCAAAATTAAATTCTATGTCACAGTCCGACTAAATTTCAAAAGGCTGCCAAATCTGCCTATATAAATTCTAACAGTTTCAGATGTTTTCATCATACATACTGGGGTGAAAAAAGAAAAAGGAAAAAAAAAAAAGCAGCAGTGAGGCACTTTCCTCCTGCAAATAGGATATGTAGGCAAACACTTTGGTTTTTTTAGCTGTTCCGGAGGCCATTTTCACCTAATGACACAGTGTGAGATGTTTTCCAAAGAAAGAGCTTCACAGATTGCCAAAACCTTCCTGGAAGTGAGCACAGAAATACATTAGAAAGCAACATATTAAAGGTAGGCCAGCCCTCCTGATCCGTGGGGCTGCATAACACAGTTTTCATGCGCCCAAGAGCCGCAAGAAGCGAATGCTTCAGAGAGCTGGTGGGTGGTGGCAGCAGCAGAGACCTCCGTGAGAAGTTCAAAGGCTACCGACGAAGGCAGTCCTCCAGAAGTCCTGCTGCTCTCTGGCTTGGCTGGAAGTGAAGCTGCATGATGGGGTGAGCACTTGGATGCTGGAAAGCTGGCTTGCTCAGTCCCACAGCAAGGATCTTGGATCCCACTAGCCAAAGCCTACTAGCATAGCCCTCCTGTAGTATAAGCACCAGCTCGCTCAATCTGCTTGAGAGCCATCCTCACAACATCATACTGGTAGATCAGGCAGAGGAAATCAAAATATCTGTGATCTAGAGACAAGCTCAGATTTGTGTTCAGGTGGAGGTCTGATGTTTACTGGCGTGAACTGGAAAAGGGGAGTAAGGACCTACAGTAAAACGGTCAGCGGATGTCAAAAATGGGTAAAAGTGTAGTGCCAGCTCTCATCACACTTGCTGTTCGGTTAGAGTGTCGGTTCTTCAGCCTGCTGCTAATTTTCCTTTTTGGTTGTGGAAACTTGCTTGAATGCAGAATGCAAAGTGAGAAAGCTGTGGAAGCTGCTCGGACCATGTGGATGAGGGCCTTGCAGAAACACACATGCATCAGCCATGAAGAGTGAAGATGCATATGCATTCATGGAACCAGATTCTCAGCCCTTAATGCTGCATGGTTTTGGTACTGTTGTGATGTATTTTGTACATCTGAAAGCCCACCCTGCTAAGGCATCCTGGTCTGTGTAGAAAAATTTCTTCTCTCCAGCCTTGCAAAGATGTTGGGCACTGGTGCTGCCAGATGGTCTGCAGAGACTTGAGCAGGTCTTTGGCCTTTCTGAATGTCTGCCAGCGACTGGCAGGATCAGAGCCTTGAGCTACACCTTGAGAAGTGCTACTATTTATCTCTGCACTTGATTGCACCCAATTACTTGCTAAGAACACGTTCTTTGAAAAAAGATCTGGAGCTGGATCCTTCTCTCATTGTGACTCTGCCAGCTGCCGTCCCCAAAGCTATTTTTAATCAGACAAGCTTCCCCGTCCCTGCCAAAAAAACTCGTAACAATTAATAACAATAAAATGAAGGTAGCCTGGATAAATGAATCGTGCTGGCTCTACAAATCAGCAGCAAAGGCTGCTAGGGAAGATCAGCACTGCATTGTTAATGTGCTGTCTTCCATTTTGCTATAGACTCGGTCTCCTAGTTCACGCTCGGTCCCTTTACGTTGTTGTGCTGCCGGTCTCCGCGCTGCCTGTCGCAGGTAGGCTGGCAGATGGGCACAAGCACCTCTGCACAGCGTGTTGCTTTGATCCGTCTCGTTGTGGATGTGAGGTGGGTATGAATGATCCCACTTACATGCCCATCGTGTTGCTCTGCTAGGTTCATTAATTCTGGGAGCCGCAAGATGACAGAGAGCTGCACCCAAAGTAGGCTTCGTGGTTGGGTTAATTCTCGGCACTGTCATGTTGCAGCCTCTGGTGTGATTATTTGCCTGCGGGCATGCGCGTCCCTGTGCTGTGATCCTGTCAGAAGTTAAGCCGTGTTGGGCTGGATCAGAGCGTGGACAGGAGGCCTCCAAGGACAGGCTAGCGAAGCCATTTCAGGCAGTGATCCCATTAAGCAGTAGGTGGTACTGTGCACTCTGCCAGCGCCGCCATGGCGCGGTGCCGGGGAGATGCTGAGCTGCTGAAGGTTTCCCTGCCCGGGTGCAAGCTGTTGTTGCTTTGCTCACATGTGGTAACAAAACATTTCCTGGCAATTTTACTGATAAAAAAAAAAAAGAAAAGAAAAAAGCATAGGGACATGAGTCCGAAGGTACTGTCCTGGCCGAGCCCCAGGCTGGGTGTCTGTATTTAGTTTGCTTCCACATATTCTCCCTGCTGGACAACATATTTTTCCTCAATCCTGGCTCCAAACTGTTTGATAACATTGCTCTTTGGCTGTTATGCCCTACTGCAGAGCTGGAGGCTTCCACTGGTAGGGAGCTGCACAGTTTTAAGGGTTCCGGAAGGAAAGATAAATAGGAAGTGGAAAAAGAAGAGGAAAAGATAGGGAAGAAGTAAATAAGCAAACAACTCCACCACCTCCAGCACAAAACCAGTTCCCCAGAAGCGCGTGACTGCTTCACAGTCAGCAAGGATTGCTTTCCCAGGTCCCGTGGGGTGGCACGCTTATCTCCTGGGGTAAAAAGCACTGAAGCTGCCCTGTCAATGCCTCAGCCAGCAAGGGCACTGCGGAGATCACCTAGAAGAAAAGGGTGTGAAAGCAGGGACCGCAGAAGGGCAGCAGCCTGAGGACAGCCCTGGTGGCCCCAGGGGAAAGGGAAGGAGAAAGCTGGCTCCTATTTTGCTTGCCTGTAAATCTCACGTCCTTAGGATCCTTTTTCTCAGCGTGCCTGTGAAACTGAACTGAAAGTGGTGTCATTTCTGAACTTGCTGCTGGCGGTGGCCATCTCGCTGCAAAAAGCTGTTTGGCCAACCATGAGGAAGCACACCGTGAAAGCCTCACACAAGTCCAGCCTCCTCCAGGCTCCGAGACTTGTGCTGCTAATGACAAACGGAAGGGAGTGCATGTGTTTTACTCAGATGCTTTCTTTTACATGTGGACCTCTCTTCCAAAAAAAAAACCCAAACCCAAAATGAATAAAAATCAATAAAGCCACTACTTTGTGCCTCCTTCTGAAGAATAATTGCCAAGGTGACATTGACAGGACCCTGGCAGGTGATAAAGGTGAGGTGGGTGTCAAGCTACGAGTAACGGTGCTCATCAAATAAGCCACTGCAAGGCAAAGCAGGAAAAATCCCTCTGTGCCTGCCAGCTGGGGAAGCAGCTACCTCTGAAACTGTGTACTCAGAAAACCCTTATTTTGTTCTCATACCCAGGGTTTCTTATTGTAATCTATGACACAAGTACAGATCTATTTCAGGCAGTGGTTTTAACTTAAATGGGTGAGTATCCAGATATTTTCCACTGGAAGTGTATTGCTGTGAACACTAAAATTGAGCTGCTTGTCCTGGACCACTCTGAAGCTACCCATGGACCTCCCCCAGCCTCAGCCGGATGGTAGCTGCCGAATTAGGGTACATCTGCGCTGCAGATTGGAGCCGTTTTGGGGGTGGCTCTGAAGGGACCATGCTGCAAATCTGCTGGTGTGTGGCCACATGGATCTCCCTGCCACCCAGGTATTTCATTAGCATCTCAGTGCTGCATTGCCACTTCTACACTGCTAGCAGGAACCAAATGGAAAGCTAGTTTGAGTATATGTGTACAGCTGACAAATTGCACCATAGTCATACTAAGCATGTGCTTTGCCCCGTGCATAATCTCACCTTAAAGTTACCACTTGTTTGCATGAAGTAATACATGAATGGTTTTCAGCCTGGAGACCTAGCGTTGTAATTATTCTGAGGCATGGTCTCTACAGTTAAGGTGCTGAGCACAAAGGTGTGCCAGCCTGGCCAAGTCCTCTGCTTACACGTGACCGAAAGTCCTTTTTTTGGTAAGCTAGTGTTCCAGAAAGGCAGAAATGGATAAGCAATCTGCTTCACTGAATGCTTTAATAGTTGGTGTCATCTGTTGTCAGAGGTGCTCAGAAGACCTCAAAATACTAATCCCAAAAGGAACATGACATGACTGAGGTTGCCTGTATGTTTTAAGAGATGAAAACGCTTTTTGGGGAGAATAGTGAAAGATAGGGTGGTCTGGTTTTGCACGACTGGTGCTGCAGTGAGCTCTGCACACACGTGCACAGAGGCTGTTGAAGTTAGCGTGCAGGCTCTGTGCAGCCGCACGGGTCACCTCTCCTTTGGGCAGTCGCAGCTCCTGTCATCAGGTGTGAAATTCACACTATCCCCATTCAAATTGGCCCCAGATGGTCGTCTCGGCCGCGAGGTCAAGGCCAGCCTGCAACACCAGGACTGGACTGTGTTAATGTGGTGGCCTGGCAGCAGGCTGGCATGGAGCATGTGTGTAATCACATACCACAGGGTTTGGTGATAAATTCAGGCTGACTTAACATGTTCTGTGGGGAACACCCAGTTTTTATTCCTAAACTTCGTATTGTAAATTTATGGAAATGAGCTCTATCAACATGAGTGTCCTTACGCTGTTATAATGGCAGCCTTAGTGGGGATGGTGGTGGCTTCTGCATCCGAAACAGAGTAAGCAGCACTTCAGTGAAATCCATGGGTGGTGACTGCTGTGACTTGCGGTTGGGACACATTCTCTTAAACAGTTTGTGAGCCCTTTAGTGGTGGTTTGAGTGTTGGAAAACAAGCAGAGCAGTAGAGGAGGAATAGAGCTAGATCTTGTGTGTTGCACAAATGTAGTCATTCATGGCAGGTATCTAGGTGTTCCAATGGTTTGTGTATATATACTTTTAATTTTTTTTACAAGACGTGAAAGACACGTCAGTGCTGCACTGGGAAAGGCTGTGAACACCCCTATAGACAGGAAAGTGATATGAAGCAATTGAAGAGAGATTAAAGTATGGTTGGAAAACAACAATACAAGTTCCAACTTGGAAAAATGCAAACTGGAGAAAAACAACTTGAAACTCAAATATGCAACAGGAATAAATTGTGTTGAAAAGATCTGGGAATGATAGCGGCTAGCTGATTGGAACTGATATTTCTCAAGCTGCAGAAGTGGGCAATGCGTGGGAAGGCACCCTCTTACATGTGGGAAGACAGAGCATGTGGAATATTGCCCTGAGCCCTGGGTACTGCACTTCTAGGCAGACAGAGGCATGCTGGAGGGGATTCAAGAACAGCAACCAAAAAAAGGGGGGGGAGGTTGTCTGTGAATATGCTCTCCCGTAATTTTTCTCCATAAAGTAGTCAAGAGATGAAAAAGAGGGAATGCAGTAGCTCTCGCCAGTGTTAAGAAGAAGTAAATATTAAGCAGATTTACTTAAGGCTGTATGCAGGGGGATAATCAGGAGTAATGGGAGTGCACCGAGAAAAGGAACATTTAACTGAATATCAAGAATCTCCTTGATGGAGAGATGTGCAATGCCTTGCAAGGAAGTGGTGGAAACTTCATCCCTTGGGGACATCTAACACTTGACCACACAAAGCACTAGGAAGTTTATTAGCGGAAATGACTGCATTGGATAGGCAGGGGAAGTATGATACAAAAGATCACTTTCAATTTATCTGAATGCATGATATGAACGGAAAAATATGTACCAGGATGTTTGTGATTTCCACATTCAACAGTCTTAAGCTGCCTTCCATTTATAGTGATGATAGACTAATTTATTCCCAGGTTGCTCTTTTTTTCCACTGCACCAACTTTACCTTTCCTAAATCGTGCTGTGAAGCAGTAACCTTACAACACAGAGGAATGGGAGGCTTTTTCTCTGAATAAACAACAGTTTTGATGGAAGTTCTCACTTTCTGGCTGGATAATGCCAAAACACAGGGCAGAATGTTGTCATACTGGATTTGTGGGTGTCATCTCAGTGGGGTGCTCCTTCTTTACTGTATTGGGAAGAAGCTTCGTGTTCTCCGTGGAGGCACATAGCTTTTATAAGTTCCCACGTGGTTTATGTGAGCCGCTTGCATTTGCCATCAAAATTGGCTGCCAGAATGTGAATTGCCCTGGTTGTTTAACTGGAACGCTTGAAGTCCTGGTATCGATACAAAAAGACAAATGCAAAGATACACACACACCAAAAAAAGTTTACAGCCACAATGTTTCGGAAAGCATGCGCCTCCCATCCGTGCAAGTGCTTCCCCGTCCCACCAGGCACTTGTGGCTGCGGGGGTACAGCAAGCACTGCGTTCCTGCAGGCTCCAAAGGCTTTTATTGTTGCCTAGATATTCGGAGATCAGGTGGTCAAGCTGTAGCTTCAGAGCAACAGGAGCTAACCAGGGAGAGGGGAAAACTAGATATAAATGTACGTCTGGATGTGCTGAAAACCCAGCTTTGCTGCCGAGCAGCTCCTCGAGCGATGTCCCATTGCTGCAGCACTGGTTTAACCCCATGCTCATTAGCCTTGACAGTCTCTCTTGACAGCATGCCCTCTCTATAATCTAAAGCTGTGCTTGGAAGATAAGGGCTTTGTGTACTGGCTATAAACAGCAAGGCTGGAGTGGAAATTCACAGGGCTGGAAGTCAGAGAGCAGCTTTGCGGCTACATCGAGAAAGCCTCATAAAGGCTGAGGGCTCCTTCTCTCGGTGCATTCAAAGCAGCTTCTCCTCCAATCTCTCACAGGGCTTCGTGCTTTTTGTTCTGCCTCCACCTCCACAAGTCCTTGTGCTGAAAGGTTTTTCTTGTTTTATTCTAGAATCACTTTGGATGCATTGTCCTCTCCCAAATGCTTTGTACTTTCAACAAAGCAAGCTGCTTGTATACCATTGCTGAGGGGGAGGGAAAATAGCAGGGCGGGAGGAAAAACACTTACCCTAGGAAACCTTTAAGACTGATTGTCTTTTGAAATGTCCATAGTTTCCATGATATGTGTCTTCTTGCACCTCTTGGCTTTTAATTGGTTTGGAAAATGCCTATGTTAATTCACTAGTGGAGTATTGAGAGCCCTCCCACCACCCTTCTCGCTCTGTGTATTGTCAGATCTTGGGGAAAAGCTGGACTTGGGGGGTTCTTCATTAAAAGAAGGAGGAAAATCTAATGCTTCCACTTCTACGTGGTTAAAATGAAAAGAGCTGCAAGTGGTTCTCAGTAAAGCATAGGGGTAGGTTTGGTCAGTTCAAAACAGATTATTTGGCTTTGGCAAGAGAATATTATCTAATAGCCTTGGAAGTCATCTGAAGAAATTGCAGTAAGAATAAAGACATCAGTTGTGAAAGGGTGCACAGCCTTTGAGCTTCCTACTCCTCTGTCCTCCAGCCTTTGTGTTGTCCCAGATTAATATTCCTTTTCATTCACCCAAATGCTTGGGGGTTTTCAGTGGGCTTGTCAAGGCAAACAATGTGAAAAATATGGGAAGCTAGAGAATAGGTTCCCAACCAGTATCTTGCTGGAGCAATATTTTATGACCCTGAAGCAGATGCAGTGTCTTATTCCATTCAGCTCTGTCCTCGATGAACACATACGAAGTGTTACAAGAGCAGCTGTAGCCCAGGACCTGGTGGGGACATAGGAAATAAAGCAGAAGAAATATTAGAGGTACACCCAGGTGCGCAGATGGTCTGGGGAGCTCCCCAGATGGTCTGGGGAGGTCCCCAGAGTGGGGAATTAAAGTAGCAAGCTGTTCATCTTTGATTCAGCTGTCTCGCTGGACTCCAGCATCCAGGCTCTTTTCCATTCCTGGGGCTTCTGCCTGCATCGTCTCTC
Organism: Harpia harpyja; assembly: GCF_026419915.1. Taxonomy (NCBI): domain Eukaryota; kingdom Metazoa; phylum Chordata; class Aves; order Accipitriformes; family Accipitridae; genus Harpia; species Harpia harpyja. The sequence goes on along the minus strand of NC_068945.1, from coordinate 4,076,703 downwards.
ATATCCAGGGCCTCCTTGTCTGTCAGACAACACAATGAAAACCTAAACGTGGGCCCTTGGTATCACCACCCCTCCTTCGCTGCTGTTGCAGTAGCCCAGGTGTCTGTGACACCGACCCTCTCAAGCCTCCTAAACAACATGGTGCTAAAACCTCCTTTTTTGGCTTGTTGCTTTGACCACCACATTGCTCATCTCTTTGCTTCCTTCTGCTGGATGACTCTTCCCCGCTTTTGCTTTTCAGGTCCCTCAAGAGTTGGCTGACCTTGCCCTTCTCATCTAACAGATCTATCCCCCCACGGCCTTTTCCAAAGGTGACCTGGATCTCACAGCCCAAAGCCCCATTCTGGCTGGGAGACACTCCCCCCAAACATCTGCAAAACCATGTTCCTCTCCTTTGGATCTCTGAGAAGCTACCACTCCCCACCGGTGCCTACCACGTATGCCAGGAGCTGAGGCTGCCTGGTCACTGGCAAATAGCTTCCTTGTGTTATTGATAACTTGTCCTTCTTCCCTTTCTCCTTCGCATGGGCCTAAACAAAAGTGAGATTGTGCAGATGATATTCACGTGGCTTCATTAACTTCGGGCTCCTAAATGAGGTGGAGCAAGTTAGGCTCCTTACAGAATCAATAAAGGAAGACGACATCTACTAAACCTCTTAAGTTGTCCTACACTTCTCCACTGACTGCATAGAGAGCTTATTTATCTAACTTAGGTAAAAAAAATATCCCCCTGAGGCTCCTTTCCCTTATTCTCTATGTCCAGCTCCTTCGCTGAGAAAGAAAGTGTTGGGGGATTATGTGTGTAGCAGAGAAAGAAAGGCAGGCGCTGATAGGGGGGGGACAAGGAGGAGAGAAACTGATGGGAGATGAGGATGAGGAGACTGGGGTGATGTGGATAGGAATGAAAAAACAGGAGATGAGATGAGGTAGTGGGAAGGATGCAGAGATCCTGAGGCAGAATTGAAGAGGTGGAAGTGGAGGAAAGATAAATACAGAAGAGACACTGAGGGAAAAGAGGAGAAGAGAGCAGCAGGAGGCAATATGATGTTTATCAGAGAAGTGTTTGTAAGTGGGCAGGCAGGTAGAAGCCACCATGAAGGAAAGATGCATTTGAAGTGAGACCAAATGGGAGTCTGGGAGAGAAAGGCCAGCGGCGATACTAAAAAGCTTGAGGAGAAGACCCTAAAGGGAGACAAAATCCAGAGAAGAGAAGAGGGTGGGTTCAGGAAACAAACACTGACAAACATTTTTCAAGGAATGACACTGTGCCAGAGGAAGGTTTAGTCGAACCCAGCAACAGAAATGTTCAGAAAGGAAAAAAAAAAAAAAGCAGCAATCAGTGGAGGACAAATGAACAGAGGAAAGGCACTAAAGGAAGAGTAGGCACAGAGAGCAAGGGTCTTGGCTTGCTGCCCTGGAGTCTTTCCAGGGACTTTAGCGGGAGCAGGTTGAGCCCTGGGGCATTTGAAATGACTATTGCACAGAACTTTAGCCAAATCTCATTCTCATAACTCCTATGTAAAAATTATATATCTTCAAAGCTGTTCTGGAGATGTATGTATGCAGCCCCAACCCTGCCAATCCCTGTACTGTAAAATCCTAGATGATTACTGATCTCCCTGGGGACTGACTTTTAGAATTGTGCTCTCCAAGTGTGTAAACACTTGCTGTTTGGGTTGCACCTTGCCACTGCAAATAGAACCACTGACTTACAAAGTACAGCAGCTTAACTCTCAGTAAAATAGATGCAGATCAAGGTGTCACAGAGTTGGGCTCAAGACTGCTCCCTGGAGAAGGTTCTGTGCAAAGGTCCTTTAGATGGAGTCCCGGCGAAGCAGCAGTTTCCAGCTGGGATGGTCCCTGTACTTTCTTAATTAGTGAATTTTTGATCAGTGATTTTTGAAGGCTGTTCCCTGCTAGACTGTTATCGCCCTTTCTTTCCTCCATCTTCTTTCCTCCCAAAGAATGACCACGGTGCCTCTGAAAGCAAACAAAGCACAGGACAGGTTTGGCAGGACCTTTCAAAAGAAAAATATTCCCTCTCCGTCTGAGTGGTTATGAATAATGATCTCTGTAGCACATTTAGTTCAGACTTCAAAGCCTTTGTCACCGAGGTTGTTTCAAAGCTGATTTGAAACACAGACTGACATAAGTGAAAGAACTCGCAGGAAATACAATTCTTGCCCAGAACAGATTGTCAGAGTACCTTTGGCCACCTGGGTTAAGCTGCTTTTTCTAAATGATTAGATTTCTTTTCTTAACACCCTCTCCTGGCTTTCTGTCTGTTGTTCTTCTTCCATAGGGAAGCGCGGCTTTCAGTGCTGCCTGCGACAAAGGCAAAGGGTGGAAAGCTGCTGAGCATCTTCAGAAATGGTTCCTCTGCAGCGTCGTCGGCACCTGCGTCCGGAGCCCAGCCTGGCGCAGCTGCCCTGGGCACCGCTGTCCTGGTGCGGTGACCCCACCGCTGCCTTTGCACGGGCTGCAGCAGAGTTGCCTGCCTATCGAGCTGCGTTTGATGAAGATCAGAGTCGAAAATAAGGCTAGATGAAATCTGCTCAACTCATTTCTGTACCCCACCCTCTGTAAAGCACTCAGCCTCTCGCCCTTCCTCCTCCTCGCAAGAAGAGAGCTCTTGTGGTTAAACCTTTGCTAAACCAAGATGCAAACTGCTCGGATGCCAGGGTGATGAACATGAAACAAAAAGCACATGAAAGCAACCACCCAGCAGTCCTGCCACAGCTGGATGGAGCCCAGTCGTCGTTAGGCTAACTACCTGGGCATGACATTGCCCTTTCGAAACTCTGGCAATGTATGCTCCTTCTCCAAGCCAAATACAGACGCCTCCATCCGCTTAAAAAAAAAACCCAAACAACAAGCAAAACCCCACAGGTAGATATTGCAGATAGTTGGTGCAGAACGTTCTGGAGCCCACCTTGCTCCTAGAAAAGCAGGAAGTGTTGCTAAACCTTCTTTCTTTTTTCTTTTGGCCACAGACTGACGGCACATTGTCTACATCTACCTCTGTTTGCTGCGGCTTGCTGATGGAGGGGTGGTGATCACCCAGACCATGATAACCCCATGGCTGCTGAGCGTGGCCAGCACCCACCTTGCAGCATGGTGAAAGCCCACGGACAAAATGGGCTCCTTGTTCAATTTCGGTGCGTACCTGCTTTTTGGCAAAACCTCACGGTGTCTGCTCTAAACCAACTGCTTTTGTGCTTGTGTATGTGTATGTACATATAGGTGGCCCATAGCGAGTGTGGAGCAATTTTAGTACTTCTAGGCTCTAAAAGAAATGCCTCAAATCAGGGTGATTAAAAAAAAGCAGAGAGCAGAGGAAAACAGTCTCCAAAATTGTAAGAGGAATTTTGCTGGATTTTCGTAGAGGTAGAAATCGGGTTGGATTCCGCCAGGCACTGTGGAGGCTGAACACCGCATTTGAGTCAGTGGCCAACTCAGATTAGGGGTGCGGACCCAGATTTTGGAAAAATGCGCTGAGTTTGCGTGCCTCTGTTTTTGGATGCCAGCAACCTGTTTTTGCAGAGGCACTGAATTGTTTTTTTGATCTCAGTAGGAGTTCTGGGTGCATAATACTCATGCAAATCAGGCTGTAGGTATCTGAAGTCAGGCAGCCAAAAACACAGGCGCCCCAAATTTGCAGGCTGCTTATTATGTAAACGCAGCTCAAAAATCTCTCCGCATTTAATTTTCCCATGTTGATAATGCTGCGACTCTAAACCATTCCTCAAATGGACCCTGGGAAGAGAGTTAAGTGATGATTTAACAGGAGAAAAAAGCATCCCAGTCAGTGACAGCCACACTTACTGTATAATTGACAGGAAAATACGGATCAAAAGACCTAGAGTTTACTTCTGACTCTCCTTGTCCGTCCTATGTCCCTGAACATATCGAGTCATTTCTCTGTGGTCCTGGTTGTCCACACCAAAAGTACTTATCTTGAAGACGTGCTACGAGCTGTTCTTAGTGTTTGCAAAACCCCATGGGGAGGTGATCATGGTTTTGCTCAGTGGCTAAGGTGAATGTTTTTGGGAAGACTGCTGGTTCAAGGCAAAGAAGATCAGGATTTTTTTCCCCTAGAAAAATGAAAAAAGAAACCCAAATATTTCTTATTATCTTCAAATGTAATACATGATCCAGAGTGGTATAGTCTCCTTCTTACTCCTGTTATTTAATATCTTCCTTTTAGAAATTTAGGTCAATCTTTAAATGAAAATTTCCATCCTGAAGTGAAAAAATCAAAAAGTTTCCATTTGACATTTCTGGAACAAATAATTTTTGAGTATGCCAGACTAAACTTTTTCAGTGCTATATCTTTTTTTTCTGCTTTTCTTCAGCTGGAACTATTTGCTTCACTTGATCTAAACTTGCAGTTCTTGTCAGTCCATCTGAAATGTCATTTTCCCAGAAAATACAGTATTCGCAAAAATAGTTCATCCAGCTGAACCCAGGCAGAGGATTTTAGTCTCATCTAGCTGGTTGCCGATTTGTAAACTGGCCGGCAGCCTGGAGCTTGGTAGTCAAGTTGCCAAATTGTTCTTTATTTCTATTGAATGAACTTCTAGGAACTCCAGTGAGAAAGCAGGGCCCTGTTTTATTAGGCACCACACATCCATGTAAAGCCAAGCTTATCCGTGCTGCAAAGAGTGTATTTCTACCAAGTAATGAAATCAGCTGGAACAAAAAGGTATTTGTGGGCTGCAAATAAACTAGAAGCTTCTGCTGAAAAGATAATCGAGAGAGTATGTGCCTTGTCCAGAGGCATTGAAAGCAACGGGAGCCTAAGGGTGGGAGACTGGGAGGTAATGCAAGCTACATTTGGATGCTGGCTTGGCATTTTGTTCACGGATAACAGGCAGCGGGAGTGCTGGGGAGCTCCTGCGCAGCCCTCCAGCAGGAATCTCTTCCCTGCCTTCAGAGCGGCGTTATTCTTCTCCTCAACTCTCTTGCTGGAAATGTGGTGCCAGCGATACAGAAGATTGGACATCGAAATGCGATAGATGCCCCTTTTGCAGTTTCTTTTCTGTTGCGTTTCTGAAGCAGAAAATAAAAGCGGGTATTGGTGGCGGTGATGGGGAACTTCCAAGTGGCTTTTTCTGGGCCGGTTCAAGGCAGGAGCCTGCGGCACGTGGGGTGGAAAGTCTGGGCATCGGACAGCCCAGCCGCTCCCTCGGGCCAGCCGCGCCGCAGCGCAGGCAGCGCAGGCAGCGCAGGCAGCAGGGACCCGGTCAGCACACCCGGGCTGCCCAAAGGGCTGGTGGAAACCTGCCTCACACCCTCTAAGATGCCACCAAAGTCAGGGCACTGCTGCAGCGCGGTCGCACTGTGGCAAACTCCCCCTTTTTTTTTTTCCTGATGGAAACAAGGTCCGTGAGAAAATTTCCACGGGGGGTGCCATTGGCACGCAGGTACCCCCCCCGGCCCGAGGCAGGGCGGCTGGGAGAGCCCCGCTCTGCGGTGCCCACAAGGAAGGAAGGAGCTGACGGACCTGTTCTGGAAAGGCTGCGAGGGGGGGAGAGCGCTTGCGAGTACCTCAGCTGCACCGATGTCCTCGCCGGCCCGGGGTGGGATGCCTCCCCATGCCTCCGTTGAGACAGCAGCCGCAGCTCTGGAGCAAGGGGATGCTCAGCCAGGCAGGGGAGAGGACCTCTCTTAAAGCATGAACCTGCTGATGTTCCCCTTCCCCAGCGCTGCTCCACTGAAAAAGCAGTCCCTCGTGGGCACAGAGCTGTTTCTGGCACGGCTTGTCCTCCGAGAGGGAGCCCACCCCGGAGAGGGTGGACCAGGCTCCCAGGGCAAGGCCTGCCGCTAAGGATGGTTTCAGAGGTTGCAACATGGAGCTGGGCTACGAGGAAGCCGAGATTACCACGGCATGTCCTCCTCTGCCCCGCCGTGCTGTCGGTTTCCCTCCAGGCGCTGTGTGAGAAAGTGAGTGTGGATTTAATTGCCGTGGTGGCACAACATCCAGATGTTTTGAATACTTCTGTAGATTCCTCCTTGTTTGTGATGTGGTTAGGGTTGCTGGCAGCAAGGTGGGGAGCGTTTTGCTTTGTGTGAGAGGAGAGAAAGTGATAACCCGCTGGGATGGATGGGTGTCTGCTGCTCATGGAGCCACCGCTGCTGCTGCTGCCCACAGTGCTGGGGGGGGGCACGTTGGAGCTGGAGAAGTGTGGGACCCCAGAGGCCCCTTGGCAAGGTGGGGACAGTCTGGCGCAGGCAGAGCAGTCTGGGGGTGAAGGCTGCTGGGCTCAGCCCTCGGCCGGGGGCTGGAGGTGGAGGTGCAGAAGCAGGGAGCGAGGGCTTCTGCCCTGCTCAGCTCCACCTCATCACAGCCATAGCTCTGGAATGAAGATCCGGCACTTATTCGATCCTGCTAACACCTCTGGGTGAAGCACTCCTAGATGGTGTACGAGTTTGTGACTGGTTGCAGTTGCTGAGATGTTCTGAGTACGATGATGCTGAGGGTCTCTAGAAATTTAAGCATTATATATTGAAAAAAGGCAATGTTGAGACATACAGATGGTCCACAGTTATCTACCATCAGAATGGAGTGCCTGTCTTGTTTATGAAGAAGTGCCTTGTGTTCAGTATGACCCCTAAGTATGAAAGCAGCACTGGTTAAAACAGGTTTTTCTCTCTAAGAGATAAGGTACCCCTGCGAGGAGCAGGGAGTTAGACTCGATGATCCTTATGGGTTTCTTCCAACTTGAGATACTCTATGATTCTGAACAAAACCTGACTTCGGTCAGGACACCAGATGCAAATCTCCTGGGGGGTTCTGGATGCAGAGCTGGGACTAAGTGTTGCCTCTCTGGCCTCACCTCCAGCTGGACCTAGCCAATGCATCCCACTCCCCTTGCCGTTCCTGGCAGTCCACACCCAGCTCACGGCCCCATGCCACTGGAGTTATTGACTCCAGTTAGATCCCAAGAGTACAAACTTCCAGCCCTGCAGTTCAGCTACTGGTAACTGAAACTCCTGTGAAGTCCTACAGTATGTGGACAGGGTAGCAGTGGGAGCTAGCATATGCTTTATATAGGTGTGCAGGACAGGTCCACGTACTAAGCAGCATTAAAGGGTGACTGCATGAAACAAAATTAAACTACTGTTTGAAATATTTGCTGCAAGTGCTTACAGAGGATTATGCATGCACTCTTCTTTGACTGGACCACGCATCCCAAGACACAGCTCAGACTGCAGATGAAGCACCTCTCTAGCCGAGGATGTTGCTTTGGAAGGGCACTGCCTGCACCTGCCTGAATGTCTGGGTATGAACTGTCACTTAGTGCTTTCAGTCTGTCTGATAAGCGCTACGCACTGATCTTAGCTGGGCTCTCATGCTGACGGCTGCTGAGTTTGCGCTTCTGCATGCAGTGGTGGTAATGGATGTTGCGGTTCCCATCTTGGGTCAGGTGTTTGATTAATGTCAGTCTGGTTTCATTCTTGCTGTGCCAGTTTATCACACTGAGTTACAGGGCCCTGCTTCCTGGGAAGGTGCTTTGGGGAACAACATGCCAGCGTTGGCAGGAGCAGAAGTTGTTGCAGACCTAGGCTGTATTTTCTGCAATCTCCTTCTGCGGTGAGTGCATGCAGCTGTAACTTTCAACAAGCTCCTTCTCCTTGTATCTTGTCTCCTTGATGGAACAAACAGCCCCTGAGCATCCTTTTCTCCCCTCCTAAAGTTGGGAGATCAGCTCTGCATCTGTGGCTGTAGCTATCCCACTAGTAGGGTTCCTCACCGTATCGGCTGAACTGGTTCCCTGTAAGCTAGTGCAAAGATCACGCGGGAGGTGCTTTTTGTTTTGTTTTTTAAGAAGAAAAATGTTTCTGCATTTTATATATAGTCTAAGGGCCCACACAAAGAAAAATTTTCTAATTGTTCCTGATGCAATGTGTTTGGCAGTGAGAAAAAATGTGGGTGGGGAGTACAACACCTATTGCAATATCCTTCTCACCTCCTTGTAGGGAGAGGGAAGAGAACGAAAACAATTTGTCTTTGGCAAATGTTTGTGCTTTTCTGTAGGGCTCAGAAGAGGAGCCTGAAGTTGTTGACTATAAATGCAAGCAAAGGTCTGCACACCTAGTGTAGTATCTGTGCAAAGGTGCAAAAAAACCTAAGCAGCCTGCAGGGTTAAGTTAAATTAATGAATGTGATACATTTAGGGGAAGAAACAGAGTGGAGGGACCAGCAGCCAGGACTATTTGGTTGCATTGTTGGCTTGGAAAAGTGATTCATTGTGTGCTTGAATAAGTCAAATCCAGGAGGTGCTGGGGTACACACCAGGAGAAGCGCTCGGGGCAGAGGCCTGAGCGTGGCGTGGCTCTGCTGCCTGCGTGCTGCCTGCACCAGCAAGTGGTCATGCTCAGGGGATTTCTGGAGGCTGTGGCAACGGGAGCTCCTCCCATGATGCTAAACAACAAAACTGACCCCCCCCCAAAATCCCCTTGGTGTTTTTCTTGGACTTCACCACGCAGCAAAGGACCAGAAGGATTCAAGGGGAGGGGAAATGGCTCAGGGGTAGTCGGGGACGTTAGGAAAGTACCCGCTGCCTCTGTGAGCAGAGCAACACCCGTCTAGCTTGCAACACCCATCGTTTTTTCCCCAGCTCATCTTCACTGAGGCTGCAAAGATCAAAATAGTGGTGGGAGCTGGCAAGTGAATATCCTGTGGATTTCAGAGCCTGGGAATTACAGCAATCTTGTGTGGAGGTGGTTACTTCTGTGGCCAACTCCTTATCCAAGACGAAAGGGCTGGTTTTTGGAGGGTGCTGGAAGTGCGCGTCGCAGTGCCAAGGAAGCAGCCGGGAGACTGTGATGTGTTTTGGATAATCAGATGTAACTTGTACTGAAGTGAACTCTCTTTCTGGCAGACTTTTATCTTGAAAGGATGGAGCTTCTCTCTGAAACCTACACGCAGGGTGGTCTTGCCACCAGAGACCACCGGTGGAGGGCAACAGTGTTGTCTGGGGAGATGTGGTGCAGCGCCTGTGAAAGACGGCAGGGTCCGGCCATGGGAACTGGGGCTTCCCATACGAACCACGGGAGTGCTTGGGTCTTCGGAATTCCTCTGCCTCGCTCTTGTTCTGCTGCCCGGCCACAAAAGGCATTAAACCCCGGACAGAGGACCTGTAGGCTCTTTTGAAGCAGACCTGTTGGGTTTGTTGGCCGCTCTCAGATGGTTTCTAAGAACACTTGGGGGTGTGCGTGGTGTAACTGAAAGGGAGAAAATAAATGACGAGGGCTGCAGTTGAAACCCTCGGAGAGCTGTGCACATACGAGCTCTTTTAAAGCACGTCAGCCAGCTGCCTGCACCTGCTCAGATAGCGGCACAGCCGCTAGCTTTGCTGTTCTGCAGTGTGCAAAGACCGTGCCATGCCCCAGGAATTCAGTTTTCCAGCCTGAGTTGCTTGGAAGTGAATTGCTGTAGAGCTGTGTTGGGTAGGGACGGGTGGTTAGATGACAGAAAACAAAGAAAATGGCAGCATGGAGCTGCGTGGGAAGCAGATGGCTACAGAGAGCTGGCCCAAGTGGGGATCTGGCTGGGCTGCAGTTTCCCGATTGCTTTAAGCAGGCCAAAGTCTTCTCCTCTTCCTGCTTTGGGATGTGTGTTCCCACTGTCCATCTTGCAGGAGCATTGCTGTTTGTGCCGTTGGGCGGTGAGTCAGATCATGGAGCTGAAGCAGCTGGAAACCAGCCTCTTCTTTCTGTCCAGGTTATTTTTGCCTAAGTCAGTGTGCGTGGTGGCTGCCCAAGGGCTGGTGCTGGCACTGGGAGGGTGGTGGGAACACGTGGGAGGACCTGGGTTTACCAGAGTAACACCCGAGGCTGAAGGTGTGGGGGAGAGGCTCCTTGGGGTAAGCCGGGGTGCATTGGCTGCTCCAGAGGATGGGTCACAGGAGCAGTTAGAGCTGGGAAGCTGGTTCTCTACCATATTTTTGTCCTTTTTTTCCCCTTGTTAGCGTCAGTCACAGCTGTGTGTGCCTCTCGTTTCTGCAGCTGCTCCTGGAAGCAGTGTGTTGTCTCCTGCTGGTTTGTAACAACTCACACTTGCTGGTGGGCTGACACCTCTTCTTTCCCACATAGGCACATCCATTCCTGTATTCAGACAGATTTACTGTGCTACATTCTCAATTTGGTTGCACGTTAAGACACTGTTAATTTTCACGGATGCAAAAGCTGGCCTACACACTCAGGGACAGTTCATGGCCTGTGATTTATATTCAATTTTGGTTTGTTTCAGCATTCATAAGATTTAAATTATGACCAAATAGTTTGCCTGATTGGTTATGTTATTACCACAGCAGCTGAGATATAATCTGTGAAGCTGGAGGTAACACCTCTTGGTTTGAGTCCTGGTGGAGGATAGGGGCAGATGTCACCTCTGCAGAATGAACTCCTTGGGGAAGCTGGGCTTAGCAATAGAGCGGGTTACCAGCCCTCAGTCATAGCACAAGGCCTGTGAATTTTTTTTGTGGCTTCCTAGGGATGCTGGTAAGACTGCTATGAAATGGGAGATAAAAGAGCAAAAGACAACAGGACAGTTATTTTGTGGAAATTGCTCACTCATTGCACACAGACCCCATGTGGCTGGGACCCACAAGAGGCATCTGTCTTACATAAAAAGTATCAAGGTGGAAAAAGTAGGAGTGAACTAGAGACAGAAGATGCTCATTTTCTGACTAGGAGTGCTTAAATGGCTCTTGAAAAGGTAAATAAATTGTTTTTCCCTTTGCTTTTCTGGCAAGTCAGCCTTGGCTCTAACATGCTTATTACAAATAACCTTGTGCCCATCTCCAACAGGTGGAGAGGAGCAGGATCGCTCTGCCCTCCTCTCCGCAGCAGCAGCTACAGCTGCTCAGCAAAACCTCACAACACTTTCCTTTTTTTTTTGTTTTCTTTCTGAAAAATGACTTCTCAACCCGAGACGTGAGGCTTGGTTGACATTTTGTGGAGGACGGATGAAAAAGGGCAGAGCTCAAAGTCTTCCTTCTTTTATAAACAAAAGCCGGGAGAAAAACAGTTGTTTTGAATTTAAAGAAATGTTTTCATTGGAAAAATGAATAATTTCCTGAAAGACTTACAACCAAATGAAAAATGTTTCCTTCTTTCTCAAATTCTTTTGGATAAATATTTACCCTTTTGCAATCGGCCTCTCACACCCGTAGCTGTGCTCTGTTGTTTGCTTTTCAGCAGGGACTGGGCATCTCTCCCTCTGTCCCTTCCCATGCTGCGCACGTCTGCTTCGGCCACAGATGCTCCACTTAGGGGACATCCCCCATCGCCCCAACCCTTTTGGTGATGGTCTGGAGCACGAGAGCTGAGTTCATAATCCCAAGGCAACTCACCATTTCTTCTCTCAAACACCACCTAAAAAGGTCTCTATTGGGTCACCTGCCATGAAGGTAAAAGGGTGGCTTTACCCTGCCTTGCTAGCGTGTCTTTGTCATCTGCGCGTCCCAAACCAGAAGCATTTGGGAAAACAGATGCATGTCTCCAGCACGTCCCACCAGGTCTGTGCAGATGTCTTCGGTATCTCAAATGGCACTTGTGTTTTGCTCCTGCCCTCCCTCCGTGGAGTCCAGCCCTTGCACTGAAGTTTTCCAAGGGGTGTCGCTTGCCCAATCCCTTGTCCACCGCTGAGCACCGCTCCCTGAGCCAGGCTCCTGCAAAGATGGGAGCAAAGGGGCTGTCTGAGCATGCGGACGTGGCGGGACCTTGACATTAGGCAAGGAAAACTCTGCTAGATCCGAGCCATTTAGAAAGAACAATGCAAGGTACCCTTAATTATGTGTGCAAATAAAGAATCAATGGACATAGGAACATACAGGAGCAGTCCGATTTCCAAATGCAAAGCCAGTGGTTTCTGTTGACTTCAGTGAAAACTGTGGGTTAATCAGTCCTTTTGGAAATTGGGCCATATGGTCTTACATCTTGAGATGGACTTGGTGTAATTTTATGAAGTGTTTCTTTTTTGTACACCAGACTTATCTTTTGGTGTGAAAATGTTTCTAATGAAACTCTTCTAATTGGAAGACACATGACTTTAAGACCCTGGACACCCAAGTCCTTGATAACTGGGTCTGAGGCTGATTTTGTGCTGTCAGTTCATCTGTGTTGGGAGCTGACGGATGTCAGTGCTGAATCCAGGTCTCTGCAAAGTACCATCAAAACAAATTGTTATGTTTTTCACTCCAGGGTGGGAATTGGCTTGGTTGAGGAGGTTGCTGCGGGGGTTAAGTTTTATTTTTGTAGCAAACCCTCAATTTTTCCTGGGTAGGATATTTTCGGTGGACACTGCTCAGATCTCTGTGTTGCACAGATTTTATACAGCCCTAATTTCCATTGGCTTTAGCAGAGCAAAGGTGTCGCTTCATGCATGAAATTGTCAGTGCTGGAACGGCAGATCTTCTGGCCTGTTTTCCTCCTGTTCCGTGTTGAGGGAATTTCAGCAGTGGCCTGGACTATGTGCATTGAATGCTGGGTGATGTCCTGGCCCTGTGAAATTTGGTTGCCTGTTAATTATTCTTGCTTGCTGATTCCACTGAATTTTTAGGAGTTAACTGGGATGCAAGCTGGGGAGGCATGTGAAGAGGAAGAAACCTTCGTCTGTGAGACAGCATGTTCCTGAGAGCATTGACCAACACTAAGAACATTTTGGAAAGAAATAAGGAAACAGGCAGCCTCTTTTGCTGAGGTATTTACTACTGTATTTGGAGGCAATCTCCTCAGGGGAGAAAACCTCCCACCCTAGCTAGAGGGTTGGAAGAAGCATGGTTGTTGGGTCACCTGGGTTCTCATGGGACCAAAATGGCACCTTGATGTGGGTTTCTCCCTTTCCCGTTTCTGTTTCACATCAGCCAGTTCCCAAGAGATTGATGTGCTCTCTGGAGCCTTTCCTGCAGGAGCGGCCCAGGCAGCACCCCAAGAAACAAGTGTGGCTGCGTCCTGCAGCTCTCCAAGCCGGGAGCAGCCCCTCCGGGAAGCTGTTGTACAACGGAGCTTCAGTTCCTCCCTTGCATTCTGCTTATTTAGTTGGGGAAAAAAAAGAGGAGTATGAGTTGCACTGATTGCAGTCAGTAAGGCTCTTCATGTATGGGCAGGAAAGCTACGGTTTACAGGATTTAGTGAAGAAAAGCAAAATGAGAGCTAATGATTGGAAGTGGAATTAAGATACAGTTAAACAGAAAGGAAAGGACAGATTTTAATGCAGGGGATGATTAACCTTTGGTACAGAGGAGGTGGACTCCTCATTCTGCAGGTCTTCGAATTGAGACTGGTTCATATCCTGCAAGCATGCATTAGCCAAGCGAAAGTTACTGACCTTGGCTCTGCCCTTGGGAAGGCATGTGGTGAACACTCCCAGCTTTCATCTTTGTGATCATCCAAACTGACTCTTTACTTGCCTCAGCTTTCATGCCATCCCTGCTTCTTCTCCTCACTTTCTTCTGACGGGTCATGTGCTCACGTCTTTATGGAGCCCACGGGAAACAATACCCGCTTTGTTCAAGCTGTCTTCACTCCAGTTCCTTCCTTTACCTTGTCAAACACCGGGAAGGGTTGACTTGAAAACTTTGTCCATTTAGCAGAGCTTGGCTTCAAGTCAACAACCCCAGGCTAACAATGTTTATCAGGCGGCAGGAGATCAATTCTAATTCCTGAACAGTTATCATTCTTCCTGTTGAGGCTGTTCTCCAGCACTTCGAGATGCTGAGAAACTTTACGCACAGGTGTTTGCAGGAGGCAGAAAGATTGATGTGTCCCTGCAGGTTTTACAACTGATCATATCGGTCATAACAACCTCTATTGTCTTACAGGAGGGCGCTGTGTTTTCTTTTTTTTCCCTAAATGTTGGTTGTAGTTTGTGGGAGCCAGCTCGGTGCAATCACAGAAAGAGGGTCTGCCCGCTGTTAAACTGGTATCTCAGCCTGGTTCCTGCACTGGAATATATCGATGCTTTGCTGAGGCTGGCAGAGATGCACGCACTTGCTTTTGTTGACAAATGGACAACATTGAAGTAAAGGTGTGTCCTGCTCCAATTCTCTATAGCAATTGCCAGATTATTTTTTTTTCCATTTGTATGTTTAGCCTGCCTCAGTCTGACAAGAATCACAAGAAGAAATTGGTGTCCTGCAGAGTGAACCATTACACACAACCAAAGCCTTTCCTTTCAGTGCCAGGGGCACACGGCGGGCCGAGGGCCGGTCAATAAGCAAACCGGTTGTCTGGCTTATGATGATCAACCGTGGAAGATAGTCGTTAAGCACCGTTAGTGCTGTTCTTTTGAGCAAATGAGGGCTGTCGCATTACTGCCACAGGAGAGGAGGAAAAAAGGCTGTTTCATTCACTGGTGACACTGCCACCGTTGGAGCCAGCTCGGGCTGAGCGAGGGGGCTGGCATGGGGCAGGTCCCTGCGTGCTCGGCAGCGATGCACGTGCCGCTGTGCATGGCACGCCAACGTCTCTCCGTGTAGGGGACAGCTGGCTGCTGAGCATCTACATCCCGCTCTCTTTTTCTTAAGGCAGCAAGGTGAGGAAAGAGCAGGCTGGAGGGATGAAGGTGGAAAGACAGGCTCTTGCCTCTCTTTTTCTGCCTTGGCTGCAAAATGATATATAATTTTTGAGTTGGTTGGGGAAAACAGGTAGGAAGACCTAGAATGAAGAAACTGAGGTGATTTTGTTCACCAGTGGGCACAGTCCCGTCTTCCTTACATTTTGTGCTGCAGTTGCAGCTGCCCTGCCATTGATTTCTTGGCACCTCATGTCCTTGCCTCTTTTGGAAGTAGGTGCTGGCAAGCTCATCCTCCAGCATTGTCCGACTCTCTTTTGGGCTCTTAGGAGGCTGTCCAGTGAGGGGAAAGCTTGAACTGGGCTGTGTTCTGTTCCTTCCTCTCTCCCCAGCCTCCTCCTCCTTGCTGGGCCTGGTGGGATGGCAGCACGCATTCAGCCGTTTCTTCTGAAGCAGCTCATGAAGTAGGGCACCGTTCTCCTACCAGGTGGGTATAATTTGGCATGACTTCCAGTTCTGCTGGGCTTTGCATGGCATGAGAAGGGATGCTGCTGTCTGCAGAACTGGGCAAGGTGGTGCCCAGGGTGAATCCAGTGTAGCCAGCAGATCCCTGTGTGCGTGGGAATCCAGTACGGAGAGAGCTGACATGCGGTAGGTCCACCTGGTCCTGTGCTATCAGAATATTTACACCAACACACCAGTCCTTTCTTTCAGGTGATTAATGAAGCACGCTTGTCTTTTGGCTTCATACCGTGGTAGTGCATCCTCTCTCTCCTTGTGCCCTCACAGCTTTCATAGGTGGCTCTTTCTGCATTGCTTGGAAGCTGCTTGCGTTACAAACTGAAGTCAGGATTGTCTGAATCAGTGTAAGTCTTTGAGGGGAAAAAACCCATGTGCTTGTTTGCTTGTGCCCCACAGGTGGAGTCTCATCTGGGAGAAGTGAAAACCTTTCTGCTAAGTATTACTTTAAAATGTGTTTCTACATAATTAAAAAAAATGCTGCTGCCAGTACCTCACCAGCAGTCTCTGTAAGTCCCAGGGGTGCGTGGACAGTCATTGAGGTCCTCTCTGACACCCTTGCAAAATCTCTCCTGGTCAGCACTGGGGAGCGTTACGGAGGAAGCGTGCACCGTCATGCCTGTGGTAGCTGTAGGCTGCAAACGTATGCATCATCCATGATCCCTGCGCTGGTGTTGGCCTGGTAGCTCTCCTATACAGCTGAATTAATTAATTTCGAAAATGGGAGAGGAAGACGTATTGGGCATGCACTGCTGGGCCTCTTCTGTCCTGCAGCCTCCAAAGGATGTTCTCTAACAGCTCTCTGGGCTCAAGACTAGTTCCTCAGCTGAGACTAATCCTCACTGGAGCGATGGCCAAAACCACTGACAACTTGCTCCTTACGCCTTCAACCTGCAGCGTTTGCTGTTGTTCAGAGTGCACAGAAAGCTGTGAGAGGGTGTAGGACAGATCTATTTCTTCTTCTAAAATTAAGGGAAATGGCCTGAAGGGACTGAATTATGGAGCAACACAGTGTTTTCTTCTTGCCTGATGTCTTGGTTCAGAGAGGGCTTTGTTTAGTGCTTACTCCTTTGCTTTGTGGTTTAAAAACAACAGTGAAAGAAAAACCAAGAACAAATACTGAGCAAGGAGCAGCTGAGTGGATAACCCACAGATCAGCCAAATTATCGTGGGGGCATCCTGAGCTGTAGCTGGCATCCAAACGGATTAACCTGCCACTAATTGCTCCCAGCAGAGAGCACCAGCTGTGGCCCATGTGCCGCTGACCAGAGGTGTTTGCCATGGCGTTTGGTGGCACCTCTCTGGAGCAGCGCGTTAAGGAACCCTCCGGGGGCCTCACACAGCCGTAAGGACTAGTAACCCCGCTCCGCAGGAGCCAAGGGCTGCCGTAGGGAGTGACGGACAGCGGTGAGCAGTTTGTGCCGCCTCATCTTGCTGTCCCCATAGCACCCAGCACCTGGTGGCACAGAGGTCCCTGTGCCTTGCCTGGTTAGGAGTGAAGACAGGCAAATACAGTCCCCCCTGTGCTGGAAGGGCAGCATATTAGCGGCAGCGTTTCTAGGCTGGTTTGCAAAGATGAACACTACAGGAAAACCTCTTGCTCTCAAACTCCTTGACCTGGCCTGTTTAGCAGGATGAAAAAGATGCAACAGTCAGCACACCACCTCATTTTTGTGTTTTTGCTTCTATATTCTCTCCAAGAGAAGGAAGGAGAACCAGGCACACCCACCTAGGCACTAGTGAGGTGCTTTGCTCATCTCTCAGGGCAGGCAGCAAAGGAAATACTCCAAGGGACAGTCTTAACTTCTCCGAACAATGCTTCCCAGGGAAGATCCAGGCACGGTTCGCACGTTTGGGCATGGGAACCCTGCAGGTTTCTTTTCGTGACTGAAAACAGCTGCTATGTGCTGCAGATACTTGGGTACCATAGTTTTTAAAAAGAAAGGACCTTGTAGCAATGATTGCACCAAGAAAATTTGGCATTCCCACTTTTATATTAAATTTTTTTATTGAGATGATGTAATTACAGGCATTTTAAAAATTATTTGCAACTCACTGGCCCTGAGAATAGGCTTTTTTGTTTGTTTTTGTTTTGTTACATTCATTTGATTCAGTCCCTTAGCCCCACACCTTAAAAAACCAAAAAGCCATCATCAATAAAAACAGACTAGAATTTTATTTAAAAAAACAGACCTCGAACTGATGCATTCTGGATTTGCACACGGTTGCAGTCTGACAAAAACATCTGGAGAATGCATGCGCGGAGTTTGAAATCTGGGGAGGGCGGCAGCGACTTAGTGTTCACAGAAAGGGCCCCAGTAGTGTTCTTTGGATGGAGAGGCAGTCAAAAGGTTTCAAACTTAAATCAAGAAAATGTTCTGCTGTGGAACTGCAGCCTGTCCTACCTGACGGGCTTGTGGCTTGTTCAGGCTTGTAGCAAGCTGATGGCAATGAAGGTCCCACTTAACTGGACAGCGTGAAGATCCTTTGCTGGGTGTTGAGGTTGGCAGGGACCTCTGGAGGTCATCTGGTCCAACCCCCCCCAACCTGCTCAAGCAGGGCTACCTAGGGCCAGTTGCCCGGGACTATGTCCAGATGGCTTTTGCCTGTCTCCAAGGATGAGACTCTTTTGCCCTTTTCCCACTTGCTTTGGTGGCAAAGGCAGAAAGTTCAGCTGCTTTGCTGCTGGCAAATTCTACACTGGGAGATCAGAAACTGGGGAGGGAAGGCGGGTGTCAGGTTTGGTGGAAAGAGTGTTACCTTTGCTAGCCCAGACGGGCAGCCGAGCGTTCCTGTAGCTCAGGATGTTAATGCTGTGTTTGCACTCCAGGTATCTGCCATTTGGATGTGAGGTAGAAGGGAATCTGTCTACTGCAGCTGCTCTAGCCTGGTGTTATTTTTTTTTAGTTTTAGTCATAGCTGGTAAACTTGCTTCCAAGAGCAGCTCATCTCCTGCAGCTCCCACAACAGGTCCCAAGCCCCTGCAGTTCTGGCAGCTGCAGTGTCACCCACACCGCTCACTGCTGCACCGCGCAGACCTGGCAGGAGGCAGGGGACAGCACCAGCCAGGAAGGGCCTCTGTGGGATCAGCCTGCTCCAAGTTCAAAGGCTATTTTCATTCCAACTAGCATCAACCTTGAGAGAACTTCTTCTCTGTGGTTGTGAAGAAGTTGTCTTAAGATGTCCTTTACGTGTGAACTGGAAGAGTTTCCAACAGCCACCAAATATTTTTTTTCCCCCTTTGACTTAGATTCTGCAGGTGAAAGTGATTGCGTTTTTGGTAAAGGTGAACATTTCCTCTACAAACTTCCCCATGGGACAACACGTGATTTCAGGATTCCTTGCTTTTTCCTGTCTTACCCCGTGCTGAGGATGAACTTTGCTAGCATACACAGTGAGCGTATGGGCTTATACTGGTGGATTGTCTCGTTCTCTGTACTTTGCAGTGCGCACCTTGGCTGTGACAAAAACCTGTGGCTCACCAGAGCACTTTATATACAAGGTCCCCATTGTTTGGTTTTTTTTTTTTTTTTTCCTCACCATCTCGTAACAGTAGCTACAGTAGGCAAAAGAAAATAATGCAGTTATGGAGTTGTCACAGCCAGAGCAGTAAAGGATATGAATTGTTCTCTGCATAAACTTGGTTTCTTTCTACCCTAAGGAACTAGCAAAAGCCTTTCTTCACATTGATACTTCTGCTCACGTGTCATCTGCCATTCATATTCACCCCAGCTCCTGAGACATGGCCACAACATGGGTGCCCTTGAGCAGGACGACACAGCAGAGTAACTCCCTGGCCCCTTGGTTTGAAAGGACATCTGGTTTCAGATCTGTGACCGCTGAAGTCCCTCAGTGTCTCCCAATCTCACACCTCCTGAGCTCCAAGGACTTCAGAGTCACGGCAGAGACAGGTTGTCTGCTCATCTTTCTGGTACACACTCCCGCATCATTTCTTTTGAGGCAGAAAGTCAAGTACGTGGTGTGCTGGGACTTGTAACATATTGATTATGATTTAATAAAAAAATGTGGCTGGGAAAAGCTTAGGGAGAAACGTGTGCCCTGTCGCTCCCCATCAGATAGTGGCTCTGAAAAAATCTCTCCTTTTTGTATGATGCCTATCTGTACCCTTAACAAAGCTGCTCCTTCTATGACCTGTGACTCAATATTGTGAGATTGGACTATCTCTGTTTAAACATAGGGGACACTATTCATTGCCAGGTGCCATTTTTTCCTGGAGAGATTAACCCTTGTGTTAAATATGTGGTAAGATCAAATGTTGTGTTGGCTTAATAGCTGATAAAAGCTCTATCATGGGAATGTATCTTGGGTTTTGGTTGAAACAGATTAGATTAGCCCACTGATTTTTTTCCATTTCTAGTATGCATGGTCCCATAAAAGAGGTTTTCTGTTTTAATGAACTGGTGTGGAAGTGCTTTCTTCCAGACACCATGTGATTCCTGCACAGTTTCTCTACACATCTTCTCCCTTTGCAAGTATCATTTCTGCTGCTAGATCTTCCTTCCATTCAAAGGACCACTGATGATGGATCACTGGATGCCTGGACACCACAGCCTCCTGTCATGGTGGCCCAAGCAATGTGAAATGAAAAAGGCCAGTAGTTTCTCTCATATTGGGCATCAAGGACTGCTGAGCTTCCTGCGACCAAACTAGGCATAGCTCTTTGCCTCATGCAAAGCACCCTCAGTGCAGCAAACCAAATTGGGGGTGTAAAAAATGAGGCACCTTGCAACCAGAACAAAACCAAAAACCAAGAAAGCAACACAGCTGTTGGGTTTCTTTTTTTCTTGTCTTTTAAATCATGTTAAAAACGGGCAAGCTGAGTCAAGCTCCCTTGATGGCAGAGCTGTGGGGTGGGGAACGTAGTGGGAGGCATAAAAAAAACAAATCCCAAAACAAAGCCAAAATCAATTACAAGATATAAGTATAGCTATTTGGTCTCTAGTTCTCTACCATCAGTTTTCAGATTGGTGAATCATCTACCTTTCCAGCAGCACAAAATGATCCTGGAGAGGTTTCTGAGTAATACAAACCATGTGATGGGTCCCTTTGCTTTCTCCCTACCACGTAAGAAACAGTCCTTCACCTTTCACCCCAAACTTGCTAGAAGGTATAAGAAACACTCCTCCCTTTTGTAATTACAGATCCTTCAGCCTTTGTTTTTTTATAGAAAGCTTTGAGCTGAAATTCTGCATTGTGGATATATTGTGGGGATTACATATATATACATATATATATGAAACGTTTATATATATATATACACATATATATGTATTTGTCCCCGTCCTCCCTCCCCCCCCGCTCGATTCTATCACTTCTTTGCTAGAGGGAGGGAAAACGTCAACATCAGTCTATTGCAGAGGTTTGTCACATTTATTTTTCTCCTCCCCGGAGCACTTAGGTGATTGGTTTTGGTCCATATTCCAGCAGTTAATAGCCACTCGCAGGACTCGTTGTGAGCCCAAGCTATTTTGGGATGGTATCCCAGCCCACACGTGAAGGGTGACTCCTCTTCATTTGACAGGTATGTGTGGTAAATTCTTTTGGTAGCTTCAACACTTTTCCCAGTGGCAGCACATGTAAATTGATCCGAGCAAACTGGAACCTTTGAGCAAATCCCTTCTGTGATGCTATTGTTTTATGCGGTGTTATGTCATGAGACTTGCACAGAAAATGAGCGCTCTATTTCCATAGGAAAGCCTTCCAAAAAAAAAGCATAATCTGACGTCTTGTCCTATGTGAGATAAGGAAAGTCGAACTGCATGTTTATTAGGGAAAAAAAACAACAAAAAACCCCCAAAACTGAAACAAACCAAAAAGAAAGAAAGAACTCAAGGGAGACTTTGTAGGAACAATGAAGTAGTGCATAAGTCCAGGCTTTCTCCCCTTTAATTTTCTGCCAGCACCACTTCTGCCTGTTAGTTTGTTTTGTTAAGGTGCTTCAGGTCCTGCGTGGTCTTCAAGCTAAGCGGCAACCCCAAGTACAGCTTCTGTGTTGTTGCTTCCCCTCCCAAACCATGCCAGCCATCTGGGCAGATGTTTCTCCCATGGACCCACAGAGGCGGTGCACCAGTTCCCTTCAGCACTCATCTTCTTGGTATATTTGTTCATCCAGTTCCTGGGATTCAAGGTGCTCGAGGCGGTCTGTTCGGCCACTCATAATCTCATCTGGGGTCTTCATGAACCTGCAAAACAGAGAAACAAGCGTATTTCCCAGTGGTCTCAGCTTTTACCTTCATCAAGACATTGAGGCCCCTAAGCTCTACAGCTCCCCAAATCATCTTTTCTGTATCCTCCCAAAGCTTAGTATTCCCCAGCTTCTCCCCAGTCTACTGGTGTCTTCCCTCCTCCATACCTTGAAAGGAAACCAAAAAAACCACAGGCATTTACCCCTGCTCTTTGAAAGTCCAAATTTGAACCAAAGCCCATAGTCTTTTCCAAAGAACGATATTTACTTCTTCTCCCCCCTCATATTGTTTGCTGTTGTCATGTAGGATGATGGTATGCCACAGGTACACTCATTTATGGTGTCTGGTGACAGAAACATTAAAAACGTTTATGGCCAGCATATTTCAAAGCAAAAGCAGTTGCAAGGCATGGAGAGACAGAGGGCTACTGGTTTGTGCAGGCTTGTGTGCAGGTGAGTGAAGAGGAATATGAAACACCAAAGGAACAGTGGTGGAAAAAGCCAAGGACCAAGTCAGAACAAGTTCT
The DNA here is from genome assembly GCF_026419915.1 of Harpia harpyja. Taxonomy (NCBI): domain Eukaryota; kingdom Metazoa; phylum Chordata; class Aves; order Accipitriformes; family Accipitridae; genus Harpia; species Harpia harpyja. The sequence goes on along the minus strand of NC_068945.1, from coordinate 4,054,928 downwards.
GGGAAATGGAAAAAGCCCTGAAAGCAAAAGCTTTTGGGCTAGGGAACTGTGAGCGAAGACAGTCTCTTCCTGTGTGACTGTAGTGAGCGTAATTGTAATGAAGCAGCATCCTCTGTAAATGAATGCCACGGCTCCCAGCACTAATGTTTTGATGCAGTAAGTCTGCAGGGGGCTAGAAACAGAAACTGCCTCTGGGGAGGCATGGCAGCAGTAGGAAATGGGAAAGGACATCCACCAGCCTGCAGATCAAGTCTGCAGTCTTGATCTTTGCCAGGATGCTTTTGTGTACTACTGCACAGAGATAGCACAGAAAAGCTCTGCTTTTTCTTTCTGAATTTAATGGCGTAGGAAGAGAGAGTGGCACAGGAAGGATGAAACCCTAGTTTAAACACAAATCACTTTCCTAACTCGTAAGTACTTCTGGAGAAATTAGGATGAAAGATGTTTATGCTGGAAGTGTTACAGAATTTTACAGTCTTTCATTAATGATGTACTGGCTAACATTCAGCAGTACAAAATGTGTTAATCAGAGGAGCTGATTTTATTTCAGGTTGATGATATGCTCAGTATCCTTGCCCCAGTGAAAACAAAACCAACTGACAGGAGCCTCGTTACTGTCATTGACCCAGAAAAATCACTGCTGGAGCTAATGGGCAAGACTTGCCTCCTCTTCTGCCTCTGAGGTTATAAAGCTGAGGGCTTTCTGTCTGAAAAATCTGAAGTCTCCCAGCAAATGCATTGCACAGCCTGGAACTAACCTTTTGCCACCCCTTCTAATTTTGGAAATCATGTGCACATATGCATTTAGGGGAAAAAAAAAAAAAAAAGAGCTGTGACTCACTGCTGTGTCACTCCCATTTGTATGCTGGAAGAACGCTGCTGATATAAATGGTGTTACGGTGGTGAAAAACTAGCATACAGAAGTGGTGAATCAGTCCCTGGCTACACAGTGAAAACGCACCAAAGCCTACGGGCCAGACTGTGCCCTGATTTAAACCCTGTGCTTGTCTTGTTGGTCTTGCATGAGGATGAAATCAAAACAGAGAGTGATCCCACTGCTCTCCCTACCTTCTCTCTGCTCTGCTTCCTAAACCAGGTGGGAAATGGGCTGATGTGAACTGTACGACAGTACTTTGGGTATTCTTTCTGTGTTTTAAGTCAAGGAACTCAAAGCATGGGTATTTGTAATAGCATTTGATTAAATTTCAAAAAACGACCCAGAACTACAAGCTAATGAAGAAACAGTATCTGTGACCTCTTTTGTTGCAGAAGACACTCAAGCAACCTATTAGAAATCCATCTCTGACTCCATTTTACTTAAAGCTCTGTACAGATATCTGCAGATGACAACTGCCTGCGTGTTACTTATAAAGTCACATTTCCTATTATTTCTGTGCTTGCAAGAAATAGCCAAGAAAGGCACATTAATGGCTTGATTTTTTGCAGCTGTTCTTTTTCTCTTCAGATATAAATAGGTCTAAGAAAACAACATCAATAAGTTTTTATTGGGAATTGTGCAAAAAATGCTTTGTTGTGTTTTTTTCCAGTTTCCGAAGGAAATGAGGTTTATATGCTCATGTTTTATGCTCCCTGGTGACCTTTGAATCTGTTGGTCAATTTTGGGCAAGTCTGACAGAGGAACTGAGGTCTCCAAGGGTACTGAGTTTGTACAGTTTTGAGAAAACAGGCAGCCTGGTTGAGAAGAGATGGACTCCTGTTATGTTTGTGCCGCCACTGAAGGAGAGGCTCCAAGATAAGCACATTCACTGTTCAGCATCACAGAATTCTCCTGGGGCAGTGCAGTCTTCACACAAGGCCATAGCAATCCAGGTTCCCTTGATACTGCTGCTGATGGAGCAACCTTGCTTTAACTTTCCGCAAAAAAAAAATTAAAACCACGCAGTTGATTTTGCCTGTGATTCCTTCTTCCCTTCACTCTCCTTCCCCCATCTAAGTCTCCTTCTAAGAGCTGACATAAACAAGACATCCCACAGAAACCTTTTCAGCTGTAGATAGTTTGAGTGCTAATGCAGTTCTGTTAGCTATTTAAGAAAACAAACTCCAAGACTGCCTTCCTATTGATATCATTTCCAAGCACATTACTAGATCCAGACCACTGACATCAAAGCAGTCTTTGGTCTAAGTTCAGCGCTCTGTGGGTCAGACGTATGCACTAGGATTTGCTGGTCTTGTCTGAAGAGAACTGGAGTGCTCTTGCTCTCTGCCAGCCGCAATCAAGCTTGGACAAGTAGCTCCCTGCTTTAACACTGTTTCAGGCACACTATTTCCTAAATTCTTGGTTGTATCATCCAATCCAATGCGTTAGGTTTTATGAACAGCTCTTGCAGGTCCCTCTCTTCCTTGAAGGCAGCACCACTGAAGACATGGTTATCAGCACTTCTCCTCTGTGATGCTGATACACTTGAGGAAATGCCTGATCCCTGCTTAGCTTTCACCGGCAGCTGTGTTTGAGAAGTCAGTTTGGAGTGTGTTTTCCAGCAGTTAGGCTGAGATCATGTATCATTTAGCTAAGGTCTTAAACAATGGCACAGCCTACTTGAAGTGAGTGAAAAGACTTCTATTGACTCCACTGATCATTGAAACAGGCCTGTATATTTGTAAATTGGTGCAGTTGCCTTGAAAGCTGGGAAGCACCGGTCTAGACAGCTTTTACAAATGTATGCCCGTTGTCACCTGTGTTATAGCTGTGCCAATGAAGTATCCCACACAGGATTCCATCCTCCGTCTTCAAAAACTAATTGTAGAAAGGAATGGCAAAGAAAAGAAAAAATTACCTGAACAAAAGCCTTTGTCCTGGCTCCTTCCGGATAATATTTAGTTTGTAGTAGTGGCGTAGGGCTCTGGACATTTTCTCATAAGTCATATTTGTTCTGTTCTGTTTTTTTCAAAAGAAAAAGGAAAAACGTGGTGAGATGATTCATTAAAACCTTCCTAAGCCCCCAAAGGAGTTGCAGAACTATCACGGCTAGCTAAAGTAACCAAGTCAGTTCAAGAAATTACATGTTCCACTCTTCTGCTGTTTGCAGGCCCATCCTGCCCCTCCAGCCCTCATCACCAAATTTTTATGGGTCTCTTCATTCAGGGCAATTTAAGCAAGAAAGTCTAACAAAAATTCCAAGTGAGGTTTTTCTACAGTTTCTTGGATCACAGATAACAAAAGGTTTCATCAACCACAAAAGGAGACATCAGATGGAGGGAGATGCTCATGTCAAGTGGGATGTGACAGGCCTGTTCTTAATGAAACCACTTTTTGTAAAAGCACAAGAACAGTGGCTAATAGACTGAATCTGTCAGCAATCCCTGCTAAGAGCACTGTTCCTCTGGGATTCCCCTCCATTAACTAGTTAATGCTTACAGAGCACTGTGGAGACTGAGAACCCGTTTCTCCTCTTGTTATACAGGTGTAAATCAAGAAGCCCATTAGGTTGTAGATCTGCTTCTATGACAGAGCCTTCGCTTCATTCTGGGAGTTGCTGACCCCAAAGGCCATAGCCAGAGCATTGCAGGATGACGGAGGTATGGCCCTGCTGAAGCTGAGTGTCACAAGGCAGAATTGATGGGCACTGGCAGAGCTGTATGTGGGCAGCCCCCATAGTACTGACTTGGGATAGCAGGATCAGTCCCTTAGGCTACGTCTACATGAAGAGCATTTTTCTGGTACAAGGAGCACTGGTTACTATGCTGGCAAAGAAACTCCCAGCAGAGAGACAACTATACTGGCAAAGCTGTGTTTGCACGAGTATAAAGCAGCCGCCTTGCCATGGGCAAAACATGCCAAACTAGTAGAAGCATGCTTTTGCTCTCTGAGCCTCCACGTTAGGAGTTTGGCTTGGCGCAGCTCTGTCAGTCCAATATCAGGCGGAAGGCTGTAGTGTTGACCTGGCTTTATTAAATGAGACTGATCTGCCTGTCTAAAATGCCCCCTAAGAGCAGATCTCCTCTGCTTGCCCTGACTGCAACAGCTCTGCTAAGGAAGGCCGCATAAAGAGCTCCTGTGGCAATTAAACACTAATAATGACAATGTTTTCCCTGCAAAATCTAGACTCTGCTCATTGGGAAGCCCCCTGAAACACCATGTGTGCTTTTTCCATTTCTTATATGCTAAAAGGCCACTGTGTTTCCCAAGTATCTTCAGTTTTAGACACCCAATGTGAGATGTGATGGCAAGGCCCAATTATTAGCATGGAGGTTGGGTAAGGACAGAACTCGTCACTCCCAGTGTCGCAGCCCAAGACCTCCAGGACAGATGCTCTTGTAAGCAATGAGTCACATGAGAAGATCTTGACCTTATCAAGATTATAGCCCACGTATACTCATATACAGAATCACAGAATGGTTGAGGTCGGAAGGCACCTCTGGAGATCACCTGGTCCAGCCCCTCTGCTCAAAGCAGGGTCAACCAGAGATGGTTGCCTAGGACTGTGTGCAGTGGGGTCCACAGTCTCCTCTGGGCAACCTGCTCTACTGTCTGACCATCTTCCTAGTAAAACAGTCCCACAGCTGGGGTCTCATGAAACGTAACAAGGGGCAATGTAAAGTCCCTCACTTCCCAAGATCATTCCTCCCCAGGTGGAGGACTTTACATTGCCCCTTGTTAAGTTTCATGAAATTCCCATTAGCCCATTTCTCCACCATGTCCAGGTCCCTCTGGATGGCAGCACAACCCTCTCTGGTGTATCAGCCACTCCTCCCAGTTTTGTATTATCTGAGAACTTGCCAAGGGTGTGCTCTGTCCCATCATCCAGGTCATTAATGAACATGTTAAACAGTATTGGCCCCAGAATCAATCCCCGGAGTAACATCACTAGTGACTGGATTTTGTGTCATTGATCACTATCTTTTCAGCCCAGCAGTTCAGCCAGTTTTCAGTCTACCTCACTATGTTCTTGTCTAGGTCATACTTAATTAGTTTGTCTATGAGGATATTATGCGAGACAGTCTGAAAAGCCTTTCTAAAATCAAGATAAGCTACATCCACCGTTCTCCCTGCATCCACCGAGCTAATCATTTCATCATAGATGGATATCATGGTGGTCATGCATCATTTCCCTTTTGTAAATCCATGCTGGCTACTCATATATTCATATGAATATACTCATAGGCATATACTCATATAGATATATCTATACATATTCAGCCCCAAACTGCAAAAATCAGTAACTGCTTTCCAGAGAACAAAGCAGAATTACCCTCTTAAAAGGAAATATATAATCCTGCAGCATTTGGTGTCTGTCACAGGACAGCGTGTAAAATCTGAATGTTGGTGCAGACAGGAACACAGACAGAAAGCTCCTGCTGAGATGTGGTATACAGCTCCTTGTAGACCACATCTAACCAGAACATCCCTAAGCATCAGGTTTTGGGAAGAAATGAGATGCCGCAAGAGAGAAGGACCGTTAATTCTTGCGCTCCTTGTAATTTTATAATTAAATGCATTTATAACTAAATGCCTTTAAACCAAACCAACAGGTTCTCTACATGAAGGATAGGTTTTAGTGCTTGAGGATAGGTTTTAGTGCTTGAGGCTGGATGCTTTATATTTCTAATGTGCTTAGAATGAAAGATTACAACTTTCCAGCAGTAGTTTATATGCACATGCTTTCTTCCTTTCCCCCGTTTATAAGTGAATCCTGTGAAGTTACAAGAAGTGAAGTGCCGCAGGAGGAAAACTGCATTGCTTCCTTACCTTGTGGTTTCCCCACAGCCGGGCCAGCCCGTTGGGATCCACTATCCGAAATATTTTGGATTCCTTATCTTCCCATCGGATGAAATTTTCGTACCGGCTGTCAGAAAGCAGCTGATAAACATAATCCCAAAGCAACCTACAGTCTGTGAAGAGAGGAGCAAGAAAATAGTGACTTTTTTTCCTTGGGGTTAATTCTGGACACTTTTGGGTGGATGTGTAGTGAAAGGACAGTTGGGATCAGGCTGAAACAGCTGCTACAATCTGAAATGCAAATGGCTTGGTTGGTATTGACTAATGTTTGCAAAATGTACTGGAATATACAGCCTCTTCTGATGCATCCTAGTCCTTCTGACACTGACTGAGCATCTTGATCACATTAAAAGCTGTGAGAGATGACCTGCTGATCTTAGTTGTGTGTTTATTGTACTGATGCACGTAAAACTACCACTGTTGGCCCTGATGCTGTTGCTGGCTGTTTCAGTGGGGAAATCAAGAATCCTGTAACCTGCTCTCCCTGCTGAAGGCTGCCCCTTTCTGTGCTGACATGAGGGGTCTAAAGCATGGGCAATGTTACAGCTTTCCTTTGTATATTCCATGTGATATAAAATTGACACCTTCTACCATTCCTGAATTTGCTTTTTGTTTTATTTTTTAAGGTTCCTGGAAAAAAAAACCAACCAAGTATTATAATTACTTGAGTGCTATTGAGAGGTTAAATACTTTCTATTTGGATAATTGAATTCAAATTTCCTCTTGGCAAACACTCCTTAGGTCGCTAATTAAAGGTCTAACAGATACTTAGGTTTTAGTTTAGTGTTTTTCAGTTTCATGGCAGTCTCTTGAGACCGAGGAAGCCAAGAGCTGAGCTGCTCCTACTTCCTGCTTGCAATGTGTGTGTGCGCAGCACAGCATAATAACAGGCAACTATGAAATATGGAAAGTGAATTGCACAGAGCTGGGGGTTCTGCTGCTGTCAGAAACAACAGGGGTTTTATAGCTCAACTGTCCAGATCCCTAGGATGGCCGTACAGTTGCATTTTACTTTGAAAGCAAACCCAATCTCTGAGAGATGGCTTGTTGAGAGTGGTTAAAGGGCAGGCAACCAAAGACATCTAGCCTCTAGGTGTTAAAATGGATCCTTGTCTGCCTGTCTTTCTATTCCCGCCTGTCTGTCTGGGGTTGGTACATGTTACAATGGGGATGATGACATGTTCAGGATGAGAATATAAAATGCTTTTTCAAAAGGGATAACACATTTAATGAGCACACCTGAAATGGTTAGATATTAACATTATTGATGGTATTTCCCATTTTCGAACTGTAAAGAGTATCTCTGAAACCTGTTCTATCTCTAAAACCAGAGCTTAGTTTGCCAGTGCCCTCAATATAGACTCTCCCTACCAGTCCTACGGAGAACAAAGCAGTGCGTTTTGAAGAGGTGACATCTGGCAAAAATTGCAGGTGTCCATTCTAGCTGAAACCTACCCCCATGGTCACCTAATCTGTGACATCTACAAAAGGAGGAATGTGAAACGAAACAGGCAGTCAGATTTTTTGGTTGGAAAAACCTTATTTTCATTAACATTTTTCATAGAGAAAATGCCCATTCCCATTTGAAATTTTTCTGGGTTTTAATCTAAAAAATTAAACCAGTTTCCATTTTTTTCATTCATGGATGCAAATGTTGTTCAGTGATAGCTTCCTCCCTCTCACCCAGAATAAGGTACCTGCAGCTGGGACCAGGACAGAAAATAATTCTCCTTCACATGCATTTGCCAAGGACCAGCCTAGACACGTCCCTTCTTGGCACGCAGATGCAGAAAAGCCTTCCTTTCCCTGTCCCCCTGCCCCAAGTGGCATACATAGCCCAGCCGCCTATCCCATGGCTGCGGATACCAAGCAGGTAGCTGGCTGCAATTAAATGCTACGATGCCAAACACTGCTGCAGCTAACCCCTTGTGCGGCTCTGGGCACAAGTGACTTCCCCTGGACTACGTGGGAGGTCTGTAGAAAAGCGTGAAATTGAAAGTCTCAGGCTACCACTTTAATTTCTGTCATCTTTCCTCTCACAAATTCACAAACCCCAGTTCTTCTATCACCTTTCTATCAATAATTTTTCACACACACACATTTAGTCTCTTAGACACACATATGCTAGAAAAAAACCTTCCTTTCTAGACTTCATTTATAAGGAACAAGGGAAGGGAGATTATATTGCTCTACTAGTTTGTGCCTTTTAATAATGTGGGAGGTGCTCAGATAATAGGGTAGTAAGGACCCACGTAAGTGGTTCCTTGACACATGTACAATTCATTCCAGAACTCTTTCAATGAAAGGCTGTATAGAAAATGATTTTTTAATGCAAGAATCTTAATTTAAAAAAACCCAAACCAACAAAAACTTCAACCGTCTTTTTTTTTTATTTTCCTTTTCTTTCGATTCCTCTAGCTCTGACTCCCCAGGGCACATTTTAGCAGTTGATCAGAGCTGGTAATACTGCTGCATTCCAAAAACTACCCTTTTTTTTTTTTCATTATCCTGTGTAATCTGTGATAATTTAACAACAAAACCTGCACAGTCTAGGTCAACAGTTGATGCTGAATTCACTTTTTTAGAGCAGCTTTTCCCAAAGATCTCCATGCTTTCTTTCCATCCAGTCCTTCATTAAAATCACTGTAAAGGTGATGTGATTCCCTAGGTCAGCAGTGAGTCATTCACCACGGCCATCAGTGGGCAGTACTGGGTTAAACAGCTGTGGTGGGCTCAGGCCGGCCCCACCTCATCTGCAAGAGAGGTCTGTCTTGATGGGAGCAGTTTCAAATCAGAAAACATTCACTTAGCTGATATTTGTCAAGGAAAAAAGAGACACTTTTTGGCCAAAGCAGGAATTTATTAGAAACCTGAGAGAAGAGAGGAAGGACATGTGGGTCTATTGTTGAACTAGCACTTTCGGACTGTGCTGGAAGTTTGCTGGGGTGGTTGGTTGGTGTATGGCCCCATTGGGAGAGTGCTGCAGGAATTCAGCATCCCACTGTCAGTCATTTGGTTTTGCTTGTGCCATTACTGCTAGTCCTGGAAGCAGTGGCCCTCCTTGGGGTCAGCTGGAGGGATGGCACTCCGGCAGAAGCAAGTCAATGTCAGGCTCTGTCATGTTCCTGAACATGCAGCCCTGGGCAGAGACCCTCCAATTCTAGTAACTTATAGCTAATATTCACAGTTCTGCAGAGATATGATTTACCCTAAACTTTACTTTCACCTCATTATTTGCAATATGCGATGTTATTTTTAATCAGTAGTATACTGCTGTAACTATGTTCTAGAAAATTTCCAAATGTATAAATACAAATCTTACTGATGGGGACGGCAGACCCCTAATATCCTCTCTACAGTGGCCCCTGGAAGAGTTTCAAGGAGCTGATGGCTCCTTGACAGCTGACTGGAACTGCACATGCAATGTGCATTGCACTGTGCCAGGCCTGCATGTTCACCTCAGTGTGGCTAGCAAGTAAATTCTAGTTGAACATAATGGCTTTGGTTATTTTCCTTTGGCTATCATTACTCCCCCCCTACTTCTTCACAAAAACAAGAAAGCACAAAATATTCAGCCCAAGATGTCTGGGTGGCAAATTATTGGACTAACAACAGAGCTTCAGACTCTGAGAAGAGGTAGGATTCAAGTGCAGATTTGTTTTTTGTTGTTCACTTAATTTTTAGAATGGATTCAGGCTAAGCTTGAATATAAATATTCCTCAAATGAGAAGAACTCAGATCTGCATCTTGAGATCTTCACAAGAAAAGTCCTAAGTGATCAAGGGCCCCATCCCATATTCTAAACTGACTGAGCTGCTCAGACTTGCAAAGGTATTTAGTAGGCTGGTGGAATTTGCAAAAAAACCCAACCACCCAAGTATCTCAGACCTCTGTTTGCTTCAACGAGAAAATTGAAAATTCTTGAAAATTCTGCTTGGCTCCTACAACCACTTAAAAAGTTGTCTTCAAAAGCTACAGTTGTCTATCAGCAAATCTAGATATATGACTGATTTGCAGTAATTTAATGAGCTGGCATGCATCAGTGCAACTGTGGCAACTACATCTCAAGCCACTGCAAATAGGAAATAAAAAGCATTAGCTTTAAACACCAGTAGAAAAGATTTAGGCTCACTGCATTTCTTCTCACCTCTGCTGAGAGCTATGAGCGTGCACACTGTTAGTTATCATGGACCACCTGATGCTTGGCAGGACAATTTAGTTAAATGTATGAGGACTGTTTGCAGGGTACCTAAATCAGTTTGCCTTCTTTCAAGTTTCACATGGGACACCTTTAGGAATTTGAGCATAGGCACTCAGGGTTTTTTTGTTTTTAACCACAAATGATTTACACCCTGGGTATCTTTCTCCACAGATTGCGTGGTAAGAAAATATGAGGTTCTGGAGGGGTCTCCCTGACTGACAGAGGAGCAGCAACTAAGTAATCTACCATTATTAGGCCAGTAGAGACCATCTTTAATAGGACAATAGAGGCTACGTGTCATAGACTACCTGATAACTCTGAGCGAGTGTAATGAATTTGGAGTACAGTAGAGCCCATTTGGAGTAGACTGCAAGCCTATGAAATTGGTGAAAACCCAAGAAGAGGCAATGCAAGAAAATGCTAGGAGCTTCTCCACTGGGAAAAGAGGCAGCTCCACAGAAGGCCGGTGAAGACAACACAGAAAGTTGCATCCTCCAGGAAGGTCAAAACTTACATGTATTTTCAGGAAGGATGGAGAAACAGAGAGAAGGACTTGTATGTGGACGGTTGTTTTGTAAGTGTAAATCACTTGTTTGAGGGAAGTCTGGATGGTGTGAATGACTCCCTGAAGACTAAATCACTTCCTTGGCTGTCAGAAGGCCTCCAAAGGAGTAGTCACATGGGGGGACTCTCCATAGGGTGTGTGTTGCCTAGTGAGCAAGGGCAAGAAAGCACACGGATGTTGCTGAGGCCAAGCAAGTTTAAAAGTGTGGGAGATTCAATAAGGCAGTTGAGTCAGGGCTGGTACCTAAATTGTTTGGGCATGCTGCAATTTCCTGCCTTTTGGCTAAAATAAGCTTACTTAGAAAGTAACTATGTCTCTGTAGCACAAGGAAACATTTCCCCCTAACACACACATGTACTTTTTTTTTTTAAAGTGAACTCAGATGGTTGAACTTTGTACAATCTGCAGGTAAAGGGATTTAGCTGTGGAGAGAGCTGGGACTGAGAGGCTTTAAGGCAATGTGGTGTCAAACAACCTAGCCAAAGTGGGAAGGTGGTGAATGGCTCCAGCAATGTGGTAGGGCTCCTGAAAGCTGGCATTTCTATATCCCACTATTTTCTCAGCTTACTACTGGGAAAGACTGAACTATGTAATTAGCTGGGAATTAGGGCAAACTGTATCTTCAAATGGAGAGGCATGGCTTCAACTTTCTTCCTGCAGTTAATGCTTCTAGAGGGATTTTTATAGTTATGCACAAGGTAGTGATAAGGTGTAGAGTACTTAGCTAGCTCTTAAAATGTGCCCCATAAGCACTGCCCTACATGTGCAAGAGGCAGCAGCTTTATACACCTGCTAATAAGAGCCATGTATTGTACAGCCCCGACGTTGCCTGCCCACCCAGTCTCCTGGCTGCTGCTTGACTGCCAAGGTTGACACTAGGCACAGGAAAAGAGGTAGCTGCACAGCCCTGGAGAGGGTGGGGGAGAGGAGACAAGAATGGCTGGGGTTTGAGGCATAGGAAGAAATGTCTTCCATAAACAGCAACTGCTGGCTTTAAACCCCTCTGATAGCAGCAAACTTGCCTCCTCGCTCTAGTTGTAACCCCTTCTTTTAGGCAGCAGAAGCACCCAAGCTTCCGCCACTCCTCCTTGGCATTATAAAACTCAATCTCTCTTCTCTGGCTGAAAAGTTCCGTTTACTGCCCACATTTACAGCACTGCCTCAGTAACGTTACAAAAAAGGGAAGGCAGTAATATTGTCATTAAGAATCCCTTGTGACAGTCAAATAGACGCTGTGTGAGTAGAAGCATGTATTATAGATTCTTCATTTCAAATGTCCTTGTAAGTCTATAGGCACAGCCTTCTGAACATATACCTAAAGGAAAACTGGCAGATAAATACTTCCTAATGGCTATAGGATAGTAGTACATATATCCCTTAGAATTGAAATAGCATCTCAGAATGATCTATAAATCAAACATTATGGACCTTAGGTTTTTAGTATTTTGACACTTGTCAGCCATTATGAATGACTTCTCTAGTATCATTTGGCCAAGGTAGACACAAGACTGGTAGTCTTGATGTTGCAGTAGTGAGAGGTCTTACATCTGAGCTCCCTTAGACTAAATAATGCTGTTGACAGTATAGGCATACATATGCTAAAGACCTTTTTTGTTCAGAATATAACATTCCCCTGCACTGCAATATTTCCTAAAACACACACTGCATCTGAGACCCCTGTTGTTTAAGTGAGGTCCAGGACGCAGAAGCAGAGCTGGCCCTCTTCATGTATCAACTACCAAAATCCTCTCTTAACCACAGAAATGTTTTGCAAGACCCACCCACATCTTGCACTGAAGATTATTATATAAAATGCATTCGGTCTGGCTGATGACTGACTTGGAAACTAATATGGCTTCACAGAGGAAGAGATCATGCCAAAGTAACGTTGTCATACTCCCTCTGACATCAGCTGAGGCCTTACCCCTTGCTGAGTAGGTTAGCCTAAAATTTCTCCAGCATGATATCATTTGACTTAAATGGTTCTGTGATTTCTACCAGCTGAAGAGTTCTCCCAAGCTCGGGCCCCTTTATTTTACAAGGTGATTTGTGCTTCAGCTGCATTTGTTCACCGTGAAGCAAACAATGGCTGTTCACAACTGAGACTAATGAACAGAACTTCTCTAGAAGTTCTCTGCTACTCTGTTTTCCATTAGCACACCTGAAGTGTGGTTAGGATAGCTAACATGGTGATGCTCACGGTATCAAAATGATGAACTGGTAAAATTCAGCTGGCCATAGCTGCTGCTGTGAGAAGGTCCTGATCTCCCTTCCATTTTATCCTCCCTTTCTCCTGCTGCTTACCTTGTGCTGGCTCTATTGTTAGGTTTCTCTGTGAGCTGACTTAAATCACTTAAACAGAAGAAAACAAACCCTGCAAAAAACACCACCTGGCTTTCTGCTATTTGAGAGCCAAATCTGCTTGCAGGAAGATCTAGCAAATGGCAAAGCCAGCACAAAGAAGGTGGCAAGACTACACTGGCAGAGCAGGTGAGGACAGAGAAAGAAAGAAGGAGAGGCCCAGAAGCTCCCACGGACCTTCAGCCTACAGTCTGTGGTCATCACCCTTGCCAAAGAAGGTCAGTAAGTCTCTGAGAAGACAACACAACTTTGGGGCACCTGGATTTGTTTAAACTGTAGCCATAACCAAGAAATCACGAAGGTTAATGGCTGTTCACTTGTACAGAAAATAACAAAGACTGGGGGAGAACTCCTGAGTCCTGACTTGGTTTAGGCCTGGTGTGGAGATAACTTTAATTGCATTTTAACCACATCCTGTGCTGTGCAATAGGCACAGCTTTCTGGACAAGCCAAATGGACCTTTGGGCTAACTGGTACATAAAGCTCACCAAGCTGGCTGATACTGTTACTTGTTTCAGGAGAATGGTGAGAACTGCTTGGCTAACTTGCTCTCATCACACAAATGGAGAAGGAGATAAAATAAAGCTGGTGCAAAGGAGAGAGAGGACATCCAGCAAATCAGCTCCTGTATTCTTGCTGAAAGCCCATTCCATGGCAAAAAAATATTGGGAAAACAACAGACAGCACACTAAGACAGACATGCTACAGTAGGATTACTGCGGTGTTGGGACACAATCCAGCCTCAGTATATGTCTAATTCCATGACACACTCATCTTAGCAGACAAAACTACAAGAAAAAAGTAACCAAGTCTCATGATTAAGGGGTTAAATGGCTCTGAGGACTAGGGGAGCATTGATCCAGAGATGGAGCAGTCCTGCTCATCCCTATGTGGTAATCCATGTCCAGGTTATTGAGGGAAAAGAGTTCTCACTCATTCGTGAATGTTGGCTGCTGTTGGAAGCAGTATGGTAAGCTGGTACAGTAAAGCCAATGTTTCTATGTGGAGAAACCTCTTGACAGACAACTGTTTGTTCAGCTCAGTAAACTCAAGCTGGGGCTGAGGAAAGAGGTTGCCAGATCGCACAACACAACAGTTATATGTTGCTTCTGTCTTGTACCCAAATCCTGAGTGGGAGATCAGGCAGAAGGAGAGCAGAAACCTGGGACTGTCATCCTGCAAACAGTTGTGCTGTGAGGTTGTAAAAGTAACACAGGAAGATGAGGCCAAGCTCTGTCTTTGGCAATAAAAACTTGTAATGAGAAGGAGAATCCAAAAAGTTCATATCCCTCATGTGGTTGTAGAAAAGAGCACTCAAATCACAAAGAATATGTAATGGATGGGCCAGAAACGGCTTGATAGATGAAGAATTTGCAAGCTAAAGTCTTAAAGCTGAAGTATTAAAAAATGTAGGTTTTTTTCCCCTGCCCTGTTCTCCCGTTCCATCCCCCCATCTCTACCAAATAGACAGGTACTTCCAGTATTAGCATCAAGTGTTGTTCTTTTCCTGCTCTACCACAATGGTAGAGAGCACTCTTCCATTTATCTTGCTAAATAAACCTGCCTCTGATCCTCCTGTGGCTTTTCCTCACCTTTATTGCTCATGAAGGGCAATGACTAGGAAAAGGGTAAGAAATTGAACCTCTGTTCACATGCACATTCTAAAAACACCTCACAACCATTCTGACATCAGAAAACTGGCTAACCACTTTAATGAGGAGAATTTAAGAACTAAGGACAAAGCTTTATCTTCTGAATTCTACTTTAGAGAAGTCAGCAAAAGCAGGCATGGTTTAACTACAGTAAAGTCATTCCCAACAAGAGTAGTAATTTTTGACCTCACAATGTGAGAATCCCCAGTATCTTCTGTCACAAGCTCAGTTTACCCTCAGGTTTAGTCTTCTGAAGTATCTGAGCCGTTTTGGTTTTTTTCAACAGCAGAAAAAATTGTTGTTTGTAGGAGACTGCTGCCCAAGAACCTCACTTCTGTGCTCCATCAGAAAGCCCAAAGCTCTCTCAGAGGTTTGAGTGTGGCTGGAGGACCTGGCTCCTGGTATTGTTCTAAGGAAGCTCCTCCTGAAGGGACTTCTTCATAAGCTCTAAACTTGCCACTTCTGATAGGCCCCTTGCAGAAAACTGAAATGTGACCTCCCCTTCTTGGGGTTAAACCTCCACATGTAGACATAGCCAAACTCTAATCCTCTTCCTTCCCTTCCCTCAACAGAGATGGAAAACAGTATATTGCCGAGACCTTCTTTATATCAGAAGTCTTACCAGTTTAAAGGTGTGCATTTGAAGTAACATAAACTGATGTAAACCTTTGTATGCCACTTCTAACTGAGTAGTATTAAAACCAGACTTAAATAGGCCTGTCTCTGAAGAGAGTGAAGTATAGTGTCAACACTGTCAACACTGCAGCATATTTTCCTGGTTTAACTAAAAGGGCTCAAAGTGATACAAGTTTGCTTTGTAGAAAAAACCTTGAATTACTGATGCAACTCTAGCCTGAAGAAAGTGTGCAATATACAGGTGTCCTGGTTTCAGCTGGGATAGAGTTAACTGTCTTCCTGGTAGCTGGTACAGTGCAATGTTTTGAGTTCAGTATGCGAAGAATGTTGATAACACTGATGTTTTCAGTTGTTGCTAAGTAGTGTTTAGACTAAAGTCAAGGATTTTTCAGCTTCTCATGCCCAGCCAGCGAGAAAGCTGGAGGGGCACAAGAAGTTGGCACAGGACACAGCCAGGGCACCTGACCCAAACTGGCCAACGGTGTATTCCATACCATGGGACGTCCCATTTAGTATAGGAACTGGGAATTGGGGGCGGGGGAATTGCCGCTTGGGGACTAGCTGGGTGTCAGTCGGCGGGTGGTGAGCAATTGCACTGCGCATCATTTGTACATTCCAATCCTTTCATTATTACTGTTGTCATTTTATTAGTGTTATCGTTATCATTATTAGTTTCTTCTTTTCTGTTCTATTAAACTGTTCTTATCTCAACCCACGGGTTTTGCTTCTTTTCCTGATTTTCTCCCCCATCCCACTGGGTGGTGGGGGGGAGTGAGTGAGCGGCTGCGTGGTGTTTAGTTGCTGGCTGCGGTTAAACCACGACAACAGGAAAATAAGGGGCATGTTTTCGTTAAAAGTCTAGTTTCTTAAAAACGTGTTTAACATCCTGCTGACCCCAATGGAGGCTGAGGGTACTCTGAACCCACTTAATTGCATTTGTCTAGCCATGGCATGTAGATGCTGCAGTACAGTAATGACAAGGATGGAATGTAAATGACTGAGCTTTCCTATGGCTTGGTCAGTCCTGGCTTCTGAGTGGCCCAGAACCAGCTCTGACTGCCACTTCTGCTCCTGTAACTGTGCAGTAAGAATGGAGGCAGCTGTAAAGCAAGATGATTCACAGAAAATCTGCAACCACCTATCCAGGCTATTGCCATTCAGCTATTGCTTGAGTGTCATTAGTTAAATTGGCAGGGAAGGCATGCTTTCATGCTGAAATTAATTGTTAATGCCATGTTAAGATGACTCTCAAGGTTATAATGAAAACTTCGCCTATGAATATGAACTTCTATGAGCTTGACTCTCATCCATGCTTCAGTCTCTTTATAGTAGTCTGGCTTTCCACAAGGGGCTTGAAATAGATGTGGCATATACCGCAAATGTAAAAGTGTACATGACTACAAGGGTGAGTGATTAAACAAGGCCAGTGACATTATTATTGTCATATCCAAATGGGAGTGACAGGGATGCCTACACCAAGGTTCTCTGGTTCTTTCAAGGCTCCAATCTGTCTGTATGAGATGCTGCCCTATGGGGAGGAGGGTCAGCTGCCTGGAAAGCAGGCACTGAACCCCCACCACTTACAACTTAGTACGCTAAAGTGAACCACTGTTTTGGTTTTCTGTAGTTTGCCAGGCTGTAACTTGCACTGTTCAGCTGCTGAGGCTGTTGTCACAGTTGCCCGCAGTTTGTGCTTCACAAAAGCCCACCAGTCAGTACTATACTGTCAAACCCTGCTGGGGTCATGCCTCATGACAGTGGTGAAGATAGCCTTGGGAGCCTCAGGCATGTATACAGGTAGGCTGCTATGGTATTAGCAATGATATGGGCTGTCTTAAAAAAACAGAATAACTCTAAGGAAGCATATGACAAAAGTTAAGCCTCTACAGCCTGGTTTGTCAGCACTCATCCTCTGCAAAGGAGGATACAGCAATCGTTTTCAGATTAGATAAAAATTCACCAAAGTGAAGCCTGTGATGCAACTTTGGAAGGGGGAATAGTAATGAATGAAACAGCTATGCACATCACTGCATGGATAGTAAGCTTGAGTGCTGGTGCACACAGGGAACCTGACTGGCGCATAGGCTCTCTTGATATCAAGTGCCACAGCAGGTCTGTGTGGACATGCCTGTCCACATAAGTGACTTTCTTGTAGAAGAAGGTTTCTACTTACAAAGCAGCATTGTCATTCTGGAATAAAGTCACTTACCAACCACCAAATGACTATATGAGGGAATTAGGTTCAAGTCTTTACTACTAACACCCGTTATGTTCACTGTCTTACATGTGTAGACAATTCATAAACAAAAACCAAAAAGACCAGACTGATTTCGCTTCAAGAATCCGAGTTATTGTCCCAGTAGTATATGGGCACAGTTGGGCAGGTTCCGCTTTTGCTTGGAGGATGTGACTGCAACATCAACACAGAAGCGGCTGTATCACAGAAACATTACAACTAGCTTTAAATGCTGTAACAGACAAAAGCAGCAGCAGATAGCTTGGTGTAAGTTATGTACCCAGCCTCTCGAGTTTATGGCTAGCTGAGGTTGCTGTCATGATGAGACATCTAGTGAAGAAAAAAACAGGGAAATACCAGGCTGACCAGTAGTGCAGGGTATTGGTTGTTCCAATTTTAAATTGGAACCTGTAAATGTGAGGCATTATAGCACAATAAAAGGTGTTACTAATCACTAGAATCTGGAAGTAAATGTAACAATTCTGAGTGGGGGACTGGTCAGATGGTGTCTACTGATACACTGTACTGCGTGACTTTATTTTCTATGCAGTATAGCGCTCTCTTTCCAACCTCTAACCAACAACTCTAGAAAACACCTTTCACCTTTGTGTGCCCTTTCTTTCTTTATATTTACCTTGTCTGTTTGGACATTAAACTCTTTGGGGCAGGGACTATAGCACAATAGAGCCTATAGATACTACTGTACTGCAAACACTAAAAATTAAATGGAACAGGAAGCTGCCTCCCTTCTGTGAGGGCTAACGGTATCAGCTGCTGCAAAACTTTTAACTCCTAAGTTGTGCTTAGTTTTTGGTTTTTACACCCTTTACTATACAGGCATAACTGTTCTTTGCCTCCTTTCCCACACTCCCTCCCTACCACCCAGCGTACACCATTGCATAGTAACTGTGCCTGTACAGCTGTTTTGTACAGAAAGGAAAATAAACTAATGTGGCGTAACTGCATTTGCACAAAGGATTTTGCTGGTATATCAGTTTAAAAAAAAAAGATCATCCTACAACTTGACACAATCGTAAATGTCACGTCGACACATCTGGAGAAAATGCAGGCACTGGGGTTCTGGTCCTAGTAGATAAATTGAGGAGACACCGATGACCAAGGTGCCATGTTTTGAAGTGTGGTGACTTGTGATGTTTAAGCTCTAAATGTCTAGTGTTATGAATCTAATAACTCGATCAGCTGAGTTTGTTTTTCTTATCCTCCTTTAAAAGAAGCTTTCCAGCTCAACTCCAAAGTAAAAAAATAAGTATTAGTTGATCAGCAGGTTTCTTTAAGCACTATGTTTGTGAAAGATTCACTCAACTAACCCCTCCTGTTGCCTCCCTCCCACGCAAGTTTATGAGAAGTGATTAAGTTTTTCAAACAAAGGGGGAGGAGAATCCCTGATCGTGTTCCCCCTCCAACCTCTCTCCCCACACAAAACAACCAAACTACTATCCTTACAGAGCAGCTTTGGGGTGGAAGACCTCCCCATGCTCAGAGCTAGCACATAGTCTACGCCCATCGTAAGTGCTGTTTTGTAGATTTTAGTGAGTCATTCATAGCTGATGCACTCTTAACAGGGGACTGCATTTTCAGTTTCAGCTGTCAGACTGTTTTTATTGAGAAGTCGCTTATATGTGTCTTGCTACAAATCTGCAGGGTTCATGCTACGCCCCTGTACTCTCTGGATGTGTGGCACACCAAGGGGCTGAGGCAAGTCAGAAGAAAAGCTGGAGGTAGATCTCTTTCATGACTTTGGCAGGTTAAGAATCTTGCCTGTCCTCATTCCAACAGCAGTCAATAGTTTTATGGGCCAAACCAATACACTGGTAGACAATGTGCCTCTGAACAGTTTAAACATTATCTGGCTTTTCCTCAGACTCCTGAAGGGGAAGAAACAAACCTGGCAGCTCATAAAGTCAGATACAGCCCAGTTGCTAAGGTAACCCAGCTGATAAGAGCTGCATACCAATAGACAACAACAGGCACAATACTCACCTGCCTTTAGATTTCTGCCCCATCGAATGCAGAGCAGAATCAAAAGCAATAGGCAGGGTGGGGCTCTGCGGAGGAATAGCAATGCTCATCCTTCTAAGCTGCTCGTGTGAGTGGGATAGGTCTGCCTTAGACACGCACAGAGTGAACCCGGAGCTTAATGGGTTTTATTGGGTCCCCACTCCAACAGGACAGGGAGCCCTTAGGGTGAGTCCAGCTGCACCTACTGCTGCTCTATGGCACTCTGCCTTTCACACCCACGCAGTCGTTTGGTTAGTATCTATACTGGGCAATGCTCGAGTAAAGGGGTAGTCATATTTGTACCCCAAAGTTTCAGTGCCAGCATCTGCTGTGGATTAGTGAACAAGCCTTTCAGTCCCAGAGAGCTAGTATAGAAAAAGACACTGGGAGCTGGAAATCCCAGGAACCTGCTCAGCAATGTTATTTCCCCTCACACGAAACATCCAGAATTGTATTAGTGAGTTTTAAGTGACCAAATCAAAAGTGAGGTAATTATCAGCATGTCATTACATTAATTAGGATGTTTCTAAGCCAAGCTCTATGTGGTAAAAGTTAGGACAAAACCAACCCTGTTATAGTCAGATAATCCCATAACTGCCTCTTGCAGGGATTCCTGTGTCCTCCTTTAAGCCACTGACAGGTTTCTGGTGAGATCTAATATGTCAGTTCCCATTTTCCTGCATGCTAACAAGCTGAGGTGGACATGGGTATCTGAAAGAAAGGACATTTTTGACACCTAAATCAAGTTTTGTGGTGAAAACCTGCCCTGGTTGAAGTCGGCAGCAGAGCTCCCAAGGAAAGTCATGGGGGCAGAACTTCAGGATGGCTGCCCGGAGGCTTTCTGGTGGCTGTGGTTCCACCAGGGCTGCAGTGCATGCCTCAGTCACGGCGCGCTACGAACGCCTGCCAACACAATAATCCCTGCCTCTCCTTGTGCCTTGGGGAAGTACCTTTTATGAGATATCAAAATCCTAAAAAGTTTGGTAACAAAACCCTCCAAGTCAGAGGTGTATGGAGAGTGGAATTTCCATTCTGCAGAAAAGCTGATTTCAGGCGCCTCTCTTGATTGAAACTGCAACTATGTTAAAAAAAAAGAAAAAAAATAGAAAAAAAAAAAAGAAAACTCTATTTTTTTCCCCACTGAGTGAAAACCTTGCAGACTATCTGGGGGGGACCAAGATGGACTATTTAAAAGATTCAGAACTAAACATAAGCCAGATAGGCTACCTGCTTACTAGAGTCCAAGTTAGGAGCTGACTACCAACAAACACTGTTGCTGCTTTGAATTAGCAGTTCCAGTGAGGAAAATTGTCCATTACACTGCTCTGCTGAACTCCCCTTCTGAGGTATTTTTAATATTTTTAAGTGCTGTCGTAGCTAGATGACTATTGATGCCTGAGTTAGTTAGCTTAACCCTTGCCTGCTGTATTTACAGGGAATGCAAGTCTGCCTTTGAATCATCCCAACACAATGACCTCTAGTTCTGACACATTTACAGAAAAGACTCCTGCATATTGTGTTGAGAAGATAGCTAAACATAATTTTTAAAATCAACTCTAGCCATTGATGAATAATATATGGGACCTTAATGAGTAACATAAAGATACTTTATGCCTCTTGCTTTGCTAGAAAAGTGTAAAATGGCCTTAGAGGAAGAGAATAAGACCTTCAGCTTGAAATTCTTTGCTGTAAAAGGGAAAGTGCTTTACCAGTAAAATTAGTATTTTGAGAAACGATATTACATAAAAAGGTAGGAAAGATTAGTCAGCTGGTGGGTAGAGGTCATTATGTTGTCTGACAGGAAGTCCAGAGCTCTATTGATCGACCTCGTGAAAACAGAGTATTGTGGATAGCAGCAAGCGAAAACATTGTTTTCTTTCTCAGCACCAAGTAATTGCATACTGCATTTAAAAACAGACTCTATCTACAAGTAAACAGGTTTATGAGGCTGTGAGGTATCTTAAGTTCAGGAAGAATTCCTTTTACAATTTAAAATATCTGAGCTGGGAATAGAACATGTTTTGGAGCTCAGCCCAATGTTTTAGTCAGCAGCCCACGGGGCTTCCCTGGTAGCTGCTCCTCAGGGCTATCTCCCCTGAAAATCACCTGCATGCAAACGGTTAAGCCAGTAGAAAGTCAAGGCTCTCTTCCCACCAGTGTAAACAGATAAGTACTTAGCTCTGGCACTGGACTATTGGTAAATCTTTTCATTACCCAAGCCATCAGTCTTCCTTATCCATAAAATGGAAATAATGCCAGTGATTTTTAAAAAGCTCTTTTTAACAATACATCTATATTGATGTATATTTGCAGTTTAAGAGCCAAGTGTTATAATTTTCATGGTCTCTCTCAAATCAAAGTGGCAAGCCATGGTTGGTCAAAAGCCTCCGTGTTAACTACAGCAGTGCCAGTGAAGATAAGGACACTCAGGTGGAAAATAGATTTATGCTGACATAAAGAAGAAATGCTTTTGAAATCACTTAATGGCAAAAGCTCTAAATTGAAGGCTGTGAGATAGGGGAACACAGGTAGAAAGGTATGTACTTTCTTTCTAGGGGGCCTATGTATGCTGCCATTGAATGCAATAGCACCGATGCAGTTGACTTCAGGTCTGAAACATGGGCTGTCTATATTTTTGGTAGTAATCTGGGTTTTCTCACCTTTATGGTGAGAGTGGCTGTGAGCCATTTATAGGGTCCAGCTACAGTTCAGGAGCCATTACAACCCAACCAGAATAGCACTAGCTTGTGCCTGTAGAGCAAGTGAGGCTTGTTGGCGTTACAATTAAAGGACATGGGGTACTGATGGAAGTACACTGGCAAATTTATCAGTGGAAATCTAAAATGTTAGCAACTACCATCTGAACTGAATGCTTGAGTACACCTCAGGTCTTTTTGGCATGAAATACTTCACCAGCTCTTTAAGACATGCCACCCATGCTCGTGGCTCTAAGCAAAGCCGTGAGACTGCAAGTGAAAGCAGCTAAGCATGCAAATATAGCCTGTGTGTAACACTTTAAATTGCTACACATACTTGCCAAGCAACTGTGTTAGGCCCAAATATCCATGGGCTTGGGCTCTGTTGCCCTCCAAACAACATAGGGATGGAAAGGACACGGGAGTACTAGTTACAGGGCTGGTGTCACTGGATCCAGTGCACAACGTGCAGAAACCAAAGAAAACTCCTGGGTTTAAATTAAAAAAATACACCACCACGCACTCCCTATATTTTTTCTTATATTCTTTTCAGTCTAGGCTTCATTCTTAGAGAACATTTCCTTCTGAAAAATAAAAATTAACAACTCCCCTGATCTTCAAATAGTACTTTATGGAAAAGAAATCTCCAGTGATGCAACCAGTAGGGTATCTTCTCTGCTGTAATTAAGTGTATTTCTTACCTTGCTGAGAATAGTGTGGGTAATAAAAATCAAAAGGAGACAAATGTCAGCCAGGCAAAAACATCAAAAGATTAACTTCTGTAACCCATTTCTCTATTACGTGAAAGGATCATGGCCCTTGTTGTGCTTGATGTTTGACTAGATGGTGAGACATGTACCTTTTGAATTTAAAGTGGTAAATCTTAAGAAAATAGAAAAAATTCCTCATTAATGCTGAGGCAGCACCACATCTGTAACGAATTTAAGGCATGTAAGGACAAAAAAGAACAAGGTGTTTTACAATGTACCTCTGTGGACATGTGTAATACGCCACAGGAGCTGGGTATCACGTTAGCTTGCCGCTGACATAAATGCATGGAATGTTTTTGGGTGTGGTGCTTATTTACATCTCTCAAAAGAAATTGGTTACTGGGGCATTCAGCATATTTCTGAAGTGGTTGGATTCCCCTTCTCCCTCTCCCTATCTATTTACAGTTCCCTTTCAAGTACAAAAAACATCTTCTGTAACCTCAACTTCCTGATTCAGCTGTTGTGATGTCAGTTATTTACGATAACAAAAGTGAGACAATGCCTGTGGTTTGCGTGGGACAAAGGCAACCTTGTTTCGGTAAAAAGGGACAATCCTAGTGTAAGCAGCACAGGAAAGCCTATGAAGTAGCGCTCTGAGGTGGTACTTCATTAGTCCTACCATCTCCATAATAGCAGGCTTGACACTGCATTATCTCAAAGGCCACTGACAGAGGGTTTTTTCCTTTCCATAGGACTGGACACTAATGTGAATGCAACTCTTGGAAAATTACCTCTTTGCAGGACAAGGCTTTGGAGATAGGTATCTTGGGAAACAAATGGATTGCTAGTGGGTAGAGAGGCAGTAAGTGTCAGGTCACAGATGTTTCAATACCAATTACGCATTCTGTGGTCACGAGCAAGTCACTCTGCACCTTTGCTTACCTGCCATGAAACTGGTTTAATCATATTTAACTGTCTGAGCCACAGATGTGGTGAAACCTGCAGAATGCCAGTAAAGTCTTGAGGTCACAGACTAGCAAAAGGAAATGTGAAGCTATTAATACACAGCATGGTTAGTTATGAATGAAGTGTCAACTCTGGCGTACCCTAGAGAATGTCACTCACCTGCTATTCTTCCAATTGGCATTGCATGGTCCTCAGGAGGGGATACAGACACCATGATGTGGTTCATATAAGCTAACTCTTCTCGGTGGGACAGGTTGATTGGCTTTACCTCCCTGTGCAGCCCATCCTCAGACAACCTTGGTGGTTTGAAATCGGAGTGCCTGGGGTTCAGTATCAAAGGATGCATGATAGGGCTGGGCATCAGCTGGATGACCCTGGTGTTCTCCTGGCGAGGGCTGGAGGGCTTCTGGAGCACCTCAGAAGGAGGAGGGCAGTGGTTGTTTTCTATCGGGGACACTGAGAGAGGATAGGGCTCTTGGTGGTTGTTCTCTTGCTGATGCCTTGTCCCTGGCACCCTGTCAGCTGGGGAGAGGCGACGGATCGTGTTGTCCATAGGGGACTTCAGTGGCCGCTGATCAGGATCTGGTGATGGACGGTGGTTGTTGGTGATGGGTGATCTAGAACGATGCAACAGTTCAATGGTTGGGGGGTTGTGGTGGACTGTTTCTGTCGATGGTCTTGAAGGTCTCTGGACAAAACTATCTGTGGAGAAAAAAAAATAAATACAGATTGTCTATATTGTGATCAAGGTGTAGGATCTAACTGTCAAACTGCTAGCTGGGCTTACTGGGTACTGCTGTCAGTTTGGAAATATTTTATTTGTGTGACCTACAGATGCCCAGAAAAACACCTCATAAATGCAGATAGTTATCACCACGCAGAATGAAATCAGTACCATGAAAACAATCTCCCTCCACCACCATGTAATGGTAGTTCCTGGGGAAACATGTTAAGAGAAATCCCATTTTGAGAAGCTGACTGGAACACACATGAAGAAAGTAAGATCTGATTCAGCTGTACTAAATGTGTTTCTGTGCAAATGCTTTGAAATTTATCTCCTGCCATTCATGTCTCTACATGTGGTTCCTGTTATTGTACCATGATGAGCACTGTAAGGTAGAGGGCAGAGATAAAAAGGGAAAATATCGGGTAGTAAGTTTTAGATGGTAGAGGCTTGTGTCAAGGTAGAGAATATCTTAGTCTGAAATATGGACTGGGTTATCTAAAAAAACTCATTGGTAGGAAGCTCTTTGTGAAACACTAGCTAAATTTTATCCCTGCCTTGATTTTAAGAGCATGTAACATCTTCATAAGGATATTTTCACCTTGTTTTGTTTAGTCTGTGTTGTCTACTGATGGGTTGTCCCATATAAGCATTTATATTTCTTCAGCAGGAGGACTTCTAGCATCATTTTTGGATGAGCATACTTCCCCAGCTGTGATCCTTAACAGTAGGGGGGAGATAAATCACCACTCTAGGTCAGTGTCTTTACGTACTAACAATCCTCTCACAAAATGAAACGCTTGATGTAACCAGTGCAAACTTTCAGCTTAGCTAAGGCCATGAATTTTGACTTGGGAAATTACTGACAAAGAGGAAAATACCACCAGAGCACAGGGACTAACAGGTTTTTATCTGAAAAACAAAGATCAAATTTCAGTGCTGTTTGTTGAAAGCCTTGGATGATAAGAGAAGGAAACTGCTGGGTACACGTCAACAACTGAAACAAGTAGCTGCCTATTTGTGGCTGCCTGTTTGTTCACTCCATTTGCTCTGATCCTCTTTAACGATTCTCTTGCTCTCTTGTCAAGGCAGTGATACTTGCTGAAGACCCTGTTGAGGTGAAGACCCAGGGGCTCCCGCTGCCCTCGAACTCAGGCAGGCATCAGGAAAAGGATCAGCACTTACCCAGGGAAAAGGCCTGAACTGGAAAAGCTCTAGTCCTGAGAAAATGTAGTGCCAGGCAGTGACATAGCACCAACCCTTTTGACTACTCAATGGGCTAAAGTCTACAGGAAAACCTGAAATTTTAGGCAGAAACTACATGGCTCCACAACACTTATTTCACACACTTGTGGTCCCAGACAAGAAAAATGCATTCGTAGAGCTATTTAAGGTACTCACAATGAAACACCTGGAGGACATGAAACTCCAGAACTATATATTGTTCTTGTTTAAATCCAAACAGCTTTAAATACAATGTGGCCAGCTAATGTGGGATAGCCCAAATGATGTGAAGATCAAAGAAGAATTAATTTACAAGTGTACCTACCTCTGTGGCTGTCTTTTCTTAAAGTCTCATTTCTTTGCCACAATAGAAAGAAAACCAATCCCCCAGTTTTACTCAGCATCCTATCTTCTACAGACCATCCACCCCCATCAGTGTACATTCAAATACACTGTGCTCATTCTTGGCCTGTAAATACAGACCAGAATATTGTATTGTTTGTCCTACTTATTTAAATTGCCTTGGCTGAGGGGAGCAGCTCTCTTGAAAGCAGAAAGGAATGCCTTGCTGTGCTTTCCACCAAGCTCTCTGCGAATATTATTTGGCTCTGACAAGCTCCAAACAGAAGCAGACCTATCTGTCTGCTCCCAAACCATGGTGATCCTGAACCAGGACACAGTGAAGAGAAGGTAGGGACCAAGGAACTCTTTAAAAAGCAGCAAGAGGAAAAAACACATATGGATACACACTAGTGTTCACTTTCTTGCAAGATCTTTCTCTTTCAATACTTAAGAATCCCCTCATGGCCGAAGTTGCTGTTTACCATAAAACAATTCAAACTCAGCTCCAAGCAGTTTCACTGCCACGAATGAACCTGAACAGAATAAAGTTCTCATCACATTCATTCCTTGGCACATCTGATGACTGTAAGTTGAGCACATACGGTGTACCGTTTCCTGCAGGAACAGACAGATTCACTCATCAGCCTGGCTCTTCATTCTGAGTGACCAACACCCTTTTCTTGAAGGGAAAGCTTTGAAAGGGAATTCAGCTCCCAGGAAAATTGCTGACCTATGTGATCCATTTAGGGATGGGTGGGGCTGCACTCACTCTGGGAGTGAGCAATTGCTGGTGTGACAATCCCAAAGATTGGCACTCTTTGCTTACCCATAAAAGAAGTGCAGGGAATGACAGTGTAAGCTTCCTGTATGGCATCCCATCAAATGACTCAGTGCTGAGTCAGAAGGACCACTGGAGATGTAGGTAATTCACTCTCCCTTGCTCATCCCTCTAGAGGGACTGAGACTGATGGCCACAGGGCAGATTCCAAGCCAATGCCAATGCATCTTGGAGATATCCTGAACCGCTGTCAACTGATTTTGAACAGTCAAACCCACTTTGCTTAAGCTAGTAAAAAGCCACCGGATGTAAATGTTGGTCTCATCTGACTCTGGATTAACGAACTTAAAATGAAAGCACTTAGAAACAGGATCATAAGTATATAACCTATTAGGAAGTGGGCAAAAGAGTCAGTAGAAGAAAATGGAAAGCAATCACTGGAGTGAGAAGGGATTCTAAAAAAGATCCATCACCTATGAAGTTTAACCACTCAAAATTGTGCCAGAGTAACACTTGACCCCTTTGTTACAGCTTGTGAGTTAGGCAGGGTTAGGTTCTACTTCTCACTTTCATTCTCCTTTTTTTACTAAGCTGCATTCTGCTAAGGGAAAATGGTAAACTTAATTGTGCTAGTTTCTCCCAAGTGACAGGAAGAAGAAAGAAGGAATGTCAAAATACATAAATAAATAAATTCACCTGCCTATAAATTCTTGGCATAAAGATTTTCTGATTGCTCACTCTTGTGGCAGGCAAGCTGTAGTTTCTTTTACTTGTTTTGAAGTCCCTCTCACAGCAAAACAAGAACTAATTTTTATCATTATAAAGAAAAGTTTTAAGTAATAGCAGAGAGTTCTCTAAGCAAATACAGTGATACTATCAGCAGCCAGAGTATCGTGAGGAAGAAATCAAGAGTTGTTTCTTAATCATCCTGTGCTCTGACAGAAGTTGGACTAGACTGCAAAGGACTTACATTTTAAGTGACACCCATGAAAGGCCAACTCAACATCCCTGTGAAATCCTCTCTAGAGTGAAAGTTGCTCCGTATCTTTAATGTAGGGGTGTCTAAGAGGGCACCTAGTATTTCTGTTTGAAATTTAGAAAGGGAACACTTGTGGGTGAATGCCAAGCTTCAGGAAAAAACTGAGATTTTTATAATGGTCTCTTCAAAGTGCCTATCAATACACTAGGTAACTGTGTCTAGCACAACTCTGCCAATTCAACCTCAGCCTGACCTGCAGCACCCTCTTCTAACCTGAAATATTTACGCAACTGTGTGGAAACACTTTGGAGCGTCCTTATCCCATCTGCTGCTGTCCTGCTCTTGGCTTAGTCTTAAGAGTTTTGCTGGTGTCATTTGATTCTGGCTTGCTCAGGCTGGCCATGGGCAACTTGTACAGGTCTGACAGTACACCTGAATCTTCTCTTGCAATCCCACATTGAATCTTGAAATAATTTGTGCATCTTTTCTCCAGTTAGCAGAGACTAGGGCAATATCCTAACTCACTTCTGTTCTCTTCTCCTGTTTACTTTAAAAAGGAGTAACACTACTTTTTCCTAGATTTTTTTTTTTAAATGAAAAAGTGAATTTTGCCTGATGCTTTCATGGCAAGGACCTTTTAAAAGGCTTAGGCTTTATATTTTTCTGTTATTGGAGAAAACCACTAAGTACTTTAGTGTGTGTATTTTTAAAGAAAATAAACCCTCAATTTTCCATTGAAGGAAGCACACTTACATTTTGATCTGTACTAATAATGAGTAGAAGAAGCCCAAATCTGCAATTCCACAAACATATCTACTCTTTCTTTACCACCTCTGACAGGCATGGTATATGTGGACACTACTAGAAGGCTAACTAATAACCTAAGCAAGTAATTCTGAAAGTAAAAAAGAGAGAAAATCTGCAGAAAAAAACTCTCAACATGAATTGCTCAATCAGCTCAAAAGCTGAGCAACAAGATGGGCTTAGTGCTAGGAACTCTGGCATGATGCGATAACAGATTGTCAGTTGAAGTGACTTTGAGTTAACATGTTCCTCTCTGAGGCTGCCTTCTCCCTTGCTCTGCAAACAATTGCATCTAGTTGCATCACCAGGATACTAAAAGCCCACGAATCACCTTTGTCTACCTAATTGGGAGTGAGGAAAAATGCATCAATGGGGTCAATAAAACTTTCTGGTATTTTTTTAATCTGCAACTGGCATAGCTTTTAAGCAGGCTTTAGAAACAGCACAAAATAATAGAAGATAAATGGAGAATGGACAGTTGACTCCCTAGACCAGTTGATTGATCTAAAGCTGTGGAGACAAAGGGAGGAGAGTAGCTTTATTTAAGTAACTTTGGAGCAAGAAAATGACATAATTCCTTACAGCCTTACCCTACTCGCCTCTATAATGGCAGCTCCCATAAGAATAAGACAGAGTTACCTTCATCATGATTCTGGTGCAATATGACCTCTGGCTGAGCATGGATAGAGTTCCCAGGGTGGAAGAAAGGTGTGAAGAGCATACGAGCTTTCCTTTGCTTCAGGATATGCTGAAGAAGTTCATACAAAACATCACCTGAAAGACAAACAGCAGGAAAAAGGAAATGAAAACCCACATACTGCTTAGAAGACACATTTAGCCATCTGATGCATGAACTCATGGCTCCTGGGTGCTATTTTCTGACCCAAAAATGCTTGCAGTGAAATCCTACATTTCACTGTTTTCCAAGGTTCTTCCCTGAACGGAAAAAAAGAAAAAGAAAAACTGCATATCACGCCTCTGTGTGTGACTGTGGAAATATGGGAGAATGACAAGATGTGGCTTTTATTACCCCAATACAGAATTTTTTTCAGGCTACATGACTGCCCATCCAAGAGCTCCAAACTTTTACAAGCAGTAGTTAGTTCAGTGTCCCACCTTCTCTCATCACAGTCTCAGTGTTTTAGATAGACACCTTAGGACACAGAATTTTTAAATGTAGAGCCTATGATTTATGCAGTGAGTTGCTGGCAGCAAAGATGGTGCTCTTCTTTAACTACTGAACAACTTAGGCTTTATGGGGGGAGGAGACAGATGATGCCGTAAAGCCTCTGCATGCAACACTGGTGTCTCAAGGCCAGAGGCAGTGTCCTACTAAGACACTCCATTCTAGGGAATCCACAGGAGGAAGAACTCTCACTTTGAGAAGTTACTTTGGGAGAGACTCAAAGACTCAAAAAGAATTGAGAGATTTAACTATCCTGAACACCCTTGCTGTGGTGACAACTCCTGGAGACACTTGAGTGCTATAGGTACCTTAGGAGCTTCCGTATGTCACTCTTGGTGTCATGGGTTGGACTCCTGAAAAGCCCAAATGGGATCACAAAGCTAGTTTTTTCTAGCTACTAGAATCTGTATGGAGCTCACTGCAACAGGGAATATTAGACCACAGATATGATGCAGACCAAGGAACAAAATGCAGTGGACTTGGGTGCTCTGTATAGGTGAGTACAGTCTGTTAGTTACTATTGTATCACTCTTCCACAGAAATGTCTGCAGCGAATTGAACTGCACCAAGCTGACATGTTCTTGTGTGAATTGATCCAGATGCTTGTTTCTTTTTGGGGTGCAGGCAGGCTGTTCCTCACTCCCCCCACCATTCCCTCAGTGGAACTTATCACCACAATATCTAGGAGACCAATGGACTAACTGCTTATTTTGTGTCTTTTTATGTATTACATCTTGTACTGATGCCCTTCCTCCAACAACACCTACATGAAACACCTAGGTACTTACACATTTTATCTGATATAATGTTGCACATTTCAAAGTGAAAATGTACAACACAGGGTAGGAAGTCTTTTGACTTTTAATTCTGCTTGCTCTCTTCTGTTTGTCACTGCTCATATTACAGAGGAACAGGTTGCAGCAATAACATATTATCTGAAAAGGAACTTAGTAAAGTTTCACTTAGGACACCTTGGGTTTTCTGGGAGAGCTTTCTCAGGTGTGTGGGGTTTTTTTAGTAGTTGTTTCTATGAGATTATAAACTGTGCACCATTTGTCCCTTGCCTCTATAAACTGCCAATGCTCTATTAGTGGGCAAGTTTAGTGTCTTAGCATGAAACAGTTAAAGCCATCCTGCTTTCCATAGTTCAGCTTCCTTTATTTTTAGCATCTGGGCTGTTTTTACTGTCTCAGCAGTGACTTTAGGGCATTTTTAAAAGGTGATTGCAATACCTGAAAATCTAATTAAAAACAAAGCCTTGAGAATCCAGTTACCTTTTCCATGTTCAGTACATGAAAGGCTAAAAAGTGATTTTACCACATAATTTGCATCTTTGAATGCAATAGTGGCATAATCATAACTAGTGCTGTAACACTCCAAGCATAAGGTAGCAAATTTGTACCTCTCTTGACTTGGCCTGACAGACTAGTGAACATGTCCATAAAGCTGGCTGTCTTTTTTTCACCTAACAAAAGAGTTACGCTTCTGCACCACCCGGATGCAGTAATGCTACTAAGAAGATGAAAAGCGTATTTCACTCTCTCCCTCCTCCGCTGCCTCCCTTCCCTGGCCAGCTCTAAATAGGAGAATAGCTGTGGGGCTGTGAGCCCACTTTATTGCTAGGACCACTGGGGGGAGTGGATGTGGTTCTTCTGGTTTAACCATGAGGGGAAAGGATACAGCTTTTATGTAGCTACACTCTTGAAAAACTTAATGCCTCTATGGCAAACATTATTTCACAGTTCTTAAATTTCATGTATAGTTAATTTCTGGGAAATGTTTCTGGGTAATGTCCCTCTACCTACAGTCATCTAAATTTTTAGGGACTGACTCAGATATCCTCTAAAAGGTTTATTATCAGTGGGGAATACCTGGAGAGAAGGAGGAGAGAAAAAGCGAGGGAGGAGGCCTTTAGTTTGGTTATTGCATTCCAAATTTAGGCAAATAAGAGCTTAACCTTCTGCACAGAGTGAGGATTTGCAAGCCAGAGGCTCTTCTCTGGGAATGCTCTATTTCCAGCCTACAAACATTTTAATCCTACTCATTTCAAGTGCCCTCACAGCACACAAGGGGAAGAGCAGGGGCATAACCTGTAGACAGCAAGGCATTGGGATGATAAGGGGAGTTGCAGACAAGATACATAAAGGTGTCCCTTACAGTCCTTGCCCACATCCCCACTTTCAATACTCCTTTTGCCTTATGCAGGGCTAATTTTTTAATAAAATGATTCAAAGTGGTGTACCAGAATTTAAGAAAGACATTTCTAGGCATCAGTTTTCACTACTGTATTACACTGGCAATAGACATTGATGTTTGGCATCTCCTTCCATACAAAATTAGTTCTGGATTTGAAGCACATGCTTAAAAAACTTCCTATACACTAAACATAAGCCACAGTTTGTGAGGCAGATTCTGCAGGAGGATGGTTGTGGGGGTGCATTCAAGGGAGTTGCCAAGCAGTTTGATGCAGAATTAGCGCCACGGCTTGTTTATCAGCTGGATCCAAGCAGCACTAGCTGTAGTTCTGCACCTAGTGAGCCTTGCACTGGAAGCCTCCTCACAGCAATTCTGTCACCGCTTGGTCCAAACTCTTTGATCGCCTATGGTGGTTGAATTACAAGCCTTTCTATTTAACAGAAGTACCTTGTATGGTCACAAAAGAAAAGCTCACAACTCATATTTAGTTAAACATCCCTGACAAAGGAGGGCAGAGGCTTGCTCTGACTGTAAAACTGGAGCACAGACCGCAGGGGATATAAATACAGGCAGGCAACATACACATTTCTAAATCTTCTTTGTGAATAAATGAAGACATAATTTGAGCAATAGGCAGACTGATTCACACACCTGTCTGTGCTGTGCCTTGGGCTGGACTCCAGCATGTGAGAGAGTATGGTAAAGTAAAGCAAAGCCCACAGGGGCTGTTAAATAGACGAAAGGTCCCCCCAGGGAGGAGTTTTGCAGTCACTTTTAGCCACACATCAGCCAAGCCCACTGTGAGGCAAAATGCTAATAAGGGCTTCTTTAAGAGGCTGGAGCACTTGATTAACTTGCTGCTGTAGTTGGGTCTCTGAAAAGATAAGCCTTTACGGGGAAGAGCTGGAAGTCACAAAGTGCTGCCAGAGAAGCTTGCTTTCTGGAGTCCTGCAGGGAGTTTTAACTAGAAACAGGTTGGATGTTTGGGTCTGGATTCGCATTCAAATCTTCCCACAACTCAGGTGCATCAGGATTTCATTCCCTCCTTGTCCTTTTTGTCCTTGTCTCATACAAATGCCTCTGTGTTCCCTCTCCTCCCCTTGTCCACTCCACCCCAACAAATGTGACCGTTTTCTCCTCTGACCCTCTCCAGATTTCATTGCAGCTTCCTCTCTCTTTTCAATAATCCTCACCTGAATGAGGAGACCTGTATCGAAAGTCCTCTTTGGTCAGGAGCAGCAGAGCCTTGCCGTTCATCTCAAAAGTGTTGCTCTCAATCGGCCTCAAGGAAAACTCCTTCTCCGCCCACTTGAGCCACTGTGCCACATCATCCCTGCTCCAGTAAACCGGCTGCAAACCTGTGGCAGGAAGAGACCACGATTGTGTTACCAAATTGAGACAAGGCATGAGAATATAGGCAAACATCAGTGAATCCCCCTTTCTCCCCACACCATCATGTGCAAAGTCTCAAGGGAAGGTGTAGTAGAGGAATGTCATGTTGACGCAGAATTACTCTAAGCACTGGACTGTGAAATACTTCATTAGTTTAGGCACCTTGGTTTATCTGTGACATGTTGAGAAACAAGAACTGCCTCAGCATACTGAAAAAAGCTTCTAGGCCATTATTTCATTCCAGGTTTCCACTGGGAAATGGGATTTTCCTCCAGCTGCTCCTTCTGAGGTGCAGAGCAGGCATGAGGCAAAGTCCTTGGCCCCATCCATCTTCGGTGCGTATCCTTTCATAGAAGAGAGGTGTGGTCTCTCTTCATGCCCCTTGTAAAGTGATCACCGATCAAGAATAATGAAAAGTAGTCAGATGCAGAAGACCTATGGCCTTACTTCCCTCTAGGTGGCTGGGGTCTGTAAAGAAGGGCTGCTTAACACAGCCTCCATAGCAGCGTGTCTGTAAGTGGTTATCAGTGCAGATATGGTTGAGAAAGGTGTATTCAGACTGGCCTACCACTCCTGCAGATGCCGTTACACTAGCAGATGTTATTCCCACGCTGGAGAGGAAAATAAGCACTGAGGCTGTGGCACCTTTAGCACTGCTTTAGCTTGTGTTTTCTGTATAGCGATAGAACATTACCAATGTAACTCTGTCCACATAAGGGTGTATGCCATTTTACAGTAAAATAGCAGGTATGTTTGGTTTGGGCACAGATTTTCCAGGCCTCCAAGGAGAATCTGGCAATCCCTTTCTCCCAGCCAGCTCGTACAGCATATACAGCCTAGACTACTGTGTTTACTCACAGGGGCCCAATCAAGTTACCATGAAAGTCAAAGACCTTTTGCCTGCTACCTTTATTGGGCCCAGGCAGAGAGGCTTGGGAGGTGTGACAATTTAGTATCTGTTTTACAGACAAATTTAAAACAGCTTCCTTCCCCTGGAGAAAAGGCGGCATGGTGAAGAGCTGTTTATACGCAGGTAGAGAGATTATCTCCAATCCACTGGGAGATAAAAGCTTTCTTTCCTTTTCCCCCTTGTGAGGTGACTCATTCTTTGACTTGCTACAATGTGTTGCGTAGAAATGAAAGCTTCACACTGTGCATAGGAACATAAAATTTGCTGTATCTGATCAGATCTCTGGTACACAGCCTCTGGCAGGGGCTAATACCTTATGCTTCAGAGGAAGACGAACCTCCCTTCCTCATATTGCACCTGGCTGATTGTATGCTACGCATGGGAAGAAATTTCCTTCCTGGCACACCATTCTCCAAGGTCTGATTACCCTCCTTCTACCAAGCACTAAAGAAACCTGGGAGAGTTGTACCACTCTGTTTTTTTTCGGTTTTTACTTCTTTAACAGATAGGCAACCCTTTTTTCTGTTTTAGCAAGAGGTCACATGCAGTGAACTGCATTCTGCTGCTATGCCAGATTCCCAGACAGTGGCTTTGGAAAGTCCCAGAGCCACAGCTGCATACAGAACTGAATCTCAGGCGGAAAAGGAATTGAGATCGAGCCTGAGAAAGGGTCAGAGCTGACCTAAGGAAGGGACGTCTGTGTGGCAGCAGCAAGAATTTCCATTGGCTTTCAACTGCCCCTGTAGCACAGTATTATGTGCCACACAGAAACAAGAAGTAGCATTTATTTATTTATGAAGGACTTAAATTCTCTTCCCCCTATTGAATTAGGGTCTGATTACTGGGGTCAGAGTTTTCTGTAGGACCTTTCTTTTTGAAGGGACTGGGGTGAGGTGTAGATCTGCTCAGAGACATGGTGACTGCCATCTAAAATGCCAGAGTGAGGTTCGTCTTTTGCTGAATATGGGGCTATTCCTGCAGAAAACACTCCAGACCCCAGGCCACTGCTGGGCAGCATGCACATTGACTGCAGCTAAAAGAGAAAGAAGTCAGATGTGATGCAGCCAGACCACAACATATGAAACGGTTTAAAAGACCATCTGAGGAGTGCTTGAAATGCTCATGTGTGGTTTCTTTTGCCTCCCCTTTTGCCATGCCATACAAGTAATAAATTGCCCAAAGGAGCACTGTCATGTGGAAATCTAACTGGACTCCTAATATGCACTTCACAAGATGAGGCATGAAACAAAACAAAACATCACTGGGAAAATCAGACTGACATGGACAGAGCTATATGATAACTTCACATGAGGTGCACGCTCCCTTAGAGATAACCGTGTAATAAATAAATCACTCCCTGTACAAACATAGATCAATGTTTCCCATGTGCTGGTGGCAGTGTATTTTTGCCTTCCGTTCAACTAATACAGAAGTACCATATCTAAAGAGAGGTTTAGATTGATCCGCGCTAGACCCAGAACAGCCAAATAAGCTGCACAGACTGGGACAAGCCACATGTGCTGTGCTGGCAACTCTGAAACGGACCCAACACTTCACACTGCAGATCAGTTCTCTGCTGGGTTTCAGCAGCATCTCCGAAGCTTGTGAGAAAGCCCCAGAGTAGTATGACCTAGGACCACTTGGCTTCTAGTTACTGAGAATCAGCAAGCAGCCTTTCTAATTCAGTTTGGCTATCACTAAAATAAGCAGGTGGACATGCCACATCTCTCCACCCACGGGGTGATACCATAATTAAATACTCACATTGTGTTTGGAAGATACAAAGTGCCATAAAATAAGTTAACTACTTTTGCCTAGATGGATTGCCTCTTCTCTCATTTCCCTCCTTTCCTGTCCTGCTGCTTTCCTGGGAAGTTAGTTTCTCCAAAAAAACCCTCTTTAGTTGCCTGCCTCCACTGCATGCCCATTTGCTTTGTGAGGCTGAACCAGTTCAGTCGCAGGAGGCTTTTCTGGGGGTGCAGACCAGTGTTTCTGAAAGTGGTTCAGAAACTGTCGTTCAAAAAATAATTCTTTCATGTGCAGTACAGCATTTACGGAACTTGTATCCCACCTTCTTTGCCCTTTCTTAAAAAGAAGCAGTTGGTTTTGTGAAAACAAGGGCATGAGAGGGTTGGCTTTGCAGCTGAAGGGATTTTACAGCACACCATACATAGCTATCAGTAGGTCCTGAAAATGCTTTCCTATACTCTCCATGAAAGAAAAACTAATCCTGCTTATACAATTTTTCTTTTTTTGATGCTGTTTCTTTTTTTCCCCTCTCCATCTTCTCTTTTATTGTCATGCCCACGGTGGAGGAAAATGGGCTCTTTTTATCTCTCCGGTTTTATTCTCTGTGAAAGCTAACAGCGTTGTCTTCAACTAACAAAGATATTTACCAAGCAGAATAAAGTGAGGAAAATGAGTGCTATGTTACAAAATGAGGACAGAGTTTTGCCTGCTGAACTGACTGTTGAAATCAGTGGGAAGGCTTTGCTGCTTTCAGTAGGTGTGGATCAAACACAGGGGATGCTGCCTTTCTCCCAGTCTGCCCTCTCAGTGGTCAGAGTGGCCACGGACTTCAGAGGGTGAATTCTGACCCAGGAGTTGGACCTGGCTCTGCTCTCATCTCTGCCATTGCTCTGCTGGCTGAAATCTGGCAAGCATTCCCAACCTTGGTCTCCCTATCTGCATAGTGTAAAAATAAACAACAACAAAAATTTCTTGAACTCAATAGCTGAAAGCAAAGACAAAGCCATGTAAACTGCACCAGAGTCTGGCTCTGCAAGATCCAGCGTATTCTCTAGTCTGCCTTCTGTCAGCTTCCAAGCACCACCTCCAGCAGAGTAAAATACAATAATTTATAGACACATTTATAAACCGACAGTTTCATATGCATTAAACAGGGAGCAAAATTCGTGCTCACCTTTCTAATGCCACAGGCTGGTGCACTGGTGTCTTAATAGATTATCTCCTTCTGTTGCTTATTCCTCACCTGAAGTCCTGCTTCTAACACCTGTTACACTAGCTACCTTATAAATGGTGAGAGTGTTCAGTTCTCATGCTCTAGGGCACATGCTGATAACCATCTGGACTGCGAAGAAATCCACTCTCTGTTCCTTTCCATTCTTGCGCAGCAAAACCAAGTACAATGAAGAGGGGCCGATGGGGTAATTTACATCTCTTCTTCAAGTAAAATTGTTTATGTATGTTCAGGCACTTACTTACACACATACACACATGTGCACACACACAGACGCAGCAGAATGTACTGGTCTGTTGAAGAGGAGTTTAAGCTGATGGTCTCTAAAAAGTTCACTCTTTTTGACAGTCAGCCCATCAGGAAACTTAAGCATGGTCATGCTTTGAGGTTAGAAAAACAGAGTGCTCTGCTCACCTAGTATAACCTCCTGCACATAAAACTACACAGCCAGCAATATTTACATCTGACCACAAACTTCTGGTGGGGTTACAACTTTGTTTTTTGAAGAGATGTATCCAACCTTGAATCTTGCAAAGCACCTGTATTCAACATCTCCTTCTTTGCTTTGGAAGACAGGGTATGTGTTTTACAGTATGAGTTGCTATGTACAGTGTATGTAACAGATATATCTAAAATGTGAAGTATAATGTACCGTAGGCTGTTTTCACCTTGACTCATTTTGGAACAACCTGAAGACACAAATCCAATGCAAAGTGTGATGTACAGTGCCACCGAGAGCTGCTGTTCCGTTTTGGTTTCGATATGAGGACGCAGCCACACGACAGCATGCACGACGGAAACAGCATTCACAGTAAGTTTCGTCTAACTTTTTGTTCCACTTTGGCCAGGCACTCCATCCTTACGCCTGGCTGCCTAGCAGTCAGGATGATGAGGCGAGAAGGGGGTAAAGACAGACCTCTCATTTATGCCTGCTTTCTGCAGGGCAGACAGAATTGTTCTCACTCCCACGCTGAAAACTACTTAGCGCAGTTGGGCAAACAGCAAAGGGCCCAGCGCACGCAAATCAGCAGCTAGTTTCCAAACGCCCAGGGACAGATGCATCATCACTGGCAGCATCAGGCAGGCCAGCTCTGACTATAGGACAGTACTTGAGCCTTTAGTGGGAAAACAATGCTGGAGAAGTTCAGAAGACTTGAGTGTCTGCTACCAACTAGCTCTTTAGGAACTGAAGCTCCCTTTTTTGTTACTAATTAACAAAATTCTTCCATGTTACCCATAAAGCATAATATGTGGTTCTGAATATGATGGTGTATGTCAAGCAGGAGGGGGGCATGAGGTTGTGTTTTTCTCTTCATTTCTGTATAAAGGCAACACGGTCTGGAGGAAAAACATAGGATTAGATTCAAATCATTCTCCCAGGCTCTGCCAGAGCAACTTTTTAAAAGTCCCCTCCTTCTGTCTCACTTCTTTGTTTGGAAAGCCAGACTACCAAAATGCAAAGAGGTGTCATGGCGCTTGGCCAGTTAACATCCGAAATGCTTCGAAAGTACAAAATGCTGCACAGCTGCTTCAAATGACTATGGTTCAATACTCCCGCGGTGCTGTCTCTGCTGCTCTCTGGTTCCCTGTTCAGAGGCATTGATTGTTGCTGCAGACCAGGGGCCCTGTTCTGGTATCATGCTTGAACCTGACAGCACAAACCACGACATGCTGCTCCCCGAGAAGGGCTGCAGCGCTGAGCTCAACAGCAGTGTGCCGATCACGCTGAAGGGGTTTCAAATTAAAGCCCAAGCTGGGCGCTGAGGTGGTCCTGAGGCAGGAATTTTACGCTATCTCTGCTGGAGCTGCTGCACCAATCTCTTACCACAAATGCCTTCCCCATAGCTACCAGCGCTGGCAGGCTCCCACCCACAGGGCGCTCAGCAGCTCTTCAGGACTACCTCTGCTTCGGAAGGTAAAGGCAGGAAGATTAAGGACCTTGCTTTCTCAGGAAGCCTTTCTATCGGGAGGGGAATGGGTGACAGAGAGCTGTGGCGTACTTAGCTAACCCCATGCAGATGGACAGCCTAAATAAGTGCCTTCTGGGACTGCTCTTGGGTTGGCACACGTGTGGAAGATGCAGCCCTACCACAGGATAAACCCTGTATCGCTAGCGGTCCGTGCACTTGCTGTTACAAGTAGGGGACAGAGGTCTGGTGTGTGGTGATGTGCGCAACCACTTGGTCTTTCCAGCAGGTGCCACTTGAGCCAGGTAGTGGAGAAGCAGTGGCCGTTCATTGCCGCTGGCCTGCAGGGATTGCCTCATCCTATAGTAGAGAGCTGGCTCTGCAGTTTCAAGGCCCAGACATAAGCAAAGGTAGAAAAGGAGGAAAAGGTTAATCCTGGCTAATCCTCAGAGACAATTATTTGGGAGGTAAGTACAAAATGGTACAAGAGAAATGGATGGCAGCAGAGGAAAATGGACCTTTACAGGTCTTGTTAAGGAAAAAAACCATTGGCTAGGGAACAGAGG
Source organism: Harpia harpyja (assembly GCF_026419915.1). Classification (NCBI taxonomy): domain Eukaryota; kingdom Metazoa; phylum Chordata; class Aves; order Accipitriformes; family Accipitridae; genus Harpia; species Harpia harpyja. The sequence goes on along the minus strand of NC_068945.1, from coordinate 4,015,161 downwards.
AGTCATGTGATGGGCAGGAAGAGAGACCCCAGTGAGGCTTGCGTGTCCTTTAAAAAGGTCTGAAACTACCAGTAATCAAAATGACAAGGCTTTGGGAAGCTTCCTACATTGCTGGGAACAGAGGGCAAAACAGCTTTTTCAGTAGTAATCTGAAATAAAAGGCACAGGCTCATGTCTCCCGCTGTCCTGTTGAACAGGGTATTAGAGGCAGAGCACAAGTGCGGGTAATGCTCCGTGCACCGTGTCTGCTTTGGGGCCTCTGTGCGTGCAGACATCTATAGAAACAAACCCAGTGAAGCACTGGGCCGGGTTTCTGCCACACTGACTTTGCTAGCGTGGTGCCCTGCGACCCAGCCCTTCTCACTGGCTGTACAGAGACCCTGGGAAGTTGACACACCTGAATCCCTTAGGGCTTCAGGGTCATAAAATAAATAAAATTGGTTTTCTAATGCAGCCTTTGGAAAGCCCATAAGAAACATATTGATTGGAAAATGCTTGATTAGAATGATCAAGCTCTAAGCTCCCATACAGGGAAATAAATCTTTTCAATTCCCCACACCCAGTGCCAAGCTCAGCTTCCTGGAAGCAACTATGGCCCTTTCTGGAACTGAGGTGAAAATCCCATGTTCCATCACCTCCCCTGACCTGCTGACATTACACATGGTTTGCATTTGCTGATCAAATGCACAAGCAGGACTCTAAATTAGCTTGCTGGGCTGAGACAGCTCACTGATTAATGATGGCAGATGAAGTCACCAGTACAAAAACCCCACAAAATCTGAAGTCTGTGTAAGTGGGAAAGGAGGGAGGAAAGCCCACACTCTACAGAATTCAACATGAAGAACATATTCTTTCTCACTCTATAGCTGAACCCTTTTCTTTGCAGATACAGGTTAGTAAATGAAGTAACTCTCTAACACAAAATTACTCAGCTATGTCTAAGACCCCCTGCCCCAGCAACAGTCAGAAAAGTCCCTGAACACTGCAGACCAATTCCTGAAGTCCTTAGAGTTGTACCTGATGTCAGAATAAAGCCTCAAGTGCAACCCCAGTCATTTAATGTGGCCAGTTGTGCTGCATTTCTTGTAACTGAAATCAGTATTTGACCCATAGCAGCCACCTCTCTCCTTTCTGTTTCCACCTGCATTATCTGGAGTCAGCTTGCAGAAAAAGTGGACCTTAGGATGTAGCCCTCTTTCCTCTGTGATCTGCCACATTTTCAGATCAGTCACAGAAAATGTTATAATGCCGGAGCAGTCTACCTGCTGCTGACAGGCAGTTTGTGGCCTGAAAAGAGAATTCACCCAGGACGGGGCAAACCAGTCTAGATAAATGGTGCTGGTATGTGTGCTGAAGTGGCCAGGGTTTGAAGTTCTTAAAGGGAAAAGCTACCAGCCAAAGAAGCGAGCAACCGCAGAGGTGATGAAAAGACCAGCCTGTATTCTAGGCACTCATCCCATGAGCCATATCCAAGAGCTTTCAAGAACTGTGCAGAACTGCTCCAGCTTCCTTTCGTGTTGTTTGCAAAACCTTCCTAGAAGCCTGACAAGAGCTATCCTTCCAGGGCAGGGTGAACACTGTTTTTTTGCATCTGGGCACCACATTCAGAGAAGGCCAGAGCGTAACAGTGAGTCAGTGAGCCACGGACAGCACAATGCCGTTCAGCTGACTACAGCCGTTCAGCTGCTACCGCGGTTGCTGCACTCAGGAAAGAACTTGCCTGGGTCCCTGACGACCTCTCTCTTTGCTCATGTTGTGCCCATAGGCAGAGAAGGCAGGTGACCATTGGATTCCTACCAGAGCGGCTTGTGCAACACAAGCAGCTGGCAGGGGGATGGGGAAATGTTGGTTTGGATCTGCTCCCAGTTATAGTCTTAATCCACTCATGACTCCTTCTCAACCAATTTTTGGCCGTTTTCCATGGAGCAGACATTGCTTTCCTACTGCTCCCTTCCAAAAGGAGCTGAAAGAAATGTCTTCTGTTGCTTTTTTCCTTGTATGTGCAAAAACTATATCCTAAACAAAACTAGCTGAGCCCTGACAATAGCACGAGTTAGCTAACTCAGAAGACCATGCTGCCAGAAGCAAGCAGGTTTGCAAGTAGAAGTCAAGGAGATTATAAAAACTTTTAATTTTCTTCTCAGCAACTCTTTATTGTTTCAAACCAATTTATCTCAATCCAGGTCAAAATTCAGGTCTAACAAACATTCTTTACAGTTCTCCTGCATTGGATACGGCCACTGCTGATACTACCATTAGTAATACATGCACATTTACACTATGCAGTGCCTTTCAACTGCAGACAGATTAGATTGTTATATCTGTTTTACAGATGTGAGGCACAGTCATTGGACACCTGCCCATAGAACAAATCTGATAGGACGGATCAAATCCAGGAACTATATTCTGCTCCTCTTTACAACTGGACAAATGCAGAGCATCTTTACGTCCTTAACACTGACTTTTCCTTCCCACTTCTTCTGTCACTTACATGGTGCATCCTGGCAACAGTAATTTTAAGGTAATGTATTAGAATGAACTGTCAATATGCGTTGTTTCTTTCTTTTAACACAATATGGCCTTGATCCCTGGCTGGGGTGTTGAAGATTTGTAAGTAATTAGAATTAAATTGATCTTGGTAGTCTTGACCTACATATGGTTTTACTTAAGTCTTTTGCCTGCTGCCTAATTGCTGTACAGTGGAGAGGGGTGCTGACATTATTACCATGCTTACAGTATATGGCAGTAATGCTGGTGATGGAACTGAAAGCTCAGGTTTTAGGTACCTGATCTTCCAGAGAGATGTGAAAAACGGAAGAAATAGTTGCTAGCTGCAACGAATACAGCTGCTAAAATTAAGATGGTTCCTTTCAGCAATTTATCACTTTAACCCATCATCCGCTAGGTCACCTCGATCTTCCAGTGGCTGCAAACTTAGAGGTGATGCTACTGTTTCGGGAGAGAGAGGTCAGGAAGCCTTTTTTGTACAGCTGAATAAAGTGGAAAGTTTTGAAATTTCAGTTTCACATGCCAACAAAACACTACCACCAACATAGCAAGACATTGTAATCCTCCTGTATTAAGAAACTGCTTTCTTCTCACAAGGAGATTTTGTACTCAGAGGCTCACATCCTGAAGAAGTTGGGTCCCTTTCCCCTGAGGAATTTTGGCTGGGACTTTATTTCCTAACTCAACTGTGATTGTGAGAGCTGGGGAGGGGGGAGCGTGTACACAAAGAGCATGTTTTCCAAGCTGTTTCCAGGGAACGCGAGGCCAGCTCCACTACAGAACAGTCTACGCCGTGACAGCAAGATGTCATCTGTTGGCTTCCTCAGCACTGGGGCTCGAAGCCTTGCGAGCTGCAGCTGCACTTGTGCTGCTACTGTAAAAGATTTTGGCAGCACAGCCAGACCCATGGCTTACTTTGCCTGTAACCATTAAGCAAATCAATGTAGAGAAAATTTTACCACCAGCATGTGGTAAAAGCATGTCATACTTCTACTGTAACTGATTTCACTTTTGGACCTCTGTCTCTTGCTTATGCAGTCATTCTCCTTCAGATTCCTAATCCAGGAGGGCTACAAAAGCCTGCTTCAATCCACCAGTATATGAGTTCTTCTGTGCTTTATGCAAAGATCTGCCTTCAGGTGACATTAAATATTAAATAACTGGGGGAAATGGTGCAAATTACAGCTCTGGAGACTGCACGCTATAGTCAGTTCTGAACCACATCTTGGGCTTTGGAGGTAAAAGCCCGCTCTTAGCATGCTGCAGACATTTCCCGCTTCCAAGATGCCGCAAACCAGAGTTCTGACATGGTTAAAAACTCCAGATTAAGCTCCATTTCTTGATGGTTCCTTAATGAACCAAATCCCTGCAGGTCTTACAAACTGTCAGTCATTTCTCCAAGAAGACACTGCTGTCCTAGAGAAAGGTCAAGTGCTTAAAACAACAGCTCTAGATGCCGGGGGTCCTTTTCCACATCCAGGGGCACAAGGAGGCCGCAGAGATGGACTCCAAACTGCACTACAACACATCACCCATACAGAAGAAGTAACTGCATTGCATTTGCATGGAGCCCTTTATCTCTACACTTCCAGTGCAACTTGTGCAGAGAAAGGCTTCTTGTACTAAGGTACTTGTGCTTGAAATACATTGATAATGAGAACAAATTAAGTGTGTGCTCTTTGATTATCAGATGATAAATTATCATGATTATCTTTGCTGCAGCTTGAGAATTGCTTCCTCTCCAGGATTTAACTCCTGCTTGCTCTGGAGCTAGTCAGCACACCCACTAACTTCTCATATTAGGCCCCCAAAAAACCGGCTTCCACTTACTATTTCTGTGTGAGTCTTACAAAGTTGAGGCATTACTTCTATTTGGGGCCACTTGAAAATATTGCCCAAGGAATCAGAAATCAACTTTATTAATTGGGACAGCAGGCAAGATCCTGTCTGGGAGCTTGTCAGACTGGAGCTAGGATGCTGTGCTGTGTCGCTCAAAGACATGTGCATCCTGCAGTCAGAGGCACGGCTGCAGCACTTGCAGTGATCCCTGGGGTGCCCTCTGAACTAGCTCCCTGAGGTGCCAACCACAACAAGGGCTTGAGCGTACGCTGCCTGTTCAGCACAGCCTGCCCGACACCATGGTAGCTAGTTCATGCTGAGGTCTGCAAGTACTATGGCTTCAGCAAATGCTTCGGCAGCTGTGACACCGACTCACCTCTCACTGCAGTGCGGATACACAGTTGTGTGAGCTACAGCTACCTCTCTGTGACAGCCTCAGATCTCAGCAATACACTTCCAGTTTCTCCCCTCCGGCTTCAGAGGTGTCTTGCTGGCGTCCTGTGCTTGAGGGAAATATCCCCCCTCCTGAACTGGGTATATTGGAATCCCTTTCTATTATTCTGTCTGGTATGAAGGAGCCAGAACAAAGATGATAATTTCTATCTCAGCGCTGGGATGTCTGAAATCACTATATTGTCCTTCAAACCAGCCCCTTTCAGGCCACAAGCCTGACAATATGTAGTGTTCAGTGGCAGTGCTGACTTAGTACTGTTTTCTGGCCACCCCTTCGATGTGCCAGTGCAATTGGTGGAGGAGCTATGCTGTGATCTTGATGAGAGAGGTAATCTGTATTTAAGTATATATGTACATTGGTTTCTGCCAGATCAGCTTTCTGAGCTGATTAAGAGCACAATTGTACTAACAGTTAGGTCAACACAACTGGCAGGGAGGTGGCAAATTGCAAGAAGAATAACAGCTGGATGTGGTGACAGAGAAGGGAGGAAATGCTTCAGCTAGTATTGTTATAGAACATGTCATGTCACTGAAAAATGCATGGGCTCGCTGTATTACTTGAGTTTAATCTTGATGATGTCACCGAGAAAGGCTTGCTTCCAGGGCTGGAAAAATTATTGTAATGTCAATAGAGGCAAATAATTTACCTACGCATTTCCAGTAGGGGATCAAGCTTTGAATGAAAAGGAAAACAAATGGATGAGATAATTCACAAGGAGGTTCTGTCTCATCCTGCTTTTCAGGTTTCTTGCAAAGGTAAAGGTGCTGTGAGACAGACTGCATACCTAGTAACGATGAGTAACTGATACCATCACGGATTCACAATTCTTAATACTCTGTAAACTTATTGCGCTAGTATAGACACCTAGTGACCTTGACATCACTGAAGCTATCTTGTGCTGTCCTTCTTTCCACCCTTTCCTTCCCACAGGAAGGATAGCCATTCCTGTGCTTGCTATCTCCAACAAACTACTGCAGATGTGCTGGGGGAAAGGGGACCTCTGTCCCTTGAGAGGGGCATTGTGTGCTGCAGCTGGGAGTCCCAGAGCTGAGGTAGGATCGGCCGTGGAGCTGTGACAGCAGGGAGGGGTGAGAAAGTTACACCTCTCAGTCCCACTAACAGTGCTTTTGAAGGGGTGAGGGGTAGCAACCTTATTTTTCTTAGTTTAAGTATCGTGAAAGAGAACCGAATTATATCACCTGCCAAAAATATTTAATAAGATCTAATGGCTCCTCTACATGGCTGACAGTTGTGCCAGGTAGTACAAAACATTGAATAAGGAGGAGCCCCTGCCTGGAGGACATTACAATATAAACAGAGAGGAGAGGGAAGGGATTGAATGCAGAAGCAAAGTGAACAGCATGATGGTGTGCATACAATGCTGGTCCCCCTGGGAACCAACTGAAACTACTGGAATCCTCATACACTCTTTACTAAGTGGATAATGTGAAAATGTAGTTGAAATACTTTTTCATCAACTTGTCTAACTAAAATTTTCATAGCAGTGCTGCCCCATATTTTGGCAAATTTCAGCCAGCTCTGTGAAGGATACTTGTCAAATTACATATCTTATCTGTTGCAGAAATCCAGATTTATAGGTGTATCTGTTCACACAAGACTTCTATTCACATGTTCTATTCACACACTGAAGTCAGGAAAGCAACAGAGGTGCCTCTATAAAGTAGTAATTTCTCTTCTAATCTTCCAGTGCTTCAAGACTTGTTTAGTTTACAAAGTCCAAACCAGTTTAGCTTCATTCTTTTGTATCATAACTTCCAAATCATCTCAAGTTTCTGCTCTCCTGGGAAGACTGATTCACAACCAACTTGCACAAGATGGAACATCTTTTTAAAAATCCACCATTTGGACCTACTGGTCATGTGCCTGGACTTGTCTGAACTTGGCCATCCCTGATGTGATATCTTCTGTCCTACTAAGAAATACTTGCCTGGATATCCTCTCTTTGGTTGAGCCAACTGTCACAAATTAAGTACCCATGAAAGCTGTTTTTGCCAACTGTACCAGTAATAGCAATTTTTGGAAATGCTGTTCAGTACTAGATCAGAGGAAGGGAAGTTTCTTGGTAACTACAGCGCAGCAGTCAGATCCAGATTGCAACGGGACTGCGCAGCTTGTAAGCTTCTCAGGCTCTAGATCAAAGTGTGCGTGTATGTGTATGAGTGGGAGACGGCAGGGAGTGGGGCGAGTAGAAAGACAGACTTGAGAAGTAAGAAGGCAGGAAGCAAACGTGCACATTAGGAAAGAATAGTGAACTACGTTTTGAAGAAAGGATACCTTCTAACCTAACTTTTCAGGTTTCCCTAACTTTTCTCTTCATGCCTGTTTTATTAATTCCTACATTACAGAAATTACTAAGCTTATAGATACATGTTGTCAGTGCAAAGCAAGTTGACATTCCAAGTCTTTCCTTTCTTCTTAACAAGCTACAAGTGGAAAACTACTCTTCTGAAATGCTTTGCTTATTAACGTGATTTTGATTTTTTCACATGACTGGGGTCAACTGGCTTAGCACTGACAGCATGGTACAGTAATGCAGGCATGGGCACATTGTCAATTTGAGGCGGGGGGAGAAGTCTTCTTCAGCAATTTCACACAAAATGACATTAGGGAATGCAAAGTGCCAAAAATTTTCCCGTGAAGCCCTGAAAAAATCTGCAGACTCTAGATGTCTCACACCACTCTGGCAGATAATAAACATAGAGCATATGGACTCAAATACTGTATGCTCATGAAAACACAGTCCTCCGTGTTTGACACCATGCAGAGTTTCTGAGGACATGAATGCAATTTCAGGAAAGATTTACACCCTTGTTATTCAGGTGTCTGGATAACCAAAGAATGGAAATACAGAAAAAGGTTTCTTTGTGGGCTGGTTTATTCCTTAATAAATTATAGCATTTCTTTCTTATACCTTCCTCTGAAGCAGCTGGAATGGGCAACTGTTAAGTTGGTCCTGTTCAATATTGTCTCTTCCCTGCTCGGACCAAATTCGTTAATCTAGGTCCTGAAAAACTACTTCACTTGAAGATTAATTCTCAAAAGAAAACATAATGACTAATTTTTAACAAGATGTTTTGCTGATGCCTCCTTTCGAACTTTTTCTAGATTTCCTATTCGCCCCACCACCCCTGAGGTGTGCACACCGTGTGAAGAGATTTCTTTTGTCAGCCCAACCTCACCCTTATTCATTTAGTGCTGTCACAGTCATGCTTTTGCAACTCTGCTGACGGAATCAGGTAGGAGGAGGAGGAGGCTGATTCGGCAAGAGGAGTCTTTTGTTTGCACGTAAATACCTTGGTGTTATCAGAAAGAAAACAAGGAGTGAGCAGCATGCGTTGAACAAAAAAAATCACAGCACTGTTATTCTGTTTTTCCCCCTTCTCTCCCAGAACTATAAGTGAGCCTCTGTGTGTAAGAGAAGGGCTGGCATGCAGAACAAGTGTCGCTTCACTGCCTCCCCTTCGTTGCTAAACAGCATCCTAACAGCAATTATAACAATTGCTCACCTGGAGAAATGATACTGGGGAACAGGTTGTTCTCAGTAAGGGATATTAAAAACTCCATATAGGAACTAGCTTTGAAGAAAAAAAGATTTTGAAAACCTAACAACAAAGAAGGGATCTAGAAGAACAGGCTGAGAGATGCATTAGTAAGGCCAAAGAACCCAAGACTGCACACCGAGACTTTTCTGTGTATCTGGGCATATTGTTGTCTCTTCCATTTCGTGTCCAGAGAGGGGATTTTCACAGCAGAGGGCAAATCAGCAGAAAACTTAGCCCAAAGCTATACACAAAGTACCAGCATTTCTTGAGACATAGTTCCTTTTCTCTTGTTTTTGTTTTTGCCAAGTATACATACATGAAGACAGCCCCCAGACTGTACTGTTCACAGAGGCAGATGCAGTGTTGACGCTGACTGGGACAGAGGGAGCACAGCTCCTCTGCATCAGACTTTCTAGTTCTCTCTCCAGTTCAGTTCACTGATCATTTTGAAGACCCGAGTTGATTTTTTTGCACAGCCTGCATCTCCATGCAACAAGAAGGACCTTCAAGGCTCAGATTTGTTGGGTACTGAGGAATGCCTCTCTCTGCAGCTTCCTACTGGGTTGGTGGGTCCCACAGCCTGCACCCTGGCAGCTCCAGTGCACACACATTTCTGCCAACCCTATTAGCCTCCACTGAATCCTGTTCTTCCACCCAGGATGTACTCTCTCTCACTATGGAGATAAGGAGAGAAAGACAAAATGTTTGGGTTCTTATTTTGGCATGCTGCTGTGCTTTAACATGCAGAAAGATCACACTGTTTTTTCAGTTTTTGCCCTTTTGCTTAAGTAATGCTGCTCACACAGTTATCTTTTAAGCCTGGGAAGCAGCAACTCAAATAAAGCAGCATTAACACACTGGATGCACTCTCAGGGTGTGCACCCAATCCAGCGCGTAACACTTCAGCCGACCCATTCATCTGACCGTACCCTCCAGCTGCCTCCAGACAATTTGGGCACAGTCAAACCCCAGCTATGAAAAATCCTCATGAACACGTCATATTGACTAGGAACTTATTCCACCCTGCTGAATGTTGAATGAGAGACCAGTTAATGCCTGCTCAACACAGGCTGAGTTGGGCTGAACAGCAGGAAGTGTTTCTTTTTCCCTTCTTTCTTCAGAATGGGAGTCAGGGTGGAGGGACACCAGTGCCTTCAAAGAAATCTGGGACTCTTTCTGTACCCCTGTGAAAGCCTAGTGGTTTCTTTGCTCTCTTGGTTTGCTAGAACCCATATGAAATTGAAAAAATGGTACTGGGATACCACCAGGGTGCTTGCCCTGTCCAGGATTCGTTTAGCATCTCTGCCAACCTCTTAAAAAGACATAAAAGAGACAATTTTTTAATCTCCTTTCATGGTGTGGTTACCAACACCACAGGCTAAAGCTGCATCTCCTCAGGAAGAGAGAGCTGAGTATGTCCATAGCTGCTATTTCCTAACTGGCAGGCACAATGGAGAAGCCTTTTGCTTGCCCTGATAAGGTCATTTGCATAACTCTACCCAAGTGGCTTTGCATATATTTTTTCTCTTTTTTTTCCTTCTCTCTCCACTTCATCAGTTCTCAGGCATTTCTCCATGTGTCAGAGAAGCCCTAGGAAAACCGTATCTGTAGTTATTCCCAATATTCATTCTATTATACACTTATTGATTTATTTGTATTTCTTGTAAAGAGCCACTGTACGTTTTGGTAACTCTATTGTTATTTGCACAATGTTAAATTAAGAAAATTGTGCTGTTAGTACAAAAAGAATTCTGCTTTCTCTGTATAGGTTTCTTTCACATTCAGTCAAAAGGGCTGTGGGTTTTCTTCCTGCCTTTAAAAGAAAGCCTCCTAATTACATTTGTTTCAATGAAGCAATTGAAACTTGTTCAAACTAAAAGCAATTCTAAACAAAAGTATAAGTGATATTCATACTTGTATTGTCAAAAATGAGATAAATGTAAAATTGCAAAGCAACCCTCATAAATAGTGGAAAGGAAGATGAATACCAAAGTGCATCAAGTGCATCAATTTAAGTAAATACAGCAGTGAAGTAATAAACAAGACACTGAGGGTTGCATGGTTTAACCCATATTCTTGTGAGCATTTATTTACACAAGCAGTTCCAGTGATTTTAGCGGGATGTCTCACTTGGATAACTGCCTTCCAGGGAAAGAAAGGGCTGAAAAATCTGTCCTTCTCCTAAGTTTTTTTTTTAAATACATATTTTTAACTTGGGGGGGGGGGTGGTGGTGGTGGTGGTAGTGGTGGTGTCTCTTTAATTCCAAATTTTTTCTTCTGGAAAGGATTATGCTGAAATTTTGACACATTCTGAAGTTCTCACTAACAACACAAGCCCTCGCCTTGTTTTTCATAGCAGCTTAAAAATATCTAGGATCTATAAATCAGTGGGCCTGATGCCCTGTTTGTACAGAAAGACAGAACACAGTTATTGCACTAACTGCAGCAGCTCACAAAATGAGGCCCTGGTCCACGTTGGCCAGGAGGTGCTGTCCTAATTGAAATCAAATGATCTTCATCATCTAATTCAATAGGCCTGCGTTATTATTCTGCATAATTGTAGTGTCTCAGTTGCAATCATAAACCAGGACCCCAGTGTGCTTGGTAATGCACACAAACAGGAGAAAAATTATATTTTTGTCCAGAGAGTTTCCTCAGATTGTAATCTCTGTGCAGAGCTATTAAGAGGATGTAGTTTATTGGTATTTTTCCCAAATCGCCAGCTTCTGAAAGCCAAGCAAAACAGAAATGATGGGGTAACATCATAGATTTTGCTATAGGAGGCAGCATCTTGGTCTCCACAGGTGGTAAGTGAGGGAAAAGGAAAAAAAGAGTTCATGGCACTCAGGAGACTGGTGCGGCCCAAACAAACTTTGTTTGAATATACAAAATCAGATCCACTGAAACAATAAAAAGATAGAAAAGTGCAGTATTTCAAGGTTGGCATTAATCCATTGCATTCAAGATGCAACCACTTTTTGGTGCTTTGGTTTCACAACACTTACTGTAATGTCTACTTTGAGTTTTGGGGTAAGCCAGGTTTTGGGGTAAGCAAAATTTTCATAACTGTTATGAGAATCGGTTTGATAACCATTGCCAAAAGCTACTTTTTTTCAACCTAGAATATTTTGGAATAACAGTAAAATTGTATAGTGTTGACCTCTTCTAAGAAGAATTTTGTTTCAGACAGCTGCTTTTATAGTATGAAAAATTAATGTCAAGAAAGTTTACTGACAGTTAAGCTCTATTAATGACTTCACTTCTGAACTTCACTATTTATATTTACAAATTAACAGTGCGAATTCTCGGTTTACTAATCTGCCAGTTGGGTAATTTTTTGCAGCCTTGAGCTGTTTCACTTCACTGAAAATATTCAATAGCCAATCTGTAGTGAACTCTAATTTTTCCAACACTTTATTATGTTTACACAATATATTACAGAAGATTTCCTAGTGTATTATTAAGCATTATAAATTATTAAAGACAATTTACATTCTTCGAATGAACGAGACAGAGCTTTATCCTGGACCTTCCGTGGCACACTTACTCAGTTTGTCCAAGTACGTGGTGAGGTTTATGTATTACCTCCACAGAATGACAAATGCACTTTACAAACACATACCATACCACGCAGATCTCCGAATCAAACATCTTAATGACCTAATGGGGTTTAACCCAAAGCCTACTACAGTCAATGGAAGAGCTTACTCTTGATTTGAGTGATTTTAACTGCACATCTTCTCATGAGTGCATTTACAGCTTGACAATATGTGTACCTGTCCAGCAACCTTCGCACTGCCTCAGTTAGTTTAGCTTACCAATCCTTCAGCTCCAGCCTGCAAAGCACATATTGGTGGTCTGCAGAAAGCTGGCTCTCCTCCTCATTTTTTCCATCTGCTAAATTACATTACAGACTGCTAAAAATATAATAAATACTTTCCTACTATTACTTTCCCATGTAAACAGCTGAGTTATTTGCCACAGGGATACTGAATATGAATGGAAGGGAAGGTAGGTCTGTGCACTATTGCAAAAGGAAGAAGCTACTAGCAAGAAGACACTGGTCAAGGGACCAGGAAAACCCAAGTTCAGCCGCAGGCCTCCTATGTGATCTGGTACAAACCACTTCTGACCTAGCAAACCCACACATACTGAATACAGCCAGGAAGAAACTCTCACATGCTTCAAGACAACCATTCCAGTGCAGCTGTAGTTACCAAAGCTGATGTGGTTGCGGACAACCTGTGAGCTGCAAAAACACTGTTCATGCTGAGATACCAGTAAGCAGACCAAGAGTCCCTGCAGACTTAATAGCTTTCTCCAGCAATTATCCTCTCTACGGACTAAGGTTTATCCCCTTCCCTCTTTATCAGTATTTAGTAAAGTTATTCATGCAGTCCCCGGAGTCCACACTTTGCTAGACGCTGCATGTGTTGATGTATATGCAAAGCTCATGTAATTGAAGGATCAATGTACACACAGGCAATGTTAATTCTGACATTTCCTCACCTTTACAACCTTAGTAGCTGTAATGCAGAACATATATATTGAGTGTAATTTTTTCCCTTGTTTTTAAAGTATCAGTAATGGTGAAAAAAACCCTCAGAAATTCCACCATGGCATCATAATGAAACCTGCATGGGTCAGCAGCAGGGCTAGCACTTTTAGATCCAACCTACAGACCTTTGCCACTTTTTGCTAAAGAGGCAACTGACAGCAGCAGGAATATACTGTCATTTGTTATAGGAACCAACACTGGCAGGAGGGCATGAGACACCTTGCCATAATCCTGACTCATTTTGCCAGCAGGTTGTGCAGCAGACATATGTAACATCAGAGGAAGGGCAAGATTAAGAAATCCATTCTCCTAGCTCGACTTCACGTCCTTCTCTCTCCATTTCTAATTGTGCCAGTGGGCAATGCCAGACTCCTTGACCAACCTCCTTTGCTCCAGGCTCTTCCCCTGCCCGCCGAGTTTGAGCTCTTCTCATTTTTGCCTGTTAATAGGCATTCTCCTCTCCCACAAACACAGCCCAGCAGAGGGGTATCCAGAGCACAGCAAAGACTACCTCTCTTCCTTCAAGTCTGTTCCAGGTCTTAGGGCACTAGACATTTTGAGATTTCAACACCAATGTATTGTTCTCTGTCCTGGCAAAGAAATTGTCAGCCACAGCAGTTAAAAAGTGGAAAAGTTGTACAACTATCAAAACCAGGTTCTTATCATGGGAAGTGTCGGGGAACCTGAAAAACAAGTGCTGCAACCATTCACACCACAAAAAGTGTTTGTCATTTTTCCCGGATGCCATTGATCCATGGCAGGCTACACAACATAGGGACTGATGGCTACATGTAACCCTGAAGCTGTTTCTTTGCCCTACCAGGAGACCAGAAGCAGTGCCTCATTCCTGTCTGCCCCATAGCCGAGAAGCAGCATTTGCAATTTGGGGTCCCCCATCAGCCAAGAAATGACAGCCAGCTGGCCAATCTCACCAACGCAGTGACTGGCTGGCTGGGCGAGCTGGCCAGCCTGTGCACACTTATGAGTCAAGTCAATTAATGAAACTGAAACAGTTATTGCTGGTTGAATGAAGGTTGTATTGAAATTATGCCGTATTGAAAACTAAAAGCTTAAGACTTCTGCCTTTCCTAGCCTAGGGGGAGCAGACCTAAAGAAGTTCCTTCAGGACTTCGTAGTTCAATTTAATTTGATCTCAATCTGAATTTCTAAAATAAGACAAACAGAAAAGCAATGAAGCAAATGAAGTGCCTTCACCAGATTCAAGAGGCTGAGCTCTGAAGAAAAACACAAACATTCAGGTCAAAATGTCTGGAAGATTATTCTCTTTTCCATCTTTTGGTATAAAATTGCCATAGGTTCCTGGCATAAATCAACATACAGAAGAATTACATGCAAACAACAAACCCCATTGTGTAGGCAATATTTAGGCAACTGATCACAAATGGAGACGAGAGTACTACCAAAAAGGAGCTTTAAGGAACGTTACCAGGAACCAGTAGCTTTGTGGAGGAAATTGTAAAAATCATCGTATGGTACAGATGAATACAGCAGACAGCATGGAAAGCTGAGGTATTTTAGGGGCAGAGGAAAAATTTTGAAAAGTTGAAAGGGACACTGTGGAGAGCAGAGGGTAGTTTGGTGAGAGGGAAGCTCAAAGTATTGTTTGTGGCAGGCACACCTCTGTGCCGAAAGACTGACAACCCTGAAGTCCTACCTCCTCCTAAGAGTCGGTCACCACTGAACTTGACAGAGGAGATGTCAGCGGGGGCACAAAAAAGCACTAGCATCATGACATTATATGTGAGGAATATGAGGCACTGCAAGGCTAAATGGCAAGAGTTGTGAAAGGATGTAGGTCATTCTCAGGTACCTTATTGGCCCCAGTGTTCCCCAGGGTTCCACCTGACTGCAGAGGTGATGCGACGACCATTGACATTGTGTGCCTTTACCTGAAAAGCTCTCTTGCATCAGGGTGCTTTCCCCAAGTAAGTTTCACACTGTCAGCCTTGGACTGACTGAGCCACTGTTGCACAGCCGCAGGCCACAGTTCCTAAGAGGTCACCAAGCTCCAGTCTTGCCAAGCCATAACGCTTGCCCAAAATGACAAGAGGTCTCTGCCAGAGCCCGAGGTGCCATTCGTAGTAACAGTTACTTGACAGCTGGACCATTCTTTTTGTACCAATATAAGAGCAGATGCCAGAAAGTGATAAAAAGTGGTTCTCCACAGACTGCCAGGGACAGCCATGGGCTCAAAAATGGTATGGTGCAGGACCCTCCCTTTTCAGGAAAGCAAATAGTAGGAGATGAGCAAAATTATCAAAAGGTGGGGTTCTTCCATAAGGCAACAGCTTTTTCCTAAACTGGTTGTGAGCTTCAGAGCCAGGCTTGGTACCCAGCTCACAATAAGACACTTAACTACAGGCCTTCTTCAGAGCCTGAGAAATGCTGACCTAGCTTACCCATGAGGAGTCCCACGCACTAAAAATTAATCCATAGCTTCCAGGGACCTGGGTTCAACACCACCAAACTGCAGCGCCCAGCCTTAGTAAAGACTTCATCAGTCAACAGCAGTCGTGGGTTTTCCAGCGAGCGGTTCCCCTGTCCTATCGCCCCAGATCACTCAAGAAAGTAGCTGACTCTTCCTGCCACCCAACCTCCTCCGGCAGAAAGCACCAGGTGACAACGCCTCCTCAGCTGCTGCGGTTTGCGGGCTCGAGCGTCTCCGTTATCTGCCCCCTGCAGCATCTCGTCCGACAGGAAGCTTCCCCAGAGTTTTCCATCACAGGAAATTTCCTGTGGGGAAGCACTTAGTAAGCAAACAGAGAGTTCCTTGGTACAAAAGAAAAGTGCACGCGCAGACAGCTGTGAGAAAAAAACCAAACGCTGAAGCAGCATGGGCAAGGGCTCTAGGTCACAGGAACCAAACTCTGTGAGGAGAATCACACTACCTGAGAGGCTGGGGCTTAGAAATCACCAGGTGAGACAATTATGCTGAAGTTTGGCTCACAAGGCTGAAGTTCAAATGTTACGGTCAGCTGCTGTTTGACCTCTCTGAAGAGAGTCAACAGCCTTAACGCCGCATTTAACACAGGGCTGCAGAAAGCACAGACCGCAACCTCAAATACCATTTCAGTGGCCTTTTCTACGGCGCCTTTTCCAGCGAGGCCAAGGACTGGGTACAGGCAGAGGGCACACGACTGTCTTCACAGATGAAGTTTGGACTGCAGTCTAGGATGTATTGTCAAGTGTCCATATCAAGCTCACTTTGCCGTCACCTAATAAGGGGTTTGACAGCCCCTGCCCTACAAATCCCCCCTTTTGTAGGATCTAATCATGCTCTGCACATACTGTTAGAAAAAATACATTTGTCTCCAGACTGTCCAGTTTCCCTTTTTATAAAGTCTGTGCTTCTGGTGTCTTTTTCTTTCTCTCCCCTTCTCTTTCTGCTCTTTGAACTACACTTATTTCCTCCTATTATCCAGTTGTCTCTCCCCTCTTTTTCACTATAGCGTTTTATGTTAGCATCCCGTACCCCTCCTCAGTTTTTGTCTTCTCACTCCTCTCTCCAGAAGCACTTCCTCTGCCCCCTGCAGATGTCATCTCAGAGAAGTGGGGAAAGAGATGCACATCTGCTAGAGGCAAAAATAAAGGTCCTCCATGCTGAACATCTGGCAGTCAACACAAGTTTCTGGCATCGGGCAGATTTAATACAACACATGGGATATAGCTCGCTTGAAGATCTGAACTTGCCTGGGAAGTACCCACCACAAAGCCTCATGGAAGGTGCAGGGACAGTACTGACATGGGAAAACCCTGCTGGAGAGTACAGGCTGACCAGCAACGTCTCATAAATCCTGCAAGGTACCAGGCTACAGTAGTGTACAAAATGCAGGGACCAAGGACACATTTCATTCTTAGGCATATGGGACCAGGCTTGAAGAGGTCTCCTTCTAGAAGCATCAAACCTTGGGATACTCCCATGTGCACCGAGTTAGTCTATAAGGTGGGCACAAAGTATGGCAGTATGAGAAGTAACCTGTAATTCTGCACCATTCTTATTTGCTTGTTTTTTGGTTACGAGACTAATCATCTGCAAACCCACAACTGTGATTTAACATTTGCTCATGCAGTGGTTTTTTTAAGTGTCTAGTTCAGACTCTCCTCTTGAACTATATGACTGCAAAAGGCAGTGCTGACTATTTTCCACCCTCTTCTAGTTAATTGCAGCTGTGGTAAAGGGACTTCTGCCAACACACCCACAATGCTCTGCTCCACAGGAAGTTCCCAAGATCTCTTCCTGCACAGGAAATTTCCTGTGGTCCAACAGACATTCCTCTCGGCTTTTATCACTCACATACATTTGTTTTGGCAAATATCTGTTCTTAAGAACAACAAGAAACGGACAGAGCAAAAGCAAACACTGCCACAAAAAAAAAAAGCAGTTATGGTTAGGGTAACAAGCATGACCAAATTAGCCTCTGTCACATATGAAAATATAAGCTACTGGACCTGACTCGTGAGGTTTTCTACCTTAAACATTATTCAGAAATAAAGCCTGTTTGACATACACAGACACAATGTTTCTAACATTCCACACACAAGTTTTCTTTGTCTTTTTAAAAAATTTTACTGATGCAGTTTCCTAGAAATGTGCTAGGCAGTGTGAAAGGAATTCTGAATATTTCTTCTCTTTGCAAACTTCATGTAATTATGGCCCTAGTTCTGATCTTACCTCATCATTATTAACATCAGCAAAGTTAACAGAAGGAAATGCTCAAAAAGAAATGCTTCGGTTGTATTTCCCCAGACATACCCTCCTGTAATCAAAGCCCCTCCAAATCCTACATCATTGCTCATAAACACAAGAAAGGTAACAAAATTTTGGAAAGGGAAGAGACTTCAGTTTCAAGCTTCCAAATTCTTAAAGCTATGAAGCCCAGGAGACACTGGGTAAGATTTTCAGATGCACTTTCATACTTCAAAATAAAGATAAGGGCCTAGAAGAACTTCTAGAAGTGCCCAAGAGAGTAAGAGATCTGGATTGCTTATACACTCCTGAAAACCACAAAAGGCACCTATTTGTTACCTTCATTCACCTATAAAAAAGTTGAAGAGCAAAGATTCAGACTGGAAAATCTTTTTCACCATGAGGACACTTAAGCACTGGGACAGGCTGCCCAGAGACATTGTGCAATCTCCATCCTTGGAGGTTTAAAAGACCCAACTTAATAAAGCACTGAGGGACTTGGGCCTCGTAGCTGACCCTGCTTTTAAGCAGGACGTTGAAGGGTTGGAGTAGAGATCTCCCGAGGTCCCTTCTAACTTGAATTATTCTGTGATCCTAAATAATCCTGTTAATGTGACTCACTATCCTTTAAAGTTCTAATTTGACACTACTTCAGCCTATAATTTTTCTTAAATGGCAAGAGGAGAGAGAGTTCAAGCTTACTATCCCATCTAAAAGACAGAACTTTTGAATGAACTTCAGTGAGCTAGGAAAATAAAGGGAATAGATGATATCCTGTAAACTAGGTTTTCAAATAATTTAGTGAATGCTTGTGATTTCAGACTGTTCTTAAACTCAGTTAGCAACTACAATCCCATTCAGTCCTCTTGTCCTTATTTCATCAACTCCTTTTGCTTGGTTTATTTTAACCTCCGAGCAGACTAAGGATAACAGTCAACAGTAGCATGAGGATCCTTACTACAAGCTTTCCCCAGCGTTCATCAGCCTGCCCATATCACAGAATTACAGAATAGTTGAGGTTGCAAGGTGCCTTCAGAGATCCCCTCTGAGTCCACCCCCTGATCAAAAGAGGGTCAGCCAGAGCAGGTTGCTCAAGACCACATCCAGCTGGGTTTTGAGTATCTCCAAAGATAGCGACTCCAGAACCTTTCTGGGTAGCCTGTTGCAGTGTTTGATCATCCTCCCAGTAAAGAAGTTTTTCTTAAATGGAATGTTTTGTATTTCAGTTTGTGCCCATTGTCACTGTACACCACTGGGAAGAGTCTGACTGTCTTCTTTACTCTTTTCCATCAAATATTTATACACACTTATAAGATACCTCCAGGCCTTCTCGAGGCTAAATAGCTGCAGCTCTCTCAGCCTCTCCTCACATGTTAGATGCTCCAGTCCCTTAATCAGCTTCATGGCCCTTCACTGGACTTCCTCCAGTATGTCCATGTCTCTCTCATACTGGGGAGCCCAGGACTGGACACAGCACTCCAGATACGGTCTCACCAGGGCACAGCAGAGGGGAAGAATCTCAGCCCTTGACCTCCTGGCAAGACTCTGCCTAATGCAGTCCAGGATGCTGTTGGCATATCTAGAGACCAAAGAAGAGCAAATGATATGTTTCTATGCCACCAACAGAAATGTTACATCCTAATATTAGATCAGGTCAGTCATGATCAGCAGAGTCAAACATGCAGGTTCAGAGCCAAAGCTTTTTCTTCAGTCTCTAAGGAAAACAGATCACTAAGAATAAAGAACAAGTAATCTTATTTTTTTAGAGGTGATTTGCTTTGGAGAAGGTCTTTGCAAAAAAAAAAGAAGAAAAATCAGAAATCCCCAAGGCGACTTTTCCATCAAATATTTATACACACTGATAAGATACCTCCAAGAAACTTTAGAGCTAACCTTGCTGCAAGACAGCCTCTTTGGAGAGTCACCAAGGAAGCCCTGATGGACTACGCAGGTATCAGCGCAGCACCCAGACTTCAGCTATTCTCCCACATCAGGGTGGTGGCTGTAGCCTGCTCTGCAAATACTCAGCCATTCAAGGCAGTAAGGAGAAGTGTCAGACAGTTAAAACAGCAGGTACTACAAAAGATGTTTCCCATTTCCAAAGAAGGCAGTGTGACAGAAAACTGTCCTACAAGATAGATTCAGCCCATGGCACCCATGACTGCCAGTTGGACAATAATTTCAGTGAGTTCAGTGCTTACTTATTGTCCTGAACATCTAATAATGCCATGAAATCTTTAGTGATCTCTTTACTATACTTTGAATATTCAATTGCACCATTTCCTGGAATATTTTACTCTCTGGACCAGACAATTTGTTACATTGAAAGTGCCAGCGTTACACCCTATCCAGTAAAAGTCATTACCCTTACACATTTTGAAAAATCTGCCGTGGGCACTGCACAATCTGTAGACGACTTGGAATTTGATATACAGATCATTTGTACATATGCAAGTACCTGGGGTTAGTTTCCACTCAGGGTTCCAAGACTTTTAGGGACATTTAGATTTGTAATAGGATTTTGTTTTCCCCATTACATCTCTCTAAAAATGTGCCTGGCTTCTCACTATTTCCATTCTTCTAGCTTTCAGACACTTATTTCCTCATTGGCAGCTCCCTATCTTCCTCTCCCATTCTCAGACAGTGAGACATAAAGGCAGTGAATTTTAAATATATACTTAAACACACCCATCTGCAAGTAAATACAAAGAAAGAAGGAGAAATATAGTGCAAAGTAGCATGGGGATGACTGCAGTTTCCAAAGTGGGCATAGTACATAGTATAGATGAAATGCATCAGGTAGCCAGGATGATGACTAGCTATTTGATCAAGATCCATCTTTTAAAACCCATGGTAGGCAGCGGCAAATTTCTGCAAATCACCAATAGTTGACAAAGCAGATGTATACACACACACACACTGAATGACCTAAAGAACTCAATCAGCACACCCAGCTATAAACTGAGAACATGGACATATTATGTGCACATATTGATAACCCCTTCGCTCCTTCCCACTAACAAAAAATTGCTGACTGACTCTGAGACCTGCTGTGATCTACATCACAACAAAATCCTTCTCACTTATTTATCAGCTGCCAATAAATGCACATATCAGACAATCAATAAGTGAGAAGAGTTATTGGTAGGGTGACCTCATTCAGCACCTCACTCCTGTTTCAGAAAACAAGCCTCCTGGTGTTCAGAATGAAGTCCTAATGTTCAAAGCTTACTATTAACAATCATAACCATTTCTAAGACCAGTCCCCTGAATTAAAAGACAGAAAGAAAGCTGAGACATAATTAAATGTGCTTAAAGCTGTGAGCATGGGTTGTGTTGCAAGAAGCGCTCTCAGAGTGGGGCACAGTAATCTAGGAGATTACAGCCTGCGACCACCAAAATGTGCCCTCCTAAGAAAACCACCAGGAAGCAGGCCTGGCAGGAGGAAAATACTATAGCTTTTTCTTCTCTTCTCCTAACAGCATTTTGCCAAGGACTTGGATGTGTTTTAGAATGAAGGAGCAGGAGAGGACAGACAGGTGAGACGAGACAGCTCCTGACCTGTCCTCCAGGCAGTGACAAACAGGAGCCTTCACTAGCTGTAAACCCCAGATGGACAGTAGGCAGCTGCAGAAGCCTGGTGCCACCAGAGCTCCTTGCCCTATTCTTTTACGCCCTGACGCCATCCCACCCACAGCAATACCTGAGCTCAGTGCAGGGTCTTCCAACAGTCCTAGGTGGGCTTGGGAGAAATGCCCACATCCTTCAGCTTCTCCCGAGCCTGGCTCTCCCAACAGATGAGTTACAGTGAAGAACATCACTTGGAAATAAGTTCCTTACTGTAATCTCAAAGTCATAACCTCAGCTATCTATTCTCTGCTTCTTAAAAGCTGTTACTCCTATCCAAACCAAAAAGTGGCCATAAATCACACTAGTAGAGGAGATGTGTAGCCTCCTTCATAGTACACCTAAGGGTAAAAGCCAGAACCTTCAGCATCCAAAGCACAGGGGTCAGCTCTGCAGTTAAAAACTGTAATGCCCCTCGTTTACGTGGCAGAAGCTTGGGTGAGGTTGACTGTAAAGGAATGACCAGCAACAAAGATATGAACTCCTGAATTTCAGATGAGCTTCCTTTGACAAGCTGCAGAGAACATCTCCAATGCTGGCTAGGTGTGTGGTGTCTGCCTCTACATCCAGCTCAGAGGGATGTGACACTATTCGCTTAGTGTCGTCAGCAAAAGCCAGAACATTGAGACCCAATGTTCAATGTTAAACATGCCCATGCACATACTCATACACAGACCATTCATACAAGCACCAACCAATGGCTTTATAATGCAGCAAAACGAGGACCTTGCCTGAATAAAGCAATGTAGCAGGTTTTTTCCTGCAGTACGCTTTAAAAAAAAAAAAAAAAGCAAATGCTGGACAGATACATAGTAAAGCAAATCGCTGACACAGAGTTTATTGCCACTTGACTTCTTTTGATCCCCCACCATGCTTCTAAGAAAGTGAAGTTGTCTCATTCTTCTGAGCTGTGTACTTTATTGATACCTATTCAGCTGCAGAGACAAGGCAGAAGGCTTTTACAATCACACAGCAGCGGGAGATTGAGACATCTTCCCAAGGGGCCTTTTCCAGTCATGTTTATTCTAACTTTACTTGGGATGATCTCAGGTTCCATGATTTTTAGATTAAAAGTATTTCAGAAAGCAGGGGGAGGAAATAATGAAGACTCAGGTTTTCTACAAGATCTGATACAGCCTCACTTCTTTTCTCTTTTTCTTCTTTGTGTGTGTATGGAATTTACAATTTAATACCAAGTTCCCCTGAGAGGACAATGAACCACAGTCAGTATGTCCTACAAGATTTAGGCTAAGGCAAAAGCTCAAGGAGCTTTGGCAAATGCGAACATGTTTACAGGACTTCTCTCTGCCCCATACATCCTTCTAAAGCTGAAAACTGTGCCTTGCCAGGAAATAAGCTTCAGGAAAAATTGCTTCCTTGTCCCTTTTTTCCCCAGCTGCTCTTACTTTTGAGGAGTAAAGGCTTCACACCTGTAAATCAGCTCTTTTAAAAAGAAGGGAAAAACATCATAACTGATTAAGTACTGTTATGAGGCTGTGGGGAGTATGTTTTTCACTGTTTTGGAGAACACAGCTAATGATTACTGGACTCTGCATCTTGCACTATTGATGATATCTCTGCTCTGCACTCACCACTTCAGCTGCAGCTGGTGTGGGCTAGCCAGGCTGGCTACAATTCAGATGCAGCAGCAAAAGACTCAATTTGACTGGGACCCTGGGCATGCTAGCTTACTAGACTAAAGCTGACTTGGGGAAGCCCACGAGAGTGGTGCAAGCAAGCCCTTAAACAGGCTATTTAACTGAACCTCAGGCCACAGTTTTATGAGCACTTTAGGTTCATTTAAGTGGCACCACCACAATAAATCAGTCCTACCTACTCCCATCTCATGTTCCAGTTTTCATACAGCTCTCTTGAAACCTTGTTAGTGTTCAAGTAGCTGTACAAGCAGTCTGATCAAGGAAATGACCCAGATAAAATAAAAAAAAAAAACTATTTTCTCCTAACATTAGTTTTAACCCAGAGGAATTTCTCAGTCTGAATACTTGCACAGCAGAAAAAGAAATTCTGCCAGCGGCCAGTGTGCAGGTGGGAAGAACAGCCAGAGCAACGGGTGGGCAGGACTGACGTTTTTCAGCAGTGGCACTACGTTACCCTGGTTTACAGCATTTGGGGAAACTGTGGCCTTGATTTTC
This sequence comes from Harpia harpyja, assembly GCF_026419915.1. Taxonomy (NCBI): domain Eukaryota; kingdom Metazoa; phylum Chordata; class Aves; order Accipitriformes; family Accipitridae; genus Harpia; species Harpia harpyja. Next base: position 3,991,751 of record NC_068945.1, on the reverse strand, counting down.
CCCTTCCCTGAGATGGACAATGGTAATAACGCTAATACCACCTTCCTCAGGAAGACTGCATGGGTTTTGGAAGACCCTCAGCAAAAATGGTATTTGGGGATCTTGGGATGAAAAGCATCATTGTAATATACACTCAGTTTTATTAGCAGCCAAACCAAAGAATACATTAGCAAACGATCTCATGTGAATGCTAGTTTTGTCAATAGCATGGAGTATTACCAAGGCCTTAATATTGCCTCTGTGCCAGGTATAGAGAATTAGCATGTTGTCAAGGTCTTCGACTCCTTAATCCTGCAAAAATAATGTCAAACAAATTGCCTTTGGCATACCAAACAATTTATTCATAAAAGAGGCTTAATCTCTTAATGGTTATTTGTTGAAGAGCGTCTTGCTGTGTTGAAGAGAATTATGATAGTTGATGGTTGGACTTGTTGTACATGTTTTGTTATTATTGTTTTACTGATGATTAAAGTCCTAACCATGAAGGAAATCCCAGGGGGTGGAGTGACTGACAAAATGCTGAGTTTTATAATTTTTTAATTTGTTCAGCTGACAAGTGGGTTTTTCTTGGCTTCCCTCCCCCTTCTGATGCTGTACCATTCAGTTAAGTTTTCTCTATCACTTTCCATGACACTTCTGTAATCAGTAGGGAAGTCAGTGCTGTGGGAAAGCATGAAGCACCAGCTCTGAAGAGTGGCATGATCAACAAGGCCTCTACCACGTAGACTAGAGAAGAGCTAGTTCACATGACGTTGCCTCAGCCATGGGCTAACCCTGACACAGAGAGACCACCTTGAACTGTGAGAACCTCTTTCACTCTCTGATTCCCCTGGGCCCGGCAGATTAGCCCCGAGCTCACGGTTACACCTACAGTTGGTTTAATGATGTGGGATGGATGCACATGGACAGTTCTTCACTGAGGACAGGACTGAGACCACCTGTTCATTTAACAGAAGCCACTGAATCACCACCAAGTGTTTATTTATGATCACTGCTAGCATGATTTGGACTCAAACCAAAACTATTAGCGTTCCCCTGAGCCAGCTTGTTCTCCATTCTCACTGCCCACTCCCCCCCACCCCCCATTTCTCCCCCTAGACTTATCCATGACTGGAATAAAAATCGATGTTTAGTGGGTCTGTGATGTACATTACATGGTTTTTATACCCCATCTGCTAGGCCATCTTGTGGGTTTTGGAGAAGTGGAGTTAGTGCAGTGCTGAGCGAACAAACCCTATACCAATAAGAAGGACAGAATATCAAAGCTAAAAAAAACCCAAACCCAACAGATAGGCATAAGGAACCCCATCTTCGAAACACATTTGAATTCCAGTGTGTTTGGGGGTATGAGAGAAGAGGGGAAAAGTGATGAGTCAGAAAAAGCTGTTGGAAAAGCAGCTTCAGGTCTTGCAACTGAGCTTATCCAGCTGAAGTTGTTCAGTGGCCCTGCCTATGGCTGCATGAGGGGCTTAAGAGTCAGAGGACACGGATCATCTCACTGGAACAATTCCTCCAGTGCAGCCTGAGATTCCCTTATCTATCTTCTTTATTATCTCTGCAAAGGAGATTCCAGTTTCAGTACCTTGTTTCTCGCACCACAAGCACAGAACACGATGAAGCAGGACCTGGTCCAGGACAACCAGGGCCACAGGAGGAGTAGACTCAGACTTAACTTCCTAATTTCCTGTAACCTTAACAACACCAGAGAGCCTCATGGGAAAGAGCAGACTGGAAATACTGGCTCTGAACCAACCCCTGCAACACTGTTCCATTGTTTTCTAAAGCTCTTGAAGATACCTGGACTATGAAAAGCTTATGTCCTTCACTTACAATGGCTTACTTAAGCTGGAAATTTTTGTGCATCACTGGACTGATTCTGTTGAGTCTCACTTAAAACAACCAGACAGCCCTCAACTACCAACAACTTTATGTCTGTCTTAACTCAGTCAGTCTTCCAAAGTTGAAGACACCTCTTTGGCAATGCCAAGGAACTTGGCTTTTCAAAGACAGCTACTTTCTTTTACTAGCCATCTCTTTATACTTTTATGTTTAGTAGTCATCTTTATATTTACCTGGAAAGTAAACAGTTGTAAGCCTATGATTGACAGAAACCACCCAGGTCAGTAAACTACCTATAATGTGAGGTAACGAAAGGAAAGTAATTAAGCATCAAGGCCTTTAAGACAAAAGATAAATGTTGGTACTGGTCTCAAACACTCAAGCTTAATTCTCCTTTTCCTTTTACACAAGTTCTGCATTGCTGCAGATTTGTTCAATTGCTGTCCTTCTGAAATAACATCAGTAAGATTGAAACCACCTTTACATCAAACACAGTCAAATCAGTGCCTCTTAAAATGAATTAAGATTATATTGCCTTTCACACTACAGAAACCCTGTGGAAAATACAAAAACTGCATTTGTTTTTACATGCTTGAAGAGAAATTTGCAACAAAATCCCACACAGGAAACAATGTCAGAGCTACTCTTTCTGAAGTTTCCAGCCTGCGCATTCACCACTAGAATTAAAAAAACAAGCCAACTAGTCTCGCTTACAGTAATTGCGCCCAAACATTTTCCAAAATGCAGCCATTATCTTTGTCAGTGTACCCAGACTCTTGTGACCATTTTGGGGACGGACCATGGAGCAGAATTAAGCTGTCAACAACAATGTAGCCACATTCCAAGTCCTGATAACTACAAATGAGGAAAGATCTCCCCGGATCACTTTTTGTTCGCTTTCTGTGCTCTCCCAAGTTACTGTTGTATGCTACAGATTTGCCATCCATCTAGGAAACACAAATGTGGTCAGATAAGATATTAGGGGGCTCCAGCTTCTCTCAGCATTGCTCAGTGCAAAGGCACGCTCCTGCATTCAGTTACCCTTCCTCAAATGATCGCAGCTCTTATACACCACATGCCTGTTAGATGAACTTCTAATTGTCAGTGCCTTTTGACCCATACTCCCTCTTTTTCCATCCTCTTCAGACAGAATTATTGCTAATACTTTGGAGATAGTGGAAAGAAGCACCTTTCACCAGCAGATTTCAAAATATTTTCTAAGAATTAATGTGTTTATCCTTGCAAAGGACCTTTTTCTAGGTAGGGAAAGTAAGTAGCATCATGCAATAAAGTGTCACAGCCAGTAAAGGATTGCAGAAGGCTTGATAACCTGTAGATCATTAAATACAGCAAATGGGACAGTTTTTACCAATAATGCAAGCCTTGGGCAAACTCACGTAAGTGAAGAATGACACATAGACTCTCTGTTTGACAGTCAGATAAAGAAACCACATCCGTCATTCTGCTGATGAGTCTCACCAGTTGATTATCACCCAATAAAATGTAAGAGTATATTGATTCATTTATATTCATTGACTAAGCCTTCAGAAAATCAACTTCTTCTGCTAGAATAATGTGTTTTGCACACATTTGCAAGTCACATGATACCAAATATGCCATTCTTCTACCCCAATGCAGGTAGCTTATGCCTGGATCCCTGTTTTTCTTTTTTCACAGAGCAGACTGGAGGTATCTTGCCTACCCTACTCTCTTGGTTTCACAGAAAACACCTACTCTATAATTCCCTAACTCCACATGTAATCCTTTTGCTCATCTCACCTGTCTCTCATCTTCTCAGTCTCAACTCTAATCCCTTCCACAAATATACACACCTACAGTCTGCATGGGACAAGGGTTTTTGAGGCATGTGATAAACACAGGAAAGTCAATAAATCTCAGGTTTTGCACACATCTCAGGCACCCTCATAAATCTTGACTTGGAAGACTTCGACGAGAACTCCAGATTTGTGCAAGCAGCACACAGAGCTTTAAGGCCACAAGGCATAGGTTTAGAAGGGACCTCTAAGTAGATCACCCTTCAGAAAGTATCCCCAAATTGAATCCTCTCTATAATAATCCTGTCTAAAATAGTACCAGCTCCATCAGCTGCTTAGACTGCTTGAGCCATTAATCGTGCGGAATGGCTCTTCTAGAATCTCACTCCTCCGACAGCTATACACCTTACCTATCCCAGATCAATTTGTTCATGGCCATTACTGGTTTTGGTTTTCATTCATGCAAATCCAGAGGTTGGTACTGAGTTTTTACTTAGCTTAATCACTTAATTATCTTAATTTCTCTAAGACTCATCCCTGCCATAGCTGAGCACCCGTGTAGTAATGAAAGCTATAGTACTGAGAGACAAAAAAGGTATTCTGCCCTTACAGGCATAACATGCATGACAGGGCCTGATGTGAATTTATACAGTGGAAACACCAGTAAAACAATACAGCCTAGTAGTTCATTTATGGGAGCATACCTAGGATATAGCCTGGTGGCTATAGGTTAAAGTTTCTAGGTGAGAATATAAGGTTATTTGATTTAAGTCCAGCATGTTGCTGAAAGCTGAAATGCAGATCATTGCCGGGTTGGTGCCTGCATTGCATCCTTCGCAGAAATCTTTGTGGTGGAGTTGGAAATTCTTATTATATCCTAGAGCTAGCTGTCATCACAGACCATACAGGATCCTACAGAAATACAAAGGAAAATCTGTAATACACTAGGAAACACTTCAGACTCTCATTGCATAGATTTCACACCTATAGCAGCATTGCTCCTATCTCCCTCTTAGTGCTACCTCTTTGACTGAACAGTAAATCTCATGCACTAGCCCTCTGAACAACCCCTGTGGTTTGGCACTGCACACAAACACTTAGCCAGGTACTATTCATACCCGCTTGTGTGTTCAGTCAATGAACAGGGAAGAAGAAAGGTGTATTTATTTTTTCTGCTCCAACAGCTACAGAGAGTGCACAGCCCCTCAATGCTAAGGCATCAGCACTCACATTTATTTAATAACTCAGATTGTTTCTTGAAATTGTGCAATTCACCCCATGGAAATTTCCTTGTTTGCATAATTCTGTCATGTTGATATTGCTGGGGTTAAACTCAAAACAAGATGTTGCATGATGATGATTTTAAAACTGAAAAATCTCTTTTGGTAGAAATAGGGGGTGGAGGGGAGTATTTTTTTTTTTTAAGTTGACTTCCCATAAGGCTTGGAGGTCATTTTGAGTTGAACAAATTGCAGTCAGAAGTCATGCTCTTCTGAGCATAAGCAACACAATTCCCAGAGTCTTAGACATAACAGCTAAAATGGTATTTAGAAGTTCTGGCTCATCCACTCCCAGATTTCCTAGACACTGGTTTAACACATGCTAGAAAAACCTGAGTTAGTAGCAACAGAAAACAGAAGTTCAATTCTACCACTCTTCCCTTTCCTGTCCTGAATTTCTTATACAAACACAAAACTCCATCCTTAACCCCTAGGCAGGGACTACAGAGCTCTTTGAGGGCTGCTGCTCACCAGTAGCTAAAGCATCACCCTGATTTTGATGGGAAGTCTGACTGATCTGTTGTCATGCTTGTTGTGCCTCCTTTGTGCTTCTCTCCTTCCTTCCTGCATTTTAGGTTGTGGCATTAAGCTGCACAGCCACATTACTGGCAACGTGGTGGCAAGCAGGCTTTGATTTTACTTATTTTGTTATATCAGAATAGTTCAGTATTTTCCAGTCAGGGCCATGAATCTGTAGCTGCCAATGATGTAAATGGGCCCACTGATGGTGGGTTAAAAAAGAAAGAACAAGGAAACATCAAACACCTTTACTTTTAAAATACTCTTGCCTTTTCAAATAGTTAACAGAGAAGAGCTACTTCTAACTGGCGAGTTTTCATTAGTCAATGGTACGTCACCAACGGCCTTTTCCAGGAAATGTGTAATCAGGGCACTCCCTCGACTCATACTGGATTCAAAAATAATAATAATTATTTTACATGACTAACTTCCTTAGAAAGGAAATTTCCCTAAGAAACATATCACTTTGTGTGTGTCAGTTTTTTGCAGGTATATACAATTAGTGTCAGCAGGAAGAGAGATCACCTCTCTTCACCTGCTTCAGAAAGGCTAACTGTCCATCACCAAAAACATTTAAACCAAACAGTTATGGTCACAGTACTCTAGCTAGGCCGAGTTGAATCTCTGACATGTGTAAAAGGGACAAGGGAAATTCAGGTGATTATGGTTTCAAGTATTCCAGCTCTTGGTCTGTGTTTTGAGGCTACTCTTCAGTGTGAGACTGCCACAACTCCTGCTGTCCTGCTACAGTCCTGAGGCCGCTGAACTGAGAAGACATTCTGTGAAAATGACAAGTATTTCCTTTTCAAATTCTAGTTTGTGGATTTCAGGGAGTCTTTTGAACTATTTCCAGGAAGGCTTTGAAAGATAATTGAAAAAGTAAACCTACTGTCAATACACCTCGCTTAGCTATGCACTGGTTGCCACCTGCCCTGCAAAAAATTAAAAGAGCAGCATCGGAAAAAATGTGCAAATTACTAAAGACTATGAAGAGTCTGACTTTGCCTATCTTATCTGTGCCCTATGCTGAATTTTAATTCAGGTCTCCACTACTAAAAAAAGTAGTGCACTGATTGACTGTGTTATCCACACTTTAGTAAAGTGAGGTATGTCAGGAACTGCATCTTTTTTCACCCTTTCCCTTCAAGTAACATTTGTTCAAATACTGAGAGACCGATTTCCTGGAGAAAATCATTATATCCTTCAGCAGTTAAGGAGTTAAGCATTTTCATATACAATCAGGCATAGGAATTGAAAACCCCTAAACAGGGATTGTGCAAGAGAGGAAACTCATGTCCATAATTTTCACTTTCAACCTCAGGGTTCTCCATGCCAATACACTTTCTCATGGGAAGCAAATGCAGCTGGTGTAGAGCTGCTTCTGATGCCATGTTGAAATGCTGTCATAGTGACAGCCTGGGCAACATACCAACTAGCATTGCTGCACACGTAATTCTCCCTCCCTCCAGATCCCCAAGAGATGAACCTATCTCAAAGTTAGGCTCTCCCAGGGTTGACTGGAAAGCTTTATTTTATTCTTAATTGAATAACTCCCTCAACACAAACATATAGGTATTTAGAGGAAGTCAAACACAGTCAGAGTGTTTACATTTCTTTCCTGTTAACGTTTCTTGTTGCAATAGATCTGTGATTGTAAATTACACTGAGGTGAAAAAGGAAGCATTTCAAATGATCAGGGCGAGATCCAGCTTGATAAAATACCAGTTACTCTCCCAACAGCCTGTGAGTGAGAGTAGTAGAAGAATCCAAAGAATGGCTACCTTGAAATGATCTTTGGCTCACATATTCCTTCCCCAACTTCTCCAACACCAAATCTGCTGAGCTTTCAAAAACATTGCACATACTTCATGCAGTACTGAGGAGAAGCAGACAGTGTAGAGACAGAAATGCCTGCAAATATTTGGTATAAGCACCCCACAAGCAGAGATTTAGAGTTGTCCGAGTCAATGTAATTCAGAAGATGGAAATTTAGCTTGATCAAAGGAAAATGGAGGCTGAATGCCAGCCTCCTATGGGCGAGACTTAATTGTCTCACAAGGGAGGTCACAGAAATTCCACAAAAGCGGACAAGCATATAACAAAATGAATGGTTCTGGAGTGGGGACATGTACTATACCCCTTGCCATCTCCAGCAGAAATACACGCTACATAGTAGGACAGAGCTCAAGATAAGGCCCTAGAATGACACCTCCAAGAGCAAGGGTAGGAAGATGCATCCTACCTCACCTCTCCAGTCTTCCCTATGTCCTCAAAGACCTTGCATGGTAGGAGCTACTCCTATGATAGGAATAATTGCCTACAATTTATTTAAACTCCATCACTGCTAGTTTTCAGCTGATTAGAGAAGTCCCTATTGACCCACTATTGCCAGAAGTGAAACATAAGATTTCCATCTTCTGCCAACCCAGCAAGAACATCTACTAGGAATCTCTGGGCTTTCCACGTGGAAGTAGAACAATACCCTTAGAGATCAGTCGTGTGGTTGTGATTTTCATGTCCTTTTTCTACCTCATTTCCTTCCAGCACTCTTTTGATATCATGCCAAGAACAAACAGTGTGTGCATTTAAAGCAATAAAAAACCAGCACAAATTAAGTGTCCTCCCACCCACATTTTACTGGAACTCACTATCATTAAGCTGAATAGTGAGCTTACAGTGGCACCTGATTAACAATGCAAACCTCTGTTACCAAAAAAACCTTGGTGGAACTGTTCTGTCCTATGTGCAGCTCAACAATTGTGCTCCCACTCAGATTTCCTCCTGGCATGGCTATGACTGCCACCGTTGCACGATGTTACCTAGATTTTAGTTCTGAGTAGATTAGAAGTAATTCTGTTTAGTTTTTGCCTCCCCCCCCCCCCCCCAAAAAAAGGTGACAGAAATGAGTTCCATGTTCTTTGGGGGGAAACATGAGATATTGGGATTTCACAGTTTGGGAAGGAGGGATGGCAAATCCCAGAACTGGTTGAAGCTGTGTCAAGCACACAAAGAGAGAGGCACACATCACCCTAGCCTAAGAGAGAGACAGGCAATAAAGAAAATGCAATGAAGTTTCCTTAGGAGGAGATTAGCTGAACAAAATACATTAGCAAGGGCAGAAAGATGAGCAACTTATGCAAACAGTACATGGTATGTTGATTTTAATCATTAATTTAATGCTATCAAAAGGTGGTGACAGCATAAAAGTTCTGAGCCCAGTGTTTATCCACCCTTTGTAGTCAGATTGCCTAGTACGCTTCTGGGTGCCTCACAGCTCAACAAAACAAAACAGGCCAAACAGTAAGCTTGTCAAATGTCCCACACAAGGCCCCATCGAAGGCAGGTCATCCACATTAGGCAAATGCTAACGATTTAGCCTCTAAGCCCTTTCAGGCTGAACAGGCACTGGATCTGACATGGAAACTATTTCTGAGACCATCCTCAACTCCAAATCTACCTCTACAAGCTATAGCACTGCATATCTCTTCTGGTCTCTTCTATCAGGTGTCTGGAGATAGGACAAGAGGAAATGGCCTCAAGTTGAGGCAAGGGAGATTTAGGTTAGATATTAGGAAAAATTTTTTTACTGAGAGGGTTGTCAAACATTGGAATGGGCTGCCCAGGGAAGTGGTTGAGTCACCATCCCTGGAGATATTCAAAAAGCGAGTGGACAGGGTACTCCAGGGCATGGTTTAGGGGGCATGGTTAATGGTTGGACTCGATGATCTTGAAGGTCTTTTCCAACCGAAATGATTCTATAAAAATCACCAGGTGTCTTAACAAATAGATTTAAAACAAAGTAGGTATTTCCACGCTGTTCTCTGCTGATCTATACCTTCACTACAGAAACCATCTTCTTAAAACCAGTACTACTTACAACTATATTGAGTGTTGCTGTTTGAGTATTTCCACACAATTTTCATTGGTTCAGGAAAGAGAGCACCTCAAAATGGAAGCCATGGTGAGGATCTTTCTGCTCTGAACAATTTAGTTTTCAACCCAGTCTGGCCCAATGATAACCTGAACGAAGAAGAGAGTCTAGTACCGTACAGCAGAAGTCTGTTTCTCTGAGGACCTCCTGTATGCTGTAGCTCTGAGGCTGTCATGTCCCTAGCACAGGCTTCTCAGGATAGATCCTTCCTAACTTTCATTTAAACAGCAGCACCATCTCTTTGGACCACTGTAAGACAGCCCTGGCTGCAGCACAGTGTCAGATCTGCCTTCATGGTGCTGTCATGCATCATGGACGTGTGCTGTGGGACGGTATGCCAATCACAACAAAGAGCAGGTAAAAACTGCCAAAGCTATAAAAAATATATCATATATATATGATCACACACATACATATTTTTCTTTGGGGTCCTTTGTATCTGACTTCTGAGCCCTGTGAATCACCTTTTCTAGCTTTTCTTTATGCAGGCCAGAAACTTGCTTTAAAAAATACAAATAAAAACTCAAATTCTTTCATTGTCAATGTGACTCCAGCAGATGCATTTTTAAGAAAAACTTCCCAAAACTGTAACACTCACTATAAAATCATGCAACATTCTGCTAGCGATTCAAGTATTTCAAAACTCCTAAGAAACTCTCTAAGCAATGGAGAGGGGTAAGGCCTCCTTGGCAGAACAAGGCACATAATGCACACCAATTCAGGGGACTCTTGCAAAGAATTTAAGCAGCTTTAATTGCCAGCGGAATAGGAGGCAGAGAATAAAGGCCTTCTCTCAAGGCAGAAAAGAAAATGCTGATGCCACACTTGTAGCAGTACACGTCAGATCACTTCATGGGACTAGGTATTGTGAGCAGAATCACCATCAAGTTTACAGATGATGTAGTTGAGACAGAGAAAGGTGATGTGAAACTCTTGCTTGTTTGTTCCCCCTACCCCCATGCCATCTGAAATCATATCATCCATCTGCATGCACAATGTGTTCGGCAACCCAAGCAGTCTAACCGAAGCTCTTCACCCAGTTCACCTGAGCTCGCAGCTATAGGCATCCCTTAGGGCACAGAGACCCACAAGCACTTGCCTTCACTTTCCAACAGATTGGGATGGTGCAGAGCAGGGAAATAATATGAGCTGGTTTGTGCCTATTGAAAACTCGGCTGTAACAGCCTGAGCTCTCTGGGGATGCCCTCCCTCCATTGTGTCTTGGCTGGGATGGAGCAAAGGTCCCTTTTTTCCTCTTATTTAACAGGAAATAGATATCTGCAACCCTTCCTCCCAGCTATTTTCATGACCACACCAAGACATTCCTTATTATAGGCACTGACTTAAACTCTGTTGATACCCCTAATTTCTCCTTGCTACAACCACGTCAGCAGCCACGGCACCCAGTTTTCACAGCAGCCACGTGCCATTTCTATGCTTTACATCCAGGACTCTCGCTGTGCTGGCCAGCATAGCAGGGCTTAAACCAGAGCTGTCTGCTCCATGGGGAAGGGAGTACATTTAGCAAACCATCTCCAACATCACACTCCTTTGCCTGTTGGTTCGAGGGGGCTACAAAAGATAGATGAGAAGGCAGCAAATAGCAGAGGAGAGGGAAAGGCAGAGGGAGGGTAGGAAAGTGAGATGTACAGGGAGGAAGGCTGGGGGGAAGGATATGCTCCACTATGGAGAATCCTGTCAGGATGCAATTTATTTTCATTCTGCGCAGGAGTATAATGGTGCACTGCCTGAGCTCTCTCAATAGCTGTTTTGAAGCGAACCAGGCTGGTATGTCTTTAATTTATCATTTCATTATGAAATGGTTTCCCTTCCAAGAAGCCTTCAAGTCAGGAAGCTCTGTCTGCCCACACAGGAAATTCCTTTGCAGCAACTTCCCCAAAAAGGAAATTTCCCTCAGAAGTGAGCCCAGCTCATGCCTTTGAGCAGAGCTGTTTGAAGAGACTCTGGCATGCAAGCTCCGCAAACACCCCTGCCTGCTTACTGCAGCCGGCATGCCGGGATCAGCGGCTCTGCCCTCACACAGGCGTGCAGGGACCCTGCTGCACTCGGCTTTTCTCCTGCTCCCCCTTCCCCAAAGACAGCCAGGAGCATTCAGAGGAGACAAGCTGCTGAGCTTTTACTAGCAAAAAATGTCTCTATTCAGGAGAGAGGCACAGGACACAGAGAGAGCTGAGAAAGAGCAGGGGAAGAGGAGGGGGAGCTGTAGAAAAGCTTCCCAAACTCCTCTAATCCCCTACTTGGAAATCAGGGGGAAAATTTGTACTGTATCTTAGATGTCTTCTGATGGCAGACTGGAGACTGCACTCTGTCCTTTACATGTACTACGGGTTCTATTTAACGAACTATTGCAGTGAAGACTCACAAGCAAAGGAGAAGGGAGGGGAGAATATACAGAGGGAAAGGGGGAGCCACATTTACAAAAATGAATCTCACAGATATCTTGTGAATCATTAAGTGGGAGAGAGCCAAGAACATCCAGGCCAGAGTGAATAACAACATACGGTATTTTATGAAGCACCTTAGGAAAGGGGACACAGAGGAGAAGCACTGCCAGACTTCCAGTTAGTTTTTAATTTACCATTTCAAATCACAAGTAATACTGAATAATAACTTTTTTTAATGACTACGCCCAGAAAACCCAACTGTTGTTTGGAGCAAGAGAGGAAGCAGAACTGAAATTCGTGTTACATGGATGAGACAGTGCCATAGAAGGAGCACAGGCTGAACTGGATCTTGGACTGGACAACAGCAGGAAAATGAAAGCAACCCTTAGAGGGCATGTGAGAGAAACAAATGTTAGTGATAACAGAATCGCATACAGGGGTGATCACAATTCACTGGAGGCCTGTATGCTAGGCAGAGAGACTCTCCACATTTCCCCCTCAGTCTCAACTTCAAAATTTGTTTTTCAAACACTTGATGGGGGAGATGTGGTCCTTGAAGCTGAAGCTCCAGCAGGTGGCTGCCTGCCCTCCTCTCCCATTCCCTCCTTCACCAGATAGCTTTGCCCTGTTCTCTCGCCAGCTAATTTACATGACTTTTTTTTCTATTGCTGCCCTTGGCATTACATTCAGTGATTCAGTCAGCTGTTGTGTAAAGAGACTTTTGTCAGAATTGCTTAAAGGCAAATCCCCCCACTTAACTTTTATCCGTGGCCTCTAGCTGATGAGTTAGTTATCACCTAAAAGAGCCCTCTGGCGTAGCATATGCATACTGAATATATCTGCTTGGATGGCATCCACACTACTGTCAAATCACTGGAGATGGCTATGAGATGAGGTAAAATATAAAAACTGCCATACTAGAAAAGATCGCCGACCCATCTAGCCAAATGTCTTCAGTAGCGGCTGCATAAGCAAAAAGTCTAAGGAATAAGGAAACATTAAGCAATCTCTTCTTTAATATATATTGTCTATCTCAGTCTCTGGTATCTGTGGTTTAAGGACATCATGAGCTGTGGTTGCATCCAGGCCACTGTCTCCAAACTGACCAAATGGCCTATCCTCCCTCCGCAGGTTTATCTGGTTCCTTTTAGAGATCCATTTACATTTTCAGCCCTCAAAATATCTTCCTGCAATGATTTCTTTCACGTAGTGATGCATCCTCATTCTTGTTTCTTTTAGACATGTTGCCCAATGATTTATCTCGGATCTCTGGATTTGCTGTTCTGTGAGGAACTGTGAATAATCATTCCCTGTTCACCTTCTCCATACCAAGTATGATTTCATAGCCACATGATAACATTCTCCCTGCCAACCCATTCACTTACAAAACTATCATCTCCTCAAACTGCAGAGTCCTATCCCTCCCTCTAGTCTCCTAGGAATGGGAAAACCGGTGAAGTAGTTTGTTCTAGCTAGGTCCCCTATCATATTAAAAATGACTGTGTGGATGACGACCACACCCTGAGCAGGACCGAGTTTGAACAAACTCAAGGTATAAAGAAACCTCCCTAGAAGTTCACAAGCTTCAACAAGACTGTGTTAGAACTTCAATTTCCTAACAATTCTGGTGCAAAATCATGAAATCAATGAAGAGTTGCTAAACAAATTTGAGACTGGTGACTGATTTCTGACAAACATCTTTGCTTAACTCTACAGTCAAGGGACATTCACAGGTTTTACTGTAAAACCACATGAAAAAGTCATGAGCTACTCACATCAATAATTGTTTTCTGCTGAACAACCACAACATCCTTCTGGATGAGATTTCCCTGTCCTGTGGTCCCATATGAATGAGTTGCTGTCTCTCAAGAAGAATTGAGAAAATAGTATTAAAATAAGAATAATTTACTTTCATCCCAATTCTGAGTGACACTGGGAGCAGTTAATTGAGTAGATGACCGTAACTTCAAGTGGTAAAGACACGTTGGGCATTTTATTCATACAGAGAAAGATGATGTCCCTGCTTTTCCAGTTGTCAGGATTTATTAAAGTGCGGCTGTCCTGAGGCTCAAATTATACAAAGCATATGTGTAATTTAGAGCTGGTTAAGAGACAGGTTTTGTACCACTAACTGTATTTTTACAGCCTTTACACTGTTGATGTTATATCAATTTATAAAATTGTACTGTGAAAATGCTTCAGAGCGGGGGCCCAGTCATTTCAGGATAAAATTATCAGTGTGAGCTACCTTTATTCACAAAAGGTTATACCACTCTGATTATTTCAGTTTCCAAAGTGGTGCCAAGACTGTTTGTGGATTAGCCTTCATATTAGTAGTCTTCGGGAAGTGGCCCATGGAGTGCACTCAGTAAGAAAGCATTAAATACAGCTGATCAAGCCCCATCTAGAATTTTAAGCCAACTTAGAGATTTCAAACCATATACAATACTGCTGACTCTGTACACTTGATCCAGTAAAAATGCATTGAAAGAGCAGTTCAAACCCGGACCTCCAGTCTGAAACACAGCAAAAACGTGGGGAGGACAGCATTGTGAGCCTACTGGGCAGCACAGGTGGCAAAAAAGGTGCCTTCCACCATCTTCTGCATCCACTTTTTCTGATCATAGGCAGCAATTTTACAACTCTGCCTAAAAGAAATGGTTGTAACACGTTGTAAGTGTTAATTAGCTTTAAGAGAAAAAGGGACAGTAACAGTGTCTGCGCGTAAAACCTAAGTACTTGAGCAAGCCTCCCTTCTGCAGGATCTAAATATGTACATGTACACAGATATACATGGCATGTGTCAGATTAAAAAAAAAAAAATCTGAAACTTCTCAGCTTTGAAATAAATTTTGATTGTTAACTCTTTTCTGAGTTCAAGTGGGTTTTTTGTGCACACATGTTCCCACTGCAAATGATGGAGCACCAGAAAGGCCGTGGGTGAGAAGCTGTGCTCTCAGGGTTATTCTGGACTAGTTGGATTCTCCCAGAAGTCTCACAAGAAAATCATAATTATGGAGAACTCACCACAACACTGCATATCCAACCAATTTGAAAGACATCTGGATTTACTTCTGGGTGTTCTGTTGAACCGAATCAGCCACCAAACTTTCTGAGATTCAGCCATCACTATTGCACACACTGATAATGGTGTGGCAGGAGGCCAACAGCAAGTACTGACTCCTTTAATGGCCCAGCTGCTTCAGGTCTGCCCATCACAAACGCAGGTCATCTCACTGTCACTGTTACCTCTGCTGTCACTCCCAATCCCTCCACTTGTTTCTCATTCTGCATGATTTTAAAACTGAGAGAGGATGTAAAAATTGGAGGAGGACTGTAAATGTTCCAGCTCTTACAGACATTGAGTGCTATCCCTTGATCCTATTTTGCTGAGCTCCAAGGCTCCAAATCCTGCACCAAACCTTGAACTACTTCTACTGCATGTGACCCATTCACCACCACCCCACACTGTGCACTGCATCCCTAAGAACAACACAAAGTGGAAGTAGGGAATGACTCCTGTGATTTGGTTACGCTTACTTTCAACAAGTGAAAACCACCAAGCGAGCTGTAAAGCAGTGATGAAACAAGCCCCGTGTATTTAATAACGATATTTGTCACCACTGCCTATTAGTATTTAAAGAGCAGTAAAAAAAATATATCTCTAATAAAAAGATCAAGGTACCTTAAACAATTACACACCCAGCAACACAGTAATGACTACTCAGAGTAATGCAGCTAAAAGCCTAGAGGTAATAAGACTACTAAGGAAGTTTCCAAGGAAGCAAGATACAAAGAAGTATGACACAGGAAAAAAAAGGGGGGGTGGGGAACAAAGAAGTATCTGTGTACAGAGGGGTTTTTCTGACAAAACGCCTTCACTGAAGCACAGAGAGGAAGTGAAAGCCAGCAAGGAGGTTAAAAATTGAAGGAGACATTGCTTGGAAGAAATCAGAACGAAAGAGAGATAGGAAAGAGGAACTTAGATACACAAAGGGAGATTTCCCCCCCTAGGAAATACACTTAAGCGGCAGAACTGAAATGAGTAACTGGTTTGTGGACCGGCAGGGACCAGGGCTGCTTCCTTCTGCACTACCGAGAAGGAGGAAGTAGAAAGGGAGAAATTCTCAGTATTGCATAAAACCAAAGAGGCACAGTCGTTCCTTCATCTCTCTTCCCACAAACATTGGCAAATAAGTAGAAGCACAGCGCAAACCTACACATTTACTCAGAAACGCATATTTTCTGGATAAAACCATGGGAGCTGCTGAAGTCAGAGAGACAATTCCTATTCATTTCAGCAGGTCCAGGCGGTCACTCTTTTTTCACACTGCAAGCAACTATTAAGCTGGCTTGACAAACCATTTCTGGTTCAGCCCCAACATTTCCACCTAGGACTTGTGTAATTTTATTCATGAGGGTCAATCCCCAGTTGTGCTTTCTGAACCCTCCGTTGCCACCACTATTTTTGTTGTTAGTGCCCAGGGTGGCAGAACAGTGAGCTCTGGAGTCTGTATGGAGGGAAGGTTTAAATATCACAGAATCTCTCCGCTGGCTTGAGTTGATGGAAACGTTCTTTAAAGCTCAGCATCAAAGCATTCACTTTATAAGCTGCAAGCCTTGGTTCTTGTGCCAGCAGCGACTTCTCCCCATAATTAATTAATACCGTATTAATTGTGCATGTTCCACAGGCCTGTTGAGGAGGTGTGGCAAGGCCTGCACATGCAGATCAACCTTCCTGGTGCAGCCAAGAAAGGAGCACAGGAGGAAGAAGGTAAAACCCCTTCAGGTACCTACAAAGGAAAATGGAGCACAAGCGATGTGCTCAGGGACTACGCAACCAACATTTGAGGAGGGGCGTGCGCCGAGCCCCGCCATGGCATTTCAGCGAACAATGAACGATAAGGGCGAGGAGGGCTCTTCCACCAGCTGCACCCTTGTGCAATCTGTTCGGCTCTGGGCCAGCTGGGAGCACAACCAGCGGGCCAAGAGGAGGGGCCCATGGCAGCTGAGTACCCTTGCGGGTAGGATTTGTCCACAAGTCAAAAGATCCTGTGAAATCGCTGGAAGGAGAAAGGGGGAGCAGAAGGAGGAGAAGGGAGATTATTCAACCTCCTCTCTGCTGTGCCGGACCTCAACTCTCTGCTGATTGCCGGCACTGAAGAAGTTGCACCCTCGCCCTTCTAGGGGCTTTGGCCGTGGTGCAACCGGTGCCATGCATGGCAGGGAGCCCAGCACGGTCACCTCACCCCCCTCCTCCCCAGGAAAGTTAGGGAGAGCGCTCACCACACGAACAAGTGAAAAAAGAGGATGCCCCAGCCACTAACACCCCCTGTGAAGAAGCCCGTCCCCAGACATGCCTCAGGATTTGGCTGGAGACACCTGCCCATCAGCAGCTACGCAGGACACGCCAGAGCTTTCCCCGCTGTAGGACAGAAACCAAGGTCTAACTAAGCGCTGATCAAGGTGATTTATGAAGCAGACTCACCCTCTATAAAACAATCAAGCTAGTGGACACATACATATTTTCAATTGTAATCTGAATGACAGGTACAGCTGGCCTGAAATCTAACCTGCAAAGATATTTTCACACTAGCTCTTGCACCAAATTTATTCACCTCTATAAATTTTTGTGTAGGCAAACAATTATTTGGTTTTCTGAAGGTACTGTGCGTTTGGCGTTGTTAAAAGCACAAAGAAAAGCAGGACTGGCAAAGGAAAATTTTAGCAAGAGTCCAAAGTAAAAAGCATGAAATTAAAAATGCATGAAAGAGAACCATAAAAAGGGGGGAGAAAACGCAGAAAATTCAGAAGGTTTATAAACTAACTGCACAAAATTGTCCCAGCAAGTTACTTTTAGAATAAAGGAAATTTATGTCTAACTATGAATTTGCTACAGCACATCCACAGTAAATGTGCAAAAATGCAGTTGACAATCATGCTACTTATTCTGAGATGACAAAGCACCTTAACAAACTACGTACGGAAAAAGAAGCACTAAAATATAGGCACATAGTAAAAGCATTATGAATTCTGCTTAAACCAGGTAATACTTTTCCCTTATGAGGAATTCAAAATGCAATTTATGTTTACCGTATAAAAAGGAGGTGTTTTTTTCTTTTACAGTGTTGTGAGAAGGATGAACAGAAATAAACAGACATCTAAACTTTACACAATTAAATGTACAGATGCAGATTAAAATCTTAATTTGTTTATCTGGAGAGCCAATGGGTGCCAGACCTAAGACTCTTAACCTACACTGTCCCTTTCTTTCAACAGTTTGAAAGAAAGGCTAAACAAATCTCCCTACATTCTTAAAAAATAAAAAGGTAGCTATTTATAGCTGCATTTATTGGAGCTGTTTCCTTATCAGGAAGTATGTAGCTGGGAATTACTGTCTGCCTACATCGGAAATTCTTTCAGGGATACAAAAACCCAAAAAGGAAATTTCCCTTCAAAAATATTCTGTGGTTTTTTGCTGCTGGTGGGTTTAAAATAAAACATCAGTGCTCTGACCAGGTCACAGCCCCTTCGGGAGGTTTGTTCTGCAAACAAGAAGCTTTAAGACACCTGAGGGAAACATAAAAAAGTGCTTCTAGAGAACTGAAAAAGGGAGAATGCTGAGAACATATTAATAAGAAAATAAACCTTTTTTGCAGGATGCTGAGATAGCGCAATTTCATTACCAGCATTATAGAATTTTCCTCTGAAATTAGCGTGTTCCTAGAGCTTACCCTTACCAGAAAGCATGTGCAAAATTTATCATTCTGGCAAAGAGCTGACTCTCGTGGTGCTGACTACAACTGGTTTGTTCAGACCAGGTCTTCACTGCGGTCAGTATAGTTGTCAGACCCTCCCAACTGAACTCCTGTCGCACAGTTCACTGCTTCCTCCTCCACCCCCAGGGCATGTCCAGTGGTACATAGTCCAAAAGCCAGTGAAACTACCACTCTTCCTTTGAGAAGGGAGTATGTAATGCCAAAAGCCTGTATTGGGGTACCATCCCCTTCTGCAAGTCACAGCACCAGGACAGGGCAAAGACCATGTAAGACATGGGTAGAATATTGCTTGCCCGTAGGAGAGGTCCCGTTTTTCATGGCACACGGGATCCAGTGCTACAGGTAACTCTGGAACTTGGATAGTGAATCTCCAGCTACAAGGATCCACTCAGTAAACTCTCAGATAGGAAGACTTGCACTGTCTCCAAATCAACCCCTGTAACTGAGAATTTTGCCACAGAGTCCCTCATCCTACCTCTCCACTGATTGCAGAACACCCCATACTATGCCCGTGGACTCTAAAGGCAGGAAGGATATGTTGGTTAATCATTAAGAGATGTTAATTTCATTTTAACTTGTCATGGTGTAATTTAACATTTTCATTTTCTGGTCTGTATAATTGCCATAGAGCTACTTGACCCTGCTGCCAGTGCAGAACGGACACTTTTTTTCAGTGGGATACAAAAGCATATGGAGATCAAAACCAGACAGGCATATACAGTAAATAAAGCAGGATCCTTAGGGCTATTCCCAGGGTATGATTTTTATGCATGAAGAGTCATAAGCAAAGATTTAGGGCTGAGCAAGTATCCTAATGCTTTGACTCTAGAAAGCCCATCAATGGTGACTGTTTATTAACTCACAACATCACCAACCATATGCCTATTAAATATATAAATAACTCATAACTTCTTGAACAAGGAACACTGCTACATTAATAGCAGCGTGCTAGTCCTGCACAAAACAGTTTACATGAGGAGTGAGCACATTCAAACATATTCATCCCATAAAAGACAGACAGCGCACAAGCATCCACAACAGTAGAATGGCTGATGCACAAGTGCTTACCCCTCCCAAGTATCTTTGGAAAATGATCTTGGGAAGAGGCTCTTGGCTGAGGCATTGGACTGGGTGTCCTGGTTTCAGCTGGGATAGAGTTAACTGTCTTCCTAGTAGCTGGTACAGTGCTATGTTTTGAGTTCAGAGCGAAGAATGTTGATAACACTGATGTTTTCAGTTGTTGCTCAGTAGTGTTTAGACTAATGTCAAGGATTTTTCAGCTTCTCATGCCCAGCCAGTGAGAAAGCTGGAGGGGCACAAGAAGTTGGCACAGGACACAGCCAGGGCACCTGACCCAAACTGGCCAACGGGGTATTCCATACCATGGGACGTCCCATCCAGTATAGGAACGGGGAAGTGGGGGGCAGGGATTCGCCGCTCGGGGAACTGGCTGGGTGTCGGTCGGCGGGTGGTGAGCAATTGCACTGCGTATCATTTGTACATTCCAATCCTTTCATTATTGCTGTTGTCATTTTATTAGTGTTATCATTATCATTATTAGTTTCTTCTTTTCTGTTCTATTAAACCGTTCTTATCTCAACCCACGGGTTTTGCTTCTTTTCCTGATTTTCTCCCCCATCCCACTGGGTGGGGGGGAGTGAGTGAGCGGCTGCGTGGTGTTTAGTTGCTGGCTGGGGTTAAACCACGACACTGGGCCTCCAAATCTGGATGGAATCATTTTACCAAGAATTTCTTCAATTAACTTACAAATCATTTACTCCTCCTGCTCCAGCAGTAAAATGGGGAGTTGTAAAATGGGCATAAAATCCCATTTAATTGAGATTTTGTCAGGCTGTATTTGTTAAGCACCAGAAGGAGTGCCAGCACAGGAAAGAGAAGACATACAAGTACAGCAGAAGGAAATCCAGCCTCTCATAAAGGGCATCAAATAATTGTTTTCTTTCTGTATGTGTATACACATGACCTACTGAAGCTGCAGCAGGGTTCTCCTCACACACTATGTACCCCTCTCAATGCTGGACAGTGGTGCTCTCTTCCAACGTTCAGAGGCTCAGCTCTGTTTTTTATTAGGGGAGTGGACATTGCATGCATGCTATGTTGTTTCCGCAGGGTTTTCTACCGCACTTGTGTTTTGTTTCAAGGCACTCACCACACAATGGTTTGTTATTGTGGAGTTGTTAGTCATGGCTTACACGCAGTTTCTCTTCTGTGTTTTCTTTAATTGTAGGGCTATTTATGAACGCTGGGTTCTTTACGTTAATTTTGTTTCTTTAAAAAAAAAAAAAAACAAACATGGAAGCATTTATAACATAACACGAATGAAAAATTAAACAGTCACATTTGGGATGGAAAGAGAAAAGCAAGCTAATTTTAGGTTCACTGATCTTGACAGCGTCCCTTTAAGACAAAGCTAAAAATGCTTCAAACCCAGCAATACCATAAATGTCCTGCTGCTTTTGCTTCTTATTCCTCCCCACACTTTCCAGGGGAATTCCATAAGGGATCGGCTTGAATCCCAGATTAAAGCGACATGGCTCCCTTTCCCCTCTGAAGAGAGGTGAGTCTGTGTTTTGAAGATTTAAAACCCAGAAGTGAAGCTTTCCAGGAGGGTAAAAGGCTGGCTTAGCACCGCTGGGACTCCCACACTGCTGGCTCTCGTACCCTGAAGCACAGGTCTCTTGCCCTCCCACCTCAGGACTGCTTTGCAAGTTCCCACTTGGGGCAGGAAGGATCTCATCCCTCCACACACTTCCACTGGGGATTGTCGGTGCAGGAAACTGCTGTGTTAACTCTGTCTGGGTAACAACGAGGTACGTTTTTAAAAAATGTAAAGGAAAAAAAAAAGAAGGCACTTGACTCTAAAATACTCTCTCAAGAAGCAGAAACCAGCTCACAGCACTGGCCCTTTACAACAAGTTTCTTCTCACTTAACCTGGATGCCTCTGCCACAGTCACCAGGCAGCAGTAAGAAGCTAAAATATTTAAGGTTCAACTTGCCAGCTGGCGTTACATCATGGAGTTACATCAAGGGTGACAACTGAGGTGGCCCTGAGTCAGCCACACACAAACCCAGTGACAAGGGGCTCAGTTTCCCATAGGTGATGAACAGAGACCATGCCAGAAGAACGTAAAGCAGGATTTTCCTGATCCAAAGGCCACAGCTTTCCCAGCTGGATCAGTAATGAGGTTTCACTCTTCCCGGTCCAACATATTCCAGGTAAAGCTCTTTCAAGTAAAATAGTAGCATCTATATTGTGCCCAGCCATGGTGCAAGAGTGAATCTGATACTGGGCTTCCCAACCATCCAAATTGCCTGTCTGTATGATTGCTTCAAAGCTGGCCTAAGATTCACTGTAAGAAACACTCAGGAGGCAGGCTGGAGTAGGTGAGTTAAATTCAGATGAGCACCTAAGGCTGCCTGTGGAAGAGGCCACCTTAGGTAAGAGACAAGCATAATTGATGTCTTGCTGGCTCGTGATTTTCATCCTGTTTGCCTAACAACTGAATGTAACTCACAATCACGAAGGAGCCAGGCCCAGTCACTTCAATAGGGCTGACTGAAGTAACAGTCGCTGAGGCTGACAGGATGGCTGGCTGGGACTTCCACAGTCCAGCCAGCCTGTCAGTAGATTATTACGAGTTATGAATTGGAGGACCAGGAGGCAGTGCCGAACAGAGGAAGCAGACGGACCCTGCTCTGCATAGCTCACAACATAAACATGCAAGAAAAGACCATGGTGGGAGACTAAGATGCAACATCAAGAAGATTGAATACTGCAAACAGTCAGGTGGTAGCAAGCAGGGCCACTGTGCTGGCTTAATTTTTCTCTACCCAGAGAGAGAATCGAGGCAAAAAGCAGATTAGGGGGAAAGGCAAGCATATAAAGGACAGTAAGAGGGAGGAACGAGGCTTAAGTGGCCATAATGTCAGAGAAGAGCAAAGAAGGGGCTGGAAGAAGCCGATCACCTGAGAAACAGGCCAGTCCAGATCCCACTAAAGTCAGCGGGAATTTAAGCACTCATTTCAGTGGGACCAGGATTAGTCTCAGAGTCATTAATTTGACGTTCTGGCCACCTCTCACAGCCGCTTTGTCTTATGCAGCTTTTATTTTATTTTCCCTGTATGTGCGTCAGTCAGTTTTGTTCCACAAAGATACTTCCAAAGCAAATATTTTTATTGCTTGCTGCTCTAAATGTGGCTTAGGGTGAAGGGCTTTTTTTCCCGTCTCACTACATACTTTCAGTTCAATGCATTGAATATTCTAGTAACTAAATAACAATATGCTTAATGCTTCAAAGTGGCTTTCCAGCTGCTAGCCAAAATTGTAGAATAATTAACAGGTGCCAAAGGATTAATAAAAGGAGCAGCATAATTAATAGATACTATACAGAAAAAATGGATCCTTGGCAACTGTGTTGTTGTCTCCTCCTCCTTCTCTTAATTGTTTCCTGCATTCCTTTTAAAAAAAAAAAAAAAAAAAAGAGAGAGAAAGAAAAAGAAAGAAAACTGGTGCCCTTAAAACACAAATGATGCTTATAAGCAACAATGTGTGATCAGGAGAAAGAAACTCATAATAAACTGCTTTCAGGTCTGTTAAATGCCTTAGTTTAAAGAACCTGCCCAACTGAGAGCTCAACTGCCTGGCCTGCCCTACTACTTATGTCCACACTTGGGGGATTATACAGAGGGCTTTTTTGCAGAACATGGTACAGCTAGGGTCACAAAGATGTCAAACCAATACAGAGCCACTGGACTAGTCCCCACCAAATCAGAGTATCAAATACCAATATAAATAGGCATGTGGAAAGATTCCCATGAAACGCTCGCTAGAAACTTAAAGCCTTTCATATAATCACTGCAGAAAACTAAATAAATTTCCTTTCTGTCCTCCTTAATGAAGGCAGTAGAACAGACAGTAATTACAAGGGACACAGAAATACTGAAATAAAAAAAGTCATCTCACTAGCTGTATGTGACCAGGTCTGGATACTCTGAAGTTCAGCAAAATCACCTGTAGCCTGGAACATATCACACACTGGAAAGCCAAAGACAAGAACCTAAGCCTACATTTGAAACAAAAAGTACTCAAACGATTTTACGAATAGGTAAAGATAGGAAAATAGCTTTCCCCACCACCACGACCCCCCAAAAAGTTCAATGCAGTCAAGATGACAACAACACTGCAGTCCCAATGTAAAAGTTCTCCCCTATGAGGTGATGCATGTAACCTGACATCCAGAGTGTGTCATTTTACTCTGAACATTAGTGCAGTCTGTTGGGGGTTCAGAGAAAAGCAACAGCAAGAAAAATTAGCTGCTGCCAAGAATAATTGCTTCATGTATACAGAAAAGTACAGAAAAATGTGTGCAGTGTGCCTTGCTACGACAATGGGCTGCGGGTGTATGAAGGATGCCAACACTGAAGAAAGAAGAGTAATTAGTTCAGAGGAAGAAATGAACACTTGTTCATGCTTTTATCAATAGAAAACACTGTGAAATCTTTGCCCATGAGGTTCATCTCCCTAAACAAACACACACACGTTCCCAAGGGAAGATGCCCTTCAGAGATAAAAATTAGACTGTACAAATCAACAGAAACGTGCAAGGGGGAATGCTGCCGTACAGATCATAGCATGCAACAGTCCTTTTTCAGCATTGACATTTCTGTGTCTCGTTGAAGAAGTTTTATATTGAAGGAGACAAAGAAAACCATGAAGCCTTTAGCACATATTTACAGTTGCTGTTGTAGAAGGCAAACCACCTTATTTTCATCTTGCATGTTACAAAAAAGGAAAAAGCTATTTTCGCTCTGATTCAGAGCATATTAATAGACACAGGGAAGGGTTCTCACATCCATCTCTTAAATGCTGTATCCTCTATCCAGTTCCAAGAACTTTTTACCACAAGGTATTGGCCATAGCACAAAATGAGTAACTAATGACATTGTACCAGACAAGACAAAAAGATCGGTTTTAATTAAAAAAGAAAAAAAAAAAAAAAAGAGAGAGAACTTTCTCTCTGTGGTAATATGGAGTAAGTTTCCTCAGAGATAAGAAGTACGCAGATAGTTTCAGGACTTCCATCTGTCTCAGTATTCTTGATTATCACAATATCTGGGCAGTCACTATACTAATTTTTACAATGTTTAAGAGCCTTTGCACTCATGTTTTTTTCATTTTACAGCAGGGAAACTGAAACAAGATGTCCAAGATCACAGGAGGCACCAAGGGCAGAGCCTTGTGCGAGAGCTGAACTTGCTTCTCTTGAATCCTCAGTAAACACCTCCATTTTTCCAAACACTCCTTCTATCTCACATTAGTGCAGTCTAGTGGAGATCAGATACACTGCAAAACTACCACAACATACACACCAGGGACAAAGAGTGAACTGGAGATCACTGTACTTTCTGACTACATACCTAAAATAGAGGAAAACATATTCTCCAGCTCCCCACTGATAGTTTGTTTACAATGCTCCCAACACTCAGTTACTAGGTAATAAGTGGATGTTAGGCAAACAGGTATGTTTAAAAGTATGGGTCAAAAGTCCCTTACAGAGAAGCTCAGCATCAGAGAAAGGTGTGTATTACCAGAAAATGATTCTCACTCTCCCAGAGCTTTCAAGTTAAGGCTGAATACATTGTACTTCTATACTATAGGAATAGGGCAGGCTGGGAAGAAAGCAGCTAATTAAAACAAGAAAGGCTGTGTGAGAAGGGGAAGGTGCCTTCACATCACTCCCAGGAAAAGGGGTTTTTCTATATTTCTAGCTGTGTTGACCAAAGAGGAGTCCTCCTCTGCATGCTTGTAGCAAAGAGGGATCTGCATTCCACCCTTCCAAACTTTGCACTTCTCCCTTTTCCAGCCTCTGGATCAAATCAGCTCATCATAGCTGAGACCCATTTGCTCACCAAACAGTGAGAAATAATTTATTGCACCAAAGGAAATTGCTCTACTAATTGTCCTGATACTATTGGCTGTTAGCACCTTCAGAGTGCTCTTAAACATTAGAAACAGTGAATTTTCTAATAGGAAGGCATAAAACACTGTCTGAATCCACAGAGTGCACTTCATGTTCCATCTGAAACGTTTGCCTCTAGTTCTACCTCCGCTTGGGCCAACTGCTGTCTTCAGCTGCACCTGTAGCACACCTCTTGAACCTGCAAGCTGGCAGAAATGAGGATGTATGGGTTAGGACTGAACTCTGCCTTTATTTCAGTAAATGCCATCAGAATGTCATGGAAACAGAGAATGAGTGGAGGCCTGACAAGCTATCAGCTCTGTGTATGACTGGAGAAACTCACCATATCTCCCTGTTGCACTGGAATGAGTGAGGGTTGAGAGAAATTATTACACTTCACCTAATCAACAAAAACAACAATAAGGCTGGAACCAAACAAAATCTCAGACCTAGAAAACCCTCAGACTTTGCGGAGCTAAACCCAGTCTTCACACACAGTACCACAGCCTTTAACTAGAAATTAGCTACTTTGCCTGACTTCTAAGGTAGTTTGGATTGAGGACCGAAGTTGTCTCTCAAACACATCTCTGGAAAAAAAAAAAAAAGAAATAAAAAAACCCCCAACTAAAAATCAGAGGGGTCCATGCAGGAATTGCAAAATCCGATGTTAATACCTCTTAAACCTCGTGACCCGAGGTCCAAGAGGCACTTAGTTATTTCTATACCTCGTATTAGGAAGACTACTCCTGAAATATGATCTTCAGTTCTGTTGTCCTCACTTTAAGAAGGATGTCTGAAGTGGGAAACAGTTCACAGAGATGATACAAACAGAATTTGAAATCTGGAAGCTTTACAGGAAGATCGACAGCCTTAAGAACCTCTCTTCCTACCCAGTTTAGCCAAGAACAGGTTAAGAAGTGACTTTATCTAAAAGCACCTATATCAGGAGTAGTCTTTTGACAATATTTAGCAGGAAAGGAGATAATGAGATCTAATAGTTGGAACCTGAAGCTTGACTAATTCAAACTATAAATAGGGCACTTAAAAAAAGGCAAATAAGGAGCATAATTAAGCACTGAAGGAACATCTAGAGACCTTATATCCTCCCCATCGCTGAAGTCTTTACATGAAAAGCAGAAATCTTTCTGCGTAACACGCTGTAGCTCAGTGACTGGACATAAACACAGGAGTTACTAAGGAAGTTCTGTAACTCAAGTTATACCAGAGATCGTTTTAGGAATTCATAATGGTCCCTTTTTGCCTAGCTATCAACCTATATGCTTTAAATAGTGGTTCTAACAGTGTTTGGGTCAGTTGGTTGGTGACAGTGTTTGGGTCAATATTGACCACATACTGACCTACAAAATACTATACTGCCAGGGACTACAACTAGTAAGACTATGTAAACCTGCTCCATGTTGTTTATGACCTGAGACACTAACTTTATGGAAAACTATTCCACAGATATTTAATGATTAATCGTCTGTGTTTTCACACTACAAGTCAGACTGGTATGGAAATACTAATGGGAAAGAAGGCTCTCTGCAAGTTTAAAAATGTGTCAATCAAAAGAAAAGAAAAAACAAAATAAAAATCAAGGTGAAAGGCTCGATCACGCCTAAAAACATTGGATAAAAAGTGTTCACTGAGAAGAAGCCTTATAGGCTTCACACTACCTAGCATGCTGGCTCGCTGATGGGAAGGAAGCAGGTAGTAAACAGTGCCCCACCCCTTTCAGCATCAAGGGTCTCTGCCTTCCTGCCTTGTGCATCTGCCAGACCCAGTGGGGAAGGCAGTAAGTAAGTGGAAAGCCAGCCGTGATCCTAGCTGTGGAGAGGACAGACAGTGGCTCCCACAGCAGAAGTAAATAGTACCAACTAATGCAATGAGGGGCGGGGAGGGGGGGGGGGGAAATCTCGGGGATTAAAAGTGCCAGTGGCAAAAAGAACTGCTTCTGTGTTGGTTTTTCTGTCTAAGTTTTGGCCAAAGCATAGAAATGCCCTGTAAGTGTGGCAGCAAGTCCTCCCCAGGCTGGGGAAACAGGCCAGCAGCCACACATACAGGCAAGCAGGGTCTGGGAGCTCGCGGATACTCAGGCAGCAACCAGACATGGCCAGAAATGCTGCAGCGCCAGCTCCCATTCCCGTCAGAAAGCACAGAAAAGGTACAACCTGGGCTACGCTGCAGCACAGGCAGAAGATAGTAAAAGGCAGCAGCAGGCAAAAACAGGACCGTGCAGAACGCAGCACGGGCAACGAGTGACCTTGGGGCAGAGCAAATCAGTGACCAGCAAGGGAGTGAGCACAGGATTACAGAAGCGCTGGGAGCACAGTTTGCATCCAGAAAAGGAGTGTGCCTGGAAGACAGCTGAGGACAGGAATGAGAATGTCTTGTGATAAACATGGACTTTTTTTTTTTCACCCCTGAAATCCCAAACACATTTGTCAGATGGCAACGCACAAAGTTCCATTTGCTCCTGGCCCTGTTGCTTGTTGTCGCTCAAGTACCCCAGGAATGTAACACCTGACAAAAGTAAACCTCTCAATTTACATCAGAACTGCTTCCCCTCCAAAAAGGAAAATTCCACTCTTCCTTGTCCCCATCCTATCTCACTAATTCACCTCTCGCTGGCCAGCAGCCCTTGGCCTTTCCTATTCCTCAAACATTAAATCATCTCAGCAAGGAAGCGCCTGGCTCTTGCCTTGCCCCCAGCTCCAGTTTTGTTCCAATGTCAGTGATATGCCCTTCCTCCTTCGCAGCATCCTTTTGTGCACAGCTAAGCTCATTCTTCCTCCTTTCCCACTGCCACTGTCAGCACACACGCTCTGTAGTAGAGAGCCTGGGCACCTGGAGTATTTAATATTGAGACCCATAACAACCTGAAAAATACCCACAGCACAAATGCACTCTACTTGCCACAGTTTGTGAAACTCTGACCTTGTGTCACAGCACATCGCTGAGCAATTCCTATACCATGGAAGGAAACATAGCACTTCCTGTCAAAATAAAACCTTCACATTTGTGCCTGTCATGAGAAATAAGCCAAAACCTTGACAGGGGGTGCAGGGGATGGGAGCAGGGGGCGGGATATAATGTACTGTATTTAAGAGTAATTTCCTTTGGTTAAAAAGAATACTTAGAAAAATCAAACCAGCTAGAGCTTAAAAAAAAAAAAAAAAAAAAAAAGTCTAAAGCCAGGGGGCTTCCCCGCTCTCTTCCATAAAAATAGAAATACCTCCTCACCCCGCCCCGCACCCTGCAAGAACGTAAGAAGCCTCAGCGCTGACACTCACGCAGGTGTGCCGGCAGTCTGATTGTGTCTTCCTCCATCCTGATCGCTCGAGGCACTGGGACATGTAGTGGTGACGAGGAAGTGTAATTTGGTACCGGGCTCACTGGAGGTGTGTACGAAATTCTTTCCTGCTGTTAAAAAGAAAGCGGGGTGGGGGGGAGAGAAAGAGAGAGGACAACGTGAACTTTGGAACAGAGGTGTGAAACCAAGGCAGGGGAGGGGGAAGTGGGTGGAAGGAAGGAAGTGTGCGCGCGTGGTGGGGGCGAGCAGCACTAGCGATGCACCTGGCTGCCCAGGGAGCCATGGAGCACAGCACGCTTGCGGGCAAGTGCTGTGCAGGCGACGTGCTGCCCGGTGTTGCAGCCAGGGGCCCAACAGCTCTTAGGGCGACGGGTTTGATTTTCTAAAGGTAGGTACATGAAGTTTCCAAGGGTCTTCTCAGAAATTTGCGGAAGGAAAGGGAAGTGACACATAAGTGGGGAGACTCTCAGGGTTTTATGTCGGTGAAAATCCGACAGCAACTCCATGATACATGCATGAGTACCGTTACAGAAAGTGTCAAAACCACTTAATCTTAAGCTAACATATCAGTCATGATCTGAGCATGTTTATTAACTATTTAACACTTTAAAATGCTATGAAGGAGTAAAGACATTAGTTTTGTCTTTGCTGCAGAAAACCCTACTCTATCACTAAAAACTACTCTGTTTACCATCGAGTAATGTAGTACTTTTTTTTTTTCTTGCCTAAACTAGTTACTAGCACTTTCTTTGAAGTAGTTTAACTTGCAACCAAGTAAGTCAGCATACAGAAAGCAGCTACGCAAGGACAGTCAAATAGAGTTAAAGGGCAATTTGTGAATGTTACATTAGTTTCATAATTGTCACTGTTAACGTTTTTATTTCTGAAAATGTCTGCCAAGAAATTTAAGACTGAAATTTCATCTGATTTGATGGGAAAATTCTTCCATATTCTAAGCCTGTACTCCAATCACAGCACAAATTATACCCTTTGTAAATAAACATAGTCACAATTTTACAGGAGCATAAAAAAAAATCATTATCATATGCTTCCTGGAAGGCAATGCGTGCTATTCCCCAAAACTGTGCTGCTGACATTTAATGATGGCAGTGCGAACAGCCACATACATACATACATACATAGAGAAGCAAAAAGTGCCGCCTTCATTTCTTAGCATTTGCAAGAAAGTACGTGTGCAGCTCCCCACCCCGACCCTGATCTCTGGCAAATGGAAAAGACAAATTTGGTGCTGGAGCAAGAGAAGGTAATTACTTCCATTACAAACCACAACATTATCAAGGCTGTGTGGCAGGGAACTAGACTAAGGCTGACAGAGGCACCTGCAGAACGTAAGCACCCTCACTGCCAGCAAAGAGGAGAGGTTTGTACAACATGAGTAAATAATAACTAAATGTACCAAAGCAGAAAACTCTTCAGGCAGACTAGATGACATGTCCAAAAAAAAAAAAAAATAGGACAAGGAGCACCTAGAAAGCCAGTTCATTCTGGCGCAAGGTGCTGCTATCAGCTTGCTGCTGAGGAGCTCCCACAGAACCAGAAGTTTTGCCTCAACGTCTGGAGTCCCACCACTATACTATAGCCACCACTGCTGACAGTCATTGCAGAGAAGACTGACGGCATGTGGAGAATAAACTGTTCTAACTATTCTGTGTTTAGACAGAGTGGGAAGACAGGCCTGGTTCACTCCACCATCGCTATGTTTTTTCTGCGAGTACAGCCTCCGTGGCTTTCAGCTCAGTACTTTTTACCCAGAAATTGTTCAATCTTATGTTCCAGTCTCCCACAAAGCTCTTTAACATCTTACTGCGTCCACTTTCTTTCTACTCATCACTGTCCAGGCAACAGCAACCCATTAGCTCATATGAATTTAGTTTTTCTTAGTTAATAAACAGGGATGTTCACTGAGACGTGGTGAAAGATGCACCTGTGGAGCTACAAAACATTATTCTGCTTTCAACTTATGCAACTCCTTCCCTGACCCAAAACGGCTGACTCTATGCTTCGCGTTCCTGCAAGGCACGGCACGCTCTGCCCATTCTGCAGTCTCGCTGCCCATTTGCACCTTCTCGCCACTGGTGCATAATACCAGCGATTCGCAACGAGACCAGCCACTTCCTAGCATTTCCTGCTGCGATCCACAGCTCAGATAATCGAACCACACTGCAGCTGCTCGTTTTGCTTATTAAATGAGATATTTATAAAAAGAGGAACACTTCTGAAACATAGCCACACAGATGCCTGCCTCTGCAAACAGGCACTAGAGGATAGATGGGAGACCTGAAGTCCTTTTCCTCCCTGCTGAAGAACACAGGATACAGTCCAACCTCAGGTCACATTCCATCCCCACAGAAATACTGAATCACCGCTGCAAAGACAAGGGCTAAGTGGCTTCAAAGGGCCTTCTCACTGGCCAACGGCAAGAGGAAAGTGCAAGCTGAAGACAAAATTAAATCCAGAACCCCATGCACCTCCCCCACCACCCAGGAGGTGCTGTATCAAACTAAGACATTACGCTTGCAGTACCTGCTGCCTTTCTCTCCACACTGATAAACCTCCTAAAGGCATACGGTAACCTCATTTATACCATGACAGCTTCACTGAGATTTACTGTTATAAATAAAGATATTTAATTCATTGTTTCCTAGTATTCATAAGAACAGGACAGTAAAAACTAAAAAGAAGTTGTGGAAATGCAGTTACTTTTTCCACACAATTGAATGACCACAGTAATGTGTGAATTGGTAATATTTGCAGAACACATTTTACAAGGCACAAAATGGAGTTAGCTATCCAACTCTTACTGGTGCCTTTGAAATGCCCTCTCTTACTAATCCTGTATTTTTTTCCAGCACCTTTAACCCAAATATCAAAGCAATTCACAGATATTAGGTAAGTCTTTTTCCTTTTATTAGACACACGGACAACTTGAGTTCAGAACGAGCAAAGCTCAAATGAGCTAAGTAATTTCAGAGTTAAGCTGTCTTGAAAAAGGACAGCATGTGCCTCTCAGGGGCAATGCATTTAACAAGTACATCCTGAAACAGCAGCCCTTGTAACTGTCCTGGCCAGATTTCCAAAAGGTGTGGAATGGCACCGGGAGGTCAAGGCACTGGGCTTGTGGAAAAATGAGCTTCAGCCCTGTTTGCAGCATGAGTCAGTAACATGGCTGGAGGCAGAACTGCAAACATCAGTCCAGTCCTGCAACCTACTGTAGCTCTGTGCTTCAGCCACAAGCAACTCCCAGCCTACACAGACGTGTGAATGCACAAGGTCACATTTGCTCCTCCAGGCTTTTTGAGGCTTTTTTAGAGTCACACTTCCAGGAAGTACCTGCTGTGCTCACACCACTGAGAACAGATGTGCTTTAATCTTCACAACTCCAGAACTGCCTAGTGCTTCTCTCTATGGGATCCATCAAACAAAAACATGGCTGGTATCTCATGCTTCTAAGGTTATGCAACTAGATACTCTGCTACTAGGAATTTTTCTGAAGGGTTTCCTAACCAGTCAGTTTAATATTTCCCTTTGCATTAAGGCCAAGAGTAGATGGTTCAATGGTAAGATTGTTCAAGCAACAGCTTGGGAGTAAGGATAGGTAGTGCTGGTAGTAGAACCAGCATGAACCTTGTGTGTACTTGAGCAAACAGCCTTGCTATAGCCTAGTCTACCAGTAAAAGAGACTAAACCAATACACATTTGGTGTGGTCCTTTGAGATTATTGGTGATGAGTGCTAGGAAAGAGCTTGGCATTACCACATTCCAGATTCGCCACCTGCCAGCAGACTCTATAAACATTCAAACCCACAAGTGACCAAACGCTCAGCCCTAAACAACTGCCATCTATAAGCAACTTCAAAATAGCAGCTCCCTAGTATTTTGCCAGTAGCCACAATGAGGTGGCTAAAACACTTGGCATATTGCTTGCTGTCATCATTTTTGAAAGGCTTCTTCAGCTCACAGTTTCACCATGAAATTTCACCTTGACTACAGTAATTGAAGAGATGCATTAAGTCAACTTCTATGGGGACCCTCCTTGGGGTTTACTCTAGTGGCTGGTGCTCCAACAGTGCCACCTAGACAACCAACCAGGTCTGCTGAGAGTGGGTCATGCTTTCACCTGCCCAATCTAGCAGAGACAGATTGAAACACATGGTTAAAAATCAAGACAAGCTATGGTTTTGTTCTCTTTGTACTAGAAAAGCATAAAATACTAAATATCCAGGTGCTGAGAAAGCCTTAGATCAAACCACCCTGTCTGAAAAAGGAAGGTAACTCAAAAGCTATATTGATCATGACTATCTAGTAGGAGTGTACATAACAGCTGCCTAGACACCCAAAGCCATCAAAGCACACACTGATTTCAGTTTGAAGAATTGGGGTAGGTCCTTTACAGACAAAATCTACCAACAGTTAGCAAATTCTGTCAGGAACACAAATAATTCATATTGCTAAAATAATAATAATAATAAAAAAATTCAAAATTGCAAAATTAAATTTGTAGTCACCTTTTAAAAAAAGTCTAGCAGTTGAGGATAAGTGAGGCTGCAAGTAAAAACAGCTTCACACTTTAGCTAAAGTTACGCCCTTCTAAACTCCAAAGCAGCAGCCTTCATCATGAATGTTCTCCAGCTTGCAGTTTAATAGTCTTTTTGTCCCTTTACTAACTTCACTCAGATGGCAGGCACAAAGAACATACATGTTTTTGCAGAAATGAAAAGAAAATATGTAAGAAAGCATGCTAAGCAAGCCCTTATGTCCCAATGACAAGACTACTTCAGTAGTTGGATAGGTGGTATACTAAAATGACTTTTTTTAATTGATAAGGCAAAGAAAGGCATTCTCTATGCAGCAGTTTCCAGGAAACCAGAACAGCCAACATGGTCTGGAAATACCCTGCACTGGACAGAAAAGGCAGCTGACTCTTACCACTGCGTAAAAACTTACTCCTATACTGCATGTAATGATACTACACAGAGCAAAATTAAACTGGGAGTGAAAGCTGACATGCATTTGCCCCCCAGGCTGCTGGCATACGTGTGCCACTCCGCACCTGTCTTGTTGCATTTGCTGTTCATCTTTGCTTCTCCAAACAGACCAGACTCCCCCTACTCCCCAGAGAAGCAGGCATTACCGCAAGGTGGAGATACAGCGATTTGTGCTGTGGTAACTATCAGGAAGCCAACAGTTAGAAGTAAAAGAGGAGAAAGTTACCTGTCATGTCCTCACAGGCCGTCCTTTCTTACTCGCAAGACAGTGGTAGCAGGACGCTGCTTTAAGGTAAGCTTCCAGCTCCCTGGGTATCATCCCATCACCCTGCTCCAACTCCTCGCCTAGGGGACGGGCACTCAGAGAGGGCAGCACTAGCAAGTGTGCAGATATTCTGGTGCCCTCTTAGATTTCTGGGGAAGCCCTAGGCTTAAAAACCCTGAGTAACATGCCCTTGGCTTGTGTAAATCCAGGTTTTAAACATATGGTTGTAGCTCTCAGGACCATAAAAACTGGTGTTCTGGACACAACCACCATAAACTCCAAATCACGGAGGATGTTCAGCTCTGCAAGGACATGGGACCAGGGCTATCTCTTTCAGCATGCACACCAAGGCAGGGAAAGTGGAAAGACAAGCCAAAGGACCAGGAGCTAGGGGTGAGCCTGGGAAGGTCTGTTTTTGCTACTGTGGATCCTCCGAGGAGTAGGCACCTTGGGTATGGTAGAGGAGAAAAAATGGCCTTAGAGAAAAGGGTTGTTGGGGGAGTAACGAGGTGTTTGCAGGAAAGATTCAGAAGGTCCTGCATGTCTGGGCACTCAGCAGGGCAATGCCAGCAAACCAGCCGCAGAGTAGCACAGGGAAAACAGCAGGAGATTCAGGTTACTTAACCATTAGGGAAGCAAGTGAGGGGAAGAGGAAAGGGAAGGAAGACATATGCGGTGTTCACCAGTGTTTTGTATGCAACGCTATAGCTGGATACGGAAGTCCAAGAGACCACTATGAGATGAGTTACAGGGCCTAACATAGGGAAGAGGGGGGAAATCAGAGACCCTAAGAGACGGTATGGCACCAGCTACACAATTACAACATTTTGGGATTTTGGTCAATGTTATAGCTTGCGTACTCCAACTTCTGCCAGGGACAAAGGATCAGGCTCCAGAAAAAGCAAAGTAGAGCTCTGCAGCACCAGGGTATGAATTAAACTCTCCACTTCTCTCCCTTCCCCCAGTTGCTGTCATCTTCTTAATTTCCATGGCAGACTTCTCATTTTTGATCCCATTAATATAGCAATTCACGTCAAATCTATAGCAGCATAATCAGCACACTATCAGTAATTAGAGAAATTAAAACAAACACAGCTCTCTGGAATGGACCTTATGCAAAGCAGCACTGGGAAAAGATTAACATCTCATTTCCTGCGCACAGAGAGCAGAGATTGTCTCGGTGACCTTAGTGATTTTGCGAAGTTCAGTTCCTCCCTGCCTCCTCCCTTCAGCCTGCTTCTGACAAACCTCCCAGCAGAGAGGCAGGAGATGGCTACCCTCTCACATCTCAATCCTTACTCAAGCAAATAAAAAAAAATCCACAGAGGTGCAACAGTTCATCACAAAAGGGAAGGGTAAAGGAGACAGTGGGGAAGTTCATGCTTCTCCCAAAATGACTACAGCCACTGTTCTAATTAAATTAAAATCGTACAGACAGCAATATTGATGCACTCAAGTGTTGTGAAAAGGCAGCTTGCAGAGGTCAATGTTGTTGAAAATGCCATGATACGGTTGCATTATTGTCTAAGCACTGCAAAATATCTCAAATTAGCAAATATAAATGAAGCAAAAAAACTAGCTGAACCACATACTCAAAAAGTATTTCTTTGCTGAGGTCACTGCTAATATGGGGGAATAGAGAGTAGAAACAGGCTGTGGGAAGATTATATCAGGTAAAACTACAATACTAAGGCAAAAAGCTTAATGAGATTCATGAAAGGATTAGTCATTTATATGAATAATAAAGAATGTTATCCATAGATATCCCAGCTAGGCAGCACAAAATATATATGGGAGGCAGATTCATATATGGGAGGCAGATTCTGGTTCAGAACTTGGAAGTGGAATCATCGCACTCCAAAACGGGAGTAAAGCATTATCTATTTGAACTGGGAGGCCCTTCCACTCGCCCTTCTGCAGCAAGGCTCCAAGAAGAGGCAGTAAAGCTGGGACTTGGCCCACCTGACCTACTACTTCAAGGCAGAAGTCAACCATGGATTCAGCTGCCTGATGTTAAGAAACTATCTGCCCCCAGCTCCTTTCCACATGCAATTCAAAATTCGCATTATGGGGTTGTCACTGCAACATACCTCCTGAGAACTTGCTACTGACCTCTGTTTAAGCAGGGCACGGAGAAAGGTTAGCCACTGCTCTGATCCACAGGACTATCCCTTTTGCGCCTACATCATGATTTTGTTAGCACACTTGCTTAGCACAAAGCATCACAGAAGGCTCAAGAGAGTTTATTGCACAGCTGGAATAAAACACATGAGGCTTTGAAGTACTGTGGCCAATGAGTAAGCAGCAGGGAGGGCAACAGAGAAGGTCTTTCCAGGCTTAGATATCTGCACGTCAGAGATATTTCACTGCATCTTTTTCGCATTCTCTTTTCTAAAACAGGGAGTGCTGGGGAGCCTCATCCTGTAACATACGATGGTTGTACAACCCTGCCTGTACGTGTGGGAATTCACACCCTGAACACCCGTAATTGGAGTCATGCATCCATTTCAGTGCAAAATTTCTGGAGGCCATGAAACTGAGATGGGAAGACTAAGGGAAAACATGGTGTACAGGGAGCTGCCCTCTCACGTGTTATGGGAAAGGAGAATCCTGGAGCTACTCTGCAGCTTCTCAGGACTGGCATGGCAGCTCAAGTGTTTTCACTCAGTTGTATTAAGGAGCTGCCACTTCACTGGCAAGCTGCAATGCTACGATGTATTCAAACGCATTTCCAGGACAAGCATCATTTCTGGTCTTTCTACAAGGGATGAGTGTTGCTTCCTGAGTATTTTTACTGAAGCTACAATTACTGTGAACAGGATCCTTCACAACAGGGGATATCAAATATTTCCATAGCATGAACGACAGGTCAGAACTGTCACATGGATGAGGTCAACTCATTCACTACCGTGGATTATCTACGTGACCATCAGTTAAGTAGTGGAAAAATCATGGGACAGTAATTCACATAGAAGTCATAGCTTCTTTTAATCCTCAGTCACTGATGGAAACAAAATTCCTGAGGAGCTACAACACTCTGAAATACACATTTTAAAAATACAACTTAAAAATATAAGAAATGACCCTTCTCGGTCCCATTGCACGGCTGGAATCTGCTCTCATCTATACCTGCAAAATTCTCCAGCGATTTTTTTAAAACAACGATTCTGGTCCCAATTAGTGGAAGTAAAGTCCACATACGGGCCTCTATCTTTATCTTCTCCAGTTCAGTCACTTAGGTTTACTTTCTCTCCTTATCTACATGAAATCAGTTTGAACCTGAGGGTGAACAGTGTGTATATATGCCTGTTTGGAAACAAATTGCATCATGATATGCCATAATTATCTTATATCTGTTACTATTTGAAAATACAGGCACACCCAAAAATCAGCTACTATAATAAACTGGGAAAAAGTTGTTTATGTTTGATCACGTAGGTGCCTACCCTGGTAGGCATGAGAACGTCTCTCCTCTATGAAGAAAAGTTATCCAGTACTGGAGGCACTGAGAAGACAACCCTGATCACAGGCTTGGGTTCTGGCATTGGAAGACCATTTCAGACCAGAGAACTGGTGTACCTACTTATCCTGTGAAACAACAGTTTAACCCTGCAAGGTTGACATCTTTACAACTTTCCTCACCGGCAAAACAAAACACTATTGGCATACACAACACCACCGCATTTTCATGACAGCTTTTCATCACACTTCAGACTTCTGGCAGACTTTCCATGAAAAAGGACATACTAAATACACAGAGAAACCTTGGGGTGCCATGACGAGGTCTAACCCTACACCTTACAGTTGCTGCACCTAAAGGTTCAAGTAGTGCAAAAGTAACCCAGCATACACAGCATGCCAGGGAGTGTGCTATATCCCCTTGTTTGACACCACCTCTAAGTAGGTAAAGGCAACTTTCCAGAGGGAATCTAGGCTGGCCCAGTAAGAGGACAGCTATAATAAGGGATGTTGGTGAAAAAATGGGCAGATCCACTTGGGTGCTCAGGAAGAGTGAACAGAATCCACAAAGAGAGAAAGACAGCCAAATAAAACACCCATTCTCAAAGACTGTATTAATAAGCTAGTCCAGAAACAAGTGGTGATGGATGTTTGCCGCTATAAAATATAAAAAGAATTCACATTATTTGACTCCCAGCATACTAAATGCAGAGGGAATTCCTAAAAAGGACCACACTTGCACTGACCTTGTCTACTGTACAGAAGCTGGACATGGAAGAAACGTCAAATTACAATCTTCCTCTCCCACCATCTTTCACCTAACCCAGCCACGTACTTTAACGTGAACAACATGAGATCAGTGTGACTAAAAAGGAAACTCTAGCTGACAAAGGAGAGTATATAAAAAACAGCTGGTAGGATTTCACTTAGAATATTGCATCCTGCACATTTGCAAGCTCTTCATTCTGCATCAGATATATATATATACACACACAAATCTATATATGCAAGATAGACAAGTTTTAGAAGAGTCAGAAGGTCTAGCTTATAAGGAAGGAATAAAGGAACTACAGGGACAAAGAGAGATATGACAGATACAGCTCAACAGCCAAAAGGAAATAAAAACAGAGGAAAGGGAAGATAACCTGGAAGATATATTGCAGAAGGATAAGCTAATGAGAAGCTGTGATTAAAACATTAAGATGCAATGGGAGACCACTGAAGGAAGCTGAGTTACATCAAAAAAAATAGAATCTGCAGACAGGTCAACCTGTACAAGAGTCATGTTATTTTTTACAATTTATTTAACAAGCTATTTAGCAGCTTTTGGAAGGTCCCTCCAGTCAGCAGTCTATGGGTATGAGAATGCAAACTAGAAGAAACTGAACCTTTTGCTGATCAATGCATCAGACACAGGCATAGCTTGAGGCACAGCAAAATCTTTTATTTCCACTAAAACATGGTCCTTCCAGCACAGAACCATCAGGACTGGGAGAACTTTAAGGAGACCTTTTAAAT
Organism: Harpia harpyja; assembly: GCF_026419915.1. Classification (NCBI taxonomy): domain Eukaryota; kingdom Metazoa; phylum Chordata; class Aves; order Accipitriformes; family Accipitridae; genus Harpia; species Harpia harpyja. Next base: position 3,952,681 of record NC_068945.1, on the reverse strand, counting down.
ATGTTTGTAGAGAAACAGCTGGGCATGGTGCAGCATATCTGATTCAAAAGAAGAAAAGATGAGCTTTCACGTGTGTTTGAAAAGCAGCTGAAGCTCCCGAACAAGCCATCCTTTTAAGAAGGGGTAGGTGACAGGACAGCAGAGCCTGAATTCGACAATATGGTCTATATTCCAGGGACAATGACAGGGTCGAGTGATGGCTCTTTATTAAATGCTTTCTCCTCCATTAATGCTGCACACTCTAATGATTTGGCCATTACCATTAACAAATCTGCAATGTCCCTGCCTGGAGCTAATAAGTAATGAACTAAGCGGGTGAATATTCTGTTGTGTAAGGAGAGCTATTAGCAATCCTTTCCCAACTGCTCTGAAAACAAGAGATGCCTTCCAGGTACAACCTGTCCATGTGACAGGGTACATCCCACACAGCCCTTATTCCTTCAGTCTGGAAATTCCAGTGGCACTCCCAGCACTCCGAAGGGGAACAAGAAGTGGATCACCCCCTGCATAGTGCTGGTGTATGGGGCTGGGTGGCAGATGCCACACCACAAAGCACAGGAAAAAACAAACTCCACAGAAGATGTTTGAAGAGAAATGGTGAGAAGGACAGGAGTCTGTTCCCAGACCTGCTACTGACTCTCCAAAACAAGCTGTAGCATTACCACAGCCAACAGGGCAATGGGATAACACTGAGCCCACAGGCCTGTCAAGCCGTGGGATGGCTAAGCACAAAAATCTCAGTTTAGCTGCTCTCCTGCCATAGCTTTTCCTGTTTGTTAAGTTCCCCAATTGTTTTAATTGTTCCTTTCAACCTCTGCATCACTTTTTGTTCTTCCTCAAATTATTATTTTGTTTTAGCTCATAATCCCGAAGCATTGGTTATGATGTTGCTCCTGGCAGAAGAGAAGTGCTGAAGTTTCACTCTGGTTATCTTTGGCTTGTGTTCACAGCTAAGCATTGTGGGTTCACAACTGAATGGACACTGTAGTGAGAGCCACTCCACCCTTACCATAAGACTGCTTATGAGCTACAAATACTGCCTTACTACATTAGCAACAAGCTTGGGAACTAAGCCAGCTAAAATGGAGTAAGTTGCAGCCATCTTTAAGAAAAAGAGTAAAGTGCTGGTCCTGGGCCCATTTTGACTCAATCTGAAGGCTTGTCCACGGTCCTCATTATTACACCATTTAAATATGTCCTATAATACGTTTACCACTTTCCTGCAATAAGAAGAAACGTTATTATACTCACCTTTACAAGTGGAGGGACCAAAACATATGTAGATTAGGTGGTTAGCCCATCAGGAGCACAGGGGCTGAGCAAAAACCTACTTCGACACCTTAGAAAATAATATCCTTTCCTAAGAACTGTACTGGGATCTGAACCCAACTGTTAGGACTTGACATTTATACAGTGATAGCACTCAGAGGCAAACTGAACCACGGGGCCATTGTCCAAGGCACCACAGAAACACTGAGCAGAGGACAGCCCTGAAGACCTCAAAGCCAAAATAGTCAAGATAGAGAAGCACCAGAGGAAGAATATTTTTGAATCCTATTTTACAATTAGGAACAGCAGTGCAGGAAGAAACAGCAAGTTGCCTAAATCCCATTTTGACCCTCTACACGCATGGCCATGTTTCTGGGGTTATGGTGCTGCTCTGGAAATGGATGAACTACAAGAGAGAAGTAAAATGACATGGACATTGTGCAAAAGCTCTGAAAAAGTATAATTTCACTCTGCATTTTAGCATTGATTTTAAATACCCTCCCCATGAGCACTGCTGATTTCTAATGCTCCTCCTTGCCAAAGCATTGACTGAAATCTTTTGACTTAAGTGGTAGCAGAGATGGCCTGCATCAGAAGCAAGCTGTGAACCCGTTCCAGAAACACGTCCCTCCTCTGCCACAAGAATCAGGACAGAGGCACTCCAACCCTTCCCACGGTTATGCAACAGCACAGATCCAGTTAGGAAGGCAGGTCTCCTTAGCTGACCCAACTCACTGCTAAACAGCCTTAACCAGCACAGCTTTCTGCTGGCACAGGCAAAGCAAAACAGGGGGGCATCAATCACCCCCATCTAATCAAGCAGGGTGTGTTTAACACTCGAGCTGAGCTGTGAGACTGTCAGAGGAGATGGGGGAAGAAAAAAAAGAAAAAAACCAAACCTGCTTACAAGAAGCATGACAAAACACTTCTTCTGTTCCTACAGCCAGGAAGGTGACTGGGACAATTGCCCAAGAATACGAACATTCCCAGCATTTGAGGACACACATGTTCCTTCTAGCAAGCATCCCCCAGCCCCTTCCACCACATGCCCTTCCCCACAGTCCTGCTCACACATAGCAACGGCTAAGATTTTTGTTAGGGGAAAATTAACCAGAATTTTTTTTTTTTTTAAAGCTGGCAACAAAGACATGAGACTTTTCCTGGCATTTCTCCTGTTTATACAGGACCTGCCAAACCGGTTGTGTGATTTTTATGCTGCTTTCTCTTCTACAAAGTCCTTCGAAAGGCAGAATAACAGAAAGCAAATAAGGAAAAAGTTTGGTTATATAGGTCCAAAGATCAACCCTTGGTAATACAGTTGAAAAATCAAAAATTAACCAGAATCTTCCTAAATTTATTTTGAATATCCAAAGACCATGGTTGTTTATGCTCATTATTAAGACTGTGTTGGAGTAGTTGTTTTGAACAGTGAGAGGCAGTCCTGTTTCAAACTGTTTAGCATCTAAACTGATAAATTATGCAGCAGATAAAATAAGAAACTGAGGCACAGAACAGTCAAACTGCTCAAGCTAGGCAGAGCCGGGGACAGAGAGCAGGTCTTCCGAGTATCCACCTGGTTCCCTGCATATTAGGTCATGCCACTTCCCCTATGTAAACATGCCTAATTCCCAACAAAGGCTAGGCTATTGTATGTGGGTATGGATGCCTTACCACCAACACCAAACAGTTCCTAATCCTAGAAAATTGTGCTGCTTTACCCTCCTACAAGACACTAGACAAAAAAAAATTCAATAGTTGCAACTGCCTAGCTATAAGTCCACTGCCAGGGATCTGAAGACCAGAAGTGGTAACAAATTTTATAGTAAACATTTCCCTCAATATATGCAATCTTGCTAGAAATCAAAACATTGCACCAAAAATAGCCCTTTCAATTACTACATAGGGGTTTTTTTAATGTTGTGGTTTGTTGGGGGGGGGTTTCAGAATAACTTATCTCAAGCGCAGCAGCACACTGTGCTGCTACACTTTCCAAGTGGAACATTTGGTCTTCGATTCAGAAGAAATTTCTGTTTCGATATTAATTTTGCTATCCACATTCAAAATCCTGAGGCAAAATGAAAAATAACATGCAAGTTTAGCTTCCTGTTTGGAGCACTCTTGTCTTGCTCTAATGTCAGAATGAAAATGCTATGGGCACATGGAAAAAAAACTGGAAAGGGGGGGCGGGGGGGAATCAATCGAGTGTACTAAACCCATCACCCTACCCACACAGCCCCGGGTGCCCACTGTTTACTCAGGTGTCCTGATGTTCTCCAGTGGCACAGAAAGCACAGCCTTCCCCTCCAACACTCGCGTATTGCTCCGCTCTCTCACCCATGAGGCCACCTAGCACACACACAGCCTCAGAGCCTGCCACTCTGATGGCCCAGGTTTAACTGACATGGTAAATATTCATTTTCACTGGGCTGTATAGAAGGATGAGATAAAACCTTGAGCAAATAAATGGGCAAAGTTCGAGCTTACAGCTGCTCCTCATGGGCCACTTTGAGCTGACACACCTGTTTCTTTGGCAACTGGTTTTGCTCCTGAAGGCTTGGGCTTTGCAGGGCTGCCTCAGTAGGGCTGGGTGATGTGCTTATACAGGATCTGCCTGTCAGCCAGAAGGATCCCAAAGCGATTTACAAACAATTTATGAGGGATTTACAAGCTCACTGCACAACAAGTGAATGGGCACCGCTGCTTACACACCTGCAAGCAAAAAAAATCATTCACCGGGTTCCAGTTACATTAGAAAGGCAGCTGTTTGGGAGCCCTCGAAACCAGTTTAAATGAGAACAGCCAGCCCTCCGGATCCTGTGAGCCCCACAGAAACATCATCCGCTATGGCTGTAAGCTCTCTGAGCTGGTCCAGCTGCCTCTGCGGCCACCACAGAGGGGTTCAATAGTAATATCTACATACATAACCACATCGCAGTGTGAGAAAGGATCCCTCATAACAGCGTGGATGCTTAAAACTTGTGTGGATCAGACTTCACGGGCATAATGCAGCCATCCTAGACAGACTCCTCCACTACAGCATGCATCTTTGAGATGCTTTTAGGCTCAGACATACAGACATCCCACTGATGGCAAGCATGGTTCTTCACACCAGGAGAATCCAATCTGAATTAGACAGAACAGTGCACATTGTATGCACGATGGGATGATATCCATGTAAGAAACTGCATTCATCTTGCAACCAGCAACGACTCCACTTGCCTCCTGCCTGCTAATCCAGTGCTAAAATTACATAACTTTGTGAGCTGCCACAGAAAACTGTATTTATTTATTTACCCCAAAAGCTTCTCCTCTTTCTATCCCCATCCAGACTGGAATCCCAGCAATAGAAACACAATGATCAAAGGCCCCCAGACTGGAAATGCTAAAGCTACTAACACATTTAAAAGCAGAGTAGCCTGGTTTGTATGGAAGCCTAAAACTTTTTGTTGGATTAGTTGATATAGGTGGAAGAGTGGACAGGCTCCCAGGCAAAGCCCTGCTGTCTTTCAACATGTGCGCACATGTGTGCACATTACACTTACGTTATATATGCATATTGTTACATATCGCCATTGCAACTTTAATGTCAAAATTTATAGTACTAATCAGGAACCTGTGCTGAAACTCATCTCAACCTGCAAGTATGTAAAAATAAATGCACGATCTTAATCTCTCATGTTGCATGAACTAATCTTACAAAAACTGTGAGCAAGCATGCACATTCTTACTGACACAGGGAACTACAGGTTTTGCTGAATACTGGAAATTGCGAAACTGGGAAATGGAGATACTGGTATCTTTAGTGAGCAGAACTACCTGCTCCTATTACTTGCAATAGCTGGCTGGTGACAGTCTGTGATACATTGCAGCATGACAATACCCCTTGACATAGCTAAGCCCATAATTAACAGAACAGCTGACAAAAAAATGCATCAGTCCTGTTGGGAGATGCACATAGCACCCTTGGCACAACAGAAATGATTTTTAGATGTACACAGAGCTCCTAGTTTGGTGAGAGAATGAGGAAGCCTGTTACTAAGAGACAGGTGAGAATTTAGGGGCACAAATTCTCTAGCACATGGGAGAAAAGAAAAATGGGAAACACTGACAGCCCCAGATACAGCAGAGAACACAGAAAAGAATCAGATCTCACTGATGAGGATGGAAAGGAAATGCAAGAGACCCATGAGAGCAAGTGGAAGGAAACACCACAAGCTCCCTGGTCTGTAGAAGTAGCAGACTCTTACCTTCAAGGTTTAACTATAAAAGCTATGAAAGTCAGAAAAAGCATAAACATCTTTTTTGTTAAAGGTGGTGGGTTTTTTCCCTCTCTCTATGGAAACACAAAGTTCTAGGGGCGCTAGACGTGCAGACTTCAGACACGACAACTGCAAATCCAAATACCTCAGCAAGTTCTAGAGCACAGAGACCAAAGTATGTGTGTGTTCACTATTTGGAATACCTAGAGATGTCTATTAATAGTGAAGAATGCAGTCTTTTCTTCTAAAAGAAAAACATTTTATTCCACCCTCACACCCTAGCAAAATTAGTCCTTCTGATTAAAGCAAAATTGGGAAATTTCTTTGGATCGGTGTGGATCCATTAACACCAGCTGCACCTGAAACATTACTTAGACAAAGCCACCCCCATTCTAGAGGGTTTTTTGTCCTGTATTAACTCAAACTAACTGATCTCAGTATGCATTAGAACAGACACTATGCAGATCCTGCACCAAACATATGGCATGCCGTAGGTCTCAGAAGTGGTGTATCAGCCTAGGAAAATCACGCAAAGCAGTCATCCTGAAGCAAATGTTGGCTGGTAAGTTTTACGACTGTGTTAGTTAATGGGAGTCAATTGTAATCTCTTCATTTCACTTTATACTGGACCACAAATTCCCATTTAGTCAAAGCTCAGGGTTTAGTAAACAATTGCAGGGATTTAACTGCTGTTCCTTAGCACCCTGCCACCAGGAGTTACAACCCCGAAGCAGACTAGGCAGAAGGGAATGCATGAGTGGTCTTTATCTGCCTCCAGAACAAAGTCCAGGGGCTTACCTGAGCCCACTGGGGGCTCAAACCCAAGCAAAAGTGACCCTCAGGTTAAACAGAGGCATTTGATTAGCTACACACAGTGACTGCATCAGCAACTGCAGAGTTAATGTAACTAGGATTGCTCACTCTCTACTATTTTCCTAACTTCAGCTTTGGCGACAAGGAGTTTCAACCACTTAAGCTCAAGGAGAAAGCAACACTCTAGTGGAGGGAAGGATGTGCATACAAACAGGAGAGAGAGTACTGGGGAAACTGGAGTTACAAGGTATACTGCCAGAGCAGCGAGGACAGATCTTTAGTGGTCAATCTCTCAAGATGTTTTTTTTTCTACTAAAGGATGCTATTTAAGGCATGCAGTCTTATTCAAAACCAACAACAACAAAAAACCCCACACCACACTCACCAACTCCAAAAACTCTAGCACAAGTGATACAATCTGTGTTTTCACATATTATGTATACTTTTAAAATATCCACCTCCCCCTTCCCCATATCCACAGATTATTCCTAAACTCCTAGTAGCCAACTTGTACAGCGATGAGGGTAATCCCAGGTGCAAGTGCTTTGTTCCCTGACACTGATTTACATGGGCAATTTGTATCATTAAAGAACACTAGCATTGGCATGACTATTTGCCTATCTTTTTCTTTGTATCTTTTTCCACCTATCAATTTCACAGACTGTTGCTTCAGAGAAGGAGGGGAAAAAAAGCTTTCTTCACTTACACACACTGACACCAAATCTAGGCCAAGAGTAGGTAAATCATCAGCACCCAGAAAGCCAGGCCTAATTTCTAAACATATACATAAAGCTGTAGTTGTCCATGCTAACTATTACTTGCCACACCAGTGTAGATAGCAAAAGCCTAAATAAGCTTTGATGGCTGAGGAGCAGGGCCTGACTGAGCTTTGAGAACAGAAGGGGTAAGGCCATGTGGATCCTCTCTGCTTTGCACTGCACTTGAGGTTATGATTCTCTGCTGCATCTATACAAACTTTGGCCAAAATACCATCTCAGTCTTCAGAAAACTTCAGGTCTATATAAAAAAAAATCCATAGCTGATTATTCCATGTGATATATGAGCACTTTAAGGATGATTGTACAAACAGTAGATGTCATACACTGTTTCATTGCTGTCATTCAGCTATAATTCAGAAATAAATTTTTTTATTCAAAGACCTCTGAAGCCAATGGGGGGGGGGAATCTTACAGGAAAAAAACAAATTATTTCTTCAGTTAAATTTTACTTACACTGATGCAACAGATCTCCTTCACCATTATAAACACCCCAAGTCTACCTGAACCTTGGCCTCATTTTCTTCAAGATTTATGCAGGAAACGGGCTTCCAGACAACTTGGACATGGTTTCATCCTTTAAAAGTACTTGAACCACAGATTAAACAAACTTTGACTCTTCTTAATCTCTTTAACAGGGGTATGGCTGTTCACACTTCTCTTCACAGCTTGCTGCTGCTGAAGTGTGTCTAATGTCACCCACAGTAAGTTAAGATTTCAGGTGGGGAATCAGCAGCAGGGGCAGACAGATTCTCAAGACACAGAAGATGCTGCTCATGTGATGATGTAATTCGTAATGAAAAGCCATGGGAGAAGTCTCCTGCCTCTCTCAACTGTGTCAAAGCAGAATTTTGTCAAGTAAAAATCTTGTCCAAAGTTTCTCATCGGTGGCTCTATGGAGGAAATATTACAACATATTTCGTTTTAAACCAGTGTCAGCTGCTTCTGTCAAACCGCAAACATCTGATCATGGATCCCTTAATAAATGTTCAGCACCAAGCAATTTTGGGAGGCAACTAAAGTGTGGCACAAGAGAAAAGCTCCAGCACTGAAGGAAAAGCCTGTTGTTACATGACAGGTCACAGCTACCTCCCTTTGGACAGAGCTGAGAGAGAGAACAAGCCTGTCTCTCACTACAGTCATTCCACTAACGCCCATGCTTGTTGCTTAATCCTGTCTCAAGTCCTGCGCTGCGTCCTTCCTAGCAAAACATGAAATCAGCAGGAAACAGAGATGGTTTACGGACTACACACTGCTGCAGAGCACAAGCCTGCTCATTCACAACAACAGTTAAATTTAGTACCAAAGAGAGGGCCTGCAAGAAGAGATGCTTTGCACCACCAGGCTCACAAGCCCGTTTGCTTTAGCTCTTTTCCTCCCTTCCTTCCCGTGCCCTTTTGGAAAGCACAGTCACTTCCTCGCCAGCTAGCAGGGGGATGAAAATTGAGCTGAGCAGATGTTGCAAAGCTTGTGAAAGAGGGTGATGAACATTAACATACAGAGTACATGCATAATAGCTGGAGAGGCAGAGGAGCCCGGGTTTGAAGGGAAGACCTCCCGACCCCGGGCAGTAACTCTGCCCAGTCAAGCCAGCAGACAGGTGGCAGCAGGTCAGTCTGAGCAACGCTGGGATCACAAAATACATCATGGCAATGAACCTGCTGATTAAAGCTACTAGGGGATAATTTCAATTACCTGAACCTGAAAGCCAGCCTACAGGCAGACAGGAACGGCACGTCAGCCATACAGCTCCTAAACCGAGCCGTGTGCCAGCGGTAAGTAAGTTCATAGGATGGTTTAGGCTACAAAGGAGAGGAGTCTCTTTGTCCCCATCTACCCACAGAACTAGGGGACTCTGCCACAAGGCAAACCCTGTACTAGAAAAGCTGGGAGACTGCGCTGGCAAGACCTGGGCTGGGATGAGGCCAGGCACATGGAATTGCCCCGCATGCCCAGCCAACAGAAGGACAACCAGGCGCTTCAGCCTGTGCGCTTTCATTTTCTCTACAGCTGTGAGAAAGTGGGGGCTCTCAGCAAAACATCCCTTTTACAGCAATTAGGTTTTGACAGTCCTGGGCGGATTTCAGGCACACATGCGCAGCCAGTCACAACACATCACATCAGCAGCACTGCCTCCTTCTCCACGCAGTGCCTTTCAAAGGACACCCACATCTTACACCCACCTTATTAGCGCAAAAACAAGCGAAGCGTGTTTCCAAGTTCAACACTCTGGCCAGTGGCAGAGCCAAGCAAAGTGGCCCAGCTCCCTCTCACCATCACCCCTGCACGGCCGTGCCACGTGTAGGGACACTGAAGCATGGCGGGTGCGTTTGAGAAGAGGGGGTACGCACCCAGCCTGTGGTAGGGATGGTCACCACTCCAAGGTGCCGCAGCCCAAGGAGCTGCTGCTTCTGAAGGGAATACAAAGAGATGGAGGCTCCACAAAGAGCGAGGTTTGGGCTGGCTTTCGCTTCGACAAGCCCAACCCCAGAAGGCTGCTGCCCAGCACACCTCATCTAGGCAGCCTCTCTGAACCACTTTGAGCTTTGGCTGCAGCGTGGGTCAAGACACATCTGGGATGGCTCTGCAGCACAGAAGCGCGCGAATCAAGTTGTCCCCCTCCACCCACGCACCCTCTCCAGAACAAGCCCTTTTCCACCGACAAATAAAGTAACTCCCACTGCCAAAAATTCCTACCATCTGCTTTCCATATTCCCCTATAATGGAAAAATAGATTCTCTGCTATTTTTAAAACAGAATTAGTTTGCAGACTTAACTTCTTTGCTGTTTAATCAACATCTTTACCTCAATATGTAGATGCCACTAAGAAAATAGGCTTTAGATACAGGGAAAATCTGGCTCAGAAAACCATGACAGACCCCAGGACCAGTGGGAGGTAAATCCCACTGAGACAGGAATCTCAACTTCCCAATTTCACCATTTAAAGAAGATGACAACTTTCTAACTAAAAAAAAAAAAAAAAATCTGATATCCAGAATACATTAAGGAAAAAAAACCACAACTGGTAATTTTGATAGAACTGGATTAGGAAGAAACTACAGAGGCAAAGCTGAGTGAATAAGAGCCTTTTGTAGGCAGGTGGGGTGGAGGTGGAAGGGACAAATAATATGGGAAGTACTTGAGGCAGCACCTCTTCCATCTGCATTAATTGCAGCCAGAACATCACGTCTGACCAGGTCTTCAACCGGATTTGTCCGAGTCCAATCCAGTGACATGCTGATAAGCTTCCATATCTATTTTAATTGATGAGAGCTGAGGACACTCAACAGTTTTTAGGACAGACATTCACAGCAGAGATCTTAAGATGGGAAGTAATACATAGAAGTGGCTGATTTTCTGTTTGTGGTTAACAAAATTAAGTCCTTTTATTTATGGAAAAATGTGTTTCTTCTGAAAATTGATACAAAAGAACTTTTTTTTCATTACAAAGGAAAAATCTATTAAAAAATCATTTCTTCTGACATTTTTCATGGGAAATGCCACTTAATACCAGTTCTATTTCTAGGTAATAAACACGCTACACAGACGTAAGAACATGCACCACATCCAATGTATTTGGTTAATTAAAAAAAAAAACAAAAAAAAGGCACAGAAACACTAATTCAATCTCCTCTTGCAAATTCCATATTTGTGCATGAATTTATGTACTACAAAGAAAACGACTAAATAAGTCTCAGTTTAAACCTTTTTGTTGTTGTTGTTAGTTTAACTCCTGCTTTATTTCTGAAGTGCGTGCTTTAAAGTTAACACATCATCATGTGGGTGAATTTCTAAAAACTGTCTTGTGAAATGTCTGGAATTAATATTGTATATGTGCGTATGTGTAGTGTATTAGCCAGTACTCACATTAATAGAAAAGTTGGGGTGTTAAAGGAACAGCTAAATAGACAAGAGTAATGTAGCAACTTTGAAAACGAGCCTAAAATGCTTAGGCTTACAAGTCTTGTTAGATCCATGGGTTCAGGCACCAAACATGGAAACTCTAAAATCTCAGCCTTGAAGTCTGCTCCAAGTCCATTCATAGGATCCATACACACATTGCAAAAAGAGTTAATTTACTGAGTGTTTTGCTTCATCTGTACTCGTGTAAAAAGGCAGTGACAGATAAAGCTCTTCCTGCAGATTGCTTATCAACATCCCCATAAATAGGGCTCCCATTAAAATGTGAGAGTGGGTAGGTTTGCTCAGGGATCTCAAAGACAGCATACTTCCAATGCTTTGAACCTCCTGGGTCATACCCCACATTCCCCATGCACTCATCCCTAAACAAAGGGCAACACTTGTGTTCTCTTACTCGTGTGGGGCCACAATCCTGCCATCAGATCTGCGTAGGTGGGTATCTGCACATACAGCGAGTCCCACTGAAGTCATAGGCACAGAGGTCCACCTACACGGATCTGATTGCGGGATCAGGAGTTTGGCTGGAGTCCATAGTAAGGGCTTGTCTACATTTGGGGTTTGGGGGGTGGGATGTTTTGTTTTATAAACTAGGATAACTACAACTCAGCAAAAATCCACAGCAGACAGGCTGTGCTGATGTAAAAAGGGATTCACATTACTGCTTTTCACCTCTGTTTAAAACACCTTGCCTACAGAAAGCAACCAAGTAGCACAGCTATTGCAGATGAAGCCATTGCCCGATTTTTATTACAGAGTAGTTCCCCATACAGAGACAATTCTGGAATCAAAGTATTTTTGTTCCAGAATAATTACGCTGCTAGTAACGTGGGCAATCTATTCCATGGTAACTGAATTACAGCAGGATAGCCATTCTAGAAGAACTAAGATGGTTATACACCCCCATACACACACCCAGTACACTAAGCCATAACGAATACAGGATAGATCCGAATGCCAGCTAAAAAACAGTGGGAGTCTTCCCAATGACTTCAGTGGGCTTTGGCTGAGGCACTGTGTAAAGGAAATTGCTTAATTCCTGTGTATTTTTAAAAAGGATTCTAAAAAAAAAAAAAAAAAAAAAAAAAAATCACATAAAACTGAGCTGCAAGCCTGCAGGCATTCAGACACGTGAGTAATCCCACCAAACCCAGTGGGACCCGTGTGCATTTGTAGAACTGTGTTCTTGGTGTGTGAAGACTACATCTATACATCAAGAGGAGACAGAGCAAATTATTAACCCTTAACTTTCTCACTGAGAGACAGTCCAAGAGAAAGTTTCAAAGCACGTTCAACTCTGATATACACCTTGCTTTAATCTACCATCCTCTTTTTTAACTTGAGCAATATGAAATCAGTAGTGTGAATTAAGGACATCAAGGTGACAAGCAACTCCTTCCAAAAAAATTCACTGCATACAATGTTTTGTCTTTCCTGAAGGATTTATTCTGTGGTTGTTTAAGTTTAAGCATCAGTGATTTTTTTCTTTTTTTTTTTTTTTTTTTTTTTTTTAAAGGATAAAATCTTTCCATCTAAAAATTCTAACCAGATGTGGATTTCAGACTTCCAAATTTGGGAACGTTCAGATCAAGAGCTGTTGTTTTAGTCTTTTAGCCACGATCACCACTGTGAACATAAAAGTTTTTTATTTTTTCACCCTCAAACCACCAAGAGGCTTAACCTATATTTGGCCAAAACTTAAGTGCAGGTCCAGAAAACCTCGGTAGATGTTTACAGGACCCAGGCCTAAATCACAAAACCTTAGACCACGCAAGTTTTGCACAATTCTGCTAATTTGTTTATGAAAGTTTAGTAAAATTTTTGATGCAAGTCTCATGTATGGGAATTACCTGGGTGAGCTAAGTAAAAGTTTCAAAATTGGTATATGTGCCTCCTCTCAATTTGCATCACAAATTGCAAGTTTCTAAGAGGGGGGCATATGTTCCTTTCTCTTTCTTCAGCTGGGCTCTGTTAGTTGCTAATCCTGACCTTCTGAGATGTTGCAGAGATGATCAATCCCTTCCTGAACCACCAGTTCTGTCTGCCTTGTGCATCTCCCAAAGCAAAAGAGAAAAACGAGAAAATATTCCTTGTATTATGGCTCTAGCTTTCTACTAACCATTTAATAAATTTAATTTAACCTTTTAATAAATCATTTAACCATTTAATAAATCCTTATGTAGATGTTAGTTAAATAATTCTCAACCCTTCTGGCTATTTAGATGTTAACCCAAGGCCTCCCAATTTGATAGCACCTTTATGGCAGCGGCCGAGTTCTCCTCCCCTTCCATGTATCAGTCTTCCCTTTCACTTTTCACTCATCTTTAGACATCAGTTCACCCTCTGCAGTCCTTCATAGAATTTCCTTCTCCTCCATGGAAACTAAGTTATCTACATGTTTCAAACATCACAGACATCAGCCCATCATTGCTACTAGTTAATGCTTACATTCTGAGGAACAAGATGTTTGAGGATTGTTGCATGCTATATAGGCATCAGCACAGTTAAAGCCTCCCAGCACTACAAGGCAATAGAGCAGCATTTCTCTTTTTTTCTTTTTTTTTTTTTTATTTTATTTTATTCAGAGTATACTGAGGCACAGACAAGGAGCACACAGGGAGCTCAAGGAGTCACCCATAAGAAAATTCAGCTGTCTGCAGGATTTGACAAAAAATCCACTTCAGACTGACTCTTTAGAGAGTATACAGTAGTCTCTAATTCTGGAAAATAACATTACTTAAAAGTAAATGTAACAGGCAACAGCATATATTGCACATAACTTTATGATATATAATATATATTGCACTTAATGTAGCATGTAACAATAACATACACAACATACATTTTTATCCCAAATTTACGAGCTGGAATTTATGTCAGTGGCAATTAGCAATGGAAACTCGCATTGGTTCTAATTGGAATGGATTAAGTCCTGATGCTAAGATGGCAACACTCACAAAATCCTGGATCTATAGACGGAGAGAAACAAAAGTACATAAATTCCTTAGTTAAGATACTGAAACTTGCTCTCTCCTAAACAATCTCGCTGAGAAAATCCAACCCAGGTGAAAGCTCTGAATTATAACCTTCCGAAATCAGTGGCAAAGACCCCAAGATGATCAAAATGCCCGGAGGCATATACTGAACTGAGGTTGGCCTACAGAAGAAAAAAAATGAACGGTGTCTCACATGATATATGAGAAGAACTCAAGCAGCAAATGGAGTTGTAACACTCTTTCTAGGCACTGTAATCCCACCACCCTGCAAACAGCTCCTGAGTTGAGATCCTGGAAAATGTAATTTTCTTGGCAACAATAAATTGCTGCTCTTACAAAAGCTACGTCAGCTGTCAAACCTTGGGGTTCATTAAAGCAGCTTCCAACGCTGACCTAAGTCTGACTCTTATCATGATCGTGAAACATTTTATGCCAGGACAATTGTGAAAGGCTGAAGCTCTCTTTGAAGACAGGCAAGTGGAGGTATTGGAACAGTCATTACTCGTTTGGTTTGGAGTTTGTTGTTGGTTTAGGTTGTTGGTTTTTTTTTTTTTTAAACAGAGGTACTACATTGCTTAAATGCTCAAGGCATGACTAGCAAGGGTCATGACACTGCTGTATGAAAGTGTTTGCTTGATGACCCTGTGCTGCCTCTGTGTGACTGTTCTGAGCCCACCTGGAGGTTCAAGAGTTTCTTTCCAAGTCAACTCAATCCAAGAGCCAACTGTCAGGACAAGTTTGTTTGTCTCCATCTCCTACAACCCAACTGGTAACGCTTCCTCACTGTAAAGATGACTCTTTGCTCCATCTCCTGCATCCTTAATGATAAGGCAGGTTCTACAGGCCAGATGTTGACATCCTTTACACCAGCAAATACAACCTTCTCCTGGCTGACAGCTTAGGTGATGCTAATGGGTTGGCATAAGTGGGAACGGCCCTGCAGTTTGGGTTCAGTGAGCAGTACTGCTCATGATGCTCTGAAAAGAGGGAATGGTAAGGGAGCTATTGCCATGCTTATCATTAAGCATGTGCTTGAATGTGTCATTGAACAAGTGCCCAAAGCACCAGGCGAGAACAAAACAGATTGCTATTCCTACCTTAGGATGGCAGATGCTAAATAAACTGTTCCCTTTTCACCACTGCTCCCCTCTGCCTCAGCTTCCCCATTAGAAAAACAGAGGAAATTACACTGATTTGCTTTGTAAAGCCTTTGGAAACAGTGGCTGAAACATGAAACAAAAGCTGGGCCTTGCTCTACCAAGGACACAAGGCCTGGTTACCACCCACTACAGGCTTTAAGGCAAGGGGTTTAATCCTTCTCAGGAAGGACCTTATACGAGCTGGAGGAAGGATCCAAGCACCAATGGACCAGTACCTAGCATGAACCATACACTTTACATATCTGCTATAGGAGAATACGCAGCTATCTCTTCTCTCCTCCCAGGGGCAGTGCATGTCACAAGACGTGATCTCAGTTGTTCCTCACACCTCCTCCACAATTTTTAGAAGGGCTGCACGTACACTACAGACGTGCAGACCTACCAATGTCCATCAGGTCTGACTAACGTAGCTATGCCAGCAGAAGTGCATACTGTGGACCTAACCATACCAGTAGAACTGCACTTAACGCTGGAAGAATTTGTTTCACTAGTGGACAGTGGTGATTTTTACGGCACTAACACTTTGCTACATGACCACATTTATCCTCAGACCGCTCTGTCAATACGCTCTGTCTGCTATTCTTGTCCGTGTAAAGCACTGATACGGCTTCAAAAAGATTTCTCTTCCTTTCTCTGGGCTGTACTCCCACACTTTCAGGAAGCTTTTTGAGCCTCTCAACCTCTCATTTTCTAATCTGCTATTCCTATACACACACACACACAGAGTCCTCAGGAACCCTGCTTCAAACCACAGGTGGCCAAAAATCCACCACAACCACAGGTCCGTGGGATTCAGGAGGGGTACACAAAAACACACAGCACCACTACTTGAGATGTAAGTGGTGAGTGAGCCCCAGTTCCAAGAAGTGCAGAGCGAGGTGCATTTGTACTCACCGCAAAGTGGCTAGAAGTGCAAGCAAAATTCCTCAGGGGTCCCCCAGGGAAAGAAAACTCTTTCAGGAACCTATCCCCCTGCCCTTTCTCAAGGCATTTAAGAACCTACAGTTCTTCACAGGGATACCCTACAGGCAAGGGAAGATGCTCAAAGGGAGCTCCCTCCCCCAGCACTTCAACCACCTTTTCATAAAGCTTCTGGGTGAAGCTCAGATTGGCACCTAATTTCCGAAGGAAACCTCATCTCACCAGTAAAACATGCAGTAATAATCCTTGGGAGTAATGGGAGAGGAAGGAAAGAAGTGACCTGTGAAGAGTTGGAGATTATTATTTACAGGGCTGAAAACATCCTCCCACACACATACAC
Source organism: Harpia harpyja (assembly GCF_026419915.1). Taxonomy (NCBI): domain Eukaryota; kingdom Metazoa; phylum Chordata; class Aves; order Accipitriformes; family Accipitridae; genus Harpia; species Harpia harpyja. The sequence continues at coordinate 3,936,229 of NC_068945.1, read as the reverse complement.
ACACCTTTCCTTGTCTGCTGTACTGGTCCCAAGTAAAAATTGCACAATAACATTGCTTGAGCTGATCTAATTCAAGGATGGATCCAACAAAAATGACTCTCTAAAACTTAAGTAAGCCCAGCAGGGGCAGCTCCAAAATCCTCTGTCCAGCTGCTCAAATAACCTAAGAGGGATGTAGATTCTGTACAAACAGCTGCTACAGCTTGGGAAGTGCCTGTTCTCAAACAAGGTGACAAACATTGACCATTTCAGCCTAGAAAAAGAAGGGAGTAATCCCTGGGAGCTGACTGTCAAGTCAGAGCTGCTGTCCCTTAACAGAGCTGAGAGTCCACACTATCAGTGATGCAGCAGCACTGGCAGGACTTGGTTCAGAGAAGCAGGGAAGGCAATGCACAGCCATTCAGCAGGACTAGTGTGGAAGCTACATTTCTACATCAAGGATTTCCATTCTTGTGTAATTTGTTTCCACCCCCAAAAAATAAAAATCTCGCTCTCAGATATTTAGGAGTTCTCTCTGGCAATTACAATGTTCCAAGAGCTAATAGCTATCTATTCATAGGGGAAGTGTTCTAGCTAAGGCTTCTTTCCTTTTTTAAATTAAGCAAACGAAAAACATTCAGCATTGGACCTCTTCACTGTCTGTTATCCATTCAGTCCATGCTGAACAGGTCTACAGTACTATTAGTCTACCTTGGCACCTAGGTACCTTTGTATGGTGCAAGGTGTTCGGCAAGGGGTGGTAGAAGCAAGAGGAAATCACATCTCTGAGATGGGACAAGAGACAAAACCACGACAGACAAGCACTTTAAATAAACCTGAAAGGGATTTAACAACAAATGGAGATTTTTTTTCCAATCACAGTACACACAAGGAACTGGTAATAAAAGAATAGCCAGATGAATGGAAGACAGGTGAATAGCCGTCAACCAAACTAATGAAGTAGCTCCTGCACCCATTTCATACTTGTCCGAGACGTTCTGAATGTTTTACATTTTGCAGGGGTGGGGGGAATATAGATCCTTCCTCAGTTTGTGAGCCCAGTGAGTTTTCCAACTTGCAGGCAATGCAGAGGCTTGGGAGGAAAAGATGCCTCCATCTGATGCACTGAGGCAGGGCAGTGGAAAGCAGTCTTGTATCACAGCCAGCAAGTATCCCTGCCTCCTTTCTCTCCCATCAACACTGCACACACATCAAACACAGATGACTCATCCGCCGGGCAAGGTCAGCCTTAAAATCTGTTGAGCCTCAAGTTGCAAAGTCTTGAGCTGGTGCAGGGCAGGAGACAGGTAATCAGACAGCAAGTCACCTCTTGCAGCTGCAGAGAAGCCACAGCATCAGTGCTACCCACTGTTTGGGAGCAAGAAATGTCAGCGAGTCACCTCCCTCCCCAACCAGGCTGCCTGTCAGACAGAGACATCACGCAGGCTCAAGAGATACAGCATCTGCACAGTTTCAGGTGGTCATCAGTGTTACCTGAGACTGGACATGGGATACGGACAGGTAGCTGGGTGGGTAGGTCAAGAACAAAAAGATCTGGAGGGTTTGTCCTCTGCCTGCCATGCAGGTGTCACAGGTAAGATGTAAAACACTGGTTAAAGAGATGCAATGGACTTTGCTCATGGCTTCTTAGCAGCCTCTCGGGGGGGGGGGGGGGGGGAAGTGCTACTCTGTACCATTATTTCCTATTTTTGGTGCTGTTGGTGCTGTTGAATGGAGTTCTGAAATGCTGAGTCATTTTGCTTTGTATGAGAATACCTCAAAATAAAAAACAATAGTAATTAAAAAAAAGACAAACTGACCTTGCAGTTAACAAATCCCTAGGAATCTGACCACACTTCTAAGGGTTTGTTGTTTTGGGTTTTTTTTTTTAAACCAGACATTCTTTTTCCCTTCCGTTCGAACTTTCAGAAAATGAATTAAAAGTAGTGATGTTACCTGTGTGACAAAATCTGTGTCTTGATCAGCTTTCATTATGGTCAGTGCCACTGACTAATAATGAGTTTTCCTTCATCAGTTCTACCTCTTGCTCAGTTATCACTGTGGGCTTCAGCCAAATCCTCTTGAACTGAGTGGAGCACAGAGATCAGGTCCAACAAAACACGATTGTCTTATAACCTCTGGTAAATACTTGAGTCTTGAAGAGTAACTTTTTTCCTTCTTTAACTGCAGAAGTTTCTTTAGTTTTTCAAGTAACTTTGGAAGAGGGAGGAGAATTTCTCAAGTCTTCACCACAACAATCATCTAAGCTGCTATCAGCCAGAAGGAACCATTTCACTAAAATCTACCCAAATCGCCAGTGCTCGGGTAATACCAAACTGATAGCTCAGCAGTTCTACACTGTGCAGATTTTTGTTAATTTTGTTAATTTTTGTTAAATTTTGAGTTCATTATCCTAGCCATGGTTCAGGCCTCCTTTTATGCATCAACCAACACAGTGGTATCTTTAGGAGTTCTTCAGATAGAGTTCAAAGCATAAGTTTAAAAAAAAAAAAAAAACACAACAAAAAAAAGGCAAACTATCCAAAATCAAACCCGGTTAAACCCTGGGTCCTACTGCCAATAATTCTGCAATTATTAATCATCCCAGCAAGGGGTTAGGGCAAGATCATTATTACTTATTTGTATTACAGAGGCACAAGCAGTTTCCACCAGTGATCCGACTCCATTTTGCTAGGCATTAACACTTTATGGAGGGGCAATCACATTAAATGACTTCAAGGTCACAGAGGACGCAGTGGCAGAACAAGGACTGAACTATAAAACCTCCTGTATCTCTTTACAGTACCTTTAACCCAAGACTATCCTCCCTGTCCAGGATAATGAGTATATGTGCCAGGCTGGCATATTTTTATAACCATGTTACAAGGCCAGCATAGAAAATACAAGAAAAATAAAACAAGATCTATGAGCTGGCCTAGTTTTCTATAGAAAGGATGCCACAAATACCTTTCATGCCAAATCCAATACAAGGCATATATACCAAGTTCCCAGGAAAGCTGCGGTGAGCATGGCTCATAAAGAGCTAGCATTTATGGACTGAACATATCATTTCCGTGTTTGCATGTTTTGAGGACACAATTTTGATAGATAATTGAAACTCTGAAATGACCTCTAGATTAGGCATGTGGGACAAACTTCCTCCCCTGACCCAGAGAGGTTTCACACTTCGCTGCATGGTTAAACAGGTCCAGACTGTCTGTCAGCATCAGCGATACAGAACAGCATAAATTTGCAATAAAAGTGGGGGGTTTGGCGTTCAGTGTTCTCAGTCTATCTCAAAGACTCAATACATGCAAGTGCCTCCTTTTATTAAAGCAGCATTCTCCTACAATTAAACCTAAACGGCACAGCCAAGGTGTGTTCAGAAATGCAAAGCAAGCCATAGCACAGTTGGAAGTCCACAGATGACAGCAGTGGGGCCTCACACTGATACCAGAAGGCTCATTCATCCAGGCAATAGCTCTACCCTTCACACTAGAAGAACAAACCACGCTGCTTCAGATCCTTGGTGTCTGCTGGAATAAGAAAAGGAGAGATGGGTTCTCGGCACAAGAACCACCATGTTTTCCTGAATCAGTGACCACTTTTCCTGTAGCTACTCTATCTAGCCTAAAGGAACAGTTCTTGTAAAGAAAGTAGGTGTGAATCTTTAAAAGCTTTGGTTCTGATGTCAGGTAACACAGATCTGGCCAAAGCTTTATTCTGAGTTTCATCAACACTTTAATCCCAGATCAACTGGCACCGCCACTGAAAAAACGTGTCCTGCCCTCCTCATGTTCCCAGCTGCTTCTTCCCACCTCCACACCATGCTCTGCCTTGCGCTAGCACAAGCTGTTCATTTTAATCCAGATCTGCTGCCCTACCAAGCGTACGTCTGCCCAAACATTTGTGCCAGCCCATGGGAGGAGGAAGGGGAAGGGTGGGACAAGATTTTTTCAGCGTACTACCACCTTATCTTGAATTAAGAGTCTCATCAGACTACTTCTTCAGCAAAATAACAATCATGCACTTTTGCAGTGCCTTTAAAGAATGGTTAAAAACCTGCAGAGAAGTAACCAGTTTCACATCAGCCCAAAGTTGGATATGGGCAAATACTCCTTCACAGAGACACTGCCGGAGGCAGGGAAGGATGGTATGACAGTATTGTACAGCCACACTACAGAAGAATTCAGGAACTAGCAGGCTCAACCTAGGATGAAGACCCAGGACCCCTGCTCAAGTCACAATTTTCACTTGCCTCACCGTATCTTGAGCAGGACTCTTCTTCATATCATGCTTAAAGAGCCTCACCTCTTATGATGCCAAATCCCACTGTACTTCAAAAGAAAACAGGTTATAGCATAGCCTGGCAATATAGTCCACGACCTCCTGCGTGCACTTTACAGCAACAGATAGGGCAGAGTTTAGGGACAATACGCTTAACCTGTGAAAATGGAAATGACAGAGCATACACGAGGCAAAACAGGAGGAGGCTAGACACTAGTTAGCCACGAGAAAAACAAACATCTTGGCACAAATGACTTGTGCCTGGAAAAATGTTTGGCTTTCAGGGCTTCTTAACTAGCCCACAGCCAGAATAATTAACAATGGACAGCAGTGAGACCTGAGATCGAGAAATGGAGGGAAGGAAGTTAACGACGTGGCCACGCGAGCAGCCTGCTACTTTTGCACACTGGGATTTGTGTGCTGCCTTTTCATTTTAGGCAGATGCTATGCAAGCCAGCAGCAATGGGAAATCACACAGGCTAAGATTATCCTTTCATCTGACACACTGTTAAGAAATCAAAGTTAAAGTACTTTCCATTAACGGTCTAAATCACTCCAAGTTTAGCACTGTACTGCCATATAGATTATCAAACCCTCGCCTTTTTTTCCACTGGAAGGACAAGATCAGATAGAATACTGCTGCTTTCTAAAACCAGACATATCATTTAGCTCCCGTTTCAAGTGACTTGAAGAACAAAAGGACTCTGCAATCTCCAAGGGCTGTGTTTTCCCAGTAGCCTTGTCACCACCACTTTTAAGGACTGTGGCTTCAAACATGTCAAAGGCGAGGTAAAACTTGAGGTACAAACCTGAAGGAAAACCCAGCGTGGTGACTGTGCATGAACGAATAGGCTATCTGTTTGGAAATGTGAGAAAGGGGCAGGATGAGCACTGGAAAAGGCAGGCATGAGAAAATTTAGCCCTGCTTCACCAGCCTAAAACGAGGCTGCATTCAAGAGTGCATTGTTAACTGTTCATCTGTCCACAGATGGCATTCCACCACCCATTCCTGCAGCACCATGAACCATACCGATACCCAAAGCCTGAGTCGGAAATTCAGGAGTTAAGTAGTTGAGTGCAAATAGCTAGGATATCAGTAAGTAAGAAATTAAAGATGATCTACAAAACCTGGGCAAATAATACAGTCAGTGGTCACAGGATCATGTTACTGCTGTGCTTGCACACTGGGTTAGGAAAGTGCATGTCCAGACTCTGCGTGTGGTACACAGACATACTTTAATTCACTTTTGTATGGAATGATAGAACTAACTTCCTTGTATTTAACACTGGGAAAACAGAATTCCTTCAGCTATCAGCATCTTTGGGGAAATTCTGCTTCTCTTTTACTGTGTTGGTAGTGGGTATAACATCTACAGACATTCAGGCTCTATAGTCAGCACTTGGGAACCGCGAAGGAAGAGCCTGTCCCCAGAGGGACCATTCAAGCTGGTGCGGTGGCACAGGACCTCAGGAGACAGTTAAAGGTGAGCAGGCTATACAGCAGAGACATCACAACTAAGTTCAGCCTAAAGACAAGGAAGTATGTACCACATGAGAGCAAGTTGCTATGGTATCTGTCTGCTGTAGGACACCATTCTAGATGTGGGGCTTGGTAAAGGACACACAAGCATTTGCAGGTGGGTTTTTTTTCCTTTTAGTCAGCTAGTTCTAATTGTCTAATAGCCAGTTTCTAGTTCTAATTGTCCACTAACTGCATTAGCACAGGACAAGCATAGTTTGAGAAACAGCTCACCTTGCACTGAAGAAAAACATCTGGTGTACACAGGGTCCCACGAGAAGGTCCTGTCTGCTGGCTTAATCGTTATGTGTAGAAAAATGAAGTCCAGGCACTCAGTAAACAACACTTCCTCCTCAATTTTCTCAGCTATTAGGAACTTGAAAAGAAGAGTCAGGGATTGAAAGGCAAAGAGATTGAACTACCAAATCAAGATAGTCACTCCAAAGCAGGTTTCAGGCATGCTGATGGAATAAATTAATGGAAGTGCTGGAATTGTCCCTGTATTGTATAACACCTGTTCATCAGCCACACAGTCATGCAGTTACGTGTTTGTGCCATCCAAATAAACGCATCCTCATCTTGCAAGGAATTGTGTTCACTTATCTCTTATCAGCCATCAAGAGGTGTGGCTGACACAGCACGTAGCATTTGTATTATCTAAGAATCTAATTATTTTTTCCACCCTCTGTCAGCCAAATCTTGGGAAAAACCTAGAGAAATAAAATAGGTCAGGGCACTTTATGCCAATAAATGGCGTCACAGCCCAAGAGGAGAGTCAAGGACAGGAAAATCCCCAAGAATTTTCCCGAAGAAAATTCACTAAGAAGTCCTTCATAACCTGAAGAACATTCGTCTCATGAATTTCAGATGGTCAGGTTACCTCTGCTAAGGAAACATCACAACAAGATCAAGAAACAGAGCAGAAGGTCTGATTCACATGAGAGGTTTTCTCAACTGTTATTTTTCCACTTGTCAGAGGCATTTGTAGAGAGTCCAGCACCAAGGTATGAAACCCTTAAATGAAAATGGAAAAACACAGTACATCTGGTCAGCCCAAAGGTCTGTCTAAGCTAGTACCACATTCTCCAGCAACACCAATCAGGAAATGCTCAGGGTAACAGCACAAGGAATAAACTCTCCCTTGCACACTCCCCCAGCAGCCCACAGGTTAGGGGATTTCTGGGCCAAGTACTGCAGCTGTATCTTTGCAATTAATGGTCCCAAACAGATCCATCCAGTATGAACTGTCTTTTGAAACCAACTGCCTGTTGGCCCTACATTACAACTCCTGGCAGCAAGTTCGGTAACCTCACTGTATGTTGTGTGAAAACATACTTCCCCCTCTTTAAAAATGCCGGATGCTTCCATCTGATCCTCCCTGTTCCCATACAATGAGAAATAACCCTTCCCAATTCAGCTTCTCCCTGTGTCTGCCTCTCATGACCCGCTAAAGCAATTTTTTATGATTTCCACAGGAGTCTGCAATGGGCCCGGCTGCTTGCAGTTGCTGCCACAGCAGACTCCTCCCCCTCACTTCTTAATTCCTTCACTCTCAATCCCATACGATTTCTCTGGCTCCTGCTTTCCTTCCTCCACTAACCTCCAGTCCCATAGCTTAGAGTAGGAGTATAGAAATATAGATACCAGATCTCTGGTTCAAACAGCTCCCTATCTACACGGGCATAGAGAGCCACCCCATGTCAAAGCTCACATCTTGCAGCAGGGCCGAGTATCTTTACATTTCTGTGTGTCTGGCTGTGAAGGTGGGTGGGCTGAGAGCCCCATACTCTGGGAGCTCTGGTAGAAATCAAGACAGAAGCTCCAAGCCTGAAGTGCAGGACTGCTCACCTGGACTCTTATCACCACCAGCATGTGTCTAGAAAAACCTGCAGGTGACCAGTTTGTTGGAGCTTTCAAGGCTATGATAAGAAGTTTTCTCAGAAAACCCACAGGGACAAATTCTGAACAAAAAATGTCTATTTTTCAAGTATATGTAATTATTTTATTTGCAGAAGCATAGATACCAACCAATCCATTCATTTTTGTGAGCAAGTAATTTGAACAGTGGGCAAGAAAAAATTTTGCTGACCAGTCAAAACTGTTCAGGCTGGCTCTGTATCTCAGGTGTTACACAGAAAGCAACGCAAAAATGGAACTTCTTCCATCCCCCAAAGTTATCATTCTAACCACGTCTTCTAATTAATTTCCTTAATTCATTTTGGGTTTTGTTGGGTTTGGGTTTTTCTTCTCTTTAGAAGATGAAAATTTAAATATGCATTTCCTCTCTATATTGCTTAAATTTAAACATGCTCTAAAACTAAGCTCTACTCCAGACCAGCTGCTCAGTGTCCTTTGTATGCAAATCATTGAAGGAGCTATCTCCATGTCTTCAATTCACACTTTCTTCACTGCTGTGCCAACCACCTGCTGACAACCTGGGTCTACCTACATTTATTTTTTAATTGAGGTTAAGAAAGTGACGGAACTTCAGTTGTTGTTTGGGGGAGGTTTTTTTCCTCTTTTTCAACAAGAAGTAGGCCAAGGCCCATACAGCTGAATTAATATTTTACATATGACAGAGTGCTCTTGGACCACTGATGGAAAATGGACAGGGAATTAGGAAACTCAGGCTAGACTGAAGGAAACTAGCCCTCTCGTTCATCAGTATTTAAGTTCACCTTATAATTGGACTGGCTGAACTGATGGTGACATAACTCTTCACCTCCTAGGGACGTGCAGTAGGACCGTGAAGTTCTCACCACAGCAAGCAGGAAGGGCAAGCAAGAAGGGCAAGCATGAGTGTTGGGACAGGCCAGCCTAAGTGCAGTATCATCTGCCAAGCAAATAGTGAGGGGGAGTCCCACACAGGCAGCAGGCAAAGGGCCCAAAAAGATGGCATTGAGAGAGCACAGCATTATTTTGCTGCAGCTACAGGTACCAAGAGACTACATGAAGCCCCTCTCCTCCCCATCTGTGAAGCGGGGCAATCCCAGTTCCCTACCTCACAGGGAACTGGCTGTGACAACAAACATATTAAAACATCGAGCTAATGGAGACTTTTGAGTATCTTAGAAAATATACGGACACCTCTACTACAGGATGCAAGTTAAAACCTGTTTCTTCAGAGTCTTTTCTTTCCAGGAGCACTAATACTGTAAGGAACCAGGAGGCTTGTTCTACATGTGTGATGGCTTCCCTCGTTTGCAAAGCCAAATCTTGACCTACAAAACTTTGTGCCAAAGCGTAAAAGAAAGTCCTACCATTCGAACGAGTGGGACCCACTATCATACACCTAGAGCCCGAGCCTGACAAAGAGCCAAGCCAGCTTTTGGCAACAGATACAGAGAGAATATTTTCTTCTTTCAGTTTAGTCAATTAGTTCATTACAATGACTAGTTACCCAAAGTTGGAAAATGCTTTGGAGTTGCAGAAACCGGAAGCTTGTTTTCTTCCTCCAGTCAACAAATAAAAATGAGGGGTGAGGGAGCAAAATCTACTAATACTAGATCAGCATGACAAGAAACAATTAGCACAATTAAAAAAAAAGATAATATTTCATTAGCTTAATAAAATAGCTTGTAATTTATTACATAATATTACCTCAAAACATACCAGATACTTCCTTTTCATGTACAATTATCAAAACTTTTTTTTTTTTTTTTTAAACTGCTTTTAATGCTCTGGGTTTTGATGGGGGACACTGCACTTGTAATTACCTTTCACTGCAAAGTCAAGTGCAGCTAATCATAAACAGTATATAAAATTTAAAAAAAAAAAAAAATCAATCATCCACCAAATAAAGTAATTTGTTATTTTCCAAAATAAAAACCTAACTAAATCTGTAAGAGGCTATCCAATTACTTAAATAGATACTTGTGGACATTGTATAGATTAGCAGAAAGAAGAACTAAATTTAAGTTAAAGGCCATATTTAGCTGCACATCAGTATCTTTTAATGGCTATCCAACACTGTGAATCACTCTCTCTTCAGGAAAAAATAACTAAAAAGTACACATGCAAAACAATACCAGAATTGATTTTGTAGAACCATTCTTCTGTTTGCCATTTAAAAAAAAAAGTCATAATCAAAGTGTGATGCAAGGTCTGTACAAATGACAGCATTTCTTAGCCAGTTAGACAGTTCAGTGACTATTTGCAACATTTGGCCAGGCAGTGAAAGCAGCAACTCTTATGCCCATGGCTGCAAGCTCCGGTTGGGACACCATTTGTCACATATGTGAAAAAAAGTTAATGCTTCAGGAACACATTTCACGTGGGTGATAATGGGAACTGGGAGACCTTTGGAAAAGCATAGGTCAGCCCACATTTGGCTCCTAGAAGCAAACAATGTCTCTTCCCCATAACCAGAAAACTTCCCTTTTTCAAATGCTGATCTGTAATTCCTCTTCCATGTATTCCCTGAAGGTTTTTCCCTCTTTCACTTGAATCTGGGTAATTAAAGCAACAAAGCCAATCCCTTGCTAGGCCTAGCAATCCAGACTTCACAAATCTCTGAGTCACAGACACAAATTCTTCCTTACCTCTCTTCCCTCTTACAATTAACTAGTGTTCTTGAAATCAAGACTGCTGGGGCTGAGACTTAGGAAACAATCTGGAGGAGACTAATAAGCACTTAGGACCAGCCTTCCAGGGTGCAAAATTTTACACTGAAGCATCTGAATGCCTATACATCATCAGAGCAAGTCTATCTTGACTGGGATCTTGTCCCCAAAAGACAAGAAGTCTCTGTTTCAGGAAAGGCTTAACAGACAGAAAAAGCAATCTTTCCCCTGTGTAATTATAGGGTTGTTTTCCCCCCATACAGGCTGTTAGGCTTAATATCTTCCCTGTATTCCTCTACCCTCTTTTTTAAATCCATTTGTACTTTTAGCCTCCACAGCATCCTGCAGCAGTGAGTTCCATAATTTAACACAGATAGAAGTAGTACTTGTTTTAATCCTGCTGGCTGGTAATTTCATTGCCTGCTCTAGTTTTGTACTATCCAAAATTATTGCTCCCCATCCTACACTACTGTGTGATTTTATAGATTTCTATTATACCTCTCTCAGCAGTCTCCTTTCCAAGCCGAAGAGTCCTAGGCAATGTAGTTTCTCTTCCTATGGAAGTTTCGCCAGGCAACTTCACTGCTCACTTCTGTATCTTTTTCGGTGTCACTACAAACCTTCCTAGTAGTCAAGAAAACATGCTGTAATCGGAACTGATACACAGCACGGATTCAAACTGCAATATACAGATAATTTCTATTTTACTCCCTGCTCCTTTCCCACTAGAGTTTTATTTGCCTATTTGACCCCAAATCAAAAACTGACCTCAGTTTTCTCTTTTATTCAACAATCAAATCATTTCCTAAAATACGATCCCAGCTGTCAGACCAATTCTGGGAGGTCTATCAGCAAACAGTACTGAACAGCTCAAAGAGACCTCACTGTTTCTGTTAAGCAGAAGAGCCATGAGAGAGCCTTATTCAAAACTACGAAGAGGAAGAAAAATACCGTACTTTCTGCCCACTTCACCAAGCCTGCAAAACTCAGGCACTGCCCATCAACATGGTTCAGTTGGCTGTGCTAATTGGCTGCACATACGCTATTAATTCGCTCTCTTCTTACTTTGAGGTTTAAAAGAAGTTGTAATTTGTCCCAGTTGGGAGGTAATAAAAGCCAGCACACGGTCAGTCATGGATGGCTCTGATGACTCAGCTAGTGTGAGGTAGCTTGCTAAGACACTATCTCCAGTGTGTCTGAGCCCAGTATTTACCGTGCAACGTGCGATACACATCTCAGGCCACATGCCATGAAATATTTTACAGCCCATAACCTTCTTCCCCTGAAAGCCGCTCCCACAGTCTTCCCTGAGTCCTCTTCCAGAGGATCCATTTGCTCAAGCCATTTGAGAGTGACACAACCACTCAAGACTGCCAACCGAGAAGTATCTTTTTACACCCATCAGCACTCCTGTTCCTGCAACGTGGTGCCCTTCCTGGCACCCTGGGACTTCGCAGGAACGAGTGCATCCTCATCCCTCTGTGAAAACAGTTCAGCCCTTCATTTCCTCACCTCCAGGGAGATGGCAGGTCCGTCACTCCACAGCCACAGCACAGCCCCAATCAGGTAGCTGGCACCTACATGTGCCTACATCAGGCTGCCTAACCGAGCACAGTGGTGCTCTGAACTGGAGGGAGCTGGTCTTCTGGAGCTGAGGTGAGGCTGCTGGGACCAGAGCTGCCATGGTAGAAAGGCAGTGGCACAGCTGACAACGGCCCATCAGTGCTACCCCCATTGCTCTGCAGGCTTCAAGTTGCAGCTGGTCTCACACAGTGGTGCCCATTGGAAATATCCAAGCAGCTTCTTGTGGATGTGACAGGGAGGACCCATCTGCCAGGGAACATTTTTCTGGTAGCCTCCAGTGATAACTGGGACCAACACCCTCACCCCAGAGCCTCTGGTTCCTCACACCCTACCACCTCTAACCGTAACTCCCAGGCAGGTCTGAGAAGGCTTGGCTTTGCCCGTGTTTTAAAGCACAGGGCAGGTAGGAAGATGAGAACTCACCGTTCCAGTCATAATCCACCAGAAGAAAAAAGGATTACTTCTGTCATGGGGGGGAATCCCAACACAGACCTCATATGAGTTCCTAGAAATTGGGAAGGAGCTCCCCAATATTGCTGTAATGCTGGGTTTGCTCCATTTGACCTCCAAGCACATCAGCAGAGGTTCACAGTGCTCCATCAATGATGGAAACCTCTTTTATGTGAAGTCCTTTTTTAGGGAAAAAAAAGGAGAAAGGGAAAAGGAAAATGCAGTTTGCAGATATCAAATGCCTTGCTGTGGCCCTACTGACTGGATAAATTTGTTTCTGAATTCTAGTACTACTATCTCTGGCACTTTTTTTAAACATTTCATTTATCTGGTAGAACTCCAAGCTCCTAGATTTCCACAGAATCCCATACCATTTAGAAAACATTCCTGGTTTCTGTTAATAGATGTTTTGGAGGATCCCACTGAAGACATAATGGAAAAATCACTTCAGCCATACTCTGTTGGAACACAAACTATATACAGAACCTCACTCTCTGCTGTACTCCATCAGTTTTAAGGATACTCCTTACTGGAAGCCAGTTGTTTTCCTCCAGATTAAACTCTAAAGACTCTTCAAAATAAGTTATTTCCAAGCTTGATCACCTGAGCTAGCTAGAAAAAAAAAGAAAAAAAAAACAACCAACCAAACACCAACCATACAACCAAAGCAGACAAACAAAACAAAACAAAAAAAACAACCCCAAACAAGAAACCCCAAGCAAACAAACAACAAAAAAACCCCACTACCAAGAAATCACTCATAGTTCCTATTTATAACAATATTTAATTTTATTTTAAAATTAAAAATCCAAACTCTGGATTTAATATTAGCCAGCTGTTAATAGTTTAACATGTAAAGCCCGGCTGTCACATTCAAAGTATTTTTGTGGAGTTGTACTAACACCTAACTCTTGCAGTCACACCCAATACTACTCTTGGCATTATACACATCTTCAAAGTAATTTACAATGCTATTTATTTCCGTGTGCAAACATTCCATAGAACATCAACATAAATACCGCAGTGAGAATCTCTCTCTCTTTCATACCCATTTTCTCTCCAGACTGTCTTAACCATGACAGTGTTTGCAAACTGTATGAGAACAACACTGAAGCAAAGAAACTGCATGTGGCTTAACAAGGAATAACCTTTAGAAAGTAATTTAGAAGAAGAATCATTTGTAGCTTTCCTTAATTGCTATACCCAGTTCACTTTGGAGCTCAGGAGCATTACAGAAGAGAAGCAATACCATCTATCAGTGAAAAGCTTAACTCTTTTCAAAATCCTGTATTTAGCGCTGCTCCAAACATTCCGTAAACAAGTTCAACTTCAGCTAGAGTTTTCTGCATTTATTTTCCTGCCAGCAGTGGCATTTTTGAAAAAAGAAAGAAAAAAAAAAAATCAGTATAATCTAGCCTTGAGTTCCATATGTTACTAAAGAAGCAGATAAAGAGAATAGCTGTCCTCTGTGCTCCAACAAAATACTGCCTAAAGACAACTCAGCAACACCAGAACCAATAGGGTCTAAATTTGGCTTGGGTTGTAGACCTAGAAAAATAACCCACAATTACAGGAATCAATTGCCACAACTCTGCTGTTAAAGGCACAGGAGTTTTGGCGGCCTTTCTGGTCTCCTTGCTCAGGCTGGACCTGAGCACATACCTGGGGTTGGCTTGGCTTCTTCACAACCGCCTAGCAGAACATCCCACCCATGGGCTGTTCTGGGTGGCCTCTTTGCCTCAGGAAGCACAGAGACACATCAGCCCAAAAAATTAGTTGCTGTGACAATGCTAGCTGCTGACCACCGGCCACTGCCTTTGCTAGTGGGACCTCCCTTGGTAGATGACGAAGGTGTATCTGATCTAACAGAGAGGGACGCCTTCCTACCCTCAGGAAAAAGTAACACCTGGGACAACCGAGTATGCAGCCTGCTCTGCATTTGGCTTCAGGGAGCCCTGGGAAGGACAGTGGTCAAGGGAAGGTGGCAGGGATTGCTCCGGCAGCCACCTCTGGCTGCCATCCCTCCCAGGCACTCCTGCCCTGGGCCAGGAGGAGCAGGATTGTGGCAGAACAGCTATGTCTGCACCGTGCGCCCAGCCCTCCCAAAGCCAAGCTCAATGCAGGCCGTAGGCACAGAAACACTACCCTGCCCACGCATGGCTGATCCAGCCATTGGGACACAGTGAAGCCGAAATATCTTGCACACTCTAACTGCTCATGAGAGGTAGGTGGCCCCTACCAAAAAAGCCAACAGCCAAACAACCACCACTGCCACCCCCCAAACACTATGTGAACTAAAAAGCCAGGAACAAATCAGATCACTCTGTCACCGATTTCTGCAATAAACACAACTTGTTTCCATGCTGCATTACAAATACTAAGCCTTGCTACTGCCCTGCAGAGGTAAGTTCATTATTATTTTATGCCTGTTTCACAGATAGGGAAAGCAGAGGCCAAAGATAACATTTTCAGAAGCACGTGCTTTTGAATTCCTGTTGCTCTGGGGATGCCCACCTGAAGGCACTGAACCACAAGTACTCCAAAAGAAACACATGCAAAGAAAAAAAAAAAAATAGCCAATTTTTGGATTGTAGGTCAGAACCACACTACTAGCCAAAAACACAGGTTGCCTTAGCTCTCTTTTCTCTCAGTAAGCAGGTTATTAGAAAAGCTTTTGTCAGAAGCCTTCATAAGGCAAGCATTCAAGGACTCATATAACTTTTTTAAAAGGCAGAAACGTCACTTCTGTGTAACTGTACAAGACTTCATCTCCTGCTTATCATCATTTCTATCAGCAGAGCGCTGCTTAGCCACCTCCCTCCAAAAGGCACTTTGAGATGCAAGGTGCAATGTGCATGTAAATTATCATTAAAGTATCCTCTGTTTAATTGGGGCATTTCAGATTGGGGCTGCTGTTTTAATGGGTTGCCTCCCAGGAAACTGACTTAACTTGTAATGACACAGTGAATAGTAATGACCAGTATTTAATTGGGGCAGTGTTAGTAAAATTTTGCTTCAGAGGGATTAAATTTAGCTGGTGCCAAGGAGTTAAGCGATTAATCAGGTGTTAAATAGTACGTACTTCTAAACACTGGTCTTCTCCCATTCAATCCTACACCCACTGAACTTAATGAGAGTTTTGTCATTGACACTAACAGAAGAAGGATCCTCCTCCTAGTACACAAGTTTGCTAATAAACATTAAGGAACATACTCTGCACTAACAGATACTCAGCCTTGGTTAAGGGTAACAGGATTCTGTCTGCGTGGTGCTGAACAGTCCCTCAGCATGGGAAGCCTTCAGTGGGAGAGAGCTCTTTGCAAAAACAACATCAATGAAGTATTAGGAGACATAAAGCACTACTTAATTTTTAAGTAAGTCTGGGAAAGACAGTCAAGATTGAAAGCTCAAACACTATTCTGATTCTCTGCCCTTCGGCTTACATGATCAGTCTTTTTTGACTCTTCCTTTTTTTAAATGATTACAAAGTACATTCTCGAATCCAGAATGAGCACCAGTGAGACAAGTCCTCAAGCTACAGGGTTCCATGCCGACTCCTGCGGTGCCCATGCAATCACAAGGGCCACCACATACAGCTCACTGCAAGAGAAAGCGCTCACATCCACCAGCATACAGTTGCATAAAATCTCCACTGGAGTCAGTTGTGAAACCCGGCTAACAGGAAGGCGCTGTGCCTTCAGTGCTGCCCACAGAAAGCACTCTCGGCTCAAGCATCAGCCAGGCGCAGGCAAGGGAGCCTGGGCTCGGGGAAGCCCTGGTCTGGGAGAGCTGAAGCAGCTGATGCCCACCTCCATATTCCCAGTTCTAGTTTCCCTGCAACTCCCCACTTGTGCCAGCACAATTGTTTGTATGGTTGCATGGTAAATCAGACTAAGCAACTGAAAGTGCCAGATTTATAAAAAGGAAAATAAACACAGTAAACTGCACCCTTTGGGACCCTTCTATTTGCCTGCTGAATTTTGAGCCTCCATATGACACCACAGTGATACTCCCAAGGTATTATAATTTCAGGAAAAAAATAAGGAGAACCTCACAATCAGAAAGCTCCAGGTGAGGTTTTAAACAGAACTCATCACCACATGGACCTTAATTAATCACAAAAATCATCACCTATGTCTAAACTTCTAGTCCTGTCTCCCTTTGAGCTTTTGCTCTCCTGTAAGCCTTTGCCAAGATGTTTACACTCTCCCTGTGCCTCAGTTCTCCCGTCTGGGGGAGGAGAGGTGAGGCTGTAAGGATCACTTGCCAATACTGCAACAAGTGCCAACGTCATGGTAGTATTTACAATAATATAATCAGCTAACTACTACGGCTCAGGATCAGAGGAACAGGTTTACTACCAACGTAGACATCCCAACAGCTGGGATGAAAAAAAGTGTCCCAACACAACTACCACACCAGACATCCCTTCCCAACCCACCTCGGAGTCAAAGCCCTCAGGCCCTCTCAAGCTGGAATCTGCCACAAGCCCGAAGCCTATCGGTTCATGCAGAGAGTATGCTGGTGCCCTAAGTTGTAGCAGACACTGAGGGTCCAATCTTCACGCTCATCTCTGACCCTCGCTCATCTTATTTTCTAAACCCCAGCGATGACATCCCTCTGCAGCTTTAGACTCTTACGTACACACTAACTTCCTTGCCACAACAGCAGAGTTAGAGTTACCGGGTCTGCTTGCCATCAGCCAGGCAAGCACACGACCAAGTGCTGGCAAGATCAGGTTATTAGCATTACATTTCTCCTCTCTCGGAGAAAGGGTTAATGTATGTAAGCACACATACTTGCTGCAAAGCAAACACATATCAATATACAATCGCACATACATACTGATAAGTACTTGACATGAACCGAGATATTGCTGCAAGTTTATATTGATTACCAGTAGTTAAATATGAACCATAACTTCACCTCCTCAAAGTTTCCCTAAATCTTATTAGAGCGCTTCTCTAATAAGGTGAGATAGGGAGATCGTGCACTGAGCAGCTCGGGCATAAACAAAGCACTAGCCTTCACTCCCTCCGCTGAAGCTTTCCATGGTTGCCCACCCCAGTTGCTGTGGCATTTACTGCACGTACCCTTGCCCCGTATTGGAGGAGGAAGGGAGAAAAAAAAAAAAATACAAAAAACATCCACCAGCACCACCACTTCCAGTTCACAGGCTCCTAATGAAACTCTGCAACACCCTCGCAGCACAATACTTGGCTACTTTTCAGAACAACACAGCAGCTTAACAGCGAAGTTGGAGTATGGTGCGGAGCTTGCTCCTCTGCCTCGACCTTACGCTCCGCGCCGCGAGCCAGACTGGCACACTGAAGAAATAATCAATCATACTTGTACAATCACACTACCATTTAAACATCTCTTAAATCCCGCTGCTGATCACAGCCACCTTTAACTCTGCCTGGTTGAAACAAGCATCCAAAAAACAATGGTAGTTAGAAAAACTGAAGAGAAAGTTACCCAGAATGGTTTGACTGGCTATCACTTGAAATTTACATTTCTGTCGGAAAATATGTGCTTTCTATATTCGAAACTATTAAAATAATCACCAACAGAGAAGCCAGTAACAGGAGTTTCTGTCCTCCGACAAAGATAACTGCAAGGGTCAGCATGCAAACAAACTACACATTAAAAAAATAAAAATAAGTTCAGACCACAATGTTTAGAATTAGTCACTTAAAAAAAAAAAAAAGTTTCCCAGTATATGTCTAAATGTAATGAAAATTTGGCATTTAATCATTTCAAGACTCAAACAGAAGTTTGCTTCTATCTCTCCTGCTACATAGCTGATCCTTTACAGTATGATTCTATAATGTACCTTAGCGAGGTTAGGGAAGGACCAGTTTTACTGTTCCTGAAATCAACAGCAGTGTTGTTGCTGACTTCAGTAAGAGCAGGAGTCAGCCTCATATTTTCAAAACGACACATGCCAAAAACAAGGAAACACAACTCATACAACACTACTTTTTCGTGACATTCGTGTTCTTCTGTCCAGAGAACACATTCTACCTTTCCACAGGGTTTCCTAGAAAAAAGAGTAGTTATATTTCATTTTACATATATAGGGATCTGCTTAGTTAATTGTACACATTTTGCCTGCATTAGCATTTGCCATACTGTAACGCGCATACAATACCCCATTATCCAATTTGTCCGTCTGTGTTATGAAAAGTCAAACTAGACTCTCTAAGCCACGAGACTTCACGGGACACAGGCCTGATCACATTTAACTCAGCAAGAGAAAATGCACCCAGAAGTTTTCAAATTGTGGTCACACCATATAGAACGCAAGACTCCCACCGTAAATGTACACACACACGCACGCGGGACAAGCAAAAGTGTCATGCTTTTAAGCTGAATAAATAAGCGTTTATTCCAGGCTCTTCCCCTTAGAGAGAGTCTGGAAGTCACCTTTTCCTTCGAGGCAGAGAGAGACAACCGCTAAAGCACTCTTACTCGGGCAGAGTTAGTTGCGAGCAGAAGGGAGATTCCTGGCTGGCAACAAGGCAAAGGCGACTCCTGAAGAAAATGCATGATTGAAACAAAACTGAGGGGTGAGGGAAGGAGAGAGAGGAAAGCACTATTTCTAGCGGGCGGCTAGATAGGAAGGGTCTGGACAAAAAAGGAAACTCAGTTTTGTTTCCATTGTCTCAGCTTCATACCGCCTCCACTTAAAACGAGAAACTTCGCGGGGCAACCCCTTCTTCAACAGGCCGAGCTACGGAGAAATATCCCCAGGGCCCTGGCAGAGTGGGGCTGGGCTGCGCAGCCCTGACTCCCCTACCTGCTGACGGGCAAGCGACGCCAGGAAATGCAGCGAGTAAAAATAAATAATACGGACATTAACCAAAAAAAAAAAAAAATTTAAAAACCAAATAAGAAAAAGCAAGCCCCACAACCCACTGTTGGTGGGAGCAGCAGCGGCTGCATCTCCCCGACAGCAGGAAACTTTTTCTGCGAAAAGTTGCCGGCGGGGGACGGCGGGCAGCCAGCCCCGCGGGAGACCGGGCCGGGCCGGGCTCCGGGTCTCGGTTTCAAACGTCCAGCGAGCCGCCGGCTGCCGCCGTGAAGAGCCACGCCGCGAAATCCCGACCGCGGCAGCTTTGCTGTGCGTCTGTGTGTGTGACCCCCCCCCGCCCCCCCCGGGGCAGGCTCACGGCGCTGACAACCCACGGGAGCCGCGTCCCCCCCCCACCGTGTCCACCCCCCCCCCGCCCGCCGCCGGGCAGCTCCGCGCTCCCGGCTGGCTGCCACGGCTGGGGGCTGCGCTCCCCGCTAAACGTGGGGGGACCCCGACCCCCCGACCCCCCGCGACCGCCCTTCACGCGGGGGGGGGGGGGGGGGGGGAAGAATAGGAAGAAACAGTTATTTTCACCCCGGGCAAAACACAGCGCCCACCGCCGTGAGGGCGCCGGGTCCCGCGCTGACAGGGTCCGGACAGACAAGAGGGACGGGGCTTTACCTTGATGCAACACTGAGCAGGAGCCTCAGACATCTCTCAGGAGGGAAACGGCGAAGCCCGGCGGGGCGGGCGGGCGCGGGCGGACGGGAAGTTCTCGGGCTTTCCCCACTTTCCGCTCTTCTCCCGGACCCGGCCCGTCTCCTCAAGGGGAAGTTACCGCCACCGCCGCCACCATCGCCCGGCGGCGGGCCCTGCGCGGGGCGGTTGAGGGGGGGACGGACGGACGGACGGACGGACACCCCGCCGCCGGAGTCCTCTCCTCAGCGCTGCCGCCGCCGCCGCTCCTCTGAGGGCGCGCGATCGCTCCCGCTCTTCTCTCCCCCCCCCCCCCCCCACCCGCCCGCCAACCCCGTCACCCGCGCGCGCGCGCGCGCGCGCCTGGGTGCGCGTGTGACTGCGCTGCGCGCTCTCTGCCCGGGTGCGAGTCGGTGCGCGCGCGCGCGCGCGCTGCACGGGGAAACGGCGGGGGGGGGTGGGGTGGGGGGCGGGGGCTGCCGGCGCGGCCCCGTTCCCCGCCGGTGTTTTTCCTTCCTGGAAGAGAGAAACCGAAAGGCGGCGGGAGCCGGGCCGGGCCTGGCCGGGCACTGCGCCCCGCCCCGCCGCCGCTCATTGATCCGGAGTTTCGGGGCCGAAACTGACGTGGGTTCCCGGCACCCCGCACCGCCCCTTAAAGGGGCCGCAGACCGGCAGGAGGCGGCCGCCGGGATAAACGGCCACTACCACCGCCGCCGGCGGCGGGGAGGGGCGAAGGCGGGGCGGCGGCGGCGGCACCGGCACCGGCACCCCGAGGCCGGGGCGGGAGTGCGGCGAGCCGCCGGTGCCCTCGGGTGCCGATGCGGGACGGCCAAAAGCGGAGGGGAGGCTGGAAGGAAGGGCGCAGCTGGGTCGCGTCGTCTTATTTAGTGTCGTTTGACTACGCGGTGCGGGCGGGCCCTTTAAACGGCCTGCGCGCCGGTACCGGCCTTCAGCGCCGGGCAGCGGGATGGGCGAACATGGCGGGGGGGGGGGCGGGGGGAGCGGCGGCCCGCCGGCAGCACAATGGCCTTTGTTCCACCGCCGGGGCTGCCCCTTTAAGAGCCCCGACCAGGAAATGAGGCTCGGGTTACCGCGGGGCACGGGAAGTCCGGGGCGGGGAGGGGGGCATCGCCGGCCCCTCTTCCCCCTTCCCCAGCCCCACGCACGGCACGGCCCGCCGACCCACAGAGCCCCCCCACCCCTCCGCCCGTGACCGCAAAGCTAAAGGGATAGAAGCGGGAGGTCGCCCCCCGCCCCCCCCCGTGACCGGGAACCCCCAGCCCCACCGGAGGAGCCCCCAGCCCCGGCCCCACCGGAGGACGGCCGCCCGTGTTTATCCCGGGGAGTGGGTGGCACGTCGGTGGGCACGGAGGTTGAGGAGGGCGTTGTGTCACCCGCGACATATGGGATACATACTATAACCTGCGTTATTTCCAGCTGCAATGGTTTTGCGCTGTTTTTCCTTCTCCCTCCAGCTCCTCAGCTGAGTACAGCCCTAGCCCTCAGGACGGGGCGGGGGGGGGGGGGGGGAAGGCGAAAAATAACTCGGCCGCTTCTTTGTCTAAATCTCTCTCGGTGGTTTTAAAGACAGGTTTTGGTATCCCGGCTGGGTTTTGGATGGAGCCGCTTTATTGCAAGTCCCGAACGTGCCCGAGAGCGCAGCCCCGCCGGTAGCCGTGTCCCTGCAAGGCAGAACCTCCTCTGGAGCCTGCCGTAAGGATGCTGCGCGTTGGGATGGAAGAGGCTCCCGTTAAGTGATTCAGTGCTACCGAAAATAGCAAACGAGAGGGAATCCTAGCACGGTGTTTTAAAGCGAGCCTTAGCTCACGTTACGTGGCGTCTGCTTAACCGCGCCACATGCTTGCATCAAATGTAGCGCTGCTTCACCTGCGTGGCCAAGAGGGCGAGACTGCTGGGATCTCCCGGTAGGCATCCCTCGGTGGGCTACCGCAGGCCATTTTGCAAACCAGGACCAACTCCCTGCGGCCTCTTACAGCTTCCTTTTGGCCAGTCCCTGAAACTAGATGAGAAAGAGGGAGGGAAGGTACCGTTCCCTCTCAGCCTAGCAACCAATGACCCTTTTTAATATAGGGCCAACTCAGGAATAAAGGATTCATATTTACCTGTCTTCCCTCAGCGTGGCTGAACTGCTGGAGTAGAGTCGTTGCATCTCTATTGCTTTTACAATGCCGCTCTCTCCCCTATTATACTCTCTGCTTCATCACTCTGACATTTTTCCTTTCTACCTGCACGATTACCGCTGGCTTTCCCCAAGTGCTGAGTCATTATTCTGTATCTCATGGCAAGTTGGGGGTTTTTGTGATTCCTTTTATTTAATGTAGAAATTAGAGGTGGAAAAGACCTGTTAGGTCATCTACTCCGCTCCCCTGCTGGTGGAGGATTTACAGCACATGCTTGATCGCTCTGTCCACTTTCGTTTTAAATGCCTCAGGTAATGGGGCTTCTACCTCTTTCTTTTGGAGACTATTTCACAGTCCAGCAAGTCCCATGGTCAGGAAGATATTTGGCCTATATAGTCATTTGTCCAGTTTCACCCAATTAGTCCTGGTTATAACCACGTATTGTAATCCCCTAAACAAATTTGCTCCTCTCTGCCTCTTTGTGCCTTGCACCCAGGTATCGCTTCTTTTCCTAGCCATTGCCATTCATTCTTTTTATCTCCTTTCATTCATCAGTCCCTGCAGCCACTTTATCATTGTCGTTGGTCTTCCCTGATTCCCATCCAATTGGTCGTCCTCTCCTCAGCCCACGGATGCCTGCATTTAGGGACAAGTATCCACCTGATCCTTTGTGAATGCAGCCAAAACCCCATCACGGTTTAGTTTGCCTCTAAGTTGCCTCAAAAGCTAGTACAAAATTTGTCACCTGCCATCGCCCTGAATCAGATCTGGTCCTGTTACTCCTCAGTGCTCTCTCTTGCAGTGCAACTGCAATCTGTTTTTCTCCACGGAGATTGTGGTGAAGCTATGTATCCCGAGTCTCATTTTTCTGCCTGGAGTTTCAACATCTGTTCTTTCTGGGGTCACTGATATCTGCTGTTCCTCCCACTTTGATTAATGGCTCTTACAAATACAGGCCTTCATCCATCTTGGCAGACCTCTCAACCAGCATGAATGGTTGCAAGTATCTGTCCAAGATCACAGCCTGGTTTAGAGCTGTTCTCTTCCAGCTCCTTCTGTTCTTTTTTTCCACTACTCCACTAAATAGGAGTGCAGTGGATGGTAACTAGAAAAGGTAGGGAGAGAAATGGTGAGTGTGTGGAGAAGGCCACAGGCATGAGCGCAGCACCTTTCCAGCCAGAAGTCCATCCCATTGAAGCTGCTGTAAGAAAGCTGGGGAAGAAAATGTGGCTGGACAAAACACGCGCCACACCGCCCTGTGGTCTGCCCTTGCTGACAGAAGCAGATATGCCTCAACCGTGCTAGCCAGATGCTAGCCACAGTGACTGGAGGGCATCTTTGAACCCTTTGAACAAGGAGGGCCAAACTCCTTGTAATGTGTTAGCCTCTCTGCTTGGTTCTGCCCTTGTTTCTCTGACCTGATTTCTTGCGGTTCCTCTCATTAGTTCCGCCTCTTGAGACCTCAGTCTATATGGTCCTGGCTGCTGCTCTGTGCAGGAGAAGAAAAATGCTACCAAATCTCCTGGTGAGCAGGATGGTCTGTGGTTGCAGGACAATTGCTCTGGAAACGTGAGGACAAAGCTGCTCCAGCTGTCAGCTCCCCTTTAGATCCACGCCGCGTGGAGATTGCACAGAGCGGAAAGGAAGTCCATTAGCTCGTATTAAACCTTGAACAGGCTCCCAGTTAGTTTCCTTCCCTCTCACCTAGAGGCTACTGCTTAGCTTATCTCCAGGGAGGACCCTTTAGTTAAAAGCAGGATTTATGGTCCCACGGAGCCACCCTTTCATTGACGCCCTAGCCAGAAATCCCCTAACTTTTTGCTTGGATAGTTGTCGGCAACACTAATTCAGGCAAAAGGTAGCCAGCCATCCTCTGGGCTGTGAAGTGAGGCCAAGTTCCCGCCTCGCTGAGGGCTCTCCCGGGAAAGGGAAGCGGGGTGGCGTGTTGGATGAGAAAACCCATAGAGAGAAGTATGTTCTTTCTCATAGTGGCCTGAAAATCTGGCTTTGGATGCTTGTATTTCCTGGTCTAGAGTGTGTCCCTGAAAACAGAGCAAGCCCTGAAGAAAAGGAGACAAACCAACCTTTCATTAGGACTTGTCATTTTCTGACCACGGCGGTGCATCTGCATACCAGCTTCCACTGATTCTCTCTCACTTGGGCCTCTTTTACAGCCGTGGGACTCCCAATGTCTTCCTACCTGCACTTTCTCAACAGCTAGGCTAGGTTTTTTCATATGTCCCTAAAGGATGTTGGAGCCTTTTTCCCAAAGGAGTTAGGCACTTGGGAACCTACATTCAGCCGAAAGCCAAGGTTTTAATTTCTTCTTTTGTGTACTGCTTTTCTAGTTTCAGCAGTGTAGAGCAGTACCTCAGACGTTTGCAATAATCATTGACTTCACCTCGCTTTTATTAAGGAGACTTTGTTCATCGTAGTTCTTTTTTCTTTCCTCTTTATATTTGCAAAGGCGCTCATTAGTTCCCAGTGCCGAGCTATCATTAACTCATTCTACTGTTTCTCCGCTGTTATCTTTTCCTTCGCTTTATCCTCCCCCAGCACAACTTAACTAGCTCACTTAGTGCTCGCTGCTTTGCTTCATTTGTATTACTAGTTTTATTTTTGTTTTCCAGTGTTTGGGCAGATACAAATAGTCACTTGATGTGACTTGATGGGTCTGCTGACATTACTGAGCCTTGACAGAGATAACTCTTCCAGATCAAGGGACAGGATCAAGCTCTTGAGGAGCAAAACACGGTAGGAGACAGTAGTAAATTCCAAGAACATGCAAGGATACGTTGATGTTAGCATGCAACAGAGTATTTGGTCCTGAGGACACACCAGGAAATCCGTGAGTGTGTGTGCATAGAAGTGCTGTGGAAGTGATCCCCGTTGCACGTTTAGCACTACGATTCTTTTTCCCTTACCAAATTGGTTTCTGAAACCGAATTGCATTTTATGACCTTAGTGTGCATCAGTCATGCTGCTTCTCATCATTAGCAGTAAGATTAGTTTTCACTTCATATTCTCAGGCAAGTCCTTTTTCCAAGATTCAGCCAGGTTATGTTTCTTGTGGTAGAAGTCCCAGATCCCTGGCTTTTTAGGAATACATGTGAAAGCCAGTCTGACGTGTTAGAGTGAGAAATGCTACATCCATATTATTTGCATTCTTGTTTATTCATCTAAGAGCCTAATCTTCTTTGAGATTCAGTGGTCTTCTAAATGCTCAGGGCTGGCTTGATGAATAGGATTTGCACCAGTATAATGATTTTGGTAAAAGGTATGTTTGGTTTTTTTTTTTTAATCAAAATAGCAATACTAGTGCGTTCCCTAAAGCTGTAGGCATTTTGATGTAAAGATACTTACACAATTTACATAGGCATTCGCATAGCTTTGCCATTTCAGTAACCCACAACAGCCAAAATGGAAATGCAAAAATCCTGGTATGACACCTATTCATCTAGCAGCAAATATACGTAAAAAAAAAAAAAAAACCAACTGAACATGCTTGATGCTCTAAGCTATGTCATCCTCACACATTGTCATATACTGGATTATTTTGAATCGTTGCTTCTGTAAATAAGAGAAACATTCTTCTACCTCTGTAACTGTGACTATCCTGTTAGGAGAAAAGGGAAGGGGGATCGAGGACTGTACTGATTTAACTCCTCTTCATTGTTCAAAGCAGTGCAGTGTCTTCTGAGAGACAAGTTTATAGTCACGTTGGAAAAGCAGACTTCATTGCACAAGTCACCGCTTAGACACACGTTGATAGTGCTACGCCTGGTACGTACTTCCATGTTGCAGCACGTAAAAATGAGGCAGTGGGTGGCCCTGACAGAGCTCCTGAGAGCACTAACTCCAGTGACACCAACCTGGCAATAGCTAAACCTGACTATCAGGTTGGGCTAAACTGCATGGGACCACGGGCCCTGCTCACGCCACTGTGGAGCAACACCGTGGCACCACGAGGCTGTTACAGCCAAGTCCTTGTCTACCTCTTCTAGTCTTCTGGTTACAGTACGGTGCCACAAAGCAAAGTTTCCAGGGCTAGCACCCTGTAAAAGTGCCCCATCCCACCCTGCTGTGCTGTGCGGGTCACAGCGCACCCTCTTTCGGCCGTGCCAGCAGCTGCCTTTAGCACTGTGAAAAGGCACGAGGAATAGATCGTCTGCGTGTCTGTGTGTGTGTTCATCCCTGCCTTTAAAGCCAGCTCAGTTCCCCTCGCTGTGGTGCAAGCAGATGGAGACCAGCAGGGATACCTTAAACTGGAATCTTGTGGTCCCTCAAAGCCACAGGTGCAGCTTCTCCCCTCAGCTCATGCTAATAGCCCTCTTGCTCACTACCGAAGAGACGAGAGGCTTGGCCGGGCACCAGTCCTTGCCCTGACCCTACAGAATCTTGCCCGGACAGAAGGTGTAGAAGGGCCGCCAGGCATGCAAGGGCCAAGGACAAAAAGCAGGGGACCTCTGCCTGCTGCTGGAGATAGGCAAGACCAGGCAGGCTGTATCGGAGGCTCTTTGGAGGAGGGAGAGCGGCTCCTGAGCCTGGGAGGGCTGAGAGGAACGGAGGGAAGTCCGCTGCGGGAAGATCAGTAGCAGGGAGCTGCAGAGGAGCTGGGATAAGAGGCTGGCCTGCACCGGGCGAAACCTCCCCACTCGACCTACTTTAGCAGGGGTGGTTGTTTAAATGGAATTTAAATCTCCGCAGATATGTGAGGAACTTCCCGGCGTCACCCGAAGATGTGCGGTGACAGGGACGGGGCTATGCTGGTCAAGCACGTGCACAGCCAGAGCCAGGACCGAGGTCTTCGATGCCAGAGAGAGAGATTGCCATGGACGTGGGCTCATTTCTTGAGCCAGCAGGGCTCTGCAGGGTGCACAAAACCACCAGTAAGTGAGGGAAAGCAAAAAAGGTTACCAAAAATAGGGTTTCTGGAAGACTATTCTGCAAAGCACTAGATCCCCAGCTACCAATTTCAGACATAAGCTATACCTTCATGTTTTGTCCACCCATAGTCCAGAACAGTGAAGCGTACATCAATATTGACAACCTCACAAATTCAAAATAATGAGTTAGTTGCCTCTCACCTCAAAATCACAAGATTTTGAGGGGAAAAATTACTCTGCAAAATTCTTTAAATTGCATGTGTCTGCATTTTCTTATCTTGCCTCTGGATTTTGTCTTGTAAAGTACGTGTTTTCAAACTTCTCCCCCAAATTTTGAATGCTTGAAAATTTCTTTCTTCTCTTTCCTTCCTTCTTTTCTTCTTTCTTTTCTTTGTTATTTTTCTCTCTCCCTCCCTCCTTTATCACCTTCCCACGGGCCTTCTTATTTCATATGTAATTACATGATTCAGACCAGGAAAATTAAGGAATAATAACATATATATGATGAAACCCAAGGTAAAAGTAGAAAAACCGTCAAGCTATGTTCTGTTACTGCAAAGCATTTTGAACAAAAATAAACAAAAAAAGGGAAGCTGAAGGGACAGAGTTCAAATTCCGTGTCAGGTAAGTCCAAATTGATTTACATTTTGCATGTACTATGGCTGGTTTTTACTTCTTCAGTTCACTCACCTCAGCTGCAGTGGTGAAGCAAACTTTTCTCAAACCCCAATCCTCTCTATTAGTAATATTTTCACAGGCTCGCCACCCCCTCCCTCCTTTTTCAGCATCATTTTCTCCACGGGGTGACAGGATTACAGCTGTCGTGCCTGTTCGGAGTTGTGGTGCACACTTTGTCATCTATGTCATTGTAACTCTATATCTTGCTGGCAGTAAAAGAGTGACACAAATTGTTTTCCTGCCAGATAAACATTGTCTAGTAGATTTAATGCTCATAATCTAATGCGAGGAATAACATTATATGAGCAACAACAGTCAATCTGCTTACAACGATTGCCTGGTATTGCTGGGGGAAAAAAATTGGGTACTGCTGCTCCAGGGGAAAAAAATCGGGTACTGCTGCTCCAGGCCTGTGGAAGCTCAGCACCTTTCTGCCCACTCCTGCACCCTCCAGGGCAGGGGCTTACAGCGGCATGACCGTACAGCTGCAAAGCCAGTGGGCTGATGTGGAAACTCAAGCTTGGAAATGGAAAAAGGAAAAGGAAATGGAAACTCAACTCAAGGCTGGGTGAGAGCAGCGCGTGCTCAGCAAACAGCAGAATGAAACCCCAGCAAATCAAAAAAAGCAGCATGAGTACAGTTTGTTGAACAGAATTGTGATTTATCTGCTTTTATTTTCAATAGTTCCAGTGGCATCATGATGTAGGATTTTATAGCCTTTTAAATCACGCCTGACTTTTATGGATATAGTTTAGAGTGCATGCATTATGGATAGGCAGTAGCCTCTCCGTGGCTGAGCAGCAAACAGTTTCCACTCGCAGGTCTTACTCCATCCTCATGCCCTTTTATAACTTTAGCTCAGAAACTGCCAAATGCACCCCAAAGACAAAGATTTTGGCCAAGAATACAAAAAGTAAACAACTTTTCTATTCCTGTTGAGTTACAGGTCATTCAGATTGCCCTGATCTGAAATGGCCTTATATTTCTGTTGTTGTCTTCCATTTCCCAAAGCAGGTCTGCATCCAGAAGGGTTAACTGCAGCTTCTTTAGGCGCTGCATATTCTGCAATCTCCATCAGAGTAAACAGATCGGCCTCTCACAGGAAAGAGGTGGTAATCAGCCCAAGTCTCTGATGATTTTTTTTTTTTGGTGCATGTAGGGAGTGGCGTAATTAAGAGCGGAAATTTGAGCTGACCCCAATATTAGCTTGGGCAATGACTGGAAGAGGCGCAGAGGTGGGTGCACCCGGGTGCCAAGGCCTGACCGTATCAGGCCCAACTCTGCACGGGTCTCTGGTGGCTACGGAGGGCTGCCAGCCCCTTCCTCTTGATTTCAGCTTGAGCACTGTTCTTGGCAACGTCAATCCCAGTGGGTTTTGCGTCCTTTTTGTGCGCAATGAGCAGGGGCGGTATCTGAGGATGCTTCTGCTCCTACTTAATGTTGGGCATGGGTGGTGCTGGAGGACCAGACCGTGGACCCCCCATGCGCACGCGTGGGAGGACAGAGGCGTCGGGCTCTGGACGCGTTGCTCGCTGCCTTGCGCTCTCCTCGGAACCTATGGTTTGTCACTTGGACGGCGGTGGGATGGCAGCATCGCCACTGCTGCCCGCCCGGCACGTGGTCTGCTGCCCCTTCCCACCCTCGCGGGCAGATGGCATCTCACAAGAACAGTCCCGTCTTTGTGAAGCGGAGGCTGAGTTTTGGGTTGTACCGGTCGAGACAGGCTGAGAGGGCAGCCAGGAAGGAGGAGGAGGAGGGAGGGCGGCTTGGACAAGTCCTGTCAGCCATAGCAGAGGGAAAGGGAAGAGCAAAGCGATGGGTGAGAATGGAAGAGGCAGCTGAGAGCAGAGGAGGACTGGGAACCAGGATTTTGGTTCAGGAGAGGCGTCACCAGCAATTTCAGCGGGAGAGAAAGGGAGAGAGTGATCGGAGGAGCGGCTGGATAGGTGATCTTGACCAGAGGGGAATTCAGCCTCCCTGCCTGTTATCCAGGGGGAATGGCCCACGGCCGGGAGACTCCTCTGTGTCAGAGGACTATGGCACAGGGACCTCTGTGACCAGAAGGAGGGAAGGCTTTGGCTGCCCGGGGAAGACGGTTTTATATGCCAGGGCCTGAACTAAGCACAGATTGCAGTGGTCACAGCAACCACCGCGAGAGATAAAGACACATTTCACTCTTAGATAGCATCTTACAAGCGGTAATTAAATTTTTACAACACCCATGTGAGGTAAGTGCGTAATTATCACTCCTGTTTAAAAGCTAGGAGAGGAGAGAGGGCAAGCGGCTTGCCGAAGGCCAGGCGGTGAGTCAGTGGCGGTGCCGCCATCACCGACCAGGAGCTCCCAGTTCCCAGCCTGGCCTGCGAACCGCGGCGGTGGCGTGGCAGCCTCCCTGCTGAGAGATGAAAGCGAGCTGATTTCTCAAGCGCTTTGATGAGAGAAGGAAGGTTAGAAATAGCCTGCGGCTGTTTCTAGAGAAAGTGTCAGGGCTGAGGGAGAATTTCGGAGGAGGGGAGTGGGAAAGGGGACGGCGGTGAAGTAACTATTGATATGAGCGGCTGCGAAGGGGAAGGGAGCCGACACACCAGAACTCAATGGCAGGAGAGGAAAATGGGTCAACAGAGGGGGTAGATTTTCTCGAGAGGGGCCTAGGGGAGAGGAGGGGAGGCAGCAAGGAAGGAAAGAGCGGTGAGAAGGGGATGGGGAAAGAGAAAAAATAATCCATCGAGAGTGTGCATGGCGGCGTTTGAAAGCTGTTGCGTTAGGAGGCAGACGAAGAAATGCCACTGAGCATGGGGTCTTACAGTGCCTGGGCAATTATAATCACGCTATTGTCTCTTGCACAGCAGCTGGAGATCTCAGAGCCCTCTGCAGAGCGGGGTAAGCATCATTACCTTTGTTTCATCTACAGGAGAACCGAGGCTCAGAGCAGCAAAGCCACTTGCCTATGGTCATGCAGCAAGGCTAACACACTATTCTGGTTTAAACTATTATGCTAAATGCAACTTGAAATAGGAGTAGGACAGACAGGGACACACAGTCCTCAATGGCATAGGACAGAAAAAGAGATGACTGATGTCAGCAGCCCAAATCTATTTTTTATAGCTCTAGAATACGTAATGCCAAGTAAAATGACAAGTGGAGGCTGTGAGCTTTGGATCCTCTGTGCTTTAAACTACAAGCTAAGGAATACTAACAGGCAGACACACCACTATTTGCCCACACGCACAAGTACGTGTGCACACAAATACCTGTGCACACAATAGCCCTGATGCTAGCATTAGAGTAGTCTGTGCCCTTAAACAAGTAATTTCCTCAGTTTTCCTCCTTTCAGCAAAATTAAGGTAATGATTTGTACCTACAACTACAAAATGGAGACACACCTATATTCCAGAAGACTTTTACAACACCAAATATTCTTAGGTTCCCAAAGTGCTTTGAGACAGAGAAGAGAAGAGAAGAGAAGAGAAGAGAAGAGAAGAGAAGAGAGAGAAGAGAAGAGAAGAGAAGAGAAGAGAAGAGAAGAGAAGAGAAGAGAAGAGAAGAGAAGAGAGAGAGAGAAGAGAAGAGAAGAGAAGAGAAGAGAAGAGAAGAGAAGAGAAGAGAAGAGAAGAGAAGAAGAGAAGAGAAGAAGAGAAGAGAAGAGAAGAGAAGAGAAGAGAGATTTCAGCTGGAATGGACCCTACAATCGTCTGGAAGCTGCACATGCCCACCATCCTGGTGGGGTCATTTGTTTGTGGTTGTTATGTGCCACAGGGCAGAAACTATATGTCTGACAGCCTGTGGCTGCCACACCAGAAGGAGCATCAGCTGGAAAAGTGGAAGCCCAGAAAATAGCCGCTAGCATTACTGGTGGATTGCACTGTCTCAGCTAGCACAGTGATTTTAGGGCCTAAGAAAGCGAGATGCTTTTGTAATAGTTCCTCTTCATTTCAAAAACCACCTCTCCTCACCTCTTCCTCCTTTTCCTCACAAGAAATGAAGAAGCTGCAGCTATTTTTACCTTAGTTTGGGGAGGGCAGAGAAGCATCCTCCAGTATAAAGTGAGAGGAGAAAAACCAGAGCAACACATCTGCTGAAGGAATCAGGAAAGAGCGGTGTAAAAGCTAAGGCCTATTTTTAGTAACACTCTTTTGGTATTCAAGTTTGCACCATTTAGTCCAACTTCATCACCTCTTCTTCCTCAGCTACTGAGGAGCATCAGAGGCTCCCCCACCCCACCTCTCCCTCCTCCTGGTGCAGAGGGCCATGGCAATTGATCTGTGCAGTGCTACCACCCTCTGGCCACCGTCAACACCACAGTCCTCCATCTGCAGGAGTGCCCTGAACCCCATCACCCGCCTCATCCATCTTCTCTGTGAGGTAAATGTTGCCTTTCGGTGTACCCACTAAAGACAGGCAGTGATTTGCACCTTCTGATGCAGCTCTACGCAACACCTGTTTTGGCTGCTTGCTTTCATAAAGAGATTTCATCTGGGTGAAGGATGCAAAGGTCGACACTTCCAAATGTGTTGGTCCTCCACGGGTGGCCAGTAGGTTCATCTCCTCATGACTCCTTGAAAGGACACACCAGCTGTATTAGAATGGCGGCTGGTTCCACCATTGATCCCGCCATTGAGGATGTCTTTTGTGAGATGAGACGTTCCTGGGTCATTTTGAGATTAAAGTGTTAGGATGGCACTTCCCGTGGTACCCTGAGCCAGACAGTTGATCTTTCAGCACCTCAGCTGCACAGCTGTAAAATGGAGATTGTACACCTCAGCTCTTGCACATGGATGATGCCACAATGAATTAATTAATGCTTTTGATTGCATGGGCATGAGGATATAAAAATGCCACGCTGCATAGCAGTCTGTCTGTGTTGTTCTGTACTGACACTACCAACGCTGAGACTCCTGCAGAGATGTTTGTCAGTGGGGGCACCTTCTGCCCATCAGAAGTTGCACTGAGACCACTAGCTCATTCCTCAAGGAGCAGCAAGAAGTTATGGGGAAGGACTGGAAGAGTAAAAAAGAATTTGTGACCAAAGCCCAAAGTACTTGGAATATGAGAGCTATTTCACATACTTCTACTACATCAACAGACTGAACTTATTTTGCTGAAAAATTCCCAACTTTTCATATTTTATGCAAGAAAGTATGCAATGAAAACAGGCATAGAGAGAAAAACAGTCTCATAAGCAAAAAGGTGGCTTCAAAATCCAAAGGGCACATTCCGGCATGATGCTTTTTTTGTGGCAAGCAAACCACGGTTTTGTTCAACCATTGTAGGACAAGGAAGTGTGAGGAGCATAAGTGACAAAGTGCTTTCCTGCAGAATCGTCCCAGCTTTATAGCTCTTTAGGAGTGATGGAGGATCACCCTGCCCATGTCCTGTTTGAAGGGGCAGTGAAAGCATCCATTGTTCTTTATCGTTTCCTTGCTACAGCCTCTCCTTACAGGTGACAGGTTGGCACACCCTTTCCTACAAGCGGGCTTAGACTCCGTAGTGCTCACTGGGACTTTGCCCAAACTCCTCACCTGCTCTCCAAAATCTCTTTGAAGATGCTGTTAGGTTTGTGACAGCAGCATACAGGTGGGAGGCAAGCGGAAGCATACAGGATCACATCTCAGTGACCCTGTAAAGACCCTGGTTCAGTAAGGTGTCAGAAATGGCCATTTCAGTCAGGTAAGAATTTAGCTGCTCCAGTAAGTCATTTAAGCCTACATGTAGGTTTTTCTATTGGCAATTCATGCTGGAAGTGGTTTCGGGGTTTTTTTCCCTTGATGCAGTAACATTACAGTACAACCTTTCATGTGGACAGTGATGTGCCAGTGTAAGTGTATCCATAGTGTATGGTCTATTTTTTGCCTGACAACAGCTCTAATGGCATTAGTATTTTTATACAGGTGTTTGCAAATCCATATTAGAAGGTTAAACTACTGTCCCAGCAGCAGGGTAGTTAAAGTCCCACAATTTCTATGTGTAGATAACCCCTGAGTGCCAGCAACAATATTTCATTTCTTAGGTTCAAAGTGGGAGGACTGTTTAGAGCTCCATTGTATCTTATGAACAGTGTCTCATTTTGTAGCAGTTGAGATGTCCTTGGGAAAGGGAACTATTCTGTGTTCCCCACCCAGAATTCCCCACCAGAAATGGGTCAGATCCAAACAGCTGACAAAAAAAAGATCAGATCTGGGCTTGCTAGTACTATAAGTTCTCACTGATCAAGAATCTCTTTGTTTAGAGACCATCTGTGTAGTCCTGTGGGCCTGGCATTAGAAAGCAATGGAAATGGGGACTGGTTTGTTACATTCCCCTTCTAGGCCTGGGAAAGTCTCAGAAAGCAAAAGTTCCTAAGCAGCCAATTTCCATGTGTGGTCACATTTAGATGCTGCACTTGCAGGTGGTGTGGCACTCCAGGTCTTCCTCAAGAGGAATCTAAAAACATAGGAACCACTATACTGGCTCAGACCAAGGATCCGTCTAGTACAGCGTCTTATTTCCAACAGGGTGCATGAGCGCACGCCTAAGGAAGAGTAATAACAGGTGAAGCATATGTGATATTTCCCCCAAGTTACTTCCCAGGCTTTGACTATTTTTAGCTCAGAGCATCTTCCGAACCTCATCTCATTTGTCAGTAACCCTCAATAGATTTTTCTTCTAAGTAGTTGGCTAATTGCTTCTTGAGCTCCTGTAAGTCTTTTGCATGCACCACATGCTTTTGCAAGGAGTGCCACAGGTTTACCAACACCTGCATGACTGCCATTGGTTTGTTTCCAGCCTGGCTTCTAAAAGCATCATCTGATGGCCCCCGGCTCTTGTAATGGAAAAGGTAATGAAGAGTAGCTTTATTCACTCTGTCAACAGCATTCATGGTTAATACAGATCTCTATTATATCCCCCTGCCCTTTCCAGGGACACCAGAGGTACTCCAGCATCCCGGTTTGCCAGGAGCAGGTCTCATGACCAAAGCTTGCTGAGCTAAAGAGACACAAACACCAGCTCATCATGTATCGTCGCTTCCACACTGGGCAGCCACTTGCACTGTGGGAAGGGAACCTATCCAAATGCAATGCTAGTTTTATGCACAGTTGCTATTCACTGTACCAAGGCCACTGTACCATATATACGTTATCTCATATATAACAGTGTATATCCGAGTCAGTCCATAGTTTCCAACACGTGGATGTGGATATACTGGGGATCGACACCAGGCTCGCTTTATACAAGTGTGGATCACTCCACAAGTTGCACAGACCCTGCCCACCTGTGGCACATATAGACATAAATTATTTCTTTCTTTAAAAATCCATTTCTCTTTCCTTCTCTTCTAGAGGAGTGCCCCTGTATAGATGTGTAAATTTTGTATGCTAGGCTGACATTAAAAAAATGCTGGACACAAATGCCTGTAAATGAATCTCTATCTGTATCTGAATGCTAAACAGCTTACAAATTTTCCCCCCTTGACAAAAAGGGAAAAGTCCAGTAGCACCTCTAACACTTCTCAAAAATAAACTACCCCTTCTTTTCCTCTCATCTACCCTCCTGTCCATAACCAAGTGCTCATTTATTTAAAGGACAAAAACAAATAGAAAAAAGCACACATCTACTATGCTTTTGCTATGGAAATGTGCTTCACAAAATTAAAACCAAACAACTTTCAAAGCAGCAGCTCTTAACACATCAGAACTCGTCTTTCCCTTTTTCACCTCCACCCACAAGAGAGATCCTGGCTACCTGCCCAGATGAAGAGGGAGCCATGGCAAACTGAGGCATCTTGCATCATGCTTTTCAATGGCCAAAACTGGCATGTCACAGGCTGTGAAAATGAATGAATTTCAGAGTTGAAGGAACTTTCTACTAAGACTTTACTTTACCCTTGGTTCTTCTCTGGGGACCAACAGCGTATGCCTGTCTTCAGCTGACAATATTTATGGCAAGTAAATCTATTGGCTCTCTATGCCATGGTTTGACTTTGGGGGCACTGCTGCTTAAGCCATTCTCTAACGTTGATGACATGATGCCTTAAATAACAAAATAACCCCCAAAATTCCACAACTTAATCGTGCAGTAAAGAAGATTAAGTTCATCAGTAAAAGATTTCCCATGCTGCAGCTTATTTTCTCAGATGATGTGTGTTCCTTTTGGGAGACAAATGCTCTACTTCATTTGTTATATTTGATGGAAATTACAACACCTATTTGTAACCAAGGTAAGGGATTGGATTCTCTTGCTCTATGACTCTCAATCTCTCACTAGCTGAGTGGATAAAAACATGCATGAGGCTGAATGACACATCCTCATGCTTCACAGGTTGATATGTCTTCCATCAAAACCTGCCCAGACAGCAGAGTTGAGGAGGGCATGTCCTAGATGTCCCTCCTTGATACACCTTCCCACAGATTAATCTCCCAAGACACAGAGAGTCCTTTCTCAAACTTCCTTACAAGCTGGAAAACTTCAGAATATCTTTGCAACAGAAATAACATGGTTGGGTTTCTTTTCTTTTTTTTTTTTTTTTTTTTTCTCTCCCCAGCAGCTTGTGTAATTTCTACAATACTTTTGTCTCCAAAGATCCCAAATCAACAGGCTGGCTCCTGTTGTTTATTGAGGCCCAAATCCTTCTAGCTGCCCACCAGCCAGCAAGACTGACCAACACAGCATAGAGGAAAGGATGGGTAAAATCAGTAAGTGTTACAGTTTAAAGATACTAAACCTGCAATGAGGAAAGTGAGGAAAATCACAAGTCCAGGCTTACTCCCTGAAAACACTTGCTACCAGCTGGCTCTGTTTAAAATGCCTTGGTTGATGCCAAGTGCCACATTGTTATACAAAAAAGAAGCTGATTGAAAGGTTGCTTCCTAGTTTGTGTGAGACAAAACTCAAATCATCTAAAACTCTAGAGCTCAGTGCCATGAGGGCTTGATGAGTGACAAGACT
Source organism: Harpia harpyja (assembly GCF_026419915.1). Lineage (NCBI taxonomy): Eukaryota > Metazoa > Chordata > Aves > Accipitriformes > Accipitridae > Harpia > Harpia harpyja. The sequence continues at coordinate 3,899,726 of NC_068945.1, read as the reverse complement.
TTCTGCAGTTTACTTAAGAAAGTTTATTTTTATGGATATGCGTGTGTGCTCAAGCAAGAAAAAAAAAGTTTCACTCCAAATGAAAATAAAAATCAGAAGCTGACTTTTATGAGATTTTTCGCCTCTTTTCCCAATCAAAAAAGACGAAAGGAAAAAAGTGGGTGGGAAAAGCCCAAACTTAAGAATATTTATTGATTTAATTTAAGTAAAAACATCAAGTGATCTAAATCAGTGGTGAAAAATATGCCGATATTTTCAAAAAAGTAAGAATACCAGAATAAAGTTTAGCTGCTCTTTTATGAAATAACACTTCAACTTCTTCCAGAGGTTAAATGGCTGGCACCAAGACTAGCAGAGTCCTATTGGACTCCCAGGGAGAAATAACATTTAACTGTACATACGGGCTGCTGCAATGCGTGGATCTCTATGGCAATATAGAGCCAGCTTGTTTCATAATTTGGCATTTTAAAATACAGATTGTCTATAAATCCTCAGTTTATAGATGGTTCAGTGACAGCAAATGGAAAAGTTACGTCAAGCTGTTTATAAAAAAAGTAAGTTACATTGATCCATGAAGACTCTCTTAAGGTGTACAAGAAGCGATTTCTCTGTGCGCCAAGACTACTACAAATTAAATTTGTCTTTAGGAATCAGAGATAGCTTATGAAGGAAAATGCTGTAATCTTATGTCATTTTCTAGAGAAGGAAAATTGAAACAGCTGATCTTGTCAAAGTATTTTAATCTATTTTGCATATGAGTGAGTCTAATTCAATGGACCTCCTTTAATAAATTTAGTATTATTATTCGCTCATTTAAATCACGGTCCTTGCCTGCCTACACTCTGCTCTCCCCACTTCCTCCCCCATGGATGCGATATCAGCTTTCCTGAGGCAAAGGCACAGGGACAAACGGGAATAAACGTGCAGGCAAGAGCCACAGGCATAATGGCCCCAGAGGTGATGCCCTTGCGCAACCAATTTCTTCTGATCTCTTGAGCCCACAGCCACCAAAGTCACATTCCTGGCCAGGTGACAGGAGAGGAGCCGAGCCCCTCCGCAGCGGGTCGCTTCGGACCCGAGGGAGGTTTCTCATCATCCCGTCCCCCCGCATGGGTCTGCGACTGCCCCGCGCAGCTTCAGAGCCCACGGGCCACGCGTGGTGGGTCGGCGGTCACCGGCAGCCCGCAAAAAGCGGAGAAGCAGCAGCGAAAGCTGCAAGAGGGGCTGGCAAAACAGGGGCGTGAATTCCACGCTTGCCTTGTGGGACTTGGCAAGCCTCTGTCCTTGAACCAGGCCAGAGCCTTGAATTAATCGCTATGGCTCTCCCGACACTAACTTCGGTATTTGCTGAGGCCCTAACTGGATTGCAACATGATGGATGTTCACATACCCTGATTCTGTAGATAAGATAATTAGGATATAGATCAGGCATGTGCATGTTTCATGTTCCAGCAGTGTTTATGCCGAAACATGCCTATCTGTGGGAGGACCTCCTTGGCCTCTTTGCACCAGGCGGAAAGCACAAATCTTTGATTTGAGCTCCAGGAGATGATGCAGTTTGAGATGCCCGTGCAGAACGCGTGCTGATGCAGCGTGAGAGGATAGACAGATCCACGGGTCTGACAATTCTATAAAAAAATATCACTGTTACCTGAATGCAGTGAGCCACAGTGGGCAAAGTGCCCGGCCGGGCAGTTGTCCTCCAAATGGCAATGGACAGCTGATAAAAAAAGATGGGAACACATCCCCAGTCCTTTCAAACAGGCGCATGAGTTCAAATCAAAGCTGCCGCTTTGCCCACTGCTGATCATAAATTTGTCCGATGAGGCACTGGTCAGCCCCAGAGTGCCAGACCGTACAACTGTCACGGTGTCATCAGCAGTGCCGTCCTCACCTCCAGGGTCCCAGAGAACACGAAAGCTTGGGGTTTAGTACCTCGCTGGGGGAATTTGCGCCCGTGAGTTCACCTTTCTGTTACAGCCTTCTCACAAAACATAGATGAGAATAGTGGTAAAGCAGCTAAGCACGTACAGAGGAAAAAGACAACACGGGAGCTAGATACTATCATTGCGTAGGAGAAAAGGTTTATTTTGTCGCTTAATTTACCACCCTCAGAGACACAAATTCAGAACGCACTAAGCTATAACACAACCAGGTCACATGATTTGAAAGGTGAACGTGTTTATATGGATCTGACAGGTGTTAATGATGGCTTTCAATTGAAAAAGGAATCCTGGAAGAGAAATTGCTCGTTAAACAAGTCTAACAGCATTAATGTTTTCTAACAGCATTACTTTCTGGAGCCAAGTGTTGTAAAATATAAACTGCCTTGCTACCTTTATTTAGAAGATCCTTATGAATGTGATAATCTTTTAAGGTCCAATTTTATTGTATAATGTGCTTCAACCCATGTTTCCTATGTATGGTTCATAATGAGATTAGTGAAGTGTAAATCTTCATGCAATTTAAATAAACAGTCTCTCGAGTGTCTGACATTAGAAATATATTGTTCTGTATTTCCCTATGGGCACTGATGTTGCATCCTGTAATTGTAAAGTATTTATCTGTGTCGTATTACAAGGCATTTGATTTAATTTTAAATGGGAGAGTTTCATCTTTTCTTTGTTTTGACCATCATGTAATTTGGTTAATTACAAGTTGTTGGATATTTTTTTCCATTTGCCGCAAGAAGGCCAAAGTCTTTCAAAAGTAGCCCGTATGGAGTGGCCATTGGCACTGTGCACGGAGCAGCGACCGACCCAGTACAGAGATCACTGTTGTAATGTCAAATTTACCCCATTCATCTTGTCTTTCTGGATTTCAATTTATATAGTTTCTCATTCATGCAATCTGAATGGTTAATTCCACTATTAATATTCTTACCTGTTTGTTCTGATACCTGGATATTTCCTAAGTTTCCTAACTTGATTGACTCATTCGGTACTGGTCAGTTCTTAATACGGCCAAGCAGAATTCAAAGTAGAAAAAAAACCATACCAAATTCAGATGCCCTTTCCTTCCTCAAATGGGGTTTAATTCTGCTGTCACCTTTACAGATGGACACCAAGAAAAAAAAAATTCATTGCGATCAACAGAGCTGGGGGTCCAAATCAGTTGTTCCCCTATCACTCTGTGGCATTGAGAGGGAAAGATCTTGCTTTAGTGACTGGAAGTTCATCTCCTCCTACTACAGGTGTCTGAAATGGGTCAGAGGAACAGGCCAATTACCTCTTTGTCTCCACTGACTATAGCAGGAGTTTAGGCAATTAGCCAATGTCATGCAAACATATATTCCAGGCTGTCCCATTTGTGCTTGCAGTGTATTTGCCTTTGCTTCACATTACTCTCGCAGGTCCATCACAGCTCCAAGCCTAAAAATATATCCAGCAGAGGAAGCAGTGCTGTCTGGCTCCCTCTGAGGTGCAGTTACAGGATCACAACATCTCTTGTAATAAGGCCAGTGGCTTAGCGTAGGAGAATTTATACCAGCATAAAACTGGAGTAAACTCCAATAACTTCATCGGCCCCTATCTTTGTTGTGATTATCTTGTCCACCCCAATGCATTTCACAGGATGTATAGATTTCCCTTGATAACTCCTGCACCAAGCACCAACAGCTTGAGGCTCAGTAGGACCAACTTCTTCAGAAAATTAATATCCCTTCTTGGTTCAAAGCTCGCCCAGTGTGAGTTAACTCTTCCACATCCTAGGTAAGAGTCTCCTATAGCTCATTGCCCCACTATTAGGCACTGTAATAGTGTCATCTTGATTCCCAGTAACATTCTGCTGGTGAAAGAAACAGGCGTAAAGTTTTTTTCTAGACTTCATTGTTAATACTAAAGTTACTACAAGTAAACAAGAACTGCAAAGGCGTTGTCTCACATTACAGAACATTTTTTTTTGCTAAGGCACCGCCACGATGGGTTTAAGAGTCTTAACAGTCCCCATGATTATCAATCATGATAATGGTTGATCAATGATGAAGGGTTTGGTCCCCGTGTAGACACTTACTTAAAACCAGCAAGCTCTAAAACATCACCAGCAAAATTTACTTCATGATGTTGCTTTGCCAAATGAGGGATCTGTGATTAAGCTGCCCTTCCCTGCCTCCTGCTGCCTGCTCTAAGTGCTCATAACTCTGAGGTTCAAAGCCCAACGTGACAGCCTGTCTCTGCCTGCGCTGGAGCCCGACGAGGGGATGCAGCTGGGGGAGAGGAGGAGGAACAGACCTTCCTCTTTGCGTAACTGGATGGCCTGGCAGAAGGGACAGTGTTTCCCTTCCTTGTCATACGACTGGGTCTGGCGTGGGCCCTTGTCGCATGAATTGACACCGAGGTTGCTCCTCATCAGATGATCTGGTGCGGGGACATGCCACCCAGGATGTGGCCCAGTCGGCCGTCATCCTCCCCCCTTCGCATCCGTGTATCTGCCCCTGTTGTTTTTTTGTTGTTGTTTTGGTTTTTAACTTTCTTGTTTTGCCTGTTAGAATGAGTATTTCCATGCCCTTTATCCACAGCTGTTATTATAATTTCTTTTAAAGCAAGAACCAAGTTTCTCAGGTAATTACTGGGCTGTAGGACCTGAGGCTTTAAGAAAAATAAATAACCATGGCAACTGATTGACAACAGATCCATGGCTTCTTTTACCACCGTTAAAGAAATATAACTAAAGCCTTAGAGGGTTTTTTCGGTTTTCTGACTCCTGATCTAAACCAATTGCAAATTCTCTGGAGCAACGCCACGAAGGCACTGACCTCTTGAAGCACAGCAAGTTCATTTCCCCTGTGAAAGAAAAGGTACGCACAGCCGGGAGGACCAGCTGGGGCTGGCACAAGCGGCAAAGGAGGGGGACGGTTCGGGTGGTGAACTCACAGGGATCTGTGCCCAAATAAGATCAGATAGCCAGGGCTGAGGAGCTTGTCTGCCTGTGACTGCTCCTCGGCTGGAAAAGGCAGATGCTAAGGAGACTTTGCTAATTTCCCCTGCCTGGAAACCTGTAATGAGCTCAGAGCAGAACAGCAAAAGGGCACATCTGTTAGCTTCTCCTAAGCTAGAAAGGGCTGAAAGCCAAGAGAGATGTCTAGGGACCAATTTGCCGGCCTGTCTACAGCATAGGAGAAAGTCTGAGCCCTGAAGAAAGCTTGGTGCGTTCTGCCTGAGAGCAGAGAAAGCTGGTGAGGGTCACAAGGAGCTTAAGGGTGATACAGCTTATGGGACAGGAGAAAGGTTTCCTTCATTCATGCAAATGTCCACAAAGAACTCCAGTCGATCGTATCATACGCATTCAGTGCTGCAAAAGTCTATGTTAGTCCACAGATGGGATGCTAAAAAATATGCTACCTTGGCACATAGTGCCAGCCGTGAGGGAAACTGCTGGATGCAAAGCCTTCCTGCCCACTGACAGGCAGAAACCATCTGTATCTGGACAGTGCCTGTCACGATGGGACATCGAGAGATGCCCAGGGCACTGCAGGCGATGGAGGTACTGTGACCTTTTTAGTGTAGTGATTTAACTGGGATAATATCTTCCCTTGCCCAGCAAGGTTAATTAGCCAGCACATCCAGACTGTATCTGGTACTCTCGGGTAACATGTATGCTAGTAAACATAGCATCCCCAAGACAGTTCTTTGGCCCTGCTGGCCAACAACCTCTCTGTTAAACTCACCCCTCCAAATCAGCCTGATTGCACCAAAGCCTCCTTTGAGGAATGGTCCCCAGCCCACATCAACTCCTGAATCATGCCCGGGCTTTGCTCAGGAGTTGGTACAAACCAAAAGGTGCCACCGAGGACCACTCTAATGACTGAACGGGTTGGGTGACTGTGTTCCATAGCTGGGGATGTTCTCTGACACCGTTTAAATTGCTGGTATAGGTGCAGCCATGGTGGCTGGTGGTCTTTGTGGCGCTAATAGGTGCTGACCTGACTTAACCGCTGAGCCTCTGATCCTGAACAACCCTGCTGCTTAGGCACTACAAACAACAAGCAAGGACACCTTTCCGCTTAGCCGTGGGTGCTCACAGCTGCGCAGAAGTGCTATTTAAGATTGGCAAAAAATCTAAAAGCTCTTGAAAACAACTCTAAGTATGTCTTTAGGTATTTAGGTATATAAATATATGTAAAAACCTGTCCAAGTGATGACCAGATCTAAAGAAAAATTGCAGGAAAACTGAAAACTTCAAATGCTGACTCTAATTTTGTGCCACAACCTTAATCTGTCCTACACTATGCTGGCTTGGTGATTTCCTATATGCCTGAAAAACACCACCGCCTTTTAATCCAGAGTGCATGCTGCCATCATCTTGATGTTGTCCTCTTCTCTTTCAGCTTTTTGTCCATTCTAACATATGTTCCTACATTAATTTGCCACACCTATATTTCCTATCATTTCAGCCTCCAAAGAAGAGACTGTTGGTAATATTTTTCAGGTAAAATGGTGATTACTGCTGCATCATCCTCAGATCAAGTTTCTGTATCTCAGAACAGTCAAGAAGTTTCCAGCACTGGTTTGCAAACAATTACTATGCTCTTGTTTCTCAGTCACCACAGCATAGTAAAACTTGCGTGCCACCTTTTATTTTTTGATGATATGTGATTTAGACCAAAGCTTCCAGCTTTGCCTTTGTTGGTCAACTGTACTTGAAATTTTATGAGAGAAAGATTTGGAGCTTTAAGGGTTTTTTGGTCTTGAGTCAGTGATCTAAGGTAGTTCTTTCTATTCATCTTTCTGTTCATTCAATCTTTAAGGAAGTACTGAGCTTTTCTGTGGCCTTACTGCACACCAACTGCGCAATGCTTTTGACCTGAACCGTGACTGCTCTACACGCAAAGATTGGACTTTCAAGATGTTGTTGGCCTCAACATTAACACGGAAGAGGGTGGAAATTTGCCTCCAGAAAAGAATACCCACTTCTGAGCGTCTGTCAGTCTGTATGTATGGATACTGAAGACATTTGCCCAGGACTGGTGGATATAGCGCAAGGTCTATGGGAGGCTCAGTGACCTTCTGTAATGTTGGCTGGAAAGCTGGCAGATATGGCATGACATCTCAGATGGCCCTGGGTGCCTGGGATTGAGAAACTGGACTGCACTCCTAGACAATACGGTCAAGGGAGCCTAGAGAGCAGTTCAGCTCACCCTAACGCAGACGCTTCATGGCTGATGAGCTGGGCCACCCTCTGGGATCCTTCAGTTGTATCACCTAGAATTATATTGGCTACGGAGACCAAGGGAGCACAGGCATCACGCACAATTCCTTGAACTCAGTCCCACCTACCGAGCCTTGTCACTGGTCCTGCTCTAGTCAGATGGAGCTGCAGAATGTGTAAAAGGTCTGTATCAACTAGTGGTGTGAATTCTGGCTTATAATCACCACTGATAGTTAAATAGAAAAAAGCTTGACAAAATCCACACCTTTTTTTGTTGTTGTTATTGGAATCACCAAAACTAACTCATCTCACTCCACTTTTGTTCCTGATCCCAGCACTCACTATCTTTGCACTTTGGTTCTGCAGGCATTCAGAGCTGGAACTGAAAGCATCCTGGAGCTGATTAAGTATGTAACCCCCATGCAATTTCCACTTTCTTCCCAAGCGTGAAAGTCCAGTCTGCTTGGAGAAACACATGATCCTATATTTAATTTTTAAACCTGTTGTTGTTTGTTAAACTACTATTTGGAAAACCAAAACCAGTTAGCTCCCCTTTCCTGGAGGCAGAAGTATTCCAGAATAGATGGAACAGGATTAAACTAAATATAAAGCCTTAATCATTTCTGAATGTTGCACATCAGTAACAGGCTTTCTTAATACAGACTTGTGCCCTCCAATAAACAGATGCCTGCATATCACAGAAGATAATCAAGCCCAAAGTCTAGGAAAACTGTCTCCAGCCAAGACCACAAGGATTGCATAATTAAGCACAAGTTGTGGATGCATGTCAGTAGTCTCAACCTGGAAGACAATATTTCTGTGTGGTCAGTGTAAAACAGTTTTATGAAAGCAAAGAAACAGCTGAATGCATATTTATTATTGACTCTTCTAGGAGGATCAGCAATGAGTCGTTAAAACGTTAGTTACTGTTTTAAAGTTTTGCCACTTTACATAAGATTAATAAAATATATCATTACAAGCACAGTCTCTTATATGCTGAGACTGCTACAACCACCCTGCTACTCCCTTTTCACAAGTCATTTGCTTTCTTCATTTCATTTATGTCCTTATTTCCAAGAATACTGCAGAAAGTCTCTGAGGCAAACTGCTTTTTTCCGAGAGCTGGAGGATGAAGTTGTTCAGTTGTTAGCATTTGTGAAACAGAAGGAGAAGAGCACTGACTAAAGCCAGGAAATTCAGAATTCACGTGCAGAGCAAGTCTTCAATAAAAAAAAAAAAAAAAAGCAAACTTGTTCAACCTATTCTCAATCCCAGTACCTCGTTTGACTGATCTTCCTCTAGTTGCTAGCATTGCAAAGCGAAAGTTTTGCATCTTGCTTTAATAACCCCACAGAGACAGGAAGAAATGCCAAAAGTGGAAAATGCAATGTTCTTGGCTTGGTCTGTGAATCAGGAGGACTGGCTTCCCACGTGTATGGCACTCATCCTCTTTCTTTTTCTAGATCTTTTTTGTGTGAGTGGTACTAACTCTGCTCCGTAATGTTTTCTCTGGAGTTTTACTCTGCCAGTTGAACCCTTCCAAAGGAAACTTCAGTGGCTTCAAATTAGGTTCTGTAAACTGTTTCTGTTAAACGCACAAGCTGAATTTGGAAGTCTAAAAGCCTAAACACTCTACAAACTTTTAAGTTGCAGTTTTGGACTGTTCCGCTATCAATTCATATATTTCATATAAGCTATCAATTAATTGACGAGTTAGATTAGGAACCAACTTCCCTACCACTTTCCCTGCATGTTTTTGGCAGTGGGCAAAATGTACCTGTAGGACATCTGGTTTTTCTTTCTTTAAAGAACAGTATACCTGAGGGGCCATTAGCCTCCCACTAACCGAGCAGGCCTTCCTGCTCAATTTTCAATATTCTGGTGACTCTCTTTGATTTCTTGGTGTGCCTTCTATTTATACATACAAATTGACAAAAATGTTTTGGGTTTTTTTTAATCTTCAGCTGGATACCTTGTAAACATTTCTCAGAATAGTTACCAGTTATTCCTGGGTCGGGGGGGGGGGGGGTGTGTATCTGAAAGGTAAAGTAACTGTTGAGCAATATTTTTGGAGCCAACTGCCTCCCATGTGTCTTGAGAAATCAAGTATCTCCATGTTGCTCTGTACTGTATGCCTGCTATTAATATAGTCACAATATCACCCCAATGCAGGTAAGGAAAAATAATCTTTAATGGCTTTTGCAGGCTGCTAATTCATCTGGAGCAATATATTCTATTACTACACAACTCAATTATCTGATAAAAGGTTAGACAGCAATATATCACTGTGTTCAATGAGAAAAGACAACATTTAATCATCAAGCATAGCTTAGAATATGAATTATTTTTAAAATTTGCTTGGTAATAGCAAGAATTCTACTTTCCTTCCACCTGAAGCTCCTTTAAAACAATGAATTAGAATTTTTCAGTCTTTTTCAGATCTGAAGCAGTCTTTTGCCACAATACTGTGTGCCCATCTAAAATACCAGCTAGGTTTCTCCAAGCTGTGTGCAATGATGTTTCAGCTGAGTCCTTGAGGACCCCAGTCTGAGACAAGCAAGCCACTCTTCCAGGAGCTGGCCGGTGGGAAAGCAAGCGCATGAAAAGGAAAGCCTTGAGATTAGGGTTCTGAAGATCTGGTTCAACTCCAGGCTAGGCTTTGAATATGACATTAAGAAAGACACTTCGCCTACCTTAGGCATATCCTTAGCTGGTACAAATTGCTGTAAACTCACAGCATCAGTGGTGCTATGTCAGCTTTACACCAGCTGCTGAGCTACTCTTTTCCCTCTGAATTCCCTTATGTAAAGTGATGGCTTGTTTGCATTTAGTAGGGCACTGCTTGCTTTCTTTGTCCCCAGGTACATTTTTTCTATGAAGACTGTAACCTGCTTAAGGGAAGGAATTCCTCTTACTCTGTGTTAGTACAAGACATGGTACAACAGAGACCTGATCTCACCCAGGGCCTCTAGGCTTTGTAAGACTGGTTATTCTTTATAATAGTTAAACATTATAAGCTTTTTAGAAATTAGTAGCAACTCTCCTTTAGTTTGTTTTATTTAGTGGGCTGTAAGAAAGTAAGTCTGGATTCTCCTCTTCCTGCTGCCCAGAAACTTGGAAGACAGCAGAGTGCAGGGTTTGTGGTAGAGCAGCAGTTTCTAGACAACCACATTTTTGTCTGCCACTGTCTATTGGCACGATGTACCCCACCCAAGAGCATTAAATCATTTCAGAAATAACATACTGGACGCTCAGCACACTTCAATGCAGATAGCTTCAAAACTCACTTTAGTGATGGGGGAACCAAGCAACAGCCAGGTTAAATGACTTACCTAAAATCACATGCTGGTGGTCTGTCTAATGCAGGATGTATCCCAGCACTCTTCATCAAATCATCAGAGGTTTTTGTGCCATGCAGCAGGAACCAATAACATTTCCATGGCTTGAACGTAAAATATTCAGTATCCCTGCTCACTGGAGTAAAAGAATTACTCACCCACTTCTGGGGAGCACTCACGGTATTTCCGTACAAGCCTTGTGCTACTGAGCACAGGTGTTGACACTCAGCTACCAGACCCACAGCCTTACCTAAAATCAGGATTAACTCCCTCCAGCTGATGAGTGAATTAATGCAAAGTCGTTGGGTTCCATCTAGTGGTTACAAAGTCACCAGCAGCTGTGTCTCCCAAATGGGCTGCTTTTATCCCTGCCTCTCTCCCAGGACACAGAAGCAGCAGGGCAGCTGTGACATAACACTTTTTTTACTACGTCATCACCACAAATTTGGTTCCTTACTTAATTTCTGACCAGTCTTTTTACTCTTTGCCTTTCTGAGTCATTGACACCCACTGGTCTTCTGCCTACCAGCTACTCTTTGAGTTTTGTTCCTGCTCTCTGCCCTCTTGGGTCGGGAAGCACCACACGAGGAGAAAATCTCCAGCCTGGTACCACAGCTGTGTGAGACGTTGGCCCTGCACGTGGGAAAGGAGATTAGGAAGACCCAAATGACAAATTCTTATGCTTTGCACAGGCAGCATGAGATTTGGTGGGTCTGATATTATGTGGAGAACAATCCAGCCTGCAAATTGTCCTATTGTTCCCGATGGTTTTTTCTTCATTCAGTTTCCATCCTTCATGACTGGAAATTTTGTGTTGGGTTTTTTGGTGCTTTTTTTTTTTTTTAAACAATCTAAACATTTGGTTTGGGTTGGAGCTTAGCTTCATTTGTCCTTCTCTTTAAATTCTTACCATTTTCCTCTACTATTAGCTTACTCCACAGGCTCTAAATCACAGTAATCTTTCATCTAGCCCAAAGACGTGCAACCAACTCCTGCAGATATTCAGCATCCCACTATCTCACAGCAAGGGGAATTACTGAAGAGAGACTGAGGTGCTCAAGAGACTCACCATGCTGTCTTCGCTGTACTATTAACTCTTGTGGATTCAGGCTTATGCTAACAACTGGTAAATATTAGCTAATGCTGGTAAAGACTACTAATAGAGCAAATGAGTGACTGGTTAAAATGACTGTAGCAGAGCATGCTGGGCGCTGTAACAAGCACCTTTAGCTGATGGCTGGAAGGTTTTGGCCAGTGCAGAACTAGAGTGCTAGGAGGAAATTGTAATCTTGGACAATGCAGACAAAAAGGACCAGGCTAATGCGAATACTGGAATACAAAGGACGGTCTGTCTGTCCTTCAGAAGTTCAACGATAGATAGATAGAAAGAAAGAAGGAAAAAAGAAAGAAGGAAAGAAAGAAAAAAGAAAGAAGGAAAGAAAGAAAGAAAAAGTAGGAGACAAGGTCAGCTGGCCTCGAAAAAGGGCCTTTTTCAAGCAAGCAAGAGAAGCTGGAAGCTCAGAAAATGGGGTATCTGCAACTAGGCAGGTCATAAAAAGCTACAAGGATGCCTGAGGCAACGCAGCACAGCAGGGCCCAGACGTGGATGTGGTGTTGGAGGAGGCAATAGGCAGTGCTAGAAGGATTAGCCCCTGTAACAAAATGCAGAACATGCTGGACCAGATGAGGCTGATAAGAACAACACGTCCTTTCCACACTGTCCTGTTCTCTATGCACCTGTGTTCATATGACTGCAGGATTGCAGTCCTTATCTGAGGTTTCAAGCTGAAATCTTTAATGGAGGGGGGAAGTTGGTATCACTCCTCCTCCCTTTCTTATAGAATCAGAGAATAATTCAGGTTGGAGGGGACCTCCAGAGGTCTGCTCATCCAGCCTCCTGTTCACAGGAGAGCCATCTTCAAGGCTAGATGGATTTTGCTCAGGATATTGCTTAGTCAAGCTTTGAATAACTCCAAGGATGGAGATCCAACAGCCTCTTTGGGCACCCGTCCCAGTGTTTGACCATCCTCACTGGGAAGAGTTTTTTCCTCACATCTAAGTGGAAGGTTTCTTGTTTGTATCTGTTGCCTCTCATCCTTTCCCTGTGCATCTTGAGAGTCTGGATCCTTCTTCTGTGTAACCATCTTCCTCCATGCTTTTCCTAGTAGAATACACAATAAGGTCTCACCTTCACCTTCTATGTTCCAGGCTGGACAGACTGAGTTCTTTCAGCCTTTCCTCATGTGTCACGTACTAGAACCTCAAACAACTTGGTGGTCTCCCGTTACTCTTGTGCCAGTATGTCATTATCCTTCTTGTACTGGGGAACACAAAACTGGGCACAGAACTCCAAACGTGGTCCCACGTGTGCCAAGCAGAGGGGAAGGATCACTTCCCTGGGTTTGCTAGCTACACTCTTACTAACACAGCCCAGGATGCTGATGGGCTTCTTTGCTGCAAGGTCACATCGCTGGCTCATGGTCAACTGGTTGTCTGCTAGGACGCCCAGGTTCTTTTCTGCAGATCTTCCGAGACAGTCAGCCCCAGCCTGTATGGTTGCATGGGGTTACTCTCTTCCAGGTGCAGGACTTAGCATTTGCTCTTGTTGAACTTCACGAGGTTCCTGTCAGCCCATTTCTCCAGCCTGTCAAGATCCCTCTGAGTGATAGGCCTACTTCGTAGTGTAGCAACTGCTTCTCCCAGTTTCACACAATCTGTGAGCTTGATAAGGGTGTGCTCATCATTTAACCAAATGTTAAACATGATGTTAAACAAGTTTCCAGGAGGGTTTGTTCCATCACCTTCTAGGAGACTGCAGTCACAACTGAGGTTATTTCCACATGCAGGGTCTTTCAACATTGCTTCATTTAAAGGTTTGCGTTATTAAGTTTTCTCTAGTACCTCTTTGCTTGGAAGGGTTGAGAAAAATGTGATCCAGAGATGAAAATTTTCCCCCTCTTTTCCTACTACCACCAACCATGAGAATGCCACTTGTATTGGAAAAATTGCTTTTTGGTTTAACTCTACTGGCACAAAGTCTCCTTTGGCTGACATAAACTTACCTAGAGGATTTGCAGTCGTAACTACAACAGCAAGAACCTTTTTGGGTGCTTATGTCCCAGTCTTGGCAAATGCCCTGAAGAAGCTCACCGGTTAGAACAAAAATATGAGTGCACTCAGGGAGTGAATGGATCAAATATATAAATTATCAAGAAGGCAGGTGCCCAAAACCGATTGTGTTAAAGGGGAATGTGACCATCACCCTGATCAAACAGTAATCAGGGAATTTCAGGGAGGTTTCTGAAACAAAGCAGCAGGATGCAAAGAAGTAAAAGAGAAGCATGAAAATTTCTAATAAGAGGGGAGAGACCTTGGACTGGAAACATCAGGAGCCAAAACCTGGTTTGGCACTGCCAGAAGTCACCCTGCCAGCATCCCGACCCCTGCTTAGGCCGGACAGAGCAGCCTCCCCGTCGGATGCCGTCAGGAGCCTGCACCCATGTAGCAGAGCCACAGCACGGTGCAGCCAGCACGGACCGGCACCTGGGGCTGTGTACGTGAGCCTGTGGGTGATTTCTCACTGGCGTGTGGACCAGAGGGTGGTAGGGGTTGGCACAGGTACCCATAAGGCTGGAGAAACATAAGTGCAAGTAGGGGAACCCTTACTTCCAGAAGGATCAGGGGGGTGTTGCTTGTCCTGCGAAAGGAGAGGTTTGTGCATGTACCCCTGTGACTATGTGTATGTGCGTGTGTGTGTTCAATTAGAATTTCTTGAAATTAGTAATAGAGGGATCTTTAGAAATGTGTAGGTAGTTACTGAGATTTCATAAGTGCCTAGCATTGTGGTTTATCTGTTGTATCACCAATATTGATCCTTAATGTATAGATCACTGATTGCCAGTTAAATATGTGTGGTTAATTAATTTATAAACCCCTTTGATCCTGTTTTTTATTTAAATTATTTGAACTGAGCACTTCTTCCCCGAGACAATTTTCACAGCAAGGATTAGCCCAGTTGCATCAACCTTCTAACAATGACCTCCGCCTTCGGTGGTAGAAGGCATCCTAAGTGGCAGTCAGGCCATGAATATTAGTACACAGTTAGTAAATGTGGCGATGTACATTGCTGCTGGGCCTCTGCAGCTCTATCTTTGGCTGAAAGAGGGAAGTGAACACCCCAAAGCAATAACACTAGAATCCAAATATAGCGAAACAGTGATGGCAGAGACTGCAGAAATGAGGAGGGAACTTCATCCAACAGCTCATTTCAGGGCAATACTAATCAAACTATTTTATCTGCCTAACTACACAGAACGGGGTGCTTCAGTCAGTTCTCCCAGGCTCCTTGTGTAGTCCGCTGAGTGTCCTGCTGAAGCACTAAGAAAGATGCTTTACCTTAGATGGTGTGAATATCTTCTTAAATGTCTGCTTGTTTGATGTATCGATGGTTGATAGCTCTGCCCATAACTGGCTCACCTATAACAAAGATTGGAATAGCACACAGCTGACAAGAAGAAAAGGATTCATATTCATAAACTGTGGCATTGTCTGTCATCCCTCGTCAAACCTATGGGCAGAACATCAGTTGAAGCTGTAGAAAATCCATTGCCTGTGTAATTAATACATCCCCTGGACAACAAGAGTTCCTCCAGAAAAGCTCCTCCAATACAAGTACTCCCTGTAGCAGGTGGCAACAGAAAAAAAAGGAGCTTTCATCATTAGCGACTGCAGAGCAATTCAGATTTTCCAAATGGCAAAAACCAGAAGAAAATACCTTTCTGAACTAGGAAAACTTATAGAGAACTGCTAGTCCAGAGAGAACTGAACAGATGAATGAAAAGACCAGTTGGTATGCAATGCACAAAATAAAGGTCTCTAAAGACAGCTATTAAAATTCTCTTCCACCATGAAGCTAACAAAAACAGTGACTGGAAATAGTTCAAAAGCAAGCCAGAGACTTCTGAACACACTCAATTCCCCATGAATTGTAGGCTTAAATTTGCGCAGTCTTTGCTGATGAAGCAGAGTTTTAGCTACAGTGACTAGATTCTGCAGAGGTTGTAGGAATGATTCCCGTGGCAAAGGGATGGGATTTTATAAGCAACTCTGGGTAAGGGTAATCCCTCACCCACTAGAGAAGGCTGAATTGATTTAGTGCCAGACTTGGCTGGTCTGCAAAAGAAGTTTCTAATTTGGGACTTCCTGCTACTACAACCAGGGGGGTGGCTGAAAACTATGTCAAAATTGGTTTTGGTGGTTGCTGACTCTGTTAACTTTTTCAAAAAGTATATGCTTTGCGTGACAGTAGGCTTACTTTTATGGAAAGCTGAGATTGCTGAAAAGACGACCCTCTTCCATTAAAAAAAAAAAAAAATACTGAAAACTAAAGAACAGGTATGACTGCCACAGCATCTGATCAGCCTGGTACTTTGGGGCCATATGGTTAAATCTTCCTCTTTTGGTGGATTTTTCATTGGGACTTTATTTTGCAATGCAGCGCAGCAGCTGGAGATGGAGAGAAGCCGTAGCCCCATAAGTAGCCACCACTGCGTGCCAGTTGCCAGCGGACAGGTACAGGCACAGCTGCAGCCCAGCGGCGGTGGGGCTGAGGGACGAGACTCTCGGCTTAAACACGGTTCCCAAGAGAAGCCGGGGCAGCCCCCATGGAAAGGCCTGCCAGCTTTGTCTCCGAGAGCTCTGTTCAAGGCCAGGCAGCTGCCTAGCAGTGTTGGCCAAGAGTCCAGGCAGCCCAGTTTCCCAGGGTGGGGAGTGAATGCTGCTGGGGCACTGATGGTCACTTTAAACTCTGCGGTCATGGCTGCAGGGAGCGTACTGCATAACGCAGGGCACAGTTACATCACCTAGTCCAGGGAACGCATTAAGATACTCTTGCTTATACCACTGACTAATGGCTATGCAAACAGAAACCAGGTTTTTTTGAGAGAGGTTGAGCTGAAGGATCTGCAGAGGTCAACTGTTTTTAAGTTGTTCAGCTGGGCGCTGAACTGAGCACAAGGTAAGCATGTAATGATTTAAGGTAAGAAAGGTTATACGGTCCCTTTTAATGGAGCAGTGAGAGCAGTCAACCTCGTAGAGATTGTACAATAGGTTCTGGAGATGTTTTAATGTTAATTGCTCTTCAAAGGCAATAGCACAATAGGGTGCGTTTTCTAAAGGTTTGGACTTTGACAACACCATGCCTCATAGTGATATAATAACCAAAGTGCAATGCTCCTATGGTACTGTATTCCCACAGAAAAAGATTTACAAGTCTACTGTGAAGGAACTGGCTGCTGGATTTGATTTACAAATGCACATGCATAAACCATGCTTAAAGAGAGAATCTCCTTTCCTTAGGAGAAAGCTCCAATATACATCCTATCACTTAGATTTGCCAACTCTGACAGAGTTAGAAGTTAGAAGATCTGCTAAGGGTTTGGTTTTTCATGAAAGCTTTCACGATGATTAGAAACTGTGTTAAGCTTATGTCTTGTTATTTTATTTTGCAAGTATAAATACAATGGTCCTTACAAAAATGACTATTGTGCGTGTGGATATTAGTTACTAAAACAAACAACTAACTACCCTCTCCTTACCTTCGTCTCCCACTGTATAAGTCTCACCTTTTGTTGTGCTGAGACTATTAACTTTCACCAAAATATTCAGCACAGAAATTTTAGTTAAGCTGGTGGACTCTTCATTTGAAGCCTGCTGCCTGCTATGGGTAGTGAACAAGAGAACGAGAGACATGCCCACGAGAATTGTACATCAGGCTGTGGGCAAAAGCAAATCCCCCCCAAGATACACAAGCAAACAAATATCTAAGATGTCAGATTAACCTGGGAGGGGAAATTCCTCTCCCTGGTCTTTCCTGACCACTCCCCAAACCTGACAGTCGATGCAGTGTATTGTAATGCTTCTAGGAAAGAAGATGCTCTACTTAAAAAAATCATAGCATCACAGAATAATTTAGGCTAGAAGGGACCTCCAGAGATACCTAGTCCAACCTCCTGCTCAGAGTAGGTCTAATTAGGTCAGGCTGCCCAGGGTTGTGTCCAGCTGAGCCTTGAACACCTCCAAGGATGGAGATCCCATAACCTTTCTAGGCCAGTTTGCCTGAGTGTCTGACCACACTCTGGTTAAAAAAAAAAAAAAAGAGAACTAATATCTAAATGGAATTTCTCATATTCCAACTTGTGCCTTTTGCCATTCATCCTTTCCCTGTGCACCTTGGAGAGAAGTCTGTCTGTGTGTTCTCTGCATCCTGCAATCGAGTCGTTGCAAAGAGCAAAAAGGTCTCCCCTTTGCCTTTTCTTCTCCAGGCTGGACGAACCCAGCTCTCTCAGCCTCTCCTCATACATCATGTGCCAGAGCCTCAGCCACCTTGGTGGTCTCACATTACTCTCATGCCAGGACACTGATGGGCTGCTTTGCCACAAGAGCACATTGTAAGCTCATGGTCAACTGGTTGTCCACCAGGACCCCCAGATTTTTTCTGCAGAGCTCCTTCCTAGACAGTCTGCCACAGCCTGTATTGTTGCATGGGATTATTCCATTCCAGGTGCAGGACTTTGCATTTGCTTTTATTGAACTTCATGAGGTTCCTGTCAGCCCACTTCTCCAGCTTGTCTGGGTCCCTCTGAATAGCAGCCATGCCCTTCAACATACTGACCACTACTTCCAATTCGGTGCCATCTGCAGTCTTGCTGAGAGTGCACTCTGTTCTCTCATCAAGGTTTTTAATGAAGAGTTTAAACACTATGATCCCAGTACTGAGCCCTGTCAGAGTCCAATTCTCTCTGATCAGGTTCTTTTAGACATTCCATGCACGGAGGGTGTAATATTTAATAACAAATTTGCTTATCTGAAGATAGTTGATGTTACATGGGATTTCTGATTTAGCAGGGAGATACAAAATATGCTGAAAACGCAATACAATACAAATGAAAGTTACATTTAGCAAAATATAGCAATTGCAATACACAGTTCAATCACAATACCAATGTGATTCCCATTACAGGTCTGTATAATATGCTCACCATAACGATGCTGGGTGTCCCCAGTTCCCGGAAAGGAATACATGGGTTGAAGCCAGCTCAAGCCCATTGCTCTCTTCAAAATTCTGTTAGTTGTTTAATTTTTATGTTGGGCTGAGCTCCATATTCACTCCCCCCATGCCGGTCTGGCTAACTCAGGGAGACACTTGTGCTCCTTTAATGAACTCAGAAAGAAACATTTACACCAGCAGCTGATCCATTCAACTGACATAGCCCGTTATCAACAACAAAAGCCACCCTCTGGTCCCCTTTGTGTTGAGACCAAGTCAGCTTCTTTGCAACAGCCATGGTCAGTCGCACCCCGCATTACTCTCTGAGCTTCATGGGCACATTGCCCTTGGCCATCTCCACTGAGACTTCTTCTATTGTAGGCGTTTATTGGTCAATCAGAGTCCCCGAGGGACCCCACTAATATGCTGGTTGCCAGCTGGATTTTGCACCACTGATCACACCTCTGATATGAGTAGGCCGGCCACCAAGTTTCCACCCATCTTGTCATCCACTTATCCAGCCCATATTTGCTTATACAGAAACTACGGGAGACTGTGTCAAAGGCCTTGCTAAAGCCAAGGTATACAACATCCTTCGGCTTCCCCTTGTACATGGGGTCAGTCGACTTGTCAGAGAAAGCAATGGGGTTGGTCACCGTCCTTTGCCCTTGGTAAATCTATGCTGGCTGCTCCCAGTCACCTTCTTGCCCTTCTTACGCGTGGAAATGGCTTCTGTGAGGATTTGCTCCACAACCTTCACAGGGACCGAGGTGAGGCTGATTGACCTGGACCATCCTCCTTGCTACCTTCTTGCAGAGGGGTGTGGTGTTTGCCTTTTACCACTGATCAGGAATCTCCCCCAACTGCCAAGACCTTTTGAAGAGGACGGAGAGCAGCCTCGCAATGATGTTGGGCTGCTCCTTCAGCATCCTTGGACCCATCCGCTCCGGTCCATGGAGTCCTGTATATTCAAGTGGGTTAAGTGATCCCTAACTTCTTCTTCCTCTGCTGTGGGTACTGCTTCATGCCCATGGGCTATGACAAGAGTCTCAGGGACCTGGGAGACCTGAGGGCAAACCCTACCAGTGCAAACTTGAGGCAAAAAAAAAGGCATTGCGAACCTCCGCCTTTTCGCTATTACTTTTCACTAGGTCTCCTTCCCCATTGACCAGTGTGTGCATACTCTTCTTGGCCTTCCTTTTGCTACCAGTGTCTTTACAGAAACCCTTCCTGCTGCCCTTCACCTCCCTCGCTAGTTCCAGCTCCAGCTGAGCTTTGGCATTCATAACCACATTTCTACATGCTTGTATTACTCCCAAATAACCTGTCCCTGCTTCCAACTTCCGTGTGCTTCCTTTTTGTCTTTTGGCTCAGTCTGGAGCTCCACATTCACCCACACTGGCCTTCTGCCATGCCTGCTCAACTGTCTGCACACTGTCATGGACCATTCTTGGGCTCTGAGGAAGTTATCCTTTGATGATCAACCAGTTCTCCTGGGCTCCTTTGCCCTCCAGGGGAGTTTCACATGGGATTCTGCCAAGCAGGTCCCTGAACAGGCCAAAATCTGCTCTTGGGAAGTTTGGGGTTGTAATTCTGCTGTTTGTATCACTCACTCCTCTGAGGATCTTAAACTCCACAGTCTCATGTTTGGTGCAGAAAAGGCTGCTCTCAACCTTCACATCTTCAACTAGTTCTTCTGTGTTGGTGTACAGCAGGTGTATAGCCTCCTCTTTGGCTTCATACCTTGTCTTTCCCAAAAACCTTCAATCCACCTGTTGCAGTGCTCCAGTCAGGCGAGCTATCCCACCGCATCTCTGTAATCCTAAAGAGGTCAACTCTGCAACTACGCATGGACTTCTGACTCCTGTTTGTTCCCCACGCTGCGTGCACTTGTGTACAGGCACTACAGCTGAGCCTCAAACCGCACTGCTTCTACTGGGGAAGTGTGCTGTCCCCCAACCACGCTCACTCTGACCCTTGTCCCCTCACTTCTCTTCGGGCTGCAGTAACCTTGAGGTACAGTTGCTGCCATACGCTGATGCTTCCGAAGAAGATGGAAAATGCCACATAACAGAATGCATTTAGCTAGCTGAGCAGCAGCAAAACAATAAACTTCCCTGACACCTGCAGGTGACTGCGTGAAGCTAACAAGTGACACATTTATTTATTGATATCCTTATAGATATGTAACTGCAGGAAAACCAGCAATTGCCTACAAAGTCACAACCACCATTACCATTTTAAGCATATTTGGAAGAGAGCTTCCATGTCAGCCAGGACGAGTGGGATTAGGGTTTGCCTTCCATTTTCTTTCCAGCTACTGTCCTAGATCACTTCCTAATCTGTCTTGGTAGCCATTGATCCCTTCGCTATGGTTAAGGGAAGACAGCTGGGGAGCTACAGAACAGCTACAGGGTGAAAGAGGGTTTGGGCTTCAGGCAAGACCCTTTTGCTAACAAAGAAAACCAATAGCAGAGGCTTGCTATAGGAGCCTATGCTCTTTGGAGTTAAACTGGACAGGATTGTCTGTGCCAGGACAGTCACGGGAGCTGTGTCCTGGGAACGCTGGTCTTCACTGCCAATACAGCTGTTTCTTCTGGTGCTTTCACCTACACATATTTCCATTCATGCTGCACTCATATCAATCTGTGTATTTCTGTTTAAAATCCCTGTGCTGGTACAGGTTTAACACAGAGTCACAGCCAGCCTTATGAAAAGAGCTTATTTTTCCTCTGTAGAGAAGTAACTTCTCAGAAAAAAAAAAATCTGCTAGGAATACTTTCACATTATGAAGTAAAACGTCAGAGTGCCATTCTGGTTTTAAGGAAAGTAATTTCCCCAGCACAGATTTAAAACCCACATAAACAAAAGCCTCTACAGTAATCTCTGGAACCTAAAACCAGTGCAATTGTTTCTGGTAGAGGAAAACATCTCATGCCGGAGGCAACAGTCTGAGAGAGGCGAGGCTGCTGCATCTCCCTGTCCCCAGGTCCAACCAGTAGCGAGGCTGAAAATGTATTCCTAGCGGGGACACCCACACAGAGGGGACATGCACACACCACATACGTACACATATATGTGGCTGGCCACACAGATCACAGACACTCAGAGCGCTCACATGAACATAATCAGCACCAACAGCCTCATCCTGTTCCCCTCTCTGGCTGAGCAGGATGGACGTCCGCTAGTGGGAAGATACATCTATATATATACATATATGTACACACACACATATGTACAAGGTGGATCCTTCCAGTAACTGGGCTCAGACACTCAATCTGCCAAGTAGCTGCCCCTGGATCCCAGTCTCCCCAGTTGCTGGCACCTGGACATACAAGCCTCAAGGCACAGCCCTACTCCAGTTGCCAGTACAGACCATCCCACACACACAGGCGCGCACACAGGGAGCTGGCCAGGACTTCCCAGGTCCCATCGCTGACGCCCCTGTGCTCTCGCCCCTAGAGACAAACAGATCCCCTCGCACCCAGAGCTGGTCCCCAGAGATCCACTCACCCCCAGCTCGCAGGCCACTTTACCCGTGCACCGGCTGGTCCGTCACATACTCACTCGCACTACCGCGCTCACTCCAGTCGCTGGCTACCCCTTTATTTTCCCACACTTGTTCCTCCCCTAAATTTCTCATAATAATTTCATAATCTCTTGTGCGATCCCAAACACTTTTTCCCCTGCATCCCTCCCCTTTTCCATCCTGCTCCTTTTCCTCCTCTCTGGACAGGTCTCTGCCCAGCCAGCCCCACACTCCAACCCACTCCAGCAAGGGACCTGCGCAGAGTCACGGTTACGATTTACGGTGCAGGCAGTGTCAGCCCCAGACCAGTCCCTGTGCTGGGGACGAGACCAGTCTGAACTGATTGCAGTTACTGGGGGTGTGTGGGGTAGGCATGTCAGGTGATAAGAGACCTCCCACCTCCCACCAGATGAGCTTTTATCACATAACCTAACAGTTTCCAGAGAACAAAAAAATCAAAATTATTTTGAAATCCTCAGGCAAATGTATACGCAGCTGTTAGCTAATTCAGCAGACAGTACAGAACTGGGGGAGGGTGGGGTAAGAAATGGAGGAGGGACAAGAAAACAAAGGTCCCAGCATGTTCTGCAAAACGCTATTTGAAACAGTCTGGGGAAACCAGAACAAGAATAATAGTTGGTTGCATGGGAGAGGATAACTATAAGGTGAGCCAAAGCTGAGACCTGAAAGAGGGGTCTCAAGAAGTAGAATGGGGTTGACAATGACAGGAACTGAACTGGCCACATGCCAGAAAAGAGAGGAAATCAGTTCCGCAGCATCATTCCCAGGGTGTTTCCGCATACTTTAGCTGTCTCCAGAGGGACAGAACTGCTGATGTGGTCAGAGCTAACAGGCAAGCCGGGCTGCGCAGGCTATTTAGAGCAGGAATAGCCTCTTCTTCACGTACAGCAGAGCAGTTCCACAGGATTGAGCATAACAACATACTGTGCGTTCGGACTGCAGATACATCAGGCAAGGCAAAATTTTTTTTCAAAATCCATCTGCCTCCAGTTAAGCTGCAGAAGCCGCGTTTTGGTGTGCATTCATTTCACTCAATTCCCCCACTTCCATTCACATTCGTTCAATTTTTTCAACTTCGTTCACACTGTCAAACCCCACGATCACAAGCACCGAGGTGCATGTGCCCAGCGGGTCTGGCCGGGACCCATGCCTGCGTGCAACGTAAGGGAAGATGGGCACCAACTATCACACCCTTATGGCATCTCTTGGGTTATTCTTCACTGGCAGTGGCAAACTGCCTTGGATGGGTTGTCACGACCCGGGCTGGACAGACCAGGGAGTGGTGTTGAGTTCGGAATTCCTTCAGGCTAGATTAAGGTGAAACGACACCGAATGATCAGTTAAACATTTTATTCATGGCAGAAGCAGCCTGAACTTGGGAGGCATTAACAGAAGGTGGCAGGGTTTCTCACAACAGGAATTGCCCTGAAACTACTTCAGTAAACCGTGTAACCCGTGGTAACCATATAGATCAACTCAGGGAAGGAGGAGAGCCCTCCCGTTGGCTCACCAGCTTCAGAGTGGACCCCTTGCTTTCTAGACTCCTTCTCAGAGAAAAGCCCAGGGGTGACTGGATCCACTCCTAGTGCCAGACTTGGTCAACGGTTTTGTGTCTTAAAGGGATGAGGTGTAAGGATTATGAAAAAGGGAAGAGGAAGAGAGAGCAAGACAGAGAGAGAAAAAGGAAGAGAAAAGAGAAGGATTTCACTGGTCCTGGGTCCAGCATTGGTCCAGTCAGCCAAGGGGTCCAGTCAGCTGAGGTGTCCAGTTCCGGAGGGCGAAGGCACGTGGGGCTTCAGTTTGTGTCCTTTTGTTGCCTCCAGCCTTCAAAAGACTGATTAACAAATAAGAAGGCAATGATAGTTTAAAGAAAAAAAACCCCTAAAACGTAAGAAGTGTGGTATGTTTGCTAATCAAGGACTGTTTAGATTATGTTTACTCAAGGTAAAGCTTATCTAGTTTAAGATTCTACTTACAATAGAGGATGCTTAAAGAGTCACAGACTTGCTAATTAAGGACATACATTCTCCTCTGAAGGGTTGGCAAGAGAAACAAAGACCCTGGTGTCCTGAGATGACCCATGACCATAAAAGGACAAAAGGAGTAGGGGTATTCTTCCCCAAACAACCACCGAAGACCACTGACGACCACCAGAGACCCCGCCCAGACGTAGAAGACTCTGGGATGACTGCTCAAGAGAACAACATGTCATTCCTGCTCAACATAATGAATATGCAATAGTTAGGCGGAACATATGTATTTGATAGGCGTGGTGTTTTAACTGTGGTGTATAAGTATGGACTGAAAATCTCAGTAGGTGTGCTCGCTTTGTGGAAATCTTCCACTTTGCACCCTGCACAGAATAAAGCAATGTCTCCTCTCTAAACACTTTGTGTGTTTCGGGACTTACTTTCTGATCAGGTAACACTTTTATCATCTCCTTGCCCCTCCTTCAGGCGGGCACTCAAACTCATTAGGCTAATTAGGTGTCCTGTGCCATTTGTGCTTTCAGAACCTTCAGGAAATGGGTCGGTGGTGATGCCATGAAAAGCCAAAATCAGGACTGGATGCTTGCGGGTCGTTTGGAGAGTAAATTCTTGCCTGCAGACATGACCATTGTTTGATCTTTGGCCATGCATAGTGAGCTGCCCTGCTCAGCATATCAGAACAGCATATCAGAACACGGAGCTGTGCACCCTCGGGCACACCTATCCTGTTGCTGACGTCCTGTGCTGAGCTGTGCTGATCGGCTTCTTTTCACCTGTGGTTCCTTGCTATGTAGAGTTGGTCGTTATGCAGAACTTGCCCCACCACAATGTTTGAGACATTAACTCCTTCAGTCTTTCACACGGGTCTTTTATGCCCAATAGTGGGTATGAAAGCTAGTGAGACCCAGCAGTTACTCTGGTGGCATCCTTGTGCTTTAGTCTGGCTACTTCTGCCTTCACACACTCCAGGCAACTTGTTTGCCCATTTCCTGTGTTTCTTCATTTTGAGTTTCTGAGGCTATGGTCTCCTTCCACTTGAACTAAAAGGAAAAGAAATGGCATTTGTGACGTGCCATACCTTCCTGCTATGTCCAGCTGTCAGACGGTAGGGTCTTCTGCAGACAAGTTGTCTATGCTACGGAGTGCAGGTCTTCCTGGTTTGAGAGAAACAATGTTATTTCTCAATTTTACTGCCTTAAACTGTGTCTTTGGTTATCAAGACAGGCCATTTTTTTAACCTTTGTTCTGCTGTTTCTTCTGGTGCTTACACACACCTATTTCCATTCATACTTCGTTTATACCAATCGGTATTTCAGTTT
Organism: Harpia harpyja; assembly: GCF_026419915.1. Taxonomy (NCBI): domain Eukaryota; kingdom Metazoa; phylum Chordata; class Aves; order Accipitriformes; family Accipitridae; genus Harpia; species Harpia harpyja. Next base: position 3,874,338 of record NC_068945.1, on the reverse strand, counting down.
CAAGTCTCTGAAAGCTGATTCGGCTTGCTAAGGAGTCAGGTGAATACCAGAGCCAGGGTAAACAAGGAGATATTACAGCCGGAAGTAGAGGACAGCAGAGAGAAAGATGTACAGGGATTACATTTTTAGCAGCAGCAGGAAGTTACATCAACTCAGCCACTTTTTCGGTGGTTTCTAACTTTAAGCAAATGGCTTAATATTTAAGGCTGGAATCACTCACCGCCCTGTGAAAATAATACCAATTTGGAACTGTTCGATACAGTGATCCCTTCTGCCTCACCCAGTTGTGCTGTTTCACATAAACCCCTTCTGCTTGTAGTTGGTAAGGAAGTCAAGTATTAGGGGCATTCATATTTGCAAAACATTATACCAACAAACAGAATAAATCCAGTAACATTTCTTTCTTTGCTTTCACTCAGGACTGATCCAAAACCCTTCTAAAGTGTATTTAAGTATAGAATAGAACATGCTTGCCAAGACTGTATTTGCAGCTTCTTTGCAGTCCTTCGCTTTGCTTTCCTGCTCCCTGCTGTTAACACTGTTCCAACAAAGTATCCAGTAAAGCTCCTCTGCCCGCATAGCTCCGATTTCTGAGTGGGTTAATGCACAAATGTATGTTTTCACTGGAACTGGCTGAAAAACAGGAGACAAATAAATGTAAGAAAATGACTGAAAGGTTTGCCTGATTCATGATTATTATCTACCATTTGGAGTTGGCAATACATTGTTGACTCACTGTTCGAATCATTTTCTACCTTAGCTGTCAGTCTTGAAACTACAAGGTATGAATCTGAGTTTTACCATCCTTGGCAACCTGTTGACCACCTGAGAATGCATGTGCGCGTGCCTAGAATATAAACCAGCCCAGAACTATCAATTTACTTTTCTAAAGCTGGAAGCGATGCAGGAAACTCCTCCTTCTACCTCTCCTTTTCTATTGCATTTTTAAAATTACTTCATTTGTTATGTATCATAGCAAGAGGGCAAATATGGGGAAATATACCCAATGAAAAGATCCTTCCATAACCTTCCCTTCAACAAATAAAGAGCAAAACCACAGACTGCACCACCTTGGTCCCAGTCCTTGAGGCGGTTCTCTCTGTATGACCTGAGCAGTGATCACGACTGTGACCACGCAGTTTCACGTGCCTTTCAAATCAGGCATCAGCGCCAGGCGACGCAGGCTGGCATTCACTTTATTTTCGAGATTAACTTCCTGATCCAGAGGGAGCAGCTGATACTTAACTGTTCCTTAAGCTTGCATCGCCGAAGAGTTTGAGTGCGAAAGCTCATCTCAAATGGATTTAGCGCTCAGCCCTCTCCCCGTCTTCCCGCTCCAGTATTTGCCGTGCTTCCCCCCAGTCCCGCAGCCCCCCCCCAAGCCCTGCTTCACCACGAGCGGGAACGGGTCACTCCTCTGCTTCGCACCCCCTGACAGGGCGCCCGCCGCCGCAGCCAGCGTCGACCAGCGGCCGGCCGCCAACCTGGAAGAAAGACAAGTCGCGGCATTTCGACGCGAGGGCTAGAATCACTGGGGTACGCCGAGTTTTTCTCCTACGTCGTAGGCTTAACGCTCTGTACTACTACCTTTGCGTTCCGTACAGGCAGAGGGAGCAGAAGTCAGCGGCGAGGTGAGGAAACCCTTCGGCAGACGCCGGCGCCGCCGTTTTCCCGCCTCACCCCTCAGCGCTCCCTCAGCCGCAGGCCCCGCCCACCGCCTTCGGTTTCGATTCCTCCCGAGCCCGCCCGGGCGGCGGCCGCCGAGTCCCGCCCCGCTTCCCAGGCTCGGCTCGTCCCGTCCCGCCCGCGTCCGGCTGAGGCGAAGGGAGGACGATGAGCGACCCGGCGGTGTGCTGCTTCCTCACCAAGACCCTGTGCGCCCATGGCGGGCGGCTGGGGCTGCCGGAGCTCCGTGAGCGCATCGGTCTCTCGGCGCAGCAGCTGGAGGAGACGCTGTCGGCGGCGGGGCCCCAGCGGTTCCTGGTGCTGCGGGACGACGACGGCGGCGGGAGGGGCGCGGAGGTCCTGGCCGTGTCGGCCGTGCGGACTTGCGTCCGCAAGGAGTGCGGGGGCTGCGACCGGCTGCACCTCTGCAAGCTCCACCTCATGGGAAGGTGCAACCTGGGGCCCAGGTGAGAGCGCCGGGGGGGGCCGGGGCACCCCCACGCCCGAACCCCGCCGGGCCTCTCCCCGCAACCGGGCGCCGTCGGTTCTCCCGCTCACCGGGAAGCCCCTTCTGCCCCGGCTCCCCGCAGGAGGAGAGAGGCACGGTGTCGGTTCCCCCCCCCCCCCCCCCCCCGCCCCAGGTACAGCCCCGTACCGGCGAAGGACTCGTTCGCTGTTCTCGGTGTGTTTGGTAGGAGCCCCAAGCGAGCGCGGTCGGTTTCGGTTTTCGGAAGCCCGGTTTTCTTTGTGTCCTGGGTTGGGCTGGCATAAAGTTCGTTTTCGCAAGAGGGGACGCAAGCAGGATGGCTGACCCGAGGGGATATTCGATACCATGTGGCGTCATGCTCGGTATAAACTGCGGGGGGGGGGGAAGTGGGGGGGCTCGCAGCTCGGGAACGGGCTGAGCATCGGGTTCCGAGTGGTGAGCAATGGCGTTGTGCATCACTCGCTTCGTCTATTCTTTTATGGGTAGTATCGGTATCGCTTCTTCCCTCTGCGTTGCCCTATCGTACAGTCCTTATCTCAACCCGCAGGTTTTTACCTTTTTCTTCCTGTTCTCCTCCCTGTCCCACTGGGGCGGGGGGGAAGGAGCGAGTGAGCAGCCACATGGTGCTTAGTTGCCGGCTGGGCCTAAACCATGATGCTTTGTCAGTATGATTTTTTTTTTTTTTTTTTGGGTGTTAAAGCCCCTTGCCTACCAATATTTCTCTAGTAAGAAAAAAGCAAAGCGCTGGTGTTGTCCCAAAATGGGGTTCCTCACCCGCTGCGCAAAGAGCCTATTACACACAGAGCTGAGATGTTTATGTCATGTCTGCGCAGAGATGGGTGCCAGGTAGTGACTCCACAGATCTAGCACACCTTGCTGAACACGCAGCAGCGTTTAAACGTTCAGAGCAACAGTTACCAGTACTTTTACAGTTTCGCTTTGTCACCCTTGCTCCTGGTTCTCGAGAGCTTGGTCTCCACTTAAAAGCCACGGCATCCTCCTTTTTTACTGCTCGTGTTCCGTGAGTGTCCTGGTTTCAGCTGGGATAGAGTTAATTGTCTTCCTAGTAGCTGGTACAGTGCTATGTTTTTGAGTTTGGTATGAGAAGAATGTTGATAACACACTGATGTTTTCAGTTGTCGCTAAGTAATGTTTTGTCTGAAGTCAAGGATTTTTCAGCTTCTGATGCCCAGCCAGCAAGAAGGCTGGAGGGGCACAGAAGTTGGGAGGGGACACAGCCAGGACAGCTGACCCAAACTGGCCAAAGGGGTATTCCAGACCATGTGATGTCATGCCCAGTATATAAACTGGGGGGAGTGGGAGTGGGGGGAGTGCCGCTCAGGGACTAACTGGGTGTCAGTTGGCAGGTGGTGAGCAATTGCATTGTGCATTACTTGTATATTCCAATCCTTTTATTATTACTATTGTCATTTTATTAGTGTTACCATTATCATTATTAGTTTCCTTTTTTTCTGTTCTATTAAACTGTTCCTATCTCAACCCACGAGTTTTACTTTTTTTTTTTTTTTTTTCCCCCCCCCCGATTCTCTCCCCCATCCCGCTGGGTGGGGGGGAAGTGAGCGAGCTGCTCTGTGGTGCTTAGCTGCTGGCTCGGGTTAAACCACAACAGTGAGGAAGAAGGGGCTTCTGTTGGTAGGGGGCTTTCCCTACCCAAGGACGGGGGTTTTACTGTTAATTAGGATAGTTCACTCAAAGTTCAAGTAGCTGAACTTGATTTTATCAGTAGTAGAGTACCCCTTGTGCTTATCTGGGTGCTCCTGTATCTCAGGGCTCCTTTAATCCTTATAGAGGTGAGGTAGAATTCTTTTTTTATTTCTTGCATATCTCCAACACCATCATGCTGTCTGGTTTCATTCTAGAAAGTTATGAGCATTTAATTTTGCTGTAAGTCACTGCTCCACGTACAGCTGTTTCTCTGAGAAGCAGTGTTTAATTTCCCATGTACATCAGTCCTGTTCTCTGGACATCTAGAGAACTCGTAGGAAGGGTAGGCCCGGCAGCTCATCTAGGCACGGACTGGCCAAAGGTGGTACCTAGTTTAAAAAAATAACAATAAAGGAGGCAAAAAAACAAATGTAGAAGTGAAAACCAGAAGCTTTTCAGTGGCAATCAACAGCAGCAGTGAGCTCTGTTGGAAGAATTCGCAGTTTAAGCCCCGAAGCCGCAGGTCTTGCGCTGTTGCAGTGTTGGTAAAATGCTGATACCCCACCAGATTCTTCCTCTTCTGCCCCAGCAAAATAGCTCGCTCTGTGCTTGGGTCTGAAAAACATGGAGGGGAAAGGCCACATCTATCTCAGAATGGTCCTAGCAAAGTATTAGGATGCTAAGATTTTCTCACTGTTTCTCTCTTTACTGATGGTACGATAAGCTTCCATGTTATTCACTGTTAGAAATACCTCAAAATGCATGTAGGCACTTATGCTGGATGACTCCATGTGAACTAAAATGTGCAATGAGGTGATTCCCTTTATAATGATAAACCATTCTGTCCTCTCAATAGCACTAAGTATTTAAAATCACCTTTGTATAGGCTAATAATTAATAATTATTTTATAATAATTTTATAATTATATAATTGCTATATATTATATTATTGTTGTATTATAATATATAATATAATTATTATATAATTATTATATACTCAATGAGTATGCCTTTTGTGGGAGGGAGGTTAATTAAAATGAGGGGGCAGAAATACTGCTAGGTGGACCACATGAATCAAGACAATATTTTTTAACTGATAAGATAAAATCTACCCTTGCTTCCAGATCTTGCATCCTTTTTGTTTTAGAATCTCTGGAAAGATAAAGTGTCTGTGCAAGTTACTGGGGTCTTCCTATTTAGTGGAATCAGGATTTTAGTCCAGTTAAACCCGTTTTTAACTTGCGCCTGGCAAGTAACTTTTCACTGCTTTTTTTCTAAATGTGTTATTAAACTCAGCTGATTAGTTATCATTGTATTTGTGGACTCTTTCAACCTTTGACTTAGAAATACATGCTTAAGTGATGTAAATCACTGTGTGCCTGTTGGTGGAATCTGAAGTTAACTGTGGAGGAATGCTGGTGGTGGCTCCCACCTCAAATACTCTGTAGCTCGCCTACCTTCATAGCCATTAATCAAGTGCCTACAGAATCTAATATCCTTAGGATATTGTTTCTCAGGAGCAAAGATGGCACACTTCTGCCCTTCAGACTTTGCATTCTTGTTTATTTGCTTACAAAGCACTGTGTCCAACAGGTAGCAGGGTGTCAGGGCGAAATGACTGCACAAGGGCCCGTACAGAAGGATTGGATCAGACACAGCATGAGGTGAAAAAGCTTTCACAAGGGGAGTTTCAGGAGTTAACTAGAGGTGAAAGGGATAAGGGGAGCAGAGACCTGAGTCTGATAGATTAACAGGTACTTTTATTGGTTGAGTACGTCTAGTCTTAAGGCTGTATCAAATCATGCTTTTGAAGAGCAAGATGTAAGGAAGCTGTATTTTACTGCGTTGATTAATGCACAGGTTGACTATGTTTCTCCTCTTATTATTTATTTGCAGTATCTTTTCAAATAGGTGCAAAAAAAATTGCAATCTCTCTAGTTCATACTTGCTTCGGACATTTTTCTTAGGTTAGTGGCACCAGCATCTTTGCTATTGTCGTTTAATTGCTTCTTTATCCAAAACTCAGAAGTTAATGAACTTGGGTTTTTAGGTCTGGTTTGTTTAAACTTCCCTGCCAGTAAAGATAACAAATTGTGTTGTTTTCAGCTTCATTATCTCTTTGTTTTGTGCTCTCAGATTCTTGCATCTTTCTTTACATTCCATCTCTGGGACAAAAACCTTTTACATTCACAAAATCAAGGGTGTTGCAACTTTCACCGTTACTGATGTATTCCTCTAAAATTAACTTTCCCTCTAGCTGTTCTGGTTGTGTGACTTGACTTGCCTCTTACTGGAGGGGAAGGAAGTGTGGGGTAGTCAGACGTGGCTTCAAATCTGTGCTGCTAGCTTTCTTAAAAGTGGTCTGGCCACATCAATGTTTAAAATGGGGATAATAATGCTACTGTATTTCACAGAGTTATTATGCTGTTTGGTCCATTTTCTAGCTAATTACAGAGAGCATCTAAATGTTCACCGCGACTTTTGCCAAACTACCTTTCTCCCCGTGGCTTTTCTCAAGTTGCGTGTTATCTGAGGTACTTCTTTAAATCAGCTTGACAGAAGAAGTAAACATTGATATTTCTGTGTATTTTCTTGCAGATCTTGTAAGTACTTGCACGACATCATCAATGCTGAGAACAAAAAAGTTCTAAAGACCCATGAGTTGTCTGGCCTTAATGAGGATGAGCTGCGAGTCCTGCTTCTCCAGAATGACCCTTTCCTCCTCCCTGATGTGAGTTGTGCTGATTTCTTAAGAGAAGCTTTTGTTAATTAGGAATGGGAGAGGGCAAGTGAGAATATGGAGTTCTGATCTCAACTTCAAGCTGTTAAGATATGTAACAGTAGTCTGAAGTTTAGTCTGAATGAAGTATGAATGGGAATGGCTGTGTGTGAAAGCACCAGAAGAAACAATATAGAGCCAGAGTTGTGGAAGTGCTGTGTACTTATAACCAAAAAAATAACAGCAATAAAACTGTTAAACACTGAGGATTGAGTTGCTTACATAAATACCAGAAGGCTTGCACCTGGATAAGGCCATGTCATCTCTGACTTGTCAGCAGAAGACCTGCTGTCTGACAGCAGGCAATGGACAGCAAGGTTACAGCCTGTTTTGCATGCCATTCCTGTTATCCCAACAGGATAGCCATAAAGTTAGTCAAAACAAGCAAATAAAAAAAAGTCAGCAACTTCACCAGAGATTTACAGACGTTGAGGTAAGCCAGGCGGAGGTGAAAGACCACAGTAGTTGTACATGCTTACGGGATAAAAGGCCTGACCAAAAACCAGTTTGTTGGCTCTTCTCCAAGAGATGATGGAGACTTGGAAGCAGGGGCCCTTTCCTTTTCCAGCCTATGTAGGTGTCAGGGTTTAACCCCAGCCAGCAACTAAGCACCACGCAGCTGCTTGCTCACTCCTCCCTCCCCCTGGTGGTGTGGGAAAGAGAATCAGAAAAAAAAAAAAGTAAAACTCATAGATTGAGATAAGAACAGTTTAATAATTGAAATATAATAATAATAGTAATGAAAAGGAAGATAACAATAGGAGGGAGAAATAGAACCCAAGAAAGACAAGTGATGCACAATGCAATTGCTCGCCACCCGCTGACCGATGCCCAGCTAGCCCTCGAGCAGTGATGGGATCCCCCCAGCCAACTCCCTCCAGTTTATATGCTGAGCATGATGTTCTGTGGTATGGAATATCCCTTTGGCTAGTTAGAGTCAGCTGTCCAGGCTATGCTCCCTCCCAGCTTCTTGTCCGCCTCCTCCCTGGTTTGTGTCCTTGGCTTAGGATAAGCACTACTTAGCAACAACTAAAACATCAGTGTGTTATCAACATTGTTCTGGTGCTAATGCCAAAACACAGCACTGTACCAGCTACTAGGAAGAAAATTAACTCTATCCCTGCTGAAATCAGGACAGTAGGCCTGCACATTTTGGTTCTTGAGGGTAAGAAAAATCTGTAAGAAAATGACCAAGTGACTGCAGTCAGTTTTGTGTAAAATCTGCCCCTTCCAAAGTGCACTGAGTTTTTGCACACTAATTTTCTACGAGGCAGCCTTTGTCCTGTTTGTATGCAAGTCACTGATTTTGTTAAATTAGGCTGAACAATCCATTCTGGTTCTGCATGTGTGTATAAGGGCAATGATATCTTCAAGATACGGCTGTTTCAAAGCCAAGAATATCCTGTTCTGGCTACAGCTGGTTAAGAAATTACCAGAGTACTGCCTGTTACCCTTGTCTTTTGGAGTTTATAATCGCCACAGATCTGTTGGCATAACAATTCTATTGTTTTCGTATTCCCTGCTGCGACAGTGCTGGGCTTTGACAAAATAGATTTTTTTTTTTTTTTTAAGTGTTTTAAAATATGTTGTGCTGGCAGATTCAAGTAGTATGGTGGTGATGAGCGAGGAGGGTTAATAATATCTTTGTCCCACTCAGCTGTATCTAAAACTTAAGTGTTTCTTGTTTAATTACTCCCAATAATGAGCAGATAGCAACCGTCATTGACTGGTATTACTCTTAAGCTCTTATCTATAGATCTGTTCAGCCCTCACTGCTGGCAGGCATCATTAATTAGCTCTAATCAAGCACCGTAACTCCTATTATGGAGTAACATAGCAGAAACAACAGAAAACAGTGATTTATGCAGGCCATTTATAAACCTGAGCGCTGGGGAGACGGGTGTGAAAGCTGACTTGGCTGTTTCTTGCTTAGAAATGCCGACTGGCTGTGTGCTGACAAATAGCATGTATGAAGTTCTCAAGCAAGAGGAAACTTTGGTCTTTTGTGACCCGAACTGGGGTGCAGGGCAAGAAAAACACAACAGCACTCCCAAATCAGGGGTTTTTACACTTTCCCTCACCTTCTTTCTGCTCTCCTTTTTTTTTGTTTCTTGGCAAATGCAAGGGGCAGTGTGCTTTCTTGATGTAGCTAAACAGTGGATTCCCTATTTAGCTGAGGCAGCACTTTGTTCTGGTTTGGTAGTTTATTCTGATGCTCCCGTGTAAAAATTTCATCATGCATACTAATATTATCTTTTAATGCATCTTCCTCTAGATGCCCTATAAAATTGCTCTCAGCCAGATTCAGTGTCTAAATCTCTGGGAGCTTTACTTTGTAAATTAAGTGGCTGGTATCTCCACTACCCTAAAGTGACATTTTGTGTAATGGGTGTCCCAGACAAAACGTTTGTATTTTTAGTACCCTCTCAGCTTTTACCTGGTTCTGTATTTTAGTTTCTTTTTTTTTTTTTTTTTTTATACTCTCTTGAGCAGGAAAATGGAAGCACAAAAGCAATTCCTGTGCTCTGGCCGCCCAAACCAGTGTCTGACATAAGTCTTATGCTTTTTTTGGTATTTCTTAAACCAGCTTCAGGCTGTGTGACAAACTATGCTCTCTGCTTCTGGTTTTGATTAGCGGTGTTCCTGGAGGAGAAAGTTTCTAGAAAGGAGAGGATATTGAAGTTAAGGGGGAAAGTCTGGGTTGGGAAAGACCTATTAAGGAAGCAGTGATTTTAAGTTTTTCTAGAAACACCCAGAGAACTATATTATTCCTTCGAACCAAGGGACTACTGTACAATTTTGTATCACAGCCCTTAGTTTGTGCTTGATCGTCTGTCTCTGGTGGATGTTGGACTCACTGTTTGTTTCCAGCTCAGTAACTTGAACAGTTATCTCCACTTAGAGGGGTGGAAAAACAAATTGCATGTTTAAAGCCTTAACTCACTTTTTCTTGTTAGGTAGGCACTTAGATGAGCCATGTACATTTTAGATGAAGGTAGCACTTTGAGTGGTATCAGGCCCCCAAGACAGAGCAACATTCTTCAACTGAGGAAGACCCTCCCTTGGCAGTGGTGTAAGATTTGAGTTCTTTAGTGACTGAAGTTGCAAAACATCTCCCACAAGACTGTTTGTTATTACCTAGCACTTGCATATGGTCTTGATACATAGATCTTAGAGGGCTCTGTAGATGATAAGCCTTTCTGCATTCTCCTTGGACAAAGTTGGGACAATGAAGGAAAGAAAAATGAAGTGACTTACCCAAAATTCTGGAGTAGGTGAATAATTGCTTTGTGTTGGCAGGTGCAGGTACTTTTGAATCTCACTAGGAAAGGCACATGATGCTTAAGATAAATAGTTTGTTATTACTAAAGGTTATAATGAGAATAAATATTAGGTGTCCCTTCTGATGTCATGGGAACCCACGACAATACAGCATCAGACAGACCTCTCCGGTAGGACCATGGTTTGCTGTGCAGAATTCCCATCCATGTTGAGGTTCAGCACCCTTGCTGTTCTTCACATCTTTATAATATTTTTGGGGGGGGGGAGGGGGGAACAACCCCCCCCAAAGCTCCCCCCAAAAACTCCAAAGCTATCGGTCTTCTATCTGTATAAAACTGAATGTTCTAGATGGTACACTGAGGTTCACTGAGAGCATTATGCTCTTATGCATCTCTATAGGAACAAGCTCTTACAAACAGTACGTGCAGGTTGTATTGTTAAAGGCAGTTCATGCTAATGGCATGGTATGTGCTCTCATTATGTGGCTGTCACTAATGATAATGTATGGGCCCCTGCAACCAAGGCCTACAGGTAAACTGGAAGTCGCTGTCTTCTCATTATGTTTTTCACAGTGGCCTGCTACATGAGCTGAAAATAGGTCCAAAATCAATTTTCCAAAATTTATTTTCCTAATACAAAAGAGTGATGAAGCTACTGGAAGAGGAGTTCAGCAAAGTGCCAGTCAGATGATGAAGGGACTAGAGCATCTGTCACATGGGGACAGGCTGAGAGAGCTGGCTCTGTTTAGCCTGCAGAAGTGAAGGCTCGGGGATCTCATCAATGTTGACAAACACCTGAAGGGGAATGTGTAAAGAGGACAGAGCCAGGCTCTTCTCAATGATGCCCGGACTAGAGGTGATGGGCACAAACTGAAACACAGGACGTTCCCTCTGAACATCAGGAAATGCTTTTTTACTGTGAGGGTGACTGAGCAGTGGCACAGGTTGCCCAGAGAGGTTGTGGAGTCTCCGTCCCTTGGGAATATTCAAAAGCCGCCTGGACATGGTCCTGGGCAACCAACTGTAGGTGGGCCTGCAGGGGAATCTCTGCTCGGGCACCTGGAGCATCTCTTCCCCTTCCTTCTTGTCACCTTGGTGTCTGCAGGACTGTTTCTCACACTTCCCCCCCCCACACACACTGTGTAGCGTTTTTCCCTTTCCTAAATATGTTTTCCCAGAGGTGCCACCAGCTTGGCCGATGGGCTCAGCCGTGTCCTGCAGTGTGTTTGTTGGAGCCAGCCGTGTCTGGCATGAGGCAGCACCTGGCTTCTTATCACAGAGGCCACTCCTGTCTGCCAGCACCTTCCATGGGTACCCAACAGATTGTAACACCACTGATAGCATTTTGTGATGCAGTTAAGCTTAAATATATAAATAATAGTCATAATTGCAAGGGGTAAATGGAAAGTTGTGATACAGTTGCACAAACAGGGTGCAGGAAAACACGTAGAAGTAAAACCTGCAAGATATCTGATAGAACTAAAATCCTGCAGAGCACGCAGGAAGGCTATGTGATGGAAGCAGAATAATCCAGTAGAACAAGCAAAACTAGAACAAGTCCAGATCCCAAAAATAAGATGTCAAAAGCAAATGAGAGCATTCTTTGGGGTGTTAAGGGCAGAAAAGCAAGAAGCATCCACAATGAGAGAGGGAAGATGGGGAAGAAAGAAGACAACCCCCTTCGGTTTCTGCTTCTCTCAGAGGCTAAGAACCATCAAGGATAGTAGCCATCAGTGCTCACTGAAATTACATCAGTTCCATGGCTTTGTATGCTCCCACCTAATTTAGAGTAAGTTTGTGAAGGCTAATTGTTCTGTACATGATACTGACAGATAGCGACGATGAACTCACCTTTGGTGATGGGTATCGTTAGTGAATATGAATCCAGTAAAGAGTTGTTTTGCAATTGAAACTGGCCTGATGTTTCAGTCTTTTTAACCCTGCCATCCCAGCAATCTTTAATTCCCTAGTTGACACATAAATCTATATATGTTCAATAGCAACACAGCATAAAACCCGTTCCTGTTGCTTGGAACAGGGTTTGGGAGAGGATCTGTGACAGTTCTGGTGCGATGTTGAGGCTGTCTGCCAGGCGGCTGTGTGTCCTCCTCAAAGCAGGTTCCTTGTTACGGGCTGCTGCTCTGTGCTGCAGGAGCAGAAGTGTTGCTATGGTGCTTGGCGGGCAATATGAAGGAGTTTTTGGTGTGTGATTTGTTCCCTGGGTCCAATGCACTGCGTATCTCTTTTTTTGGTGAGTAGAGGAATAAAGAAGTGTGTTGCTTTTTCCGTATGTATTCTAATCTCAAAGCGTTCTTCTTACCATTTTTGGATGCCCAAATCTTCAATGCGGAATAAGCTTTACAAATAGGAAGTGCAAATGCAGTTTCAGCTCCATGAAATAATACCTTATTTGACACAATATATGTGTTTTTATGGAGACACTTGTTCTTTGCTCTTTGTTATGGTTTTGGTTTGGGTTGTTGTTGGGTTTGTTTCTGTTTTTCTCTTTTTTTAATAGAATAACTGTAAAACATTCGGTTGTTATGCAATTGTCTTGCTTAGGAGTGCCAAAAATGAATGCTTGTTAGATTGGCTTTTCTTTTTCTTGGAAAAAAAACTCTGCACAACTTCAAATTTGAAAATGCATGAGTCAGCTGAAAATGCTGGCTCTTTTGTGCAAGAAATTGGAATTAAAGAAGTCCAGATTAAAGAAGTCACAATGAACACCTGCCTTGTAGTCACTGTTTTGCTGCTGTTAAAGCTGCATGCCTATAGAACAAAGAAAAAAATTACTGATTTTAATGTGCTTTTCCATTTCGTGTTGTATCTATCCCTCCCCACTTCTAGGTCTGCCAGTTTTACAACAGAAAGGATAGCACCTGCAGCCAGCAAAACAACTGCAACAGGCTTCATATTTGTCGACACTTTCTCCAAGGGGAATGTAGATTTGTTCCATGCAAGAGGTCCCATAACCTCTTGGATACTCATGCGTTGAGAGTGTTGGAAACTGGAGGTGTCGATAGGAATATAGCTTCAAACATCCAAGCTATATGTGATCACAAGCATGTGGAATTCAACAAGGAACTCAAGAAGGGGAAGAGTAAGTTGTAAGAAACACTGTTTAAATAGGATTCTGAGTTTGGTAAGAGGTAGAGGCTGTTCTTGGCTTACCTCACAGCTAAACCCCATCATCCTTTCTGTGCTTTCAGTACACAACTACAAACCAAGAGAAAATGCATTGAAAAAAACGGCAGTTAGAAGTGTTAAAGATTCGATGATGCATTTGCAGACAGTGGACTCCACACTGCATGTGCCACCTTCAGAAGGTAAATATCTAGATAAGTACCAACTGCTTCCATGTGGAATCAGCTTTCCTATTTCCTCTCTTACAACATGTACATATTTTTTTCCCTTCTGCCATTGATCTGCTTTCAGGAATGGAGTAACTCATGGCTGAGTCATGTGGGAGGGAGAGCTGCATTACTGTTGTCTAAAATGCTGCATGCAGAATTGCTATTGAGTGTCTGCCGGTAACTGTGACTAGCTGGGATTTGTAACTGTTACTGCTGATCTTTTGTATCAGCAGTGGAGTACCAGTGGAAAATTAGATGTGTGATGGACGTAATCCTTAACACGCAAACTGGGATGTTGCCAACTAGCTGAAGTTTTGGTCTAGCAGTGCTGTTCATTCAGTCTTCTCATGCAGGTCCCAGTAGCAATGTACCCGGTCAGAGCCAACACCAGTTGCCAACAGGAGCTGGAAGTAAAGACAAAGGTATGGATTGTTTCTAACCCTCCAGTCTTGAGATCAGTGGTTGTCACTGGGATTTGGTTTCACACAGCCCTACAGCTCCCTGTGGTCGTTGGAGTGCAGCTTATGTGCTTACCCTACCATATGCTGAAAGCCATAGTACCAAACGGCCTGCAGAGGAATGTTGAGATTTCTGCCCAAGCATTGTGCAGCACAATGGGGAGTAGTCTGGGATTGATCTCTGTACTGTTCTGGGCACATTGCTTCCTTCCTGGGAAGGAGACAGAGTTGTATCCATGCATGTAATACCTCTCCTTGCCTTCTGTCCCCGGGGAATGGATATAGCTTTGTCAGTAGAGCAGTTGTCTTGATATAGTTCCAGTGAGTGAATAGCAACTCGTAAATCTCCTGTCCTCCTGGGCAGAAGGGCCTTAGCTTTAAAGCCTGTCAGAGTCCAATACTCTCTGAACAGGTTCTTTTAGATATTCCACGTATGGAGGGTATAATGTTTAATATCAAATTTACTTATTTGAAGATAGTTGATGTTACATGAGTATTGTGGGTTAACCACGGTGGGCAGCTAGGCACCACACAGCCACTTGCTCACTTCCCCTGACCCCCAGTGGGACAGGGGAAGAGGAGGGAAAGAATAAAAGCAAGAAAACTTGAGGGCCAAGATGGGTTGGGGGCGGGGGCGGGAAGCAAAGGGTAAGTGGAAGAAGAAAGAAGAAAACAAAGCAAAACAAGTGATGCAAAGGCAGTCATTCACCACCTCCCACGAACAGGCTGATGCCCAGCCAGTTCCTGAGCAAAAGGTAGCTAACCCTCCTAAACTTTTATCGCTGAGCATAATGTTATGTGGTATGGACTGTATCTTTGGTTAGTTTGGGTCCTCTGCCCGATTGTGTCCCCTCCCAAACTATTGTGCACCCCCAGTCTATTCACCGGAGGGGCAGAGAGAGAAACAGAGAAGGCCTTGAAGCTGTGCAAACACTGTTCAGCAAAAGCTAGGGCATCACTGTGTTATCAGCATTGTTTTGGTCAAAAATGTAAAACACAGCATCATATGAGCAGCTATGAAGAAAATTAACTCTATCCTAGCCAGGCCCAGTACAATGAGATTTCTGATGTAGCAGAGTGATGCAAAATACACTGGAAACAAAATAAAAATGTTAAGTTACTCTTACCAAAATATAGCAATTGCAATACACCGTTCAATCAGAATACCAATGTGATTCCCATTACAGGTCTGTGTAATATGCTCACTGCCACGATGCTGGGTGTCCCCAGTCCCCAGGAAGGAATATGTGTGTTGAAGCCAGCTCAAACCTGTTGCTCTCTTTGAAATTCTTTTGTTAGCTGTTTAGTTCTTACACCCCTGTGTTGAGCTGAGCCCTGTATTCACTGCCCCCATGCTGGTCTGTCTAACTGTGGAGAAATGTTTATACCACAGGTTGATCCACTCAGCTGACATAGCCAGTTATCTACAGCAAAGCCCACCCTCTGGTCCCCTTTGTGTTGAGACCAAGTCAGCTTCTTTGCAACAGCCATGGTCAGTCACACCCCGCATTACTCTCTGAGCTTCACGGGCACGTTGCCCTTGGCCATCTCCACTGAGCCTCCTTCCGTTGTAGGGGTTTATTGGTCAGTCACAAAGCCCTAACTCATGCAGTGGGCTGTACAGGGGATAGTCAGATCCTAAAAGTGCTTGACTTGGCTACTGCGGTCAACTCCTTGTTATTTCTGGGATGAAATACCAAATGCCATGTCTTTCTTTTAAAGTTGTATTTTGGTAGGGCCAATAAGGACTCATGTGTTCCTTCCCATAGATAAGAAAGACGATTCCTCTGCTAAAGCTTCAAAGGATAACAAACAAGATAAGTGTGATGACATATGCGTGTTCTATGTCTGGAAGTACTGCAGACATAAAGGTGAGCTTTACAAAAATTAATGTTATCTTCAGAGAGCAGTGTCTGCAGGGGCACTCCCTGCTCAATGGCTCAGGCTAGTGGTGGCATATGGAGTGGCAGTGGCGATTGTGCCTTTTCGCTCATTTGCTTTGTTTCCAAGTTACTAATAAACACGGTCAGAATTACAAACGTAATCAGAGGAAAGTCAAGTGGATACACTTAAACCCTTTCTCCTCTAGATGATCCATCTATGGCCTATTTCAACCCTGTTGATGGGGGCAAGCTTTGGGTATGTTTCTGTGGCAAAAACCCTTCAAGTGTTAAATGTTACGCTTTCTGTAACTATTAGATCAATTTAAGAGCTGGCCTTATGCTGTCATCATTGACAACTGGTAACAATATGTCATCCTTTGGTCTTGCTGTATCCTATGTACATCAGACAATTGCCATATTCTCCCCCATTTAGTCCTTTAAAAAGTGATCTGAGGTGTTGAAATGTCTTAAGAAAACAAAGCAGTTGTACCAGCTAAGCTAAAGATAAATCTAGTCCATCGTCTGTCTGGCAGTGGCCAATAACAGAGGTCTGGGGAAAAAAATCTAAGTATAAACAATTGTATTCGGGAGCTGTCCTTGAACGGTTGCTTAACCCCCAGGTTAGGCTTTTCCTTGGTTATGAGGAGGTACCATGAGATTTTTCTTTCAGTGAACTTGCCCAGTCACTTTCTAAAGGACTACTCCTTTTCTGACCACCTAGTCTTGGTAAAAGATCCACTTAAATTAGATCAGACAGTGTTTGCTTTTGCTTAGGATGTAGATAGTAAGTTGCCTGATAACGTTTCAGACCAAACAGTTTGTGTGTATTTAGCATTTCTGTAGTGGGTTTGTGTTCTGGTAAAGATGCAGTTCTCCAGTCAGAAGCTCCTTTTCTGAGAGGCAGATGAGTAAGTTACTTTAGGGCTTGATAATACCTCTTCTTAACCATTACTTTGAAGAGAGACAGTACTTTAAAAAAATAAATTATTTCTTTTATGGCTATTTTATGGATCACAGAAATGAAATCTGGCCAAGAAAGACCAAGTGTGGTTTTGTCTACAGCTTTTCACGTTAATTTAAGCACAGTGCTTTCAAGACAGGGTGCACTCCAGCCCTGTTAACAAAAAGAATGAAGAAAGGAGTGAATGATACTGTCTTCATAACTGGGGTTAGTTTCCATATGTTCTGTGGTCAGATACATCAGGGGGCAGGAATGGTGAAACTCCTTTTGGCTCTGTCTGTGCAGCAGCTACTCCAGCCTCGTGTCACATTTCTCAGACTCTCTGCTTCTTTAAGGCCAGGCTTGAGGCTTAAATTTATGAACTTTTGGACCTGCATAATATGAATGTTGTACCCGGCTGCTAACTATGGAGGTCAGGCTCAAAGCAGCTATCCTGTGACCACCAAATAGCCAAACTCAAATAATGGTTGGAGAGTTAGTGTGCTTTGCCATGCCATGTTTGGCTCAAAAGTTGTAAATAAGAGGTTTGGTCCATACTCGGGTGTGGAGTGTACATCAGCTTCCCCCAGCAGGGAGGCCTGGAGGTCAGCTTCTGCCTGTATCCAGCAGGATGCACACATGCAGGGGTGTTAAGCAGGTCTGGACTCAAACATGCAGACCTACATGCATTGAAAACATAGATGATGTAAAAAAAACCCCACGAGTCTTCCTCTTCCTGTGTGAAGCATATATAGCGCTGCTGCAGGTCTTGCACGCAAGGCAGTTAAAAGTTGCTTCTTCCCGTTGTCTGACAAGTGAAGCAACAATTCCAACAGTGCCAAGCAGTCTTGTTAGTAGGGCAGTGTGCTACCTGTTCAGGGGTGAGTGTAGGGTCCCTCTTGGGGGATGTTCTGTGGAGTATTGCAGTCCTTTATGCTGCCTCATTCGTTGGGCTGGACCTAAAAAAACCATTCAGGCCTTGGTAACCACCCCATAAAGACTAAAGGAAAGAGAGAACCAAATCTATCGGAGTGCTTGTGTGATGTGTAGACTAGACTTTTTACAGCTGAGAAACATGGTGGTGTGACACATAGGCACACACTTATCTGTGGCATGGCTCTCCCAGCTGCCAATGTTGTGTATCAGCAAAGGGAAGGTTGTGGTTTCTTTGAAATGTATTTGGCAGTATAAGAGCTTATGCTGCTTTTCTAGGTAAGGCTAGAGAAACACACACCCCTATTGTTCAAACATATTTCTATTTTCAGCACTCTGTCTTTATTGCTTATACCAATGCCCAAGAGATAAAGCCAGAGTGTAAAAAATGCTTGTTCCTTTTTTTTTTCCTTGTCTTGCTCTCTGTGTTATGATTGCAGAGCTCTTGATTATGTCTGATCTCATTACAGATAAATGCAGATTTGTTCATTACCATTTGCCATATCGATGGCAGGTATATAATGGGATCACCTGGAATGACCTTTCCATGACGGAGGAAATTGAAAAGGCCTATTGTGACCCAAAAAATAGCAGGTATGATGATGCTGGATTGCTTGCTTAGAGTACTTTGGTTGAGCCCCTGAGGGAAAAACTCTTGTTTTCTTCCTAAAGATGTTTGACTTCCATAACTTCTGATTACTGAGCTGCTCAGAATCTGGGAGGATGTACAAATGAGAATTTTTCTTTTGAAAAAAACCCCCAAAAGTAAAAGTGATTGCATGGAAATATCACCCCATTCTTGTCTTCTAAGAATAACACAGTATCTTGCATTTAAAACTCTATACAGCATAAAAAGAAATGGGTGGAATTTAGTGCTTAGAATATTAGTATTTCAGATAATGAATCATAACTTATAAATAATAATTAAGTTGGGCCTTTTAACAGCAGTTCAGAGCTGGTCCTTCTCTAGGCTATTCCTCTCCTAATACAGCTAGCATCTATAATAATACTATAATATAATAATATCTATAATGTGCCTAGGTAAATTTTATGAAATGCCCTTTGTGTAAGCAGCCCATCTTTTTTTTTTTCCTTGAGAGTGCATTTTCCCTTTAACTCCGTTCTGAAAGCCCCACTGTAAGTCATTGGATTTGTAGGGGAGCCCAAGTATGGCCTCAATAAAATGGCATAGCTGTTTTGGCCCATGCCTCTTCAGTCAGCAGGTGATTTTGATTTGCAGCTTGACTAGGCTGCTGGATGGTGCAAATCACAAGCAAGATTCCCAAGAGGAGGCTACTTTCAAAGTCTTTCTGCCTGAGAGTTAATTTTCTCAAGCCTCCCAGGAGTAAGAGCCCAGGTGGCTCCAGTGATGAATGCTATTTACAGAAGTCACAGCTGTGATTGCATCCTCTGTAACCACAGAAAAAGAACAAAGTTTATAAGCTGCAGGTGCTTGCTGGCAAACTCAGTCAGGTACTTACCAACTTTTATTTTTGTACTGAGAAAAACTGTAACCATGCTTATTTATTGCAGAAATACCTTTTGCCACATTGTACATGTAGCCCCAGACTGTCTGTAAAGCTGGCAGTGCAACATCTGGCTAGCGACTGAGATGGCATTCAGTGTCTCACAGGCCATAGTTCACTTCTGAAGACTGGAAACAGTTTTCAGAGCTGCCATGCATGCGGTGGGAAATACTCTTATTTTGGGCCTAATTAAGTTCAGACAGTCACATTATATTAAAGAAAATTGCACCATCTTAAACTGGGGATTAGAGGATAAAATATATACTGTTAAATATAATAAACCTGAATTTGTCCTTACAGCATAGCAGATAAGAACATTAATTTCCAGACAATGACATGCCGTTCTTCTTCGCTTCGACGCCTCTCTACACCGTCATCAGTCACAAAACCCACATTGTTATTGACTACACAGTGGATTTGGTATTGGAAGAATGACCAAGGCCAGTGGATTGAATATGGGCAACAGGTGAGTCCACATCCTGTGCTTTGAATCACTTCTGAAGAAATGCTTGGAGCCTCTTCCCCCCACACTCCCCTTTACTCAGCAAGGTTAATTAAGTGCGTGCTTGTGCCTGAGTTTTACAGTGTCAAGTAAGGCAGTGAAGCTACAGATGTTTGTAACAGATGTGATAAAATGTTGACAGGCTGGAGGGGAGGGAACACGCTTTATCTCCTTGCAGTGAGGTTCAGTACGAGTGATTGTCTGTCTTTGTGTCTGGGTGATTTGTTATAACTACTTTCCTGACAAAGATCTTGTTGGCAAATGCAGGAAAGCAAAATTCCTTTTTTTCAGCTTGTGTTGATCAGGCTGTTTTTGATGATGCATGCTGGCTTCTCTAGTCAGATTCCCTTCTGGAGTTGTCCATGGCTTCTACACAGATTTAACATGTATACACTGTCCTTGAGATATACTGCCTTTTAAATTATTCAGGAAGTAGCCTTGCCTCTCTTCTAAGCATTGTCCTGCTTCCTTGAACATGCAAGGATTGCTCTGCTCTCTCAGATCAAATGTTACCTTTCTCCCTGGGTGGCCAAATCCTCTTTGAGAGAGTGATCTATCTGAAAAATGCAGCAAAAGAAATAAATGAGGAATCTCTCCTTCCCCCAAGGCAGATGAGTCTTCCCCATGTGGTTTACAGTGTAGCGGCACAACTGGCAGAACACAAAGGTGATCCAGGGATGTGGAAAAGTACGCAGGGAAAGATGATGGATATAATGGCTCTAGCAATGGTGGGCTTTGATTTCAGTAGGCAGCTTAAATGGAAAGCATCTCCATCAACATACCCTCATATTTTACATTATTTTGTACATTAGAGAATTATACTTGCATCATGGTTTAACCCTGGTGTCGCAGAGCAAATTTAGAATCTGCTGACTATGGCAGTTTGTCACGGGGGAGGCTTTAGACCGTTTAAAGAACCACCACGAAAGGTAGCAGCAAAAGTAGTTTTATTGAAGTAGAATGTTGTAAAAGTGAGACTTAACAAAGTCCGATGGCAAGGTTCATTCTATTACTTATTGCACAGAGGATATAATAATAATTCAAAGTTACCAATACAAAATCTCGGTACACTATAATACAAGGTTATGCGTGATATCGATCACTTACCAAAGATCTGTGGTCAGTAAGGGGTGTCTCAGCCTCAAGGAGTAACGTTGAGAGGTGTCCCAGCTCAAGGGGAGGTCACTGCTGTGCAGCCCACTCCTTAGCAGGGATTGCTAAAAAAAAAGCTCACTCAGGCTGTCAGATTTATGGAATGAAGTGGTTGGCTCATAATCAAATTGCACACGATGAAAAAGGTAAGCATGAGACTCCTTGTACCCACAACTTTCTTTGTTCCTTGACAAATTAATCTTGGAAGAACCACTGGCTATTCATGTGTTAATCACATGACTGGTGTTCCGGTTTCCAAGCTTATGCATCAATGCTCACCGTGTCACCTTGTTCTTGTGGGGGTTTTCAGAGAACAGGTTGGAACTAGAGAAGTTCATGGCCTGGTCGTGGCCTAGGCCTTTACTTCCCTGGGAGCCTGAATCAGACTAACACTAGTTTGGTCAAGGAGTTGAGTGCATCCGTCACACCTGGCCGGCGACTAAGCCCCACGCAGCCACTCGCTCACTCCTCCACAGTGGGATGGGGGAGAGAATTGGAAGAGTAAAAGTAAGAAAACTCATGGGCTGAGATAAAGACAGTTTAATAGGTAAAGCAAAAGCAATGCATGTAAGCAAAGCAAAACAAGGAATCCATTCACGACTTCCCATGGGCAGGCAGGTGTTCAGCCATCTCCAGGACAGCAGGGCTCCGTCACATGTAGCGGTGACTTAGGAAGACAAACGTCATCACTCTGAACGTCCCCCACTTCCTCCTTCTTCCCCCAGTTTTATGTACTGAGCATGACATCATACGGTGTGGAATATCCCTTGGGTCAGTTGGGGTCAGCTGTCGGGGCTGTGTTCCCTCCCAACTCCTTGTGCCCCCCCCAGCCTCCTCACTGGTGGAGTGTGTTGAGAGAAGCAGAAGAGGCCTCGACTCTGTGTAAGCACTGCTTAGCAGTAACAAAAACATCCCTGTGTTATCAACACTGTTTTCAGCACAAATCCAAAACATAACCCCATACTAGCTACTATGAAGAAATTTAACTCTATACCAGCCCAAACCAGTACAACTTGTTACAGAAACTAAGGGGATACGTGTGTCCATCATTACTAATTATGTATGTGTGTGTATGTTATGTGTGTCTGGTAATCGCATTTTAGGCCATGATAGTTCTGGGTAGACTTCTTCTTCATCCTACTCTTTGCCTCTTCTTTCCCTCTACCCAAGCTAGTTATCCAGGGTTTAGTCCTGTTGTGTTTACTCATTACTCTTTTTTTCCTCTTACTCCCCCAAAGGGAGAAGGGAATAGTGTGAACTCGCCATCTTCTGCTATTATTGAGAATTTGTATCTAGCAGATCCAGATGCCACCATATCTTTCCAGGCTGGCTCACATCATTACCAGCTCAATTTTAAAGGTACTCATTTTAAAGGTTCTCATTTACAACTATGCAGTGCTTTACAAAGACTAACCTGCCAGCTATCCCAGCTTTTAGAAGCTATGACTTCTTTTACTAATACTACCAGATTTACTGATTGGAAGGGGAAGTGAGGTAGTGATGGCCCAGAGGAAATTCCTTACAAAAGTAACCTTCCCCCTTATTCCTTGACAATATCCAATACTTTGGACCAGAAGTAAAAAGACTTGTAGTCTTCACATAAAGTCATAGTAAACCTTAAGTAAAGTGAGTTAACCCTATGGATACTAAAAGTGAAAAATCAGGCATCTTCCTGTGCTGCTGGAGCAACATTTAAAGAGCATGAATGACTTAAGGGAGCAAGCAAGATAGGCACAGGATAAATACCAGAGTTACAGGAAGGGCAAGAATCTTACGTAGGCTTTGCTCAACTATTCTTCAGCAGATAGAATTGACAATGAATATGCACTTCTCATTAATGAATGACTCATTAATTAATGACCCCATCTTGTAGACTTATTCATGACTTTTTCTTTTGCATTCTCTTTTCTCCTCAAGAAATGACCCAGACAAACATCTCTTTTAAAACTCGAAGAAAGGTCTGTAGGCGACCGAAGTTTGTGTCTTCTGAAGATGTGCAGAAGATAAGGAAAGGGTAAATGATTCTCTCTAAGTTGTTGTGTTTTTGTATTTCAGAAGTAATTATAAGGCAAAATGGCTGCCAGTGCTGGCAGTAATTGTGCAAAGAATGCAGCTGTTGCTAGAAGAAAACATATCCATTTGACTGAACAGAAGCTATATCACGAACTGCCAGCTTGGTGCATCACCTGGTTTCTGTGGTACATGTTACTCCAGATACCACATCCACAGGACTGGTGATGGACAGTTGTTTCTTAAAAAAGCAAGTGAAAGAGGACCGTGGCAATTGAATGGCAGCATGGAAGGCCCAGCTCACAGGCTGAGGCTGTTTCCCAGTTTTTGTGGTTTATTTTGTTTATTTTTAAATGTAGGAATTAGCCAAAGGGGATGCTGCCAATTTGAATGTTCAGAGCAGTACTAGAATTGCTAACAGTTTGGTTTCTATCTGTTTGCAAACAGCCAGAGGGATTCTTCTATTCCAAATCAAGTCTGTCCTGTCCACTGGGATCAATCTGCACTGCCTGACTTGGGATACAAGGTATCTCCCCCCCCCCCGCCTTGTAATTCTGATGGAAAGGCACGATTCGAAGGAGGAGGATGCTTAACTGAAGCAATTGTAACTGGGTAGATGCTAAAAAGGGACAGGAGTGTTCTCTTGAGTGGCTGTGCTAAAGATCTAGGTGATCTCCCAAGAGCTCCTGAAAAAGGTGCTAAATTCCCATGAACTTCATCTGTATTTTAGGCATCTATTTACATGCAAAACCAAAACTCACCAAATTCAAGACAATTTTTTTTTTTTTTCTGTTAAAAATGAAAAAATGGCTTATTTTGGTGACTTAGTGGACCAGTTAAGCAAGGGGCTTCTATGAAGCGTGTATTTCTTCTGGGCTGAGACCAAACCCTTTCTGTGTAGGCTGTTAAAAAGACATCCAATAATAATACCATCATGGCTGTTGGTGGATAAAGTTTGGGCTGGAGATCTAGGAAAGGGAATCTCTATATGCTCTTTCAAGTCACCCAGTACTGTCACATACATCACAGATCTGAGCACAGACCATGGCCTCAAGGAATGGCAGAAATAAAGAGTTACAGCTAATAATATCAAAAAACATTTGCAGTGATCTCTTCAACAAAACAAAACAAACCCCTGTCAGCCCAAAGTTTATGTTCCTGTTTGGTCTACCAAGACCAAAATTGTGCAGGTGTTTTTTAAATTACTAGGTCTAATGGTATTAAGCAGCAGTCCTTCTGGAAGAGCAAAACAGACTGTGGAACTACTACAGTATGCTAGAAAAAAGGCTTTTGAGTGTTACACTTGTCTTTTTTTATAGTGGCTTTGACCCTGATTAAGGAACAGCACATAACGTGGAGCATAAGAGGTTTTCCTTGTTGACTGTGTCACAGAATCTTGTATGATGCTGACCAACTTGTATTGGCACAGATATCTTGATGGTTAGGGACAGGACAGAAGTAATATCATGTTTCCAGACTGGGAATTCTTTCTGGCTAGTTTCAGTTGAGAGAGAGCTCCATTGCTATTCTCACTCTTTGTATTTTATTTTCCCTGGTGTAATTACATTGGCAGTGGCAGGAGAACCAGAAGTATCATGTCTCTTAGCTTCCATAGGCTGGTTTCTGTTATTCTGCTTTGTGCTGAATGTTTCATTTTACCCTGACTACCCTCTTGTGTTGGATTATGCCTTACTCAGTGTAATGCCAGTATCTGGCCATGCATGTATATAGCAAATTCATCTACAGTTCTGAAGAAAAATCAATGGATAAAATTTAAGTCAACTGCTCTGTACATCAGCTCACTTCAAATAGCTGGTTTTCACAATTAGCAAAAAACCCTAGTTTTTCAAGTCTGTAAAAGTGTCAGGTATCCAGCACCTGCTGAATGACCTAATAACGAGTTTGTGTGGGAATCTGGTGGCCAGACCTTTTGAAGATTTGGGCCTGTGATATTTTGTGCTCTGTCAAAATAATAAAGGATATAGCTCATCAGCTCTTCCCTTGGCTTATCAGCAGCTTGACTGATTAACATAAGACTAGATTTTTCAAAAGAATGCCAGGAAGACAGGTAGCTCATTTCTCTTCAGGCCTTGGAGTTGCATGTACCTTAACTGCTTCCCTTATTTACTCCAAAGACTTCAGTCTGAATTTTAGTTGAGTCTGGTTTTTTGGGTGTTTCTGAAGTCACTGAGGTGATTGTAAGAGGCTTTGGAATGCGATGTGCAGATCCATGGTATCGCTGGTGGTACTTGTGGGGATGTGTGAAATAGAAGGATCATCTTGTTCCCCAGAGCTCAGTTTGCTTGCTGAGTTGGCACCTAAGAAAACCATCTCTTAATTTGTAAACTGACTGCCTTTCATAGGAAAGGAAAAGTTAATTCTGTACCTAAACAGTGACAAAGCCCATAGTACCTGTTGGTGCTAAAAGTGAAAGCCTGGTCTAGATTAAATATTTCTGTGGGGTCCTAAGCTCGGTTTTTTGCAGTAGGTAATATTGGGACTGGCTGGGATTCTGTATGTGTGTGGTGACCATTGTAAAATCTGACAATTACGACTTGATGAGTTCCCTTCTCTTTAGACATTGACAAATAATCATGGCAAAATTTGCTGTGCTGGAAGTGATCCATTTTAAAAAGGAACACCTATACGAGATAGGGAGAAAGTAATCTTTGCTTAAAAAGAGCAGCTCTGGTTTGGTAACATTGCTTGTTTTTTGAGCGTTGCAGTGTCTTAATCTGTAAGTCATTTAGAATCATGGTTCTATAGAAAGTAGAGTGTATGAAATGCACAATGGAAATTGGTAACACCAATTGGAAAGTTGGTGTGAATGTCTTCTGTCTTTATTTAACAGAAAAAGTGGAATTAGTAGTTGGTAAGCTTTTCAAAGGCAAAAAAAAAGAATCGATACTGTCTTGGAACTTCATGCTGGGTTTTAAATTGTATCTTTAATGTACGACAGAGAAATGTGTGCAACAAATGTGTGGTTTTATGTCAGAGGATTAGTCTTTGTGTGGCTGCTATGTTGCTGAATCCTGACACGCATGCCAAAGATTGCTGTTCTGTAACAGGAATGGGCACTGATGCAACGTGAAGAGTCTGTGTGCTTCATTAGTTCTGGCTGGGTCACTGTCACTAATACAAACTATGCTGCTTCCAAAACCTAAGTTAACCAGAGATCACAGTTTGATATCACAGAGCGCTGTTCTTGTACAGTCATGCGCTAACAGAAATTATTGTCAGGGCTGTGATTCTTTCTCTGCCTCAGAAACTCCACTCCTTGCTAGTGGGTTAGCAAATGCTTGTGCTCTCTAGGAATTTTCCTTTTTAGGTCTGAAGATGAAGAGCTAAAGAAGTTATGTTGTTACGAAGTATCAACCTGCAATAGCAATGTGGTGTTACCCTTTATTAGTAGGGGAAGCCTCCTTGGGGAAATAAGGACAATCCCACAAAGTTTTCATGCAAAAGAGAACTGGCTTTGTTGCTTGGGAGGCCATCATATGATAAAATAATTGAAGTACCTTTCTTACAGGATAAGGCCGTGTACCATGCAGCTGACCCTCTGTTTTACCCAGAAAAGTTACGGTTCCTCAGAAAATAGATGCAGCATAGCAAAAGCATAGTTGTAGTCCAAATAAGAATTGTTTATGTATAAATAAAAGATGTGGTACTGAAATACAGCGACATAATTTTAATCTTGTAGGTGATGGTGAGCAACTTGAGCTGTGGTGTCACAGAGTATGCAGATAATAAATACTTGCCCATCCAAATTGTTTTATGTGTTGTTAAGAAGCTTTGGAAAATACTCTTGTATTAACACATGGGAAACTTCATTCAACCTTGTAAAAGCTTTTTAATAAATTCAAAGAAATAATTCTTCCTTGTGCAGCTGACTTTATACTTAATCCCTAGAAGACTTTCCTACGATAGGCCTCTTCATCAGTAAGTACTTAACGCACAAGCCGGACATGGTATCCAGAAAAACACTTCTTTACTTATATGCAGCTGTGAAATATAAGTCCTATTTTATCTCCTTGCTAAACTCAGCCTTCTAAAACGTGGAGCTTTTGCCTGACAGGTTAAGATGTTGGCTTCATATTACCTCCTAGGATGACCGCAGCTTTCCTGCTTAAAACAGGTCTTTGATATGTGGAATGTTGAGTATTTCAATTTAAGTCATTTTGAGTCCCCACTAGGCTTAGGCAGCAGTAAAGTGGAAAGTATTACCAAGTGACCTCAGTCTGCCAGCATTATGCATTTTCAGTCAAGTTTATGGGAGATAAGTGTCTATTCTAGAAGATTAAAGACAGAGATTACTTTGGAGAAAAAAATAGAAAATTTATGCATGACATAAGCAAGTAGAAGAGCTCGAATCATGTTTTAATTATGTTTTGCCTTACCTTTTCTTTGGGGAAAAATGTGCATTTCTTGATGGATTTTTAAACACAATAAGTATGGATAAATAGACGTTGTTTCCTTTAGGAAAGGAGGAGATGTATTTGCTTAAGCAGGTATTTAGTATAACATTCCTATTAGAATCTTAATTGTTCTCTTATGTGTAGAAATGTAGCTTTTTTTTTCCTTAAGTCTGTATTTAAGTGCAACTTTCCAAGTTTTAATTTGGAAAGTTAAGGAGCTACGGTGCTGGGTGGTTGTATGTATTTTGTTTGTTTCATCTTTAATAGCTGAAGCTCCTTTAAATGTCTGGTTACAAATGATACTGTTATCGTAACGTCTTTTGTTCTTGATCAGCTTTATATATAACACTGATATTATCTGCAGTAATCAGTCAAGTTTTCTTTTTGAAATTGCCGTTTCATTGAGATTTAAAGTTACAAGTGTCAACTCTTACTTGGAGATGTAAAACATTTAATTGTTGCTTTCACTTTGAGCATCCTTCCTGAAGAGAGGTGAGGTGTCCTTGCAAAGCAGGAGTGACATACTGATTTACATATTAAGTGTCTGTCCTAATTATTCACATAGTCATGATCCAAAGCATTAAATTAACCTTCGTAAGTATAGTTTGGGGACCCTTCTGAAAGTGTATCTGCTGTAATTAGGCTTCTGCATGTTATGAGCTAACTGAAGGCTCATGTCTTCTTTTCCTTTTGTTTCTATTTTATAGGCAGTGGAGGTCAGTAATACAACCTCTGAATACAACAGAATAAAGCAACTGTTTCATCAGACTATGAAAAGCTACAAGGTCCTTAAAATACAGAGGATTCAGAATCCATCCCTCTGGAAAGTGTTTCAGTGGTTAGTATTTGTTTCCTCATCCTTATGGGGAGGGAGTCTCCAAGAGCTGGTGTCCTGTAGCTACTTCCTAGGAAAGAAAAGACTTTACCACCTCTGCTTTAACAGGACCAGTATTTCCTTCTTAGGAGCAGTTTCAGGAGTGAAATTAAGTGTCTAAGGCCTTGCAGAGAATGCGATGCTCCTGGGGGAGGTTCCCTTTGTATGGCTCCTTGGAAGATGGGGGGAGGGGTATGGACAGAAGGACATGAATGACGCAAAATTGGGATGAGGATACCCGCAGTAATGTGGAATAGTGTATTGGTTGACTCAGGGATTGAACAGTTAACTGCCTGCTGTGCATGTGTTCTGTCTGTTACAAATGTTTATCCATTAGAATATATGAAATACTTGCTAAAAAAGAAGTGGGCAAGGGTAAAGGGTGCTTGGGGGTCTCTCTTTTTTTTTTTTTTTTTTATTTTTTTTCCTTCCCTCAGTCAGATTTATTTAAGGCTTTCTCAAGAGTTTGAGTACCCTTGCTGAATTAAGTCAGTATTCACTGAGAAAGAGTCCTTGTGCTTTAACTTAATGGTCCCTGAGTTCCAGAGCTTCTTTCTGGTTTTCAACATCTGCATCAGTGATACTGAACTCCAGGTACTTACACCAAGCTAGATACCAACAGTTTTGAGCTGCTGCTAGTGACAGTAAATGACCATGTTCAAGTTAATTTGGTAGCAGATTAAGGTGTTGCATAGAACAGTTGTCTAGTTTAAAAAAAAAGCAGATACCTAATAGAAGTATTCAAGGAATGCATGGAATGGTAATGGAGAAAAATACTGCTCAAATAAGTACTTTCACCTGTGAAGTGACTGAACCCAGGAAGTTATCGCTAATAATTTCATAAAACCTCTTCATCTAGCAAAACTTAAGACACTTAAAAACATGTGGTAGTGCATACTCTTTATCCTCCTCCAAAGAGATAATTAAGCTAACCAGGCAGAGTTTAACACTGTCAAGTTTGCAATCAACAAGTTTCAGTCCATTGCTCTTAACTTTTCATTTATGCAGTTTACAAGTTGGAAGGATTCTCCCCTCTCCCTGGCTCTGTTTACTTGGTAGCCGATAACTTCCTGAAGAATATCACTGTCTTATCCACTTTGACAGCTTCTGAAAACCTGCGGGATGTCTGGATGCTGTGAAATAGTGATGGGAGATACTAATTGAGCCTTCCGTTACGATTCCTCTTTTGACACCGGTCGTAGCTCAGTCTGACTCTGGCCTAAATCAGTAAGGTCTTCAGTGGTGAAGGAAGGCTCAGCTTCTCTCCTGACTCTGTCTCCTCGGCTGCACTGATCTCACCGAGGGGCAGGAGCTCAGGGTGTATGGCAGTCTGGGTTCACTAGGGGAAGGAAGAACAAGCTGCCTCTAGTGCTTACCCACTGCTGGAGCGTGGAGGCTCTGCGGTTAGTACAACCTCCACTCCGCAGAGAGTTTGGGGCTGGGAAGGGACAAGAGACGTTAAAGCAGAACTAGTAGGACCCTACAGAAGAGCAAAAGGTTGGTACAGTGGGGGCTGTAATAGTGTCAATGCTTACTTAAATTCACTGAAGAAAGCCAGAATAACCTAGAATTGCTGGGCAGTGGTATCAATATATTGCTCATCGTGTAATTATTCATCATACTGCTAGTCTGTCTTGTCTTCCAAGCTGAGAGAGGAGAAAGGAGACTGGAAATCTCGTCCAGCTGATATTTACATGTACATTATATCAAATTTTTTTTAAAAAAACCCTTTCTCCCTTTTCTTCCATGGCTCACACTCTTCTCCCCTGCATTTTTCTTTTAGGCAAAAGGAGCAGATGAAAAGAGAAAATGGAGGGAAGGAAGTAAGTGAAAGGCTGCTGTTCCACGGAACCAAGATCTCCTTCGTGGAAGCCATCTGCGTTCACAACTTTGACTGGAGAATTTGTGGAAGCAATGGAACTAACTATGGAAAGGGTATGTAGGAAGTGACTCTGTGTGTTAGACGTCTACTTAGACTCCCCTGATACTAGAGCAATCAAAGTTTTGAAGTCTTTAACTATAGAGGGTGGGGAAAAACAAAAAAAGGTAGGAATTGGTATTATGATCTTCCTTCCCTCTGGAGAGGACAAGGATTTGTTTTGTGCAGGGGTAAGTCTTTTCGCAAGGTGTTAAGAGAATTAATGTAGGGATTTGAAAAGCCTCTGTTGCTGTAGGTGCGATCTTCTGAAGGCACAAGGTCATAATTTGAACTTGCCAGAGAAATGGCTGCTAGTCTTCATGGCAGGGAGCAAGAAGGGTGTGCATTCCGTCAGTATGGTCATGGAAGGTCCTCATGTTTTCTTGTCTATACCTCTCTCATCGTAACACACATACCTGTAGTGTTTTTATGTTTGGGTTTTTTAAAAATTATTCCTAAAATAGCAAATTCTGAATGGAAATTATGAGGCAAAATCTGTTCTCTTGTAAAAATTCCTATGGTATTATGTAAACTGAGTAAGAGGAGACCTGAAAGTTGGGTCAAATACCTCCTGAAAAACAAGGGGATGGTCAGTTTCTGCTGTCACTTTCTACATATTCCTTGTAACCATGTTTTCATATCATTTTCTAGGAAGTTACTTTGCTAGAGATGCTTCCTATTCCCATGCATACTGTCAGCCTGCGGTGAAGACAAACATCATGTTCGTGGCTCGTGTATTGGTTGGAGATTATGTTAAAGGCAATGCAGCCTATGTTCGCCCCCCGACAAAGTCTGTTGATGGGCTTCGGTTTTATGACAGCTGTGTGGACAATGAGTTAAATCCATCCATTTTTGTTGTGTTTGAAAAATACCAGATTTACCCAGAGTATACGATAGAGTACAAGGAGGAAGCAGAAAAATGTATTGTATCTTAGAGGGATCAGAGCTGTTTGTATCCCTCATCTTATTTTCCGTATTGCAGGTGTTGTCATACTTGGCGACTTCTTTCTTTTTAATGCAATCCTTTGGAATGTTAATCCAAAGAATTTCTGTATTGTGGAGGGTTGGTAAAACAGATGTTACATCTGTTTAGACTAATTGCCTTGTCTTCTCCTCTTCCTCTCTTAAATGAAGCATAGACATTTGGGTAACCATAGCAGAAAAATCAGAATCATGGGATGGGAAATTGAAAGTTATGACTTCTGTGGGCAAATAATTGTAAATGCATTTTCTTAGAAATAGAGTAGAGAGGATTTCTCTTTGCAAACAGTTCAGTTAAGAGAAAAATTAGCAGTACAGTAGTTTTTAATCAAACTCTCAAGTTTTTAGTAGTCAAAGATTCTTTTCAGTGCAGAATACAGCTGTTCTTGATCCTATCACAATTCTAAACAAGTCAGTGTATGTAAGAATGACTTGACTTAGTTTTCAAAGTTAACACTTTGCTTGTTAATGCTGATACTAGTTTCAAGTTTAAAATGGTAAAACAAAAAAATAAAAAGCTTATTTTAAATCCATGTTGTAAGTGCTCAAGTGGAGAAGTTTCATCTGTACAATGGCAGCTACCGTTTGGATCAGAAAATTGTTGGATCAGAAACTTTTTGCAGATCCACAGTAACTTGCTGTGTGACCTACACAAAAATAGAGCTCAAGTGAAACTGTAAAAGTCACAACGTATGAATAAGCAGGTACTAATATTTGGTGGTTTGGCTGCAACTAATGGCCGTAAGTATATAAAAACTGTGTCACAACGAGCCAGACTTTCAAGTGAATGTGGCCACGTATTTTCTCAATGTGAGCATTTGCTTAGCAAATGCTATAGGACAGGAGAAACATCTTAATCATTGATATTTTCTGTCCTAATTGTATACGTTAATTTTCCAGAAATTTTTCCAGAAATATGTCATGACTGGAAGAGACCAGTTATGTTCTCTCGAGGCCAGTGGTAGAACTGCTGTCCTAAGACACTTCGTATATGTGTTTTGTTGCCCACATTACATTGGGCAACTCTCTGAGAACTCACAAGTGCAGTTCCTCTTCGTGTTTTGACGTCGCTGTGGGTGATCCTGGATACTGCTTCCCTGGGTCTGTTTTTTTGATACACTTGCTTTGTCTTTGTCAGTGATGTACAAACCTACTAACAGTGGTTAAGTTCTTTTTTATTAACTTACATGCTTTTTGTTGTCCCAAAAAGAAAATATAGAAACTCTGTGAGAGTTTCTACCGGATTTTAATACGGAGTTTGTAAGTTAATCGAACTGAAGACCCTCTGTACAAAGATGTCTCATTCAGGCAGCCTAGCTGTTGAGGGAAACTGTTGCTGAGGACAGAGGAGCAGTTAACTTTTGCTTTCAGAAAAGCTTTACAGTAACACAAATAGCCTCCCAGTTATTTGCGTCTTCGATACAAATCTGTCAAACACTTATACTACTCAAAGTTTGCAAGTTACCAAGAAGATGGGGAAATGTATAAAACTAGGAAATCTTATTAAAATTACTGTCATAGAACTAAGTGAAAACATGAGTCAGTAATGCATTAAAAGGGGAAGATTTTACTTTTTAAGATCTCTCTCTTTTGCTTGCCTATAGAGTTCCTGAATCATTGAGTTTTGCCATATTTGCAAATAAAATGTGTTTTCACTCACTTTTTGTTTGTTAGTGTGCATTTTGTCTCCATACGTAAACTTATAGCACAACTAAACAGACCTAGTGAACTAACCACTTAATACATGTGCTGAGTGTCTTCCTGTCACACAGTGCTGCACTTCCCCCCACCCCCGTAAGCTACAAGACAGGCAAGTGTATGGAGAATGCCAGTGAGATGCTGACAACTTAAGATCAGTCCAAATCACAAAATCTAGAGGAAGAACAAGGGAAGAAATGGCAACTCCAGTAATGTGCTTCACACTGTCAAAACTGCACTTCCATAGGTCTGGCTAGGGGTACAACTCTCTCGTGCATGGGATATTGGCTATTTAATCGGTGGCTGGGTTGGACTGTAGATGAGAGCTGCTCTGGGGAAGGAAGACAAGAACTTCAGTCTGGGTGACTAAGCTGAAGAAGGAAGAAAGCTAGAAAAAACATACTGTGAATGCAGGAGGATGGAGCACAAAGGAAAAATGGTTCTCCCACCTACTGGCACCTCAGCCTCTTCCTAAGTGACGCCAAGAAAAACACCTTGCAAGAGAAATGCCACGGTTGCCACAGGCTGACAGTAATCCTTTGCCCTTTGAGCTTGGTAAAAGGCATAGTGTGTGAGAGGAAGGGAATAAATCCTTGTGTGGCAGCTGTGTAGCCACTGGGCTGAATTATGGTTCCAGCTGTTGCTGCAACAAGCCAGCTTCAAGGTAAGACCAAATCAAAGTGTGTTTTCATGATAACCAACAGAATTTTGGAAGTAATTTTTTTTCATTCCTAGTGACTGAGCAGAAACCATATTGGCTTTTTTCTGACAATCCTAGCACTGCATATTGAGACTGCCACTTGTGGGCCATGTTTTTGTCTGAAATAATATAGCCTATGTGTGATAATAGCACTTTGATTTGTCACTGCTGATGCTTTTCTTGGATTTCTGGGTTGGCTAAAAGCAGGCTATTGACTGCCCTGCTGTATCTGCCTCATTCACCAGCCTTATATTATAATCTGATTAATGGCTTTCAGGGAATTCAATAGATGCAGAACAAGCTTGTTCAGAAAAGGCTAAAAATGCATTTGCTAAGGGTACATTCTGTGTTTAATCCAGTAACTTCACCTTCTTCTAGGCATGGCATTATAGGGGCTATTCATGAGCACAGATACTGCTGCTCTTTGACTACTGGATGCCTTCTTTTTGTTCCTGTCTTTAAACTGAGGGAATAACTACTTGTCATGTTGCAAGACACAGAAAGAGTTTAGAGAACAGCACTACAGAAACAGAATGCGTTATGAGCAGCACCACTGTAAATTTTTCATTTAAAAAAAAAAAAATCTTAGCAAGTTTGTTGCATTTTTATCTCCGAATATAATTTTTTTTTCCAGTCTTCCCCTGTGAGCTGGTGTGCCAACCAGCTAGTTTGCTTACAATGAAGCATAGGCCAGATGCAATCCTAGCAGTCAGCTGGTTAGCATCTCTCTTAGTTGTGTCTCCTCCCCCCACCCTGCCCAAAACCCTTCAAGTATTAAGAGGGAGAGTGGTTTGAGGTATCTGTGAAATGGAATGGTGTGAGCAGAGTTTCCTAGCCCCTGCAAGGCTCTGAGGCTTTGTTTTGCTTCCTGGCACATTCAAGCCTCTGCAAAAAAAGATGCCACGTTGGCAACGGGTCTGAAGAAGCGAAAGCTGTGAATGCGCAGCCCTCTGGCACAGCTGCTCTTTGGGTTCTTGCATCTCAAAGACGAGGCAGCTGCGAGTGGGAGTCTGCAAGACAAATGCAACGCCATTTTTCAGGAAAAAGACTTGAGGCCTCAGAACAAGCCTGTTCCCTGCTGCCAAGTGTTGTCGTGGCCTGTGAGACTGCATGGTGGCTGTACACAGGTAAGCACAATATCCTCTTGAAAGGTCTTGGTCAGTAGCTGTGCACACAAAGAAGGTAAAGAAGCTATCACTTGCAGAGGTTCCTGCAGCTGACTGAGGCCTTTATTTTGTATTTATTTGAAAAGATCTGTACATATGCCTTTATCAGGAAAACATGGGTTGAAAACTTGTTGAAAAAAACATGCTTCGCCCCGGGTTAATAAATCTGGTCTTGATTTGCGAACAAAAAAAATTACTCAAAACCAACATACCTGCTATGGTAGCTGGTCATGATACCACTGATGCTGTGGTGTGCCTTCTTCACCAACAAAACTAAGAAGCTGTAGTACTGGAGGGCTTTGGGGTTGAGTGGCAGGAGCCTAGGCAAGGCCTTAGATGATGGGTGACAGCTGTGCTTTCACAGCAGCCTCCTATACCTACCACTAATCACCATGGTCGGTTTTAGTACAGCTTAAGAGCACTAACAGTCTAAACCAGACAGGTCTTTAAAAGAATTGTTAATGGGTCCTAAAAGCTAGACCCACTGTAGCAAAGACTTTCTAAAGAACTTTTTGGTTCAGCTTGCTTAATGTTAACAAACAGAACTGTTACAAATACTGCAGTACTAGGTCTGACAGTAGTGAAGTCCAACAGAACATCACCTGTTCTACTGCACTAAGCTACAAGAAACAGCTAATGCTGAAGAAGCTGTAGAGGTAACTGAGCTGATGGTGTCCATGGTCTCAGCACAGATGACTTACTTAAGAAAGCAGCTCAGAAAAGACTTGTAAAGTGGGGGTATTGCCCTTGCAGCCACGCTGGGGATCATGCTAAAATACCATTTGTCATGGTTTAACCCCAGCCAGCAACTAAACACCATGCAGCCGCTCACTCACTCCCCCCCACCCAGTGGGATGGGGGAGAAAATTGGGAAAAGAAGCAAAACCCGTGGGTTGAGATAAGAACAGTTTAATAGAACAGAAAAGAAGAAACTAATAATGATAACACTAATAAAATGAAAACAGTAATAATGAAAGGATTGGAATGTACAAATGATGTGCAGTGCAATTGCTCACCACCTGCTGACCGACACCCAGCTAGTCCCTGAGCGGCGATTCCCCTACTAAATGGGACGTCCCATGGTATGGAATACCCCGTTGGCCACTTTGGGTCAGGTGCCCTGGCTGTGTCCTGTGCCAACTTCTTGTGCCCCTCCAGCTTTCTTGCTGGCTGGGCATGAGAAGCTGAAAAATCCTTGACTTTAGTCTAAACACTACTTAGCAACAACTGAAAACATCGGTGTGTTATCAACATTCTTCGCATACTGAACTCAAAACATAGCACTGTACCAGCTACCAGGAAGACAGTTAACTCTATCCCAGCTGAAACCAGGACACCATTGAAGTTAAAAGTAGATGTTTTCTGATGTAACGCTGGCAGGGAGTTACTGCCCAGGCTCAAATTCTGATGCACAGCACAAAGGACTATTACCTACCTCTGCCCCTCTTAATCCAGAAAAAGAAGTGCCATAGAGGCTGGGAGGGATGGCCTGCTAACTTTAATGGGTGTGGCAAAGATAGAACAAAAGCAAGGATGGGCTGTGTTTGTATTTGCACAACCTGTGCAAAACCAGTATCTCTCTTGTAAGCAGCAGATGTTTGTACAAAGTTTGTATCAACTGCTTTTCAACTGCTCTGCTTAGATATAAAAAGGTGAGCTTTTAGGAGTCAGCATGATCCTTGGTCAAGTCTTCCTCTGCTTGTTCTTCTTCTATTGTTCTTCCCACTGAGCCACCTGCTTGTTAATTAGTTTCCATAATGGTAACTGAAAACGAGTCAGCATAGCATGGTGAAGCAAGACAGAATGGTTTCAGCATTCTGGATAAAAATAAGGGGAAGATACAGCAGAAAACTAGAAGTTCTCATTTATGGGCAAAATGTGTAGTACTAGTTGAATGAAAAAGCTTCTAGTCAACATTCATGGAAGCAAAGAGAATGTATACTGTTACGGGTTTATGAAATTAAGCTTTTATAAATAATCCATTTAAAAGCTTCATCCATACATGCAAAGAAGTCATACTTGCTCTCAACTGAGTACAGCTTTGAATTTATTGATGTAAAGCAGGCAAAATTCTAAATCACATTATATCAAAAGAAGTACTACCAAATGTCATTCTTAAATTTGTGTAGCAATGGATCACAAACTATGATGTGCTTCATTAACAGCCAGCAGATTTCTCAGGCTTTTCTCAGGTCCTAATAAGACTTGTTTATATTCCTGGAGTAAAAAGGTATCCCTCTAAAGTCATTGCTTGAAATGCACTGATTAAAAATAATAGTAAAAATCTAGTATAACTTTAGCACAGAGTGAGCCAATCAATCACAGTCATGGCTGGACAGATAAAGTAGGGATGAAGCTGAGGAACAGGGAACTCTGTCCGCAGGATTCAAAAGGCTGCAGGCAAGGATGCAATACCCTTATCTGGTTTCACAAATTATCGCTGATTTAAAAGTAAACTATTCTTTCCTCAAGTGGGGGCTAGGGGAAGAAGGGTGGCAGCAAGGCATGTCCATGTCTCATTCCTCTATGCAGGAACTCCAGGGGCAGTGCAGGGCCAGCTATGAAAGTGCTTTTTTAGGTCAAAAGGAAACTGTATGTGGGATGGGGCTGCTGTGGGACATGGGGAAGGGCCTGAGCTGGATGGGAAGGAGAGGCAGGCATGTGTGTGTCTAGGAGAGCTTGCAGATATGATACCAAAGCCAGAGCTTGGGCAGTTGAAGAGTGTGGTATTCCTCTTTGAGAAGAAGAGGAGGCATTAGTTCAGTTTTGGTTTGAAATATCATCTTTCCCTTCACTAGGGATTTCTGGATTACTGTTGCAAGACAATCCATTAGCTCAGCTATGCTGCAGGAATCCAGAGACACCAGAACTTCACAGAGGCACATGGCTCATATTGTGCCTCATTTGCAGCACCAAAGCTCGTCACATCACTTGTGCTGGCACAAAGCTTTGTGTCAGTTCCCCTTAGCTCTCTTTCTATGGTGGAAGCTCCCTTCCAGTCTTCACCTCCTCTGAGATACTTCTATAAAGTGTGTGCTTTAACATTGGTTTCAAACTCTACTTTGTTAGCATGCAGGGACTTGTGCTATTGAGATGGTAGTAAGGCCTGACCTCCCAAAAGCTCAGGTAACCACAAAGACACCAGTCCAAACTACCATTCAGAGATGGTACTGTTTTAGTTGAAATCCAGGCTGCTGCTTTTTTTCTGAAAGATTTATAGGTGCCAAGCAAGTACCTGTGTTAGAATAGTTGCTGTCAGCTATTATCCCTCGTCTGGTTTCATTCACATAGTAATTTCAGAAAGCTCTGAGTCGCTATACTGAAAAGAAAAAGTTTAACAATTTATGAGAGGGAGTTTAGAAACAAGTACCTGGAAAGAGATCCTGAATGCAGACAGATCTGTAATGCCAGAGTCTGTGACCCATGCCCGAATGGACTGGAAGCTTGATATGGAATTCAATTTATGCCTTGTGACCCATGCCTGAATGGACTGGAAGCTTGATATGGAATTCAATTTATGCCTGTATTGGCTCTGGCCCCATACTTTCCTGTTAGCTATGCTTAAAAGGCCCATTTGAATTACCAGAGCAGCTTACTGATTATTTAACATATTAACAAAGTAACAAATTGGGCCAATGAATGATTGAAACCCAGGCACTGTTACTGTACTGTATATAATCAGGGTCAGAGGGAACTTTCAGAAAAATATACCAGAAAAGCAGTGTCCCAGGATGCTTCAGAAAGCTGTGCATTATCAGCAGGTTATCTTCTTCCCTTGTGAAATCATCTAAGATACAACCTCCTGAAACGCAACAGCTGTATATTTTTTTTAAGGAAATTGTCATCAGATCTCTGACTCATAGGGTACTCTTACCTACTCTGAATCTCTAGCACAGTTTACAGCACAGCACCCCTCCACTCCCTGCACCCAGCCTTTGATTGGTAAGCTTATTGCTATTTCAGCTGAAGCACTGAGGAAAGACTTAGGCCACTGAATGAATGGCTGCTGCCTTCCTAATAAGTCGCTCCGTCATTGGTGAATTTGGTCTCATCACATCACGTTCTCTCAGGAGGCACCTGAGAAAGGAGAAGAGGTAGGAGAGAAATGGGAACATCATGAGTACATCATTTTTCCTGTGAGATCACCACCAGTATCCTTGTAAGAGGAGGAAAACAGTACGTAAAGACCTGCTTTTGAGGTGCAGATTTCCCTTATTGGAAACATTTGACCTTGGCAGTAAGTTTAGGCAGAACAGCGCTGTTATCAGTCCTGACAGGGACTGAAAATGAGCACCCAGAGATCAGAGTGCATAGAAGAATCATTTTGATGTTGTATCTAATTTTTATGTTTCAAAGAGGCCTCAGAGGGGAACAGGCAAGGCTTCATGCTGTCCTGAGGATCCATTCTTTTAAGTGCAGAGGCAATACATTTCAACAGAACTCAATATGGGTGAATAAGCAACATTTATCATTTCTACCGAACGAGGCTCATGTGATTTGTACTAAGGCAAGCTCACATATCAGACTCTGCAAATCTTATTTCCCAACAAAGCAGATGTCATCATTAGGACAAATTTGATTTTCAGAAGTTCACAGAAGTTTAGCAGTCCATCAAGTACACTGATCAACAGGCAGGAGGCCACATTTTAAGACAGAACCATTTGAAAATCAACTGCCCTTGAACAAATACAGATCATTCATCCAGACCACAAGAGTGTACTTTTGGAATTGGAAGCTATTGTACTTTTTATCCTAGTTAAATGTTGCTACATTTAACACAACTGCTTGCATATAATTTTAGCCATAACTTACTGGTTTTAGTATACTTGCTACTTCTTACTCTTAGTAACAGTACTACTTCCACAAATATTTATCAGGAAAAATACTCACCTTGCAAGATTTTGTTTGGCTTGTGATTTAGAATTTAAAGCAGCATGAATCAATAACTGGCTGAAAACATCTCTCTGAAAAAAGAAGTCAGCAAAAATACAAAGTAATAAGTAACTTATTAAGTATTGCTGGTTACAATGTCTTGTTTACCAAATTATTAAAACCATTGAGGAAGGAAACATATTGACAAGAAAAATTAAATAGCCAACACTGCTAATAAGTGTTTGCAAACAGGATTCAGTCAAAAGCACAGTTTAACTTTTCACTTTCTAAGAATGAAGGGTTGTTAATACTGTAAGTGCCTAATGGAGGCTACTGAGAGAGGATTAATTTGCATCAAAAAGTCTTTTATTGATCTCCTTTACCTGAGCATTACTGCCTCCTAGTTGGATTAGTTGATAACGGATCGGGTACAGGAGGTCTACAGCTTTGTCACAATTTCCATTTTCAAACTCTACAAAAGCCTGGCACAGTGGCAACCCCAAACTAGGAGCCAGGGAAAGCTCATGGTCTTCACAAGGTGCTCTGTAGAATGAGAAAGTGGTTAACTCCCATAAGTCATCAAATTATAAATACGCATATTTCAGTGCCAGTCTGTCACTGCCTGCAGACAGAATTTTGTTTTTTTTACCGTACAAAGCCTGATGTTTCAGGTACTTTATTTAGATAATATCTTTTGGTGTGGTTATGTTACTTTCACCTTTTTGTTACCCATCAGTCAATCAGTTTTCATTCTTCTGAACATATCCACAAAAGGCACAAGCCCAACCCCTCCTGCCTTTGCAATAAACAGTTTGGGCTAGAAAAGTGAGAAAACTGCACAGTTTCTTTTCTGATGATCTCACCAGAACATCCTACTGCTAGTTCTTTGACTGTCCTTATCTCTGCCAAAAGTGGCAATCAGTCTCTTGCAAACAGCTTCAAACAATAATCTTGCGAAACAGCTCGCCACACAGCACAGTGCCTCAACCATCTTTGTAATATAAACCGCGTTCCCAATGACAGCTCTGAAAGTCTGCTCTTTTATTCTAACTGTGATAGACTGCTTTTAAGCCCACAAACAGCAATGGATTTTAGCTAGCTCTTAAGTTATTTTTCTTTTCTTTTTTAGTGCTTGTATCCTAACCCATCTAAGAGTGGAAGAGGCTTATAGCATGACAATATGCCTGCAGAAGAACATATACATTCTAGCAGGCATCCTTGCCAATATTAAAAAAAAAAAAGTAAAAGTGCAAGTAACCAAACTGTAGCTCTTTGGTCTACAGGAAATACCTGCACAGGACAATGTGGAATTGTGTTTTTCCACTGCTACAGAAGCTGACAGTGATGGGGCCTTTGGGGTAGTGCCATTTCAGTGCCAAAAGGGTGGTTGGCAATAGCAGGAGAGGAAGGCTTTCTATCCCAAGTAATAAAAATTATTCCTGAGAATACAGAGCACAGTTCGATGCTATAAATTCCATCTGTATTTTTCTGTAAATTTTCCAATTAAATCTTTAACATTGAGGAACCTTAGTCACTGACTTCTGAGTGCTTGCAACAACAGCCAAGAGTCACACTCCCACACTAGTACCTTAAATTTACCAAAGACAGACCATATTCTGTGCTCTCCTTCTTGAGTCAGTATTACAAATTTCCCATTTCTTCCACTAGGTCAATGTTGATTTTTCAGTATACAGCGTTGCCCTATGTGTTTGTTTAAGGAATGATAAAATATGGCATCCTGGAGAATTAGAAGCGCACAACAGATGTGCATTTTAAGTAGTTTGAGATAGTTAATGATAAAAACAATGAAACAATTCTTCATTTAAACATTTGTTCCAGCTCTCTGAGATATTGCAGAGGTGGAAGACTGATTTTTTTTTTTCCCCTTTCTCTTGCAACTGATCTGAAGTACTGATTCATGCAGAACAATGTATCTTGTATCTCCTGCATTAACTAACATTTCTGTTCATGAAAATAAGCATGTGATACCAACCACCAGAGAGCGCCACGGAATACTTCACAAAAAAAATTCTTGTCAACTTCACATTGCAAAGGCTAGGGAAAAATATCAATGAAAAGCCAAGAATGACTATTGTTTGTGCCAAAGGTTTATGACTGCTTTTTTAACACATACAAAATGCATCTTGGGTATCATTTAGCTATTACATATTTGTGATACACATAAATGAAGCCATTAATCCAATAATTAATATAATCCCTTCATCTCACACTGTTTTCTCAAATAATAAAATTAAACTTTGTAATACTTCAAACTACAGCTAAAAATGTACAGCTGTATTACTACAAAAGGCTGAACACATAGGCAAAAGGAAGCACTGGGTGAAAGGATAAGTGCCATATGTTCATCAAAGCTTCCCTGAAGTGGTGTGCATGTGCAGTTTTATATACTTTATATATACTTACATATATTTACATACTTATGTAAAAGATATTTGCCTTTTCCTACTTTAGTCAAATCTGACATGCTTAGGCTTGACTTGACAGTTTTTTATTTTCTTAAGTATTCTTAAAAATTACATTTATTTTTCATTATTTTTGATTGATGGGTATTATAGTCAGGAACAGTGACAATTTCAGGTTCTCCTTCCTTCTCTTTTAAGGCAAGGGAAGCAATAGATGCTGGAACAGAGTTAAAACAGGGTGTGGGAGGGGAAGAAATTGCATTTAAAGCATCTATATATCAACGCCTTCAAAAAATCAAGGCAATTTACAGTCATTTAATACATAAGGGAACACCAAAAAACATTATTCAGATAAAATACTTAAATATTCAAATTTGTCAAATAATTTAATTTGAAAGCAAAATATTCTCTATTATTACTTTAGCAGTACTTGAAATTCAATTTCCTGCAGCGGTACTTCACAACACATCAAAGAGTAGCTGTTAGAATATCACTACCAACTAATGCTCTATTATTAAAGAACCTTTTAAAACAGAGCAAAAAAGAAC
Organism: Harpia harpyja; assembly: GCF_026419915.1. NCBI lineage: Eukaryota > Metazoa > Chordata > Aves > Accipitriformes > Accipitridae > Harpia > Harpia harpyja. The sequence continues at coordinate 3,832,109 of NC_068945.1, read as the reverse complement.
TACCATAGATAGCTGACATATATTGTAGAATGCCCTCACTAATATACAGGTGAAGTACTTTATTCATTGTACGTAACATAGCTTAGCGTGAACCCATTAAAAGGAAATATACAGCAACTGTTCAGTTAGTGTCCATGACCTCAAACATAAGAGATTTCTGCTTAACAAGATCAGAAACCACTCTAGACATTAGCTCAAAAAATAAATAATTATAGAGATCTCCTAACTGGAGATTGGCCTACTTAAACCAGACACGTCCCAGTGACATGCTAAAGCAGAGGAGCGTGTTATAGTGCTTCGGCAAGCCAGAGACATTATCGCCTTGAAGTTCAGAGGACAAAATATTTATTGAATGCAATACTTTAATTCACTTGCTTACTTGGCAACTTCCTGAAGAGTTGTTAAAAGCTCATCAGTAGTTTTGTGGTCTTTGGCTCCAAGTGAAGACATCAAGATGTGTACATCATTGAACAGAAGAATGTGATCTTTGGTGTGCTGCTTTGTAAGCTTGAGAACATTGCTCCACCTGTCTCCAAGCTTTACACCTAAGAGTAAAAAATATTTTTCTCAATAAAAATAGCACATGCAAAAGCATGACTTTGCAATATACTTTCAGTCACCCAGCATAAACAGCATTCCTACTAAACTCAAGAAAACATTCCCTGATATGGCAAAATTTATACAGTAATGCACAGCTGCAGCCTGCCATATTTGGGCAAAGAGTTTATTGACTGTCAGTAATTCATCACCAACATTCTAGATTGCATTATGTGAGGTTCTGGCTTTATTATGAGATTGCTCATGTCTTCTGACATGATGCTCACAATGAGCCATCTGTAGCAATCAAAAAACAGAGTGATAAGATTGATTTCATAAACAAACAAAATGCATCATTAGTGTTTTAGCAGAATACTGTGAAAATAATGTCCATCCATCTTCCCCCCACTTCATGAACTCTAAACACTAGCTTAAAAAAGAGGAAAAATGCCACTGAGTTAGCAGAGTACACAAAAGCCAGAGGCTAATAGACGTGTACTAGCTATTTCAATCAGTATCAAAATAGAAAGTTAAGTATCTAACTTGAAATTTACTTCAAGGAAGCTCTACAGCTTTTTAGAGGCTTATGTACTTGATTGTTCAGCCTCACATCACCAGGGACAATAGAAGTGAATTTGTCAAAAAAGAAATATGTGACCCATGCAAGCTTGAGCTGAATGAAATACCATACTGGCATGGAAAAAAACAAAAGCCCTCGGGAAGAAGAAAGGTTATGGACTTTATTATGAATTGCACATTGAGGCTTTTCTCAAGAGCAGAATTTTCTTCTGTGACAGAAGATTTCTTCTGTAACACTGACCAAGCTTGCTCTGTAAGTATATTTAAATACTTCTCCAACATGCAAGGCAGGGGAAGGGGGGAGGCAAAAAGAAAACTGTTCCCTTTACAGTTTTAAAAAAAGAATGGCAGGTGGATATCCTACCTTCCAGATGAAGTCTGTACAGCATCGAACAGTTGTCTACTACATCCAGCATGCTTCCACTTGACAGACACCGGGGAGCAATCTGTAATCACACATATTCATAAGCTGCCCAACTGATGTGCTACTGGGAACTTATTCAGATAATCAAGCTTATTTTCACAGTACAGAATTAATTTTATCTCTTTTTTTCATTCAAAATACCTGTTTTGCAATAGCCCTAATTACATCTTTCCTCAATACAGCAATTTCCAATGACAAACACTTATATTGCTTCATTTGTGGTGTTTTTCCTGTTTTAAAGTTAAACTCAGTAAGTTATGGAGTCACCAAGGTTGTTTTTTTTTTTTTCCAAAACAGTGCCATAAATATTACTTAATTTTGCCAAGTTTAGTACATAGGAGTCTGCCCAGTAGCATCCTTAATGCTTGCATTATTTTTATAATCCTTACAAAGATATGTTATCCTATCTAATTTGATATTGCTTATTTACAGAGATTGTTTTGAAATCCAGACAGTAAAGAACTATAATAAATTAACTAGGAATGAAAAGACATGCTTCTGTTGATTTAGTACCTAACATGCAAAATCAGTTCTTTGTAAAGGTAACTTGACTTTATCAGAAAATTATTTTACATCCTTTTAAAAAGCTTGAATGAGAAACACAGACAGAATGGAAAACAGGACCAACAGTGCCATTGTAGCTCTTTCAAGCACATGTGTAAGAAACACTTGAACTATATAACACGCAAGTCTTTTGGGCATCTTACCCAAAACTGTTGAGAAACAGTTTCCCTAAAAAACTGTAACAACAGATGTAAACAATATATATACATATATGGCACACTGTGATAGGTTTCGATCTCATACAGAACGAAGAAAGCATGTATCATGGTCTTAAGCACATTCTCAGTAAAGAAAAAAAGGCCCCTACTCACATGATTGTCATAAATTGTCAAAGCAGCCTCATATTCACCCTGTAAAAGCAAACGAGGACTACATAATTAGCATTCAGATACAGTAACCAAAAGTGAATGGTAGTAACCGAAGATATACGTACAATTATTAGACATCATAATACTACTTCGCGATTGCTTCATGACTTAATCAAAACAAACCAAGTCAAAGAAACCTTGAGATATTAAAAGAAAGAATGGAGTCCAAGATAAACCAGGATTTTCTAGGCAAAATAATCAGTATGTTTAGGTTTCATTTAATAATAGGTACCAATACTGGTATAAGTTATGCATGAAGGAGAAAGACAAGGTATTACCTCTCATTCTAATGTTCCTTTCAGGGATTTTTGCAAAAATTAGTGCATCCCACGGTGTATGCAAAGAGGTAGGAAGAAAAATAATTTTAAGCAGGCTACAAAAGAGTTGTATAGATAGAAGGTGGCAAAATAAAGAAGCTGTTAAGACTACTATCGAGAATTACACTCATTCTATGTTAATAATACTGAAGACAAGCAAGTTACTCTGTTTTCTGACCAAAGTACCCTGCCTTCTCAATGATGTCACATTTGTCTCCCTATTGAACTGAACCCCACAAGGGCTAAGCATTATTAAATCCAAGGAGATTCTGCATTGCAACCTGACAGGTTGGGTAAAATTGCAACCATTTTTAAAGGGTTTCAATAATAAGAATTAGTACATTAATAATTAATAACATTGGCGACCAAATTTAGAGCTTACTGCCTTTTTCTTTTAGTCAGCAAATTTTTGGGCCAGCAAATTAGTATTGAATTTGAAGATAATTTTGTCTAATTTTCATCTGAAAATTAGAGATCCAAGTTTATCTTTCTATCAAATAACTGTGCCAAGTGTAATTAGTGAGACTATTTGATCTTCAGACATGCAATAATCTCACAGCAATTTTTCAACATTCTAACAGAGATACTATAACTTTGACCAATGTAATCAAATCTTCTCAAAATAACTGTAATACAGGACTAGCTTGTAAAAATGGCATTGTGCTATTTTATAAAAACATCCCTTTAAATAACTGAAAAAAACCCTACAAGTGTTAGGTCTGCCTTTTAAATAGCATTAGGTGAACGATCTATCTGCACCATAAAACACCTATATGAAAATATCTCATACCTTTTCAATGAAGTATAAAGCCCAGTGCCAGTAATTATGGCAAGCAAGCATATCACTGTTCTGGGGGGGGGGGGAGGGAAAAGAAAAAAAAAAGAAATAGAAAATATTATTTACAAAATAACTTCCCATTTAAACTTACATAGTTAGATTTCTGTTTCCTTTTTCAGCAAAACTGATTATTTCATGAGACAGAAGAGACAAGAACTTTAAATCGGCTGGCCAGGATACCTTCTCATTTGATACATTTGTCCTTGCAGCTATTCAGGGAGACACCTCAAAAACAAGGTTTCCCCCACATCATTTTCCAGAGAAGAATTTAACTTGGATGTCTCAGAATTCACCCTTCTGCAGCACTTCTTTTTTCTTAGGAAAATAACCCCACATCTATAAGAAGAGTAAGATTTGTCTCATCTGAAGTTTAGGCATCCTGCCTAAAGTAACCTGGATAGATCGTGGAGAGAGATACCCACCTTATGAGGGCCATTCATGCCACCCATCTAGACACCTGTCTCAGACAGAGAGGAATCACTTCTTAAACATATGTTTTACTACGGACTACAGAAGCTGCACTAGATACCAAACACACTGGCAGTTCATCAGATGAGATGAGTATTTGCTGGACTGTACCAACTTTGCACTGTCATTTTCAGCAGGCACCGGAACTTCAAATACTCTTCCCTAGCCTGCACTTCAAGACAATGTCATTGCGGTTCATTTCTGTGAGTGCATTGAGAATAGACAAACAGCAATATAATTCCATAATCCTTTGGTGAAAATTAAAATACCAGAAAGGTTCTCCCCTCTCCTCCCGTTCTCTCCCAGTGCTGTAGTTAAACTTAATGTTCTCACAAGTGGAAAAAGCATCTTCATTTTCATGGTGACAACAGTAACACCCACTTTCAGGAAGCACAAAGGTTCCCAGTGAATGTCAAAGCTTTATGGTGCTAAGATAAACATTCTGGTAATCTTTACTTTTTAATATTAAATCACAAACCAAACCTGAGCAACCGAAGTAGTTAAGTGCTTGGCATAAACCTGATAATACCAAGTTTAATATCATACTACCATTCCAAATGTCATACAAACAAGAACATGGGATTACCTCACTAAATAAAACAAAACCTTTTTACTGCTGCCGATTTTGAGATTAAATTGCTAAAGGAGAAGTGGGCTTCTAGGTAACTAAAATAATAAAAGCAGGCTATGGGAACTCACCACAACAGCTCAGGAGAAAAACCATTGCCATTTAATAACAAACAGCACTGCCAGAGAGGTCCCCTCTGGTAAGATAAATTTGCCCCTTTTATTTTGTGCTGAAATATACATAAAAACCAAAGGGCATCTGATTTTTTGGGGGGGTGGAGGAACAAACAAAATAAAGTACTCTGTAAAGAAAACCTGTACAAAATCTTTGCCCCGTCTATTGGGAGGGAGGAAGATGAATTAAAAGCAACAGAAGGAGCCTGAATACTGTGGCAGTACAAATAGAGATCCTGGTCATCAAAGGAAAATAAATAAAAATTTCAAATCACCAGGCCAAATACAAGTAATTTATTAAAGCCCTTAGAGAGACCTGCTTTTTTGGATGTGCTTACAGTTTAATGCTCTGTGTTCATGATGTTTAAGATGAAAAATATTGCACAAAAGAAGTGATTATACACATTATCATTATGACAATGTCAGCTGTTACAAATCTTAACTATACTGGATCAGGCTTGAAGGTACATTAGACAATTCTACTTACTGATCTAGCACTTTATTTGGATAAAGGGTACAAATCACAGAGGCATGCAACTATTTTAAGAAACAGAGTTAAAAAATCGATCCAAAAGTCACTGATGAGGGGTTTTTAAAGTGTCACCCAAACTGTAAGTCCCCTGCATCACTGTTTCATTAAAACTAATATATTAAAGGACAAAACGCTTTCTGGGAAATGACAGATATGAACCTCAAGCAAGGGTTTTCTGCCTGCACTTCCAAGCTTGATATCTAAATGCTTAACTTAGAAAGTGCAAAATAAACAGTCCTTCTAGTCTCATTATCCAGCCCTGGTCTTTGGGTGAGGTGGAATGGTCAGTCTAAAATAGACTCTTGTGGGTTCTAACAAATTCAAACCTCACAGCCTTCTGCTCTGAATATAACATACTTAATCATTGGGAAAACCCATGCTGTCCAACACAAATAAAAATTAAGTTCCACTTACAGCAAAGGACCATATAACAGACTAATTAACCTGTTCAATACTCTGAGAGATACTCGAATATGTTGGATATATGAAGTAACTTCAGTACACTAGAAAAGAGACAAAAGCATAATTTCTCTTTTCCTTACAGTTGACCTTTAAAAATCCTTCCCCAGCCAGAAGCAAACAAATATTTTATAAGTCTTCTAAAACATTTGATTTGACTGTGTCATTTCACACCTCATCTTAGGTTCCCATGAAGAGAATTAGCCAGGTTCATCAACTCTCAGTGCTCATCTCAGTCTAAGCAAAAAGCTTGTGAAACTATCAGCAGTCACTTTACTTTTACAACCACACAATAAATCACAGATATATATAAATCACATATCAATAAATCACAATTTTCGCATTTGACGTTTTGCCTGTCTGCAACGGCCATGTCTTTATGAGATGTAAAATACCTAATCAGCTCCACCAGGAAGAAGAAACTGCATGCACACGTACAAATCACACACTTGTTGAAAAGCAGTATTTATTACAATATTCCCAGCTAAAATAAGGCAGTGGGAGAGGACAGATTTTGTGTGAAGCCTGGCCTACTGACACCTTTGTAATCTCAGCTGTCGTAGTAACGATGACTTATGAGGGACACATACTGTGGACCACTTTCAATATCCAATTTTTTCCTGCCTCATGCTTCAAAAGTAGCATGGATAGTAACAGCACCTCAGGTGATGGTTTCTTCTAGTATGTAAACTCTGCATTGCTTGTAACATATCTGCAGATAGGAAGGAACTGCATGCAGAGGAATCAAGAACTTGGCTGAAGGAGATAAAGAGAACCTAGAAAGAGCTTTTTCAGAGATGCTACAATAATGTTTACCTTCCAGTTGGTTTCCGTTTCCTTCATAAATTCTAACCCTTTCTTCACCTCTGCTTTCATTTCATTTACGTGAGCTATAGTATGAACAGACCATGCATCTGTCTGATTTATAGCCAAAGCCTATGAGTGAAAAAAGGGAAAACGTGATGAAGCTTACAAACTTGCAAATAACAATATTTATCACTGCTGATATAGAAACAAAAGACTACTTTTTACTTGCTTATTGTTAAGTACATCCCTGTACCACTCCAACTAACCACAGCCAGGAAGTTTGATTTGGACAGAAAGGAAGAAAATGTTTATTGGCTGACATCACTTCCCACCTTCTACTGCATAAAGATGAACACCTGCAAAACACTTTAAAATGCAGGCTTTGACGAAGATTATCAATGACATTTTCTTTCACAGACATGCATCAATATCAGCAATGAAAGAATTGCATGCACAGGAACAATATATTCCAGGACATAGTGCCTTGCAGGTAATCATTTCTTCTTCAAGAACATGGTCAGCTCTTGAGTATTCAGTGAATTCCTCTTTCTTGCTCCAACAACTCTCTCTAGCTTTTAGGCATTTTGTGAGATTAGTCATTAACCTAGTAAATGTTAAACGTTAATGTTTAGTCTTTGTTGTCACTTTCAGCAATTTGATGTAACAGAAGTTTGGCAAAAACACCCATTAGAGATTAATTGTATCCAAGACTCCTGGAGGACAGGGATAATCCTAAGGGCTGAAGAAAGTCAAGTATAATTACTATCTTCATAAGAAGGAAACAGGCCAGCTAATATTGATCCCCAGGAACATTGTACAGTTAATTGTTCAATAATCCAGGAACAGGCTTCTGGGAACAAAGGGAGGAGGAAACTAAACAGGATGGATTGTCAAGAGCAGATTACATCACACCAATCCAACATTCTTTCGTAGCAGTAAACAGCCAATTATACATGGGGGAAACAGCAGACGGGATAATATATGGATTTTATAGGGGTGTTCTGAGACCATCTGACAAGGCAGGCTCATAAGCAATTGAAGGAAATACAGTCAAGATGAAACTGCCATGGTATGGCACAGATGTGGAAATCCTTCTAAGGAATAGCTATCAATAGTTTCTTATGAAACTCTGTGAACATTTCCATGCTGAGCTTTATGTCTTTGCTACTACTAACAACTGGGATGATGGAAAGAGTCAGTTCATGGCATTCGTGCAAACCACCCCCTACAGACAGGGACCATGTTTAAGAATTCTAAAACTTTTTAGCACCAGCAGCAGGCAGTTTACCTCACGGGCAAGCTCCTCAGCACGATCGAAAAAGTTTGTTTCCATGAGTCCAAAAGAGTAGTAGCCCTTCACGTAGCTAAGCAAAAGGGGAAAAAACAGCACGTCATCCATTTAGAACTAGATTTAATCTAGGACTGAAAAACATATTAGAAATAGCATTTAACTCAAAACAGTCCTTACAGTGCAAGTTACAATGAGGGTTCAAGCTTGCAGAATACAAGTTCTCAGAGGAAATGAGAGGCCCAGAGATGCCAGCATGGGAAACAGGAACAAGATGCACATCACCAGGGTTTTGAGAACTGACATTTACATCTTTGGGTAAGCTGGAACTAAGAGCTGCACAGAACAATCTGCTGATCTCCATTACAGTTGCAAGATGCAGAATCTGAAGGTTGGAAGCAAGACAGTGCTGTCACCAAAGCTATCTGAGCGTCTTGAAGGCAACACAAGTGTAGCCTTCTGCACTTTCTCCAGTGCCCACAAAACCACAGCAGAGTGCTTTTATATGAAGTGGCCCTTTAAAACTGGTTGTAAAGCATCCCCACTAAGACATAAAGACCCAAAGTAAAGGGAAATTAGGGATGTTATATGCTCTTACGCACATACTTGATGCAGTCATTTTAAGTGGTATTTAACTGCTATTGTACTTGCAGATTCGTAAATTACAAAATACCACAGGATATGTTTCTGCTTCTCAAAATATCTGCTGGGGTTTTGGTTTTAAACTCCTAAGGCAAAGGAACTACTAAAACATGTGGGGTATGTTGCAACTGATTTATTTCATGGATTGAGACGAATAAAAGTTGATTATTTTTTTTTGCCAACATATCAATTCAAGTGTAACTCTACACGCCTGTAAGTTTGAGGACAAGGGGTACTTGCCAGGTTTTTATACTTCAAGAAATGCTTGGCATACAGATGTTTACTGTTGCTTTAGAATTAAGTGGACAACAACCTGCACTTTTGTAGCATTGTGACTAGAAAAATTTATAAAAATCCAGTCAGAACTGCCAAGTTGTCTTACTTCCCCAACAAATGAAACCAGCATATTGTAGTTAAAAAGAACTAAGGGGTTTAGATTTTTCTGAGTTGAGGTAACACAGCTGGAAAAATGAGACTCCTGACACTACCCTCTGTGCCATGAGATTGTGGCGTACCTAAGTTAGCTTCACTATTATGTTAGCATTCAGTCTGTATTCTCTGCACTGTTTGTGGAAGAAAAAAGGAGACAAGGTTGTGCTGGATATGGAGGTACCGTGCACTGGTGTACAGCACCATTCATAAAATATTCAGAAAGTTATGGTTGCCTGCGGATTGTCTATTCACCTATCTCTAAATGTTAAATGTATGTCTTGACTTATAATTTAATGTTAATTTTTACATAAAGTTAAAAGATTTCAAATAATTTAACAGGTCTTATAAATAATTTTTTAAATTATCCCAAGTTAGTTTTTATTAACAATTCACTTGTCAATAGACTCAGACTATCCTGAATTAACTTTGGGAAACTGAAACTTTCAGGACTGAACTAAAGAAATTTTTAAAAATTCTACCTTCCTGTCAGTCTTTGCTGCACCAGCTGTTATGGTATATCCCAAAGTTTTATTTCAGAACTACACTTTGGCATTCCAAGTTACAACTCCTTTCTTCCTTCCACTGATGTGCTCTATCACCCACAATGTGAGCCCCAAGTAAAAAACTGGACCCATAAAAGCCTGAAGGAGTTTTGCCACCGTCCTCAGTGAGGGCATGATTTTATCTTGTGTGTTACATGCCATGTGCTATATTTTACAGCAAAATTTACTAACTGAGCCACAGCTCGCTCAAGAAAAAACCCTCAACAACAGGGTCAACAGGGATACAGGAGAGATGTTCTAGCTGTGGTCAGGTTTGACTCACTGCTAAGCCCTTGATTTTGTCTACATGTCTGTTTCCAACAGATCCTGTTATTCAGATGTGTCTGAACTTAAAAATCACAGAGTATGTGCACACCAGATAAAAAGCAATTTTCAAAATGAAGCATGACCCACCTGCTTAGTGGTATATCAGGTGTCCAGAAAGGATAAACCCGGGCAACAGAATCTCGCATCTGTATATGATATCCGAGGTAGAAATAAGTGTCCTGGGAAAATTTGAGGGCTAGCAAGTCAGTTGGGTAGCTCTGCAGAATCTGTTCCCATAGATCACAAGCTTTTGGAAGCTGGCTAGAAGTAGAAAATTATTTTGATTGCTGACAGAAGGCACACATACCTGCCTCTACTGTTAGTTCTAAACTCGTGCTATTCTGAAAAATAGAAAATTCAACATCAAATGATGTTTTTTCTTTTTCCTTGAAGGAATTTCTTAGTCTTTTTAAAAGTAATAATGGCATTATCTTCACTGAGCACCTTTTGGGAAATCTTTTGAAAGAAATGTCCTTGGGTTACAACAAGTCACTAACACACAAGGAAAATGAAACAAGCTTAAACCATAAATCTAAAGATTTTCCTACAGGGTTGAACAGTTTTTACAGAGACCTACCATAATTAATCTAACTTCACATGCGCAAAGACACCTTCCCTCTCCTCTAGTGGGAATCAAACCCATACTAAAAGGGCTTCAGTAGCTTCCTCTTTACTTTTGCTAAGAAGTATGTGAGGTAAATCCATGCTCACCTGTTTGTTTGACAAACAAATAACGGAAGTGAATCATTAGCCCATACTTTCTGCAGTGCACATAAATTCATCATATTGAATGGAACAGTGAGCCTCTACAGCACTTCTGACACCCTGCTATCTCCCTGTTTTACAGAGGAAATAAATAGGTTTTGACACAGGGAGACAACAGAGAAAAGAAAAGGCTGTTTGTAGCTTTGCTTCTGTGGATCCACGTCTGCATTATATTGGACCTCACTGTAGTCAAATACTTAGTTTCCTAGTTCTAAACCATATATTCCACTGATGGATCTATGACAGGTTTAAAACATGGAGTGCTTAATGATACAAAGCGGTGGCAATAGGGCACTTCCCCATCTATGGTGCTGCTCACTAACTAGTCATGGTGCTTCCAGTTTGGAGAGATAAATTCAAGAACAACCACTGAGATCTCACCCTGATCCTTTGCTAAATGTCAGCTAATGTCAGGCAACACTACCACCAACTATCGCTTCCACCTGTGGTAGCTAAAACTCTTCACAGTCCTTTAGATGGGATGACAGTGGACTCACCCACTGGCAAACATGTCCAACGCTGATACATGAAGCCTCTCCCGCTCAGTTAGTGGCTGTGACTTTGAAAGCATCATCATTGTTCTCATCGCACTGTCCAGCTCTTTGTTGAGCCGCACTGAACTTCCAGTGCCAATCAGCTCCAAACCATTAGCAATGACATGTCCCATTGCTACAGAAAACAGCACATTACAGGTTGAGCTGTACAGCATTACATTCATTACTATATAAACACAAGGGGGAGTTGTTTATTTTAAACAAGACTGACTTGTAGTCACAGGGGTCCAGAAAGTCTCATAAGCCTAAAGTTCTTAGAGGCTTTTCATGACAGCCAGTTAAAAAGACTTGAAAAGAGAAGAAAAAAAACCCCACAAAACCATCCCAGCCTGCTCTAGATTCTGAAAAAGTTTTACAGAATTCTATAAGCCACCACCTTCCCCTTGCATAAACAAAGTAAGTTAAACACCAAGACACCAAGTATTATCCAGCACTTTCCATGCTGAGAATTAAAGGTCATACTCACTGAAATTTGGATCTGCTGCTTTTAACTTGGAGAGACATCCCTCAATACCTCCAAGGCTCTCATCATTGGTCCAGGTTGCATACTGTAAGAGAGACAGAGAGGGAGAGGGTCAGAGGAATCCCCGATAATGTTGGGCTTCTTTTTGTTCTCCCAGGCATTTAAAATTCAAAAGTAAGCAAGGCAAATGACTAAAAGACAAACATTGCATTCAGATAGGATTAGCATAGTAGGAAAACAGAAAAACTGTTTCCTTTAAGATAGTTTAGCCTCCAGCAGAACTAATAACCCTGGGTTTCTATGTGGTTTATGTCAACTGGTTGATTCTCCAGTGTCAAGTAGGAGGAGCATGCTGTCTGAGGTCTTCCCCACAGCTGCAGCATCCGGCATAGCCCTCTGCTGCAGAGGTTTTCTGCTGCCTGCTAACAGCTGAACTCCTGTGGCAGCCTGATTTTGAGGCTCTCCCAGCTGATAAGAAATTTAAGTATCAACTACAGCAAAGACTGTTTCATGCACCAGTCCCTTCAAATCACATTTTCTTACACTTTTCAGTCATACCTGCGTCAGCGCAGCATCAAATAGCTTACAGGCTTCATTGCTAGTCGTAGACAGGACAAGTCCAGCATCCTGCCAGGCCTGCACAACAAACAAATACAAACCTGCTCATTTTACACACTCATTTTCCAGATTATGCCAACAGATTTTCAAATTGATAGTGTTCTGATATTTTTTTGTCAGCTATGCTTTTTTTTTTTTTAAAAAAAGGAAAAGCTGGAAGGACAATGTAAGCAGACACACAAACGTTTTGTTCAGTTGTAGTTACACCTGAAGACTCAATTAGTTGGGGCTAGCAGTGGGAATAAAGCGACAAATTATAAAGTGTAATAGAAGATCTTGATGGCTCACTCACCTCATAATGAGAGACCCATTCTTAATTCATTACAACTCAACTTTTGGCTAGTCCCTCTGCTGCAGACACACCTCATGTGAAGTAGAGACATGGTAAAATAAACCCCTGTCCATTTATAACTGAAATCAATACCTTAAGTAACTTGCAGGCTAAACAGCCTGGCAGAGCAAATCCACCAAGTTGCTGGAGTTAAACCAACAAAGAATTTGGACCACAGATTTGTACACAAGCCTTACAAAAAGGAAGAAAACGGGTATTTGATAAAGCTAAAATGCAAAACTTGATCAGGCTGCCATAGTTTCTTAACAAGCTATGTAACACTGACTGAGGTGCTACATCTCCTGCCTAGCTGCTGGAGAATGAAAAGAGTTCATTTGGCAGATATGCAGTTGACTCAATGGTAGAATTAAGCTGCAGCAGCTACAGCACCCTGGTTCATGGTTGTCTCCACGACTGCTCTCTTAAGTAACTCAGGCAACAAAATGAAAAATCCAATGCCTCTTTCAAAATGCTTAACTTATTCATGTGGGTGTCTACAGCAAACAGGCATGTAATCTCTAGTTGCTTGCACGGGATAGCCACACAACGACAAAGTCTGCCATCTCACAAGCTGAGGTGCTTCCCTTGGCAACCTATTCAGATATTTTTAGTAACGTTTGGGTTTATTTCTACTAATCACTCTCCATTCAGTGTTCCTATACTGCACCCATCATTGCCTCCAATATTGTAAGCTTCTCAAGCACAGACTTATCTTCAGCACAAAATATTCATTCCTGTTTAAGCATAAACACATTTGAGGAGCTGCCCCCATCACTTCAGCATCACTTTTATTCCAGTACACAGAACGTACAGGATAGACATAAAAAAAGACCTGGGGCAAAGCCAATTCAGACTCCTCCTAATGGGGGATTAGTCCTTGCGGATGCTGCAAGAATTCAGCTCGTCTCGTTTTACACTTCAACGTATTTCCTGATTCTAATGACCCAACTGTCAAAAATTTTAAGTAACCAGGCAAAGACATCTTTGTTAATATATCCTAAAGCTTTGCTACTGCGATTGGATTAAAGGCTCACATTCCAACAGCTCAGGCACTTGAATGTTCAAATTACAAGCCTGAAAGACTAGACCTGAATATAAAATTACAAATTTTCTTTACAATTCATACTATACCCAGAAACAGCGTAAAGAGAAAAGTTTAGAGGGTAGCAAGGTTAGGCCTGCTACTTACAGGCTACCTTTCAAGGTGCCCTGCAAAATAGGCCAGGAACCACTTTCATCACCAGTCATCAAAAACAAGCTCTGTTTGAAGCAGCTCTCTTTGCCACTGCCCGTTTTGCACAAAAGCCTGAGGTACTTGCCAAGTAGAAAATGTCATCCCATTTTGAGGACATTTGTTAATGCTATGATTCACAGGAATGAAAACATCTGTGTGTAAGCAGTAGAAAAAACAGCAGAACAAGGGTTAGTAAAAAAGGCCTGCATCCATCACTAAGGACACTGCTGATCTACTTGAAGTACATGCTATTTCTATCCATTCTAGAAAGCCTCTGCTCTGCTAAGGCTACAGCCTGCGTAACTCGCTCCTCACTGGAAGATTCCCACTCTGGCAACAGGAGGATGGCAGCAAGGCTGCATCACATCATGTATGCCACCACTCTTCCTGTTAGCACAGCAGGACAACGGGCTGCAGGGAAGAACCACCCCATAACAGCTGCTGACTCCTAAAAGACATAAAAGATCTGCTCCAAACCTAATCTGTTTCTGTCAAAGGAACCAAAGAGCAACTGGGAGCACAGAAGAGCCAGCACCCTTTGTCCTCTGGGTCGTACACAAGTGGCCCTGCCCAGACTACCTGGGACACTCAGGTCTCGGGGCTTGTCTGTACTTAGGTATCAGACTGTGACTGAGGAAATCCACAAGAGAGGGAGTACGATCAAGTAAAACTCAGGCTGGAGAGTTTGTAAAACAATTATCACCTCCCCTTCCCACAGAGGCTGCCTTTGAGTTCTGCTACACTAATTTCCCACAACCTTCCTCTCTAACTCCAGAAGAGACTCTTCTCTGCGATGCCTCTCAGAGGAGAGCGCCGTGGCCTTGGCTCTTCTTACTGGTTCTTGGCGAGACCAAAGCCTTGCCCTTTCTCCTGCTTTAAGATGAGAGTTTAGTCACGGGATCTGGTGACTGTTCATTTGTAATTTTTTTCCCTGCTAGAATCCCAGCTGGCTCTGAGAAACCTGCTCTTTGCGTGTCGCTGTTAGCACATCCTCTATTAGTCCCGTGGCAGCTCTCCAGAGCTCTGGCACTCATGAACCTACGACACTCACAAAATCTTCAAGAATTCATTTTTACCTCCCCCTGCCTAATTAACCAAAAAATAACAACAAAAGGAGTGACAGAGAGAATGAACTTCATTGGGAAGAAAGCACACAAATGACTAATCAGTAACTAGCTCCTGCAGACAGATTTTGAACCCTTGGACTTGAGGCTGTTTCAGAGTTAAGAGGAGGCCTGACCCACTTTTGAGGCCCACAGAAAGGGCAGGGCAGCGCCCGTGGGCCCAGTCTGCACTATGAACAAGACCCGCAGATATTCAGACACGGGTTTGCCTCCCTCGTGGGAGGGAAGGGTGCAGAGACTCGTCCCCATTTTCAGCCCCCGCCGAGCGTGAGGTTACGGGGGCGTTAAGGGAGGTGAGCCCCCAACAGAGGCCTCACCGCACCTCCCGGCCGCCTCAGCTCCCCTCCCGCCAGCAGCCCCCCTCCCAGCCCGGCTCTCGGCCTCCCCAAAGCCCGCACGGGAGGACACCGCCCGCCCGAAGGACGCACTCCCGCGGGCCCCGGGCGCCCGTCAGGAGCAGGGGCGGCGGGCAGAGCAGCCGCAGCACCCCGCGCTCGGGTCGCTGCGGCGGGGCCGGGCCGGGCGCCTCACGTCCCGCTCCGCCTCAGACCAGCCCTCACCTTGCAGTCCCTCAGCGGCGCCATGACCCCCGCCCGCAGCGGCTCCGCTGCCGCCGTCCTCCGGGTCCGCGCCTCCCGTCCCCGCCGGAGGAGGAGCCGGGGCCGGGCCAGCGGCGGGCGGGGCGGCAGGGAGGGCTGGGCGCGGGTCGGTCCGTTGGCAGCGGCTCCGTCACGAGCCGCGGGGCTATCGAACGTGACCGCGGTGCTGCCGACGGATGTGTTTCGTGTAGATTATCGGCCCCGAAATACTTGTTTCTTGCGGCAGCGGGCGCATCCACGCTCGATCCGCTGCTTCTGAAGTTCAACACCTTTCTGACCAGCTGTGCCGGGGAGGAGGACGGCGAGCAGGCTCCGGTCTCCTCGGAGCCCTTCTCCAGCAGCTGGGAGTCGCCAGCTGTCAGCCTCCGTCTTTGTTGCCCTACAATGGCTGCGCTCCCTCCGCTCCTTCAGCTCCTACGGCCATGACAGCGCTTCACCTCCTCCTCCTCCTCCTCCTCCAGCTGCTCGGCTGCTGCCCCCGAGGCTCGGGGGCCTCCTCTCCCCGTCTCCAGCCACCACCCCTGCTGGTCACCTGCTGGGGCCCTCACGGACAAGTGTCTCAACGGCAGGACAACGAGCGTTGGGTCTCATGCCTGTGGAACAGCACCATGAACCTGCATTACCAGCCCGCCCCAGGAGCAAGACCAGAGGCAGAGGGGAAAGAGGGGCGGCCACCACCCCCACCCCACTGCTTTTGGTACCTGAACTCGGCCTGGGTGAAGAACACCTCGCGCTGGTCAGGCCGGGTCACGCTGCAGACAGGTCTCCCACCAGGAAGCGCTCCTCCACCCATGGCCTCCAGCCTCCTTACAGTGCAATGCTCGTCTGCTTCATGCGCTGCACCTGAGTGCTTTCACCACAACATGAGCATCGAGGTGTCTGGGCAGGATATGCGCCTGTTCGTGCTTTGGCCACAGACGCACCTGATCCATGCACGGCAGTCAGTAGAGCTGGGCTGGTGCGCACGCCTCAAGAGTGCCAGCTGGCAGTACCGCTTCAGCAGCCAGGGAGGCAGCCCCTCTACCCTTCTCCTTCCCAGCAGTCAGCATCAAGACACGCCGCCGCTTGCTATCTACCCAACAGCCGAGCTGCAACAGACCTGTGCTACCTACTACAGCTACCGCGTGACTGTGCGCTACAGGCAACACGGCCTCCATGTCGCTTCGGTCAGCATCGAGCAGATGCCTCAGATAAGCCTCAGCCTCTCTCTCAAGGTAGAGCCTGACTTGCTGCATGTCCTCAGCGTCAGCTCCAAGCTCCTTAGTTTTCCTCAACAGCCCCTCAGCCTCTCCTGGAGGCTTCAGCCCCTTACCCCGAGGACACTGGCTTACAGACTGGTGGACATGCAGGCTATAGGAGGTTGGCTCCGTTCCTACAGTTCCTTTACTCTGCAGAGCAACTTCTGTGCCATTTCCACACCTCAGAGCCTGGGTGAGATGGTGGTGGCCAGCATTTACTTTCATGTTGATGGAAAGAGGTTCGAGGAATTGACAGGAGAACTACATCTACTCAACGGTACCCTGAGCCTAATTACAGGCAGAGAAACTCCCACCCATGTCAACCTTCACCCAGGGAAGACCAACAGTAGCACTTACATTTTCAGGTACAACCACGGAATGTTTTACACAACCAAAGAAAACAACAGCCCTATTTCCACAGATGGCCCTAACACACGCACGGTGTTCTACCAACACAAGGAGCTCTCCTACTTACTCTCCGTAGAGTTTGTGGCCTTCCAGTGGTACAGGTTCAATATGTACCTCTATATGAATCAGAAGAGAGCTTTGTTTAGGTCTCTGGCAGAAAGAGACCTTGAAGTCCACGTTTTCAGCAGCGGCCATCCTTCTTTTCTGCAGAGCTTTGCTTATTTACTGTGGTTTATCCCTGCTCAACATCCGATGCTACAATGTGAGTGGACCTTCCATCTGCAGCTTTTTGGAACACAAAAAGACCACCTTCTCCAGAATAGCACGTACACATACAACGATCACATAAGAAATGCCACACGTTTTGTCCGTCGCTCTGCTTTACCGTTTGATCCAGAGAAATACACAGGGTTTGTGGCAAAAGTGAACTGTACTAGAAGTACACTAACACCGGCTCTTTTAAGAGTCAGAGTCAACAACTATGCTGCAAAAACCATAGAAGCACCAGTGTCTTGCCAGAAAGAAGCCTGTTACATAGACACCGTGCAGATTCAGAAACCTGTTCTTCATACCTCTGTCCTGCGCCAGAAAAGGGGGACATCTTTTTACCTCTTTGTCAGATTACTAGTAGACTGCAACGTTGGTATATCTATCAACCCCTTGTGGCGAATCTACCCTGTTCGGGACACAACAACTATTCCGGACTGGACAAGACCAATAAACTCTTCTTTGATGTATGGCATAGAAATGATACACTTAACTGTTCCCAGTTTTACTTTAGATTATGGGTTGTATCTGTTTTATTTCACTGTTACGATAACCCCAATTAGGACCACAACAGTCCTCAGGGGCTCAGACAAAGTTTATGTTCAGATTGAGAGCACTGACCTAGTGGCAAATATTGCAGGAGGCACATTCCGCACAGTGGGTTTTTCTGATAATTGGACCCTTGACGGCTCTGCTTCCTATGACCCTGATTCACAGGAAGGACTAAAGGGAATCACATTTACTTGGTACTGCACTAAAGAGGTATCAGACTATAAAAACATGAAAGTCAGCCCAGGAAAGAGATGCCATCCGGCCCAGAGGGATTTGAAATGGTTAACATTCTCAGGTCCAGTTCAAGCAATGCCACCAGAATCCCTCCCAGGAAACGCCATATACTACTTTCGTCTAGCAATTCAAAAGGATAGAAGGAGGAGTTATGCTGACCAAACTGTAGATGTGCAGCCCGGCTCCCCACTCCTTCTGGACGTGACATGCCTTGAAAACTGTGGTAGTACTCTAATTCCAACAGAGAGATTTACCTTGTCTGGAAAATGCCTAAACTGTAGAACAAACAGCCAGCCCATCTACTACTGGTCCCTTTTTTCAGAAAACTCTACAGAAATTAGCTTTGACTGGTCTTCCAGAACCTCAACAGGGAGGTCTGGGTCATACCTGTCTATACATGCTCTGACTTTTACAAAGACTGCACATCGATCTTACATACTTCTGTTAAAAGTAACTACCTGGGATGGTAGGTCTTCAATCTACAGACACACATTTAAGGTAAATTCTCCTCCTCGGGCTGGTAAGTGTACCATCAACCCACACCGGGGTACAGCCTTTCTGACAAAATTTGTTGTTCAATGCAGTGGATTTTCTGACAGCAATTTACCTCTGACATATAAAGTGATAGTAGCTTCCAATGTACCCAAAACTACCAAAATAACTTCTGTGGAGGAAAATACATTTGGCACAATTCTGTACTTTGGCTATCAGCCTAAAACTCCTCCATCTTTTCTCCCAGTTGGAGTGCCCTCTCAGAAGTACACCTTGACACTTTACGTTCAAGTCCGTGATTCCCTTGGGGCGTTCACCCAAGTGAGTTTATATGTCCGTGTGTGGAACCCAGTTAACAGTCGACCACTAGCTGTTGTGTTTCATGAACTGCTGGCCTCAGTGAGCGGTTTGAGTGCACCGATGACGTCTTATCTCCAGACTGGAGATTATTTTAGCGCGGGTTATTTGGCTTATCTGGCAGCCTCAGTCTTAAACTATATTAAAGCCCCGCCAACTCTCCAGCTCCCTAAGGCTCAGTTTCGGGAAAGCCTGATTAAAGCAGCCCTGAATATTTCAGTTGAGAGCACAATGGAAATCAACCAGGTAGTTGCTTCTCTTTCTCAAGTCACAGAGGAAGTCGATGAAGTGAATGTTAGGTCACAAGACCTTGCCATTAAGAAACTGACAGAAGTAACTGGAGTGCTGAAGATACAGAGGAATGAGAGCCATTGGTCTGAGCAAGCAGAAATTCAGACCAGTGGAATACTAAGATGCTTGTCCAACATTCTGAGAGCTGCTCTTCTGCATCGCAGGAATGTCAATGTAAGTGGAGTTAAACAAGCCTTCTCCATCATGGAAAATTTAACGGAGATAGTTTTCCAGGGAAAAGTCCCTGGAGAAACAGAAACTCTAATGGAAACAAAACACTGGAATATCACTCTGAAGAAAGATGAAACCCGGAACATTGCAAATGCTTTCTCTACCAGAAACGCCTGCAGGAATTGCTTTTTTCCATCACTGAAAAAGGGAAATTATTCAGGATTGCCCCACGATGCCGTGATTTCCACTGCCCTTTTTGAGTTTGATGAGAACCCCTTCCCTTGGTTAGGTTACACATCAGAAATCGCAACAATGGTCTTGGGGTTTAAAATGGCAGAGACCAAGGCTAATGGGGATCTACTAGGGATCATGCCTGAAGGAGCAGAAATTACCATTGCTAGGAAAGATAAGGAATCTTCAACTTTTCAGTTAGCAATGGGACCCGACAAAACACAAGCTTACACAACTGGAGGATTTAGTTTTGAAGTCAGCAGAAATACCAAGAGCGTATACATCCAGATCCTGACAAAACTAAAAGTTACTTTCAAGTTGCTAGTGTTTACAGGTGCCAACGTCACTCATGCTCATCCCATAGCCTCATTTGCTGCTTTTCACAATATGCCAACAGTTGCAAGCAAAAATGAGACAGCTAGCACTGACTGTAACATTAAGGCTCCCTATATTATCTGTCTCCCAGAGTCACTGCTGACAGCCACAGCTCAGGGAAGCAGTACAGACACTCATAACATCTCCATTGTCTTGCTGACACCCTATGTTGTAAGGTATCAAACCCAGAGACTGGTAAGCATACACATTTTTAGTGATCAGTGCTTATTTCTGGATGGAGTTCAAAGTCTGTGGAGAGAAGACACATGCAGGCTTGGCTCCATGACCAACTGGCAGAGGGTACATTGTGTCTGCAATATGAAGCGGAGTCGCAGAAGCCTGTCAGTCCACACTGCGTCAAATGCATCCACGTTCAACATCAGGTTCCTGGCAGCCAAAGTAATAGTTACCCCCAACACAGTAGATCTAGGAAAAACCCTGATAGCAGACATACCTAAAAACCCAGTGACCCTCTTAACAGTGCTCTTTATTTTTGCCATCTACTTTCTTTTGTCCCTCTGGGCCATAAGGAAAGACAGGGCTGAGAGGTACAGCAAAGACAAGATTATAGTTCTGCCAGACAATGACCCCTTTGATAAAGTGAGCTTTTTGGTCACTTTATACACAGGCAGTCGCTGGGGAGCTGGAACCAAAGCAGATGTCTTTCTTCAGCTCATCGGCCAGAATGGCACGAGTGACGTCCATTGTTTACGGCACCCACATTTTCCATCTTTCCAACAAGGAAGCACTGATTGCTTTCTGTTAACTACTAAGAAAGACTTGGGAGACATTTGTTCCTTCAGGGTCTGGCACAATAACAAGGGCCCATCTCCAAGCTGGTTCTTAAGCAGAGCCAAAGTTGAGAATACGTCCACCAGGAAGACCTGGTTCTTTATGTGCAGGAAATGGCTTTCTCTTGACAAGGGCGATCACTTACTAGAAAGGACATTTGCTGTCACAAACCCGAAGACACCTCTGCCCAGAATCGACTATTTTTTGATTAAACTTGCCAACAGCCTGACAGAGGGCCATCTGTGGTTCTCGATTTTTGCTCACGTTCTAACTGGCACTTTCAGCAGGCTCCAAAGGTTGTCTTCATGTTTAGCAATATTATTATTAAACTTGCTTGTTAACATTATGTTCTTTAATGCTGGCAAGGAAGAAGAATCTCCAATACACTTGAGGTATTTGAGATCAATAACAGTAGGAATTGAATGTGCTTTGGTTACCATACCTGTGGAAATGATTATAATTGCCTTATTTAAGTACTCCCTGGAGGAACCTTCTCCTCATGGTGTGGCTCAGACGGACCAAAAGCTAAGTTCACCCCTCCTGTCTGGAAATCTTAAGAACTGGAAGGAGCCTTTGCAAAAATTGTACCTTTCAGAAACTTCAGCACAATCAAGGAATTTTAGTCCCTCAGAGAACCTTCCCGGTCCCAGCAAATCACAGAGCCCGCTATGTTCCAGAAAGACAAGAAGCAAGGGAGCTCCCCAAAACTGGAGTAATTGCACAGTTTCTGAAAGAGATGCAAATGTAATTGGAACAGAGGAGCAGATGATAACCGCGAATTCCCCTCCAATGGCCAAGGCTTGCCCGAGAAGACAACCATCAAATTTCAATTTTAGTAATAATCACGCAGAAGAAGGGGGCAACTTTCAGAAAGAAAGGAAACCAAGCATTGCCTCCATGTCCTTTCACAAGAGACCGCACGTAGTTTTTTGGTGGTGGTGCGTCTATCTCTCATGGGCACTAGTTATAGCTGTCACTGGGCTATCATCATTTTTCATTGTGTTATACGGTTTGTCTTACGGCTATCAGACTTCACTAGAGTGGCTTTTAGCATCTGCAACCTCCTTTATTGAGAATGTGTTTCTCCTTTCAATTCTAAAAATCAGTTTTTTCTCAGCTATGAGTACAATTCGTCCAAAGTACTGTGAAAACATCACATGGTTAACTCAGAAAAAGTATTCTGAGATTAAGCTGGCTAAAGAAACGATGAGTGCTGATGAGATGAGAGAGTTGCACTTGAAACTCGCTAAAGTCAGAGGCACCAAGCAGTATAAGCCTTTAGAAGCTGATGAAATTGCAAACATGCTGAAAAGGGCAAAAATTAAAGTCAAGGCATTTATTTTCACAAAAGGTTTCATCAGTCACCTTGTCTTTTTAACGCTGCTATTAAATTTTGCCTATTCCACTGAGAATGCCAACAGTTTCCACTACAACCGATTCATCCATAACCAATTCTCTCCACGACTCTCCACTGTAGATAAGCTAGAACATATCTACGTGTGGGTGAAAGACTTATTCTTGCCTTTGATCCACAATGACATTCAGCCAACCTTTTTTCCCGAGAGCTGGTCCAAAATCATTGGTTTGCCTAGAATGAGGCAAGTGCGGGCTAAAGGTACTGAGAAAAAATGCTTCCATCCTCACAGCTATGTAAATAACTTTGTGATCAGTAAAAGCCACTGTCTTCACAAATATGGCAGTGACATCCCAGAGAAAGGTGACTATGCTGGCGCTTGGACAAAGGTTGCCAACCAGTCCGTTTCCAAGGATGCCAGCAGTTATGGTGGGTTCACTTATGAGCAAAACAGGACTCTGTGGACGTACTATTCATATGGAGATTTGCACACATATGGACCAGCAGGATACACGTTTTACTTTTTCCCTGAAGAAGGAAGACGTAATTCAACGACAAGGCTGGATGCTCTACAACAGAGCAACTGGCTTGATGAAAAGACATGGGCTGTGATCATTGAACTAACTACATTCAACTCAGATGCAGCTCTCTTTTGCACCATCTCGGTCATATTTGAAATGTCTCATTTTGGGATCATAAAACCAAGTTTGTCAGTACACTCTTTTGCACTCCCCATTTTTCATCAGCAAACTAAAGCTCAGATGTTTGTGTTTGTAATTACTCTTGCCTTTCTGTTCATTTACATTGCAGATGAGCTTTACATCATAAGCCAAGAAAAAAAAGATTACATTAAAAACATTTCCAATATAATCAACTTTGGCTTAAAATCAGCATTCCTCCTTTTTGTTTTTTTAAAGGTCATAAAGTTTAAGGTGGGGGCAGATATAGTGAAGTTTTACTTACTTCATCCAAATGATTTCATTCATTTTCATGCAGTTTCTCATTTAGATAAGATTTTAAGGATTACTATGGGCTTTTTAGCATTTCTTGTAGTTTTGAAAACTCTAAAATATTCTCAATTCTTTTATGACGTACGCCTGGCACAAAGATCGATCTTGGCAGCCCTTCCTGGAATCTCCTCAATGGCCCTCTTAGTGGTGGTGTACTTCTTTGTATTTATGGCTTTTGGCTACCTTGTGTTTGGGCAACATGAATGGAATTACAATAACATGATCCACTCAGCTCAGACCATATTCTCTTACTGTGTCTCAGCTTTCAGAGATACCGCATTTTCATCCAACAGGTTGCTGGGTGGTCTTTTCCTAGCCTCTTTCATGCTGGTGATGATCTGTGTCTTGATCAATCTCTTCCAAGCTGTTATTATGTCTGCCTATGGAGATATGAAACAACCTGTATATGAAGAACCATCTGATGAAGCACAAGTGGTTACTTTTGTATTGCAAAGGCTCAGAAGTATATTTTATCTTCTGATCTGTAAAACATCCAAAACCAGCGAGCCTGATCTTTTTCACAGTGTACTCTACGGGCAGCCTGACAGAAGACATCAGCGACATTCAGGGCTCAAGAGCAGAAAAATAAATGGAAAAAAAATGGTTTATCTTGTCATATAAGCAAGGAAAGATTTTGTATTCAAGATCACCTTTACTCTATAATACCTGCATTTCAAAGAAGTGCTCATAAATAAATTAAGACTTTTAACGTTCAACCGCCTACTAGTGATTGTGTTCAGATTTCCTCCAGACTATTTTGCCTCAATTTCGGTGGTACTTGGCTGTCATGGTATGGTGGGTTGACCCCTGCTGGCAGGTAAGCCCCCACCTAGCTGCTGGCTCACTCCCCTCCCAGTACCATGAGGAGAGACTCCAAGGGCAAAAGTGAGAAAAAACACCCGAGGGTCGAGATAAGGGCAGTTTAAGAAGCGAAGGGGGGAAAAAAACCCCAAACCCACAAGCGATGCAAAAGCGGTCACTCACCACCTGCAGACGGATGGCTGCCCAGCCAGTCTCCGAGTAAAAGTTACTTTCAAAAAACTTTCCTCGGTCCAGTTTTCTTGCTAAGCACGACCTTCTAGCTGATGCCATTACTAACTCCATGCCAGCCAGAGCTGGTACACACAGGGACTGATGCCCGCTTCAGGGAGGCGATGCATAAGGAGTTACCTCAGGATTCTGAGCAGGACTCTCGCCTCTAGCTGACCGCGTGCTAATATAAGAGCAAAACCGGCCTGAGGTCTGAAAACGCTGGAAAATCCTTCCTACTCGGAGCACAAGGGATAAAAAAAGGGTGTCGCCCATCGGCCCTCAGTCCCTTGCTCCTCGCTGCACTGGGGCGCAGCGGCCAGGCACGACCTGACGTTTCCAAAGCCAAAACTCCATCCCTCCCCTCGAGCACCTTGACCTCCAGGGACTTTCGGGATCGGAGGAGGACGAGGAGGAGGAGGAGGAGGAGGAGGAGGAGGAGGAGGAGGAGGAGGAGGAGGAGGAGGAGGCGGCGGCGGGCGGGACGCCGCCGCGCAGGCGCACAGCGCCACCTGCCGCCAGCGCACGGCCCGGCGCGGCGCGTCCGTCGGCCGCCGGCGTCCCGGGGCGCTGGCCCTTTAAGGAGGGAGGAACGGCGCCGGGCCCTGACGCCGCAGCGGCGGGAAGCGGGAAGCGGCCTGGTGGGCGGGCCGGTGATGGCCGCGGCGGCCCCGGTGGGTGCCGCGCTGTTCGGGTGGGTGGAAAGCCGGGGTTCCGCGCCGTGGCGGCCTGTGGGTGGCTGTGGCTGAAGCTGAAGCGGGCGGCGGCCTTTGCCGCCCTCCCCCACGGGAGAGGAGCAGGCGGGCCCTCAGTGTAGAGGCTGCGCGGGAAACCCGAGCTCCCCGGGAAGGGTGGCCGCTAGTAGTTAATATTATTCAGAATAAAAGGAGTGAATCTTTAAGCTCTCCTCAGCAGACCGCCTGCCCTGGGATGTGAAAAAGGTTTTTCTTTTCTCCTGACCAGCCGGGATCCCTCTCTGGAAGCCGGTGGCCCTCCTGAGGACTGGCTCAACCGAAGGCGACGGGTTGACGAAGCCTGGCTGCAGAGGCGGGAGAGCAGAGTTCAGACCCCCACTTTGCTGGGAGCGGAAAAGGTTTAACACCTGCAAAACCTGTGCTTCCCGCCTCCGTAGTGCCTTTTAAGTTAAACTGAGTGGAGGGACCTTCCCCTTCAAACCGCAGAAGCAAAGGTGAGAAGAGTCCGGGTCACGACGGAGCGTGAGGGTGGCCTGCTGACCATGGGGGCTGCTTAACGGGAGACACTCGTCATTCTGGATCTAGAGCCAAAGCTTGGTTCTGATTTTGGGTTTTTTTTTTTCTGCGCAAGGGTTTTAATAGAAAGTATATTCTTTGTTTAATTGAATGTAGTGGCCACAGATTGCTTTTTCTGAGGAACTTTGTGAGTTGAGGTTGGAGCTACAGGATGCAGCCTCGAAGGGGACTGGGGAGAGGATTCCAGGGAAGCTCAGTGCTGTTTGAGGGAACTGCTTTTGGACGTACACAAAGAAGGAGCTTTAAGGAGCCTAGGGAACTTAAGGGAAACCCTTGTTTCCTGTCATATGTAGGCATTTCCAATATGAGGTTGCACTTGAACAAGGTGGTGTTGGGATCACAGCTTTGGACTCAGAGGACCGTAGAGCCACGGAAACAATCAAGAACTCAACTCCTCTTGAAAAACAAGGGGGAGGTGGGAAGTTTGCAAGATGTATGAGAGATGGGATACCACAGTTTCTCTCTGAATCTGCTCTGAGAACCCAAATAAATATCTCAGTGATGCTAGAAATGGCCTCTCTGCTTAAGGAGAGAGGTTGGTCGTGTGGCTTTTCTTCACACTTAATCCAGGCTTGCTCACTGACCTATTAGTTGTCCCTAAGGCACTTGGGTGGTAGGAGCCTCTATAAACACTGCAAAATGCCATCAAAATAAAGCCAGTTGTGCCTTGTGCATGATAAACTAAATAATCTCTTGAGCTGTCTTCCATGTCTAGGCATCTGTGACTCAAAGAATTGGATTTATGTACTAGCAGTTAGTTATACCAGTACTCATGTGTTTGTGCATTGGTTATGGTTTTTTCCAGTTAGGGTTGTTCCCCTGCTGTAATGTTATCAATATACCACCTTGAAGGGACCACTAGAAGTATATCAGTGCAAAGATACCATATGCTGATTAATTTCTCTTAATTGGTATGGTTTACAAGTTGTATTGGTATGAACCCCTTTTTGTCAGCATAACTAATTATAACTTGAAAATGGTACACTAATTGTATCCTTACAATTGAAATGGTATGTTTTATATAAACAAAATTTAAGAACTCATGCTTCTGGATCCCCTGCCAAAAAATGTTTTCCTCATGCCTTAATTTCCCACGTAAAGGGAGAAGCTTGCCAGGCAAAGTAGCAGTTATAATGAGAACATTACTTTATATCTTGTCTCACTTTTTGTCTTGCCTCAAATAGAGTCAAGATGTACATCTGTCATCTCTACAAATATGACAACGTTATATCAAGAACAGGGGAGGATCCCCTGAAAGGTTTATTCTGCACAGATGCAGCATTCTGGGATTCCCTGGAGGCGTACTGACCAAAGAAGGTTTTTATTTGATGGTAATGGTAGGAAAAGATTTGGATCCCTCTGTTAACCTGACTTGATATAGAGATTTACTCCCCGGGCTTGTTGAGATGATAAACTTTCTAGCCTGTACATTACCTTTGCACTGGCCTGTTTGCTAAAGCAGTGCTTTTACTGGCACAAAAATCAATAAACCAAAAAAGCTGTAAAGAGCCCCAAAACTCCCAACAGATAAGCACAAACCTGAGAGTTGGAGTAAGAAAGAAATTAGTTATCTGTGTGACTGCAACAGTTTGGGGTTCTTTGGTTTTTTTTCTCTAGGCCAGGATAAAGCAAGAGAGGGTCAGTGAGTGTTTTGTTATGTTCCTTTTCTCAATGCCTGGGGAAAGCATTTTTCACCTGCTCTTTCTGTTTTCTTTTTTACTGGCCAGCAAACACATGAGCAATGCTGCCTCCTATAAAGTCTCCTTCTGCCTACATGCATTTAAATCTGTAACAAACATCACAGCGTTCTTAAGCCTTGTCTATCTCTCTATAGCTATAGACAGTACTTTTAAAAAGTCTTAACATAAACATACAGCATATAAAATTTGTATCAAGACCCCATCAACTCTACTGCTTAATTAGCTCCACTCTGCAGTCCACAGTTTCCTGTTGGACGTCAGTGAAATCTTAGTCAGACCCATCTATGCTTGCTGAACAGACAGAGATCTGAAGCCAAAGGAAAGTTACTTAAATATCTGTGATGCATTGAGGATGCTGCTAATTCTCACTGGATTTTGAGCTTCTTGGGCAAAAAGGCAGAACTGCAAAGATTTTGCATGTCTGCCCTCCTAGCATATGACCCAGTAGGAGCAGTCCACACTGGTTATAGTGAATTCTAGGATCCACACATCTCCAGTCATGATTAAATTTGTCACATGTGAAAAACCCACCTTCCTCCTGTTTTACCCATGATAAACAGAGCAGTAAATTTGTCCAAAAGAACTTCTGGAAGGAAACAGCATAAGCACACATGCTCTGGAGAACAGGCTGTGCAGAGCATGAACAAAAGAAGTGGCCTGTCTGTCTATGGTAAAACATGTCTCCAACTGTCTAAGAACAAGTATCATTTCTCTGTGTCCTACAGAAAATTATGGAAGTGGTTCTTGTATATGTGCCTTGATACCTATTTGATGAGAGTATAAGGCGTTGAAAGAAGTAAAAGTGCAGCCTTAGTACCTGCATATTTTTTAGGCAAAGTAATCCAAGTACTGGTTGGGAAGCAAAGTCTTTCTGAGAGGAGCAAACAGACTAACCTGAAAATGTGCTAAGAATTCACAGCGTTTGTGCCTGGCTGAATTCACATTATTTCATATTGCTACATGGCTAGAAAACAGGAATTTACCATACGGGTAAGTCAGGAAGTCTTGAAGCTGCTAGCACCTGACTGAAAACTAATTTGCACTGTAAACTGTAATCAGAAGGGCAAAACTGAAATGACCTCTGTGTGAAAGTGTGAAACAAGGCACCTATTTGTAAATTCTTGTGATGGAACTCCCAGCAAGTGCCCTGGAAAAGAAAACATTCTAAGGGTTGAGTGACAGTGGACTTCTTTGCTTTATCAGCCATGCTGGAAATAACCTCTTTTTGGTGTTTTCTCGTGCTCGCTGTTCACAATAGCTGGGATAACTTGAGGAACATGTCTTTCAGAGGAAATGGGCATGCCTGTAAGAAGGTGTGTGGGGCTATGTGCATGAGAAAGTTATATCTATAGTTGGTACAGGTCTTTCTTTATTCTCAGGCTTTCTTGAAGGTGATGCTCTTTACCCCATACCCTCCACCCCTCCAGTAGTTTTGTGTTTTCTTTTCTTTTTTGAAGGTTTTGCTTTACTTATTATGCAGTCTTCAACTTGAGCTCATTCCTAACAAACTGAGAGCCTCAGTCACGCTTTACTGGAAAGAATTCTCTTCCCCAAGTATATTAATACTGAACATCTTGCTGGTCACAGGGGAAAGTAGGCACTGGCTGTCACAGCAAGGACATCGTAACATGCAAGCCCACGTAGTGGGGGCTGAGTATTTCCTTACAGTACCAACTTTGCTTTCTGTAAGGAGATAAATCACTGGAGCTGTATTTATTTCTTTAAGGATTATGTCAAGTTGCAGTGTCTTATTTCCCGAAACGCTGTTAGCCTCTCCTCGTATATTTCCACAAAATCTTGGTGTTCCTATTTTTAGACTCTGTTGGAAAGTGTTGGGCTAAGTTTAGATTGTGCTTAGCCAAGCTGATACTTTCAATGGTAGATGTGTGGCTCCCCATAACTTTTCTTAAAGGACAACTTAAAAGGAATCATCATCACTTATATATTAATAGAGCCTTACTGACTTATTCTTCCCCCCTATGGATATTAGTCTAACAAAGCTATTAATAGGGAGCTACAAATTGGAAGGAAGACAAAATCAGTTCAGAGCAGGGGGTAACCTATGGCCATACCATGCTTATTTATTGCAGCTATACCAGAACAGAGATTTAGTGAAATCAGACTTCAGGTCTGGTTTTCCCCGTTTTGGCAAAGAATAACTGTAATCCAGAACTGATGTTCACTTCAGCAAACACTTCAGCGTTACCTCCTCTCCAGTAAGTCCCTGTAACTGTGCTGTGAGAAGAGCAACAAGCTTGCATTGCCTTCCTTTAATTTCTAGGTCATTTTACGTATAGAATGTTAGAATGGCATCGTGGATGATGATGTGATAAGCTTTGTACTCTGCTTGGGAAAGCCTGTTGGAAGAGAAGGAGAAGAAAGAGCAATGAGGGGGATTGAGCAGAAAACCAGATATGAACATAGATACATTTGGGGGGGAAGGAAAGGAAGAACTAATGACACTGTAGTTCTCCCTCCTCTGTCAGGTTGTTTGTTCTGTTACACAGCAAAGACATCCACCATCGGCTGTGCCTCTGCAACCAGACATGGAGATGGCCTCTACTATGCATGCTTGGGCAGCTTGCTTTTACTTTCTTCTGTCATTCAGTCTTACTGTGTGATCCACTTAGCTGGGCTTTTACAACTGAGTCACTCTGAACAGCTGAGGTGCTGAAACAAGAATTCCCTGCAGCTAGTAAGCGATACTGCCAGTCACCGGGGCTGTACAGGTCCGATGTGTCCACTAGAGGACAGTGGTACACACCGGTTAATGCCTTCTTGCAGCATTCCTGTGTGAAGCTGTTAAATTTTCAACTAATTTGAGATTCTTCATTATGAAATGCTGTCATATCCAGAGCTGGCTGCCTGCCATATTCAAGTAAGGATTACTTGGGTTAGATTTTATTTTTAAGTGTTGGTTTCTCAGCTTTGTTAAATCATGCCTCTTATCAATAGATGCCTTTTAGAGGTTCATCTTGTGTTCATAAAGCCTTTTACCTAAGGAAGGATTTTGATTTGCTTGTCTGTATTACTCTTCTCTTTCTTCTGACACACCCTGTTCAAACATTCCCTACAACTGTTCAGAAAACACGCTTGCTCACATCTATGACCACCTAGGCTGTTTATCCTACTGCGGCAGGGAATCCACATAAGCTGTCGTTAAAAAGCAGGGCTTGGGGCCTGCTATATGACCCATAGCTAGAGGGAAGCCTGTGTGCTGCAGTGATCTCAGTTCCTTCAGAGCAGAGAGAGCATAGCAATACCAGCACAATCCCCCCAGCCTGAAGGGAGGAGCTGCTGCAACAAGTCAAGGTTTAATTCAATCAAGTGATCTTTGGGAGAGGTGAAGCAGGTAAAAGTTCCAAATGACCACGCTTGGTGAAATTGCGTTCCTGGGCTAATTTGTTATGCTGAACCCAAGGTAACCCACCTCAAAGGAAGAGCAGGGAGGCAGCCAACAGGTGACCTAAACATGCCTTCAGGGCAATAACATGAAGGAACTGGAGGGAGAGAGTTGTTCAGCTGGGGATTAACTAGCAAGTAAGAAGGTTCTGCTGTTTCATCTATTACCTGAGCAATTAAGCAACAGATAATTTTTCTGAAGGAGCTGAGTATATTCCTGGTGCTGTAATGTATTTAAATTTATATCACACTAAACCCTGCAAAATAACTTGGCATTTACCAGGCTATGAACTCAGTGGCTCCCACCCGTCTATTAGAGAGCACTCCTTCCCATAGAGGATCAAGCTGTGAATATTTTAATAGGTCATCGTCATCAACAGTGGATACTGCAGGAAAATCTTGGCAGGTAAAAGAAACAAGGGTTTAATTGGAGAGGATTAAAGGCGTGTCAATGTTGGTTTTATCTGACACCCTTTCAAATCAAAGTCTATGTCTGTTCTAGGCAGTTTGTTTCTTACATAGTTTCTCTAGTTTATCAGTGACTCAGAAATACATGAGTCTCCTGTGGAGTATTAAGAGGGGCTTAACCTATGCATTGTAAAGACTTGTGCTAATGAGGTTTGAAGCAAAGAAAATCAGATTACTTATCTGTGCCACTACTTTGCCACTGACCCTGACAATTTAATGGTGATTTATTATTTCTGGCATGCCTTCCAGGCCTGTTAGCAGAATGCTCCGAGCAGAACTGCCCTGGAGTTTTTAGGAGTCCCCAGAGAACTGCACTGAGAGCCATTTCCCCACATCCATATCATGTATCAGTCACAGGCAGCATGGAGAAACACTCTTAGAGCACTATCTAACCCGCGCCTTTCTTTTACTGCAATTATTTCCTTAGTATGGGATTCAAATCTGTGTGCTATACCTTTCGCCGTGACACGTGGGCCAACCTCACACACGTCCTGCAGCATTCTGGGCTTGACTTGGCAGGTTTCTGCTGAGCGTGCTAGTTCAGTGTTTGCTTCGTAATCAAGCATGTGTGGGTACCCGTGTTCTTTTCAGAAGGGTTATGCATGTGCTTAAAGTAAGTATGTGTTTTAAGTACCTTGCGGCTTCCAGCCAAAATGGCAAACACTTGGGCAGAATTCAGTTCTAAACAAGCTGTTCTAAAAGACTTCTTCAGTACATACCAGCCAGCCAGATATTTGACATGTTACTGGGACATGGTGCTGCTTCAAAGCTTTTCAAGGAAAAGAGAAAAAGCCAGTGGTAGCACTGGGGATGATTTGAGTCACTTGAGGTCACAAATTTGCCTGTCATTATTATGAAGGGATTAGTGCCCTAGACTTTTATATCCTCAAGAGATTCTTCATCCTGTTGTTGGTATGCTAGAAAGAAATGAGTTCTCACTCATGCTTCATATGTCTGCTTGGAGGCGAGGCAGACACCTTGTCATAGTTGTCATATCAGGCATCTTGCTAAGATGGTGTACAGGGCCAAACCAATGAGCTTACTTTGTGATAAAACCACAGTCGAGACAGACGTTGGTTTATCCCAGAATTGCTTCTGTGCATTTGCTATCTGACATAAAGATACAGTTCTTTTAATTGCCTACGAGCTTTCTGGAAGTACTAGAAGCTTTGTGAGAGGGTGCATCTTAGGACTTGTCTGCTTGGTGGTTTAGACTAAAGGTGTGAAGCACATGCATAAACTAAAAGCTTATAACATTTACCATTAACTTTCTTCAGAAGGAAAATGGCTTTACTTTGTTATATAGCAAACTTTAGTTCTCAGTGGGAGCATTCACTCTGAAATCTGTACGTTCATTAACTTCACACCTTGAGTTAGTGACCTTAACTTTCCCAAGTGCTGCTATGTAGACAAGCTCTCAGCACAAATGATGTTCCCAGTGAAATAAAACTTGGTACAGCTGATATCAGTGACTTGTAAGCTGGGAGTAAAATGGAAGGCATCATAAATTCATCCGTGCCTTGCAGGCGATATCATATGCTTTTCAACTGGCATAGCCAAAAACCTGTTTGTACATAGATATCATTCCTTCCCAGTGGTAGTCACTGAACAGATTCTGCTCTACATGCCAATGGTCTATAAGACAGCAGGTGTTTCTATATCTAACGTACTTCAGCTCTGAACCCAGGGCTGTTATTTTGACTTGGAATCAGGACACATTCATTCCAAAGTGTATGATCCTCACTGCCATAAATACTCTTTTTTTGTTGTTGTTGTTCTTAGTGTTTTGCATTATTTTAAAGAAAAGATCACCGTGATGGTCTTCTCTATTTGATTCAAGTGACTTTCCATACTCTACCTCTGTGGGGTTAATTATTTCCCCTTTTTAAAAAGGATTGATTACAAAAAATTGCATATAACGTTCTGGACTGAATCTCATTCAGACAGGTGGGTGTCTTGGTATTGCTACTGACTATCTACAGAAAAGATAAATTTAGGTATGTTTGGGGGACGTATCTGGTAATCCTAAAATGCAGGGTTCAAAAAGCAGACTTCTTAGTTGAGTTTGTATATAGTTTGAAGAATCCCAGTTGTAATAAACAGGGAGAAATAGGTAGCTTGTATATGCCTTATATCTAACTGAAAAATCTGAAAGCACTTTAGTTAATTAAATTCTCTCAAGCATCCCTGTGAGGTAGGGAAAATACGTGATATCTAAGGGTTACATCACTTTTGAAAAAATGTAGTTGCCTAAGGTATTCACGAGTTGGATTTATTTATTAAACCAGTATCCAGCCCCATTTGTGTTACATCTGAAGAACTCCCTGTACTACTGAAATGCCAGGAATGGCAGTGGAAAGGCTGATGGTGAAGGAATGATGGGGTAAGGGAGATTATTCCCAAAATTAAGTTTCAGGATTTAACAGGTTAGGGCTTTCTGAACTGGG
Source organism: Harpia harpyja (assembly GCF_026419915.1). Classification (NCBI taxonomy): domain Eukaryota; kingdom Metazoa; phylum Chordata; class Aves; order Accipitriformes; family Accipitridae; genus Harpia; species Harpia harpyja. Next base: position 3,798,467 of record NC_068945.1, on the reverse strand, counting down.
TGTCTGTTATGAAGCCTCTGTAACCTCTGAGGATCTTGGGGCTCCCTGTTCTTCTGGAACATTAGATGACAAGTCATCACAACTCTGCTTCACCTTGCCCCTAATTCACCTTAGCAGCATATGTCTCTAAGGATTCAGTTTCACCACATAGGGTGAGCAGAAATAGCAGCTTACTGTCATTGAAAGAGGGAAATACAGGTCCCTCATCTCAGCCCTCCCTTTCTCCTGGCTGTGCAGTTTTGCCTCTTACCTTTTACTACTGTTAGCAGCTGTTGGATTCCTCTGCAAGCCAATTTAGTTCCCTAAAACAAGAGAAAAAAAGACATTGGAAGGAAAAAAAAAAAAAGGTAGTTATTTTATTTGTCACTACATTAGTAACTAGTGTGATGCAGTAAGAGTGAGACCACAGACCAAGGTGTTTGATGTTGGATACCAGCTGCCCACTCTCTGTTTTGGGATGTTTCAGCTTACCTCTGGTCCTAACCTGTAGACTGCGTGGCCATTAGTTGGGCGTTCAGGTTGGAGTGTATTAGGTGTGCTTCTGGAGCACACCTTTCAGTTTAGTTTCATCTGAAACTGTTGGGTTTGTGTGCTTTAAGACCGCTCCATGATGCAAACCAAGTGCGGTAAGCGGGGCCAGTCAGGCAATTTGTTCCCAAAGAAAACCCCTGAGCTGAGCTAAAACATAAATAGAGACATGGCCTTAGTGAACTGAATCAGCTCTGCCAGGGAAGGGTATGGCTGCAAAGCTAGAAGAGTGGGAATTACCTGCTGTCCTTTGGCAGGCTGTATATCTGTTCAGCTGTGAGCACACACAACCTAACAGCTGAGATATTGCCCAAATCCAAGTTCTTAGTGCTCACCTCCCTAACAGCTTGATGCCAGCTCTACTTCACTTAAAAAAGCTGACAGGTTTGCAGCAGAAAACTGCATGCCATGAAAAGTGTGAGGGCTTTTAGCTAAAAGCTTGAGTTTTCTTGCTAACTGCACAAGAAAATGCTGCAAGTGAGCAAAGATACTGAACTTGCAAACAAGCCATCACATTTCATTCATGGATGGGTGCAATTTTGAGGCATGTGTACGGTTAGCCGTGTTTGATCTGATCGTGCGTACATACCAAAATCAGTCCTAAAAGCATACTTGCCACACCATGCTTTTTGAAAAACTCAGGGTGTGACTCTCAACTAAAGTGGTATTATGAAGGGTAAGCTCCCAAATGTAAATCAATAGCCAAGATTTTAAACAAGTCATCTTGTAAGCACCAAAGCTGATGAATCATGGCTTCCTATGTTTTGTATCTCGTGACTGATGGCTACACCTTTGTAACGCGTGTCTGAAGTCTTTCAGACAGATGGACAGTAGCTTTCCTATGTGCAGATTCTCTGATTTATAGAAATATATGGGTATCTTCCATGAGGATAAAGCAGAGTCTCCCTGTTCAGCCTATTTTCATAAAAGTTATAGGACCTAAACTTTTTTAAAGGTACCTCTTCCTCTGTCCTGTGTGGCTCAAATGGGCCAACACTCTATCTAGGCACAGGGTGATTATGTCAGCCTCATTTCCATAGGAAGCCAGATAAGAACAGGGAGCCAGGGTTAAGCTTTCAAAACTCTATTCGAAGGTGAACCAGAAGCAAAGAAAAGGACGTAGTAAATCATTGCGACACATACCTTTCTGGTGCCTGCCTCCTGAGCGGGGTCCCAGACCCTTTCACGGCTCTGTAGTTTGCGGGAGGAGACGGGCATTGCAGAGCTGGATTGGGATTCTGCACAGCAGATAGGGAGTTGTTTCCTGGGAAGCGCTTGGGGAGCATAGGCCTCAATTGAGGACAGAGTTTGCTGTATCACAGCCATGTACTTCATTACCTAAATTATTTTAAGGATCAAGTTCCAAATTAATAGGTGAACTTTATAGTTAGGCTACCAGGCTGCAATTTCTAAATGTATCTAAGGAATTTGGAAATGTAACTGGGACATGGGAAACCAACTTGATTTGGGAGAAAAGATTTACTAATCAAGGTCTGCAGTAGTCAATTTTCCATTGGATTTTAGTTTGCATAGCCAGATATCCCACATCAGTTTAATCTTCTTGCAGGCATGTTCCCAGTATTGCATTTTGGAGCTGAAAGATTTTGTGTTTCTTGTAGGTAGCTTAAAGATGGATGCTGCCAAAGAAGTTCAGCCCACAGGAGAGTTCACATGTCAGCTATGTGGCTTAACAGCTCCATACACGTACTATGGGCAGAAGCCACCAAACACACACTCTATTGTGTAAGTACAGTCTTTCATATTACAGACTTCATTTATGCTATGAGCATTAGAAGCCTTGTATTGTGGAACGACATGCACTGCATGCACCCAGTAACATGCCATATTGCCTCTGAATATGAGGCTTGGTACTTAAAGTGACCTTCTTTTTCCAAAGGGGAGAAATGTTAAAAATTGTCAGCATTGATAGGAAAGAAAAAATCAACTTTCCCATCCCGCTTCAATACCATGCAAAGATTTCTACTTAACCTATTTCCTAATCCCACTATTTACCTATACCATTATTTTCTTACTAGAATACTGTTGACTGTCAGCCTAGCATTTCTGGGAATAGCCCTTTCCTCACAGCTGTGTCAGCTGGGCAGCATGTAAACACTGCATGAATTAAATACGTATGGTAAAACCAGTTTTTAAGAGCTGTTTGACATGACATGGAGTTTTGAACAGCAATGCTTTTTTGTATGAATTAGACAATTCTTTGGCAGATTGTATGCCATTGAAGTATGTGGAAATTTAGTACGTATTTACATTTTGGTAGACCGAAGCCTTTTTCATGTCTGTTAAGTAGGGATGGTTTGACCAGAAACTATGCAGTTACAACTTTGTCTGCAGACATTAAACTCCCCATAAAAGAAAGCACTTTTAGCTTTAAATCTGTAGCTCTGTTGAGGCCATCCTGGTCAATGAACCCATCAGGCAAACATGGTCAGGAACTCACTGAAACTGGAAGTCAGGCATGTACTCAGCATTTCACCCCACTAGGACTGCTCGGTTTCTTATAAAATGGAAACAGCTGTTGACCACCACACCTGCCTGGGCTGTTTTCCTTGGGCAGCTGTATTTTTATCATTCCAAATCCAATGGTGCTACTGGTTTTCCCTCTTCTACTCAGCAGAGCAATGGCCCACTTTTGATCAGGTCTATTCCTAAAGAGCCTGAATCAAAGCTGAACACGAACCTTAACTTTAGGTTATCCAAGCTCAGTGTTAACATCTCAGCTTTATTTGGATTGCTGGCACTCAAAAAGCAAAACAATAATGCTGAAGCACAACACTTCTGTACATGCATTTAAGAAATAGCTTTACACACTATCTTTATTGGCTTGCTTTCTGGCCTACTCACATGTCCTAAATGCAATGCTGCAGGAAACATATGCCAGACATGAAGGCTTGTACGGTGGCCCCGTCTCTACTCTGATGATGACTACATTAAGACTGTGAATCTTGCAAGGGAAACTTTGCAAAGGTAATCCAGTCTTTGTACACTAGCAGACTTGTTGACAAGGTGATCTGCCATGTTAAGATGCCTGATCTTTCCTAACAGTGGAAGCCTTGAGCCATATCGTTTTTTGGTTTGAGTGGAGAGGGAAAGGAAAAAGGAATACACTCACAGACGCACACATACGTGTGTGTGTGTGTGTATGTAGACAAGGAGAAGGCAGTATGAGTTAAGAGAGTACCTTTTAAATACATATTGTACTCCATATTACTACAGAATCCAAGTTTAAGTCCAAGAATAAGCCAGCCTTGCAGGGTGCCCTGTGCAGACACCCAGCTGACTTCTGTAATACTTTGCCTGGAGCTCCTTAGTCTTTCCCAAGCAGGTTGCCAAATTATTAATAAATGCACTCCCTTAATACCCTGGAGCAAACAGTACAGTCTGTGACATAAAGTAAGCATATTTCAGGTCATGGCAATGCTGTGCCAGTAGCTCCTGCTTTCAAGAGGTGGGAACCTTAGCTTTACAGCAGTGACATAACTAAGAGCAATAAAAACTTTTTATTTTATACTCACATGCACACAGCTTTGGAAAAGAACTTCTAATTAAAAGCTGTGCGACTGAAAAGATAACTTGACAAGGTACTGAAGCTGGCCATGCTAAGGAGTGCCTGTCATAAAAATGGAAGATAAAAAAAATACTTTAAGGTAGAGCACTCAGAAAAACCTAGTAAGATAACGTTGAGAGGATCACCCATTGCCGTAATTTTGGAAGATAGAAAGTGCAGTATAGGACTGAAGGCAGCCACAGTGTTGGTTTTGAAGAGGAAGGGAGCTGCATAGCTGCTACATTGCTTCCTGTACAACACCAGGCCAAGCAAATCAAGTAGAAAGGGCTGATGATACCTTTTCAGCCTCTACAATTTCCCCACTTCGACTCCCCCCTACTGTGAAATCTACCCTTAAAAGCCTGAAATTATTCTCTTATAGGCTTTTGGAAGAAAGCTATGTCATGAAGGATCCTTTCACCCCTGACAAGGACAAATTCCTCATCCTTGGGTCTCATTGCAGTTTGTGTAGAAGATCAGTATGCGTTGGTACAGTAAGTAACGAGCAAAACAAGCTTCTTGAATCATTTCTTTTTGTTCCAGTCCTGGTGACATGTTAGAGAAAGACCAAACAGCAAAACCCCAAACAGCCTATTTTTAAGGCAAGCTAATTGTATGTTCTCGTGGATTCCCCCAGATAAAGCTCTTTCTTTGTATTAAATGAAAATGATCAGCAACTTTAAGTGTTCTATTTACAGATAAGCACAGCCCAGCCTCACAAACACAATGGGTGCTCTTTTCCGCTTCCCTAGCACAAGGAAATGCAAGGGAGATCACATACCACTTCAAGACCTTTAAGGTTCAATAGATCATACTATACCAGCAGTAGGGTTTTTTTTTTTTCTGTAAAGGAAATATAAATGTCCATGGATTGTTAGGTTTGCATCCACAGCACAGGGCTGCCATCCTATTTGCAAAAGATAATGTAGAAAGTGAGCAGGGAAGAGAGTTGTCCAATGCCATGATAGCTCTCTGAAAAAGAATGAATTTGAGTAGCAGCTGGTGGGCAACCTTAAAACTGAAATCTGAGTGCAGTCTAGAAAGGTGGCATAAAATTACAGTTGTCTTAATTCCTTCTCCTCAGTGCAGAACTGGCCCCTTTGTTTGCTGTGAGTTCAAAGCAAAAATGAAGACAAGTTATTACACAATTATCAGTGTCCGGAGGCTGTACTGTGCTGCTTTGAGGCAGTACAATGAATTGAGGAAACTTAGGTTCCACTCCTTTCCCTCAGCAAGCCAGTTCTGTGGTTGAGAGAGACTCAGGACTCATGCAGCAGTCAGGACTCATGCATGACTCAACCCATGGGGAGATATCACCTGATTGATTGTTTACATGGACAATAGCATGTATTTGTTACACCAGACACCATTGCCCTAATATCAGCCAGATCCTGGCCTTCTCTTTCAAAGTGGTTGTTTGCTATCCTAGAGTAAAGTGCTTAAATCTAGAGTGCAGCTATTAGCAAGAGCACACCTTGGTCTTAAGTGTCAGCTTTAGCAGTTTTCAAATTCAACCTTTTCAGCCCGTTCTGTAATCACAGTGGTTCGGGGCCAGCTCCAGTGACATGATCCTTACTGCAAGTAGCTAGTAGAGGGAGTTTTAAAACAAACAGACCTGCTAAAGACTTGGTGAAGATGCAGAATTTTTTTTCATGTTTGGTGACCAGTTATAGTTCTGGTGGGACAAAGTAACACCTCTGACCTCCTCAGAGTATGAGGTGTGATAATCTGAGCAACTGAGACAGCTCATATGCCAATGCCAGACAGTTTCTGTGTGGGGACTTGAGGAAATTCTCTTGAGCAAAACAAAGGGTCAAATTACACTGACAAAATTTAGAGCGTTGGACAGACACAGCCAAAAGGAAAGTGGCACACTTGGACAAGTTTAGCTGCTATTCTGACTTGCAGGGAGTTAGGACCAAGGATGGATTTGGTCCAATGTCCTAAGAGGAGCGTGCAATAGCACCTTTCTCCTGATTAGGTTTGTTTCCTATTTCTGAAGTCTCTTCTGTCATTTAAATGAATGAAAATCACAAAAAGGTCAGACTAGGGCTTGCAACTGAGATTTTTTTTTTTCCTTTCTGGAACTACCTGAGGACTATGTGGGAGTCAGATGAAGTGCCAGTGCTCTCTGGTTACATCTTTGATAGCTGGGCTCAAGTTTCCAGAGCAAAGTAGCTCAAGGCAGTTGTGTGGAGACAAAGCTCATATGTGAGCAAGATCTTCCTAGTGACAATGGCCCTGCCTTGGCTGGTAGTTGACTAACTCCCACGCATAGCCAGAGGAAGAGGCAAGTGCAGCTAGTCAGATAGTTTGGACTTATGAGCTTGATTCCTGCCGTGACATGTCAGGTTTATCCCTCCTTTTTAACAGCAGAGGATTAGCAACTCAGACACCTTTTGGGCAAACTTGAGGACATTTAGCTATTTTCATTCCCAAATGAAGTGTCTTGAATTTATGAAGGATTCAACAGATATTTCCAAGTCTGGCAGTTACATCTGTCGGAAATACAGCATTTCAGCCTCTCAGTATCTTTCCACACAGTGTGCATTTCTGAATGAAGGTGGGGCTTTTTCTTCTAAAAGATTTATTAATTGTTTCAGTTTATCTAGGGCATGGCAATGTAAAGAGGATATTAGCAGTGAGCTAATAGAAGTCTCTTCTAATCTTTTTGACATTCCTGCCTATTGTGGAAATATGTCAATCATTTACTTCTTGTTATCTGAGTCTTCAAGATTCCCCTGATGGTATCACTCAAAGCAAAACCTTGATTGTAAATAATTAGAATAAATTTCTTACCAAACTGGCCAGGCCAGATAGTGAATCACACATATGACTATGGTTTCAAAATGTATTTAGCAATACTGCTTAGGTAACATTGAAAGAGATCTGCAGAAATGATAATTAGTACTTTAAACACCCACACCAGAAAGTAGGTAAACACATACTATTCCTCTTTCATGTAGGGAAAATTAAAAATCCAGAGGAGTAAAAACTTATCCAAGGCAGCAGAGAGCCGAAGTTAGGATAATATCTCTGTGGATTGGTTTTGGTTCGGGCTTGTGCTTGACCGAAGTAGATCAACTCAGCCCTGCACTGACTGTTTCCATAATGTTACAATATAAGAATTGAAGCTGAAGAAAATCATGCTTTCTCGGGCCTCTTTGGCAGTGAAGCTGGACCAATTTGCCGTGAAGTTTTCAGTGACTTCAGTGCTTTCATTTTTATGTTAATTGAAAATAGTACTAGACTAACCTGTGGCAAAATTAAGACTTTTCTGACCTTCGATTTGGCAAAGGGATTGGATTTAATTTGCTAGCTTTTGTATCTAAGGAGACTTAGATACAGATCAGATTTTAAGCTTTCATGAGACAACCCATGCTAGCTGAAGTGTCGTTCTTTTCAGTTGCTGTGCCAATAAGAGTCAGGACTTAGAAACTGTTTTGTATAATGCTCGTAAACTCACTTCTTCAAATATGCTCTTAAGTCGCACTCAGTTAATTTACTCCAGTCAGCTTGCAGCGTACATCACCCTACTGAACCAACCTTTAGTACAGTGTATTGGTAAGTGCCATTATTTCTGTTCCAGCTGGAAATAATTCTAATTATTGTCTGTAATATCTTAAAACATATCAAAACCTCACAAAAAGGAAGATAATAAAAATACTTTTTAGGAAGGTCAAGTGCCCTTCTTCCTGTTTCCCTTTCAGAAAAGGCGAAAGGAAATTATATAATCTGACCATATTAGTCATTTAAAACTGTTATTTCTTTTTTATTGCAACACTTGCTAAACATAGGAAAAGAAAAGAGGTGGGTTTTGGAGAAGAAAGGAGGAAAGGAAGCAAGTTTCATCCCTTACCGCTCACCTCAGTAGAAGGTGACTAAACACTGGCCTTGGACGTGATTGTGGGTATTAAGTGATAAACGTAGTACTACTTTCCACTCAACTTCCAGTCACGCGCGGCCAATCCTGGACATGGTTAGGCAGAACCTTTCCTTTACATAGTTTCCTTTACAAGTGTGATAAAGATACTATCCCTGTATATATTACTTTCAGACATGATCCGTGTCAAAACAAAAATAAATTCTGGCAGCATACTTTGGCCGCTCAGTTTTGCCTGAATTGGACTATTAAGTTTGAAATTGAAATGGCCCCCTCCTGCCTTGGTCACAGAAGGGGTGAAACATATTAAAGAATTATCCGATTAAACACAGAACCCTATCAGGATAATGGTCAAAGAAGGGCTTGACTGTATGTAATAAGTGTAATTTGTAGAGCTTTAAAACAACAACTAGGCTGAATAATCCCATGACAGGGAGGAGGACTAAGGGTACATGGAAACAGTGCCCAGGTGTGCAATGGTTCATATCCATGATTTGCCTAAGTCCCACTGGCCAAAATCAGCAAAAGCTGGCAACTCATTTCAGCTAAAAGAATGCAAGTTGAGCACCTGTGTATATCTGTGAGGAGCTGCATCTTAACGTCGGAGTTCCCCATCTGCAGAACAGGGGGAAAAGCCTCTCCCCTCCTTTGCCATTGCCCAGTGGTGCAGTGTCCATCACTGTGGAGGCGTGAACTTAACCTGGAGGCGGGGAGAGCTGTGTGCCGTTTTGCAATACAAACAAGAATAGCAGGGCCAACTTAAACTCTAATCTTCCCTTTTTAATTGGCAGCTTAAAGTATTAAGGATACCAAGAGACAAAAAACAATAGGCTCTGGAGGTTGTGCAACTGAAATCCAGTTTCAGGGCTTTTCAGATACCGAGGCCTCACACTAGCTCTGACTATGAAGGTGCCTAGCAGTTAGTGCAGAGAAGGACAATAGATGAAGAGAAGCTGTTCCTCAGGCTTGAAAGTCGCACAGAAGTAGGCTGATTATATCAAAATCACAATCATCTGCTGAATCTACTGCTGAAGTCCAGATAGGGACGTGGGAAACAAAAGCAAGAACAGAAACACACAAATATCCAAGCCAACCCCCAGAGAAAGGCCAGCCACAAATGACAATGGCAAGAGGAAAACTTTGCTATTTTTAGTTAAAATGCATGGAATCCATTACTCCCCAAAAGATGTCCTGATCCATCTAAACTAATGTCTTTATTCATGCTTAAATCCCCAAGAATAATCCATCAGCAATACCAGCTCCAGCTTACCCATTAAATCCTATTTGGAATTTAGTGATCAGCATGCCAGGATAACCATGGACTTCAGTCTCACTGCAGGGCAAAGGAATAATGCATTAATAAGCTTCTCTTCCAGTTGTCCAAACTCTACTGCAAATAGATTAAAGCATTCCATCAGTTTTGCTTCTTTCTATTCAATAATTAGTATCTGGTTAGAGCTAACTGGTTGAAAAATAAATATTGGGTCTGCTAACCAAACCAACTGTGAACGAAACATGTCAGATCGTGTCATTCCATTTCAAGGGCAGGGAAAATACCTTCTTTGTGCACACAGCTTTTGTATTTTGCCATCATGAATTCAGAGAAGAGACATCAGCTCAAACTTTAGTACCATGTGTGTTTTTAGGTTTTAATCAGCAAGTACATTTATTCAAGGTAAAGGTGGGTAATGGATGAAATCTCAGTTGAATTGTCTCAGCTGAATAAAATTCATTTAGCTATTCTGGTTATTGGACACCTCTCTGATATTGATAGTATATTTATACTTTTCAGTATTCTCCTAGGGCAATAGAAGCACACAGAATAATAGAAAAAAGAGTAGGTTTGGGGGGAGTTAGAGAAGAAAATGCAGCTAAAGTCTGTGACAGCCCCTTGCCTACATTCTTTGTACTTGTGTTGGCCTTTAGGCCATTTTTGTGGAGGTTGGCGAGGAAAAGCGTTCTGACACTTCAAGTCTCACATACCAGTGCAGGAACTTGGAAGATCCTCCCAGGAGGGAGAAATCTTTGTAAGCTAAGACTTAGCTTTAGAGGAAAACTTCACTATTTAGGTAAAACCCATGGAATCCATTACTCCCAGAAGGATGTCCTGATCCATCTGTACTGATGCCTTTCTTCATGTTTAACTCTCCAAGAATAATCCATCAGCAACACCAGCTCCAGCTTACCCATTAAATCCTGTTTGGAGTTTAGTGATCACGCCAGAAGAACCATGAATGGTGCTCGAAGGAGAAGCCAGTTGTAAGGAAATGTGTTCCTGTTCTCTGTAGCAGTGAGCTGATGAAGGTCAATTCTTTAAAAGGAGCAACATGACTGTTGATCTGGTTAGTGATTGTTACAGACCCAGTTTTTATTTTTCACCCAGTTAGTTCTAACCAGATGTTAGAATTACTGAACAGGAAGAAGCAAAATTCCTGAAATATTTCAACCTAGAAGAAGAATTTAATTGAGAAGAATTCTAAATATAAATGTGGTGTAATGAGACTAGAACTTAAACAGTTCCATTTTGTGTATCCCACTAATAATGTTATTTTCTTTACAGGAATGTAGTCTGTTCTACTCCAAAAGGTTCTGCCTCCCCTGTGTGAATGAAAACCTAAAGGCCTTTCCTTTGGAAATACAAGAAGATATGGATAAAAGGAAGCCCCAACAAAAATCCTTCCCCTGTAAAAAAAAGGATTCAAGAACATAAATACTTGAAGGACCAAGAGAGACAGTTCTTTGGCTGGGGTTTCTCCTCTCTCCTTTTGGAGACTATCATGTTGCTCCTTTTAAAGACGTGACCTTCATCAGCTCACTACTACAGAACACAGTAGCACATTTCCTTACAATTGGCTTGGCTTCAAACATCATCATGCAGTGATTGCAGGGCCAGCAGTATGGCCTTAAGGTGTTGAAGAGCCAGAAAGGCAGGCAGACAAATCTCTTGTCACCATGTAAAACACATGTAGTAAAAAACTAAACAGCGTATAGCATAGGAACCATGTCCAAATTTTCACATTTGTTATTTTAATGTTTTGTGTTGTTCTTGACACTCCTACAGTGTTATGAAAATCCAAGACAGATTTATCTGGCTTAATTTAGTATACATCCAAGAAAGCCAGTATACACCAATTGTTAACCTGACAGTGCTGTCCTGATAAAGATTACAGTAGGCAAGGAATTCAAAGCTTTATTTTTAAGTCTAAAATAAGAATGTTATGAGAAAATGTCACAGATAGCCATAGAAATATCTAGATTCTTCAAGGTGATAATCTCAATACTATCACAGCATTAAGACTTCTGAAGGTAGGTGTTCTTATAGTAAAATACCAATATAATAAAAAACAAAACAAAATGCTTACCAGTCACTCGCACTTGCAGTCACTTTCCACTCAATCTTCCAGCCCATGTCAATACAGCAACAGGAGAGGACCCTTAATATATATAGTTTATGCTTTAAGAGTAAAGATTATTTCCGTTTCACTTTCACATCAGTTAATCTGGAAATAGAAAAGTTCAGTTAATAAGCTCAATTCTTTGCAGAACTGGGCAGTTAAACTGTAGCTAGAATAGGGATTTCAGAAACATAGTTTCAGTCAAAAAAGGGTAAAAAATTGTTAGAGAAAGAGCAGTTTGTTTAGCTCAAAAATTAGCTTCACAATTATCTGTGTTGACTTTGTCTTAATTACAAGGAAGATTTAGGTGGCATTTGTGTAAAACCACTTAGTCACACACCTTAAGGATATGTCTAGAATGATCCCTAATCACCAAATCATGTTATTTACTCAAGCTTTTGTTGGTCGTTGGTTCAGAACCTGTTAATGCCTTGATTAACATCTCCTCTTTTCTCAACTCTTCCATCCATATAATTTGTCATATGTCAACATCTAAACTTGATCATTTTAATAGAATGAACCATGTGTCTGTTAAAAGAAATCAACATTATTTCAATGAGTTATATTTATTTCTTTAAGACATTTGAGTGTCCTAAAATTGATCTTTTTTTTTTTTTTTTCCTGAACATAGTATACTGGTGTCCTCTGTTGAGGACTGGAATTTCTTGCAGTTACTAGAGGAGCAATAATGGACCCATTAGTATCCTTTTCAAGCTCTAGGTGCTTTACAACATAAAATACATATACATCTTTAATTGTGGGGAAAAAAGATATGTGTTAGAAGTCAACATTTCAGATTCCTTTTTGCAGTAAGGAGACTATGCTTTGAAAGAATGTGATATTAAACTTATTTAAAATGGGTGGTATTAAATTTCAGTTTCATGTTAGACACACCAACTTTAAAAGCTCTAGTGTATCTATCTATCTGCTCTGTACAAACAACAGAGGCATATCCTGTGCTAAAACCACAACTGTAAAGAAAATGAGAGATGCTAGAAAGAGAATCACAGCACTTTTCCATCTTAAAATTGTAGTCTTATAATCAAGCTGAGAAAAAGCAACATAGTTATGTGAGATCACATATTATGTTTATACCAGTAAATGTCTTTCTAAAAACATTTTATTTCCTGTATTTCACAATGTTTGCAACAGATTTTAAAAGCCTGGCTAGCGCAGTGCCCATCTAAATGAGAATGTGCTTTTCAGTTTTATGATAGGCAAGTCTGTCTTGGGACTGGGAGATGCACCCACTAACATGCTGGGAAGGATGTAGTGTCTCTGAGCTGTTTTCCCTCCTGTTCGACCTCCTCTGTGCCCTTTAAGAAAAATGCAGTTAACTAACTCATTTATTCATAATCATTATCTTTGCCAACATGCCATGATAGAAGAATCATTTAAAGCCCTCAGAAATGACCCTACTTTTAAGTACTTCTTAAGCTGAGCCAGAGGGGGAGTAGACTCAGTATTAAAAGGGAGCAGGATTTGTAACTACAGAATTTTTAATCTGGCCCAGTACAGCTCATTTATTTATCTTGAGTACAACAGAAAAAGCCAAGTTAAGAATACTCTGCTTCACAGTTACCTGGTTGTGCACACCTTGCAGGTGAAGAAAAGCATACTTCCAGCAAGTACCACAAAGTGGTTTAGTAGCCCAGGGCCATTGGATGTGTTCCGTCATCTCTGGTCCACGCTTTAGAGAAAGGAGGCTGACCTCTGTGCGATTTGGTATTTCCTGGAATGACGAAGGATTATTACCTGTGCCCAGCTGTTAAAACTTACGTATTCCATATTCTCATATTCCCACTGAACATAAGCATTATGGTCTCTGTACCACAATGTTTTGGTATATATATGTTTCACAGACCAAATGCCATCATGCCCAAACCTACCAGCCATCAGGCCTACCCTTCAAGATATGCACAGGCTTTACAGCTTGGCTTCATCAGGTGCTCCGATTGCTTTCTGCTGCTCAAAAACAGGCCTTTGGTGCTCCCGAGCACAGCTGATGCAAAAATGCGATTCTTTATCCTCTGCTGTAATTTTCACTTCAGCACTCTTTTACCAGCTTAATAAATCCCCGGATTCTTGAAACAAAACAATTATCGGTGACATACCCTCCCAACCAATTTAATTGCAGCCACGCTCATTGAATGAGTTAGTATGCTACACTTCACGTAGAAGTGCATTCAATGTTTGTTGAATTCAACACATGTCTCAAGCTGGTCGTACAGTCAGTGAGAATGGAAGGACACAGCAGGATGGTGGGTCAGCAGACAAACTGATGAAATATATATATAAAAATAGATATTATATATGCAATGTATATATGTACGTTACACATTCCTAATTTAGACGGTGCGTCTAACAGTAAATCTATAAGCATCATCACTTTAAAGATGCTTCATATATCATTCCACCTTCAAAATGTCCTTGCAAGACACACATCCTATTATGCAGTAAATGTAATACAATTTGTTAACAGATTATTTGATGCTAACCCCCAGAAAATCTGGGCACCAATCCCACCAAAGGTTGCTTGTCCACTCTTGTTCACTACTAAAAATCAGCATGAGTACTCCCTGGTATAAAGTTAAGCAGCTAAGTGTTTTCTGGAGCAGGGCTTTGTATACCAAATTAAGGCAAATCAGGTTAAGGCAAAATCATTCAAGTTCTTAATTACAGTAGAGCAGCACAAAACACACATTCATGGCACCGGTACTATCGCGGAAGGAGCAATGGGTGTCCCCATTCCCAGGTGCGCCACCACCCTGCACCCCCCAGGTCCTGGTTCTGCAAACATTTATACAAGCTATCAGTTGAGATCATTAAGTGGTTGTACAAGAGCGCAGAACAGAACTACTTTCATGTACATAAAAGTTACTCGTGCGTGCGTGGTCATTGAATGAGGGACTCGGTTAAGACTTGGCAGCTGCTTTGGATAACGTACAAGAGGCAGCCAGCAGAGGGTAACAAGTATGTTTGTCTCAAAACCGTGACATTACAGTGAATTACCTTCCTGGAAATAAAAGATCAGCAGAAGTCATTAAATTCACTTTTAAAAATACTTTATTTTTTTAAAACCATTAAGGCAAACCCATATTTCAAATTAACTGTGTTTACATTCAGTCTTAAAGGATTACTTTTTTTTTTTTAAAGCACATAGGTTCCTACCAGTCTCTATACAAACACTATGAATTCAACCTCTGATTTTTAAAGGAGACGGAAAAAAAATCAGAATGTAAAAAAGAAGAAAAATGTTTAGTTCAAGTTTTTTCATCCTAGATCAGTAGGCTGGTAATGTGAGAACGCATCGTTATGTTTGGCTATATGTAATTTTTACATTCACAAGTGCAAGAGACTTTGTCTTTCCTATAAATCCCTGTGAGACCAGGGCTTCCGTTCTTCCTTGAAAATGTCATTTGCATTGTTCTGACAGAAAGAAACTTGGGAACTTGGCTTGAATTAGTGGTATTTTGCTGGGAAACAAGCATTCCATGAGAATTAGGTTTGACTACTCTCTGCAAGAAATGTTTGCTCTTTGTAAGTTCTGTATTTACTGTAATAAAACATACCCAAAACCTCCTAAAAACATAGGTGACTGGAAATAATGATCTGGGTTTTTTTTTCCTCCTTAATATTGCTATCTTGATTTAATTAAACACTTGTTAGCTCTAGTGATTAGGGTTTGGCAATGTTAACAAAAATGTGCTTTTTTGTTTCATATCAGATAACAGTTTAAGATGTGACAAAGGGTTTTAACATCATGATGTAATTAAACTGTTGTGTTACATTCCTAAAGAAAATTCAGCGCAATTGTTTGTAAAAGCTGTGAAATAGCAGGAACAATATGAAATGCAGCTCATCCGAGAAGCTGATAAAACAGACTTTGTCAAACAGTTAAGATGGGTGTTCTTGTTAAAAATCCATAATATTAAAACGTTGATTAGATTTGTTATCACTAAAGAAATAACTAAAACTATAAATGTTCTTCTACTTCTGAAACCAGAGGAAAGTATTTGTGGCTACTGAGATGGAGCCATGCTTTCGCGTATCCCCCTATCCCACAGGATTCATTTCCCGTGGGAGAGGGATGAACGATTCGATTCGAAGCAGCTCCCTCCCACTACCTGCACAAAGGCCACCGGCAGAAGAGCCACAGCAGTCTGCTCAGGAACCATCTGCCGAACGGCGCTGCGGGCGAGTGCCCGAAGATGCCCGTCTGAATACGCAGGCGGCTCGGCGAACAGCGCTCTTCCTAACAGGAGGGCAAAGGCACCGTGTCTCCACGAAGGCTACCCGACCCTACCGTGTGGCAAAATAGACCTAGAGTATCTGAATGGGCGAGAGGTAACCAAGTGTGGATTTGAGTAGCATTCTATGTGCTTATTTGTATACGAGTCATCCACCAGAAGTTTTCCTAACCTTCCTACAGTTCCTGTTGCACATCACAAACAGATTTTGAATGATTTTATACTGTGCTCCTACACAGTAGGAGTAGAATGCAGTACTTGTCAATATTTCAGTTGGTTAGTATTTTCCCATACCACCAATTTTTTTTTTTTTTCTTTCAAGTGTAAAGAATGCCTTGAAACTTCCTGCATTGATCATAAGGCTGGTGTCTTTTCCACAATAGGGATTACTGTACCTGCATATCCAACCTGAGAAAATGCACCAAAATACTTAAAAACAACTTTAAGTACCTTATGCTTGATCTTGCAGTCCTTATTTAAGGCCCAACCTGTAATCAGATTAATCTCGTTTGTGCATGCAGCCTATTCCCTGGGCAGACACAACTCATCTGAAATTGAGGGCCTTGCAATAGGAATTCTGTTTTGAAACATCCTTGCAATGGAATCTGACAAGATCGACTAACACAATAAAGGAGTTCGAGAACAAAAAAACCCCAAACCAGCTTCAGAAGCCAAAAAAGATTTAAAAAAACCTGTCAGCACGTTAGAGGAAACAAAAGAAGAAACACCCTTGCCCTAGGATGGGTTTAGTTAACAATGAATTTGTATCACGTATTTACAGTGTAAAGCAACGTACCTGTTAGTACCTTTTACAGGGTTTTTTCATTGCCGCCTATGAAACTGAGAAAAGAAGTAGCTGTAGGTTATCACAAGAAAGTCCAGTAGAGCTTTTACAAATAGGACACAAACGTCTTAGCAGACAATAACACCTGTGTGGTGATACTGATCAAGTGAAAATTTCAAGTTGCAGCGATTTGGGGAAATAAAATTTTAGCTATTACAAATAAAATGCAGTAAGTATAAATCATTGCTGGAACATTTGTAATATACTGTGCTTGTACTAGATGCTGTGTTTTGACTACAGCAAAATAAAAGGTACACCTTTAAAAGGTAACTTTGTTCCTGTATCAGGATTAGTTAGCAGGAATGCTGTAAGCACAGATTTTCACACCTTAATCGCAGGACACAGAATCCCTATGAACAGATTCTGAATTCATCTCTACTTAAAATCATAAAGGGAACACTCCTATAGAAAAGCCAATAATGGCATTTCAACATTTTGTTTTGCACTGCCAAATTATGTATTTTAAAATACATCTAAAAACTGCAGATCGACCTCAGTGCAGGTAGCAGGGAATAATCCTGAATACACATTGTTATTTCTAGTAAGCCACAAGTCAGTTCCTCAGCAAATATGAGTAATGGAGTACTAACAGAATGTAGCTCTTTTTAGCTCTCTTTTCAGACTTTTAAGGAAAATGAACTACCATGCTGTAAAGCAAGGATGAACTTAGTTCTATAAACTATCTTTCAAATTGATGAACTTGAGTTAAAACGTTACAAATACTAACTCAATTTTGGGATTACGGCTCTTCCTCACCTAGACTTACTTTTATTAAAATTAAATAAAAGGAAGTCTATGTTCTGTGTGAAAATATATTTTAAAATTTTGTTACAGTTGTCAATACAAAACAGTGAGAAGTTGCAGAATTTGTGATACTTCTTCACAAATGATACAGTAATAAAGACCAGACTGGAATAAATAGCAGTTTGTCTTTGACTTCAGGCCCATCATCCTTACCCCATAAAAGTAAATCTTTCCTCACTGTACAAAAGGGTTCACAAGATAAAGTATGAAACAAATAATTAAATTAAATAATTTACATATTTTTCGTAAAGCACCTCTGTAATATAATTTAGTGAAAGTTTATACCTTGCAATCATAGTCTTGTATTTTACAAATTGAAACATGAAGAAATGGCATTACATTAAGTTAAAAAAATCCCACAATACATTACAACATCAATAATCTTAGATCAAACCCACATATAATTTAAATCTCTAGTAAAAGAAGGATAACAAAGCTGATTAAACCTAGATAAAAAAAATAATTATATGCAACTGATTATCAAGAAAGCACTTGAGATATAAGCAAGCAGCAGATACCACATTACCCCTTACATTTCAACACTTACTAAAGGATTGGGGTTTTCAGGGAAGGACCATTACTTGTAAGAACTTATGCTTAAGCAATATCACAACAGCTGCAAATGCATTTGTTAAATGTAGTTGCAGATTTTCAACTAAATAACAGGGATGCTTTTAAGGAGAGACAGAGCTGAAATTGTTCCTCTTCAGACACAGTATGGGCAGCTACGGTGTAATCTTCTCCAACTGCTTTGTCTGAGATGGTGCATGTTGTCCCAGCTTTCCATTAGAAATAAGGAGGAAATTCAAATTTAATAGTATGTGATCCAGCTCTCGTGATGAAAAAATCTCCCCAAGTTTTAGCAGTTTGAATAAACAAACAAATGTTTAGATGCTTATTATAAGCTCTTTGATTTGCAAACTTGTGCTAGCTCTCTCATGAGAACGGACTTAGTGCAACTGCTGGTATTTCCTAAATCTGTGCGGGCCAGAAATAATGCAAAAAATATGCTCTTTGGCAACACTTCAGCTTTCTAGCAGCTGGCTAGAACCAAAGCACAAAGGCACATGGAAATGGCAATTAAATAAAAAAGAAGATTTCTTTAAATGTGGAGAAAGATTCAATTTCTGTAAGTGGAAATATTCCTATCTATTGTCTGTCAATTTGTTTTTAAAAGTGGCATTCTGAAATTTAAAAAGGTACAAAGTAACTGATTTTTTTTTTTAAATGGCAGTTCTGTGCTGTTACACTGAAGACATTTTCTTTAAAGAAAATATTTAAGAAGGAGATAAAAATCAACATCAGATTTCCCTAACACTTGGCACAAAACCTTCCTTTTTTTTTCTTCCCCTTTGTCAAAGTACCTAGGGCATCCCGATAAATAAATAAAAAACCCCAAACAACCCTCAAAAAAAATGAGTAAGCTGTAGGTTTGTTGAAAACTTAAGTCATACCATTGTTTCCTAGGATTCTTCTCTATCCATCTGTTGTCTCTTGTCTTAACCTGTTTGTGGGTACCTCGTAGCTAACCAGAGTTGTTCAGTGCTATGACAATAAAATAAGTTATGTTGATAGAATCAGATCAAAATTATACCTAACAAGCCAGTAAATCTTTAATAAATTTTTAAACCTAAAATCTGATCACTTTATTTCCCTCCATAGAATGGGTATTGTAAAATATTAGGTGATCTGTACAAGGTGGAGATGCTGAAGGCTCCTCAGTAATAGATCTCAAACTAGTTCAGATTCCAAACTTCTAAAAAAATGAACACAAATTGAGTCATTTTGAAATCTTAGTTGGCAAAAGCCTGCTGCAGTCACCTACCGAAGTAGCGAATATACTTCATTAAAAGTGTGATGTAGAAATTAAGAACTTCTTTTGCCCATTAACACTCGGGAAGTGAATTGTCTGCCCTGTGTCGTTCTTTGAAGAGACTGTGGGTATGTGCACAGTGCAGCAGTGTGGGCAGTGGAATCTATCCAGAATTTTAGGCTATGTTAACATCTTGTTCATGTTTCTGTAATTCAGAGATGTATTCTTTCCATTTTTTTTTTTTCATTAAAGGTCTGCAATTTAATTTAAAACAGAAATCAAACTTCAGTGTCCAAGGAGCTAGTAAAAAAAATGCTTGCTGGTGTTCAAATAACAAAACAAAATGGATCTGGAACAGGAAAAATGCAAATTATGCACTTTCCTAATGCCGATAATAGGAACATGTTACAAGCAGCTGTTAATATAGCTAAACATTATGCCTTCTACTGAATGATGCTGGTTTCAATTCTTTATAGTTTTGCTGAGAATTTAAGTATTTATTATTAAATTTTCCGTGTTTTTTAAAAGTTTCAGTAAAGTCTTTTACCCACTTTTGAGAGCAAGAGCAGGAAAAATAGTTCTTGTCCGCACCAACTGTCTGATTTTCCTGAGAAACTTCAGTACACCCAAACCTTGAAATTTACCCTTTGCATAAATCTGAGCTTTGGGGGAAAAAAATTTCAGCTTATACTTTCTTTAGAAGATAAACTTAAAACAGTTGGCTATTAGAGTTTCAGTATGCCATCAGAGAATGGCCGATACTCTGACAATTTTTTTGAGTAAGCAGTATATTGCGTATCAATTATTTCAATGCTCAGTGTCTTATGCCTAAACCCCACAGTTCCTTAGTGAGACATGGCTGACCTCAAGAATAAAGCAGTATCATTGCTAAAATCCTCTTGTTATTTCTGAGGGCATACTACGTACTGCTGTAAGACACAAAAGACAACCTCATCGCATCTGCTGTTTCCTGCTAAGACCAACGATCTTCTCTTAATGAAGCGTTAGAAGTAGCTGTAACGTAAGGCTTATTCTTCCTGTTGCCGACTGGCGACAGGGATGGGGAGAGTTTTGTGCACATGCATTTATTGTTTCTATCCTGCCCCAGCTGGTCACCAAATTTGAGGCCCATGCTTCAATAGTTTACACTAAATATATCTGACACTAAAACCTCTGCTAATGACCATTGCCTGGATAAATACCGAATTGCTTTTAAACCTGTAATTTATCCAGTGTCTAGCCGTGCCAGCGGGCCTGTAAAGAAACAAGCGTTGTGACTAAAGTAAGAATCATAGTGCGATGCTCTCACTTTATCAGTCTTACTTAATTCTTGCAGTGAAGGTTTAAGATTCTGAAGTCTTCAAACATGCTACAATAAAACAAGTACAAAGTGTCCTCCTGTGCCACTGAAGCTTAACTATTGTGAAAATGCTAAGACTGGCTCCCGAGATCTTTGTGTTATGAAACAAATAGTGAAATAAAGAAATAATAATGTAAAGTTACCATATTAAAAAAACTAAAGGAACACAAAATAGCACAGTGTCTTGCATGCAACTGACACTTTTGTGTAGTACTCTCTGATAAAAGATCCTGTAAAATGGCAAAGTCAAGCAGTTTCCTTATGGCTTATTTTGCATCAGGAATAAGTACTGTTGTAAAATCAGAGTTTGCTCTCAGGAACGTGATAAACTTACTGTCAACTGTGCTCTCTTTCACAGTATTACACAACTGACATCTACAAACCCTGTTCTTGGTAATACTGTCACCTTATCCACTATGGCTGTATGGACAAGGACAAAATTTGGTGAAATAATCTAGCT
This sequence comes from Harpia harpyja, assembly GCF_026419915.1. Taxonomy (NCBI): domain Eukaryota; kingdom Metazoa; phylum Chordata; class Aves; order Accipitriformes; family Accipitridae; genus Harpia; species Harpia harpyja. The sequence continues at coordinate 3,777,565 of NC_068945.1, read as the reverse complement.
AATACTTCTATTGACAAGGCTGAAGAAGGAATAGAAATAAATATATCCAAGTGGATAATTGGAAAAAATGAAACAGTGTATTAATCAGAAAAGTAACAGGTCCAAACAACTCCATACCACCAAGATACTTGTCAAGAAAGAAGGTGCCTTTCCTATACAATCATTTCTTCAGAGTAAGCTATCACTGCACTAGAATGCTGTGCAGTTGAAATTCTTTTTTCTGGGCTAGGGTCAGATTTTTCAGTCTCTCCAAAACTCTCGCTAATTCAAAACAGTATTTTTAAGTCTAAGCTGCATCTTGAGCTATTACAAATTCTCCAAAATACACATGGTATGATATATTTTTCCTCAGGGACATTTTCGTATTTCCTTAAAACACTTTTGAAAAAAGGGTTCCATTGCTTTATCACATTTACTCTTCAACAAACACCTGAATAGCGCATCTCTGCTGTATTTTAGATAACTCTTCGGATTTTACTTTGTTTCATAAAAGAACCATCTTTTAAATGTGCTAATCCCAAGGTATACCAATGTAATACTGTATGAAGCTGTACTGCATTTCATGGAATTAAAGCAGCAGTGGATCAGAGGTCTTTCAAATCTTTTAGAAGTGTATGTACAGTAATATCCAACCATTTGATACACCTAGACTGAAAAGGTGTTAGCTGGTTCTCAGCAACTACCATTAGCCAAAAGTGCATAATCTTTATGATTGTGCATAGACCTGGAAAGAATTTGCTGAATTTGTTATATTAATTCTATAATGACTAAGCCAAGAGGAAATACAATTTTGTTCATTTCTGTTACTTAACATTCTGATTTATTACACAAATATGTATTCCTTACCAATCTTCAAATTTCCAAATAAAAGAACCATTATAAGACACTTCATGAGCACTATGATCAGTATTTTTCTGTAGAACTCTTTCAAAAGAAGACAAAAGATCCCAAACCAAAAGAAGTGTAACACTCCAGTTACCCAGCTTTTAGATTTTTCATGCTCTGGGCTGAGTGAACAGCAGATAACTGTGCAAGTAGTTTTGCTCCCATCTGTTATTAGTATTGCTCTTGTCTTTAAATATTGTGGAAAAAAAACCCTAAAAGTCCTTAATACATATCCCTGTAGATTTCCTGTAGTAAAGGGTGTAAATGTGCATCAGATTCAGTCTTCTTAATTATCTGAACAAGCTGAGCATGCTCTGTGACAAGTTGTCGGAGGTCAGCCATTTTTTGGAGAAGTTTGGGGAAGAGGAAGATGTCATCAGGATGGTTGGTTTGCAAGTGAAGTTTCAGTACATGCACAATGCTCTCCTGCATTTTTTCAATGTGTCCTACATTTACAAGACCAGGACGATCTGTTCTCAAAACAAACAAAAGAATACATGTCATAATTTTATAATTATTCTTTAAAGTAGGCTACTTTATAGATTCTATATTGTAGGCTACAGTGTATATTTACATTATACACTGAGGGAAATGAGGCTCAAAATGAATCTTAAAAAGAGAAAAGAAGAAAAAAAAAAAAGTAGTCTTCCTTATCCCTTGGCCAAAGTTTTGTCAATGCCCACAGTTATCTGAGGAGAGATTTCATACTGCTAAATACAACCCGTGCTACAAAAGAAAAAAACCCACACCACCCTCTCACCCCCAAAACCAGCAGAAGTATCCAGCCTAGGAATCCAGTTCTATATTCTGTATGTCCTGATAATAGAATCCAAACAGTAAGGACAGAAGAAAAAGCCTGTGGCTATTTCTAGAGTTCCTGAAGTTTGGTAGCAATACAGCAAGACATGAATAACAGGCTTTCACTCTTGGTTCCCATATGTATATTTCCATAACACAAGTTCTTGACAGGACATAGAGAAGCACCTATTAAGGATGTTTCACTCTTTCTAGTATATGATCTCATTTTCATGTAATACCTTCAAAGACTCTCCAGACCAAACTTCTCTGTAAGAAGTCTGGGACAACAGACTAAATATGTTTCTTGAAAACTTAAGCTAGTTCCATGGAAAAGGATGGGGGGGCAGGGACGGGACCAAACCCCGAAACATTTTGCCTGCAAAGAACTCTCTTGACTTTTGGAAACATCAAAATACCAACTTACTGTGCAAAAGTAATTCAAGCTTTGATGGGAACTTACTGTCTAAACTAGCACATGAAGCTTTTGACAGTCTACAGATTGTATCTCTCTTCTTGTAATTGCTGAGGATGCAGCCAGAGCAGTGAAACATCCTATAAGTTTGGCAGAATGCAAAAAGGCAAGCGGGAGCAGTTGTTGGAACTTTCTTGATCTTTTATTTCCCTTTCTCAAAATGCTTATGGATAGTTTTGAATTTAACCTTAAATATGAATGTCCTTACTTTCTGGGTGAAAGAAAGGATTATAAATTTTTATTATATTTGTGTTCCTTTACTCAAAGAGTTCAAACAACGGGCATTTAAAAAAACCAAACAAAAATCCCCATATCCTTAGGTACTATGAAATATTTTTTAAAAATACCATCAGCTGATATTTTTTTAATTAGCTAAGTAAGCTGTTTTTTTAAAACAGCCTGTGATATTAAAATCAGAACACATCAACAGAGCTGTGCATTTGTGCAGAACTCATTACATGATGCAATCAGCAAGTGTCAAAGATAAGCAAAGCTATAATCTGCACCTGCCTCCAGTCTCATTACATACTATTTTTCTGCCCATTTGGCAGATACAAGTACTGTTTCCAACCCAGCGTTAAACATAAAAAAAAAAAAAAAAAGAATCCTCCAAACCCCAAACAAAAAAACCACCAACACTCTTCACATCCCACTTTTAAAAACAGAGTAACTCGCCCTCTCTCTAAGGGAGGCTAAACAGTGATTCCAAGCAAGTCTACAATTCTGCAAAGCAAAATACAGGATTAAGACTGTTAACAGTTACACAGTATCTTCCATGAAACATGCTAAAAGGGCAAATGACATTGTTAGTGGTAGAACTGAATCTTCAAGAAATATATAAGCTTCTCCATTAAAATTATTAATTCACATGAAGAAAATTTTAAAATTTACTACCTTAAAGAACAAATATGTAATGCTTACCTCCACAGCAAATGATGGCAGCAACAAAAAGGGATATATCGCTATCATCCAATTCTAGTGCATTGAATTTCATTGCAAAATCAAATTTCGGCTCCATTATATCACAGAATGGCTTTCTCAGGCTTTTTAGGAACTCCCGGGTTATAAAACCGTTTCCATAGGCTACCAGCATCCCGTCCTTGTTCATCACAGATGCTAACATGGCAAATATGGCTTCATAAACTCCGTATTTTAAAAGTGTCACTTGATCATTCAAGTCAAGATTGGAGAAGCCAGGAATAGATTTGGCAAATTCGGTAAGTTCTGTGACGGTCTCTACAGATGTACACTGGCAGCAGTGGAAGATTCGAACTTCTGCTTCTTTGTTCTGAATTCCATTGGCTACCAATTTTGCCACCAGGGTCTTCTCTGCCATACACAAGGTATCCATATCATGTATAACAAATGGCTACAGAGAAAACAAATACTAATTCAGTTACAAAATAATGGTTATTAATCATTGGTTTCCTAAAGAATAGGAATTTTGATAAAACTTTAACTTTGACGCTAATCAGTCTTCAACTATCAATAAACCTTGAGTTCTTTCACATTTCTGCATAAAGAGAAGCCACGTATTACAGAACTACAAACTGCAATATCTAAGAACAAGTCCGCTCTGCAAACAACAATGCAAATAGTAAAATGTAAATATGTATGACATATCTTTAATCTAGTTTTATGTAGTAGTTATAGTGAAGATCCAGAAGTACTGTGCTTAGTATGCATATATCCATCTCAGAGCAAGTCCCAGAAGGTTCACAAAAGACTTGTATTACCTTCTCCAGAAGTCCAGGTTATTCTGCCTACACTCCTATCGATTCCTAAACTAACTACACTTGATGCACATCATGATGCTTTCCTGAAGTATCCTAGGGGGAATACAGACAGTCATTTAATTATAGGACAGCATATTTGCACAAGAATGTGAACCCTGTACTACTCTTGCGTTTTATTATAATATTATTCATAGACTATGTCCCAGCCGATCTACCGCAGAAATTCAGCTCTTCTTTCTAGCTACAGTTAGTTCTAAGTCATCTCTAAACCCAGAATCCCACTAGAATGTCAGACAATACAAAATTTCAGTCTTGATCATGGTCTTTTCCATAACCCCCTTAGTTTAAAAAGGTATGTGCATTACAAACTGAGGAGTCGATCTCTTAAAACATCATATAAAAAAAAAGCATTCAGACCTTCTTAAGAACAATCAGAACTCAAAAATATTTTGATACATATCTGAAGAGCAGTAAACAAAAGAGAGGACAATCCACTAAAGAAAAACAACAAAACCCAATGCTTCCCAGCCTACCAAAGTCATGGCAATTGACCTTGAACATAAATCTAGTTCCATAAATGCTAAGCAAAGCACCTTCCCTGTGCTGTTTTGCTCATCTCAGATTAAATATCATGAGGAACACTTGGTGTTCTGTTAGAAACTCAGAGAATTCACGCATTTCACATAGAAAACATGCTGTTTTCCCACAGTTGTCCACTTTTTAAATGCTTATGGCAACTACATATTCCATCTCACTTCAGTACTCAGAGTTATACAGAACAGAACTTTCTATGTGCATATGGATACGGGCAGAAAGTGGCAAAGCAATAAACCCACCACATTTCTAAACCCTTTAAAAGATGTAGACTATCTTGTAAAACTTTTTGAAATTTATCATCATTTCACTATGCAGAAAATAGGTATGGCCAAGGACATAGGAGCTAAATTTAAAAATGATACCTTGTCATCATGAAAAATGCTAGTTCATTCTGAAGTGAATTATAATCGTGACAAGAATTAGGATTCGCTGAAATCAGCTATTAACACGGTGTTCAGAAACAGATGGATTACTAATTACCACCAACAAACCCCTCTTTTTTTTTATTTTCTGTTAAAAAGTCAAAAGAAAATTCAAATGTTTGTTTTCCCAAGAGATGATGAAATATCTTGAAAAACTTCTCCTCTCCCCTGCATATTGAAGAATGAGGAAGCAGCCTGTTTATAATGTACTAGGTCTGATTCCTCATTAATTTTTACTCGTAAATTCACCAAGATACGTGCAAGCCACTATTAGTTAGTCAATTGGATGACTATAATCTGAGAGCTTTGATCGCATAAAGGCAAACACGAAAATTAGGATGCAGTGATCTAGAATCCCTGCATGTATGATACATATTGTAACTTATGATTCTGACATGTGGTAACAAGCTTGAAAAGGACGTTATGCAGATACCTACTTGGTGAGGTGTTAAAGCATGGTATTTACTGTAGGCTTATGTCAGCTTGGACCCCAGAAAAAGTTTAAGCCTGTGCTTAATTTTAAGCATCTCTTTAATCCAGTGAAAAAGACTGGGATTATTCATATGTCTCTCTTTTAATGTAGAAGTCTCCATGCTTGGCTAGACTAGACTATAATATGCCAAATTCCATAATTTAGAAGACAGCTTGGTTACAATTTTTATAACACTCATCCCCACACTCACATGGTTTTTATTATGGCACATGTAAAACCTCTTCCCTGCAAATTTTTACAAATTAAAATTGTTGGTAAAATAAGATACTTATCTTCTACATATAATTAACATAAATCACAACAGAATTTTAAAAAATGTGCATAAAGTGAAACAAGTCAGTCCTTACAATGGTTATACAATCTCATGTGCTATAAAACAAAAAGCAGTTGATAGCATTAGGTAGACCTTGGCTAAATTATCCTGAAAGAAAAATAACCTCTACAGCATACGTGTCTTCACAACCTTGCTTGCTTCTCCCTTTCAAAGTAACCATACAGTAAAGACCAGGAAGGCTGGGTGAGGAAATGGCCAGAACTGTAAACAAAGAATTACAAATTCAAGTTTTCTTTCCCCTCCTGCCATTAATATTGTTGTGATTAAAACAAAAGTCATACAAAGCTCCTGTACACCCTAAAAGACAACAGTATTTATCCTGGCATTTGTGGCAGAAAAACATTATAATTTTTTTTTCACTGTCATAATAGGAAATTAATTTTGAACCATTTTCCCCACCCATACCAAGAGGTATTCACATTCAGATGTCACTTTTTTTTTTTTTTTAAGAACTAATTTTCTTTCCCTTGTGTGTCTACTATAATTTAAGGTTATGAGCTACCATTTACAAGTTAATCACCTGGTTTTCCTAAAACTTCCTATTATTCTGATAGTGGCTAAAAGCAACCATATTTACTACAGGTATTCTTCTTACGTATTTCATGTCTGTATTAGCATGATATTTATTTTCTAAAATATTTGCTTAAGAGTTTAACAAATTATTATAATCCCCTTATGTACTTGCCAGCTTTACCTTAAAGTTACAGCAAAAGTACTTACTGGGTTGTTATTAGTTTTCCCTGCAAGGATGATTCTGGCTTTAACCTTGTTCATATTGAAGTTTTTCAGGTAAGCATCATGAATTCTTTTGGCAAGTGATTTAAGATCTGCCATTTCTGAATCTTCTACATAATTTTCACCTGTTAGAATTTCTGCTTTCAACTTGGCCTTCTCAGACCTTGGCATTCGTCCAAAACGTATTGCTGATGGGAAGACATAATTGTAAAACAAAAGTAAGTTATACAAAAACCTATGCCTTTTACCGTTGCTGATTAGGGCAGTAAGACTTCCTGTCTAGAAGAACTGAGGTACAGGTAGCATCTTTATTATGATAAATGCATGAGTGAAAAAGTCTCATCCTTTCCAACATAGTGACTAATTATCAAGACAATATGCTAAACTGAAGGTAATCGGATGTTGCAAAACACAAACTGGTATTTGCAATGAGCTAGAACACATGCCTTTTTCCTTCTACATTACCTAAGTAGTTGTATTTTGTTTTCTCCTTATTGTGCTTTGCAACTCCCAATGTGAAACTCAAAGTCCACCTTGGGAATTCTAAAAAACTGAGTAAACTCATGTCAGGAGCTTGGCAGAGAGCACACGCACCAGCTGGAGAGCTGCCTGGGGAGTTCTTCCACAGGGAACGCTGCAACGGAGTTGCGCCTGAATCCCATTGCTGATTCTGAACCTGCTGGGGCATTCACTTGTTTATGTGCTGAATGTTCAGTTCAACACATCTGTACTGTCTAGTGAGAACAAAACAGACCAGAGACCTGGATTTATGCTCAAAGGCTATAGTCAACAAAACCTCCTCCTAGGCCCAGCATTTTTTGCTTCTTTTTTCATTAGATTAGCCCTTCAAGACTGGAAAGGATGAGAATAGATTTTGAGTATCCAATCTAGGCATAGGATATTCTTTTGAGAGGCAGGAGATGCGAGTTCGAAACACCACTGGGTATGGAGGTCTCCCAGTTCTTGGGCAAGTGATCTTGCCATTTAGCAATAAAATAGGCATGTCCACATCCTTCTCCAGTTTCAGTTTAAAACTAAACCAGCTCCATTTTAAAAGCAGCCTTACCCTCTGATGGTGTGCAAGGTTTTGAGATGGCTGATACAGCTGGTTACTTTTACTGCATTTCAGCATCTAACCAGTGAGAGGACAGAACCTCACTGCTTAGACTAAGCAATTCAGAGCATGTGCAGAATTAGCCCTTCAACATGCCCAAGGAATTTTCTCATGACATAAGGATGTGTCTCATGACATAATGAGGGGACTCTAGGTTTGATCTGAAATACAGTTTTGGACTTCAATGGAAGTCCAACATGGAAGGCCTGTTTGGAATCTGGTCATGGGTCTACTGGAAAAGTGGAAGAATATCTGCTCTAAACTGAAACTTACAGTTTTAAGGTCATGGCTCTAAATCTTCTAGTTCTAGCTCTTTTCCTGAGAAGTATCACCTGCAAGTTAGCAGTCATCTCCTTCTCCCACTGCCTTCCAAGTTTTTGCTGCAGTAAAACTGCTACTAATCCCTTCAGCTGGAGCACAGGTGTACACAGCATTTTAGTAGGATGAAACAGCTTCAAGTGAATGTTAATTCCTGACAACCAGCACAGCTCCCTGCTCAACGTCCTGCCCCCGAGATGTTACTTTGTTGGCTGGCACACTCTTCCAAAGTCTGCCGCTTCAGGAAGGTTATCACCAGTCTTGCAGAGACTATCAACCTTCTCCCAATGGACCTTAATCTCAGTCAAGGCTCACCACAAGGGAGCCAGACTTCCCCAGAATCAGAAAGTCAACTCTCCCATAGTCTCTTGCTAGGACTCTAGACAACAATGTCATAAGCAGCTTCCCCAACCACGTCCCCAAGCCAGCTATCTTGACTGCATAGTTTCCTTAGGAAGTTCTTCTCCTAACCCACTGCTTTTCACCTAGCCCAGCATTTTCGCCTACTTTTCACCTAATCGCAAATTGCACCTGCTCCCAAGTTTAGCCTTGACACTATCAGACCTACACAGGGAAAGCAAACTACTGTCACCTGACCAACCAAAATGTGCTTTCTCGTGGCTTGGCCTCTCCCTCTTTACCGAAGTTGCTTAGCAAGCTACATACTGTGCATAAAACTGCCTTGTGGGTTGAAATTGGCCTGTAAGCCACAGGCCTACCAGCCTTATCTTAAATCTTTAACACAAACAATAACATAATTTTTAAACTGGATATCTAAACGCTCTGAGTTTTTACCATTCCATTTAACGAGCAACCTACCAGATTCCTGTTCCACAGTCAGCACGGATCTTTGCCCTCCCCTCACACTCCCTGAACCATCTGCCCAAGAGCTGTTGCACTGTAATCTGAAAAATAATGAAGTCTGGTTTCCTACCAATTTCTGTCCTACATCATTCCCTTCCACAATGAGCTAGTTGTTCTCCTCCTACTCCTCTACAATCCCCTTGATCAGAATTCATCCAGTACTGAAACTTGTTTCAATGGGAGTAATGGTGCCAAAGTTCTGGGTGAAGAAAGCAACTTAAATGAACATTCATATGGACAGACATCCAGCACAATTGTGTAGAGCTCATAACAGTACATTTGGCAGCTGTGTATCAACTACATTAACTACTCATTAGGGAAACTGGTGTCCCCTGCCACAATCTATACTGTAAAAATCTGAGGTTCAACCCGTATGTATAAGCAAAAACGCTATCCAAGTGCCTGCTTCCAGAAGCAGGCTCTGGGTAGGAACAAACATATTATTAAGGGCACTCTTACCTACCATTATGTGACATTCCAACTGAAAGGCACTTTTGAAAACGACAGTATTGGCACTTATTACGATTTTTTTTCTGAATTTTGCAGTTGCGATCACATTTATCATAGATGAGTTTTAACCGAATTGTTCTTCTAAAAAAACCCTATAAAAAGTTTGAGAAAACAATATATAATGTTAAAGAATATTGACTACAAAACTTCAATCATATAGGTAATTTTTTTTCTTTTATTGTTTATTGATGTCGCTAGCAAAACAATACATGAAATATAACCTGTCCAAAGGTAAGAATCTATGCAGTGAAGTGGTGTGTATGAAGGCATGTATAGAATGGAAAACATGAAAGGAGAGAGTAGCTCTCAGCACCTCTTTCTTGGGAGAGGACCAAGAGCCCAGAGTACCTGAGCAGATTTGCTCTTAAGGATTAAGCCAAACAGTCACATATTGCTTTTGTACGCATTCTCTCAGTGTCCTCTGTCAGAAATAACCTTCATCTTTCATATATGTAAGTCACACAAACACACAGATTTAACACACCTTTTCTTCAGCAAATATGAGGGGTATGACAACACAGCACAGTGTATAGAAAAAGCCAAGGGCACAAAAATGAGCATTACAGAAAAGCCTGTAACTCAACAGATCTTACCATGATGTTTCAATAATGCAATATAAGGTTAGTCTCATACTACGAAATCATAGGATTAGCAAATTTAGAGACATGGCAACATTTTGCTTGACATGACATAACAACAGGTCGTTTAAGACTGTGGGACACAACTGACTATGAACTGGCTCCCCATCTCTAATAGATATTCTAGCATTATTCCATAAGATTTATATTGGAATTATCATATTCTGACATTGTGCATGAAAGAAAAATGTATACGTATACAATTATTTCTCTCACCTTACATTATAATGTAGAAAAAAATGGAAAACTAAAACATTAGAAGGAAAAAGAAAAGAATCTTATAATTCATGGGCCATATCATCCCAAAAATTATACATTAATGATAACATTAATTTGCTCCAGAGACGTGCACTGGCCCCAAAACTACAAGAGGTACAATAATAAGTGATTCAGGCAAAATGTGGTGGAGATGAGAAATTCAGGATTTGTTAGTGTTATAATGGAAATATAGCAAACTCTCATGCTTCTCACAGCCATACTCCCAACACAAATAAAACACTAGTGGAGCAAGTAGGCTTGGCTTTTAGTCACAGTTTAGTGTTTTAAGTTGTTTTAGTGTTTAAGTAACTATATCCAGAAAAGCAGCATTAAAATTATCATTGTGAATTGCCCCTGCTTGATGAAGGTCTGGTATTGAGTTATGGTATCCAGTTATGGTACCTGAATGATTTATTTCGGAAAAAAGATCACAGATATGTTTATTATTTAAATAATTGTAACAGCTAGAATTATATTAATTAAACATTTATATAACAAATGTTTATCTTCATATAACCCTGTAAATAAAGCAACATGATTTAGGTTCTTAAAAAGAAAATTACAACTGTACCTTACAACCTTCACAAGCATGTACTCCGTAATGGTAGCCTGAGGCTTTATCCCCACAAATTCTACATTCAATGTTTAATGCTCCACTGGGTGATTCATCTATGCTACCTGGAGCTGTGGCAAAATTAATGGATGAAGGACTGGATGCTGGTGAAAGGGTGTCTAAAAGAAAAAGGAACACTTCATAAATACTATACTATCAAGATTGATACCATTTCTATACTAAATCCACAGAAAAATGAACTTATTCTAAAAAATAATCATGAGTTAATAGTCATTAAATGAACTAATAATTTGGCCATACGAGTTTGAAAAATAAGTAATATTTACATTAACAGTGCAAACACACACAACATACAGGGTGTACCCTGCTAATTTTGATGAGACATATAATGTCAACAAACAAAAAGCCTTACCAAAGTAACTCTGATAACAAGAACTAGAAGGGTGATAATGGTTCTTGAGGATTCAATAAATATGCCACACAAAATAAGAGAAAACCAAGCTTTTGGGGATTTTCCTGTGTTCCATTTTTCACTTTGATTTTTTGCAAATCTTTCTCAATTTGATGTGAACATGAAATTATTTTATCCCACAACTTAAAATAAGTAACTAAGAAGTACTGAATTAGTATTTCTTTTAAATCAAGGAAATTTTCTTAACCATAAAAATGCACATACACCATCTTCACAAAGGACATAAATTTTAAACTCAAAAGCAGTATTCAACATATATCTACTGCTCAAGACAAATAGTACAAAATATAAAAAGAAAAAAAAACCACCACAATGACATGGAACCCCCCCATGACTTCAGTTGTGTATCACAACATCCGTTCAACCTGTCACTCACTCTTTCCAGAAAGGTTACTAACAGCTCATCTTGCTGTTATATCTTCCATCTCTTGTGCTGTAGTGTCGAGCATCATAGCATCTATTGCTATGATATGACAAGAGACGTATTCCTAGCTCATGCTGAGTTACAGTTAAGATACACTTCAAGTCCCCTTGACTTTTGAAAAGCTACTCATAGTTTTAAATGATGATCTAAACTGAGGCCTAAAAAGCAGTTAAACAACTTCTGTCTCTAAAGAATTTTCTCAAAGTGAAAGCATGCTCCTGCACACCGGTAGAAAGGTAAAACAGGTATTAAAAGGAAGGTAACACAAATGCCTGCTTCTAAGATAATCCAGCAATAGAAGCCTTGCTTGGATATTTTACCTTTTCATTATAATGGGAAAAGCATTTCTGAATTGTTGTACAATGAAATAAACTCTCCAGACATTTTACTACTAGATGAACACATTACAAAATTAACACATTCCAACTGTAATTATTTCAATTAATATTTCCACCTTATTTGAGGAAAATATTTTCTGAGGCCAGAATTTCTTTTATCTTCCATCTTGCAACTTGCACCACAAGACTTCAGCAAATTGATGGGTGTGTTATTTTAACAGAAAGATTAAGAAACACTCATGAATGTAGGTCAGCAAGTATTATGTTGGAAAAAGCCTTGGCATAGAACTCAGTCTGCATTGCCAGCACTGCCAAGCCCACAGGCATCAGAGTCATCAAGAACAGCCTAACACCCAGGATTTTTTTGAAGTGTGATTCTCATTTCTTTTTACTTGCCTTATGGAATTTGAGCCTTAAAAGTTTACAGTTTCCATCTTCTCTAACAGTAAAACTAGAATGTTTTGCAATGAACACTCAGTACTCAAATTAGAATTTGATGGTAGAAGCTGATCTAGATTACTGTAGGACTTGTACACACACACACACACACGCACACAATTAAAAAACCTCATGTCTTAGAAGGACTACGTTATAAACCCAGCACATAATAACTTTTCCTGTAGAAGGCCTCTCTCTAATGTGAAGGTCTGCAACCAAAAGTGACCCAAATCGTATTTCTACAAACATTCCTTTGGGCAATAGTACCAAGAGGCAGGTCTCCCTTCTCCCTTCAAAACTCACACTATTGATTTCAACCACTTCAGCACAGAGGCACACCTCAGTTGTATTACTGCAGTTTTTGTAAGGTAAAATAGTGATCACAGCCTGTGAATCAATTTAAAGTAAGAAACCCCCAAAACAAAACATAATGTAAAACAACCAGAAAGTTAATCATAAACTGCTTAAAATGTCTCTACTGCTATAAGATTTGTAAACCCGTGGTTTCAAAAGGAATACCTTACTGACATTATTGCAGCGTCCCATACTACTGCAGTTATTTCCATTTTGATCTCTGAAACAAAGCCTCTTAGAAAGATCTTTTGACTAAAGACTGTGTAATGTATTAGCACTCTGAGACTGTTACTTTAACCAGGGTAGGAGTCATTACCTGAACAATGCTAGTCTTGAGAAGGGGGAGAAAACAGCATGTTCAAAACATCAGTACAATAAAATATACTGGAATTCTAGGTGAGTTTTTAAGGGTTGGATTATAAACTTTTGGCAAACATTTCACAGTACTTTTCAAATATACGTGATTTGAAGAAACTTTAAAAAATGGGGAATACCTTTAGTGCAATATTGTGACTTCCTATATGACTACAATACACAGTAACTTCTTTGCTAGTAATAGCAATTTTTAAAAGTTATTTTGAAAAAGGTGTTGATACTAATGATAATTTAAAACAGCAACTTTACATTACAGTAATTTTTCAGTGACATTTTTCTACTAAATTAACTTTGGCCTTAAATATTTTAAGACCATGCTATGATCAGCTTATATATTTCTAGTGTCACTTAGTCATAAACAACAATTATCACATTTTAAAAGTTTTTAATTTCTATCACTATGTATTTATAAACAAAAGTTTTATGGTAAACTAAAACTCTCTTACCTGTTATAACTGATCCATCAGATGCTGGACCATTTCCCAGTGACTGGAACTCTGTTAAACTTAAAGCTCCAGAGCTATCATCACCTAGAGACCGAGAGAGGTCTTGAATGTTCTCCATATCTTGGAGGAACTCTCCAGATAAAGGGCTGCCTATATCATCCTCTTCCAAAGGAGTAAGGGGATAGAGCTGGTTTTCAGTGTCCACCATTTTGATCAAGTAGAGCAGTCACTTAAACTTCTTTACACTGGTGAAAGAATAATTAAAAAAACCCCTGTATTTACAGTATCAGAATATTACTTTTTTTAAAAATACTTCAATCAGTTACAGCACACTGAATACATGAATTATAATCCAATAGTGAAATTATACAACATTCTGTTCCTCCGGAAGCTTTAGGCAACATGAATCATCAACAGGACATGGAAAAAAAAAAAAATCCCCAAAATACTTCAATATGAATTAAAGTTATGACAAGATCAATCTGTAGATTGTTGTTTTCTCTCCTTTGCTGATAAAAGTTACATATTGTGTTTCTACAGCAGGCATTATGCACTTCCCACCAAAATTTATAGAAAAATAACAAATATCAATATGCACACATACTATGTTTGAGCAGTCTTTGCTCACCTTATCTAACAAACAGCTTTAGATATGCTGATTTGGTCCTCTGTTCTCATCTCTTTTAAATTTGTTCGATAGGTCTTATGACACTGCAGAGAACAAAATACTGTCTTATACTGAAATCTTTGTAGAAGTGGGCCAAACTAATACTTTTTGACCTACTTCAGTCAAAGAACACCTTCAGCAAACGTACTCCAGCATATATAATCCAAAATATCTGTAATTCTTAGAGTTTGTTTTATTTCCTATAGTGAAATAAGTTTTTAAAGTTGCCTTCAAAACGAGTCACTAGAGTCATCAACTTTGAGTAACAGCACAGATTCCTAAGAAAACGTCGCAAATTTTAATTCTTCTTTTATTGACTTGTCAGGTAAGGAATTAGTAAATGTACTGCAGAATGTTACTACTGCTGCACAGATATACTTCTGCTAAAAGAAACTCATCTTCTACACTGAGTAACTAATACTTGTGTTGCGCTCAGTATGCGTACAAACACATACTGCTGCAGTCTTGTCCATGCAATGAATATGCACGGGCAGTTAGAGAAGCTCTGACTGTTACTGTGGTTACCGCTCAACACTGGCCTTTGCAAAGAACATGTGTTCACTGCAGTTTATTGTGAAGCTTGAAACTGCCAATAATTGGCTATTTGGGGATATACAATTGCTGATTTTACAATAGAATTGCTATGTTATGATTAAAAAAAAAACCAACTTCCTTGATGTTATTTAAAGTTTCAAATACCAACTACTTTGATTCCTATAACACTAAACATTTTATATTAAGAAATCAATCCTTTTCTTTGATTATCTGTGACAGATTCATCCTATGAAAATCAGGCATTTATTCTAGAGAAAAAAAAAATATTTTTTTTACTATGTAATTGACCAAAAGGGTACAGTTAAAAGTAATACAAAGTGCTGACTACTGCTTTACATACTAATGGCAAAAGACAGCCATCACTTGTATTCAGTTATATAAAAAAAAAAAAAAAAAAAAAAAAATCAAAATGTTTTGAAGCAAGGTATCTACAATCAAGCCTTTTATTCCCAGGCTGATGGCAAAAGTCTGCCTTCAATTACATTTGCATAACTTTACAAGGTATTACACAGATGTAACTGAGGGCAGAATGAACTGCTCTAAAGACTAAAAGTTATGCTTATAACAACCTGCAATGCACACACAGTTTTAAAATTATTTATTTTTCAGGTGCACTTATCAGGGCACACTCCTTTCTGTTATTTCATGGAAACCAATGATGCATATATATCACTCCTATAGTGTTTTCCAATGTGTTCATTACATGACTGTAAGGCAAAACAAACAATTTTAAAAATAAAAAATCTGTATTGCATAAGGCTTGCTATTCCACAATTTGCATCCTTCCAGCCAATCAATGTTATTTAATGTATATACATTAGACTTGGCAAAACTTTCCTTTGATTTTCAGAGTATCCGCATTTTTTAATTGTGATACCAAATGGCTGTAGTGGTACATCCTATGTACCCATTATTCAGTTTTAGCCAAGTGAATAGACATAAAAATGTTAAACCCTCAGGTACAAGGAGAGATTGAAATTGTGTAATCATAAACTCTGATGATTAGAACAAAACAGTATGTTTTATATATCCTTGGGCAATTCATTACAGCTCTGTGCATCATTGTACCTGTTTTTGAAAGAAACTATTTTGAGGCTAAAAAAAGAGGTTACTTAAACAGTGTCTAGTTAGATTCTTTTTCCTGCAATTCGTGAAAAGAATAGTTACAGTATTTAGCTTGTGACACATTTTTTCCAACTCAAATACCATTGTAGAGCAAAGATACAGATTCCCCCCCCCCCCCCAGTGCTATACTTTACCAGATACCTGGAAGGATAGAACTAAAGGAGTAGCAGACACAAACACACAGCAAAATCCAGAGCTTCTACTCATTTTACTCAGTTCACACACTAAAATGGAGTTCTTTATGAAGGTAAACACTGAAGATTTCAGGATCTGTCCAGCATAACTGAGATGGTAAAGTTTTCAGAAGGTTCATTGTATTTCGACTATTAAAACCAAGCCAAATACAATAGTCAGTTCTGAAGGCTGAAGACTGAAAGGAATCACAAATTATAAGAATCATCTCTCTAAATTTCTGATGTTATAAACCAAATGAGATAGAATTCTACTCTCCCTTCCCGAGCAGGAAAAAAAACAGACAAGGACATTCGTAATGATCCATTTGCCCAATTTCTTCAAAACAGGATAGTTTTAACTAGAAAAGGAAAATATGTTCTATATCACAAATAAGAATATCCAGGAGACTAAGAATGGGAATTTATCCACAATTTCTAACACCAGTTACAAGACAACAGGTATGTTACTGTTGATTTTACTTGGACGTGTCACATTGCTACTCTATCACTATGCACAGCTTGGCTGTATTTAAAAATAACTGTCAAATTAAGTTATCCAATTTGATACATTAAATACTCATTAGGACATTGCACCAGATTGCCAGCACTGTAATAGAATATTTATAAGCAATACAAGAGTTTTCATCCACATCTCAACTTCTTTCTGAAGGGATCAGTTGAAGGGCTGGCACAGCTTTTATTTTAAGAGCATCCAAGCAATCTGATTGTGATCCCTAATTATGTTACAATGTAACAGAACATTATATTGGAAAACTGAAACAAAATAACTCCTTTGCCATAGAGGACTGAAGTGTAATTGCTATCAGTTATAGTCCCTGCCAAATTTCCATAATCTGAAACTCTTTAGTAAAACAAATTCCAATTGTCACTTTCTTTTAAAGCTCAACAGTTGTCCTGTCTCCAAGAACCACCTTTGTTTCTCTTATAAATGCTACCGGCTTGTAACCTGACCAAATATTAAGAAATGTGATACTCATAAGCCTGTCAGAAGACATAAAATAGAGATTAAAATGATTGTGACATACATGACCATAGTCACTGAAGAAAAAAAAAATCAGAAATTATATGAATGAGGACTCTAAATAAAAGACTACTTAAAAAAAAATATTAAAAAATTACCCTAATGCTTTAGGAATCTATGGTCACCTACTACAGGAAAACAGCACAGATCATTGTAGATTATCTGACAAAGATTTTATTGCTAAACCACCTGGATGTATTCAGAACAACACTTCCAGCCTCATGAAGACTCAAGATGCAGAGTAATTTTGCAGATGCAGTGCCTTACAAAACATTACTTTCACAAAATATGAAAGACAAAGAATCAACTGAAAACATTTTTGGTTAACATCATGGGTTATTCTCTGCCAATACCTTCAATCTTGAATATCTTTGCACAGTTTCTCTGTTGAGGCAGCATGAACCAGCTCAGTAACACCTGGAGCTAGTTATCCAACAGAGTCCAAAACATTACACTATGCACCTGATATCCCTGATATAACTGGAAGATAATATACTCCAGTTGAGAAATGAGAAATCGCTTTATTTTATTTCTGAAAACAATGTTAAATTGCTATCCCTGTGACATGGCTATTTTGTGGTGAGGCAAAAGAGTAAAGAAACCTTGATGTACATTGTGTTTGTAATGATAGCCAAGAATAATAACAACTGTTCTCCGGCAATCCAAAGGCAGCTACCAAATTTGTCTCCATAAGGAACCATCAACAAAAAAGGAAGAAAGGAATGGCAGAGCATATGATCAGCACTGCTCCTCCAGTGTGCTCTTCATGAAGTTCTCCCAGGCTAAAACAGTTTTCACGGCACAGAAACATTATATTCCTCTGCAGATAGGTAGCACAAGTACCCTGCCCCAGGATAGCTGGGGAAGTTCCAGGAGGCACTAGGCTCCATATACCCAGCATTACTTCAAGTTCACTACTGAATCACGTACATCTCTCCAAGCATCACTTCTTTGTCCAGCACAAGTATTTTTAAAAGATTAAGTGAACACTGAAGTCTACCTTGAAACAAAATAGGCGTTGTTTCACAGGAAAGCAAAGGAAAGGCTTGATAGCTGAACTCTGAACATGGCAACAGCTCTTTCAGCAGCATGCCTGCTATTGCCCAAGTTGCACCATACTTTTCCACTTTTACAGTAAGTATTTAAAAATCAGCAGCCTTTTTAGCTGAATTTATATAAGAACAGCCTAACAGCTAGTGAAACATAAATGAAGCGCTTATTGTTTTAACTATTAAATTACATACCCTTTTGTACTTTCAAACACTACTAGTAAATTATAGCTGCTTAATAATTACGGCTCTTGTCAGTGATTAACTAGCTACCTTAGCAAGCATAGCCATTACATAACCATTTCTGAACACTGTCAAAATATACTAATATTTTCATTACTGGAAAAGTTATCTTTAATTTTTTTTTTCATAAGCACAGAAAACCTTGAAGTAAAATGTCTAAGTATTCATGCAATAAACCATTTGCCTTCTGTCTTCTCTGTATTTTGTGCGTGTATACACATGCATATGCTTTCACTGGCAGGTTTCACTTAATATGCATTGATCCTTGCTTCTATGAATATAAAGCTTCTAAAATAGAAAGGGTAATAAGTATGAAGTTCCTTTAAGTAATATTCACAGAGAGTATTTTGCTTTACAAAAAAGCTGTACATGTTACAACAGTAGATGTGGTAGCTGCAGCATGATGATTCCACTCAAGCATCTGCATAAGCCAACATTTCTTCTTACTTTTAAGGCTTTAGAAAAATTCTGTGCCACAAAGACATTGGCAGAGGATTTTCTCAGTTTCCCATACAATATTTTAGTCTCCATGCCCCCTTTCCTACACCTACATGCAAACACACGCAAAGTAAACTGAAAACAAGAGAGTATGACATAGAAAAATAAGAACACAATTTCATGTAATTATGGTTTTAGGGATAAACAGGTTTTACTGGTGCTCTCTCACAGCCTGTTATCTCTAAAATATGCCTATTTTCAGAAGTCCTCTTTTCCCTCCACCACACTGCAAATGCCCAATGAGTAACTTACCTATAAACTTGAACAGGTCTTAAAGAAATCGCAGTCAGATTATCAAAGAAAAATACCTAAGCACGCCACAATTGGTTATTTGCCTCATTTTTGGAATGGGATGGTGGGAGACTAAACCCCTGGCCCTTCCACATTTCATACTGGCCACACTAGGGATAATCCCTGTAAGGAAACAGGTCTCAGATGCAAAGGTCTCTGAGAAGCAGTACCAAAGTCTGGATTTACTGCATAAACAAATTGATCGTGTAAAGGGCTTGCTTGCAAATATCAAGGTTAAAGTTGAAACAATCATTACCTCTAGGTCACTTTGAGAACATTGTGGCTGAACACAGCACATTTAAAACTACCAGGTGCAGTAGATTCTTTTAGAAAACTTGGGTGTATAGGAAGAACCTGAAATATGTAAGCTACAGGATATCTCCAATACCCTGACTCAACACATAAACAACTGAAAATACAACTAACTGAAAATAAAATTTGGCACCTAAAATATGAAGTCCAGTCTCCTATCTCGGAAAGGATGCATGTTGTCTCCTCTATCCTGTGACATTTGATTCAGTTTTCATACTTTTTAACCTTACATACTAGTAATATTTTGTATTTTACAAAGTATTAAGAACCTAAGACAAAGAGAATTTACTACGCATGAGTTGAAAAATTTTCATGAGCCACCTCTTCAACAAGACTGCCAGTTGCACCCCCCCAAAAAAAAACCAAAACAGAAAAACTCTATTTTTTCCCTCTACACAGTTGTACTCCAAGATATCATATGCAACTTATAAGCATACTTGCCTTTTAAACAAATCAAAATTCACATACCCTAATTTTGAAGAATGATACTAAAATTGCAAAGTTAAACTCTTAAAAGTTATGTAATGAAAAATTCTATGCAACCTTGATTATGCTACCTTATTTTTTTATGCACTGTGGTGGAATGTACCTATATACTGCTCGATGTTCTTCTTTCCCCAAATCACTCCCATTATAATTAGGCAGTGCATTAAACAGAAGTGGAATTACACAGCTTGTAAGGCAACTTTGCTTGTATTAGTCTGCAGCAGGAAAAAAGCTGTTAATTTATTGGTTCGTCAAAAAGGAAGAACATTCTTTGTCTAAGCAAAAAGGGAGAAAAGACAATCCTGTTTCTCTGATCTGTAAGTACTTGCAGCACTGGAGGAACACTAGAGAATTTCCTGAAGGAAGAATAAAGGCCACAGAGGCAAGTCCACTGGCTTCAGAAAGTGGGGACCATGATGAGTTTTACATTCCTTCCCTGAACACAGTTCTCTAATTGCATCAGAAGATGCAGAGATAACACACTTCTGATCTCACACGGGAAGAGTTGATAAAGCTTTGAAACACTGCAAATATTTTGCTGGTTGCTATTAAAAGTGGTGAAAACAATATGGGAATATTTTTTTGGTTTTGCATTACTCAGCCAAACCCAAGCAGAACTTACTGAGCCAGGCAACAGCATTTCTTTGGTCCCAGGACTTTCTCTCCTGTTGGATTTTAAAATACATGATCCAAAAAGAGAGAGGAAAGGCAAGATTTTCATATTGAAAATTAACAATTTTTATCAACTTTTCCATACAAGTAATTAGCCAACACCATAAGCAAGTACTTTCAAAGACAGGACTAAACCAGATGAATTAACATGCTGTCAGCAGTAAGAAGATGCACACAAGAGCAGTGCTGATTAATGACAGGTCAGGCAGGAACAGTACCACACAAGCAATGGACTATATGTACATTAACACTAAGCAGAACTATTCTTCAACTAGATGTACTCTGTCAGACTGTCAGGAGCATATACGATTCTTCTATGTTGCAGCACCAACTCCTATTAGCCCACCACGAGTCTAAGAAAATGTAATGATAATGCCAATGTGGCTTATTTAGGCAAAGTGTCGAGATTTTAAAATTAAGTTTATTTTGTGGCATATGCAGAACAGATATTTTCCAGATGCATAGAAAGGTATGGTGATGTTGCCAGAAACTCTTGTATCCTGCAATATACATGATATTTGGCATGCAGGTTCCCACTAGTTTAACAAAAATCGCAGTTCTTAGAATGTCACTGTTTTGTTAGTTGTTCAGTTATTTTTACTTCGAAAAAATAAGGAAATGACTTAATAAAATTTAAAAAAATGTAATTTACAAGTCAGTGTTACAAATCCACACTTTTCCTGGTGCAAATCACTTTTAAAAGTAAAAACATATGTAAGGAGATACAAACATAAGCAACACCTGTAATGTGGCAAGAAGAGTATTACCAACAGAAAAGCATAAAATCAGGATACAAATTCTGTAGAGAAAACAAACAAGGGTTGTCAAAGAGGAGGTAGCCATACTAAACATGAAAGGTTCCTTACATATTATTCAAGTGCCAAGCAGCCATAATGCAGAATCTGCATTAATAGAAATTTAAGGCTCTATGAACATCTGTTTAACATTTATGTCCCTCCCAAGCAAAAATCTAAAACCTCAATCTGTATGATTATAAAAACACTCAGTTAAAGGCAAGACTTACAAAGTCATCTTGGATTGCTAGACAAAATGCTACCATATCTCCTTATGAAAGAGAACTTTGAATTGCTTATAATTGCAGTATATACAAAGACACAGTTAAAAATTGAGCATTTCCACCAATATCACAACCTACAAAGACCAAAAAGCCCAAAATATTTATTGAAGTGATTGCTTAACACTGCTCAGCTATGAAAATTTGGGCAGACCCTACAGAGAAACAAAGACAGCAAAAAAGCAACTTATCACCCAAGGAAGTGGGGGAAAGCAGAGACTGAAAAAATACAGAGAACAATGACATAATCGCTAACAGTCATTATTCAACTACTTTGCAGTTACTGAGCCAGCTTCAATCCCTGTTGGCATCTCCCTCTAGCTTCTTTCCAAGATTTAATGGCACAGGGTAGAAGCTACTTCATGGGTCCTGACTCGCTGAAGTGGAGTCTCATTGCCTAGAATATATTAAAGAAAGATAAATGTCTCTGAATGGGGCCCCTCATCCCCCTTTTAAATGCAACATTTCTGCTTTAAAGCTATGCAGCTGCTTTCTATACCTTCATGATTATATATTCACGATTTCCTCCAATGTTTTCTTTCAATTACGTAACACATTCATTATACTCTAAATAGTTCTAAAAATTGTTTTGCCAAGATTACTGTTTAAGAAGTAACTAATAACAGGACAGCAACAAAACTATTCAAGAGGTAATTAAACTATTCATCCCAAATACCATACCCTCTCACTTTCACACAACAGATGCAATTACTAATGGAGAAAAAAATTACAAAGCAGAAATTAATTTTCACCAAACAGACATAAGAGGGGTATTCATCTAACCTAATGTCAAGCACCTCACTTACGTGTTTGGGTTGAGCAGAAATCAATGGGACTTTCCAGAGCCATGACTCATCTTTGAGGCCACGATTACAAATTAAAAAGCGGTACTTTTCGATCAGATCATTTCCCTGATCCAGTTCACTGCAAAGCCTTACAAATATTTGTGCTTGCTCAATGGAGGGAGCAGAAATAAGTGGTTGGGGAGAGGGATACACATGCTGCCCAGCCAACAAATACATGTGTTATGTGCAGCCTGAATTCCCTCTGAAGAATCCAGTGATTATATCAACAGGCTGGGCCTTTAAACCAGGCACTTGCATTGCCTGAAGTAAAGCAGCCATGGCTCGTAAGTCTCTGATGAGAGCTGAAAACTGCTCTGCAGATCAGACAGCATCTCTATTAGATTAAGCAGTATCATCTTTTGACAGGGCCATGGAACTGTCATATAGGCTGGGGAGATCATGCAGATCCCACAGTTATTCATCATCCTTCCAGCAGTAAAACTCCCACAGAAATCCAGTAAATGGAAGATACAGGCATTTACTCTGAGTTGAAACAACATGCTCCAATAAATAAATTAAATAAATAAAATCATAATTCCAAAGTTGGAAACTCAAGCTGAGAGTAGAATCTAACTCAAAGAAAGACTTCGGCTGCTTGTGAAGAATAAAACAACATTCTAGCATCAAAAGGCTTTCTAATGGGAAATTTTAAATTCAACAAGCTCCTCAAGAACTTGGTAACTAGGAACTCAGTTGAGAATACTTTACATTTACATACATGACTTTTACACTGACTTTATATTAGACCAGAAAATATATTTCATCATATTTGATCCACAACATTAGACTACTCAACCTTTAGCAGACAGAGCTCAACTTAAGATGTAACCACAGTTCTAGGTTATCAGTACAATGAGATCTGAAGCCTGTCTTTAAATTAGCCAGTGCTAACCCCTTTAACAACAGGAGCCAGATTTGACTTCATCAGCAATGGGACATAAAGGTTTTGCAACCTTTGCCTTCAGGCTCTAGAGACAAGACTTACAGGCCTATCACCTCAAGTTTACATCTATCTGAAGTCATGCTTGCTTTCTTCCACACAAATGGACATCAGATGCATCAAATGTGACATTACTCAAATTTGCAGCAAGGTCCTGGTAATAAAAGAAAAATCTATTTTTCCTACCTCATTTCAGTAAAAAGAGTGCAGATTGGGTTGTTGGCTTGAACTGATGTCAAGCTCAAATAGATTCAAGTCTGCATAGAATACCAATATGACATTGAGATTTTTTGGTTTGTTTTTTTCTCCTCTAAATGTGAGTTTTCATATCCAAAAAGTGGATACTTTGGTGGTTTCTGTAATTGGGAATAGGAAGACCGGCATTTCTTTCTAATGAAAGCTGAACTGAAGCAAAAGTCAGAAGTACCTATATGTCAAAGTAAAGCTTTCAAATCCCTCTTTTAAATCTATGTCTGCTGAATCCTTTAAATTCTTGTAAGAGTTGACCAGTCAGAACTTCAGTATCAGTCAACAGTAATATTAGTTAACAAACTATATAATATTATATTAGGTTTATTGGTAACCTACAATGTTCTCCTTCACTTTACTATTTTCTTCAAGTGTTTTCGGTGGGGTCTTTTCTTTGTTGGGTTTGGGGGGTTTTTTTGTTTGTTTTTTTTTGTGGTTCTGGGTTTGTTTGTGTTTTTTTTTTTTTTTTAACTACATTATAATCCAGTCTGATGTCTAGATGACTCCTGACTCTAAACCAAGCAAGCACTGTCAAAGACTTACGTGGAAAACTTTGTGTTAAAGTCTTCAGTCTTGCTTCAACTTTTATTGTCAAGATGCCTAGAAATCCTGAAAAACTGGCAATTTGTAATTTTTTTTTTCTTTCTCTATGTATCCTGCCTCTGTTTCCACTTTTGTAGTAAATAATGAGCTCTGACACATGGTTGAGAATAGACTACAAGCTTAACCTATAGAATAAGCATACTATTATTAACATGACATTTAAAAAAAAAAAATCAGCCTGGACAACAGTATGAGAGAGGTTTATTCAATTTATTACATTAGTTATTAATGCATGCAAAGCAAATATTCAGACTGGAGTTAATAATATCCAGTATTTTTGAGCCATGATCAATAAAGCAAGTATATTTTATTAACAAGAGATTCAAAAGAACAATAGGATTTTTTTTTCTGCAAGAAACTAAGCCGTGGCAACATCTTAGCAACCACTATGTTATAGAGTACTCTGGGTTCTCTGATACGTGCCCTCTTTCAAGTTCAAATACAGTTCCACAAGTACTACTTACAGTTCACCACAGCTTCTAATAAAAACCCCACTTCACTGTTATATATACCTTTATGCTTGCGACACGCTCTCCCTTTTTCTTTTCCTCTCTCCAAAGCATCTCCACATTTTGCTCTTTATCCAGTGTGTTTCAATGTCAATATCTCTTCAAGTCACTGTCATATTCCACTGAAATTATTCCATACTTGAGCAACATTCAAATGATTACACATGTTAATCATAGCAGCCATAGCAATTTGTGCTTCAAACTTTTAGAGATTCTAAATCATTCATGACAGTATCTTGTAGGCAATGAAGCTAAAACAATATAGTGTATAGCACACAGATGCTCTGTGTGTTTGCTGAACACTTAGATGTGAAGACCACAACTACTGAGAAAGAAAGATTTGATGCATCATTTAAGAGGATGTTTTCTTTATATGTAAATTAAAAGCTAGGATTTGATTTATAATTGATATTTGAACCAATGCAAGGTCACATTCGGACAAACATGACAGTATTTGCTATTTGATCCAAGGTCACGTTCACACAAATGTGTCATCTGAGTATTTGCTATATTTTTATTACTGTGTAATGAACTCAAAGCTCTCTTACTTTCCCCATGTGTCCCAAAACTCCTTACCCATTTATTTGGAAGTCACCTGTTTTTTCTAAGTTTTGCAATACTCTACAAATGTCTGACAAGCTAATTACATAAGCCAAGATTTTGAAGTGATTAACAGTTAGGGATACCTTGACTTCAGAAATCAGTGACCAGTTTGAGGCTAAATCTAGTTGCACAGTATGCCCAGAATGAAGAGAATTTTTAAAAAAGGAACAAACCAAAAACCCCACAAAACCTATGTCTTATGAACTGCATGCACATATTTCAGATGTCTTAAACCATTATCCATTTCTTTTCTAAAAATAACATGTAAAAATAAGTTTGAGTGGTGAAGTCAAAGTTGATTCTGATGTGTACAGCATTTACAAACAGCCTACACATCTGTCCTAACATGCTGCTCACTGGAAACCAGATCCTCAAGACCAAATTGGAATGTTGTGATTGTTTCCTTACACATGTGATCACGGCGTCTCAGATTATGCAAAGTGGCTTCTCAACAATTTTCCAACTATACCCTGATAGTCTACAGAGACTTCATTTGTTGAAGAATAAAAATATCTGAGGGTAAAAGGCAAATACAAATTGCATTTTAGTGTGGTGACTAAATGATTATCTCCAATATAATCAATTTTTGAAGTAAATAAAATGTAAGCCCCTTGCTAAGTCTCCTGCAGAGTACATTTTCACTACATATGGTAAAAATAAACTTCAGAGGGTAACAAATTAAAGACATCTGTGCAACTAAAATTGTCAATTAAAATTATAATCTAATACATACAGAGGCAGTGCCAGGCAAAATTTTTGGCCATTTTCCATTAAACATATTGACTGTGCTATTACATAAACCTCTCTAACCCAGAAGTTTTACTTGCTCACATGCTTGTTAAAAAAAAAACAAAAAACAAACAAAAAACCCTCCTAAAACAAAAGCAAAAAAACCCCACACCACAACATATATGTTCTATTCTATCCAGAAAGACATAAATTTACAAGCAAAGCTGTCCAGTAACTCTTACTAACAAATGTGAAATTTTAGACACACTATATTTATGAAAAGGAAGGAAAACGAATTGTCACTAACTTATAGAGTCAAGCAAAGACTTTGATGCGCTTTCTAAAACCCTGATAATATTTCAACAATCTTTAGGGTTCATGTATATCTATGGATACCTTAAAATGTGTTCTTATAAACCAGGATATAAGAATCTCTTTTGTTTTATAGCCACAGATCTTTATGTGTGATAGCAATTGGTATTTATTGTCGATAATTCCTTATTGGCAGGACTGGTAGTAACATAATACTCTTTAGAACTTAGACTCCTTGCTGTGTTATAAATAAAAATACCTGCCTTAAGTTTATATTTATAGTAAAATGAAGGATAAAAACCAATTAACTAATCTTTTGTTCTGTGAGCATATTTATTATTCCCGTATGATTTCAATCTTGCTTACTCTTCGACAGAAGAGCAAAGAAATGTTCCTGTGACAAATACTTCAACAGAATACAGCCTAAGTCAAGGCCACATATTATATATAATAATAATATATTATTATTCTGCCAGATAATCTAGTATTTTACAGATACCAAGTAGTTTTGAGTTTGTTGACTGGTAATGAAATTTTTGAAGTTGTATATAATTTTGTGAGTTTAAATAACATAAAAGTTTGACAGCATTAAGTTGTGACAGTACTCAGATTTGAAAGATAGAATTCATATCGGTTTTTACTATTACCAGCATTAAAACACTGGGAAAAGGGCAACTTTGGGGAAAAGAAATAAAAAAAGCTTTGACTTCTATTGATTTGCTCCCAAAGACATAAATTTTTCATACCATTGTCACCCCACATTGTCCTATCATGTCACCCTGCTCTTTCCTCTTGTCACTACACTTACAGCTCCCCCTCCCCACACAGCGTCCCTGAACTACTGACTATGCAAACAGCAAACACGCTGTAGCTGGTTCAGAGCTACATGTTGCAACTGGCTCACTAGTGCTCCTATGCTGATTGGGAATTGACAGGCCAAACAGAACAGATAATTGTTGAATTCGTATTGCATCATTTCCTCAGTAGGGTCAATAATGTGTTTTCTTCTTTCTTGTTACCAATTTTCATAAAAATTACAGAACTTTAATGCCTTTGCAACCACTACTCCTCTGTCAAATTTGACAAGACTTGCAGTTTCAAAGTTAATGGGTAGAGGAAGAGGACAGCATACCATACTGCATATACCTGACTTTCTCAGGTAACTAGACTAAAAGAGATGAGAATACAATCCTGAAAATGGTTTTCAGTATAGCAATTTTGGAGCATAACTCTCTTCCGAGATAGATCTGGACTTTTGCCCCCCCCTTTTGGGGGGGGTGGGGGATGTTCGCTTTCAATATTTGCTTTATATTTACTAAGGTGTGTAGAACACAAAAACAGTACAATGGGTGCCTGAAGTTATGTCAGTACTTGGAGTATTCTACAGTTTTCCAGAGTCCCTCACTTTGACTCCTAATCACATACTTTATTAAGAAAAAGATAATTGGCTGTCCTTGAAATAGTGGTTAAATATTCACTTTGGCTGAGGATTTCTGAGCTGTGGGCAAAAATACTAGCTCTTACAAACATCTTAATGGCAACATTCTTCCTGAATAAAGAGCTATTGTTTTGGAACAATACTTTTAATCTAAAAAGAGAGAGAAAAAAGAAAAAGATATCTTAAATTAAAATTACTTAATGCAAAAAGTTGAAAGATGGTTTGGACTTTTTAGCATATTGATTTAAGATCATTAAAATCTTCACTTGAATCTTACCTGCCCTTCAACCGTAACCTAGGCCTTGCAATCCCCCTTTTTTAGAACACCTAGTCAGACACAGCTTCTCTACCTGGCCAACCCCTAAATTTTGCCACCCCGGTTCCATTACACAGGTCCTGCTCAGAACAATTGAAATAAAATCCCCACAACTTTGCATCTGTATCTGTTACTACAATAGCTCTCCTACTTATGACCAGCATTCCTTTAAAAGGAACATGAAGCCTTTTAGTTTTCTCTTTTCATTTACAGCTTAAACTTCCACGTGTAAGCTTGGTGTCCTTCTTGTTTTGGCTTGGGACAAAAGTCCAGTTACTTTGGTATCTGATGCTGCAACTTTTGCTTCAAAGATCAACAACAAGCAAAAAAATCTTTCTGCCTCAAGTATACCTCCTTTTCAGTCTCTATCGTTCTCCCCATCCCCAAATCTCCCGTTTCAGTTTTGGCTTTACCCTGGCACACTCAGCTTCCATACTCTTTCAGCTGTCCTACCCTTCTCTTTCATAAGCCATGTCAACCCATCCTCAAATCACCTCCTTCATCCCCTCGGGTCCTCTAGTCTTCTATCTCCGCCCCTCTAGTATCTGCACAGCTGCACTCTTCTCACCATCTGCAACCCCTTGCATGATTCATCACCAAACATAACAGACCATGATTATTCACTATTTGAAAAGCTACAGTGGAATTTACATCTGTTTCTGGAAGAGATTCAAGAAGCCTGAATTCGCCTTCTTAGCAGAGAACACCACCACTGTGTATTTTTGGTGGGTTTATTTCACTGATAAACTTTATCCCCTTGCCTAGACATAATAACAAGACATATTTGATAACCTAAATTCAGCTTAACAGAAGGGTTTATATCCTATAAAAGAAAATGACCCTCAAACAAGATACTACAGATTTAGGCCCCTTCTGCTTGTAAGTATTTTTTTTGAAAATTAATTGAGTAATACCAATGGGCTAGCTTTCATACTCTTCTACCAGTAGACAAAATCTAATGTCTTCTATAAACAGCACCTGGATTTGTGTAGTTTACTTATTCTTCAGTGTATTTTTTTTTTTAACAGGCTCTTGTTGCTCAGCCATTACATTTAAATAAATAAAAACTGCTAAAAATAAACTAACTTTGATTTAATGGCATGCCACAACTCAGAGTACCCAGAGTGGAATGTGAAACAGAATTCTTTCACTTTTTGTTGTTGGTTTGTTTGTTTGTTTTTTTAAGAAAAAGGCCTTCAGTTCTGTTCTGGTAATTTAGAAATTCCTACCTTAAAAAGTTTTTCTTTGTGATAAATGTATCACAAAAACAAAGTTTACACTGAATTAGCATTGCTGACGGGAGTCTTGGCAACAGGTATGAATGCAATGAATCCACATTTTTTGGCAAATGGACATCAAGTACTTGTACTTCCAAGCTACTGACATGTCAGATAGAGGATATACTCGGGACACATGACTTCACAGTTCTAAATCAAGTCACTTGCTACAGTATAGAGATCACAAGCCTCATACTCCTGCATGATCAAAAAATGTCAAAATATAACCAATTATTTTCCTGACATCTAAGCTCTCTGCTCATCCTTCATATGACATGAAGGGTGTCTACTTACCTGTTTAACAGCCCCATATTAACAATAGTATTACCATTGCTGCCTGCTTGGCACCCCACTTCTCCTCCCCACTTCTTTTAACTAAGGAAGCACCTGAATTACAGAAAGGTGGAAGAAAAACAACAGCCCAATGAAACAGCCAGGATAAGAAAACCTGTTTAAAAAGTCACATAGGTACTTTCATATGCCAGTTTTAATTCACTTTGTAAGGCATTTTAGCTGACTGAATCAGACTTTTGAGAAAGCAATTATAGGGGGACAGCACTCGCAGCCCTCTGCTGAGCCAAACTGAAGTTGTTGGTTGCAAAATAACATAACTTGTTAAGGGTACAGTTAGGCAAGCCAGCTTAAGTAATGTAATAGCTCCCTGACATCAAAAGGATATCCCTTCCGTAGCTCCCTGACATTGTCAGCCCTGCACCTTCCCTCTCCCTTCTTCATTTCCAGCCACACAGCTCCATCCCGCCTGTGCTGGCTCTCGCACTTGTCTGACCTCTCTGGCCACATCTGTAATAGTAAATAAAACAGGGCCAGAGCACAGGCTTGAGCCATGCTGTTAGCGTCCTCTCTGACACCATTTTGGCCCATACCAACTTGGCACTCTCCCAGACAAATGCACAGGCACAGTTAAGGGCACAGCACACGCAGAGCAGCAAATTGCTCTCCACTGGCAGTCTGGATGCGACCATGCTGTTTCAGGGGGAAGACTGTTAGGTGTGTGCAATCTTGCCACTTTGTTCCGGGTCCAGAGAACAGTCCCCGGTGTATTTTATTCCCTAGTGTAGACATAGCCTCAGTGAAACAATTCAGCTTATTAAGCCAGTAGAAATGTAATGCAGGAAAAACATAGCTAGAGATAGCTGAACAGACTCACTAAAGGGGCAGCAAAAAGTAAGGGTAGAAACACATGGATGATAGCAAAGGAAAGAAGCATGAAGAGGGAGCCTGACCGATCTTTTAACAACAGTTGCTAGATCAGGTCAGGCCATGCTGAGTAACCACACCTCTCGCTGTAAGCCTTATATTTGCAGGGCTATCACGAACAACACGGAGAGGGGACACCCTATTCTATTTTTTTTTTTTTTTTCATATTTGTGTGTTCACTCATATATATATCTCTATACACGCACACGCATGCCACGTAGAAGAGAAATAAAACACAATAGCTGCAAACTGAACAATTCTATATGCTTAAAGGATAATCACTATTACATTTCCATGGGATTTATTACAGGATTTATCATCTTGAGAAAACGCAACTCCTTGTAAATTTAGTTAGAATTATGGCAGCTCAGTATGCTGAAGATCAGGTGCCCAAAACACACATTTAAGTTGAACGTTTGACAGCTGTTTGAAAATATTAGCCTATTTATGTACAGTTACTTCTCTATGGAAGCACAGTACACAAAATGTACAGCTGCTGCTTTTTTCAAAAGCAGTATCCTGTGCTGTTTGTCTCTTAGTTACATATATACTGAAGCTGCCACCTGATTTGATTCTAATCAGACTAGACTGCTTAACTGCATACAGCACTCTTTTGTCCTGAGGTGGATAAGGATAAATAAATTTTATATAAAAGAATTAATTTCAGAGGTAAAAAACCAGTCCAGATTTCTTATGTGCTCTTCTCTGTGGGCAGCTATGTGGAATATGAATAAACACATTACACCATTTTTAAATTTCACATATATACAGCATAACAACCTAAGTCTACCTTATGCTCACAGAGCAAATTTTCCAACAACCAACTGGTCAGAAACGACCACAGACAGAACATTCTCCTGTTTACATAGCTCTCTCATAGTGAAACTACATCCATACAGCATCTTACACTGACAAAAAACCCACTCAAAACTCCCTCACAATGCAGCACACTTACTCCAAACTGAACATTTACCTACAGACTAAGAAAAAAGATTTGAAAACCCACACTTAACCATTTTCAACTTTGCTGAATAAACTTCAGTGTCCAATATTCTGTGCATACTTGCATTGGCTACTTTTTAAAATTATTCTTAGGACTCCTAACCTTCATCAAGAATCTAATTCCAGCCTCTATTAGAAACATAATTTTTATGCTAGCAATGCATAGTTCTTGTAATCTTCCCCTGCAAATTGCCAATAAGCCAACAATATTCACTATAACCTGCTGGCTGCAATTAATTTTATTTTATTTTAACATCAGAGTGGGTGAATTTATCGACCAGTGTAATAGAGTATTCATCAGCCCTACTGTAAAGAATGCCATCAAGCACTGCCTGCTAATAAATCCAGGAGTCTCCAAAGCAGCCTGTTGACGCAACACCCACCTTCTCCCTATTCCTCGCCTTCAAATCCAAATGGTTCTGTATTATATTCTTCAGCCTTACTACTCCAGGGAACATTTTCCATACATGTTGAATAAAGATGCAAGAAGGTTTGGTTTTGTTTAATATGAACCTGCACTATGACTCCAATGCCATGTACTTTATAACTTCCTTGCTGAAGCAGTAACACTAACAGGAGGCTAGGAAATGTCAACAGTAATTCAAGTCTTCATTTTCAAATAAACAAAAGTTTTTCTTACCATCTGAACATTCATATTCTGGTTTAAATGCAGTGCTTTCTTCTGTGAATTGTTGTATTGAGCATTTCCAGTAAATAATTATTTAAAACAAAACAGGCATGTAGCACTCTTATTTGTGTAACAAAAAATGAATGGTAATACAAGTCTATATGCAGATAACAGAACTTACTCAGACAGCATACCTGTGCTGGATGCATGGATACATACAATAAGACAGTAAGCCCTGCCTCCAAAACTTAATCATAGGCTGTATAATAGTTTCAAATGATCCATGTTTTTGTTAAATCTAAGTAAGATTAGGATGGATTGTGGTACCATTTTTCCATGCAAAACACATCAAACTCTGAATTATTCACAACAATAAATGCTCTCAGCTCCAGGATATTATACACTCATAGATGAGTAAGAAGTTACTCAACCAGCAGTTAATTTGCACACCGAACAGCAGCTCTGGTTTCCTTTTACATACTTATCAACAAACTGAATATAGACTAATGAGATACGAAAATATGAAACACAAAAATATTGGACTAACTCACTTTCACATGTATTTCAGCTGCCTGGAAACAAATGCCAAAGAACCTTACAACTGCAGTAGCTGCTAACTACTCTGAGTTCCTCAAGGCAGACACATCTTTGAACAAGTTTCTTTTACTATTTGGAAAGATTAAATGAATAATTTCTTAGTTTATACATTTTTTAAAAGCCATGATAGTATATCAGCATTTCTAGAAAGGGATAGGTAATTTGCCAAATGCTTGCGAATCTATCTCGTACTGTTAGTGTTTCCACAGGCATGAGACAACTTAACTTAAAACAATAAATTTAGATTAATATAGTACCACAGAACAAACTATGCCTGTTTGGTAGTTCTCATCTTTCAATCTGCAAAGTAAAAAAAATTTCTACAGTGTATGCTTACAGCATTTTAAAACACAGCAAACAACCACATAAACCAGTCATATAACAACTCAAGCCTCAGTCAGGATTAGAATACCAATGAATTGTATTTTATAATTTGTATTAATCTGTACACAAGAAGCCCTTCACTGGACACAGAAATTATACTTCCTAGATACTTAAAAGACACATGCAATGCACTTATAAATAAATATTGTTTCATAAGCAGAAACTATGAGAACTGGTATGAGGAAGTGGAATCAGATTTGGCAACATCTCAATTCCACATGCAATCTGGTCACACAACAATCTCCTCATATCAGTTTAATGTTTTTAAAACATGCCACATATCACACTCTTTAAGATTGAGAGATTTTAGTTTTACGCTGAGGATAGGGATGATTTAGAGCCTAACCTTACTGGATAAGTACTTTTTCATTCGGTGAATATTCAGCATTCTACTTCGTAAGAAGTCATTCAATATTTAATGTGAAATGCTGAGCACTCCTAAAATATTAAGAATTCAGAATTCTGCTGAATAACATCTTTATACAACTTTTACGCAAAAGTCTAACGCAGCAGTAGATATCAGAACATGAGGAAATTTTACTTACTCTGTTCTCCTGACTGTGCTAGTATTTTCAATTTATCAACTATTTGTTGGCACTACTTGCTCAGATTTCTTTCCTTGCCAGATATACATTCCTATACATTAATCACTCTTTACAGAAATTCTGCTTCAAATGTTTTTTTCTTATCTAGTTGTTCAAAAATGATGCCAAGATAGCTCCCAGTCCATGCATATACTCACCACTTCGTGCTGCATCTTGCAATGTTGAAACAGAAGTTGTTTTCTGGAATCTGTTTCCTTTCCATTTCATGTGCACATTGGCCATAACAAGTAGTGCTTCATTAATAAAAAGCTGCTGACATTCTTTCTTTAAAAAAAAAAAAAAAAAAAAATCAACAAATTTCCCAAAGCTTACTATTCTAATTTTATATTGATATCATGTAATACAATGCTTTTTCATATTTCTTTAAGCTTCTTCAGAAAAAAACACTGTCATTTCACTTGGGCTATAATTATTTTTTTAATGACTGAGGCTTTTAATACAACACCCAGTTTTACAGCAGGACTACACTGACATCTAGCTAACTAGGGTATGTAACTGGTACACCCCAGTATCATTCTGATCTTTTTTCTTCATACTAGAAAAATTCAAGAGCACTCAACTAAGACCACTACAGTGAAAGCCTTGTGCTATTTTAATTATCTCTTATAAAGCAAAATATTTTTACTCATAAAGAGCATTCTCCCAAATGTCCGAGTCTTTATGTGGACAAACTGTTAGAGTAGTTACAGTTTGCAAGGTGCATACACACATGCGCCACAAGATGTCTTTGCAATTGGCCTTTTAAGTACCATTTATACCCCAAAGGTAGAGATTTTACTTTTATATACTTTATAAGGCTTGTTAAAAAAAAAAAAAAGCATACATAGCTAATGGTTTGATTAAATTGACTCCCCTGTCCACTCAACTAAAAACCAAACAAGTTAAAGATTCAGAGAGATTTTGCAAAAGCTGTCAGATTAAATTAAAAATGTTAAAATTCAAAAATGCTGTAAGAAAATATGTTTGTATTTATAATAAATATGAATTCAACTTCATTTATTTTCCAAGACAAGTATGGTGTTCTCTTTTTTCCGCCTTGCAATAAATATGCCACGTGCAAAAGAAACAGAACTCAGAACTCAAATCTTAGAAGGTAAGCTAATGCAAAGTAAAGAGAAAAATAGTGCTATTTGCAATTTTGAAGTAAGAGCTGCTTCTAAAAAAAAAACTAAGAAAATTTACATTGCCCTC
This sequence comes from Harpia harpyja, assembly GCF_026419915.1. Taxonomy (NCBI): domain Eukaryota; kingdom Metazoa; phylum Chordata; class Aves; order Accipitriformes; family Accipitridae; genus Harpia; species Harpia harpyja. The sequence continues at coordinate 3,742,336 of NC_068945.1, read as the reverse complement.
CTTGACCACTTTGGGTCAACAGTGAGCACTATAATCTATTTTCTAGAACAAGATTAATATCCTAGGCCATGTAACCTACTCTCCTGTAGGTCATTATCTTCTCTAATATTTTTATAACACTCAACACATATTAAAAGCATAACAGCACAAAATCACAACTGAAATGCAACCCTTTCTCCACGGTTTAAAATTCATAATGCCCTTTAAGAAGACTACAGTATTGCGGGGTATGAATAGAAAATGAAGACATTAAAGAATGACTGAAAAGCAAGTAAGAAAACCACAAGGTTTTCAGGACGTACAGGTTTGTAATAGGTAGCCAAAACTCCCTATGCCACCTGATTGTAGAGGATGACAGTCAATATAAGGCATCAGCAGATTGATAAGAACTTTTTTTTGGACTATGCCAAATGTTCCTTCCAAACATGGGAAAAGAAAGGGAGCGTGCTGGCTACGCAGTTCTACAAACCTCTGATAAGGTCTGCGCACACTCTCATCCTTCTGAAACACTACATTGCCCTACTTAAAATCCCAAAAAGTTGCCACTACAAGTAACTAAGAGCCAATGGCTGCTTGATAGCTCACGCCAAATAACAAAGGTTATGATACTGGTTTAGCTTTGAGTAGACTTGTGACCACATCACATGCACCACAACTGCCGTCAGTTTCAGCATGAGACCAGGTAGCCTCAATATTGAGCCAGTGATTCTGAATTTATGAAGGAAACACTTTTTACAGCGTATCAGTTTTGCTATCTGCAAAGACCACGCGGATTTCAACCCAGTAATCAGTGCTAGATGCCAACAAGAAAGTCTGTGCATGTTCTATAATACACGTACAGTTTGATTAAAACTTTCCTTCCCAACAAAACTTATGCAACGTCTTTATTTGTGCAGTACTACTAAGGCTTCCAATGCCACCAAAGTGCCAAACACCATTATTGCAGATAATCCTGTCTGACGAATCCTGTACTCACGCTTCTTCCACCAGAGAGCTTAGGAACAGCTACTTGTGTCAGTGAGGCTACGCTGATCTTAAGAGGAATACAAGGCAGTACCTTTTAGCACTCCTTCCCATTACTTTTTGAATGCTCTCTTTTTCACTTGCTTTTGGACAGCCCAGTAGGGACAATCAAGAACATGTTTTTCTCATCAAACCACAAAAGCAAACACAGGGGGAGCTCCCACTGACCCACTCCTCACTCCAAGGATACAGGACTCTCCTCTGACCAACCGACTGGTAAAAGCACAACCTGCCTGACCAAGCCAAGCCAATAAAGATAACCTCCAAGCACGTACTTTCTGCCTAGCGCCCAGGTTCCTTTCTCAAACCAGGTTAAGGACAATTCACATGTGCTGTGTTTAAGAGACACGACAGCTGCAAAACAGCACCTTACCTCACAGGACATCGTCTTCTCCTCTGTTCCCCCCCCCCCCCCCCCCCAGCACCCTGAGGTCTCCCCACAAGGTTTCCAAGATCGCTTTTTACCTACAAACGCCAGCCTCTGCCAGGGCCGGCTCTCGCTCGTCCTTTAGCCCCTCTGACCCCGGGCTGCCGCACACCGCGGTCCCCGGACGGCGGGGCAGCTGGCGCGAAGCCCGAGGGCAGCAGCAGGAACAGCTACAGCATCTCCCCAGGCCAGCTAACTCCTTCTCCTCGCCTTTGCCACCGCCGGAGTTTCGCAGAGGGCTTCAAAACGCGGCGACGAGATAAATAGATAAATAAATAATAAAAATAAATAGAAAGAGAGGGGGAGGAGAGGAAGAAAGAGGACAGGTCGTTAGGAAAACCGCCACCGCGTTAGCGAGGCGGGGGCGTCACCCGGCCGCGCTCCCACCGCCTCCCCCCCCCCATCGGTCCCCGGAGCCCCAGCCGGGACACAGGCAGCCTCCGCACCGCAGGGGACGGGGTCGGGTCGCCCCTGAGGCAATACCGTGCATTACTGCCGGCCCGCGGGCAGGCGAAGAGGCCGCTCGGCGCCCGTGGGCGCAGCGGGTCCGGGTCCGGGTCCGGGTCGGGCAAGCACCGCCGCGTCCCCGGCTGCGCTCCGCCGTCGGCCCCGCGGGGCGCCGAGCTCTACTCGCCGCCAGCCTCGGCCACGGGGGGCAACAGCCGCCCGGCGCTGTCAGGCCGGCGGGGCGGGGGCCGGTGAGGGGCGGGCAGGGGAGGGGAGGGGAGAAGTACCCCGGTCCTGCGCCTGACTGACTCCGGGCGGCAGGGTGACAGGTACCGGAAGTGAGCTCGTGGCACACACCTCCCGCCACGGCCGCGCGCCATTGGCTGGGGAAGGGGAGAGACCGGCGCGGGCCGGGCGCAAGCGCGGGGGCGCGCGCTCCCTCTCCACACACCACACCCCCCCCCCCCTCCCTGCCGTTACCGGCGGCGCGCGCGGAGGCAGCCCGGTGCCGGCCGTTGGACTGAGGCGGCGAGGCTTTCCGTTTCAAGGGTGAATAAAGCCCCGCCGGGCGTGAGGGGACGGGACGGGGGAGCAAAGCCCCGGGTCCTGAGGGGATGGTGCGGAGGAGCCGTGGCGGACCCTGTGAGCGGGGGTTTCTCCTGGAGTGCGGCCGGCTGAGAAAAGCTGTTCGGGATGTTACTGCGGGTCACGTCTACAGAGCAAAGCCCGAAATCCTGAATAAAACCCAGCAAAACCCCTGAAGAAGGCTTTGTAACGGACCTTTGGCTTCCCGAGGCTTTTAAATCTTGGAAAGGTAACCAGAAGCATAAATACAGTAGTTTTAAAAGGGGGTCAGCTTCTCCCCTACCTCCATTTCTGCTCTTTGGCTGCTTCGTGTATATTACATTTCTTGATGATCCCCGTGGTTCGTGTATATTACATTTCTTGATGATCCCCATGGTTGTGGTCATCGCTGTACAAAAAAATATCACCAGCCTCTTTTAATCGTATAATTGCATTTCCACTTTCACGCTCCCACTCCATTTGGGGGGGGGAAACCCTACAAACAAACACTTTATTACTGACCCGAGTAGTCAATAACACGGGTGACAGGAAGAGAAACCACCACGACCTATTTCAGATGTTATTTTATATGTACCAAGCACAAACACATGTGCAGCTTCTGCTTATTTTTACTCAATGGAAACCTAGTTTGTGGCAGTTCAGAAAGACAGGCCCGGAAGGGAAGGAAGGAGAAGGCTGTCCTGGAGGGTCAGCCCCTACTGCTGTGAGCACCATATTTAACGCCATACGTTTCTCAACCTTTGGGTTAAGCATGTGGACCTGGACACCACAGCACTCCATACAGGAACAACAGCAACAGTAGAGGCTGAAAAACCACCAGAAAGCGTGCCTCAATGTGAACCAATAAAAAGCAGTATTAACGGCAGAAAACAGAAGCTAGTGAAAGCCCTCACGTTCACAGTAATTTAAGGCTTTTTCAGACTATTTCAAGCCAGTTCCGGTCACAGCCCGACTTTTCAATAGGTAGTGCTGCTTCAAGGTCTGACCCGAGCCAGGCCAACACCCAGTGCTGCAAGAATCGGCTGATTTAGAAAGTTAATTCCCAATTTTAATACCTACCTATTTCCTCACAGCCTGTGTATAACAGAGCTCAGCTGACAACAAAGATCAGGGACTATTTCCATAAAAGATGTTATCTGAGCAGATGAGCTTTTCATTCAGTTTGGTTTTCTTTCTTTCTTTCTCCCCCCACCCCAAACATACCCAAACAGAATAAGCTTCTGTGCAGTGACAAATACATATTGGTTTTCTCTGGGGATGTGATCAGCAATTAAACCTGTTTTGCCTCTTGTTTGTCAAGGAAGCTGTGGAGAGTGAGGACACTTGTGTTTGAGTTTCCATATTGAACTTTCAGACTGGATTTAGGAAGTCTCTTTGCACATGTGCTTGTATTGCTTGTCCCGGAGGTCACATTATACAAGCGCTGCAGTACAATTCTCAAAAGTAAGATATTGGTACGCTTGCAGGCTTTTGCCTTGGGAATTCACACATTTTGAGGGATTCACCACATCAGGGCTTCGTTGTTGCCAGTGACAGGCATGCCAGGCTGTCTAGGCTTTATCCTAGCAGTCGAGCTCGGCTAGCTTTTCTGAGGGGCAAATAGATGTTTCATACATCTTGTCCTGGCTCGCACACTAACACTGTCCCAAAGGCAGTAAAAACACAAAATATTTATTGGAATTTAAAATGAGTTGTGGGCTGTTTCCTGTTTATGAGCTGTGGGCTCCCCATCCCACACTTCCTGATAACCAAACTCCTAGCAACCTCCGTCTACAGTGTGGTCAGTGAAGACGACTGTGTTATCCCAGACATGGAGAAGAGCTGCGTACATTTTGTCCATAAAAATGGCTGGTGTTGCAGAAGACATCTGTAGTGAAGGAGGAGAATGTACCCCGCATTTATAATATTTACCCAGGAGACCGTACTGATTTCTTTTGTACCGAAAGTGCTTTTTAAGTGTAGATTACTGACTGGATTGCGTAAATTTGTATCGCAGTTCAAATCTTAATAACATACTAAATATCATAAACATCCATTAGCTATTTAAATGTGCAAGCTTTTAGAATCAGAAATTAGATTATTTACTAGGCTTTTAGCTGGAATAAGCTTTAATTAGTGTTATATTCTATTAATATGCAATAACCATATTACTATTGCCTAACAGCTCGACGGTTGTGAAACAAGCAGCCAGACTTGTGCAGTCGTTGATTTTCCATCTTTCCAGTAGCCAGCTGGCTTTGTCAGAGGTCTCCACAGTCATGCGCAGCATTTCTGTCACAAAATGTTTTCATTTGCAAAACAAAATTGCCTTTCTGTTTATTTAAAGGCCAGATATAGAGTCTCTCGTAACACTTCCGTGGAAGCAGATGAGCCAATCCAAGCCAGCACAGACTCATTCAGAAGTCTGGGAAATGGACTATACCAGCAAAAATTGGCAGTGCCTTCGCCACCTCCTACAACTATGGGTAAAATGCAGGAAGTGGGCTGACCCCGTGCTCAAATATTTGCTGTGGTTTCTCTTGCTGATCTGATGATAGAAATTTTAACAGACAATGTGCCTCATTTTTGCTGGGTCATCATGAAAGACTTCCCTAACAAAGTCGATATAATAAGTAAAATACAGCCTTCCCATTTAGCTATTTATTTGAACAGGAACTGCAGAGACCAAGCACCGTAGCCAGCATTTTATAAGCTGAAATAGTATACATATGGTTCTGTTTCTCTTTGTGTGACTACTGAAGTTCTACTGAACTAACATATACTAAATGAAAATTATTTTAATATTATCGATTTACTCTTCTTAAAAGAATAGAAGTGGCCAGACTGTCAAAAGACAACAAGTTTTATGAACAGAGGTCACTAACAGAAGTATAGAAAATTATTCGAGAGTAATTTAAGACTTTTGCTTATAATTTTGTGCATGCTGAATCCTGCCCTTTTGTGCCTGGTCAAAATAAGTCAAAGCCAACAGTCCCATGTGATAATGAACAGGAGATGATTACATCTGATTTATTTAAGTTAATACGTGGGTTACGTGCATACACTATGCAAGCTATTGTTAAAAGAGCAGTTCTCTCACCAAATCAACTCCCTTAAAAAAAAAAAAAAACAAAACGAAGCAAACTGGTGAAACAGAGGAGACCGGTGAGATTTATCTGTCCTGACCTTTCATTATGAAGCTCTATCCCAGCATAGCAGTCTTGGTGCAGAAACATCCATGCTACTTTGCTTTGTTGTTGGTTTTAGGGCAGGTTCATTTTGAGGGTTGGTTGTTTTTAGATGCACGTCTCTCTCCTGGATTAGAATGAAGCTGTAAGACTAAAGGTGATAAATGAAAACATTTTAAGATAAATCACATGAGGCTCATCTGCCTCATTTTAATATGACAGGTTTTGGATGGAACCAGGATGCAAGTTACAGGTTTACACAAGTCTAATGTTCCACAAAACTATTTAGACATCACTGGATATATTTTTTTTTTTTAAATCTAAGCTGATATTATATTGCCCAACAAAACAAGCAATTAAAGTTGTTATTTATATTTAATTTTTGTTAGAGATCTTTACCATGCCACCCCATCAATGTAAGGTATGGACTCAGTTATTCAGATAATTTCTATCCATATTTGAAAGTTACTTTGCTCATTACTCTTTACTTACTAGTGAAATAATTCATTATTTGTCAGAGTGTCAAGATCAAACATTCCAGATGTCCGTATATTTCTTCCTGTGTCAAAAAGACTAAGAACAGTTGTATGTAAGATGATGGTGCTTTAAACTTATCAATTAACCCTTAACCCAGAATATTTAGAATTTCTCTAATAACTGATACTCTTTTTATGCTGGTGTTGTCATCATCGCTATGGGTAGCTATAGGATTGGCAGCAATGTTGAGAATTGTTGAATTAACATTTTGTTAATGTGACAGTTGTCCCCCCCCCCCCATTATTACTGTCAGTCTGCTTCATTTCTCCATTTTAGTACAAAAGTTCTTTAAAGGAAGACTATTAGCAGTGAGCAAGCACCTTTCTTACAGTAATGCAGGATGCATGCATTAAGGGTGAACTGAAAGAGAGGGGGAAAACAGTACTCCCCCCAAGCTTTTTCTGAGGGGAAGCCCACACTTGAGCCTTCTGCAGGATGTGAAGGAACCATAGGGGAAACTAACAACTTGAAAACAGTTTATGGGAATAAAACTCAACTGTGCTGTTCTTTTCCAACACGCCCCCCCCCCCCCCCTTATCTGAATCGTTTCTTCCTCCAGTGTAAAATTCCCTTTCCATACATTTCTTTTTTGTACTGGACACTGTATTACCAGATTCAGCAGGATTTAGCAGATTTATTTATGGTTTTATTGTCCCTGAGAACTGCTAAAAAATCAGTTAGACTTAGTGTAATAAAGTTACACAATTTCAGAAAACAAATCACTGCTCGGGATCTTGAATTAGGGAGAAGATTTGTTATTCTGTTACTTGGTTTTTTTGCTCCTCCCTTTGATGCTCATGGTACTTGCTATGATGTGTCACTGAAGGGATAACAGTTTCCTCCCATGTGGAAATTTTTTTCCTATTATTCTTGGAAATAGAGGTACTCCTAATTTAATTAATTCTTCATTTAATTGCTTAATGTATTTTAATTTATCAATCCCTGTATTTCTATTGAAATACTATTTCTACTGAAATACTATTTCTACTGAGTGCTCTCTGAATGTTTCCTATTTCAAAGAAAGAGTTCCTTTTCTTATCCAGGCTTCTCAGTTCTTCCTACTTTTGCTCTGTTGGCTCAATGAAGTCTTTGTTGCCCCTTTTTCCCCAATCTCAGTTTCACATTAGGTGTTTTATCTGTCTCACTGAGATTCTCTTCCTGGGCGACATCTTTAAAATCTCTCCCTGTCATCACCACCGTAACTGTGATTCATATCTTATTCATTAGCTGACTATTGCAACACCTTTTCTGGCCTCCATTCTTCCCCCTCTCCAGCAAATCTATCTTTTACAGTTCCTCTCAAGTCTCTTTACTATTTACGTCAACTCTGTAACTCTCTCTGACGTCTGCTTCCAATTCCCAAACCTTCTTTCCTGTAATCCCCTGTGCTTTCCCTACTGTCCTTTAACAATCATACAGAAAATCTGCCCTTTCCCTGAAGAGCTTGTATATTACCAAGACATACTAGAACAAAAAAAGCAAGAAAGAATGTATGGTGGTACCTGTTTCTTAACACAATTATTAGCAACTTCTGCTTGGTTTTCTTTAAAATGTGTCCTTCTATACACTTCTGCAGCATGTATGTGCTCCCTTGCATGCCTAGATTAGCTTACGCTGTAACTGGTAAATTCTCCCTGCATACTTCGATCAATACTTATTTATTCTTGTCTGGCTTCAGTTGTAGCCTTAATCTAAGCGTCAGTAGTTTCTGTGACTTTGCTCATGTTTTATGCAGATTTCAAGAAGGAATTACCATGTAAATGTCAGCTTGCCGTGATCTCATCTCTTTGTAAATAATTCAGTCCAAGTGCAGAAATTAAAACTGAAGCTGGAACTTATGTTTGCCTCCATACTAGGTATGTACACTTCAGACCAAGTTCTTCATGCACCAAAGGCGTATGCATGCTTATTTAGCGAGCAGATGCAGTGATTTTAAAAGTTGTGTTATTGCCAGAGCACCCAAGGAGAGTCAGTGTGATTCACGTGTATGTATATTTGTTTTGGTGCAAAGTCCAGTGGCTTTTGAAGGTGAGTTAAAAGCTAAGCTGTTTTGTTTTTTTTTTACTGAGGCAATTAAAGGGAAAGTACAGGTTGCATGCTGCTTTCAGAGTGGTAGCACGTGGTGAGCAGGTAGGATACCCATGGGGCAGCAATGGTACTTTGTATCCATGCCAATACATTTCCCAGAGCTCATCTAATCACAATTTTGCAGTCCTCCAAGATCGTTAATGCAAGCAGTTTCTTTTCCTGTTGGCTTGTACTACTGCAAATGCAGATTTATAAAGCCCCTAAGATTTTTTTTTTCCCCCCTTGGAGAAAGGACAAGTATTTGTCTCATACTATCAAGTAAAAATTTTGAGTTTGGGTTCTAGGGTGTGTAAATCTGAGACTTACTCAAAGCAATTAGCTGAGTAACTATTCAGCTTAAATTGTTTTCCTACCCTGTTTCCAGGCCATGACTAACACTCACCATGCTACACCCAGTCTTTTTCAGCCTTCACTGCCGATATACTGAGTGTATGCTAGAACTGCCTTGTATGAAGAACAGTCATATATTTCATTTCTGGGCTCTTTGATCAATCATTGCATATCTACAAGTCAGATTTTTAAACAAAAGCAACACACATATAGCTGGCTGATGCTTTGCAGGTACCAATTTTTCCTTCACACTTCAGCTGTCCATGTTCTTGTCCAAGTATTTCTCGCTATTCCTTACACCGGTTGGCTTTGCTGTGTGAACAGGAACAGCTCATAACTAAGTCCTACACAGATTTTTTTTAAAGCAAGACTGTACTTCTGAAATTGTTTAAAGTGTTTGATAAAATAATTTGCAAACAAGACGTTAAATAACACAGAAGAGGGAGGTCAGATGGGATTTGAAAACTCATGCGGATTTACTGTGCTGTGATATGTTAACAAGCCTGTTACTTGCCAGAAATTGGGGGAAGACTCATCTCAGGCCGGTAGCAGAAAGGCCACAGTTTTCTGATCCTGTGGCCTCAGAAACATCACAACAACCAGTTCCACCTTTTTTGTCCTCATGCAATACTGCACCACTCCTCAATTCTCTCAACTCCACCTCTTCACAGGGCCATGCTGTGAACCAGATCAGGGGACCTGTTCCACTGAAAATAAATAAAATAATAAAAGTAATAAAAAAGAGCAGCAGGAAATAAAAATTATTTCCTCATCTAATTCACAGCACACCCCCCATGTCCTGGAGAGGTGGCGTGCTGTGACGAAGGAGCGTTGGCTGAATTCCTTCCATCTGCATTACCTCTGATATCAGCCTGGCATCAAACCACAGTCAAGCCTGACCAAAGAAACAGAGATGACTGTAGCGGGTGATCTGAGGGATAAGGAAAGAGAGTAAAGGGCTTATTTTAGTTAGAAGGTGGCTATAGGAATATAGGGAATCCTGGAAAAGGGGGTGATTTTCAACTGGATCATGAGAAGCAAAGCCAGAAGATGTCTGTAGGACTGGAGCATGGGCAAGTCCCGGTTGTTTGGACATGAGGAATGTAAGCAACAGCAGGAGCTGTAACATTGAAAGCCTTCTGAGCTTGGAGAAATGAGGAAGGACGTAATTTCAGCAACATGAAAGCATCAACTACTAACACTGTATTTATCCAAACCGTAAAGAACAATTTTAAATAAGAAGAGGTTTCGGAGCTGTGTTTAGCTGGAAGATCTGTGTGGGAGAGGGGTGGATACCTTTGGACTTTGTTAATAATTAAGTGGAGGAGTGTGTTAAAGCCTATGGAATGGATAGCATGGTAGTAAAAATACCGTGACTCACTGAAGTTGGAGGTTAGCAAACAGGCAGAAGTAAACAAAATTGCACATGACAGATCCTTGTGCAGCTAGACCTGTCTCTCTTTAGGGAAACTGTGCCTGAAATGCTTCATTCACTTCTTGAAACCTCATGGAAATAATTTGATACCGAACCTGCAAGAAATAAAAAATTGTTGCGTTCAGAGCTGGATGCAAATCCAGCATGTTTTCCAAAGCTTTCCTATAATACTTGCAATATTCAGTGTATTTTCCAAACAGTTTTTTTTTCTCATAATAATCCCTGAGCTAATGTCTTGCCAGTTAAAAAAAAAAAATACACAAAGAAACCTTCTTTTCTCAGATCATTTCACTCACTCCAAATGCAGCGAGAGCCAGAATAAAAATCTGGATATATGTTTTAAAAATGGCAACAGCAAGGACTTCTGAGCAGCAGGCCTTTGAAGTCTGCTTTTCTGTATAATAGTGTCACCAGATGTTTAGTTTTTAACTGAGTTATTTTAACGGGCTTCTCCCATTTTTTAAAAATTATTATTAATTTTGCATGTATTAATTCCCTTCCTTCTTCCCTTTTTACCTCCTGTTTATGGCTTGAGGTAACATTCAGCCTGCTGCTACATTTGGCTCTAGAAACTGGCAGACAAAATTCATAATGTTTGGAAGTAAAGCAGCAAATACTCCAAAGCTGGTCTCCTGCCAGCTGCCTACCTCTCAGGATTTGCATACTCTTGTTGTCTGCGTTCCCTGCTTCGACAGCCATAGCTGGAGACCCCAAAGGTTCCCAAACAGGACCAAGTGGATCACTAATGCAGGTCCTCAAGAAGCATCACACAAGAGTGTTTAATTAGAGCTATATCATAGAGTTTTTGCATCCATTTTGAGTCATGCTACCTGATTCCAGTTTCTTTGATTACCTAAATCATCTGTGTGTAAACTCTGCAAATATTTGACAAAGAACACAAAATATTTGCTGTTTATCCTGGAGTTCAGCATACAAATGGTTGTTTAATGTCCAGACTGGGATTTTCAAATGTATCCAATAGCTCAGCATGCCTCTAATTTATTTCTATTTAATCTAGAAAGGAAAAAATTTTGACTGTATACCTACCCTGTATGTCTCATCTTGAAATGTTTACATTCTGGGAGTTTACTTGTTGAAGCTATGTAAAAGATAAAGCGCCCTGCACTCTCCCACATGTCAGCAGGTTTGTACACACGCACACAGATGCACGCATATGTGCGCACACACACACAGCAACTTTAATGCAACATACATCGAGCAAGCTACCTGCGCCACTGAAAAAATGGGGTGAAGGCAAGGCACTGTTATGTTATTATGGGGTAAATGAGGCTAGATTAACCAAGGGTGTGAGTCTGCTGACATCACCTAATTATTTGGTAGTAGAATTACAAGTGCTGTCTCTCCACTTCAGATTTTACAGTTAGATTAACTATTACATATTATTGTGCTCTAAGACAAGTGCTTTGGTGTAAGTAAAAACGAACCCAAGCCTTTTTATTTTGACACAGTAAAGCTCTGATAACAACACAAAGTAAAAATGCATCTTTTTTTCTTATAAAGGGTAATGCCATAGCCTACTTTTAAGACTGTAAACTGAGTCAGGAAGAAATCCTCAAACCAAGGTGTTGCAGGCTACAGAACTGTATCCTGTAGGATAACGTCAATGTAGCTGCTCAGCATTGCTGAAAACAGAAAATTCCATTCTCTCCTCCTACGTCTTCCTTCAGGCCGTGCTCTACCATTTACCTTCTTTGGGCTTTGGTATTTTTCAGACCCCTTAGTGAGACTCACTAACCTGCCAGAAAAGACTGGATAGTTTTCTGTAGGTTAGTGAGTTGAGTTGACTCAGCCGGGAGCGACCAAACATCAGAGCAGGCACAAGGGTGAGGAGAGGACCTCAGAAGAGGGCAGGAGGAAGTGAGATCTCCCCCCTTGCAGCTGTAAGGTGTTACATCAGTTTGTTAAACTACACCTTGGAAGAAGGTGGTAAAGGCCATTCACTTTGGATATTTAAAGGTAGATCAAGGAGTGGTTGAAATCACCATTGGGTTGTTTGGTTTCCCATAGTACCAATATTAGTTTTATTCCTCTTTTCTTCCCCCCTATCTTCAAACCCCTTGACTGGGGCAATGTCCCTCTTCATAAGCACCCACTGTCCTTTCCTGCCATCTTTATATCAGTCCTTAAACCCCTATTTGTTTCGCAAACTTTTTTTTTTTTTAATTTGTCAACTCTTCATTGACTGCTATCAACATAATTATACTAGAATTCTTGCTCCCGTTTACCTGAGTATTCAGTTCTTTGGGGCAAAATCTTATCATTTCACTTAATTTTGTAGAGTGCTCTTTGCCTATATGTAGCTAAAGATCCTAAGACAATTTAACAACTTTCATTTGCTCTTAGAGAAAAGACAAAGACTTGAATCAGTCATTATCCCACTATCAATCCCATGAACTATATACAGGGAAATATGTATTATTAAGAAAACTGTGAAGGTGAACTACACATTTTAAGAAATCAGACTGGAATACGGGAATAAAAATGTACTTAATCCAAACACAATTAATCTCTGATTAAAAACAAAAAATTAATACGATGCTGATATTTTTTTTAAACTCTCTAATTCCTAGAAGAGTCCGGTTGGAACAACTAACCTTTTTCATTATTTTTTCTCTTTCTAGCTCTTACATTGGCTTTTTCACTCCAGAAACAGAAACTTTACAGATGGTATGTATATATATTACACTACTGATGCTTTGATTTAGAAATATACCTAGAGATGTTAAATTAATATAGTCAGATTTTAGTTACCTTTGAGACCTAGCTACAGTGTTTTCTTCTGGAAGGTATTCACATTTTATTTGTCCCCATGCTTCATGAAAGTCAGGCTGTCTTTGGATAAATTATGGCTGATTTCTTGTTTTTCTCAGATATCCACTCATGTCCATAAATTTGAAATATGTGTGTTTTACTACCAGACAATGTACTTTGAAATCAGTTTTAGATTTGGTTGCTAATCTGGTGGCCCTGCTTTTCTTTTCTGTAAACAATGTTCAATAGTGTCCAATGGGCCTGAGTCCAGCAAGGCTGTTCACTAAATAGCCTCCAGGTAGAGTTACTCCATAGTGAAGGGACAAACCCTGCATTAAAAGAGAAGTTTGATAATACAAACGTATGAAAATCTACACTGAATGCTTCTTGCAATATACATCTGTTTGCAGCTTTCTGAATTTGGGTAGCTGAACTGGGTATCGTTCCAGTGAGAAACAGGCTGTACCCAGAGCAGCCTGTAGCTGATATGAGGTTTCTGATAAGCTCCTGGATACCAAAAATATTATTGAGCAAATATGTTTGATACAGTAGTCTACTATTTTATATTGGTTTTCCATTCCCGATCAGAACTCATCATAGGGCTCATAAAAATTAGGTAATTCAACTCTAAGGCTTTGTTGCTCCAGCAGAATTAAAACTTACTTTTAAAAATTATTCATGGGCCTTAGGAAAAAAACACCATCTTTATTCGCTGGATTAATCACTTGGAGCAATGTGCTAAATACACTGAGCCGTTCTTTTTGTGGAACGCGAGGATCAAGCCTTCATTCTTGGCAGCCACGTCTTTCATGCCGTGCATACTGTAACCCACCGTTGTTAGTTATTTTTTATTCATCACAGGAGAGCAGAGTGCTTTACAGCAAATAAAGGGATAGCTCCTCCTGGAGGAGCTTATGCTACAGCAGGAGATAATGTCCAGCAAGAGTGGGGGAACACAGGGGTCCACAATAAAGGTCACGATAAAAGCTTGATGTGGCACATATGTTTTGTTAACAGTACTTTGGACTTAGCATGCTTCATCAATTTTTATGGGTGGTATTCAGATTGAGGCTCAGGAGTGGGAAGCTGGTATAAGAAAAAGGAAAAATAATGTACCAGATGCAGAGATATCATGGAGGAAGGAAACGGAGACCTTCAAATTGTACTTTGCTGACAGTGAAGAACTTTCAGGCAGGATGGCTATCGACACTTCTACCCTTTAGTCTGTATTAGTGTCATGCAACCTGTCCATCCCATACCCTGTGAGCACTTGAGCAAAATGACTAGGTTTTATCTCTTTCTTCAGGCGTTCTGTGAGATAAAAGCGTTGTGTTTATTTTTGCCTTGCCAGATGCACCAGTGTAGAAGAGAGACAAACCCAGAAAGTTATTTTAAAAAAACCTAACAAACAGCAAAGTTACGTTCTCGTCTTCCTCTCATGTCATTACTAAAAAGTATCAGTGGTCAACACAGCAAAACTACAGCCTATAAGACAGCTGATGGGAGGTCAGTTCTCATGCAGACTGCATAACAAAGACAGTTATAATTCCTCTCTCAGGGGTAACATATATGGATGCGTATATTTCTTATATATATTCACCTTTTAATGACATGCCTCCAAAAAACTGTGCCAGAACTTATAGAGAGATGAAGGCAGAAGCATAGAACACATTGCTTTATACTAACCTTTCTAGTATTAAATGGATTAAAAAAGCATTGCTTTTCACAATAAAAACAAAAAAAAGCAACCCAAAACCACTATCTGCAGTGGCTCAGCTTTACAAAGTGCAGTCATCTAGTGTTAGCAAATTTATTCTTCCTGTTTGCCAGTATGCACTGAAACCTTGCACTGCTCATACTCAGAAGTGTATCATCAGGGTATAGTCATCATCATAAAATCACTTTTAAGAATTCAGTCCTGCAGAAAACAGCAAAGCTTGCCAAGAACACTGACAGGTCGTACTCAAGAGTTTTTCAAGCCATACCTCTAAATATTAGTCAAAGTGAATTTAGCTACTGCAGGTTTTACAACTACTGCATGTATGGAATAATTAAAAAAAAATGAAAAAACTTTTGTGTTTACCTCAGGCAAAACACATCCTCAGACCCCACATGAGACAGTGCACAGTGAAGCCCGGATGGATCCATAAGCACATCTTTTTCAGCCCTACAACATGGATGGAAATTACATCCATGGAGCACCAAAAGAAACTGTATTGTAACATACTGCTATAAGGACATTGCCATACTATCCACAGCACCTAGCAGCTGCACAATACAGGAGCTATGAATGCTCTAATAATTAGGATATATAGCTTCTCTTTACCTGATATTCCCTAGGCTTTACCTTCTGCTGCTTTTCAGAAACTCACAACTTTGCCTCTTTCCAGTTGAATTTGTCGTGCTTATCTATCGCATGCACTGGGTTTAACTGCGGTGTAACAACTGCAGTTCTTTCATAATGTTCTCTGTATTGTTACTATTTTCCTTGTCCTGGCACCATAAATGAGGTGGCTTTTTGCCATTTTCTCTTTCTTAACTGCTCTTCTGCTTGGATACAGAGAAGATGTTGGTACTGTTAAGAAGCAAACGGAAAAGTTGTCCACGAGGATAAGCATTTCTTGCTATAACAGTTCAGGGCATACCAAGGTGCTTCAGAAGCTAGGAAAATTTGCTATTTAAAAAAAATAATTAAAAACCATGCACAATATATATTGAAGAGATTTCAGGCCTGATGACAAATTAATGGGAGTATGATGTAACAGGTGTTATTTTAGAATGACTTTTTAACATTCAGCATATTTACATGACTTTTCCACAAGCACCATCTGCACAAAATGAAGATGAGTGCCTACCTACTGAAATTATATTCAGACTTGCTGGAAAGCACACAATGACTTTCAGATTTAATAGAACCAGTTTTCTCTCATTTAAAAATATTTCTCCTTGCATTTGTCTTACAGCATTACAAGAACACAAATAGGTGATTTCCTGTAAACTAATTTTTTTTTTTTTAATCCTAATAAAATTTTTGCTGTACAAATAACAAAGAATACCCCCCTGGAAATTATTTAAACCTAAATATGAAATATTTTCTGTTTAAATTATTCTCTGGTTGCAACAAAATGTTGCAGTCCCTCTTCCGAGGATGTTCTCAGAAGCAGACAAAGCTTTATGGCACAGACAGCAGAATCCGAGCAACTTAGTCATCAAAACCAGTTTTAGCAAACCATAAAGTAGTATTCTACAGTACTCTGTGAATAGTTTCATATTACCAGCAGCTGGTTTAAAATAGTAACATGACAATTGTGCCATCCTCTGAAATAATTATTCCATCATAACAAAAATATTTGCATGAAGTAAACGGACATTGAGTAACTGTGGACTTTTGTACCAGTGATTACGTTGCACCAAGCCATGTTGAAAACAAGGTGGAGAGACTAGAAAAAACTGGACATAAACCAACTTGCACCCTTTTTCTATTCTGCTGCTTATAGGAATATCCATTTGTCCTTTGAACAAGGATGAAAAGACTTCTACCAAAAAAACACCCCAAACCGAACCCCTCAAAACCCCAATTAAACACAGTTCTTCCCCACTCCTAATCCATCTGACTGATACTCCAAGCTTTGTGATTTTTTTTCTTTCTTCCAAAATCATCAAAGAGACTTTTGTAGCAGAAAAAGCAACAATCCATCTCTGATATTGTTTGCAGTTTGTCATATTGGGCGAGATCCTGAAAGATGTTCTGAGCCTACAGTGTACTTACTTTCCTGAATCATAACCCCTAGAAGAAAAATTGAGCATATCTGTCTCTTGAAGAGAGGGGAGACTAACATGCCCCAACACAAAGACATTTAGGATACAGTCTCCCCGTGTTCAGACTCTGCATTTGGAGCCATGTGGATTTGATGTCTTGATTCAGTTTCTGCAATTTAAAAATCACTCTTACATTCCTTTCTGGGACTGTAACTCCAGGAAATGACCATCTCCAGGTGGGGTTTTTTTGGGGGGTGGTGGTGGTTTTTTTGTTTGTTTGTTTGTTTTTTTTAATGAAAAAGGCTTAAAATCTCTAACAAAATTCACAATTCACCTGTGAATATGGTTGATTTTAGCGCTGTCTCTAAAGCTCACTGATTGCAGAGATTTGGTGAATATAAAGGCTGTCTGAATATTCACTGTATTGTTCCTTTTAAGAGTGCAGTTCCATGTAAAGTTAAAAAAGAAAAGCCAGACTTTCAGACAGATGCACTATTGAATCAAATAGTCACGGTGGGCCTTATCTTATGGCAGAGCCATGCTCTTATAACACTTTTTTCCTCTCTGTAAAACACTAGTGCAGTTACAGGAATCCTTTTACCAAGTGAAAAGAAAATTTAAAATATAATCAGGTAACTTAGAAGGATCTTGAGCCATCAAGGGAAATGGACTTCTGCTTCTGTATGTTCCCTTGTGTCACAGCGGCTAACAGCAGGATTACGGGTTTACCTTTTAACTACTGGTAATCTGCATGATGTATCACAGAGCTCCCCTAAGCTCTAGAGCAGCCCTGAGGTTAGTCAGGTGCTGTGATGAATGTTTTTAAATATATATATATATATATATATAATGGGTTTGCAAATAGATTCTGAAGTGGCCTACATTTCTGAGGGGAAAAGTGCAATTTTTGGAATTATCGTCTTGAAAATGATAAAGGTTTGTTTTAATTTCTGGTCTGTGGCTTTCCATGGTAATTTCAATATGTCTTCCATTGTTCTGGAGCTTGATTATTAATCAAAATGAACACAAATCAGGAGAAAGTCTAGGAAGGAGAAGAGGGTAACTGCCTTGAGAAGAGAGTAAGGCCCTTTAAAAGCTGGCTGTTTAATCAATTATTGTGTTTGTTTAATTGATAATAAAGTTGCATCTCTCCAAAATTCGGAGTCAACACTGAGTTTTTCAGTGATGAAATTTATACCACCCCTCAACCCATCTGGGTTCTAACACATTGCACTGAAGGTCCCCTGCAATTTTGCATGGAGGTAGAGATTAAATCACAAATTCAAATTAGGTATTTCAAACACACCTGGAAATATTTTTAAAACATAATGATGACAATGAATAAAAGACTGTGCTCTGGGACATATATAATGATTGCTGTTCCCATCACAGAAATCTTTGTAAGAGAATTTACTGCATTCTGAAAGAGGTAGTGAAGGAAAAAGTAAGCTTTGAAGATGATATCTGTGCAGTTTACACAAGATATTCTGCATATCAGGTGGAATACATTTTAAAGAGAAGCTGGATTCCCTCCAGATTTTCCTGGGGAAAAATGTCTCCAGTGAAAAGCTAGCAAAACCAGAAGTTTAAAGTGCTGGACTGGCAGTGATGCTTGGCTGATTAGCACACATCCAAAGGGCTGCATCCAGATAGCCTAGAGCTCTTTTTTTACTACTGAATGGTTTCTGACAAAATATTGAATCCAACTGTTTTATTTAACAAAGGAAGGATAGCAAAGGTGATTTTTTTACCTCTTCCATAAAAAGCAAAAAACCCTGCTCTTGCTTAGATCTGTGGAACAGGGGCATGTCATGAGAATAGTTTCATGAAAGAGAAGGCTACGTGGGGAGTTTCTTTCCTTTTCCTGAGCTGTTTTGGTCCTTTAAGAAACACCATTAATCAGTTGGATGTAGTCTGCGTGTGTTTCCAAGAGACTGTAAAGCTGCTTACTAAATACCTGTTGCACAGGCTATCGCATGCCATTGGCCTATAGATGGCATCACCATAAGATCTTTTAATGAGTATCGCTATGGAGACCTGGTGTTGGGAATGCAATAGCATAGGTGGAGTTCTGCAGAGCTAGATACAACTGCAGTGATGTCACTGCCTTGTGCTGTTCTAGTTAATTGATTTAAAGAGCATCTTATTTTAACAAATTAAATTCTTGATTTTTCTTAGGCACTTCTGAGCAATTGATATGCTCAGCAAATCATTATATTAAGATCCTGTATAAAAATATATATATGTTCATGATATGTGAAAAGATTATATATTTGGACCTGGAATGACTGTTCCATTCGTGATAGTCTGTATGAATATTCACAGCATTCATTGGGAAAGACCAAACCCAATAAACTTTTTACATTCTTTGTATTTTTATACAAGGTAGTATTACCGATTGTATAGTTAATAAAGAGCTTGGGAGCAAGCTGGAAAACTTAAGGACTTAGTTTAGTAGAACTATTTCTATATATACATTCATTGTATGCATGCCAGAAAACAAAGTTTGATTTCCCATGCATTTGTGTGATGGTAACAACAGCTGGTCACCTCCTCTCCCCTAGTTCCTTTAGCTCCACGTCCTTTGTTTTCAGCCCTATGCTGAACGGTACTTCTCCAGCATCCTTCATTTGGGGGCAAAGTAGCTGATTTGTTCCTATGCTTGTGCTGCCTGCCCAGCTGGCTACTCGCTTTTGCGGTGGTAAGAGACCAGATCACTAGGCAAACGCTAATCTGTGTTGCTTTTGACTATTTGGTTGCCAATTTTTAGGTAATTTGTGAGGACTTGATTTCTTTGAATCTAATAGCCCTCTGGCAATTTTGGTTTAAGTCAGACTGTGGGGTCTACGTTGCTAGGTCCACATCATCTCTCTGTTCACCTACCAGAACTCAGTCTAAATGCAAGGGACAGGAGCATCCATCACCAAAAGCAAAGCATATTCATCTACTTTGGGCTGGTACAAATTACTGTAAAAATCTGCTGTACATGATTCAAAAAGTGCAAATACTGCATCTAACAATTATTTTCATCACCACTACTAATGTGCAAACTATAGCTTCTCTATTATTTTTGTACAGCAAGAACTCAAATCAATGAATGTTTCTTTGCATGTTGGGAAATTTCATCTTTGTACATAGCACACTAAAACCTACAAATTTCTTACACGAAATTCTAACAATTTTAAGTACTCTGATTTCTAAGGAACACAAACTTAGTGTAAATTCACAATTCATCTTTGGTCTGATTTCTCTTTTGTATTTATATCTGCATATAAATGACTAAGAGAATAATTTTAGGCAGTTTGCAGTGATGTTATTTTCAAACTCTACAGCAGTAATGGTTATTAATGACACTAAAGAGAATGATAAACATCTGACCTCTAGTGGCAGCTATCTCACGAATAACTGTAAAGCATACTTGATGTGGAAGAAGTGAGGGAGTTGGAAAGGGGAAAAAAAGTGGTTATAGAGTAAGCTGGAATTGTGGAGTGGAGCCTGAATTTTCATTAGTTGCTTTGTTAGTTTTTGTTTAATTTTCTTTTCTATCGAGATCCCAGTTCAGATTCCAGGATATTTTTGCTTCTGAAACT
The DNA here is from genome assembly GCF_026419915.1 of Harpia harpyja. NCBI lineage: Eukaryota > Metazoa > Chordata > Aves > Accipitriformes > Accipitridae > Harpia > Harpia harpyja. Next base: position 3,722,176 of record NC_068945.1, on the reverse strand, counting down.
TTTATTCTTGAATCTTCAGAGTTTATTACAATGTTTAAGAAGTGTATGCATGTTCTTCCAAAAAGAGGTTTTCCAAAAGAAATACAGCAATACTCTAACAGGTTTTATATCTTCACATAGGTAGTTTTTGGTAAGTTTGTCACTTTGGTTGTTTCCCCTCCATGCACATACGGTTATTAACCAGCACATTTGGATCCTCATTAGACTTCATTCCTTCTCCTTGACTGACACATAACATTTCCCCAGTGAAAATACATACTTCACTATCAGCACTCTGTACATCAAAGCTTTCATTCCTATGGGCTAAAAATACATAAGCTATTCCATAAACAAAGGTCATAACCTTTCTAATCAAGTGGTTAATCCAAATAGTAAATCCCCTCCATGAGAAACAACAGTCTTGTTTTTAACCTCCCATAAGATTAAATTTCAAAGCAGTAGTTTATGCAAACTTTCTCCTAAACTGAAGACATTATCTGCAAGCTACGGTTAAACCTACTTTTCATTACAGCTTTGTGAAGCCTTCAGACCACTGATACAGTCTTTTTAATGTGATGGTGACAAATCTGCAGGAGGCCTGGAGAAATATCAGTTTCAAAGGGTCATTATTTTTTGAGTTGGAGTTAGAATAACTTATGCTTATTTCCTGAAGCCAGAATGAAAATGAAGTTATGTACGACTCAAATAATTTTGTACGTTAAAAACAGTCGGTACAACCATATGAAGATACGATTTCTGTAAAAACAGGCATGATAGCAAATATTTTAGCCCATTTAAATGATCAGATTAATTGGGACATAATAGGGGTAAATTTGTGTTTTCTTTATGGCTGACAAGCGCTGATTTGAGAAGGGTATAGACCAAGTACTATATTGTTTAATTTTAATGTTTCTCATAAAAAAAGTTAAATTATCACAGTTATATTTAAACATCCTTTTATGTTTGAGCCATTTATATGTTTTCTTTTTGATACAAAAATTTCTGTAATCTAGAAGCCTCTGAGAATCAGATTTTTTCTTCTGTCTGTTGAGACTAGTTCAAAATCTCCTTCCTTATCTTCAAGGTGCTTTGGCACGAGCCTAAGATACCCAACGGCTTGTCCTACACAAGATGTCAAAGTGAATTAACAAAAAAAAGATGCGAATTTAATGTGAATGTAACTCGAGCATATATAATTTCTCTATGGACACTCATCTATGAGTCAGCTGGCCGTAATTACCTTAACTTAATTCACGCTCAGAGTGAATTAAACTGAAGTGAACTAATGGTTTATCAACATGGAGAGACACTGTACAATAAGCTCAGTGTAACTTCACAATTCATCAGCTACTTTGCTCTGACTTCCCTTGTGGAAATACAGCATGCCCTCAAGGTGCCTTTGTATGAGGTAACTTAATTTTTTTAAGGGAAAAAAAAGCTGTATATGGAAGTGTAGGCTGATTGATAGCAGGTGCAGAAGTGATTGTATTTCAGTGGTGCTACATGTAGAAAGAAGGTCAGCGTATATCATCTGTGCAGTTGAAGTTTCTCTACTGTTTTGTGACCATAATGGCACTTTCTATGCTATAGGTTCTATTTTGAACTGGAGAAAGCCAAATAGCACTTTTGGTGTTTCCATAGCAGGGAAACAGGCAGCAGATTAGTACTGAGTACCTGGTGTACCATCAATTCATATTTTTATTCACTGTTCAGTAACTTCATTCATGTAGGAGTGTAGAGAAGCCTTAACCATTTCTGAATGAAAACATCCAAAAGCAGTTATATACTTTAAATTTACACTGTTAGCCAGCTTGGTTTAACTTTACTGAGTATCTTGGTATTAATTTTCCCCTAAATGATTTCCCACATTTCTTTATTCATTAGATTTAACGGTATTTTCTGTTAGCGTAAACAAAGCGATGCAATAAGGAATAGAGAGAAATATCCCTACTCGCAGTACTCCCTTTAAATTTAATCAGCATCGTCAGGCAGTCTCTGACATTACTATCCAGTTATGAAAACATCCCCAGCCCTATTCATTCAGCCATTTCTGCTCATTTTTCCAGGCGCAGAAAGTTTGCGCCATAGCATGCCTTGTCAGATTTGGAGCCCTTCCAGTACCTGATGAGCATATTAACAGTGCTCCCATTCATAGACGAGAGCCTGCCAGTTCTATCTAATTTTAGTTAAGTTGCTATTTATAGTTAGATCACTGCGTTTTCTCTTGTGAAAGCCTTGCAACGGCTAGGCGCGGAGGGAATATATTTTTGTGCTGTTTTAGTTGGCGCACAAGAAGTTCACGGTTGTAATTTACCTAAGTCCAAAATACTCTGCAGTCCTCCCAAAGTAACAGCAATGCTCCACAATAACAGTTTACACCAAAAATATTTGGCTATTTCTTTCTCAGTCTACTAAGATGCTTACTGTGTCAATAGCATAGGTGACACAGAAGTTAGATGATAGTACAAAATCATAGTCTTTGCTAAATATTACTCTATGCAGAAAGGTTTCAAGTTCCAAAGGATGGGGGAGGGGGAAAGAATTTGGGGTCAGATCTCTCTATGCTCTAACACCTGCAATACAGGTCAATTGAACTGAATTCTTTCTGCCTTGTTTCACTGTATAAGAAAGAGCATATTAATAACAGTAGCAATAATATCTACCTTTTCACCACAGTATTTTGTGAGAATTTATTCACTAACTTTGCAAGTAGTATTAAATGCCAAGAAATGTTATGGGGAAGGGATTCTCCGCTGTAGACTTGGTGGTCAAATTTACATATACAGGTTGTTACAACTTAGGCATTTCATTAATGTACCAAGAATTTATGCTCCACTATGTATATATGTACATATGTATGTGTGTATATATATATATATATGGGAAATTGAGAGACAGCTGAGAGGAAATCAACATTACAGTTCATTTTATCTTGCAGCAAAACATGCATATGAAAAGTGAGCCCTTCAAAACTATTTCAGTTAGAAATACAGTGCTCAAATCATATGTAGTCCAGTGCCGCAAAGTTGTATAATGAACCTTGGGCAAACACAAGTTGGCCTCTTCAAGTTAAAAAGGCATGTCATTATGTGCTTTAGCAGTTGATAATTTGTTCCCAGTTTTGTTGAGATGACAGGATGGTGGTTGAAAAATTAAATTTATTTTTTGTAAGTTGAAATTGGGGTTCATCTCATCTTGGAATTTCAAAATGAATTCTGACCTCGGTAGAGGGAAGTTGGGGTCACAGAGTTTCTGTCCAGATTGGAGTGTTTTGGCTTCAAAACACAGGAAGTTGATAGTGTCTACTCTTGTTTTGTCTCTCTATAGGCCTCTGATATTGGTAATATATGTCTCCCTTATTTGTATATGGTGCTTGCAGGGGATGTTTATTGTCTTTCTGATGTCGTATCTTGCTTACGTAGAATACATACTCTGATCATCCCTCATTCTTGCTCCAATAGCCACGAAGACTTAGAGGTTGGAATAGATACAACTATGAGAGTCACAAAAAGCCAGAAAATAATCTTCATACTCATCAATCTTAATTGCATTCTGATTCCTAGATAATACATGTATCACAACAAGAAAGGGGCATTGAACCAGCAGAGATTTTGGTTCAGCTGAAATTCGTATTCAACCTGGCTGAGCTTATGCTGAGGCGGAGTTGAACTGGAACTGAACCAGAAAAGTAGTTGAAGAAAAAAAATAATGGCATAATGCTGTGGCTAATGTGGTTCACAGGACAAAAAAAAATTTTTTCTCTATTAATTTGTAGCTGCTGACTGCCCCACATGATAAAGTCTATACCCACCAATCCAGAGGTCATGGGCTGACAAGGGACTGTCAAAGTTTCAGAGGCACAAATGTGTTTTAGCTGCATGGTTATATCAGTAAGACTGTACATCTGCCTCCCTCTTCCTCCAGCTAAACACAGATGTTCCAGATAAATGACCGGTTTAGATGTTATTGCAGATAAAAGCTGCAGTGTTGCCTAATGAGAATTGCAGGTAAAGCTGTAACACAGCTTTAAAGGGGCCCTAGATTAACAAATATTTATGTTAGTTTGAGCATGATTTATTGTGGATGAGGATGCTCCCTGTGTGTTACTGGCAGGATAACATTGAGAAACCCGTGCAGCTGCAGGCGTATTTGGTTCTTTTTTTTAGGGGATGTGGAAAGAGAGGTGACACAGCACGCAGTAAGTAGAGGTGACAGCATCGGCCGAGGGCTGGGAGTGCAGAGGGTTTCGAGCTCTCGTGTCACTGACAGACCCGAACATCTGTGTGGTGTGTAAAGCACATACACATGTGCTTGGCAAGCCTGTGGCTGGCGTCATACCTATGTCTCACTGAAGTCCTCAAAATCTTAAATGGGGCCAAGAGGTAAGCAGCCCTTCTGCCACATGCCCACACCACACATTTCCATTTGTGCGGTCTGGCAAAGCAGCCATGCCCTCGTGCCTCAGTCAGACCATGGCTATAGCTCCTCCGGCAGAAATGCACCCCTCCTTGCAGCCTGTATCCTCTTTTGGCCAATACCTGGGCACAGACATTGCTTTTCCCCGCCTCTACCTCATTGTAATAGATTACTAACCCTGTTCTATAATCACAAATCCAGATTTTTTTTTAAACGGACTTATTTCCTAATGCTTTGATTTAGTCACTTCTGAGAACCTCCTTCAAGCATAGCTTTTCAGAAAAAAAACTCACCACAGTTTGAGAGATTCATTCTTACTTCACAGGCTGCCAAATCTCCCTCCTTGCACCACATCAAGCTACGTTGTTTGCTCATCTTGTGTTGCTTTGTGGTGTCTATTAGGCAAATTAATTATACTGTCCTTGTTTGCATTACTGTACTTTATGTGTCTTTGCAGCCTTCCCAGAGAAAGCTGACACATTATTGCTACTCCCATAAATTGTACTTTCTTCCATGTTCTCTTGCAACTCATTGAGACATTATGCAATTTTTCATCATTAGATTCAGGCCCAATGTGATTTCTCTTCATAAATGCCTCTAAAGAAACCTAATACATCATCACCTGTGGCTCTACACCCTATAAGAGAGAGTAAAAAACCAGCATGTGGTGACCAGCCATGGAAGTTTCTCCTGCCACTACCTAGTGGGTTGGGGCTGGGTATTGCAAGCATGGAAATGCAATGTCTCCATCCTTCTTCTTGGATTTTTATCCAACGTTCGTACTCCTGCTCATCCCAGGCATTTAGAGCATTGATAACCTTAATTACAGTGACTTTATGGGATGATTTTTAAATAATAACCCAATATAAAATTGGTTACATTTTTCATATGCCAGCAGTACTTGAACTGCTGGCAAGTTTTCCTTTATGGAGAAGATCTGGCTGATAGCAAGGCAGGGATAATAACTTTAGGGAACGTTTTTACCTACATGCTAAAATAAGACATCTTCCTCTATAGCTAATATTTGCCTTAACTAGTTATTTTAAGGTAAAGCAATCGCTTCAATCCTTCCTATCCCCACTCCAACTCTTTATGTTTTGGGTCTATTCTAGTTTAGTGTTCCCAAACCAAGAGCAGCAGAATCATTCTACAGAGTCTTGACTGATGCTGTGTCCCTAGAAAATTTAGACTTTTATAGTAATAACCTTCCACTCTCTCTTATGGCACTCATTTTTGGGTCTATAAATGCTAGCATCTGTATCCAAAGTAAAGCAAAATTTGAAATACTGGAAGGACCCAGGGCTCCACATGAAGGAATCTTGACAGCTTTTAATTTCTTGACAATCTTTTCATTTCCTTTTGCAAGTTCCTTGCTGCTGCAGTTTCTCTCTGCGTTATGAGCCAAAGCAGTCAAGTTTTTTTGTTCTTCCATACTTCTTAGGACATTTTCTGATCAGTGGCAGCTGCCTGGTGGCTTTATCTATCCATTTTGTCTTTCTGAACTGGCAGCATTGCAGCTGGGCTTCCTAACTACCCAGACACTGTGTAGCTGCCCCAAAGGTTTTATCTCTTCAATTCTATGTCACCTGTAAGCTCATCTTGGGAAGCTACCTGCTGTTACTTTAAATATTTTTAGAAAAAGTCTAGCTCTTATTTAAGATTATTTTGATCTTTTTGATTTTTGTAAGACTGTCAGAGTTTATTCTCTTTAGCCCCAGCAGTTAATCAGCTTTCAAAATCTTGCATGTTATTTCCATTGGGAAGACTAACTGATAAAGATACCACCTGTACTTAATTTTTTTGTATATATATAATCCTATTTATGTACAACGAATGTACTCAAAGTTCTGTTTTCCCAAAAACACCTCCGTGCTTGCATTTCTGCTTCTGGCTTTTATCTTGGACACACTCAACTCCACCAAAACAAGGACCTGGCTCCCACATCTGCTCTCAGAGTCAGGAGGTCTATTTTTGAGGCTTCAGATCACAACCTACCCCAGTATTGCCACGCTGATTTGCGACTGTCATGGTAGCATCTACTACTTCAGCTTTCAATAAATGAAATGGATGAAAGGAGCTGTGATGTCTACAAGTTTCAGTGAGGTTTGTGGCTTCCTAAGGATCAAAGACACACTACTTGTAGGAGCTAGCCAGCCTCGAGCATAACAATTTATTACTGCTCTAAAATATGATGCATGCTCTTGGTACTAAACAAATGACCACAGAGCATTAGAAGATATGACAAAAATTAACTGTAATACTTACAAGGTATTCAGTATCATGCTACCATGAAGAGCATTGCTAAACATCCCAAAAGCAAGGTGGCCAGTTCAGCGGACTACGTTCTGGACATGCTATTTGGAAGTCAGGAATTTTTGTTCTCCCTGTGCAGCGTTTCTAATTCCAGTCTGCACATGTAGTTCACCTAACAGGCGCACCAAATGACACTCTGCAGCCCCTTCCTTGTCGATGTCGAAGCCTGTCTTTTTCATCTTGCCCACTCTGTTTTCATGAAAGCACATTGTCTTTTTAGATGAGAACATCAGTTCTGTAACATTTTTCCCAACGAAACTCGTTATGCATTTTTTCCATGAGCATCTAACTACAGCTTTTAGATTTCATGCTGTGTAATTCATTTGTGAATAAACTCTTCCCCTGAAAAGTTAAAATTAAACTAAGCAGCTTACTGCTTACATCAAAGCCAATACAAATAGGCCTCCACCGGGGACTGAAGGAAGCAGCTCTGCAACTCAGATCTTGGGGGGAAAGGAGCACAAAGTTGAAACAGAAATATTTAGAAGTGCCAAAAGGGAAAGTAACTCTTCTTTCAAAGAGCAGCTTTATGTTAAGTCAGTAACACTTGCTGCAAAAGAGTTGAAACTTTGTATAAAGGCACTATTGTACATGGAAAACATGTTAAATAAGTAGGAAGCGAGGAAGGAAGATGTTAAGACAGATTCATATTGGGGGTTTGTAAACCGTAACTAAAGTTTCAGTGCTTTTCTTCATAATTTCTACTGCTTCTTTATGGATTTTCTTAAATAAAATTTCCTAGTATTCTGGGTGTCTCAGTTTCTCTCTTTTGCCAGGGAGCTTCATGTGCATATCCCAGAATCTCAGATGAGTCTAGCAGCTGAAGCCCTAACTCAGATTCCCAATGTTTGGAAGTCGAAGTCCTCATTTTATATTTCTGATGCATCTGTAAATATAATATTTCCACACCCCTGCTGTGATCACTGATGCCCCAGACTGATCTTTCTCCAGCCTCTCTTCAGATCCAGTTTATTTCATCTTGATGTGTTATTTTAATCCAGGATTTCATTTTTTCATCCTTGCCATCTTTAATACACATACTGACAATTTTGATAGTGTTGAAACATTATCTTTCTCAGCAGCTTCCATGTTCCTCTCCAAGTCCTCTCTGCCAGTTCCCCCCTACTTACTTCAGTCTTCAGCGGACATTTACACCTGCGAGTCAATAACAGTCCTTCTAAAATCTCTTGTCCCCTGACTCTTTTTTCCATGACTCCCTCTTGCACATTAGGAACTTAAAAGCTTCAACAGCTGCTGAATATTGAATTGCAGGAGATCCTTCTGGCTCTTGCTTGGCTTGCAGAATCTCACACACTTGAGAGTTCAGATATTGTTTGAGACAAACTCTCAGTTTGAAGACCAAATCAAATGGAGTTATTTTAATCTAATGTACACTCCATTCACTAGATGATGTCCTTTTGAGCAGGAAGAATTTGCATTTTGAAAAACTCAAATCAGATTGATCAGGCTCAGCTTCAGACTCTCTCCAGCATCAGATTTCTCTCTCCTGACTAAGCCAACTTCTTCCACTACAGGTTCATTTTGCCTTCCTCCCAGCTCAACTAATTATTTTTCCAACCTGATCATGTTGCACATACACAATCTCAGTTGCATTTTCGTCACCTGTTGAGTCACTCCCTACATCCTCCCTTCCTCCTGCTTCTAGTTTTCCATTTTCAGGATTCCCTCCTCCTTTAGGAGAAAATGGCAAGTATCATCATATTGGCTTTCAACCTTTTCTTGGCTTGCAGTACTTTTAGCCCACTAAACATTTGATTTAGCATCAGGCTGGACACATTTCAGGGCATTAATTACAAACAAAAATCCATTAGTGCATATCCAGACCTTATTCTGCTTTTCAGGAACTCCTGTAATGTAGTTAGTCTATGTTAGGTAATGCAAACATAAATAAATAAATAAATAAATAAAAGACTTCAGTACATTGACCTATTGTTCAATCAGAAGGAATGTAAGAAGAGACAGGTAGCATTTTCTCCCAAAGATTTCTATTAAATGTTGTATTCTACAGCATATTACTATGCTTTGAATATTAGGATTTCTTACTATATGATTTGAACTCATTTACCCTGCTTTAGTCTCGATGTCACCCTGCTCATGGTAGGACAAATGCCATGAATAAGATGAAATAGGCAAAACAAGTAAGATGAAAAGGGCAAAAATTGCTTTAAGGCCTATGTTTTGATGAAATAATTGCTATTCTTTTGTTGTTGTTGAGGTCTCATTTTTGTATTAGTATCTTGCAATAAAAGTGAGTTAATCTATGATTCTGAACTTGTTTTACTACAGGAAGAAATTAATTCTGTATTTCCAAGCTGAGTTTTAGATGTTTTAAGTTGAAGTCTTTTATTTATTCCCCACATTTGGAATTTTACTAATCCATATGAAAACAAGCTTGAAGCACAGGTGAAGATAAATCTTTTAACTGTAGGCTGTATCTTTGGTTGCTTTGATTTGTGTGATCACTACTGCAGTAAACAGAGCTTTCGTTAATGAACAGATATTCTAGTGGTTTTGTTTTGTGATGGTTTTTTTTTGTTTTTGTTTTAAAAGCCTCCCCTTAATACAAAAGGCAGTTGTCTCTTTTGGTTTAACAATAGCTGATTAGCATATCCCCAACTCAGTAATCTTTTGGAGGTCTCCTAATACATCTATGAATGCACGATTTATCTTTACTGATCTAGCCAGGTACACATGGGCAACAGATACATTCCTGTGTTTCTTCAAGAATGCAAGAAAAGTTTTAGCTATGAGGACTCCATTGTTCACTCTCCTTTAGCAATGCATCAAGAGAGTGCATAACAGTCAAAACACTATATGGATGTAAATCAACAAAGACCACTATAAATAAAATGAGATGAATAGATTAATTTTTGCTCAAAGATATAAGGCATTGTGATTTGGTCCCTGATATACATGACCTCTAATTTTTGAGAGCAAGTTAGAACTATTTATTTCATATTGTGTCAGAAGCTGTTTTGCCTCTCGAATACATTTTATGCTGAATTCATTAGCATCACATATACTTTTTACACATTTTTATTTTCCAAGAAAGCAAAACCAACCAAGACTTGTATTATTCCCAAGTCCCATAACAGTTGTCATCCTGCTCCTTTTCCAGGTTCAGAAAAATCAGCATCAAAATATTGTTGGTCCAAAGTCCCACAAACTGCCAGTGTCTGCATGACCATACTAATTAGGCCAGCCAATGTATATGTAACTCTGCTCAGGACTTGTTAGGCTACACCTGGAATGTAATGTCCACTTTTGGCCCCTAAGCTCAAGACACTGAAAGACATTGAAAAACTGGAGAGGGTCCATTGGAGGGCCACCATGATGATTAGAGGGTTGGAGAACCTGGCATATGAAGAAGGGCTAAAGGAAGTTGGATTTGTTCAGCCTAGAGAAGAAAAGGCTCAGGGTGGATCTAGTCAGTGTCTCTAACACCCAAAGAAGGTAGTTGTAGAGAAGGTGGAGATACTGTCTTCGAAAGGATTCCTGATGGCAGGACAAGAGGCCAGGGGCACAAGTTGCTTTAGGGCAAATTCCTTCTGCACATAAGAAAAAATTAATTCTTCAGCCAGAGAACAACTGAGCATTGTAATAGGCTTCCCAGAGAAGTGGTGGGACCTTTCTTGATAGAAATATTCAAGACTTTGCTTGACAATGCCCTGGATAACCTAATCTAAAGTGCTGCTTTCAACAGCAGTTTGGACCAGATGACCTCCAGAGGTACCATCTAACCCAGACTTCCCTGTGAATTAACTACGGGGCTTACAGCATCATGTCCAGCAAACAGCTACAGTGCATGGGGGTACGGAGGGAGAAGGGGTGAGTTCAGGCTGAAGAGCATAGTGCTAGGTTAGACTTCGGACACAAATCAAGAAGAAACTGCATTTCATTAAATGTTTATAGAACAGCTTGTCAAACATTGCTAACATGAGCAGAGCTTGTCTGGTGCTAAAGCATCAGCGAGACATTTCCTCAAAGTTGCCAAGCTTACTTAAAGCAAAATATAATCTATTGCACTAGTGCTGTCATACCCATTAACTGCCAAATGTAGTTCCTCCTAAAAGTTCAGTGATGCCTGGCTATTTAGAGCACAGGAAAACGTTGCTGAGTCTCTTAAATTGGGCAAATAACTCAACAGCTGATAGGCTAGGCATGTAAAGCAATGGGAGATCAATGCATTTAGTTAACACAAAGTCTTTATGTAGTATGTGCACAGACACTTGCTGGATAGCATTAGTTGAGAGGCTTCTTAAGTGAAATTGAAGTCTAAATCATCCACTGTCTCCAGGAAGAGGCCTATATATATAATTTCAGATGCAAGAGTGAGAGATTGCGTCAGCAGATTTATATATATCAGTTTGCTTTTAATTAAACTTTTTGCTTGGCTCTGGAGTCTGCAGCATTTATTGCAGCTGGGGAATTGTGGTTTACTACAGCCCCTGGTTGAGATTAAGTACACTATAGAGCCAGAAGAGTGTTTACAGGCCTTCGTTATTGATTCATGGGTATTTTCTTCTTGTAGCTATGATGTAGAAAACTAAAGCTATATTTAGGAGTTTTTGGTTTTTCCACATATAGAAGCTGGATCTAGATTTGCCACCAAAAGAAGAATGAGCATTTTCAAAGTTTAGAACTGATCAGTAATTTCTGTTATTACTTTATCAGCAATACAGTCTATATTTGAGTCTTTGATTGCATAGTACACAAGAAGCTGTGTTCACCTGAAACTGTTAAGCAACAGTAACTGTAAATGGCTCAGTCCCCTCCACTACTCTCTGAGAATTAACTACTATCTGACAGTTGTTACAACATAGCCTAGCCATGCTAAATAAAATCTTCAGGTTTTGTGCCCTTAAACTTGCAGTAAGTCTCAGTATATAAGCATACAGTATTATCCCTGTTCTACAGATAAAGACATCATGTGCCCCTTTCTATGGTGGTGCAGTATTTTGACCTTTCTTTATTTAAATATGCATAACACAGCCCAGCAAGAAGTGCAATACAGTTTAAGCTATGACTTTATACTTTCGTTCTATCATAAAATCCGAGTTATCTGTCCCTCTGGAATGGTTATAATTGAGCACACAAATCAGGTGCAAGGGCAAGAGGCTCCTGACAGGAAGAACAGAATCTGAGGAACATCTTCATGGCTCTTGCATAAGCCAAGTACATCATATTATAAAGGTAGTGAAACATAATGCAAAAATTATTAACTAGCAAACTAACTAATTACCCCTCGCAAAGCCTGCTATCAACTCGAGACTGCTTTCAGCTGGAAGTCTACCCCTGGCCAAAGTGGGGGACTCACACAAATACAGCAGCTTTGAGATTTATCTTAACCATGTTTATCTCCACAATGTTCTTTTCAAGCCAAGTCACTACTGCAAAGCAAACATATCAAAGAGAAAACCATCTAAATGAAAGCAAGTTTAGTACAGTGGCAGCTTCTTGCCAAATCTCTTTGGAGCCAGTGCTCCTACCATAAGAAAAGCCTTTCACAACTTTTAAACTTAAGTGAAAAAGTTCCTTCATTAAATTAGACTCTGTCCTTCCAAGGATCCATCCTTAGCTGAGACAGGAGTGCTACAGCTGCTGTGGTCATCCACATACACCTCTCACTCTTACTGCTCTTTGAGCTGCACCATGGTGCTCTCAACAGAAAAGATCTCCACTGTTTAACAGCTTGGGGAAAAGCATCTCTTTTTGATCATTTTGCATGTGCCATTCCCTAGGTCTCTTACTGCATGAGGCAGGACACAGTTGTTCCCTGCTCACCTTTCCCACATCATCAATAATCAAAGACTAAGCTGAGGACAGCAACTTAGCAAATACATGGGATCTTCTGATGAGTAAAGTCATCAAAACATTGAAGAAAAAAATAGAAAGGAGGTAGCATGTTCATATTGTATGAGGTCTTGCCATATGTCACGTTATTAGTGATATAGTATATTCAAAATACACAAGAACTGACTGATCTAGGTATTACATTTAGGCACATACTGCAACGTTAACATTTCCAATACATATTGGTTTTGATGTCATGATAAACAGCACATATTGTGAGCACATAGGCATGAGAAATTCAGTAGTCAGTTGAAAAAGAGAGAGCTGGGGAACATGAGGATCCCAAGGTTAGTGGGAAGGCACATATCTCCCCTTCCAGCAAAGTTACATCACTCACCCTGCTTTGGATGCCACTTTGGAGGAGGCCCACAGCTGTGACCTTCTAGGGCAAAGCCTCAGGCTTTGAGGCACTACACCTGGGGAAGAAATGGCAGCCGTGGTGGGTAACCGAGCACTGTAATAAACCTCATGCAAATTATTTCCGATAACTGGTTTACTTGTCTTTAAAGATATTCTGTGTTGAAAACTAAAGAGGTGCTGCTAACTTTATAAGCTTGAGTCACCTCTGGACTCAGGTAAACAAATTTGTCTGCAGAGGACCCCAGGCAGGCAGTTTTGTGTTGACCATCGGTTCTGATGTCCATCTTGCATCTTATGAGAGTCCAGGCTTCCAAAGAAAAGGTGTTTCAGATGTGGCCTAGTGGCCTGTGGCATTACCAAAGGGCATCTAGGGCCCAGCCTGTTTTAACTTTCCTTACTTTAGAAAGGGCTCACAGCGTGACCAGCATTAAGCAGCTGGAGAATTGGAGAGTATGTTGCTCTGGAAGCTTAGAGCAGGTGGACTATTATTTGGACTGTTGGGTACCTTTCAAAAAAAAGAAACAAACTAACAAAAAGCCCACCAAAAACCACATACCATGGGAACCTTGCTATAGCCCTGGGCTGTATCCAGAAGGGAAACAGATTTCTTTCCTCAGATCAAGAAATAATGATAATACATCCGAGTGAAACGGAGCACACCAGAGCTTGTCTTATTAATGAAGGGAATGATACTATAGCTGGAGGGGATTACAGTACTCACCTGGAGGGGAAAAAAGCTCCTGTTCCTGGCTTCTGTTTCAAGAGCAGGGCCTCAACAGTAGGTGTTGGCTCAGGAGTCATTTGTTGGCTGTAATTACAGCTTTCTTCCCTCTTGCCAGCTGTTTTGCTTTGCATCTTGACGTAGAGTGTTTAATGCGGGCTGTGGTCCCACAGGTGATTCCATGCAGCTCTGCCCTTGTCCTCGTGTCATCCTGCATGTGCTGTAAGGTCTCACATTATCCATCTGCAGGGTAAGGGCAGTGCCTGAATTTTTCCTATGAGCTACAGTTTTGGAATAATTGATGAATATCTGTAAATAATGCTATAAAGTAGAATTACTTACAGCATTACTTTCCTCATCACACCATCACATTGATGAAATCAGGCATGGCTTTTGCTCCACTTCTCTATGAAAGACTATCACAAATTATTCTCCTTCAGCACCAAAAGCAGAGGAGCTCTGCAGGACATAATTAACCTAGAAAAGCACAGGTCAGTGCCACGGTAAGAGATGGCACAAGATAAAAAGCCTTTTGAGATAAATGTGGGATTCCTACCTACCCTGATGCTATGCGTCTTTCTGGCATTCTGTCTAAACTTTATTTAATTCACCAATGGTATTTTGGGATTTCCTACATGTGCTAAATCGTAATAAAAGATATCCGCTGATGGCGAAGTGTCTCGGCTCAGTGGATTACAGACTCCTCCCCAGCCATTGGGTAGGGCCACTTGAGACAGCCAAAATCCACTTGAGATTGAAAAGGTGCGAGCAGTAAATAAAAGGAAATCCTGGATCACCGTATAGTGTTCAGCTTCCACACTTTGACCTCCTTTGGTCCCTTCTATATTTTGTTAAGATCATATTTCTTTACTTGCTGCCTGGCTTAAAAGCCATCATAAATCTGTGGCGTGCAGTAAGAATAACAGAGAAGGCACCGTGTAATACAAGGGGCTATAACTCCATCCCAGGCACTCAGAGGGAGTCGTAAATCAGCGCGGCGAAGCTTCAGCCGGGAGAAGCGGGGGCTGAGGCTGGGAAAGCAGCAGCAGCCTGGCCCCTGCCCGCCGCACAGCAGCCACCGGACCCCAGCCTCCCGTGGGCTGAGGTGAGCCCACCTGCCTCGGTGCTCCCTTACCGGGGTGAGGGGAAAGCAGCCGAGCACACAAAAAATGAGTTCCTAGGGTTCTCCAGGCTTGGACAGCGATAACAATGCTTTAAATGTTTCGGGGGGGAAAGCGCACCTTACTACCTTTGGGGGAAATAACCTGCCGGATGCGACATACAGCTGCAGGTTTGTGCATCGGCAGGTTGAAGCAAACCCCAGACACCGCTCACGTCGTGCGCGCTGAGGTGTTTACCTCCACTTGGCATCATCTGTAAGAACCAAGTCACCACGTGTTTGGGCTCACATACGGTCAAACCGCATCTTGTCTTCCAGCTGCAGGCTCTGAGCGTGGTTCAAGTAGCTGCAGGCAGGAATACGCCAGCAGCAGCTGAGGGCGGTTTCCTTTTGTTTGTGTTTTAGCTTTAGGTGAACAATGACCATTTCTTATTGTGTGTTCATGTACTCATCCAACTAAGGGAGATGTAGCTCCTCCGTTAGAAATTTGGAAATAGCTTGAGCTACGGGTATAGTACCATATACCGGATAATACAATTCTTTTTCTTTGCTCCTAGTGTGAAAAAATCTTCTTTCAAGTGTGGACATGTTCTAAGGGAGATTTTCCTAATTCTCATTTTGCTCAAATTTTAATAAAATTTGGGAATGATTACTTTTTTCCATCAGATAGTACAACATGATGAATGTCTGAAATATATTTATAACGTTTCTTTTTGCTATGGTTAAGGTTTTAAAACTTCTTAAGCTTTGGAAAAGCTACTGAATTGCAAAGGGGAATGAAGTGGAAACTACTCTGCCCATTCAAACTTCCAAAGCGACTCTGAGTTTTGGTAAGATGGGGAAATAAATGGTAAATCATTAAATCCTGGGCCATCAATAATTTTATTTTACCCATGGTAAACAGCAAAGAAAGGAAGAGAAAAAGAAAATATAACCAAAGTTTTGGACATGTTGAAAGTTTAGAGGGGAAAAAAAAAAAGGTTTTATATTGTAACCATGCACATCACATGCCTAACCTCAGCGGAGGTCACTGAAATGAGCCAGCAAGCCAAGCCTAAATAAAAATAGGACCTATGGGATTCCCCATCTGATTTTCCAATAGTCACTGCTCCAACACCATTTGTCAAGCTTGCAGGGTAGCTTTTTAACAGATGTGAGGCAGTACCAAATTCAGGTTAAATCCAGAGAGAAGAGCGTGTATGTGTCCTCATGGGAACAATGTACTCAGGAAGGACTGTAAAGACTGAGATTAGGTTGAAACCTCCCAGACCCTGCAGCGCTGCACACTGTGTTTTAGTCTGAACAGTTCCACACAAAGTGAGATGTTTTCATCACCGAAAACGAGATGGTCAAAAGACCTGTCTTGCTGTGTAAAGGAAGGATTAAACTGCCATTTTTCACAAAAGGTAAATGCCAATTTACCTTATCAGGAATTATTTTATTTTCAGTTTAGATGTTTACATGCAGAGGCACTTTTGTTTGTGTTGGTTCTAAGTGCATCAAGTGTTTCTTGCTCTCTTCCAAGTGTTAACTAAACCCATATACTAATATGTAAACAGCTGCACACTTTCAGCTGATTGAGAGACCTTTTTAACACACTAATGCCTTTGTTTACATTATAAAATCTCACTTGGGCTCCTCGAGGATGGAAATATTATTGTTCACATTTGCATATGCAAGCTGGACAGGGAAAAATCTCGAGTAAGAGCCTCAGGCCCTGGCTGGAATACAAACATAAGCCACATCAGGGAACTTAGTTACAGCTTGGTTGTCTCTTAACCTGGTTACTCATATGGTTTTGATTTGTGTTGGAGACCAGGCATGAACTGTATTCCACAACCAGACAAAAGCCTTTATACCATCAAATGCTTAGCCTGACTGGTAATCATTACTGTTAATTGTAAAACAATTAAAAATGGCAAAGTGACTTAGGAACACAGACCTATTTGAAAATCAGTGGGTATTTTGGCCTAGGTTTTTTGATGTCTTTGTCTTGCTCTGTTAAGCAGTGCTGGCACTGATTCTTTTGGTGAGATCTGGGCATCCAAGTCACTGAATCCCAGATCCTTGTAGACATCTTCAAAGGCTCCCATCTCCCACAGTTTTTGTAATGGAAGTTGATACCTGGATATCTTCATGGATGATTTTGAGTCACATGGATCAGAGCCATGCCAATATAGCTTTAAAATGTTTTGTTAATACTCCTGTCATTCAAGTTCGGTGTGCTGCTCTTAGGACTGGGCTAAGTTTTACTTTTTCCCACTGATTCCACTTCTCGCATCTGCATTGCAGCAACAAAGATGTCTGCAGCTCAGCTGCTCGCAGCTCTCCCAGTTCTGCAAAGCCCACAGTGCTGGAGGCTTTCCAGCAGGAGCCCAGATTTGCTTCCTTGATGTTGCCTCAGTGAGACTCCAGCAAGGCACAAGGAGAGTAAGCCAGGCAGACATGACTCTATGCTTCAGCACTGCTGCAGGCAGGTGTAGCCAGGAGCCTGTAATAAAGGAGATGGGCTGTGCTACAGCGCAAACCTGAGCACAACTTTGGTTGGGTTCAAGCACTATGGAAGACAGCTGAGGTTGTATTTAATCAGGGCTAAAGGCTGTGCTTGAAGGCCCTGGAGCATATCCTGGGTGGTCTTAGGGGAAACCCCTCTCTGCCAAGAAGAGACATACCCATCTTGATATCAGGGCAATTGTACCAAAGGTCTGGCTGGGCTGGGGGCTCTAAGAGAGGGGATGCAAGCAGACACGCTCCTTAAGCTGATCTTACTTGTAGTTAAACAGCCTTTTTCAGTGTGAACTACATCACCCCCCCCAAGTTACACCTGTGTAAAATCAATGGCATCAGCAGGATTTCCTAGGTGCAGCCAGATAGGTTGTTGCCACCTTAGAGCTAACAACCTTGTGAAATCTCTGAATATCAAGAGCATGTTGTTTGGATTTTTTTCTACTAAATTTTTCTAAAGTTGATGTAATTCTTTTTGCTTCAAAAACCTTCCAAGCGTTACCAGCGAGTGGGGTACAATTTGGTGCATCCCGTTATTGACTGGCCCCTGTACACGCCTAGGTGGGCTTCAGCTCTCGCACTTCACATAGTAATTCACACCAACGCAGAGAACTACAGGGGAAAAGCCCAGCAGAGCAAACACCTCTCATGCAGAGATATTTGAAAATACAAACACTACTTGGTGTCTGTAATGCTTGCAGTGCTTTGACGTCGCTCCACTCCGCCTGCAGTGACGCAGCGTGTGCGCAGAGCTGCTTCCTGCACTCCCGCCATGCAAAAGCACTTGGCGGACTCACAGCTGGACTGCTTCTTTCCATCTGTCTGCCTGGTGGAAAAGTCAATTCAGTGCAAGAGGCAGCATCTTCCTGCTTGCATGATCATTTGTTGGTATTCCTGGGGTTTTTTTCCTAAGCATTTGTAGTTTAACCATGAAGTCCTGCTCAAATTCCAGTTTGTATAACTACCACCCTGCTTCTACCAGTCCCTTTTGCAGTTTTAATCCAATTCTGTACTCTTGCTCCCTTCCCACCTTCTACTTGCTGTTGTATTTCATGACAGAAATGACTTTATTTCATCGGTAATCCTGATAACCGTTATTCCCATAACTGGTATGCATTCATATTGTGAGAACTGCATTGCGTTAGTTACAGCCCACTCCCCCCCCGCCCCAAGCCCAAAGAGGTTTTAGCTACACCATCTCTAGGTAACTGCTGTGCACAATCACATTCATGGCAATTAGCAATATGCTCAGACCTCCGATTCTCTGAATGGTGCATGTTGGTTTACCACAGACGACTTCTGCTAACATTTTATTTTGTTCTCATTTAATAGCTGTCTCCCAGTATGAGCACAATCCTGGGACCAGGCCCTGTGTGGGGAACCTTTCCGAGCACAAGGGAAGGCAGGCATCTTTTCTTTCCTGATGAGCACCAGCTCTCTGCAACCACAAGTGCCGCTCCTGTTTAGCAATATGCGGTGTGTCATGTTGCATCTGTACCAGCACGGACTGCCATGCCAGCTATGGTCTTAACTGCATTTTTGGATTCTCTCCAGTATGGATCCCCCTTTGTAATTTGCCCTTTCAGCGGAGTGCCCAGGAACCACTTCTGGTGTTCAAGGTCTTTGCTCTCTCAAGAGCAGCTGCGGAGAAACAGCCCCAGCAGCTGGCACTTCATGGTACCTACGTACAGTCGCAATGCTGGATTTTCACAAGTGGGGCTGGTAGCACAGCCTGTTATTAGGATTGTCTAAAAACATTTGCCTTTGCTTTAGTGTTTTGCCAAATGAGGTAAAAATTTTCATGCTGGGCATCTGGTTTTAGAGAACATGGAGGTTTGCTCACGTTAAAAAAAACCAACAAAAACATAACAGCCTTGAACAGGACCACAGAAGAAAAGGTATAATGCTTCAAGCATCCATGCAGCAGAGATCTAAAATTCAGCAACAGTGGCTTTAATGTCAGGGATCTGCTTGATGTCTTTTTCGTACCTTGTCTCAAAACACCACATACTTTCTCCAGGGCACAGAGGGGAAACCAACAACTGAAATCCTGGCCTCGGAGAAAATCCCGCGCCCACCGATTTTCACCTGGTCTGTTATAAGCAAATGTACAGGCTTTGTTCCAGCAAGATGTATTAAGCTTCTGCTCATTGATTGATACTGCTGTTACACTAAAAAAAAAAAAAAAGTTTAAGCAGACACAGATTATAAAAGCGTATGTTATGATATACACTTATCATATGTTATGATATACACTTATCATATGTTGTGTTATGCGTACTCATGATTATGCCTCTTCCTCACACCTAACATGTGCAACACAACAGCGCATGACCTCAAGAAGTAATGCTGATTTGAGTTTTAAAAAAACAGCTTGTTTTTCATCATAATTCCAGCAGACCAAGCTACTACTTACATTTTGATACAAACATTTGCAGTATACAGTTCTGGAAAATATTTGGTACCACAGAGTTGTGCTTTAAAGTTTCTATTGGAGTTCCCATTAGCTCTAATGACACCTACTGCTAAGGACAGACCTGATTAACTGCAGGCTTGCACGCTGCTAAATATAGGCACAAGTTTTTGCATTTACTGTAGATCCTAGTGAAGTAAACGCTATGCATTTTTTTGGCCCTTTGTTTTAATGGGATTGCCAGAATGACTAGAATCTGAAAACTCACAGCTCATTACCAAGAACAAAATGCTGACCGAGGCAGAGCCTAAAGATTTTAAGACGACTTCAGAGATGAGATCTAACAGGCTGTTGTAGAATGTAGAGAGCGTTTTCCCTCTGTTCACCCCTTTCTCCCATACAGAACGTTTGCTATGTATTTACTGAATGTAAGACTAAGCTAGAAATTTCCAGCCAATTTTGTATCCTGGAGAGAAGCAGCATCTTTTAAGCTACACACAGTGCAATCACTACTCACACTCATCCAAGATGTTTACACTGCAGCTCTGAGTCTGCATTTTCAGCAGAAGAAAGAGAGTTCAGAATCTGCAATGCATGTCCCACAGCCCTTGAACATGGCCAGCATGGTAAGTATCCTTACAGCAGTTTTAAATTAAGAGATCCTCTTTAAACAGCAAGAAGAAAAGAGAAGATTAAAACCAGCCACAGTATCGCCTATTGTCCTGTTTTTCAGACATGCAGCAATTTTTCCTCTTGTACCAATGGCCTTTATCCCTATGAACACGAGTCAAATAACGTTCCTAACCTTTCATTAAAGGTAGTAACAAAAGGCCCAGTTTTGAGGTGTTGAATGACCTCAAATACCATCTGAGTCCAGATACGTGTGATATTTTTGGACCAGAGAAGCAATTAAATACCCAGTTTTGCTGTCGAATATAACATCAGTTTTTTCATACCTACAGATATGAGGGTAATGCTTTTTACATGAGCAAGGCTTTCTTTTGTGTAGCATTTGAGACAGGAATAGAGGATTACGACTAACTTCAATTTTCACTCCAGTCTACAGTAATGAGATGCTGTATAATCAAAATATATACAAATGGTTATACATAACCAGGCTGATACCTTTGGTCTTAAGGTAACCTTAAGGTTTGCAGGATTCCTATTTCCTGCTATATTTTGCACATGGGAGAACAAATTCTATGTCTACAACCAAATCCAGCACCTTGTTGTTATAGTCCCTTTCTTCCACAGTTTTATGGTGTAAGATTCTATAGTTTGTATTCTCAAAATGTCTTTAATGGACCTAACATTTGTGCCTTTTAGATAGCAGAGAATTCTCTTCTGGGGGCATTTAAATGTCATGAAATGAGCCTGGTAGGGGAAAATGAGGGACCAAATCAGTGCCTGTTTTTGCTTTTATAATCTGGTCCTTGATTTTCATTGTTGCAGCTTTTTATTTATAATAAAAAGCTGACCTGCTGAAGAATGTTGTGTGACTTAATCTGGTATTATTAGTAAAACACTGGAAGATTCCTGAGGGGGAGGTAAGGTTGAACAAAAACAGTGCATTGCTAGTAAAATTTGTTGCACTCAAAACTTAGATGTCAAGGAAATATGAACATCTCGAATGCAAGTTCACAGCATTTTTGGAATCATTTCCCATGATAACTTCATTCCACTCAAATGAACCAGAAACAAAACAGATCAAGAACAGACAAACTTTGAAATAAGCAAAACTTCTTTAATTCAATTTTTCATGATAAAGACTTTGAAAAAGATAATTGTTTTGCAGGCAGTTATTAAAAATAATGCGAGACACTAAATTTAGAGGTATTAGGGACAGGATAACAACAATTGTATCTAGACTTACTTTGCTGGTCTCAGAAGTACGTTTTAGCTTTTGTTTCTCTGTGAATTAAGACACTGATGTTGCTATGCTGCTTATCAGGGAAGGCAGTAGGTTGTATAGTTATCTCCTGATTGGGGCAAAATCACTACCCTGAAACCACACAACCTACTACCTCATCCTGTTAGAGCATGAAGGCGCATCTTCTGAAGGAAACTAACATTTCATCATTTGCAAGTAAGATTCCCTTAGCACTTTCTAGCCCACACGTTTCTTAGCCTTAAAAAGACCGTAATTATGTCCTGTCGGCCCTTCCTCACAATTCCACCTGGAAGTCACTCAGAATTGGTGGGGTGACTCCAGAGATGTAAGAACCATAGTGGCAAGCACCGTTCCTCCCAAATTAGCATTATGTAATAAAAAAGCAAGTTAAATCAGCATACAAAAACTGCTTAAAGAAACCTCTTTATTTAGGGCTCAAGCATTTACCCATTCCAGGGCAGAACACGAGCAACTGGATGACATCCTCTTTGTTTTTTGTCCAACTCATCACTTCATAGTTTCTCAAACAGCCTATGCAAAGTGGATTTAAATAGCTGCTGAATCAAAAGTGGCAGTTTCCGGTGAATATGAACACAAATGCCACAAAGTAATGGAGAAATGGGTCAGCTGTTTCCAAACGGCCACTCTCATGGCAGTCCGAGAAAGCTGAGTGTGAGCAAGCCCATTGCAGACCGGGTGGTACCTCTGTGCCCTGTCACTTACACCCCACCCTCTCCGAGAAAATGACAAAAAGGAAATTGCTTTTGAACCTGAATGGGAAATACAGGAATCTAAACACTATAATGGCATTTGTGTACTTTCATAACCCTGCTACAAGAACCAAATCCAACATGTAGACAGAGCCAGAGAATGTTACAGTTGAAAAATATTTGCTTTGTCTTTTGAAGACACATCCAGCGATGATATCACAGCCACTTCAGGAAAGACAGTAGATTGTATAGTTATCTGACAGGCAGGGCATAACCCTAAAACTATACAACCTACTACCTCACCCCAAAGGACAGTCAGACTCTGATCAGATGAAACACAAGCTGTATTCCCAGACAGCTGGATTGCTTTGTGACAACCTAGAAGACAAAAAACTCTGGAGACAAATATTAACACTCTTGAGTCTGAAACAGTTTGCTATATACCAGTTGACATTTTGCTTAATGAGCTCTAGTTTCATGTTTGAAACGTTTAATAGATTTGCAACTTGTGAAGTCATGTCAGTGACAAGATACACGAGGGGAAAGAGGATACAGCATTCATTTTTAATAAATGCACTTTTGTACTTCCAGCTCTGACATGACTGCATCTTATCAAACCAGTTTTGTCACTTCAAGAAAGGCATCGCTATGACTTAGAGAGTGGATGCTGACTTAGAGGGACTGTTTAACATGCTTCTAGATATTCTTCTATTATCCTAACAGGGAAGAGCCAAGTTTCTCAAACTGAATTTCCCAAGTTCTGCATGGGAAAATCTGTAAGACTGAACAAAGAATTTGTCAAGACTGTGAGGAAATGTTATGCCCTACTTAAACAATATGCTACTCCTCAATGAACAGTAACCCAGCTCTGAATCAATGGCCAAACTAAACATACCCTACCGTACTACACAGACTTTGGTTAATATGACTGACAAAATTGCCACTACTATAGTCTACTCTAACCTCACACTTATGCTAGAGTTTGAGGGGATTGTTATTCCCCAGCACCTGGTTTGATGGACCACAACACTTCTCATTTAGGGCAGATCTAAAGAAGTGGAAATAACTGAGATACCAGTCCATACTGTAATATAAATACTGCTTTAATAAATAAGAAACTTTTAAAGCAAATACCTCAACTTAATCAGCTCACTTCCTTTTTTTTAACTGTTAACTAAAGAAAACAATAAATGATACATACATCAGCCACACACAGATAAACTGAAGCGATGTTCCACTATAAAGCAGATGTCACCCCAAAGGCAGTAGGTCACATTTCAGGGTAACTGAAGTGATGTGCCACTGTTTTCAGCATAATTGATATGGGGACCTAAAAAGAGAGGAGCAGGAGAAAACACATACAGATCAATTTCATTTCACTGCATACCAAAACAATTATAAGGTGAGTGAGAGCACACGCAAAAGCAGAGCAGCTTCTCTGTACATTTTCTCAAGGAGAACCATGCACAGCACCAGCTTTCTCATTCCGTTGTTACTACCACAATTACACCATGGCCCGTGGAGACCCCCAATTTGAAAGAGACAGGCAAGAGACAAAGCATAATGAAAAAAAGAAAAGGTATTTTTTGAGATTTACTTAAATGTTAAGAGCATTGCAGAGACAGGCAGAGAGAGGTGTCAGCTACTTCACCTTCAAGTAGCAAACACGCTTTTAAAGGAAGCAGAAAAGGAAGGAGAATGCAAATGTCTGACCAAATTAGATATCAATGTGTTAATCTATAAAAGGCAATGTTATACCATCAGCTTCAAAGATAATTTCACTGTACTGGACTGGGACCACATGTAGAAAGAGGTTACCGGTTGCTGTGAGCTGTACATAGTGAATATTTGTTGCACAAAACAGAAATGGTGCAACTCTGTCCATTCTGAGACCACTGTATTGGAGGAAATACTGTACAGATTTCACGTCTTGTAACATCAATGCCCTTGTAGGCCAAAAAGGATATACATTAAAATATTCTTTGTATACTATACAGAAGGAACAGCATGAGAGATTTCAACATCTCATTAACGTAAAGTGGTAAAAACTGGTAGCAGAAGCTGCTCTCTAACCACCATCAAAGAAACCCATTTGGAAAGCTCTGCAGAAGAAAGCATGATAGTTTTCTCTATGTACTTAAGGGTTTTAAATATCTGCATTTTCTGAGTGCCAGCTTTTTGGCAAGGCCAATTACTGTCTGAATAATCCTCTGAAAAATACCCTATCCTGTACCTCTGCTTTTTAGACAAAAAATTTAAAAACAAACATCTTCTTTATGCGTGTGGTCAGAGATCTCAGTATTTTTCCTAAGAGCCAAGAATTTGTATTGGAGCTTTGGCTAAAATTCTGTGCAGATGTCAGTGAATTTTAATAACACTGGGTGGGTACCTGTGTCTTGTGCAGTCACCTCACAGAAAGTGCCTTCAGTGTAAAATAAACCCTATGCTTATATAAATATAACAGCGTTACATAACATAATTGGAGGAAAGCTGGGTATTGTGTGATTTACTTCAAAGTGAGACTTTTGTACAAGCATTTGCTTTATAGTGGAAGAATAAAAACAATATAACCTTTCAGTGTAGCAACTCCTTATGCTGGATGGTCCAGTGAAAACAGTTAAAAGGACCGGTGTGGCATTAAAAGGATGCTCTCACAGTAGTGAAAAGCCCAAATTACCCCACAGACCCAAACACCTCCAACAACTGGAAATTTTGGCTGAAGAACCTACACTTACAGCTGATTCCAGTGACTCTAAGAGACAGAAGTGAAAATACAGATCTAAATAATGGCAACATTTTGGAAAGCCTGAATATGTTCTAGGGATTTACATTGCCTGCCTATCTTTAACACATCTTAACTTCACTTCCACTTTTAGGTGCGACGCTAGGTGGGAGACTGGAAAATGTTCACCCTTGTTGAAAAAATGGTAAGCTTTTATTAACCATTTCAAAAGGATTCTCTTACTTTCTACAATGATAACAACGTTAAAGCTTCTTTTCTCTATGTGCAGTTCTGATATAATGTTACCTTAATGTACATTTTCCCACAAAAGTAGGAGTAGTTTGTTAATTCACAAAGATATTGAGATGATTATTTGTAAAGGACCATAAACTTTGCGCAATACTATTTTCTATAAGATCTGTTATTATGTGTATTAGCAGTACTCATTAGCAGACAAAAATGGAAAAGAATGGGCTTTATCCAATACCTAAAATTAATTAATCTTCTGCTCTCACAAGCTGCTCATAAACTTACATTAATTGACTAGATCACCAAACAAGGATGAACTTTAAAATACTTCATGAAAGAAAAATGCATGTTCGTTTTCTTTCTATGAAGAAGACATGTATACAAAATAACTATCTGGCAAGAGTTATGTTTCTAGTTTAACAACTGTTTAATACTAGGAAAAATATGACATTTCCATATTCCAACTCTCACTGCTCACTGAAAAGTGTCTTGGAACTGATGTTAATAAATACCTCAGCGTCACTTTTAAAAAGGCACAGGGCCAAGTCTGCTATTTTTATGATGTAACAGGAAAGAGGACAGTCTTAAAGTAGGGTTGTTATACCTTACTAATTAACAGACTCCAGGACAACACAGAACAAGCATTTTGCAATTTCAGAGCACCTTCCACCCAAAACCTCAGGATGATTTACAAATGCAAAACCTCACCGGGTTCTCAGGAGGAAGGTAAATGCCCCGTGGGTGGGCTCTAGGTATTGCACCATGATTAGGGATACTCCGCAGCAAGGTGGAGGATCTGGATGCAGGCTAGATCAGCGGTTTCCAACATCTCTCCATATCATGATTATCTCCTGGCTTCCAAAGTGGTGCACAGTCACCGCTCCGCTCCTACAGACTACTGACTCACTATTAAAAATGTCACAAAAGTTTGCTGGCAAGAGTGTTTGTAGAGTAAGTGACTGAGGATCTGCTACGGCTGCAGCCAAAGGAGGCTTTCTGACTGAATTCAACAGGACCTGGATCAGGCCCTGGGCAGGAAATTGAACTGCCACATCATTCTTTCAGGGCAGGGCTGTGACAGAGCAGTACCACAGCAAGAAACTTTCCTAGAGATTTCAGATAGAAACTATTTGGTGGAGGGAAGGATTCAGTTTCCTGGGTTCTATGGATGACAAACTTCACACGCAATATTTTAAAATACATTTTTAACTAAATATAACAACGACACGCTGCCTTCGTATAGCTTGCATCCTTCAAGAATTAAAAAGTATTCTATAAACACAGATTTCGTGACTCCTGTTAAGTATGACGTATATCGTGATTTTACCCATCACTTAAATACAGCTGTTTCTAAAATGGCAAACAACAGCTCTTTCCCAAGTCGTGAAACTTTACTGTATTTAATAATACAGGACAGATTCTCCCGGAACTTCAGGCAGGCACAATGCAAAATACTCACGGGACCGAGCCTCCACAGCCTCCTACATTCAATGGAGATGCACAGGTTTTTCTAAAATCTGATTCAGTTAGCTCCTGCTCTAGACAGTTCTCTGTAAAAGTGTTTGTCTTTCTCAGCTGGCTACAGAAGAACATTAGCTTGTGTAAACTAATTTTTTAGTATCTTTAACTAGGCATTAGTATAGCCAGGCTGTAACTAGGAGATCAAATTTATCATTCTCTACCTTTGTGATAATGTCCAAACGGGTGATCAACTTTGGTCGTGATGTTTGCTCATCAGTGAGGTTACTTGGTGCTATAATTATAGTTCAGGTGTGCTGTTCTGGTTTCTAAAAACCCTATTCACAGTTTTGCATGTAAACATTTTCCTCAAAGTCATCAGGAGACTTTAAGAAGGGGAGCAATTCACACCCTATTGAAATCAACAGTACACCTTCACTTGGCCTCAGCGGCTTTGAAGAAAGTCCTAGTGATCCAATACAGCACAAACTACGAGGCACGGTAGTTAAAGGCATCTTCTGGATCCTTAGTAAGCTTACACATCAGAAAAGAATTTAGGAGCCAATAACTATTTGCATTGAGCAGTAATTTTATTAAAATCGGTTATATAATTTTTGTTCACCTCTGTCTACTTTCTTTATTACACAGAACATCATAGGTACTGTGACATGATTCTATTTAATAAATAATTTTACATATTCACTGAAACCATTGTCATTATCTAGCTGTTTGCAAATATTTGGGAAAAAGGAGCAGCTGTGAAATGAGTCAGAACTCTGGCTAAATGTCTCTGAGCTCTGCAATAATTTATGTATGTTCCTAAAACCTCAACGTTTTATGTACGGGGCGGGGTGGGGGGGAAGGCAACAGACAAATACGTTAGCTTAAATAATTCCATCACACATACTGTAGCCTGACTACCAGCCCAGACCTGCACAGGAGGTTCCTTACTCATGTGGACTCATGCTGAAGTCAAAGAAATTCCTCCATAGAAATGACTGCTCACATAGCCTGTTTCAGAAAAGGTTTACAATGGTATCAAAAAATAGGACATGCTTAATGATAGCTGCTTTAACCTACTGAATGGGTGCATAGAGATCTGACTAGTAGTAAAGACAAGGAGCAGGGGATACATGAAAGGCGTTCTGCACCTTCACAGACACGTTCTATACATACATCAGGCATTTCATAGCCTTACTGTTGTGAAATACTTTGAATGTTAAACAGATGCTTCAAAATGGAATGTATTAGGAAAAAGACAGTTCCCCATCAAAAGAACACCTGATTTTTCTTGGATGTGGGATCACGTCTTCTGCTTAAGCAAACTGCAGTACCTACACTGACAAAATTTTTATTTTTGTATTGCATTTATTTCTGAGTTTTGCTTATGTGATACTCTGAACGCTGAAAACCCTGAAAGCTAGTATTCAAGAGAATGATGAAAACACTCAGAATCTCTCAAAGCTTCCACAAAAAGAGAAATTAAACCCGTGTTAATCACTGGCTGCTCTGGATGTTGCACTTGTATTCTTAAGCAAATAAATATTTAAGGAGATACATTTTTTTAAAATAAACTCCAAAAGGAATGCAGAACTGTTCAGCGTATTACGAGGTATTTGTTTTGTAGGACTTAAATATTTATCTTCCGTGTTTTTCTAGCATAATCTTTCCGTCTACTTACTTCCCGGCCGAGTTGCTGTGTTCACCCCGATGGGCTTTCTGCCCAGGTCTAAGATGGCTGCCAGGCATGACACGGATGGCTGCGAGAGCAGCAGCAGCAGCAGCAGCAAGGGACTCACGCTGGGCTGCGTTTCTGAGCTCTCCGTGGCAGAAATGACGATTACCAGATCCAAATGCCCAGAAATCAGGGTGAGGCCAGCGTCCAGGGGAGATGAAACCTGTGTGAAGATGGCAAAGCCACCGGGGGCAAGTGAGGTACGTCTTACGAAAAACAAATGTTACAGGTACTCTTGGTATCTTACCATGCCTAAAAGCAAAAAAGTAACGGCTGGATTATCTGGGAGGTGAGTGTCTGCAGTAAAAGGAGATGAAGCTGTGACAAATTAGAGATTGTTTCTTGTTAAGAAAAGAGCTAAGAAAATGTGTCAGTTTTATTTTCTCCTGTCAGAGATAGCTAAGAATAAAAGGGGCATGTAACACCTTTCTTACAATAAGTATTTCCTAAACATTCATAATTTATCTCCACGCTCTAATGCAGATTGTATTCATGCAGATGACACAAAAATGAAATATTAATGACTCCCCCCTTAACATTTGCTTATTTTAGGATGTTGAACATTGGACCTTATTTTTGGAAGAGCTGAACTTGCGTAACTCAGCTGACATTACCTGGATTTGCTTAACAACTTTGAACACAAAATTGGACACTTAAATTGAGCACCTGTATCTTTGACTGGATATGTGATGTCCAAATCTTCAAAACTGTGTCTTTCCCACTTCCCCTCAAGCCCCGTGAAAATAAAAAATGCAACTCGGCACACTCACTGATGCAGAGAACAGTCAGGATCTCAGTCTTCCAGTCTCTCTAGCTAAATACTCAGCAGTCCCACAAACAATTATTTGAGTAATGTTTTTTAAGCAATTTTGGATGGAAAAACCCCTTACTACACAGAGAATCTTAAATAAGCCATTTGACTTTTAAGTCAACCAGATTTGGCTTTTTAATATGTGCAATTCATACAGTGTCACACCTACCCTATGTGATACGACTGATAGAAAGTATTATTTACTTCAGTTCCTTATGTAAGCTAGGAAAATAACATTAACCAGAGTTACAAGATCATGAAAACAATATTCATCTGACACCTTTTTAAAACCCGCCATCTCCTATCTCAACCCACAAACTCCTTTTTTGGAAAATGGAATTTTCGCTCTGAAACGGATTTAAATCCTTGGAAATAATTTTCCTTTTTAAAAGACATGCATGTATGTGCAAGTCCTAACTTAATTAAGCACCAAGAGGGAATGTCTGTCAGGGTATGTTCTAAGCCTCAACAAGAAACTAAAATTCATTTTGCAGAAATGCAGCTGTGCCAATAATTCTAGTTGGTAGAATAATGTCTTCTGCCCTTTGCCCCATAAGGCTTTCATTTTAAATTTTAGCCTTTAGTGAGACCAAGCAGCTGACAAGTAGGAGCGAGGAAATGAGTAGTCTGGGATCCAGAATTAGACCAAGCGTCTGAATAACCCAGCGTTACATGGATTCAGCCTAAAATTCTGTATTTATATCAACGCACACTTAGATTTGCAATCACCACAAACAGGACAAAGTTACTCAAGTGCTAATGAAGAATAAGCTTTGTATTACGGCAGACAAGTGAAACCCGTCCTTTACAAACTTACATTCGTCACGATCACTTTAGACCTGTAGCATTCAAAATCGTTCATAGCATTATATGAAAAGCCAGCATAAAATCACCAACCTACGTAGGACGCTTGTTTTAAAATATTGTTAAAAGCTTAAAATTCATTTCCATTTTAGAACGGCGTTCTGAGGTCTGGACTGTATTTTGGCTCAAGCCACCAGGCTTGGTTCAACCTGACGTCAGGTCAAGAAGCAGAAGCCTGGGAGTTTACATACATTAACAGGGGGAAAATACTCGCACAGGCCTTGCAAACCAAAACTGCAGCGGGCTGTTTATTTCTGGTTACCCTGGGGGGGCAAGGGGGAGCGGCAGCGAGGGAGCCTACAGGCCTGCTCGAAGAAGCCCTTTTGCAAGAGCAAGCGCTGTCGCCGACCCCGTCGGAGGTTCTCAGGTCCCTGCCAGGACATGGCTGCCCCAGGCCTCGGCCCACCAGCTGGCAGCCAGGGGCCTCCTCCCGCCAAGGGACGCCCCGCAGCAGAGGCCTCTGCCCCGCGCGGCCGGGGGTGCCCTGCCTCCCCGCTTCACCCCCCGCCTTCCGTCCCCTGACTCCCAGGGACTAACGACACGGCTAATTACTGAGATCCCTTTTTCCTTTTGGTTATTGGGGTTGGTTTGGTGGTTTTTTTTTTTTTTTGGTTACCAGCAGATGATCTCTGTGCACAGCAACAGCTTTGTTACCGCCCTTCGATACTGTCTCAAGCTGTGTTATGATTAGAAAATATATACACATGTGCTTTTGTCACGATTGCTTTGCCTCTGCTCTGATCGGTTATTTTCCGTTCGGAGTACTCCGTGCTGCGGGCACAACAAAGACACCGAAAAGAAGGCTTATATACACACTCGCTGCATGAGCTAATGAGATTACCAGCCTCATTAGCCATCCAACGCAAAGCCCAGTCCGAGTCCCAGACCGGGTTTACACAATACAAGCCTAAAAAAAGCGAGGGGGGCAACCACTGAAAATTGCCGTTTTCACCACCAGGGCCCAATCTGACCATTTGCACCCGTGCGCCGAGGAGGCCGAAGGCTTTTGGAGTGCCGGGGGCGAGCGGGGGGTGACAGGGAGCGTTCCTCGTGAGTTACAGGCGACGAGCTCGGGCGGGCAGACACACCGTGCGGCCTGTTTCAGCTCCCTCTGTGCGATCTTTTGTTTTCGCAGGTGACCGGGGCTTCTCCATCGATTTACTCTAGTGTAAGTCTTTTTACCTGAGACTAAAGCTTTCACTGGTTAAACGTTCATTCACGGACTTAAAGCGGGGCTTCAGGTGGTAGGGAGTGAGCGGATCTTTGCCTGAGCTGGATGGTGTCTTAGACTCTTTGTGTCCATTATTCATGATGCTGTTGCTACAGGCCCTAATTTTACATAAATGAAAGTCACAAGAGAACTGTTAGGATGAGCGACTAGGAAGAGCACAGGAAAAGAGCGCCTCGTCAGTCGGTATTAAAGACACAGTTTCGTATTACATTTGCTGATTCTGAAGCCTCTTGGGAGTGGAAATATGCAACACATTTTCTCTGAAGAGTGACAAGCTGAAACCTAAAATCTTGAAGACGGTCTTTAAAATCAATTTCTTTATGTCCTCTGCACAACTCCATTCCAATTCCCCACATATGAAAAATACATAACCTCTTATCTCCAAATTCATGTGCCTTACAGTTCCTTTTAGCTCCTATTTAAAAACTACTAAAATCTTATCTTAGCTATCATGTAAACTATTGTTCTGCGCCTGCTCTGGGATGATGGAAGATTTCAGAAATTAAAATCTGTCGGGCAAGGAGCATATTATACTTTCTCTGAAGATAGAAACACGCACACTAATAGTATCAGCCCAGCAATACAGCAAACAGACTTGGTGCAACTGAAATAATTAATTCCCCTCCCCTTATCAACATTAAAAAATAGAGTCATATAAAAACACCTACTTTTCTGTCTCACAGCATTTACAGCAAACATACTGGACAGTATTTCAACATTTTCCTGTAGGAGAAATGACTTTGAATTGAGCTTTAGGCACAGAATCCATGACATGTAAATTAAGATATACTTCACAAGATATATCTTAGTTGTGAAAGTAGGTCATGCATTTAAGGCATTTCTAGACTCTGTTTCTTGATGTAAATATTCTGAAAACATTCTTGTGTGTATAGAATAATATTTTAATTATTTATCAGATTTCACTCTCTAAGAACAGTAAAGGAACGGGAATGTCTAAGATTCCTCATAGGATAATAAGTATAAGTACTTTTTTGAAACCTTTTATAACTTTATGTAGTGTATAGTCAATCCCTAAGGGAATTGCATGTTTGAAGCACACCACAGAAAAGTTGATACAGTAGAAAAACTTGACATGTGAAGATCACATGCTCCACATGTAGGGAACCTGACTAAACAATACAATGAAATTTTCAAATGTTTACTACCTTGTATTATTTTGAGACTCTTGGAATTTCCTCAAGACTGGTGTTGGGTATTTGTTCACCTGGCTATGAGCAAGTTATTCCATTAGCAAAGCTAAAGAGAAAAAAAAAGGAGAGAGAGAGAAACTAAGAAAGCAAGAGGGTAGGTGTTTGTTATGTGAATTGAGTTTCCAGGCCAGAAAGTCCATCAAGAGAATCTAAAAAAATGAGGAAATTCAAATCGGCACTACTATCAATTTATCCACTAGGTGTCACAAAATAATCATACAACCAGATGAAAAGCAATTATACGTAAAATGTGTCAGTGTACTACATCAATGAAGTGCTGTTTTGAAACGAAATTTGTTATAAGAGCAGATGCAGGAAAATGTCATGAATCTCATGAATATACATACTGTCAGGAGTGTATGGGAACCTGAGCCATGATACACAAAAGCTGTTGCTAACCACGGTGTATGTCATGTAATGGATTCACATACAAGCATATAAATGTTCCATTAAAAAAAAATCTTACTAAACCCTAAAAGCGGTATTACCAGTTCTCAGAATCGCAAGTCTGATGTTTCTTGCTTTTTAATGCTCCAGCTACTGGACTAATGTATTACGTCAGATTCTGTACAAGTATGTAAAAATTCCTCATGACTACAGGGAAAATGCTGCAAAGAAAACAAGTTCTGAAGGCTAAAATGTATGAGGAAAAGAAACAAAAAATATTATTAATATTACTATAAAATCACAAGAAATGCCAAACATTGGAATTGGCAATAACATGCTGATAGACACTCCTTAGATCCAGACTGTTCTTATGGAAGGGTATATTATGAACGTGAGGGTAGATAATCATCAAATTGTTCTGTAGCTGTTATTCACATGAAATTAACCTCTACATTTGAAGTATTTTTGTTCTTAAATATTCCTGGACCATTCTAAATTCATAATTACATGTACACCTGCACTCATCCAAAACACTGACTACATTAAAGGATCAAGGCTGGGCTGTTAAAACAGGCACTTTTTGTTTCCAAAATGGTTCTTTAATAAGAGTAACTTTTCCTCAGAGTTGCATAAAATTTTTACGGGCCAAGTAGACTCCAGTGTGAATTTATCATTATCTGTACTCACACATAATCCACATAATTAAAAATACTGTAATCAATAGTATATGCAACATTATAAAGTAGAATAGGCCGGTTAGATAAGAGGAGGAAACATACCCTGGACATTTTTTATCACAGAAATGTAACAGTAGTAACAGGGCTATATACACTCTGCTGACAAGTGCCATTTCATAAAGCCAGCCTAAGCAATGTTAAAAACCCTTCCCCCTTTTCAGAAATGCAGTGAAGGAACATATGACCTAATACTGCACTGTATGTTTATACTGCATTTTATATGTTTTATCATGGTTGTAAAAAGCAAGCATTTTCAGAGTGTAATTAAGCTCACATGATAAGGTTTGGACTTTTTACACAGTCTTTCTAAGATGTACTTTCTAAATGTCAGAGCTGGCCAACAGTTTCCAAAGCTTTGAAATACTTTCTAACTTGGGGATCACAGGAAGGAAGCTTTCCTTCCCTCCAATTTTCCCTCCTTTTTTGAGCAATTCATTTAAATACTTGTGCTTACAGGAACACAGGTACAAAGCTGAGAGAGAAGTACTGGTTTTCTGCTTCCAATACTAGCATAACTTTATCTGTATATGCTAAAGGAATCTGGTGGTTGCGAAACATACTTTCAGAAAAACAAAACTATTCTCTGAAGTTCTCCCCACATTAAAACTGTTATCTGACTGTAAAGAACCCTCCTACGATCTCCATTTAAGCTGACAGAATTCAGAGCCTCATGAAGTCAATGAGAATTTTATCTGACATCAGTGAAGCTGTGATTTCATTTTAGGCAGAACCATACAGAAGAAATGCTGAGGTAACTATTCATTACATAAACCCCTGACTCTTTTGATGCCAGAAGGTGAATTGATCAGAGGTACAATATTATTAATTCCACTGATTTTCAATAAGTTGTTCCTTTTTGATCTTCCCGTGGTCCAAGTCTGCAATATCGTTCTTGTTTTAGTCCTTGTTATGATAGCATCAAAGAACCACAGAGTAATTCAGGTTGGAAGGGACCTCTGGAAGCATCTAGTCCAACCTCCTGCTCAAAGCAGGTCTAATTAGATCAGGTTGCTCAGGCACATATCCAGCTGAATCTTGGACACCTCCAAGGACAGAGAACCCACAACCTCTCTGGGCACCTGTCCCAGTGTTTGACCATTCTTTGGTAAAAAGATTTTCCTTGTATCTGACTGGAATTTCTCATGTTCCAACTTGTGGCTGTTGGCTCGCGTTCTATTGCTGTGCACCTGCGAGCAGAGTCAAGCTCCATCTTCTCCTTACCCTGCAATCCGGTAGTTGCAGACAGCAATAAGGTCTCCCTTTTGCCTTTCTTTTTCCAGCCTGGACAGACCCAGCTCTCTCAGCTTCTCCTCACTTACCATGTGCTCCAGCCCTGACTAGACTGGTGGCCCTCCACTGGGCTCAAGCCGGTACAGCAGTATCTTTCTTGTACTAGGGTGCCCAAAACTGGACACAATGCTCTAAACGCAGTCTCACAAGTGCTATAAAGAGGGGAGGATCGCTCCCCTAGAGCTGCTGGCTGTAGTTTTGCTAATGCAGCCCTGGATGCAGTTGGCTCTTTGGTGGAAGGGCACGTGGCTGGCTGACGTCAGCTTGTGCACCAGGACCCCCAGATCCTTTTCTACAGAGCTGCTGCCTACCCAGTTGGCCCCCAGCCTGTTTCATTAGCATCTCACTGATGGCAGTATATACACCATTTCTCAAATTATCAGTATTAAAACTTTTTTTTTTTCCTTTTTTTTTTTAATTTGAAAGCTCATCTATCCTAGGCCTCACTTGGCCTTGAAGTGCCATGAGTAAAACTGCTTAGGAATGTGAATGTAGAGCAAATGCGCTTCCCATTAGCTCTTAATGCCATAAATCTAAAATCCTTGATACTACTGCTAGAGCAGTGCTTCCACTCAAATCTTAAAGAAGCTTTAGACAAGATAGTAAGTCTCAACAGCAGCATACAAAGACACTTACTTTCGCGCAGGACAGGCTTGTAAATGCACGTAGTTCAGAGGTCCTGCCCTTCTGCATCAGTATTTCACTTACAATGGAATAATTTTAAATTACATTAAGAACTATAATCATATTCTACTATCATTTACTTTTTTATATCCTCTGCCACTAGAAATAAGCTCAAAGAAAGACATCCAGCCCCAAGTGTGCTATTCTGGGAAAGTTTAGATTTAGATGAGAATATTTATGCTCATAACTACGTGATTTTTTTTTTAAGCTTAATTCAATACAAATAACTAGTTCAACTTGGTTTCTGCTCATTAGTGAGCAGTTGGAAGGAACTGGTTAATCATTGTTTGCCATCTGCTTTAGAGAATCAACACTGTACAGAACCTTTTCTGCACCCGATGTAAAACCACAATGCACAAAGAGCACTAAAGGAAAATCCTGTTTTCAGCTATGTTTTTTTTTTTCAGTGCACACTAAAAGGGTAAATATTTTGTGGTTAACCCCCGCTCACTCTTTGCAGCACTTTCCTGTGGACAGTGGTCTCTGTGGTACATACCACATCATTTAGCTGTCCCTATAAAGGTACAGCCATAGTGCTGTGGAGAAGCATTAGTGGTCTGCTCAATAACAACTTACTGATGGAGAGCACAACCTATCAAACCAAAAGGTCACCTTTCAGAAGGAGGTCAGAAGGCTGCAGCCCACATACAAGATGCCACTTGTGGACTTTGCTGTAATTTGCATTGTTATAACACAAACCTAAAGAAATATTAGCGACAT
Organism: Harpia harpyja; assembly: GCF_026419915.1. Classification (NCBI taxonomy): domain Eukaryota; kingdom Metazoa; phylum Chordata; class Aves; order Accipitriformes; family Accipitridae; genus Harpia; species Harpia harpyja. Next base: position 3,685,775 of record NC_068945.1, on the reverse strand, counting down.
TATTCGTTTCAGCTTCCCCTGCTCCCATCTTTCTTCACATATGAACAGTAAACTGCTCCTGTGCACTCCCCATCAGATTTCCTGGCCAAAAATGAAGACAGCCGCTTTCAGATATTTGCAGTTCTCTCAGGAAGGCTCTGAATTCTCTAAACCTCTCCAGGCTATTTTATTAAAACCAACTCTAAGTTCTTCTAAACATACAGGCCAGGACTTAAAATGCCATATTGAGTCAAAAGATGCATTTGCCTCCTCACAAAAAAAGTGAAAATGAAGGAACAAAATTGGTTGACTATCCATGCTACTTTCTGCCTCATCTTCCCCATCTGGTGGGACTGACAAGAGCAATGTCATAATTAGAGAGGGAAGGAAGGTTCCATTTTCAGATTAGGTTTGGAATCCAGAATCTTCCTCAAAAGATGCATTTTCTTCAAAATGAGGAAAAATATATGTGAATGAGGTAAAAACGTTCCACTTAAACATAGAAAGATTGCTGGGAAAAGGCACTTCATAAATCAACGTTTTATTAAAATATACATTGCTAACAAGTGGCAAAAATATCTGAAGAAATGCTGAGCATGAGAAAATCAATACTGCCAGGCTCACTCTCCTATCAAAGATCTAGCACTGGGGGCCATAATTCAGGTTATTAAAGTCTTTTTTCAAGATTGATTAAAGTTCATTTTAGTAACATCAGCAGGGAACCCTGACTCCAATGATCTTAATATTGAGAGTGCTAAAGACTGCAGTCTTCCAGCAGAAAATAAAAGTGTGTTCCTCTAGGCCTTCTTGCAAATACAGAACTCACAGTGTATTCAATCATTAGAAAGGCCTGTCAGTGAAAAATATTTTTCCTTTAAAAAACCTCATAAAAAGAACACTGGGAAATGGTCCCTCTGACTTCTTCTTACTCAAGCCATAAACTTTAATCATCCTTCTTTTCTTTGCAGATTTCCTGGGATATGTAACAACTGGGGAGACCTACTCTTGCAGACTTCTGAGCCCTGCCAATGGTTTGTAATTTCAGGTAACTGGTACCAACAGAAGTCTTAGAAGGAGATCATCCAGTAAGCCTCTGGAGATTTTAGGGTTCAGGACCCAGTATTGTCTAATGCGCACTATGGGACTTTCTGAGAGTACTGTTGGGAGTCCCCCTCTACTACAGCTTGCAGCAAGAGAAAGAAAGATTTGATGAGAACAGTTCACAAAAGAGCTGCATTGTCTTCCAAAAACTCAGCAAAATAAGTCTTTGGAACAGAGACGAGAATAAGGTGGAGGGAGGAAGGTCCTTTGGGTATGCAGAAATTGGAGAGAGCTGGATTAATTTCACAACGGTACCACATATTTCCTTCATGATCTCGGGCAAATACTTTGGTCAGGTTTTCAGAAAAATAAGTTCAGTTCTCCTGGCTTCTTTAGATGCTCAAGTAACTAGTCAGACTTTCAAAGGCAAACTGCAAGCCGGCTGTTGGTCTCCCTGAAAACGCTACAAGATGAGCTGACCCATGCTGAATGCTTTTAAATATCCGGCCTCAACTGTTGAGGCTATACATCTGAAAGTATTCACATCTGTGCTTCACTTCCATACCTGTAAAATATTATGTTCCTACCTCTATGAGCTGAGAAGAACAAATTTGTAATGTCCATGAACCAGCTTTGAGAATCTTCAGTGATAAGATTATATAAAGTACGTAGACTGATACAGGGAATCTCTTTCCTGGGGACCCATCTCCTACTTCTGGCTTTGACAAGAAGAGAACTGTGATCCTACAAACCCCAAACTCATGATCATGAGATGCCGCAGATGCCAGGGTAGGTTGCTCTAAACTCTGCAGGGAGTCTGGCCTTCAGGCCAGGCACAGGAACGAGGAGGGCACTTTTCACTCCTTTTTTTAACCAAGACAAGTGTCCCCTCTACATTGAGTTCAACTGTTCACTGTGCAGGTTATTATTACACAGTATCTCATTTTAAAGCAGAGATACTTAGATCAAGATCTGACTTCCCTTCCTTAACTCAGCAATGTTCTTTGACAGCAACAGGATACTTCACCAAACAATTCAGATCCTGGTTTTGAGACATTAAGACTACATCAATACAGACATCTTCATATACCTTCAAACTCCTGAAGGTGTCTTAAAATACCCTGCATTTACCATAAAGGTCTCTAGCTTGCTTAAAATTTAACTAAAACATTTGGACTTGGATGCGTTAGGATTAACGGACCCACTCTCAAGACCAAAATCCTGGCATTCCAGATCACCCCTGTAAGCGTTCCCTTAGAAGGAACACAGTGTTTCTTGAACTTACTTCTCCAGAGCAATTTGGAAATACTTTAATTCACTGCTCATTAGGATAAGACTGGCACAGGCAGTGTCCTGAAATACCTGCAAAAGTTCTTTCTTTCATCCCTCAGCTGGGTCCAGCAGAAGCTGCAAGTCAAACGCCTTGTCAGCAGGAATTTCACACCAACTGACTCCACATTCTGCAGCCATTTTTTCTAAGAAATTGTTACATTTGATAAGTTTGATTTAAAAGACCCATCAGAAGACATAACAATAGTTTTCTCCAGACATGTAAGAGTAGAGGGAAAGCAGATTATTAATGCTAAAGTATCACCCTTAAGCTGGGCAGGTATTACGCACAATAAAACATAAGGTGTGGGCAAGTACTTTCAGTCTTTATCTATGCCAAGACACAGCTATATAGGGCTGCACTCTTGTAGACACAACCCAAGACAGACATAAGAAGTCTATGCTCTGATTTTTTCCTATGGATATATATGCACATGAACGTCTTTGATTGAGGATCATGTATTTTTTATATACATTTTCCATAAAAATCAACAGCCTTTCTCTAGCATTCAACTCATTATCCACACTCCCCACATCACCACATCAACATTTTATTTAAGTATCAGTGATAGCATCCCATCAAAATTTAATAGCCACTTTCTGTAATTGAAGCGTATTAACTCTTGGTTTCACCTATGCTAAGGTTTATCCTCCTTCTTTTAAAATTCTAATGATATTAAAAATAAAATACCTTTCTATGGCATGACTCAGAAATGCATAATATTCCTTTTTTCAACTCATGGTAAAGGAAACAGAAACAAGCAAAGGCAAAAGAATTCTCTATTCCAGTCTATAGCTTTATACTGCATCTTGAGTGTCAAACGAACAGGGCTTTTAAGGAAAATGTCAACAACTGTAACAGTTACATAAGATATAGTTAGAAAAATATTTTGCAAGGAAAAATGACAGTTTCTGTCACTTGAGAAGATGATTTATACTTCAGTTTTAGAATGCAAGCAGCCAACATGTGACCTGACATTTACTAAAGAAAATCAGAGAGACGTTCAGCAAGATTACAAAAGGAAAAGCATTAATCGTCCTATACCAGCAGTTCTTCTCTGTAGTACAGAAAGACCTCCATAGTCTTCCTCTCAACACTATGCAAAAAAATAGAAAGAGAGGTCACAATAACAGATCTCCCTTTTGGCATTTTGTGCTAACTTGCTCCATTTACGAAGGCCATCTGGTGCTGTTTATGCTGGCCTTTTTGCATTGTGTCTCATGTTGTTCTTTATGGACAAGCATGATTCACGGTTCACATTAACTGTGTGTTTTAAGTTACTTTGCAAGAGAATTAGATGGTTAAAGCTGTGCATAAAGAATGTATAGCTGTTGATGTACACATTCCACACATGACAGAACATAATGAAAAGGATACCAAATGCAGGGATGTTCAAATAGGAAGGATGGCAGGTCAGGTGAGCAGGCTTTCATTGCTGGCTCTATTATATACTTCCTGTATGACTTGAAATGATTACACGAGCCCTTTGAGGCCCAGTTTTATCACTTGTTAAATGGAGATCATAATTCCCTATCTCACAGTGATACTGCAAGGCTTATTCATTAATGGGTTCAATTCAATGCTGGGCAGATGGTCAATACAAATTTTATGCATCACTGCAGTAACATTTAACCTCAGAACTTAAGTGGCATATAGCCTTGTGCCAGTCTCTTAGCAGTCACTGTATAAATATTATACATTCACATTACTGAAAATATTTGAGAGACGTGAGTTGTTAGTAGTGCTGATTTTGCATTCCTCGAGTTACAAATCTACAGGATAACAAATGTAAAAGAACATATTCTTTAAATGCAAGGTGAAACAGGTACTAGCACATCTCCTTCTAATGATTATAAATGGCAAAGAAAAGAGAAAATGGTACAACAACTACACTGAGTGTACAGTGATTTAAATGAATCCATGAAACAATTATTTTAAAGTCTCAAGAATGACCACTGACAGTGTCCGGAGGAATTTCAGTTTGGTGTTGGGAGAAGGGTTGTTTTTACTGGCCTCTGCCAAAAAACCAATTCATGCACGCGACTGCCATTTACCTGTTGAAATACAGCTACAATTCAGCATAGTAACAAGTTCAAAGGTGTATCTTAAAGATATTTATACAGATATAAATACTTGCTTTCCTTACCCTGGCAGTCAAACAGAAGAAAAAAGTTCTTTTCAAAACATCTTTTTCAAGGTTTCTGAGGACTATTTTTAAACTTTATTGCCAGAAGTAATCTACCATGAAGACCTAAGCACCAGCACGAAATGAATCTCCAGTGTGATTGCTATGCATACCTTGTCATTTCCTCTGCGTAGATGACCAATCTTCACTTCTTTCATCTTCTAACTTGGTTCCCCAGTAAGTCATTCTTTCGGTTTCAAAAAAGAAAGAAGAAAAAAAATAATAAAATTTATATGTTATCATTATGAGGGGAAAAAAAGTGAGAAACAGACATACAGATATTAAATGCAGGCCTTCCAAAGTCTTTCCTGCAGGTGAGGAATGTGCTTCAGTAGAAGGCCAGTGTCCCACTTCAAACTTATTTTGAAAGCCTTAATCGAGGGTAAGTGGGGCATGAAAGGCACTTTGTAGAGGGATGACTTTACCCTCAGGGAAGCACTATGACTTCAGATTTCTGAGACTATTCAATTTAGCTGCCACAAACCTTGAAAGCTTCAAGTAAAAAAGTCTCCTCTACTTTTACAGCCAAACAATTTTAAAGAAAAGTTACCAGATAAAAATATTTCAACCTTTACTCCTGAACATCAGCCTTGTTTTCAGTCCTTTAAAATTACTATTTGTAGTATTACTGATTGGTAGTAGCAAGATTAACTGTGCTTAGACTAATCAACCAAGCATGGACATCAATACATCAGGTGTAAGTTATTCATAAAATGTAGTATTCAGCAGTTTAGTCTCAGTAGCCAGTGACAGTGACCACCATAATATGCAAGTGCTTCACAGCTCCTGTTGAATGCTACCCTCCCAACCTCTCAGTAGAAAAATTATTGCCTTCGTTTATAGAATAGGAAGATAAAGAGACAGAGAAAGGATGCAGCTCACTTTAACTGTCTAAATTAAGATGACGGAATCATATATAGTGTCAGTAGATACAGGGTCCTTCAGAGAGAAATCTGTAGTACATATCTAACATAGGTACCCTGAACTAACCCCTTAGGAGCCTCTCTCTTTTTCTCTCTCCACAGCAGCAGCTTAGAAATAACAATTACCTATACATGCACAGAAATTAAATGCAAGTGAATATTCTCTTTGCTGCCAAGTCTAAGAGCAAAGTCCTATAAAGACTTAAGCATCCTAAAAATTAGGTTTGGGTTACCCACTGTGAGATACCTGGCCTTGGAATGAAATACAGCAAGGCATCAGAGTTCCCCACACAATCTACAAGGAGAGCTAAAGACTTCAGACTGATATTCCCATGCTTGGATATCAGACAGGTCTCCATACCAATGCCTATTCACTCCTCATTCCAATCCTCTCTTTCTGTGAAGATATCAATCATGTTAATGTTATGGCTTTTGTAAGCCTGGGGTTTTTTTTCCCTTTTTTGTTTTATGTCCCAAACTGATTTTCTATTTTTTTCACCACCTGTTTCAGTATTGTTCTTTCACTCCACAGTATACCTTTACACTTTCCCCATATTTTTCCATTGGTAAGATTTTTCTCTCTTTTGTTGCTGCTTCCATAGTTCACCTAAGTACTAGAACAGTCTGGCTTATTTTTCTGAAAGCCACCGTCTTAGCTCTGCTTTATTTTGCTTTAGTGGTCAGAGACCAGCTCCTCTTCTTCTGCTCCTTTGGTGACATAATACTTCGCTCTCTATTTAACTTACTCTGAAATGTGCCAGTACATCTGTGTACCATTCTGAACAGCTGAAAGAATTTATTTTAAATTGTCACTCAGTTTATTAATAAAGAAGAAAAATGCATGTGTATATTTTCCCTTAAAATAGAATATAGGTACTGTACAAAAATGTACACGAAAATAATCTTTAGCCTCAGTCAGACATGTGGCCAATGGGAACCCACAGGCAGAAAAAAGTCCAGACACAAGATGGGATAGAAATGCTACAGATAAAGAAACTCTTCAAACCTGACTGCCTTAAAGCTGTATAAAGAATATGTGTTGATACAGTGCCATATTGAGATTTTATAGACATGGTTTTCAGACTATTCCATTATTACAGTAGGCTACAATCCTGCAGATGTTTAGACATGAAAAACTTTACTCAGTCATGTCAATGTTTTCATGACTGGGTCTTAAATTCCTTCTCCAGAGAGTTAATAAGAAAACCCTCACTCCTAGATTTATCATAGAAGAGCAGGAGTTGCCAGATATATTTCTGTTGAAACATGAGAATGTACAACAAAGAGCACCATATTAAACTTGCATCCGTTTTCTGAAATGCAGTATGCCTATGCTTCAAGGACTTCAAGGACTTACTTAAATCTGGAATTCAAGTTAAAGATGTGTTTATGTATTGTTCTGAATTGGGACATTACTGAACGTCAGATATATTGTTCCCCAAGCAACAAATATGACCTTCTTTAGCAAGAACTGTATTTTAACATTGTGAGTAAAAGCAAAAAGAGAAGGCAGGCAGCAGGAGCGTGTTAACTACAGTATTTGAGACAGCAGTGATACAGCCTGAGA